>NC_134084.1:8363077-9620618 GCF_000715075.1 Nicotiana tabacum | reverse complement strand
TACAAATGCTGTCTCTACATTAAATTAATAAAAATAAATTTAACTCTTAACATAATTGCCAATACTCAAGCTACTCTTTGCTAATTAAAACATGCAATTTCTTATCTTGAAAGTTTATTCCATGGATTTTATGCGAATTCGGATTAGTCGAAGCTCCTTTGTAGATATTGAACATCGAGTGAGATAAAAGAAGTTTATTTAATGACAATTGGCAACGATGTTAACCTTAGACACAGAGGCGGATCTAGAATTTTTATAACATGAATGCACTACTAAAGAAAGGAGGAAAAAAAATATTAAGTGGGAATTGATCCTTGTTTTCTTGGGTAAATTATTAACTTGTGAACCGAGTGCACCATTCAACCTTAATAGAGCATGAGTACCGCCAATACGTAATATTGGACAAATTCCAAAAAATGCATACATAAAAACCTAGTTTGGGGGACGGACTATGAGTTCACGTGCCCCATAATTAAGGCTATAGATCCGCCCCTGCTTAGACATTAGTTGTTTTTTGAACCAATTTTATTATTTATAATATTATAGAATTTGTAATTTCTATCTAAATAATATCCTTTAGGGATACAAATTCATTTCTAAACAAAAGAATACATAGAAATAGATGCGAACGGACATGATGAGTTGAGGGGTCTCAGATACCCGGAAACTTCGACAAAAATTTCATATATACTTGCAAATGTCTTTAAGAAATAGTCACATATTAGTATATGCCCCCATATCAATCTTTATAATCAATGATAAATTTATACTGAATGTCACGATGCCCCGCGACATCGAATTCTAGCTCCGCCTCCGCATAGAATGGTCAAAAATCTTCAAATTCTTGGACATAAAACCAGGTCCTTTTACTTCCTTTTAATCCAATTTTGACGGTGTAGTAAAAAAATCCAAATAGCATGGCCTAGCTATTGAAAATGGAGATTGAGGGCTTGAATATTGATGTCTAATAAAGGATGTTGGAAGGGCGGGTAGGTAAAATCTTACACGCATAGGGTGTACGGCGTCGAGTATTTGCACTTTAGATCTCATGACTCGACCTGTAGACGGTGATACCGCCATGTTTACACAAAATTCATATCAACTTATTATGATTTAAGTGTTTTAATTGGGTAAGAATATTTTATTAAGGGTTAGATGAAAAAAAGTCTATGTGCAAACACAGGGGCGGAACTACAATGTCGAGAGCGGGTTCGGCTGAACTCACTAGCTTTGGTTCGAACCCTGTATTTGTCTTAAAAAATTCATTGAATATGCATAAATTATTAATTTATAACCCAAAAATTTAAGGCAATTAAAATCCCGAACCCATAAGCTTGAAATCTTGGCTCCGCCTCTGTACAAACACATGTCATACATCTATTTATTTGGTGTAAACATCTGGCAGAGATAAATTTTTATCGAGCGGGAAATGGATAGGGTTAAGGGTAATTGTTACTATTCGTGATCATTCTTTATGTCAAACCAATTAATCCAAGATATGTATTCTTGCATAAATTTTTTTATCAGTTAATTGTGGTTAAACGAAAGATATACTCTTACTTTGGTTGGCTGATTTACACAAATGTCCCTTTTTATTAGGCCACTGTTTAGATTTTGCCCTAATTTTAAAAAGTTGTGCAAACATGTAATCCTTTAAAAATTACCCTTTCCAGACAACATTAAACTCAAATATAATATTTGTTTAACATTAAATTATGGTCTAACATTTGCAATAACTAACAAAATTTCAGGCTATGGTTTAACGTTTTCCCATAATTTTTTCATTTTGCTTAAAAGAAAATCTTTAGATTATGATATAAAAGGCCCATTAATAAAATTGGGTCATTTACTAAACAGTTGATACCCCCCCCCCCCCCAAAAAAAAAAATAACGGATAATTTTTACAATTTAATTCTTTTAATATTAAATTGGTTGATTTTATATAAACGCCCGGCATGATTAAACACTTTCCACAATGCCCGCCCTAAATCTGCCTTTGGACATCACTTAATTATGATTAATTTCTTATTTTTTATCCATTGCTTGAAAGTTTTCTACATATTCTTACATTTTTCAAGTTTATTCTTCCTTTTCCAAAATTTAAATAAATTAATTTAATATGCTTATTGGGAGAAAACGATTGATTCAGACTTACTTTTTCTCCATGTAAATTGAATAATAATAGGACCATTCATTTATATCTAGTAAATATAATGGACCATTAGTGAAGCATCAAATAAATAGTCATTGCAATAATTATAACTCTACTTACGTTTACGTTTACTCTTGTCTTTTAAAGAATAAAGAAGGGGAAGTAAAATCTTTGCCCTTTGTTTTTACTCCATATCTTTAGTTTAAAGAATATATTGCTTTAGTTTTAATCATCGATATTTCATTCTCAAGTTGAAAAGAATACCCTTTAATATTTACATAGATAGTTAAGTTCAAACTTCAATTGAGAAATACCCACTACAAAAAAGACGAGAAAAACCGACCATCAAAACCGTACGATATTGGTCGTTAATGGGCAAAAATCGATCAAAAACCGACTGATTCATGGCGGTCGGTTATCGTAAGGTAAGTAGAGCTAACCGACTGACTTTGATCGATATTTTTCGACAGATTTCGGTCGGTCAGTTAAATTCCAAAAAAGAAAAAAATTATCGAAAAAACCGACCGAAGTGGATCGGTATTTTAATTATATAATTAAAAAATGCACTATCTGGGAATCAAATCAGGGTCTGTACTGTGGCAGGATACTATTCTACTACTAGGCCATTGGTGCATTTTGTTTTAAGATTGTCTTTTATGTTATTTATACTCTTCAATTGCATTTTCGCGCGAAAATAATCAACCAATGTCGGTCGGTTTTATTAAAAAATAAAATTACCTTTTGAAATGACCAGTCGAATTAACCGACCGATTTCGGTAATTTTTTTAATATTAATTTTAATTTATTTTAAATAAAAAATTGACCAAAGTTGGTCTGTTTCTTGAAAAAAAAAAACGCGGGACGCAAAATAATTTCCCTCATTTTTGCACCAAAGAAAATCGACCAAAGTTGGTCGGTTTCGTAAAAAAAAAAAAATTGAAACACCGACCGACTTCGGACGTTTTTTCGGCTGGTCGACCGCGGTCGATTTTTGCCGAATTTCTAATAGTGACCCTTTAATTTTTATATAGATAAACAATTTAGAAAAAAATTCAAAATGAAATTAGACATAAAATGGGGCATTGGTGAAATATTTTTGCACTATTTAGTATTTACTTATTGTTATCATACTAGTCTACTACTCCCTTCGTCCTAATTTATGTGGTAGAGCTTGAATTTCAAGAGTCAAACGAGTTTTTTTTTTACTAAAATTTTTTCATATACCTTTTAGATATTTCGAATTGTTATACTTCTATATCCAAATTTATTGTCAAAATTAAAAAGTTTGACTCCCGGAATCTGAGCTTCGCCACATAAACTGGGACAAAGGAAATATAATTTGGCTGTACTTCATTAATATAACAATGAGTATCAAAATATAATCAGATTAAAGTAATAGTGGACTTCAAATATAAGAAGTGAAATAGGTTTTTACAAGAATTTAATTATGCCTTAGCAATTAGTGATTGAGCTAAGCTTTGTGTGCACATAATTATATTGGTGGGAAATAAAAAATACACGTGGAATTACATTTGGCATGAAGGATATAATACATGAAACCATGAGAAGAAGACAATTGGAATATTATAATATAAAAGAGGAATGAGTTACAAAAGGTATGAACAAGGCCTAACAGCTGGCAAAGAATGATTCAAAACAGTAAAAAGGGAAGGTTATTGAACCTTCAATTAATGAGGAGGGGGGATCAGAATCGTTACAGAATCCTCGTGAACATTTACAATTACCAATTATAACGGATCATTAATACCATTAAAGCTCATAATGATTTAGCCATAAATGGAAGGAAACGTTATATTTGTAAACCTAAATAAGAGGAAGGAATTTCACTTATAAGGACATCTGATGCAATATTGAAATATACACTTTACTTTTCTGGTTTCTCGAAATTCTCTACTTTATCTTTACAATCAATTATTTCCTTAATTATTCTTATTATTTTACTTTGATACCACTGAGAAAGTGAAGCTAAACTTGGTGATCAGTAACCCGTTTTCTCCTAAAATTAAAATTTGACCGAAAGACCTATTTTTGGTTAAATAATAATTTCATGCATTTACAACAAAAAAGCAAATATGAGTCTCCAAAAAATTCCACAACGGAAAAATACATATGGTGTAATTTTCCTGAAATATAGTAGCCACCAAAAAAATAAAAACAAGGGTAGCACCCAAGATATGGCCTATCGCCTAATAAGACAGCTCGGTACACGAAGCATCCCGCATTTATGCAGGGTCAAATATATATAATGTAGACAGTCTATCCTAGTGGGAGCATCAGTGGTCTATCACCTATCCGTCCATAGATGAGTGAAAATTACGATAAAATTAAAATTTTAGATGAGATTAAAATATTGCTGATTTATTTTCATCTGTCAAATTGGTGGTTAGAGTTATTTACTACTTATGTTGGTAAGAGGTACGTAGCAGTATTCCGGTAAAATTATCGAGGTGCGCGCAGACTAATTCAGATTAAACACCACTGTTGTATAATAAAAGGAGGTGAATTTTTTTTTTATGTACAAGCGTCTTCCTCTGGAAAAATGTAAGTTTGTTGCGACTCTTTTGGGCAATCTTGCTATATATATCCAAATAATTATACAAAAAATATATATTTTTTCCAACTATTATTTTGAGAGCGGCTATACATTGTCATTTTCCTAATAAAAAACTTCCATGTTCAAGCTTTTGATGAAACATTTTTAACTAGTATGTCCTATAATGTTCTGAACTTCTTTGAAAGAGATGTGAGATAAATGATTTAATTAGGGATTATCATAATGATAATGATTGTTAGATGATTTAGGAGTAATTAGTACTTGGAAATTTTTGTCTAATCATTACTTTCATGTAAATATTAATTTGATATAGGCGCTTCAACAACCATTGGTTTCTAATTAACGTAAATATTAACTTATATACAATGACACTATATATACTTTTTAAACTATTAGTATTTTCTTAATCGATTATTACAGGTTGTTACTATATTTTTTTAGGTTACCGAATTAAAATTATAACAAATAGTTACCCTATTGTTATATATATTATTTTACCTGAGTGTAAAAAGAAGTTGTACATTATTAGTGCATTGACTTTAAACTCTTAAAGTTATAACTATTACTAACTTTAATTAAAATGGTAAATATGAATTATTGAGGGACAAATGCACACATAAAAGCTTGCACAAAAATATTCCTTTTCTTTCCCAAAAGAATGCTAGGATTAAAACCAAAAAGTTAAAAAAAGGAAAAAGGAGTAAAAAGGAACCAAAGTCACAAAACTTATTTTACTTTTCCTTTTTCTCCTCATCTTTTTTCTTCCTTTTCATCTTACCCCATGTCCACACAAGAATCTAACCCCCACCCCCCTCCAACTTTACCTCCCACCCCTACCCCCCCCCCCCCAAAACAGCCCCTCAAGTGTCATTTTCTCAAATATACTTCACACAAAAGAAACAACCATTCACTTCATACACCTTGTCATTTCTTCCTCCCCTTTCTCTCTCAATCTCAAATCCCAACAACTACTCACTCTCCTTCAATTGATCATCATCAAATCCCATTTCAAGAAAATCCCAAATTTTCTCTCTACATATCTTTACACTACTCATATATACTATTGATAAATAGTCCTTATAATAACCTACTTACAAACACAAGAGACAACAAACAAGATTGAAAAGGGAGAAAGATCATGAGTTATTCGTAATCTGTCTTATTTTTCAGGTTACTAATTCTTTATATCCTTATTTCTTGAAAAAAAGATGGAGTTATTCCCCGCGCAACCGGACTTATCCCTACAAATTAGCCCTCCAAATAACAAACCCTCATCATCATCATCATGGAAGAGAAGTACAAGTAATAGTACTAATGAAGATCAAGAAATGGATTTAGGTTTTTGGAAAAGAGCTTTGGAATCAAGAAACTCATCCAATAATAATAATAATATCAATAATTCTTCTTGTTTTGAGCTATCTTTATCATCAAATATTAATCCAAAACCTAATTCTAGCCAATATTTCCATCATCTCCAAAATGCTAACACAAATTTCATCCGCTCTTTACATCAAAATCAAGTACTAAACCCTATAAGAGGAGTTCCAGTTTATAATCAAAACCCTATTTTTCCATATGATAATACTAATACTACAACTACATTACCTATACCATCTTCTGTTAGTTCTTTCAATTATAACCATACAATCTCTTCATCAAATAGCCATAGCCATTTTCAATCCCATCTTTATCATCAAAATGGGCTAATTAGATCAAGATTTATGTCAAGATTTCCAGCTAAAAGAAGTATGAGAGCTCCAAGAATGAGGTGGACTAGTACTCTTCATGCTCGTTTTATTCATGCTGTTGAGCTCTTGGGTGGACATGAAAGTAGGTTTTTTTCTGCTTAAATATTTATTTAACCTTTAAATTCATTGTTATTGAGAATGGATTTAGCTTATATACAAGGTCTTTTAAGTGGTTTGTGTATTTTAACCTGTTATAGTAAGTAATCTGTTTTATTTTACAAGTTACATTACTTATCCCAATTTTTATGGACTGCTATCTAAGTGATATAATAGCGTAAATTGTTTTTCGCTGTCTGCTTTCAGTGTAAAAAAGTAAACTCACCGAAAAAATAATTTAACTTATATATAGTAGTGCAAAAATCCTCACCTGTTGAAAATATATTGGGTAAATTGTTATTGTTGTGGTTGTTGTATAGTAGTGCTACAATCTTTGGCGTTATCTGTAAAAAAAATTATCTTATTATTTAGATTACTGGTCTAAGTTTTTATTGACTATTATTATTGTTAGTGTGTAGTAGTTAAACTTTATGAGAAAAGCTAGTATTATGAGCTTAATTAACTATATTTCATTTTTGTTTTTGTTTTTTGGGAATGTAGGAGCAACACCCAAGTCAGTTCTTGAGCTTATGGACGTGAAAGATCTCACCTTGGCACATGTTAAATCCCATTTACAGGTAAATTCTTGAACAAAAAACTTTTATTCACTCTCTCTCTTCATTTTTTTTTGGTTAATAAGCGAATTCGCAGCCGCTTTCCTTCGGATCGCACAGGGTAAACCTCGCTGCGATAAGTTCAAATGCAAGTGCGTTTCGAACTCTGGACCTTCCACTTGGGAAGTCCCCTACTCAACCAGATCACCCGAAAGAGCCGCTCTCTTCATTTTGATGTCCAAATAATAAGTACTCCCTCCGTTCCGATTTATATGAACCTATTTGATTGGACACGGAGTTTAAGAAAAAATGAAGATTTTTTAAAATTTGTGGTCCTAAATAAGTCAAAAAAGGGTCTAGAGTATTTGTGTGATTATAAAAGCTTTTCGCTAAGGCTAGAATTGGAAGTTTAAGTTAAATTGTTTTCAAATTTAAAAACGGATCATTCTTTTTGGAATGGACCAAAAAGAAAATAAGTTCACCTAAACTGGAACGGAGTGGAGGATGTGTTTTTGGAGTCTCGAAAAAAGGCTAAGTTTTCAAATTTTGAATAGTAATATGTTTGAGTAAAATTATCTTTTTGGAGTCTTAACAAAAGGCTATGGTTTTCTTTAGTACTTTGGACAATAGCCTACATCGATCATCAGAAAGATGTTTATTTCCACAGACATTTCAAATTCCAATGCCTCTTTTAATAGTACATTTTTTAAAGTTTTTTTTTCCTCTATCAAAATTCTCAAAACTTCTTTTTCTACTTAGTAGATCTGATGGTTCTGTGACCCTATTTTTGCAGCTTTATTTTGCATGGGATAATGAACCATATATTTATTCATGTAAACTGATGTAGTAGCAGTACAAGTTCTATTAAGTAAAAGAAAAGGAAAAAAGAAGAAAGACTCAGTTCAATAAAAGTAGAGAGAGAGAGAAAGTCTTATTCATAATGATTCATCAATAATAACATCAGACACATCAGTTTAAAGATTATCTTAAACTGCAAAAGTCTCAGGGAAGAGGGGTAGTTTGGGGGTGGGGGTGGAGGTGGGGTGTGTGCAGCGGCGAAGTCGGAAATTTTTTCAAGGGTGTTCAAACTTGAAAGGAGAGGAAAAAATTCCATGATAAAAGGTGTTCAATATACGTAACATACCCTAAAATTTAATATTTTATCTATATACACAATGTGATTTTTCTACTATCGGTAGTCAATTGACCACCCTTAACCCAACGTAGCTTCCCCTGGGTTGTGTGCAATCAGGATTGATATTTGACGAGTTCGACCTCCAAAAATTTTAACATTGAATAAGTTCAAATTTAATATTTATTATAATTTTAACGAATTTATATATGTATATATATAAATCATCCAGTGGAGATGGAGCGTATAAGACAAATTTAGGCACATTATTTTTAGAATTAAAATTGTGTACTCTCCTCGATTTTTTACAGAAGGAAAGATATGGCTAATAATAAGAAAGTACAAACAGCTATCATCACATAGTGAAAATGCCCTTTGTGGATTTTATACCATCCCCAAAATCCCCTTTATGTTATGTATATGATTTTTGGCGTTACTTTACAAAATAAAAGAAAAGAGTATGTAGTTATATTTTAGGATATTAACTTACATAGCATCAGAGGCGGACCTATGCTTCGGGAATAGAGGTTACCGGACCACGTTAATTTCAGCAAAGTTTTTAAATATATAAGTGTATATGTTAAAAACGATCATATATTTTGCTTATAACCCTTAAACTCAAAAGTCCAACGAGGACACTGGTTGAGCAGTTCGCTCATGTGCCCCCGCCACCTTCATATCCTGAGTCCGCTTTTGCATAGTACTATAGTATACATTTGCTATATCAGTATAATTTAACATATTATAGCAAATAATTTGAGTTATATTTCATATGTTATACTTGCTTATATGAACGGTTACATATAGTTATTTTTTAGATGATATGATAGCATTAAATTCTTTTTCACTATCCATGCATAAAAGTTAAAAACGATAATTTTGTATTATGTTGCTTATCAGCTGTTGGTATAACTTTGTAGATGTATCGGACGGTGAAGACAACTGATAAAGCAGCAGCTGGAGCAGCTTCTTCAGGTGCAAAATACATTTTAATTAGTATATTGACTTATATATATTTTTTTCGTTATGACTGATTGTTCATTATAGGGTATTTTTAAGAATATAATATTACTATAAAATATGAGTACTAGGCAAGCTATGTAGCACGGACTCCAAAAATATTGCTGCATACGTATCAGATCCTTCAAATACACTATTTTTAGAGGAATCCGCAAGTCCCACGATATTTTTGGAAAGTACTTGTTTTTTTATTCCGTTATGAATGGTTGTTCATTACAATTTACAGGGTATTTTTAAGAATAATATATATTACTATAAAATATGAGTACCGGCAAGATATGTAGCACGGTATCCAAATGTTGCCACATGCGTGTTATATCCTCCAAAAATAATATATTTTTGAAGGAACCGACAAGATCCTAGATATTTTTGGACAGTCTGAGAAATATAGATATTGATTGTTTTTTTTTCTCCGTTATGATTGAAATGTTCATTACAGGGTAATTTTAAGAGTAAATATTACTATAAAGTATGAGTACTAACAAGCAAGGGCGGATCTAGAGCGTTAGTTAAGATTTCATGTGAATTCAGTAGCTTTTGTTCCGATTTTGTATATAAATATTTATCAATTTTTCATTGTGAACACTGTTATTGTAGTGTTAACTTGAAATCGTTATAGAAACTCATAAACTTCATATACTTTTTAATATTTTTATATGTGAAGCAAAATTGATTATATAGTCTCTTTTTTTTTCCTTCCCTTTGAATGTTTTTAGGCCAATCGGAGGTGTTTGATAATGGATCATCTGGGGATAATAATTCAGAGGAATTAGTGCTTGACATTCAAAACTCAGGAAAGTCTGAATTATCAGTTCAACAAGGTGGACGACAAGAGAAAGATAATTATCGTGGTCTTTGGAGTAACTCTTCAAGGTAAACATTTCTCTATGCAACTTAATTAATTATTATAGATATATATACTCGTGTGAAGGGAGTCTTAGCGTAACTGGTAAAGTTACTGCCATGTGACCAGTAGGTTTTGGGTTCTAGACTTCGAATTATAGAAATAGCCTCTTGCAGGTACAACGCCTTCTTTTATCTTCAATTCTGTTTTTTTTTTCCTGTTTTTGAGTTTTAATTAAGACCAGTTTAAATGGAGTGATTTGGATAGTGAAAATTCATATATCTGATCCTAGCTAGATTGGATTGAGGCAGAGTTGTTGATTTGTGTTCGATTTTATCTGAGATAATCTATTCTTCTTTGCTATCCAAAATATATGATTTTTTTTCCTCCACTTGCACTTACAGTTGATAGTTTCCATATGAATAATAGATATAAAATGAGTTAGTAATGTAACCTGGAAAACAAAATAAATATAACATGATACTACTACGTAGTATCAGTTAATATGCATTGACAGTTTAACAATCTTTATATACTGTGTGTATACAAATTAAATCTGTAGAAATATACCAAAATGACAAAAATCAACCTAAAAAGATACGCATATAACTTTCCTGTGGATATTGTGGGCTCAGATAAAGTATTTGAAAGAAAGACCCTTTACTAGGAAACTTAGTGCTAAAGCTAATTCTATATGTATATTATTAGGAAAAAAATTGTTTAATTTGGTGTCAAGGAAACTTTAGAGTAATAGTAAAGTTGTCTTTGTATAATTTATATATCACGAGTTTGAGCCGTAAAAGCATCCACTAATGCTTGTATTAGGGTAGGCTGTCTACATCTCACCTCTTGAATATAGCCCTTATCACGGATTTGACCGATTCCGTCGGAAATTTCCGACTACTTTTTTCCGTCGGAATATTTCGGTCGGGAATAAGCCGTTTTTTAGTAGTGTGAACCCTACGTGAACAGGAAATACTTTGTATCGGCCTTTATTTTTTTTTGTGTCAATGGCAAAGGGCCTATGGCCATATAGGAGTAGAAATTTAATTTTCTTCACATGGGTGTATTATTTTATTTTTGTTTTAGCAAAAGGGGAAATAATAAGAAGATGAAAAGAGTAGAAAAAGATAAAATGAAGCTATAAATAAGACATACAAAAAGATAGCTTTCTGTTTCTCAGTCTCACTTTTTCTTTCTTTTGCATGCATGGCCTCCACTGATGAAAAAATATTCTTTTGAAAATTGGCAATATTTGTGTTATATAACAGGGAAAGTTGGCAGTTGCATGGCAATAAAAAAGGAGATTATCCAGGAAACATATCTTATCTAGAGGTACTGTTATTATTATTATTCTAGTTTGCAAACTGTACATTGTCAATATATCAAAATTAAACTTAGAAACATTTAAGTACTATGCATTGAATAATATACAAAAGTTATTTACACAATCTTATAAAGGTAAGTACTAGTACTAAATATCTATGATAAGCATTAATGGATGACTTGGTAAAATTAGTAATTAACTTGTTATCACATGTTAAACTAATGATGATGTAAAATAATCTTTAAATTGTCGGTCATTATATATAACTTAAATTCTTTAATGAATAATCAAAATTATTTCTTTCCTTATTTTCCTTTTGATGAACTTGTTAATTTCGTGGAAAAGATCAAGCTTATGAAACTATAGATGCATATTTAATTTTATGCCCCTAATGCATGGTTAGGGTATAATATTTTTCTCATATGTCCAAGTATTGGTGGATAAATTTATTCGATACCTGTGATAGTGAAAATTAACAGATACCTCATGAAATTAGTCGAGGTGCACGCAAGCTGACCCGAACACTACAATTACCAAAAAAATATTTTAATTCTTGGGTAGAAGTACGTATACGGTATACACATGCAGTGCATCAGTAACAGGGATGCAGGGTTCATCATTGTTACATATATTCCTCAAAATATAAATCTGTCCTTTTTGATTCCTTTATTCACACACACTTCTCTTGTTTCTACTTATTATTATTCTTTCTTAGTACTAATTCATTTTTTTTCTTTTTTGAAAAAAAAAAAATTATACAGCAGAAAGACAATATGGAAGCAAAATGCTTAAGCTATGAGGGAATATCAACAGAAGTGAGCTCATCAACTATAACAGAAGCAAGTCCAAAGAAGCCTAATTTGGAGTTTACTTTGGGAATAATGCCTAATATTTCATAGTACTACTCATTTTGAAATCATTATATACTTTTTGACTACGAGAAATAGTAAAAACACAAAAAAAAAGGAAGAAGAGAGAATCAGGTTCCCACTGAGATAAAAATAATAATAATATAGGAAAGAAAAAGAAAAGGAAAAAGTGAGCTAAAGAAAGACAAAGAGACAAAGAAAAGGAGAAGGGAATAGGAAAAGTGCATGTAATTATTCCCATTTTAATATTCTTTGTGACCTATAAATCAAACAATATATTAAATTGTTCCTTTCTTTCCCTACAAATGAGGAAAAACAAAGAAAGTAAATTTGAATCTAATTGATTTTAATATTGTTATAGTAGTAAGAGATTATAGTTACTATATAGAGAGTTGAGAGAGGAAGAAGTAAATCTCTTTCCCTTGTTACAATTGTATGATCATTTACATTTACCAAGAAATATAATATCTCCGACTCATATTATCTGTTTTTTAAAGATTTTCGAAAGTTTTTTTTAAAAAAAGATATGTAATAGTCTTTATCATAAGCATATGTGTTTAAATTACTGTTATCTCTCCTTAAGTATGGTGGATCCAGGATTTAATACTAATGGGTTCCTAATGATCTCAAGTAAATTTTAAATAGTAAATGGATTCACATTCAAATATTTATAGATATTTAGTAAAAATTTTTAACACATTTATACTGTTTGGACAAAATCTATTAGGTTTACGTCAACCCGCAAGTGGGGAGGTAGATCCGCCCCTGAGTATTTCACTTAATTAACAATTTACTAATTGTATTAAAATAATAAAGGTAAATTTGGATAACAAGTAACAAATGGTTTTTTCTTCTTTTAAAACCTTGAATATTTTATGTTTTATATGAAGGAAAACATAAAATATTTTGCAGAAAATAAGTTATTTTATGGCTATCAAACATTAAAAATATTTTAAATATTTCTATTTAAAAGGGGAAAATATTTTTCATCTCTTATGTTTTTTCTGATAGTCCATTTGAAATAATTTTATATTTAGAGAGTATTTAATAGTAAACTAATGTTTCTTGAGAGAGTATAATTTTTGGGAGGATTGACTATTTAATTTTTTGGGAGAATATAATTGTTTGGAGGAATATCTATTTATTCCCAGGCATTGTCACATGCTTTACACTATTCCAACAAAGGAATTGGACAGAAAGGAAAGGAAAAGATAACAAGAATTATTGATAAAAGAACTGAAAGAATGCAGGCATAGAAAATGAAAAATAACAAGAAGAAAAAGACAAGAAAAGTAAAGGCTAATTTTTCTATGATTGTGTCGGACCAGTTTAAGCACACCTCGACTAATTTTCAAAATATTCTCGATTAATTCCATCGAATATGTCGATTTTCCAAAATATTCTCATACTTTTCGTTAATTTAACAAGAATTTTCAAATTTCTTCATTTTTCCATTTTTTAATTGATGTAAATAGACAATATATGGTTAAAAATGAGTTGAATTACTTGAATATAATGTCCTTTTAAAACCCCCCAAAGTAAATATACTTTTTTTTTTGCTTTCCACCGTTTTTAAAAAGTTTCTGCGGTTATATCTTATTTTCTTTCCCCAATCACTACCTTCCCCTTCATATAATTATCCTTTTAATATTGTTAAAATTTCTTCAACAACTGTTTAAAGGCAGACATATCGATCGATTTTTTTTTCCACCGTGTTTCGTATCGGCCTGGATTAATCCGAATTAGCGTCGTGTAATATCCATTAAAAGCAGCAGTATTCTGTACTGAAATTTTTTTAATTCTCATCGCTCGATCCGACATTACTAGAAATTCGGAAAAAGATCGGTCAAAAAATCGACCAAAAAACCGAACAAAGTCTTTTCAAAATATTTTATTTTTAATTTTTTTTACGAAACCGATCAACTTTGGTCGATTTTCTTTGACGCAAAAATGCGGGAAACTATTTTTGAGTCCCGCAAAATTTATTTTTCAAGAAACCGATTAACTTTAATTTGGTCTGTTTTTTATTTAAAATAAATTAAATTAATATTAAAAAATCAACCTAACTCGGTCGGTTAATTCAGCCGATCATTTTAAAAAACCGACCGAATGCGGTCGGTAATTTTATTTTTTAATAAAACCGACTGATATTGGTCGGTTGTTTTCGTACGAAAATACAATTAAAGAGTATAAATGAAATAAAAGACAGTCTTAAAACAAAATGCACCAATGGTTTAGTGGTAGAATAGTATCCTGCCATAGTACAGACCCAGGTTTTTTCGGTATTTTTTTGAATTTAATTGACCGACCAAAGTTGGCCGGTAATTTCCAACCAGCTTTGGTCGGTATGCTCTTCTGACCTTCAAAATACCGACCACACATTAATGGTCGCGTTTTGGACGATTATTGGCCATTACCGACCTACTTTGGTCGATTTTTTGGATGGTTTTTCCCGAATTTATAGTAGTGCGAGACCTGTAATCGATAATAAAGAGATCATATTCTTTCCACTATAATCTTTGGTGTTCTCGTCGATTTTAAATATCATTCAATACTCTCACCACAGTTTTGAGAAATTATATTACATTTCTTTCTTTTTTTTCTTAATTTCTTCTACACACTAATTAGATTTAGTTTTAGACAAAAAAGGACTTGCCCTTTGGATGAGAAATTGCCTTTAAATAAAGAGTTGAAATTACTTTTAGACTTTCATCTTTGGAAAGGCAAAAGTGCTAAAACGTGTGGAATATAAATCACTTTACTATTTTCTTTTTATCTATAGTAATAAAACATGAGATAATAAAGCATTGAAATGGATGGGTATAGAAAACGACATAAAAAAAAGAAAAAGAAAATAAGTATAGGTAGGGTTTATAGCATTTAGGAATATGAAATAATTCTTCCTTTTTATTCCATTTGTTCAAAGATTTCATAAAGGCTAATATATACCCCACCTAAAGCTACCTTGACCTTAAGATGGAAAGTTAATAGAATGATTGATCTTATATAACTCAATTATTAGAGATCTTTTATTTTTATTTCCTTTTTATCATAGTAATTACACTTTTTTTTGTGTTATTAAACTAACCTTTATTTGATCCTTATGAACAAAAAGTAATTAAAAAATAGGACATTTCTCTGTAATACTCAATTTTGTGTTGCACATTATCTGGAATTAGGGGATCACTAGAATGTTATATTAGGTAAATTCAAAAAATTGAATGGAAAAACTTCAGTTTTTGTGAATGTTTATATATATATATATATATATATATATATATTTCTAGTCTGTATTTGTCACTTTTCACACACGAAAATTAAGATGGTACTAATTTTGTTTTCAAATTCCACATTACCACTCAAAAAAAGTCATATATATATAGAGAGAGAATTCAAGGTTTTTCAGGATTTAGGATTCCGGGTTCAGAGGTTTAGGATTCTGGGTTTCGGGGTTCAGGGTTTCAGGATGACGAGATAAGAATACTTTAATCAAAACCTAGCTATTATAACTAATTCTGTTAAATAATTCTTTTAAGAGTGTACTAAAGTTTAAAACGGCAGGTTAAAAATTGGTAGGGAGTAGTAGTAATTAAGTAAACGCATTATATCATTTCCAAGGCATCGAGTCTATCAGAGGCGGATCCAGGATTTAAATTTTATGGGTTTAACTATAAAGTTTTTAGCATTGAACCTATTATATTTTTAAAGTTATGAGTTCATATCTATTATTTTTATAATGTTAAGGAATTTTTACGTATAAATTTTTACTTCGCGTCAAAAATTATAAGTTCAATTGAACCCGTTATTAACCCTCTCATCCGCCCCTGGAGTCTATCACTGATACACTTTCAATGACACTGGGCTATGGTCACATAGACTGGCCACCCCCCTCCCCCTCCCCCCTCCCCCCCCCCCAAAGAAAAACACCCAACTCAGCAACCTTGAAACCAAGTGTGTAAGAGCCTGTACATATAGTTAAGGCATTGACACAAGAAAACCCTTGCAGTACAAAGTAAATGTTGGGCTAACCTAACGTAATGATATTGTCCGCTTTGACTCAAGCTCACAACGACTTTTCCATAAAGATATTACACCAGTAAAGATCCTTGCACCTTATATATAGGTTCTTAATCTTTTCAGCTACTCTGAAACTTTGTTTGTACACCCAACAATATATATTATTTTTTTCTTATTTTCAATCATGTGACTGTACTTTCTTTTAGGCCCTAATAACTTTGAATTCGCGTTGCATATCGTCGATTAAAGGAGGAAGCACTATGTATAAGAATTTTTTCCTCTAATCGGAGATTAGCGGTCGAGCAAGGGGTACTCCTTTGTTGAAAAATTATATCGTGTGTTGAATTCATTTAGCTTTATCGTTTGTTTATTTTTATTTTATTTCTTATTGATAAAAGTTTTGCCTCCATAAGTGCTCGAGATCTATGATTAAGAGTGGAGGATCCAATTCATCCCATCGCAATCCGTAATGGTATAAGATCGAAAAGGCCAAGAAAGTCAAATTATTAAAGCATCATTACACTATCATTCATTTAATTCCTTACTCATTCTCGGTCCACGAACTAATGTATAAATACTTGTCATAATCTCACTGGTTTCTTCGATGTTGACCTTCTTAAATGGAGTTTCACAGTTATACATGTAGAGTTGGAGGCTCGGAGCTCGAGCCTGTCTTTTTTTCTATTTTTTAAACAAAATGTTTGTTCTTCTTTATTTTGCCTTGGTTTTTAAATATTCTTGTCAAAACAAGCTTCGTTTTTGTTTCGAAAACCGAACCGGATACAACAATAACAAAAAAAAATAGTGTAATTTCACTAAGTTGAGTCTTGAGAGGCTGTGTGTTCGCGGATTTTGTTCTTACCTTGTGAAGGTATAGATATTATTTCCAATAAATCTAGGCTCGAGGAAAGATAAAAAGGAAGCGGTAATGAGTTAAAAAGTATTGTAGCTAATGAGGATGGAACCAATGATCTTATCAAAGTTTTGAACCTCCTTGACCACTAAACTATACTTTTGGGTTGTGTCATGGGGATTCAAAACATAATATAGAAGTAAAAACAGATTTTGTCTTATATATATAGTGTAACTTTTCAGCGAATGGGGTTCGGATGAACCCCCATCCGCCCGCCTAAATCTACCCATGGCAGTAATAATAACATCAAGAAAAGATGATAAAAACATAAGCGAAAGAGATGCGCTCGACTACCTATTAACCTTGTTCCCTAATTCTCGAGCTTCACACCCTCATATCCAGGATCATGTCCTCGGTAAACTGAAGTTGCATCATGTCCTGCTCACCTCTCCCCCATAATTCTTAGGTCTACCTCTACCTCTTCTAACTCCTAAGACCCACCAAGGTCAACTATTCACACCTCCTCACTAGGCATCTGTGCATCTTCTTTTCACATGCGCGTACCATCTTAGCCTCGATTCCCGCATCCTGTCCACCGTAGAGGTTACTCCCACCTTGTTATGAATATCTACATTTTAATCTTATCTTTCCTGGTACGCCTCCACATTCATCTTAGCATTCTTATTTCTGCTACTTTAATCTTATGGGCATGGGAGTTCTTGACATGCCAGCATACTGCCCCATGCAACATAGTCGGGCTAACTACCACTTTGTAAAACTTACTTTTAAATCCTAGTGGTACATTCTTATCACACAACACACTGGATACGAGTCTTCATTTCATCCAACCTGCTCCATTTCTCTCAACGGAGTCCTAAAATCGAATCTTCTAAAACTAAAACCATGCACTCACAAAAAAATGAACAAAATAAGACTAAAATTGGGTGTTTTCCCTAAAAATTGGATAACAATTAAATTTATAATATGGTTTTAAGAACACGTTATTTCACCTAACACCAATTGATAAATGTGAAGATTAATGATAGAAATTGACAATAGGCTAAAGCAAACCAGCGTTTGAATAGAATTCAGCCCTCGAGCTTGAATACCCTCGAGCTGATTAGTGCAAGAACAGTTTAAAATATAACAAGCTGATAAACAAGAATATAAGCAAAAGAAAATGTTATATTGCTTTGATATGCCAGAATGTCTCTTACATATGATTAGGACCCCTCTTTATATAGTAGAGGAATCATAATTATGGTATAACTCTAATTACAGAAGGAAATCCCATGATTAGCTAATTAACCGTCCTTGATTTGATCCGTTCCGAGATTTCTACCATGATCTTCGACCAGTCACGGATATCTCGCCTTTCTGTTATTACGCTACCTTCGATGCTGATCGATGTATATCTCATTTAGTCTCAATCACTACCGGCCTCGATCTTGTTAGGTACCTCGAATCCCGAACTCGACACTTTATCCTCGTGCCTCGATCTGATCTATTACGGGATCGATTTTCAATCCTTTACACTGGTCCCGATAAATCAATAAAATTGGGTGGCCCCGATTTTAACCGTATACAGATAGTCCCCTCATTTTTGGAGTGTAATGACAAGAAATGAATTGGGCCTTCAATCCTAGACCCGTCATGACGTCACTCTCGTAACGTAAGTGACAGATGTGATCGAAACGTCCCATCGGTGCAGTTACCTAGGCATTTAATGCATGCCAGTTGATGGTCGGCCATTAGTGGTTTCGAACCATCGTCGTGAAACCCATAAATAGGCCTTTTCTCATTGATTCAAACTTTACCTTCAATTTCTTCTAATCTTTAAAGCCTTTTACATCTTTTAAGTTTTCCCGTTCTACAAAATCTTATGGTTTGTTGTCAACCTTCTCTTAAAACTCCAAGTCTTATTTTCTTCTTTTTTATTCAAACTCAAATCCAAAATGGTGAAAACGTCAAAATCTATGCCATAGAAAGAAAAAGCTTCCTCGTCTAGGCCGGCCGGCGAACAACCAGCGGCGGAGCCGCTGCTCCCTGAAGAATTCTTTCCTCCGTCGTGTGTCCTTGACTCCGATTTTAGAGTTGAAAAGACCTCCTCGGTTCCGGGCCGATGTGAGCCAACGTCGAGGTAAATATGCACAATTACCAATGGACTTTTAAAATAAGTTAAAAATGACTGCAACTGGGTAGACAAGCACGTGGTGGTGCCCTCGCCTGAAGAGTCAATCACTATGCATGTGTAGTTTTTTTTGAATGTTTACACCTACCCTTTCACATTCAGTCATCTAGATCCAATCATTGTGGACTTCTGCAAGAAGTACGAGGTCACCCTCGGCTAGATTCATCCTTCTTTTTGGAGGATAGTGACATTGCTTCGATTTTTTGTGAGCAAAGTCGAGGGGTTTCCCCTCACCCTTGGCCATCTCATTCGTCTGTATAGCCCCCGACTTTTTCGAGGTGGGCTAATAATGCTTCAACATAGGTCTTCGAATACGGTCTTCTCGAGCACGGATGAGGATAGAGAGCGGGGGTGGATGGGCTGATTTTTTCGAGTGAAGGCCTCGGACCTGATCCCGACCGAGAGCATGCCATTTTAAGAGATATGGAATATGAAACGTGAGTATGATTCCACCTTTTAACTTCCAGTTATTATATTTACTTTTTTCATCCTTTCTTACCGGTGTTTTACTAGGTGAAACTGTTGTCTGGATGTCGGGTATGATTCCCCACCTAGAGAACTGTGTCAGGAGCTTGGTATCAACGTCCACACATGCTGAGCGCGTATGGTGCAAATTGTCGAAGGGTCGATGGGAGTCCCGAAGCAATGGTAATTTTCTGTATATCTCGATAACCTTGATCGTTGTCTAAATTTCACCTCATACTTCTTTTTTCTTTGCAGGTCTCGGGAAGGATGTGTCGATGAGGGCTTCGCCCAGTGATGAATAAAACCCACCCCCAGTCGAATTTGGCAAAGAAGAGCAAGACGAAAAGGGCCTCTTCCCCCGAAGGGTTAGAGCCTAAGAAAAAGGTAGCTCGAAAGACCAAGAAGAAAGTGATCGCTCTATCCATGGTGTCGGTTCGATTCCTAAGAAAGTAAGAAGAAGTAGAAGAAGATGATTCCGGTTTGGTGGTTCGTGTGAGCACGTGATTTTTGCCTTATATATGAATAATTTCCAAAAAATTCCAACAAAATAATTTTTCTTTATTTTTACAATTTTTCGTGCATTTTGATATCATTTTCTGATAATGGTTGCATTTTATATTTGCATGCTAATTCATAAAAAAATACAAAAATATGCATTTGCATTTAGGATTCAACTCCACATTTTAGGATCAATTAGAAAATTAGTTATTTTATAAAAAAAAATGAGAAAAATCACAAAATAGTTTATTTTTTGCACTTTTAAATTTAATTTCAAATTCTGACAGGTTTTCTTTAATTTAATATTTAATTAGTTGTGGTAATTATTATTTTTAATAGTTAATTTAATTTGGTGGGACAATTTAATTAGGGATTAAGTTAGGTTTTTTTTTTATTTTATTTCAATTTAGCGAAATCTGAAAATACAAAAAAAAAAGAGAAAAGAAAAAAAAAAGAAAAGAACATGAAGGGAAATTGGTCTTTGGACCACCTTAATTCAAGAGCTCCCTAGCCCAATGCCTAACTCACCACCTCCCTGGCCCAAACGTTTCCCCTTTCGAAACCCGCGTAAACTCGGCCCACACCCGCCTGACCCGACCTGTCCATATACACACGCAAAATACAATCAGATCCCCAGACCCCTAATCCCAGTCGCGACTGTTCTTCTTCTCCCAAAGAACATCCGAACCAAGCCCCAAAATCGTCAAAATTCACGCGAGTGAGCATCAAGACCTAACCCACGCGTCCCTCTATCTATCCTCTTCCTGTTGCTAACGGATTTTCTGATGCCAAGATTCGTTTTTGTTCACTCGCTCGATTTTGAGAGAAGGCACACGATTGGAAGGTCCTAGAGACGATTCGTTGGATGAATGTGAGGCATTGGATTGATTTCGTTCAATCCGAGCCCTACATTCATCAGGGGTTCGTTTCATAAAAGGACTCAATCCGATTTTTTTGAGGGGAGAAGATTTTTGGGGGAAGAAGATTTTTTGGGGGGATAGATTTTCAGAGAGTAAATTGTGACTTCTTCTTCTTTGTTTTTCTGGAATTTCTAAAAAATACAAAAGCAAAGAGTTTCAGTTTGTTTGTTTTTTTTCGATCCTTGAATTTCATTCTTCGATTATCTGGTTCTGATGTGGAATTCGATTGAGCGGAGGCTGTTTTGAGTTCATTGTCATTGTTGTTCGTCGTGGATTCTAGTCGAGGTATCCTGGTCTTCATTGATTCATTTGGTTTTGGTTCTGAAATCCTTTGTGGTGGATTCATTTGGTTTTGGTTCGAGTGATTCGCTGTAATCGCCAAACTTTGTTAATTGAAGAGCTGATTTCAGGTACTAGTTTCATTTTCGAAATTAAGTGATGTCGAATAACCCTGTGCAATGAGGTGAATGAAGTCTGCATATGTCCCTGAATACTTCCTTGTTACTATGATGAAATCTTCGCTCTCTTTTCTTCCTCCCTATTCTTTCCATTTGTTATGATCGACTGGATTTCATATCTATTTTTCTATTTCTTTTAACATCAGTTGGAATGCTTAAGAATTTATCTGAAGTATTTGATTTAGCCATTGCTTAAACATGCTGTTTAGAATAGCAGGGCCAAAATAAGTATGAAAATCGATCGTGTGTTTTAGGAATACGTGTTGTATATCGTTTGTTTCCTTTCGTTGCAAAACATCTGCTCCCATGAGATTGTCTGGAAGAACATGAGTTGCTGCTTGGTTGCCTGTTGTTAGCATTCTCTTAGTTTACTGGTAGTAGCATAATGTTGGAATCTAGATTAGACAACATCTTCGTTTCTTTTCAGTAGTGGCATCGATAGTGAAACTCGTGTGATTAATGTCCTGAAGCTGTTTTGATTTAGTTGTAACTGCTGCTCTGTTTCAGTCCGTGTAATTGCCTCGATTTGATTAATCAGAAAACTCTAACTTCAGGCATATCTCATTCTTCTTTTTAATATCACTGATTCTCCATGTGTGGTGAGAGCTGTTCGAATTTGGTAGTTCTCTTGTTGAAGTTTAGTATTTCTCTTGCTCTTTGATTGAAATAAATCATTGTTGGAACTAAGATTTCCTTGGCACATAATTCTATTAAATCAGTCAGTGCTCTGCTTGATACCACATGCTTTGTTGAACCAAAATGGAGGATTCTGTAGTTTGTTTGTTTTCAACTGATTTCATTTCTGGGTAAGTTAAATTTGAGTGATACCGAGAGTGTTAGGAAATCAATCATGTGTTACCCCAGATATTGAACTGTGATTTTGGCATGATTTTTGTACTAATTTCGGGGCTTTTTCACTGCTGTTTCACGGTGCGAAATCGGCTGTTTTTTTTTTACACAGTCATGGTGTGAAGGAGTTGAGATGCATTTGAATGAATACTAGCAGTTTTTTTTTATAAATTTGTGGCACGCATGTTCTGCAAGTTTTCTACTTACTACCTTCTTTTGGAAATTTAATAGATGCACAATTTAGGTGAATGAATATGCTATTTTCCAGTTGATTATGAGGAATCGGGTCAGTTGCATTATTAGTTTTGGTTGGAGCATGCAAACTAAGCTTATTCAGAAGCTTATATGTTAAAGTATTTCTTCTTCCTGCTGTTAACTTGGGCTCTTTCTTGGACTTAGTTTGGTTTGACATCGAAGCCCCAAGGATCTTATGATAGTGGAAAGTTGGGCCTCACGCTAGGCTTGGTTTTGATTTCAGTCATTAGCTTTTATTACATTCCGTTTGTTTGAACTTTAGTATGGTCTGGACCCTTTAGCACCTAGATAATTGAATCCTTTTCAATTGGAGGTGAGCTATAGTAGATAACAAATAGTCTATGGTCCTCCGAGTTCTTCTTGTAAGTTTAAACATCGTTTAAAATGGACTTGAGGTGCGCCGCGCCAAATAAAATGACAAATGCGTGGCCCTCGTATAATTATGCCTTTAATATAGTTAGAATTTGGGACGGTCCGCTTAGCGAATTTCACGACCCTCCCCAAAGATAATAACGCGTTAGTCTCTTTAGGCGCGTATTTTAATAATTTACCTTCTTAAACTCGGGTGCGCATTGATGTGACCCAAATCCAAATCTCGACGAAGTCAAAATGTGTTGACAACCACGGGTGCATTGATTGCGACGTGGTTCGAAACGCGTTTTCACGACGTCGCAATTCTTTTAGACTAAACAATGATGAAGAGCGGTTTACGAATAAAAGACACATAAGCTAGCAGGTATTAAAATCAGATAAAATCAAATACAATAGTTAAGCGACCGTGCTAGAACCACGGAACTCGGGAATGCCTAACACCCTCTCCCGGGTTAACAGAATTCCTTACTCGGATTTCTGGTTCGCAGACTGTAACAGAGTCATAAATTTCTTCGGTTCGGGGTTCAACCGGTGACTTGGGACACCATTAATCTCCCAAGTGGCAACTCTAAATAATTAATAATTAAATCCCGTTCCGATTGTCCTTTAATTGGAAAAACTCCTTTACGCCCTTTCCAGGGTGTAGGAAAAAAGAGGTGTGACAGCTCGAACACGAACAAATAGCGAGGGTCAAAAGGCCACTAGAGGGGAATTTAGTTGGAGTCCCCGAGCTGACAGGAGCCGAAGATACCCCATCTCGGGGTGGGAAGGCGTCGGAAATGGATGTGGAGGCCAGTCCTGAGGCTCCTCGAAATATAGAGAGCGCCCCAAGTGACCCACTTAGGGAAATACAAATCGAAGACTCCCATTCGCTTCCTTTATTATCAGAAGAGGAAGTTCGGGAGGCTCGGGCCATGACGACCCCTCATGTAGAAGGCGCCCTCGGATGAGAAGACCTTTTTCGTGGTTATTTTACTAGGATCGAGGACATCACTGGCTCGAGTGACTTGGAGACATAGGGGAAGGATTCAGATGGAGCGAGTCTCTTCTATGAGGCACATCAGTTAAGGTAAGCTTTAATTCCCCTTGTGATTTCATATTTGTACTTTTTTCTCTTCTTATCTAATTTTTTTATCTGTGTGTAGGCTTTGGCACTTTATCAGGAGGCATTTTCAAATCTCGAGGAGAACTGAGCCGGTATGAGACCGATATTCAAGGGCTTACCGAGGAGAAGAGTGCCCTTGAACTCCTTATTGGGCGGAAAGAAGAAGAAATCAAAGGCGTCCGAGCTGAACTGGCCATGGCTCAAAAAGAACAGAGCGAGCTAACCGAGCAGGTAAATACAGTCTTAGAAGATCATGGCCTTAATTCGAGAGTGGTGGTTAATAATTTGATCTCACAGGTCCAGCAATTGTACGAGATGATCGGACAACTCCGTGGAGAGGTAGATGCAGTGAAGGCGGAAACCATAGCGTGGAAAAAAAATATGGACTGCCTAGCCTCATAGAAAGAGACTGCTCGAGCCCAGTTATCCTCGGCTTAAAATCAACTTCAAATCCTGAAAGAGAGGAACTTGGCACATGCCAAGGAAATTGAGGAGCTCCATGCTCGGTTGGCCATAGAGCTTGCCGTGGCAAAATCTAAGGGTGATACAACTAAGGCCGATGCTGTGGCAATCATGGTCGTCTACCGATCTGATGCCGAAACCGCTCAAGCTCGAGTGAAGGAAGTTGCTAATACTGATCAGACTCGAGCATACCGGATTGCCAAGGATGCCAAGTGCCAGTCTCGAAGAGAGACTCTTGAGGAGATCCACACCCGTGGCTTCGATCTTATTATAGAGATAAATTACAAAAGAACTTGAAGCCGAAGCCAGAGCATTGGTCTCTTCCGATGATGATGATTCTGAGAGCGTGAGTGGATCCGAGAGCGGAGAAGATCCCGATGACGAAGATGTTGCTCCCGAGGAAAATTAGGCAGATAGAACTTTTCTTTTTTGAATTTTTGTGTAGGATATTGATCGGTCGTTGTAAATATTTTCATATATATATAAAAGATCTCTTTTCTCTCTCACTTGTCTTTATTTCAATTTCTGTCTTGTGAAAATTTTGTATCGGCCATGCCTTGAAAACTTTCATAAGTACGAGGCTTGGGCAATTTGATCGAAGTCGGACAAGTGTAGTCTTTATAATCAAGTGAGTACTTGCTTGAACTCGAAGTAGGATGACCCTTAGGTTTTCGTTGAGTGAGGATGACTTCCCGAACTCAAAAAATGGAACGACCCTTAAGCGCTTGAATTTGGCCCATATGGCTTCAAAAGATTGTCTCTTTTCCCTTTTCGACTTACAAAAGTTAATCATATAAAATTTGTTATGCCTTAGCATGAAATAAGGTTGTTCGAGAGTTCGAACAATCCGGTACTCTTTTAGGATTTTCGAGGGTTGATGTTATCGAAACCCTGTATAATTTTGCCAGGGGTAGCCTTTTTAATAGGTTTTGTGAAGATATTAGAAGGCCTGTTTTTATTACGAAATTCAGACGTCTCTGAACCGTATTAGTTTGGCTATAGCCTTTAACTTGAGATTTGCCTCTTGGGCTTGTTTCTTAATTATACTTCAAATTTATTCGAAGTGTCAGTGCCTGAGCGAGGTGGCCATAGCCTATAAAAACGAGGGTTGCCTTTTTAAGGTCTTATGATATCGAGACTTAAAAAATATGATTACGTTGATTTTTCGGACGACAGTCCCCGAGCATAAATATGTTGTTTGAATTTCAGCTATGATTGGCCCTTAAGCTTGTTTCCACAATAGACCAAAATTATGAAATTGTAAAGTAAAATTTCTCTAAGGTATGAAATATTCGGCAAGGAAAAATACTTTTCTCAATAGATTATACATGCGTACATGTTTGCTTTAAAGGCTCGAGTAATCTACATGGGCACGGTTCGTTTGGCCGCTTGGCCTTTACAAAATTTAACCTATCAAGACCCAGTTGACACGAAGTATCTTCCTTGTAACAAAGTTGACATCCGAGGGTGATGCCTCTCAGTATTCGAGGTTAATTGTAAAGAAGCCTCGAATACTGTTGAATTTATCTAGGTTAGCATGAACAATGGTTGCCTCATTAAAAACCTGGCAGGAAAAATCCATTTGGGACAAAAATCGGTCTAAGGGAAAAAGAGTGCAACGCGTGCTTTCAGACCTAAGGACTTTGTGATGAAGAATCCTTCGATGTCTCCAATTGAACACCTGTAATTGGTTTGTATAAAATATAAATGAAAATGGAGAAGGTCACACCTTAACAGTACTATCGTTTGAGGAGTGATACGTTCCAATTGTTTGGTAATTACTCATCGTCTATTATGCTAAGTCTGTAGGATTCTTTTCCAAAGATATCGCGAACCTGATTCGGTCCCTCCTAAGTTGGGGCAAGTTTTCCATCGTTTGGTTCTCGAGTATTGAGGGTGACCTTTTAAAGTGTCGAAGATTGGCTCTTCGATTATAATACCTTTCGATCCGCTATTTTTGTGCGGCCATTCGGGAGGCTTCCCATCTTTTGTCTAGAATTTCGAGGCTCGTATTCATAGCATCGTGATTTGAATCTTCCATTGCATACTGAAACCTGAATCTAGGTTCCCCGACTTCGACCAGGATCAGAGCTTCGGCAACATAGACTAAAGAGAACGGTGTTGCCCCCGTACTGGATTTCGACGTTGTTTGATATGCCCAAAGGACCTCGTTCAATATTTCTCTCCATTTTCCTTTAGTATCGTTCAATCTTTTCTTTAGATTTTTTATGATGGTCTTGTTTGTTTATTCGACCTATCCGTTCCCACTAGGATGATACGACATCGACATGATCATTTTATTTTGTAGTCTTCGAGAAACTTTGTCACTTTGATACTGACGAATTGTTTTCCATTGTCATATACAATCTTGGTAGTCCCGAATCGGCATACAATATGGTCTCAGAGATGATGTCTATGACTTCTTTTTCTCTGACTTTTTTGAAGGCTTGTACTTTGACCCACTTAGAAAAATAATCAATCATAAACAAAATGAAGTTAGCTTTACATGGGCCAGATGGTAGAGGGCTGACGATATCCATTCCCCATTTCATGAACGCCCATGGGGATAGGACTAAGTGGAGTTTCTCTCCGGGTTGGTGAATCATCGGTGCATACCTTTGGCATTTGTCGCACTTTCGAACGAGTTCCTTTGTATCTTTTTCCATATTGGCCCAATAGTATCCTGCTCTGATGACTTTGTGAACTAATGACTCGGCACCAGAATGATTTCTGCAAGTGCCCTTGTGAATTTCCCGTAGAATGTAGTCGACTTCTCCTGGTCCCAAACATTTCGCCAATGGTCCATCGAACATTCTCTTGTATAGTGTTCCATCCTCGGCCAATGTGAACCATGCAGCCTTTGTGCGTAGAGTCCTCGATTCCTCAGGATCCGATGGAAGTTTCTCGTTCTTCAGGTATTCAATGTACTTATTCCTTTAATCCCAGGTTAGACTTGTGGAGTTTATTTCGGCATCCTTCTTCGATTACTGACCTCGAAAGTTGTACAACAGTCCCCGAGCTAAGTTCATCGTCTTCGATTGATGACCCCAAATTTTCAAGGGCATCAGCCTCTTTATTTTATTCTCGAGGTACGTGCTGCAGGGTCTATTCTTTAAATCGATGCAGAGACACCTATAGTTTATCCAAGTACCTCTGCATTCGATCTTTTCAAACCTCGAAAGTTCTGTTGACTTGATTTACCACGAGTTAAGAGTCACACTTGGCCTCGATGACCGCTGCTCCCAAGCTCTTATCTAGCTCAAGACCTGCAATCATGGCCTCATACTCGGCCTCATTGTTAGTTAAATTTGATGTTTTGATAGACTGTCTAATTGTACTACCTGTGGGTGGCTTCAAAACGATGCCTAGCCCTGACCCCTTCACGATCGAAGCGTCGTGTGTGAAGAGGGTCCACACCCTCGATGATGTACCTGATTTTAATTTTAGTTCCTTTTCGTCCTAGGGCTGGCATAAAGTCGGCCACGAAGTCTGCCAAGATTTGATACTTGATGGTCGTTCGAGGTTTATACTTGATATGGTACCCCCTGATCTCGACGACCAATTTGGCCAATCGACCCGAGAGTTCAGGCTTATGCAAAACATTGCGAAGGGGATAGATAGTCACCATTCAAATTGGGTGACGTTGAAAATATGGTTTTAATTTCCTAAAGGCGCTTATTAAAGCGAGCGCCAATATTTCTAAGTGTGGGTATGGGGTCTTGGTCTCACCTAGGGTACGACTAATATAGTAAACAGTAAATTGTGTACCTTACTCTTCTCGAACTAAGACCCCACTTACCCTATCTCCAAGACTGCTAAGTATAAGTAGAGTTGCCCATCCGCATTCGGGGTGTGAAGCAATGGCGGGTTCGACAGGTATCATTTGAGTTACTCTAAGGCTTGTTGACATTCCGGGGTCCATGCAAAATTGCTCTTCTTCTTAAACAGTGAGAATAACCGATGACTTCTATCCAAGGACCTCGAGATGAATCACCCTAGGGCGGCTATGCTCCCCATTAACCTCTATACATCCTTGATATTATCAACAACTATGATGTCTTCGATTGCCTTGATCTTATCGGGGTTGATTTTGATCCCCCGATTTGATACCATAAAGCCGAGAAACTTGCCCGAACCGACTCTAAATGCACATTTCTTCGGATTGAGCTTCATGTTGTATGTTTTTAGTATATCGAAGGTCTCATGCAAATGTTTTAAATGGCCCTTTGATCACAGGGACTTAACTAACATATCATCAATATAAACCTCTATTGATTTACCTATTTGTTCTTCAAACATTCGATTTACTACGCGTTGATAGGTAGCGCAGTGTTTTTTAGTCCAAACGGCATCACGTTATAACAGTAAGTACCGTACTTTGTAATGAACAAAGTCTTTTCTTGATCCTCGAAGCTCATTTGTATTTGATTGTACCCGGAGTAGGAGTCGAGAAAGCTAAATATCTTGTGGTCGGTCGTGGCATCGATCATGCGATCTATATTTGGCAAAGGAAAGGAATCTTTACTTGTTAGGGCATGCTTTGTTTAAATCCTTGTAGTTCACGCATATTCTAAGTTTATTTCCCTTTTTAGGGACTATAACTAAGTTTGTTAACCATTCGGGATATTTTTCCTCCCGAATGGATCCTATATTGAGAAGTTTTGTTTCCTTGTCTTTAATGAATGCATGTTTTACCTCGTACTAGGCCTTCTTTTTTGTTTTATCGGACGAAACTTCGGGTCCAAACTCAGTCGATGTGTAGTGATCTCCGGTGGGATCCTTGTTATATCTAGGCGGGACCAAGCAAAATAATTCATGTTATCTAAAAGGAATTGGACGAGTTTTTCCCTGAGCCCGGGGTTTAACCTCATGCCCATGTATACCTTTCGATCGGGCAGATGCTCGATCATATGATTTATTCTAGCTCTTAGACCGCTGACTTCGTTACATTAGAGTCATCGGGGATTATGAAGGTTCGAGGTATCATATAATCATCATCCTCGAAAGTTTCCTGCTCCCCCGATCAGGTCGAGGCCGGTGACTGTGGTTGCTATTTGACTTCTTGCTTTACCTGTAGCTCCGATCCCTTTATTGATGAAAGCGCCGATGTCGGTACTACTTCGTCGTTTGCAAATATTTCTTTGGCGACGGGTTGTTCACCGTACACCGTTTTGATTCCTTATGATGTTGGGAACTTAAGGACTTGATGAAATGTCGAGGGCACTACCCTCATGTTATGGATCCAAGGCCTTCCGAGCAGTGCATTTACCTCATGTCACCTTCGATCACATGGAACTTTGTTTCTTGGATAGTCCCGACCACATTAACTGGCAAAATGATTTCCCCTTTGTTGGTTTCACTTGCCATGTTGTAGTCATTAAGTACTCGAGCTGCGGGCATGATTTGATCTTGGAGGGCGAGTTGCTCTACGACCTTTGATCGAGTAATGTTTTCAAGATACATGGATAAATCAACACACGTTTAACTTGAATTTTATTCATAAGTATAGATATTACCAATGCGTCGTCGTGAGGTTGTTCGATCCCTTCGCATCCTCGTCATTGAAAGACAAAGTTTCTTTTAGTAAGTAGTCCCGCGTTCGCTTTTCCCTTGTGATCATCACCTTGGTGCGCTTAAATACCGGTCTTTGAGGAATGTCAACTCCTCCGACGATCATGTGAATCACGTGTTGTGGCTCTTCCTGCTCGTTCTATCTGTTCGAATCTCTATTTTAGAAGTGGTTTTTGGCTCGATCACTTAAGAATTCTTGAAGGTGACCCTCGTTGAATAAACAGGCTACCTCATCCCACAGTTGTCTGCAATCTTCGATTCTATGACCATGGGTACCATGGTATTTGCACATTTGATTAGGGTTCCTTTGAGCTAGATCGGTCCGCAAGGGTTTGGGCTACCTAGTATCTTTGATTCGCCCAATGGTTGATACACTACCCGGTGTATCAATGCTGAAGTTGTATTCTGATAGTCATGGTGCTTCCACAGGCTCGACATGTTTATCGAAGCCACGTTTACTCATGATCCCTCGGGAGTTCTGTCCTCAATCATTCATCGATCATTTCGAAGAGGATTACGGCCTGGGCCATTGTTTCTACGATCTGCATTGTATGGTTGGTACCGATCTCTGTTCGATCGGGGTTCTCTGTCGATGTCCCTTTGAGTCCTGCCGACGGGCCTATTTGGGTAAACGGAGCCGGAACGGGTTCCCAATTGATCAACCTCAACCCTAATCTTTGACAGGTATCGATTATGTACATCGGCCCCGGTCACAACTGGATATTTAATTAAATTCTACTTTAGCTGTCTTGACACTATCGAACTTCGCTCTTTCAAACCTTGAGTAAAAGCTTGAACAACCCAACCATCCGTGATCGGGGGTAGATCCATGCTCTCCATGTGGAACCGAGATTCATGGAGATACGAATTCCCTTAACATTTTGTTGTCCTTTTGTTTCACTTTTAAGAGGTTCGAATTCCTAGTTGCATCATTTATTGCTCCGGTGTGTGCCTTAACGATGGAATCTGTAAGCATGGCGAAGGTATCGATGGAATTGGGCGGCAAATTGTGATACACTATCATTGCCCCTTTCGATAAAGTTTCTCCATAAAATTTCAATAGAACAGATTCAATATCATCATCTTCTAAAGCATTCCCATTTATTGCGCATGTATAAGAAGTGACATGCTCATTAGGGTCGGTAGTTCCATTGTACTTGGGAATTTCTGGCATGCAGAATTTTTTCAGGATGGGTTTCGGAGCCTCACTTGGAGGGAAAGGGTTATGCACGAATTTCTTCGAATCCAAACCCTTTAAAATTGGCAGCGCCCTCGGTATCTGGCCAACCCGGGAATTGTATATTTCTACCTTTTTATCATTTGCCTCGATTTTCTTTTCTCCTGATTATATCCGTTTAGTGAGCTCCTCGAGCAATTTCGTAATAGCAGGGTCAGCCCCCGAGTCATTTGCATTTGGTCTATCCGGTATAGGTTCGGTCCTACAAATAGCTTATTGTTCAGGTTCTGGTTCGATCCCACTCGATGCTCAATACTAATTCTGTAGTTGCGCTACAGCAGCTTGTTGAGCCAGTAGCATTTCAAATATCAATTGGAGGCTGACTCCACCGTCTTCTCCGCCCTATGTAACTTGACCACTTGATCGAACTTCCCTGCGTATGCTACCTTCAGGATCAACACCCATATTTGCATTCAGGGCGAGATGTGAACTAACATCGACGAGATATGTAATTGGAACTTCCTCGAGGCCAACCTGAGGCACTTCGATCCCTGGGGTGGCTACAATGCCATTTTCTCCATGGAAACCGAGGTCGTTGTCGGCGTGAGTGGGTACTGTTTGCGAGTTAGGCATGTTGATCCTGAAATAAAAAATACTCACAAGAAAAAGCGTAAAGTAGTTTGCGTTATGAGAATTAATATCAGGCAATCACTATTATCCTTAGCCCCACGGCGGGCGCAAAACTGTTTACCCTAAAAATTGGATAACAATTAAATTTATAATATGGTTTTAAGGACACGTGATTTCACCTAACACCAATTAATAAATGTGAAGATTAGTGATAGAAATTGACAATAGGCTAAAGCAAACCCGCGTTTGAGTAGAATTCCGCCCTCGAGCTTGAATACCCCCGAACTGATTGGTGCAAGAACAGTTCAAAATATAACAAGCTGATGAACAAGAATATAAGCTAAAGAGAAAGTGTTATATTGCTTTGATATGCCAGAATGTCTCTTATAAATGATTGGAACCCCTCTTTATATAGTAAAGAAATCCTAATTATGGTACAACTCTAATTAGAGAAGGAAATCCCATGATTAGCTAATTAACCATCCTTGATTTGAACTGTTCCGAATTTCCACCATGATCTTTGACCAGTCACAAATATCTCGCGTTTCTGTTATTATGATACCTTCGATCTTGCTCGATGTCTATCTCATTTAGTCTCGATTACTACCGGTCTCGATCTTGTCAGGTACTTCGAATCCCGAATTCGGTACCTTATCCTCGTGCCTCGATCTGATCTATTACGGGATCGATCTTCGATCCCTCACAGTGGTCCCGATAAATTAGTAAAATCGAATACATGGGGTTAAAATAAACCAAATTGTTTTCTATTGTTTGATCGCAACCTAAGACTTATGATTTTAATTAGTTTTATGCACTTAACATAGAAAACAATCATGTTACTTATAAGTTATAATAGGGTAATTACGATTAAATTTTTCTGATAAAAATTACTCACTTTGTCCCGATTTAAATTTTATTTTAAAAAATTTAAATATTTTATATTCGATTTCACGGTCAAAATTAACAAGTTAGACTTTCAAAATCTAAATTGTGCCATAAGTTGGGACAAAGGGAGTATTACTTTCCACTTGATCAATGAGTAACGTTTCAGGACCATATACATGAAATTACTAACATGTTAGAAAAGTTTCTTGATCCAAGATAAATGAGATTATGAACAAACAATTAACAGTACTAATTCAAAATTCACCACCTTTCCAAGTAGATTTTATAATTATATACTGATTAATTTGTTCCAAAATTTTCTTTGTGAATCTAAGAGCAAAACACAGATAATTGGATTTAATTTCCAAGTCTTGTCATGTTAATTCTGTCTCTTACGTTGTTATCAGTGCAAATAATTTAAGTTGACAATTTGATGCCACTACTCCTACAAAGAAAATGTGATTATTGTGAATGCATTTTTTGACTTCGACATTCACTCAATAATTGAAGTAATCATTTACTTGCATTGGTTTTATAGTGTTTATTCGTCTCAATTATTACTTTAATTACTTTCTAGCTAGTTTGGGTAAAAGAAAACTTTGCCTTTTCACTAATATCGCTCTTAAACTTTTCGAATCATACACTTATACTTTTTATACACTTACATTTTTTTCACTTATTTTTCTTTTTGTGCCGGTTATTCTTTGAAGTATTACACTTTTAACTTAATTACCTCTAATAAACTGCATATCTAAATTAAAATGGTGTTTTTGTATAATTTCATAAATAGTTAGGCCTATCAAAATGGTAGCCAGAGGCGAATCCAGGATTTGAGGCTTATAGGTTCCTACCGTAATTTTAGATTAATATGCAATAATAACTGGGTTCACAGTTCGATATTTACAAATATTTAGTGAATTTCTTAATATAAATACAGGGTCTATACAAACGTTACTGAGTTCCCGGAGACCTGTATTCTATACTCTAGGTCCGCCCCTGATGGTAGCTGGAGAAATACAAAGCCACGCTACCCTTAGTATAACGTAGATTTTTCTTATATGAAGCGACAATGTAATTTTTTTAAAACATTTTTAGTATATTTTTTAAACTCTTATAGCAACTTGATTACTTTATTTTCTACATTACAAAGTTATACTTTAATATAAATCGGTACATGCTATTGCAAGTCAATTTCACATGATAATGTAAAAATATCTCTTACATAAGCATATATATCCTGGTGCGTAGGTATAGCTAGTGGTGAAATTTGAATTTTCACTAAGAAAATTTAAAATATAAAAAAATAAACACATAAAAGTTCTTAGATTGTATCGTGGAGATTTTAAATAATTAAAAGACCAAATACAATCAAAAGGGGGTCATGTATAATAAATAATAAATAATGCACATGCATTAGCACATGTCACTGCATAGTGGCGGAATTAATTTAGGGTGTGTTTGATACGAAAAAAATATTTTCCTATAAGAGGGATCCACCGAAGAAGATCCTTATCCTTCATCTTCCCTTTTTTCGGAGGAAAAAGATATTTTCATGGAAAATAAGTGGTTTTATCACTTATTTTCCGTTGTTTGGTTGGTGAGTGAAAAACTTTTTCCGAAAAATATTTTATGTGTTTGATTTGAGAGTGGAAAATATTTTTTTATGGTACTCTCTTCATCCTTCCCCCCTCCTTCCCCCCTCCTTCCCCCTCTTTTCCGAGGTTCACATGTTCAAGAATTTAATTATTCTTCTAAAAACTCACACAAACCCAAAAGAACTAATGTGATACTTTTTTATGCAAAAACAACGTTGAAATTTGTGCTCCATAGCTAAAAAGAAAATACTTTTTTTGGCTGAAGAAAAGAACTCTTTCTACAACATGAAAATAAGTACTTATTTTGTTGAAATGAAAGAAAATACTTTTTTTACACCATGAAAAGAAAATACTGTTTTTGTTGAAATGAAATAAAATACTTTTTACTTCATCATTTTATTAAAATAAAAAATATACTTTTGCTACATCATGAAAAAAGTAATTTTTTGTTAAAATAAAAAAAATACTTTTTTATATCATAAAAAGAAAATACTGATTTGTTGAAACGGAAAAAAAAATCTATCTATAACATAAAAAAGAAAGTACAATTAGTAATACTTTTATTAAAGGTGGGGGGGGGTGGGAGTGGGGTGAGGGTGGGCAGGGGTGGCTGGAGTGTGGGGTGTGGGGGTTGGTAGGGAAGGGGAATATGGTTGGGAAAGTTGAAAAGAGTTTTGGAAAATATTTTTGTTTTCCAAAATATTTAAGTCAACCAAACATGGGAAAATTAAAAAATATTTTTTCGAAAAATATTTTCCTTCATATTAAACACACCCTGGCTTAAAATTTATGAGTTTAAGTTTTAGTCCTTTTAGATTACTGGCTTAAAATAAATAATTTGTATATAATTCAATAAATTTCCTAAGACTAATATCGGGTTTAAATCAAGGCTAATGGACTTGGCGCATTCTCTGCCCTGCCACCCCGGAGTAGAACATGATGATTTTCTTATATTGTTTATCAAAAGTATCGAGTTTGAGCTTTAGAAATAAAAAAAATCTTAAAATTACCCTTTTAGGGGTCGTTTGATAGGAGGTATTAGAAAAAATAATGCAAGCATTAGCTCAATGCATTACTAATACCTTGTTTGGTGTATTTTTTCAACATGTGTATAACTAATACTTGTATTAGTTATACATCATATTTGGTATTATCCTATGTATAAGTTATGTATTAGTTATGCATTAATACCAAGGCTATTAATGCATGCATTAATATGGTTAAAAATAAAATTGTCCTTAAACTCCCTTAAAGCTAGAGAATATTGAGGGCATTTTTGTAAACAACTATCTTTCTTAAAAATTATGCAATGCATTATAATTTTGGTACACCACACCAAACAGTAGATAAGAAATAATATCTGCATAAATAATGCTTGCATTACTAACACATGTATTACTAATCCATGCATTACTAATACACCTTATTTCGCACTATTCTTATACGCCCTACCAAACGACCCCTAAATAAACTTATACGGCGTGAATCTGAATTAACCAAAGTCAATAATTTTTGGACAATAAATGAAATGATTAAAGAAAACAACTAATGCACATAGTATGTATACAATCTATGCAAATTGAAGTCCTGTCTACATTATTGCTCAGAAGTCTGAATATATATACCAAAGAATGGGATTTTGAATAATACTGTTAACTCTCTTATACATCATTCAATGATTTTGCAATCTATTGCTTTATGATTGACACCTCTCTCTGTCCACTTTTCACCAAACCTAGCTACCCCTACACCCCCCCTACACCTTTCACTCTTTCCCTCACTCATTTCATTCATTTTTATTCATTTGCATATGAAAAGTGATTCATATATAAGTTTTATAGGTTTAATTTTAAAAATTTTAATATTGAATTCATTGTATTTTTAAATAGTTGGTTCACATTTATTACAGTATTTATTATAGTTTTAGTGGATTATTACGTATAATTTATATTTCATATTAAAAGTACTTGTTTCAGATAAACTCAGTGCTGTGATACATCCATGCCCCGTTGCAGCATATAAACAACGGCGGAGCTAAGACGATTTTCACCAAGGAGTACAAAAAATGAAAAAAAGTAAATTTGCAAAGAAGTCAAGAGAATTCAACATCATATATATACATACAATAAAATAATTAATCTTATATACATAGTGTAAGTTCCCGACGAGACCGAGTTCATTGAACCTGATCTTAACAGTTATATCAGAGGTATGTTCAATTTCAATGACCTCACTGTTTCCAGATTAATAATCTCAAAAGAGAGATCTCTGGACTAAAGGCTGCAAATATAGCCCTAGATAAATTAATAAACAAGAATGTCTTGTTCAATTCTATTCGAAAAATAGAAGGATTCTCAAAAGAATTATGCTATTATAGTTAAGGAAATCTTTGCTATAATAAAATGTGTGTTAAAATTGCTATAATCAAAAGTTTTTAATAAAAACTGATTATCAAGCAGCAAAGTTTCCCTAGCTCCGCCATTGCATATAGATACACACATGTATGTCAATTGTATTTATGTATGTATGTATTAAAATTGCAAGCATTCGTGTGGAGTATCTAAATATAGATTATGGGTACTATAGGGCACATGGGGCTCAAATTAATTTCTTTATTAATTAATAATATAAGAGGCAATGGCTCTGGTCTATGATAGAGACCATACTTCTAGCTTCTTATTACAACAGCTTCATATCTCTGTCCTTTCTCAGAGGGCTGTGCTGTCTTTGTCTGCTCAGCATTCAAGGCGGGCTCTCTCAATTACTATTCCTATGTGACTATAAATTATGTTACCATATCTTTTTTTTTAATAAATTATGTTACCATATCTTTTTTTTAATGATGTTATAAATTAATTTAACTTGGTTGAGTCAAAAAAAATGAAGAATCTAAGTTTTATATATATTTACTAATTACTAGTAAATATTTGATTGTGAATCAAAATATCTATAAATATTTATTTGTGGACCAAATTATTAATATATATTAACTTAAGATCGTTACAGAAACGATAAACTTTAAATTCGAAAACTGCGTAAGAGGACCTCTCAAGGAAAAAAAAAAAAGCTAGTAAAGAAGTACCGTAATATTTATAGACCAAATATTGGATTAGTTGTTTTTTAAATTTTTATACAAATAAAAGTGTTGCTTCTGATATCTATACTTACAACAACAACAATGACAACAACAACAACAACTATCACAATCCAGTGTAATCTCACAAGTGGGATCTGGAAAAGGTAGGATGTATGCAGCCTTACCCCTACTGGAAGGGTAGAGAGACTGATATATATACTTACGGAAATGCAAATAAATGGAGATGGAGAGGACATGTCTCGACTAGGTTAAATAACTTGATTACTCTTCCATATGGCAGAACAGGAGCCTTGGATCAACGGTAAAGTTGTCTCCCTATACTTATAGGTCATGCTTTCGAGTCATATATGGTGTCTATATCACACTCATTGGTGCGAGTGTAAATGCGAAATATTTTATGCATCGGGCTGCCCTATTTTAATCTTCCATAAGCCATATTATTCTGAATAAGCGTTGGGGTTTACACTTGTATTGCTCAAAGCAAATGAACTTACATTCTGGGCTTGTCCAAAGAGCTAATCCAATATAGTAAGAGCCCATTTTTGGATTTGGACCAAAATCTAGTTCAACTAGAATTGGGCCGACTTGTCTTCCCCAGAAGCCCGGCCTACAATCAAGACTTAGTCATGATGGGCCAACTCCTCTCACAAATAGTGGGAGAAATTCAAAAATAGCCAGATTTACAAGTGGTCGTTCAAAAATAGCATGAAATTTAGTCACTTTTCATGTAAAGATAAATTTGAACGAAAATACTGTTCAAAATCCGGAAAAATACTCCAGCATAATATACTGGAGTTCTAGTATAATATACCGGTCCAGCATAATATACTGGAGTTTGGAGCACCGGTGCTCCAGTCTCTAGTATATTATACTGGAGCCAGCAAAGTATACCGGTCCAGCATAATATGCTGGACCGCTCTCTGTTGCAGCAAAATAGTGGTTATTTTTTATTGACTTGGTAAACGCTGACTATTTTTGAATGACCAGTCCGAAAACTGGCTAGACCGTGCTATTTTTATACAAATAGTCATTAAATTTATATCATGGCTATTTACCATGAAAAGTGCTAAATTTCGATTATTTTTTAAACTATGGCTATTTTTCAATTACCAGTTGTAAGTCTTACTATGTTTTATCTCCTCCCCCCCCCCCCCCACACACACACACAAATAGCCCTTAAAGTGAAGGGTCTTGAATTTTTATCACCGCTTGCCCCATGGGCAGAATTTTAAGTTTAACAAGTATCGCTGCTCGCTTACCCCATGGTCAACACAACTTTTGATCTTGAAGTTCTGCCCATGGGACAAGCGGGGGCCAAAAGTTAAAGACCAACCCAAAAAGTATCATATTTCTACAATTTTTGTCTCAAATATGGACGAGATCTTTTTAAGAAGAATCATCCAATATAGCCGTTCAGCCAACCACTTATAAAAGAATTAACTTAAAAACCCGACACACACACACACATATATATATAGTTCATATATTATATGTATATAATCGTGTATAATTTATGTTTATCGACTAAAAATTAAACAATATATCCGATCGGCTATTTGTCACTCAACCCACGCTGTGGACAGTAGCCCATATTAACCCATAACAAGTATGAATAAACTGATGAGCATATCATCCACTGGAACATCCATACGTGATAAATTTTCACCGTAACACATAATAATTGAAACATAAATTGAATGTCTATCAAAGACATGTATATCAACCAAAGTGGGTTACCGCATGATCGCTTCATGTTTTAATTTAAGTGATTGGGTGGACGGTTATTTAGGTTAACTAGCTATTAATTATCGCCTCGAAAAGCTATTGTCTTATCAACTAACTAATCAGACGCGAGCCCCTGACCAACTATATATACACACACATATTTACACTTTGATCACTAGGAATGTGTTATAATAATCAATGAAATAGGTGCAAATCTTAGAGACCGAAGTTCAAGTTTGAGACAAAAAAACACTAATTTTAATGAAGACAAAAACTACTAGCTGTGTTCCACCTAAGTTTTAGTAAGTAAAAACTATCTGGTACTTGTTCAATGCAATAGTCGAAATGCGTATAAATTGATACTGACACCACCTTTTTAAAAATAAAAACAAAAAGATATACATTCTTACTTTTGTAGATTTATATCATCACAAATTGCCACTGACAGAGTTATTATTCTTGAAGTTATGAAAAGTATTTGCTTTTGAATAAACTAACATTTGATCTAAAGGTCCTCTTTATCAGAATAAGAGAAAAATTTGATTATGAATGTAATATAAAGAGCATGGAATTATAGGAACCGTCAAAAAGTATGATTCATGATGACATGAACTCATGAGGGACCAGAAAATTGTTTAGTATCTAATGATTTTATTCTTTCCCTTGCGACCCCTAATAATACCATAATACTAATACATATTGTTAATAATAACACTGGTTTTACTGTTTTTTTTTTCTTAAAACAATTTAGCATCTGAACAACTCAACCATATATTAACACAAGTCGTTCAAAAAAATAAGGACATCGAAGAAATAAGAAAATATTTAACGATCCAACCCAATGACCTCTCCGAACTACAAAGTTTGAGTAAATTTTGGCATATTGATTTATACCCACTACTCTTTTTTCAAATGATCAGAAAACGTTAGCAATGACTATACTATTTAAAGAAAATGTCGAAAAAACTGAGAAAAGATAATTAGAGATTACTCATAAGGCGTAATGATCTTAGACATTCAAAAAAAATATCTTTCAATGTTATTATATTCTTTTTGCTTTTTACGAAATTGTCCGACCCTAAACCGGACTCGATCGTGATGGTGCCTATTGTGAAACTAGGCCAGCCGACACAAACCCCCAAACCAACTAAACAGTTATAATAAATCATTTAAAGTCATTAATAAGATAAAAATCCCATAATAAAGAGTGGAATAGAACAGTGCGGAAACAAACACAGCCCGACATCGGGGTGTCACCAGTCATGAACATCTAAAATCCGTCTAAAAGTATGAAAAGAAAACATAGTCTGATACAAAGCTAGTAAAAAGTGAAATAAAGATAGGAAGGAGAAGCACTGGGCTGCGAACGCCGTGCAGCTACCTAGTCAACTCCGAACAAGCCTGCTGGAAGGCAAATCAGCACTCGCTAGAGTGACCCGGGACTCCTGGATCTGCACATATGGTGCAGGGAGTAATGTGAGTACGCTGATCACGCCCAACTATGCCTTATAAAAAGAACTAAGCGGTTGTTGCAAATATAATCCAGTTTACAAGTCCGGAGTCGAATCCCACAGAGAACTAAGGCTTAGCTACAATTGTTCATTATCACCAAGAATACAAGCTTGAATAATTCCTAACTTAATACGGCTCAATTTTATAAAAACATAACAAGAATTTATCCTGCAAAAGGTTCCATCAAAACCCTAGATAACAAATTAGCTATTAATAATTGTATGTAAAGCTACAATACTAAAAGCCATAACCAACAATGAAAAATAGGAAGAGGAAGGAAAAACTCGTAGAAGAATTCTCAGCCTTGCTCCTATTGTGTCTGTGTCTCCTTAGGTCGAATCTGTGTCAAAAGTATGTCCAACCTCTCCAAAATAGCGTTTTTACATGTATTTATACCAAGTAGGGTCGGGCCTAGACGAAAATACCTTCTCCCGCGTGAAATAGGACAATGTAAAATTTGCACTACCGCGCCGCACCATGCGGGGTGGCAGTGGGAAAGTTCAGATTGCTGATTCTGACAGGCTGCAGGAAATTTCCATAGGCGCGGCACACTGCGTGTCGCACCACGTGCTGCGATAGTGGGAATTTGCGAAAACGCAAAACATGAAAGTTGTAGACTTTTCAAATATCTTTCCAACGATATATTGTGGAGTCCAAACAAAGTTTTAATTAAAAGTTATGAGTATTTTATTAGATAACACACCGTATGCCCGCTCGATTCTTCGTTCGTTCTAACTATCATACATTGATCCCCGAATACGATCCCGGCTTAATTCTTTAGGCTTTTATTCATACTTCAAAGCTCCAAATCACTTGAATTCATTCTATAACATCTACATAGTTCGAAATCACTCTTTCAAGGCATAAAACACATAATTAGTGCAAAACACTAGCGATTAAAACTCAAACTCAAGTGCAGTAAATTAGAGTGCGATAAGCGACTAAAATACGTAATTATAGCCTATCATCATACACCAACTCAATAAGTAATAAAAGTAAATGCAACTGAGCGATAAGAAAACATGAAAACACAGCATAATGCTACAACAAAACAGTATAAAACCAGAACAATGCAATAAAACAGTAAAAGCTCGTAAAAACACCTTAGTTCAGTAAAAACCTCTTTAAAACATTTTTTAGTACTTCAAACGAGTGATGAAAATAGGGAGAGAAGGATAGAAACATAAATCAGCCCCTCGGGTAAAATACCAACAAAACCAGCCCCTCGGGCTATCTCACCATCACTCGTATCAGCCCCTCGGGCAATAACATGAAACAACAACAGCCCCTCGGGAAATATCACATCTCAAACTAGGTATCCCCGCTCACTGAGAGTGTGCAGACTCCGGAGGGGCTCCTACAACCTAAGCGTTATATCAAGCCATCTCGTGGCATAATCAAACTAGCCCTCGGCCTCATAACAAGCCACCTCGTGGCGTAAGAATCAGGCCCTTGGCATCATAATCATGAATCAATAACAACTTGTTGCGGCGCGCAACTGATCCTATAATATCCGCACAACACAGGCCCTCGGCCTCAGTCATCAAGCCACTGGGGCACAGTAAAACATGATGCTCAACCCAAAATATCATTTAAAATGTCAAAAATGGAGTAAATATGGCTGAGTTATGAAAACAGTAGTATACAACATGCCTAAGTACAAATATGAAGTCAAAACAGTGAGGAATAGTAGTAAAAATCCCCTAAGGGTCCAAAACAGTTGGCACGAGGCCCAAATATGGCATTTAGCCCAAAACATGATAATACTTTTCAAAACACAATGATAGCAAACAATTTTCAATCAAATACGCGGTTTAACAGTCATACGGGATGAACTAAGTCACAATCCCCAACAGTACACGACCTCACGCTCGTCATCTAGCGTGTGTGTCATCTCAAACTAGCATAACGATGTGAAATTCGGGGTTTCATACCCTCAGAATAGCATTTACAATCATTACTTACCTTTATCCGATCCAAACTCTAGCCCGCGATGCCTTTGCCTCTCAAATCGGCCTCCGGATGCTCTAAATCTAACCAAAAACAGATTTATACCATTAAAATATGCTAAGAGAATAAAGCCTACTCGAAAATAACCAATTTACATAAAAATAATCCCGAAATTGGCCAAACTTGACCCCCGGGCCCACGTCTCGGATTCCTATAAAAATCACAAAACTAGAATCCTTACACTCTCACGAGTTCATACATACCAAGAATACAAAAATTTGACCACAAATGGCCCCTCAAATCCCTAGATTTAGGTCTCCAATTTCCAAGCCCTAACTTACAATTTTAGGCTTTAGATTCCACAAATTTCATATTTAATTAGGTAGAAATAATAATAGGATCGAGTACTAAGTCCATAAATCTTAACTCCTAGTGTTTCCCTTTGATTCCCTCTTCAATCTCCCTCAAAAAGCTCCAAAATCGCTCAACAATGGTGAAGTTTAGACCCAAAATCGCGGAAGTGGTCTTTTAAACATTCTGCCCAGCACTTAAAATCCCTTCTTCGCGAACGCGGTCAACGCCTCTCGTTCGCGAAACACAAACTTCCGTTGACCACTTATTCCTTCATCCTGAACGCGATACCTTGTATGTGAACACGATGCCTCAGCTCTTTAACCCATCGCGAATGCAACGCCTAGCTCGCGAACGCGAAACACAATTGGACCTGGACCTAGCTGCTTACCTTTACTCTGCGCGAACGCGGCAAATCCCTCGCGAACGTGATGAACACTGACCTCAGCCCTTCGCGAACAAGAAGGCCAAGCCTCCTGCCTCACATCCTAACCCTTCACGAATGCGAGAGCCCACTAGCGAACGCGAAGGCCAAACGTCTGCAACACCAACAACAGATTTTTCTACAACTTTTCCAACTTGAATTTTATCCGTTCAACCATCCAAAACTCACCCGAAGCCCTCGGGACCTCAACCAAACATTTCGACATATCTCATAACCTCATTTAAACTTGTTCCAATCTTCGGAATGCTCAAAACAACATCAAAACACCAAATTGACATCAAATTCAAGCCTAATAATTCCAAAAACTTCCAAATTCCGCTTTCGATCAAAAAGTCTATCAAACCTCGTTCGAATGACCTAAAATTTTGCACACACATCAAAAATGACACAACGGATCTACTCCAACTTCCGGAACTCCATTCCGACCCCTATATCAAAATCTCACCTATCAACCGGAAAATGTCAAAATTCCAATTTCGCCAATTCAAGCCTAAATCTACTCCGGACCTCCAAAACACATTTCGATCACTCTCTTAAGTCCCAAATTACCTCCCGAAACTATCTGAACCATTGGAATTCACATCCGAGCTCTTTCTCACATAAGTCAACATTCTGTGGACTTTTTCAACTTAAGCTTACTCAAAAGAGACTAAGTGTCTCAAACCTTACCAAAACCTCTCCGAACCCAAACCAACCAACCCGATAATGCATAATACAGCTGAACAAGACAATAACAATCAGAAATGGGGGAAACGGAGTGGTAACTCATGAAACGACCGGCCGTGTCGTTATATCCTCCCCCTCTTAAACAAACGTTCATCCTCGAACGAGTCAAGAACTATACCTGAAGCCTCAAATAGGTGAGGATATTTGCTTCGCATCTCCCGCTTGGTCTCCCACGTAGCCTCTTCCACGGTCTGGCCTCTTCACTGCACTTTTACTGAAGCTATATCCTTTGACCTCAACTTTTGAACCTGACGTTCCAAAATAGCTACTGGCTCTACATCATAGGTCAAATCATCATCTAACCGAACCGTGCTAAAATCCAAAATATGAGACGGATCTCCAATATAATTTCGGAGCATAGAAACATGAAATACTGGATGCACACTCGATAAGCTGGGTGGCAAGGCAAGCTCATAAGCCACCTCCCCAATCCTTCGAAGCACCTCAAAAGGCCCAATGAACCGAGTACTCAATTTACCCTTCTTCCCAAATGTCATAACACCCTTCATGGGTGAAAACTTCAATAGAACCTTCTCACCAACCATGTAGGACACATCCCGAACCTTGCTGTCAGCATAACCCTTTTGTCTCGACTGCGCTGTACGAAGCCTCTCCTGAATCACCTTCACCTTGTCTAAAGCATCATGCACCAAGTCTGTACCTAATAGTCTAGCCTCACCCGGCTCAAACCAACCGACCGGAGATCTACACCGCCTCCCATACAAAGCCTTATATGGAGCCATATGAATACTCGACTGATAACTGTTGTTATAAGCAAACTCTGCGAGCGGTGGAAACTGATCCCATGACCCTCTAAAATCAATGACATAAGCGCGCAACATGTCCTCCAATATCTGAATAATGCACTCGGACTACCCGTCCGTCTGAGGGTGAAAAGTTGTGCTCAACTCAACCTGAGTACCCAACTCTTGCTGCACAGACCTCCAAAACTATGAAGTAAACTGAGTACCTCTATCTGAAATAATGGAAACCAGGACACCATGCAAGCGAACAATCTCTCAGATATAGATCTCTTTCAACTGCTCTGAAGAATAGGTAGTACACACAGAAATGAAGTGTACGGACTTGGTCAGCCGATCCACAATCACCAAAATTTCATCGAACTTCTTCAAAGTCCAAGGGATCCCAACTACAAAGTCCATGGTAATCTGCTCTCATTTCCACTCTGGAATATCCATCTGCTGAAGCAAGCCACCCGATCTCTAATGTTCATATTTCACCTACTGACAATTGAGACACCGAGCTACAAATCCCACAATGTCCTTCTTCAGTCTCCTCCACCAATAATGTTGTCTCAGATCCTAATACATCTTCACAGCACCCGGATGAATGGAATACCGCGAGCTATGAGCCTCCTCCAAAATCAACTCCCGAAGTCCATCTACATTGGGCACACATATCTGGCCCTACATCCTCTGTTGATACCCAATTTTTTCCTATATATTTTCAATATGCAAAATAACTTCAAAATATCATATAAATGCATATATAAGCATGTCCAAAGGTTTTATTATTTTTCCATAATTTTTAAAGTTTTAAATTGATTTATTTTCCCCCTTTTTTATCCATAAAATCTCAATAATTATTTCGAAAATTATTATTTTGGTAAAATTCATCTATTGTATTTTCATATTTATGCCAAAATGTGGTTAAAATGTTTTTTTACATATTTTTACAATTTCATTTAGTATTTTTAAAGCTAAATTGCACATAATTGCAATATTAGCCATTTTAAGGTTTAATTGTGTCTTATATTTATAAAATTGAGTCTTGTATTTTTAAATTATTATTTATGTGTTATATATTATTTTTGTATTTTCAATTTATTTTCAGAAGATATTTACTATTGTTTATAAATTAAAAAGAAAAAAATGGCTATTTAAATAACAACCCATTTGCATTTCAATTATAGCCTAAATCAGACCCAAAATTTCCCAACCCAATTCCAATTTATACCCGACTCTTACCCAATTAAATCCTACCCAAACCCAGATCCCTACCTACCCCTTTTAATCTAGGTCGTTGATCATTCAGATCAACGGCCACCATTTCACCTTACCATTTTTAACTCAAATTAAACCTAAATCATTTCTACCAACCCGCCGCCCTTGAATCCCCTCTTCTCTCAAACTCTCTCTGAAACCTAAGGCTAACCCTAGCCGCCGCCACCCAAATCTACCCTAATCCCTTTTGATTTTCACCTAATCTATGGACTCCTATGGCTGTTTGAGAGGTGTACCGGTCTCCTGTGGCTCCTGGTTGTTTGTTTCCATGATTTCATGGACAGATCTCAAAGGGATCTAGTCCAGTCTTGGCTCAACTTCTATCTATGGCCTTTTCCCGGCCACCCATGGCCGATCGAGTCAGATCCATGGCTTTCCGGCTAGATCAGTAACTTTTCAAAGTCTTTCTCACTTTTTTGGGTTCTCTGAAACCCTAGCTTTAAGAGCTTTCCGATTTTCTTACAGATCTATCTTAGATCTGTGCATGTTATGAATTTCGTGGTGTTTTCTCAAAGGTTCTTCGATTTTCTTTCAAAGTGACTCTTCGTTTTCAAATTAAGGTTTCTTAACCTCTTTTAAAAAGATCTCTTCTCCGATTTTCAGTGCTGTTTTACTATGTTTAAATGATTTGCTTATGTTTTTCTTCTATCTGGTTCATCGTGTTAAAACCCTAGGTATCTTTTTGGGTTCTGAAGTTGTCTTTGTCTGTCTTGCATGTATACTGGTTTCGACTGAGTTCTCTGTGTTTAGATCCTTCTCTTTGTTTAACTTGACCGATTCTAAAGTTCTTACCTTTTCAACTCAGCTCTGTCAAAACCCTAATTCCTTATAAATTTTTTCTTCACTTATTGCTATGAGTTTAAAGACTTTTCTTGTTTCTGTGTGTTGATCTCCTTTACCTGTTACTATGGTTTCTTCACTTTTGATTCTATGTGACTACTTGACTTGTTGGCTACCATACTTCTAGTAGGTTCTTTTACTACTGAGCCCTAGCCTACTCCTGTTACTGTTGTATGATTGTGTGCACCTAGTTGTTCTTGTTGTCAATACGGTTGGCTTTGCATGTTCAGTCTTCTGTATTTATATGGCCAAGTGCAGAATCATGATTCTTTCTTGACTGATATTGATTTCCTCAAGTTGCGACTGATTGCAAATATTTTCTCATAAACCCCTGGTTTCACTCGCTTTGTTTAAATTGACTGATTCCTTTCCTTTGCTATGATGTTTTACCTTTTCTGAACCCTTTCCCCAATTAAGTATATTTTTGTACTTAGACTTAATTGTATACTCTATATTTTACTATCCCTTATATGGTCAGAACTCAATCTTTCTCAGATTAATTTTCTTTCCTTAATTATCTCGTTGGTATCTGTTAAGCAGTAATTCCTTGATTAAAGGGAAGTACTTGTGTTAATTGATTCTGATTGTGATTTATTTCCATGTTTGTGTTAAGACTTTACTTGTTACCTTATTTTCTACTCATTTTCAAAGTTATAAATACCCTACCCTCTCTTCTCTTAAACACACGAACAATTGAGTTCAGAACACACACTTATACACTCAAAACTCTCTCTTTCTTTACTGCTACTTGTGCTACTGCTTTGTCTAGCCAGCTGAAATCCAAGGCTAGACTGTGGAATCCTACTTGAGTTACCTTTTGGCACCTTACTTTCTCTACTGGTATGTCTTAGTTGATTTTAAAGCTTCAACAACAACATGTTTCTTTAATTGTTTCAGTTTCTCTCATTCTTTTCTACTTCTGCTTGTGGTTCTGCAGTCAAGTTACATTACAAGCATGCTATACGATCTCCCCTTCCCCTTTAGATTAATGCACTCCTCTGTACGTGTTACAAGGCATACTCTGTTAGTCACTTATTGTGTACTTGCCATCCCAAATCCCTATCCCTTCAATGTGCTTATATTCTTTCTGACTAGCCTGTGATCATGCCAGTATCAGCTATTGCTATGCATATCCAACTAGTCCTAAGACCCTTGATGGAGTTATGTGTTTACAGTCAAATGTATATGTGTCCCAAACCCCTTGACCCCCTTGTATGACTACTGATTCTGTGTGTGATCCCATCTTGGGAGTCTGAGTTTTGCTTACTACTACAACTGCTTTCAATTAGCTCTGTTACTGATTACTTTCAAAATGGACTTGCCAGTCCAGTTTTTTTTTGAAAAAAAAAAACTCTTTTTCAAACTATGTTAAGCACTCTCACATACTCTTAGAATCTAGGTTCTGCCCCTTATGTGTGAGCCTTGCCTTGGGACCCTTGAGCTCCCTCTGAACTTGGACACATAAGAGCTGGACCATCCACACTGCACTCATTATGTTTGGCTATGCAAATCTGGGTGTGAGCACTGCCTGGGATCCCTTGAGGTCCTTAGGGAACTCTGACACACCCAGATATGGAAAGACTTTGGAATAATATTGGCTTTGAAGTTGTTCATTACATAACTCAGAGAGGAAGTCAAGATCAGGCTTCCTTTGGTTGTAATTTCCTATTTTTGCACTTCTTTTGTAATTCAATCATTTGGCCTGTAATAATTTGTAAACAAGTATGGGGTTGGCTAGTGAAAGTGGATGGGAAATATGCATGCTTTAGCTATCAAAAGTGGTAGAAAACATGTTACTAGGTTTACATTCCTACTTGCGTAACAGAATCCATGCTTAGGACATATTTCATGCATTAGAGATCATGTTTCTTAGGATTTGCACTTACTGTTTTCAGCATGTCTATTTCACTGTCATATCACTTAGAAATTCCTGTGCTAAATGTGTGTTTCTGCGATCATGTTCCTACTGCCATGCACACTTAGAGATCCTGTTTCAGACTAAACAACACTAATAAACATATCATCTCTGCATATTCTGGAAATCATGTTTAAACACTGTAATACCTGTGAATATAGAAATCCTGCTTAGGATTCTGCATATACATCATTCTGCATCTCTGCACATTAGATACCGTGTCTTCAGGATATTCGCTTAAGCACACTTAGGCTAGCTATGAATGCATAAAAGGGAGTAAAATAATTTTACTTAGTCTTTACGAATAACTGGAAAAAATTCTATGTGTTGAACACTTGAACATCATGTTTTAGGTAATAATAATCTCCAAACCGTCTTAGCAATTCTGAATAACTACTGAATACTGCATTGTTTTACGCCTAGGCAAGCCTTAAGTAATAACTAGAATAAAAACTGGAATTGCCTTTGTTAATTATCAATTGCTACAACCAGCAGGCATGCCTGATTCAGACTTCTTTTCTGAGTTATATAATGAATCTAGTTCTGACTCAAACACCCTGCTTTAGGATTTTTACATTCAGACCTTAACTGTGTTTAAGTCGTGCTATTTATATGCATTATTTGCGGAGGTATACATGAGCCTTCTAATTGCTTACATGTTTCCCCTCTAAATGCAGTCCTACGTGTTTTTTTTATGTCTCCTTAGTCTTTTTACCTTTAAACCTAAGAGTTATCCTAAAACCTTCCTCTTATAGGAATAGTTGTCCTAAATTCCTCCGAGACTGATAGGAATGGGATGGGTAACAACATGCAATAGAGGTCGATACCAATCCTCGCTTTAATAACTTCAAAGGACGGGAAAGGATAGATATGGATATGATGATCGGTGCGCTAATACCACATGTATCCCCTCTTCTGAGGAGTGTCATATCGGGTATTGCATTGATGTGATCCTTATTACAAACAAATCTAGGACCCCTTTTACCTTCACAAGCATGTTTAGATTATAATTCTTTGCAAAACCTTCTCTTTCAATAATTGTTTTCAAACGCTTGTGTATTCAAACTCGAGTCCCCTCTTATTTGATCCCTACTTGTCTACTTGCTACTTGCACAAATTCACAAAAACTATCTGGCCGAGAACCGTATTAGTAGATCCTTAGGGGTGTCTAATACCTTCCTCTTAGGATAATTTCAAGTTATTACCCTATCTCTGGTTATCAAACATAGTTGTAGTTGAATCTTATAGGTGCCCTAACGCACCTTAAAAAATTGTTAGGTGGCGACTCTTTAAATACCCAATTCCCAAAAGGAAATGAGTCATTACACCTCATGAATGTCGAAACCCGGAATTCCTCTCCGCGAAGGAAAAAAAGGGGGTGCGACAGCATGGCGACTCTGCTGGGGATTCAGATTGTTCTTGTGAATTTGTACCTCCTTTATGTGCAATTACTTGTTTAAATTTCTTTAAGCATTTAATTTCTTTTTCAACTGCAAAACTGACATATTTTTGTTGTTTCCTCCCTTTATTGCTGCTTTAAATTATAAAACTTTTGTATTTATCGCTTTCTTAACGTGAAAATACGTGCCAACATGTTTTTAATTATTGCATAATCATGCTCAACATCATACTCCACTCGTTCCAAACAAATACTATAGCAACTCTTTTAATGAGTGGTTGCACTCTTCCTATATCATTACCACCTAAATTCGGAAAGGCATATTTGCAGTAAAACTAGTCGATCAGCAGTGAAATCGACAGTTCCGTGCCTTCCCCCTTTAATTGTTCGCTCAAGGGTACCGGTCTAAAATCCAATAGAAACCTTGCACTGTTTAAATTGTGCATATATCATGGTCAAACCTAGCTGGGTCAGTTATGTTGTCCACATAATAATCCTTTAAGATTGCCTTGTCCAAAGTCCACTGGGTTTCTCTAAACCCAAACGGACATCACCACGTTCTGTGCATTTATTTGGGGAACTACATGCTTCATGCTAATTGTTGGAATTACATAGTCGAGTCTGGTGTGGGTGAGGGCCTAACCTTATTTGTCCTATAGAAATATGAGGCACGAAGTCCCCAGATTCAGTATGGTCACCAACATCCACCCGAGTTTGCTAAGCTGGTGGAGAGATTTGCAATCTAGTGACCAAACTCTCGTCAGAAAATATCTGGGAAATCTGCCATCCCTACTGGAGATCCAACCTAACAACATGATTATAGAAGCTGCCACACTGTTTTAGGATTGTGAAAGGGTGATCGCTGCCGACTCGACACTACGCTATGGTAGGAAGAGCGGGTCGCAATAGCTTTTACCCGAATAGACGTCCGGGATCGAATTTCCACAGGAAGCTAGTAGTGGAGTTGTATTTTCTGTCTAGCCTAGAGTTGCGGTTGTGCTTCTGTCACGACCCAAAATCCACTCCAGTCGTGATGACACCTCTCGTGAAGACAAGGCCAGCCAACAAACCCATATCGCCTTTTCAAAAATAGTTAAACATTAATAAACAGTTTAAATATAATTTAATGATATAATTAACGGAAGCACAACCTGACACAGCCCTAACCGGGGTGTCACAAGTCACGAGCATCTACTAGGGTATAAATACAACTGAAAGCATGGAGTGTACAAATACAGACTAATGAAATAAGGAGAGAGAAAGCAGTGTTGCGAACACCGGCAGCTACCTTGCTAAACCCTGGTGACTCTGCCTCCGATCAGCCAAAACATACCTGAATCTGCACACAAGGTGTAGGGAGTAATGTGAGTACTCCGACTCAGTGAGTAATAATAATAAATAAAGACTGAAGGCAAGAAATCACACAAAAACACAATGTATTCCATACTGAAGCAGTAAAATCACTTTAAACAGTAAAGCAGTGAGAAATCAAGTGAAAATCCATTTTTCCAACAAGTAAAGCAAGTAGTTTACAAGTGAGTAACAAAAATGATAGAAATGTAAACAGCCCCTCGGCCAAAACATGTACAACAAATCGCCCCTCGGGCATAATATCAACAGAACCAGCCCCTCGGGCTCAATATCAGAACAGTGCCAGCCCCTCGGGCTCAATATCAAAACAGTAACAGCCCCTCGGGCTCAAGATCAGATTAGTAACAGCCCCTCGGGCTCACTCTTAGAATAGTATCAACCCCTCGGGGCTACCTCACAATCACTCATATCAACCCCTCGGGCATAGTATCAATCACTCAGAACAATGGGTACCCGCGCTCACTGTGGGTGTGCAAACTCCGGAGGGGCCCCTTACGGCCCAAGCGCTATATCAAGCCACCCCGTGGCATCATCACTCAGCATATCCTCACATCACTCAAGCCACCGCGTGGCATATGAATTATCTCAGGCCCTCAGCCTCATATCACTCGGCCTCACATCACTCAAGCCACCTCGTGGCATAAATAGTATCTCAGGCCCTCGGCCTCATATCACTCAGCCTCACATCATTCAAGCCACCTCGTGGCATAAATAGTATCTCAGGCCCTCGGCCTCATATCACTCAGCATATCCTCACATATGGCCCTCAGCCTCACTCAGTCCGGAAATCATTATAAGCCCCCCGGGTATTTGTAAAACAGTAGTTCTCAGCCCAAAATACTATTTATAAATATCATTTGAGTTTTCAAATCTGCATAAAAGCGGCTGAGTTTGTAAAACAATAATTATCAACAGGACTGAGTTTAAATATAAGTCAAAACAGTGATAAAAATTCCCAAAGGATTCAAATAATTGGCACGAATCCCAAGTATGGCAATCAGCCCAGATCATGGTGATAACAAATAAGTTTCAATCAAATATGCGGTAAAATCATCAATCGGGATGGACCACGTCACAATCCCCGGTAGTAAAAGACCCCGCGCTCATCATCCAGCACGTGTCTCACCTCAATATAGCACTACGATGTGCAAATCCGAGGTTTCAAACCCTCAGGACATCATTTAAAATCATTACTCACCTCGAACCGGCTAATCCTCTAGCTCGCGATGCCATTTTCTCTCAAATCGACCTCTGAATGCCTCGAATCTAGCCATAATAATTTGATTCAGTTAATAAAAATTATAGGAATTAATTCCATACGAAATTCTACATTTTCCATTAAAAATCTGAAATTGCACTCAAAATTCGCCCGTGGGGCCACGTCTTGGGACCCGACAAAAATTACGGAATATGAAACATCATCCAACCACGAGTCCAACCATACCAATTTTACTAAAATCCGACATCAACTCGACCCTCAAATCTTCAAATTAAACCAAGAGGGTTTTCAAGATTTTTCCAACTAAAATCACTAATTAAATGCGAAAACTAGTAATAGATTCGGGTAATCTAACCAAAATTAAGTTAAGAACACTTACCCCGTTGTTTTCTTTGAAAATCTTCCGAAAATCGCGTCTCCCCGAGCTCCAATTTGGTAAAAATGGAAACCATTTTCAGAACTCAACATTCTGTCCAGAATTTCCGTGGTTACTGTTCACGCATTTTACTGCTCATGGGTACTGTGTACGGGGGTACTGTTCATTTGTACTGTACACGGATACTATTCATATTTACTATACATGGTACTATACACGGATACTGTTCACGCAGGTGCGATTACTGTTCACACGTGCGAAAAATGCAGAAACTGCCCAGAAAATTGCAGCAACTTTTCTTTTCACTAAAAAGGATCTAACTCCATCATATGAACTCAGAATTTGATGATTCTTGTTCCTATGAGTCACAAATAATAATACAAACATAACCCTTCAGTCGAAACTCAATTTGGAGCTCATTTTCTCAGTTCAATACCCATTTCGCTTGTTAAACAATTAACTTATGTTTCGTATCAAAAACCCAATCGCGACTTGATGAAATTAGACCAAACTTTTCGGATCAGTCCTATAATTCATTATCAAAATTCCAAAAGTCTCGAAATCAAATTTCGATCTCTAGAACTAAAAATGGACCTTTGGATCATTACATGTTTATGCTCAAAACGGCAAAATCTTCCAAAAACTCTTCCAAAACATATCCGAGCCTCATGGGACCCCGACCAAACATGAAAACACACCCCATAACATAATTCAAACTTGTTCCAACCATCGGAATGCTCAAAACAATATCAAAACATCAAATCACCCTCGGATTCAAGCCTAAGAATTCCAAAACTTCTGAAATCCGAATTCGATCAAAAAGTCGACCAAACGACGTCCAAATGACCTGAAATTCTGCACATACATCACAAATGACATAACAAAGCTACAGAAACTCTAGGAATTCCATTCCGACACTCGGATCAAAATCTCACCTATCAACCGGAATTCGCCAAAATATTAACTTTGCTAATTCAAGCCAAATCCTTCCACGAACTTCCAAAATGCATTTCGATCGCGCTCCTAAGTCATAAATAACCCAACGAAGCTATCCAAATCATAAAATTTCTAATCCAAGCTCATATACAAATAAGTCAACTCTTAGTCAAACCTTTCAAATTCAAAGCTTTCAACTGAGACTGTTCCTTCAAAATTCATTCTGATTTTTCCTGAAAACCAAAACCAACGATCTACATCAGTCATAATACATTATACGGGGCAAGTCATGCCCGGGAACTAGCGATCAAAGTGCAAAAGTTCAAAACGACCGGTCAAATGATTCATAGTTGTTGCAAGCTCGGCGATGGCTTGGCATGATCGTGCAATTCCTTGTGCAAATGGATGACCGTGGGGTCACCTTGGGGCACTTTGCTCGACTTTGCCATGCCGAAGAGGTTTCGACCATTTCATCAAGTATATCACATGCCTCTTGGTAAGAAAGTTTCATAAAGTTCCCTCCGGCCAATTGGTTCACAATGCATTGATTCGTGGTGTTGATGCCCCGATAAAAGGTTTGTTGAATCATAGCCTCGGTCATGTCGTTATTAGGGCACTCTTTCACCATTGTTCTATATCTTTCCCATATCTCATGCAAAGGTTCCGTTGGCTCTTGCTTGAAAGCTAGAATTTCATCCCGAAGAGCTGCCATATGACTTGGAGAAAAGAACTTGGCATTAAATTTGTCCGCCAATTCATCCCATGTTGTAATAGAATGATTGGGGAGCCTTTCTAACCAATCCAATGTTTTACCCCGAAGAGAGAACGGGAAAAGCCTCAATTTCAACGCATCCCCGGACACGTTTGTCTGCTTGCTACCCCAACATGTATCCACAAACCCCTTCAAGTGCTTGTAGGCGTTTTGATCAGAGGCACCCGTGAAATACCCTCTTTGCTCGAGCAAGGTCAACATAACATTTGTGATTTGAAAGTTTCCCGCCCGTATTTGGGGAGGAACAATAGCACTAGCGTATCCTTGATTTGGTAAAACTCTGGGAGCCACTCTCGGCGGTGCTGGAGGAGGGTCTGGAATATTGTTGTTCTCATTTGCATTTACATTGGCATTTCGGCCTCTCCATGGAACTTGAGGTAAGACTTCATCTTGTTCTAGATCCTCTACCTCCTCCCCCGCTATCACATTGCCAAGAGGGTCATTTGCATTAAGAGCCATTGTACCTGATTGATCGACACAAACAAAATTAGTAGACAAGAAGGAAAGAGAAGCAAAACACAAAACTAACTGTCACACCTCCTTTTTCCGCCCTCGCGGGGGTACAGGAGTTTTTTCCAATTAAAGGACAATCGAAGGGATTTATTTCTTTATTTCAGAGTCGCCACTTGGGAGATTTAGGGTATCCCAAGTCACCTATTTTAATCCCGAATCGAGGAAAAGAATGACTCTGTATTACAATCTGCGCACCAGAAATCCGGATAAGGAATTCTGTTAACCCGGGAGAAGGTGTTAGGCATTCTCGAGTTCCGTGGTTCTAGCACGGTCGCTTAACTGTTATATTCGGCTTGATTATCTAATATAATACGTATTATAAACTTATGTGCAAATTTTATCCCTTAGCCGCTTTTATTATTCTTTTTATTTATTGTTATTATTTTACGAAAAATTGTAACATTGTGAAAACGTATTTCAAATCACGTCGCAATCAATTGCATCCGTGGTTATCGACACATTTCGACTCCGTTGAGATTTAGATTTGGGTTACATAAATGCACACCCGTATTTAAGGAAATAACATTATTAAATACGCGTCTAGAGCGACTAGCGTGTCATTATTTTGGGTAGGGCTGTGAAATTTGCTAAAACGGCTCCTCCCTAATTCTAAGCAATTAACTGTACATTTATTGAGGGCCCCGAAATCTATACATTTCATTAAGCGAGGCTCATCACATTTATTTTAAATGGACAAATCTTAAAGCGACTACATTTTTTCTATAAAAATTAGTCTCTAAAATAAAGAAAGAAAAATCCTAATTAATTACTAGCTTTTATAATTTTAAGAAAACATGACATGCTAATTGCTTGGTTAATACAAATATTGATAAAAAAAAATTTACTCTTAATTTCGAAATTTTAAATAAAATAAAAATTCAACAACTAATATTCAAAATAAACAAATATAGCTAGATTAAAACTCAGCATTGTTATTGTTATTTTTTTAAAAAAATATTATTGAGATTAATTATTCACAATCATTTGAAACTAGATTTAACCATAATTACTAAAGCTTATTAGAAAGTTTATTAGACTTAAACGTTCTTCTAATCTTGCTTAAGCTCAAGTCATGCCTTAATGCCTAATTTACGATGTTTAATTTAAATTCATGTTTTAACTAAATTTAGCTACTTGTTCATGATCAACCTACAATCTTGAAGCCTTCATAGCTAGTGAATTAACCTGTTTTGCCGAACTGATTTATTACAGACTAGCTTATGATATTATTTTCTTATTCCAGCTATTATTTAGTAATTCATGAAATAGCTTAAATACAATCAACAAAAGAAACAAAGAAAAAAAACGAAATTAAAACTTCAAATTTTCATTCTTCATATGTATTCATGCTTCATATTTCGGATTACAATAACCAGCTTTTCAGTTGTGTACCTGATATTGGAAGCAAAAGAAAATGAATATGAGTATCAGCAACAGCAGTAAAATCAGTACAACACAGCAACAATAGCCCAGCAACAGTAACAAACCAGTGGAGTAGTAATCCAAAAATAAACAAAATCTTCCAGCTTTGATGAAACAACAATTAATTCTGATTTCAAACAACAAAAGAAAGCAGAATATTTTTTTTAGTTTTTTTTATTTATTTTTGAAAGCTTAAATATTTTTCGGAATTTTCTATCTCTTAAATGTTCAGCCCTTTTCTCTCTCTTATTTTCAGATTTGTTTCTCTCTCTCGTATCTGTGTATTTTTTTTTCTATCTCTCTGTATATTATTTCAAGACTTCACATATATAACCCATCCCATAAACCTTTCAATTAATTAAAATCAATACTTTTTCTCTACCCAACCCATTATCTTCCCACTCATCCCCATTACATTAAATAAACATATCACACCACCCCATTTCATTTTGTCCCCCATGCTTCATTTAAAATAATGCAAGATTCCCCTTTAAATTAAATCATATCCCCCCTTTATATTAAATAATCATATCACAACCCACCCCATTTCATTTTGTCCCCCATGCTTCAAATAAACAATTACAAAATGTACAATTCCTAAACTACCCCTTCCGACCTTACTGAAATTACCAAACTACCCCTGAACGTATTACAAATTTACCAAACTACCCATCAGCTATAACACATCAATTAATCAAACTTAACCAAAATATAGACAATATGATCAATTTCTAACAATGTTCAAACAACAATATGAACACGGATGAACATCATAACAACAATATCACATGAACATGATTTTAACAACATTTCAACAACAAATCACATGAACACAAATTGAACAACCAAGAACAACTAAAATTTGATTGAACAATATTTTTAGCAACAACAAACCTATTTTTCGGATTTAAACAACAACAACAATCAAACAAGTATATTTAGATTCCTAAATTCAATAATATTGAACTTAAAATCAACTCTAACAACATTACAACAAACAATTCTTATATTAAACTTTAAACAAGATTATGAGAACAATTCAAGAAATAATCATAAATGGTAAACAAGAAATCAAACTATACAAAATTCGGATTCAAGATCATCCAAACATGAACATGAATGAATCTATTTTAACACAACAAACATGACGGATTAAACGATTAAATCAATATATTCCTTTAACACAACTAAATTCTTTAAACAAATAACAAGATCGACGAAGAAACAATTATGAACTTAAACTTGAACTTAACAATATTAACAATTTCTAACAATACATAAACACATGAAACAAATTGAAGGAATAGTTAATTAAATTTCAATTTGAATCTAACAAATATCAAACTAACAAATACTTACTTAAACAATAATACAAACATGAAATAAACATGAAAACAACTAATTAAACTTCTATTTTGAAATCTGAAAATTAATTTAACAAACAACATGAACACACTAGAAAATTATTTCAAAGATGAACAACGAACAAAACAAGGATTAAATCATTTAACGATTTTGGATCCGGAAAATATCAAACAAAATATGAACAAAAATAAAACTCAAAAACAACTAACCGGAGATGAATCAACGACGAACTTTGATTGTAAACAAATCTGTCCGAGCCTCGACCAAAGCTCGAACGAAGGACGACGAAGACGAAGAGAAATGAAGCAACCCGCAGCTTGGAACGATGAAAGGAAGCAGCGACGCCGATTCAAAACAGCAGCAACTCGACCTCGCCGTGACTGGGAGGAGGAAAATGAACATCATCACGGCAGCAACAACATCGTGGCAGCAGCAACGGCGACCAGAAGGAGTAGAAGAAGAAGCCGCGACAGTAGCGGCATGGCGCAGGCAGGTTGTTTGGTCGCCGTTGGTGCTCGCGACTGTGGTCGGAGCTCGTGACTATGGTCGCGCTGGCTGGGGTTCGATGACGAGGAACGCAGCCATGGCTGCTAGAGAAGCAGTGGTCGTCCATGGATGTCGAGCTCAAGCTTGAGCTCGACGAAGAAGATGAAAGCAAACGCGGGCAGCCATGGCGCAAAAACAAAAACGACAATGGTGAAGCTTGAGGGCAGCCATGGTTATGTGGTGAAGGGGTGGTTGTGGTGGAGATGGTGAAGTAGCCATTGATGGAGCTTGTCTTTCTTGAGGAAGAAGAAGAAGAAGAAAGATAAGAAAGGGGGGGGGGGGGGCGGTAGTTTAGTGTTTAGGTTAGGGTTTTCTTGATTTTGTTTTTGTTTTGTTTTTTTGTAAAATGTAAGACAAAGGGGTTTGGGTATTTTGGGTTATGGACTGGGTCGACCCAGTTCGAAATGGACTGGGTCGTAGGGAAGATTGGGCCATTTTTTGGGCCTGTGGCTTGAAATTGAAGAAGAGGTCCAATTCCGACTTTCTTTATATTTTCGCTCTCTTTTCTTCTTTTATTTTTCTAAAACTAAATTATAAAAATACTTAAACTATTATTAAGAACTAAATTAAGTTATAAAAGCGCAAATTAACTCCCAATAACAATTAACGCACAATTAAGTATTAATTAAGCATAAAATTGTATATTTGGACATTAAATGCTAAAAATGCAAACGGTGCCTATTTTTGTAATTTTTAATTTTTGTAAAACAAATTTAATTACTAACAATTGTAGAATTAAATCCTATATGCAAAATGCGACATATTTTTGTATTTTTTATTAATTTAGCAAATAAACATGCACAGAAAAATACAAATAATTATTCAAAATATCACAAAACATCACAAAATTGCACACCAAGAAAAATTACTTTATTTTTTGAATTTTTTGGGAGTAATTCTCATATAGGGCAAAAATCATGTGCTTACAGCTGCCCCTCTTTGCCCGAAGACACGAAGGGTTTTCGTGCAAAGATAAAGCGAGCGATTTTTGCCCATTTGAGTACTCCGTTGAAGCATTTTTTGAAAAAGATTTGACCGAACCTTTGCTTCAAAGGTTTCCTACATATCCTGGGCTAAACAGGAATCAGGTCAATGTAGTTCGGGAAACTTTGGTAGCTGGGACTACCGTTGGACTGCACTGTTACTGTTGTTGCATGCTATTACTACTGCTTACCGATCTCCTTGTTACAACGTGCTTAAAAGAAAACAAGAAGCTAGGCTAGAGTACAATTTGTTTTTGTTGCCTTGCTTCCTTGTCTGCTTGCATTTCTTCCGGTACTTTTCTTCTTTTGACACATGCACTTGAGTTTGTGCTGTGACCTCTTGTTGCAACCTTCTGCTTCCCGGTGCCGGGGAATTTTATTGTTTCCTGCTGGGGATTCCTATTGTAACCCTCTGTTTTATTGTTCTCTGACTTGATCTTGAAATGTATGCCTCTGTTATCTGGGCGGGCTCCCAACTTCAATACTTGAAAATTAAAGACTTGAAATGTATTCCTCTGTTATATGGGCGGGCTCCCAACTTCAACACTTGAAATGAAAAGACTGAAATGTATGCCTCTGTTCTATGGGCGGGCTCCCAACTTCAACGCTTGAAATATAAAGACTGAAATGTATGCCTCTGTTATCTGGGCGGGCTCCCAACTTCAATGCTTGAAATGAAAAGACTGAAATGTATTCCTCTGTTATCTAGGCGGGCTCCCAACTTCAACTCTTGAAATGTAAAGACTGAATGTATTCCTCTGTTATATGGGCGAGCTCCCAACTTCAATGCTTGAAAAGTATGTCTCTGTTTTCCAGGCGGACTCCTGACTTCAAATACACAACTTTTAAAATAAACGCCTTTCCTCTCTTCAGGCGGGCTCCTGACTTCAACAACAACTTTGAAAATAAATCGCCATTCCTCTCTTCAGGCGGGCTCCTGACTTCAAATACACAACTTTTAAAATAAACGCCTTTCCTCTCTTCAGGCGGGCTCCTGACTTCAACAACAACTTTGAAAATAAATCGCCATTCCTCTCTTCAGGCGGGCTCCTAACTTCAAATACACAACTTTTAAAATAAACGCCTTTCCTCTCTTCAGGCGGGCTCCTGACTTCAACAACAACTTTGAAAATAAATCGCCATTCCTCTCTTCAGGCGGGCTCCTGACTTCAAACAATACATCGCCATTCCTTTCCTTAGGTTGACAAGATTTCAACAACTTGTAAAAATGCCTTTCCTCTCTTCAGGCGTTCTCCTGACGTCAAACTTGAAAAGTATGTCTCTTTTCTCCAGGCGGACTCCTGATTTCAACAACAACTGAGGAGGAAATGCCTCTCCTATGGGTAAAATAAACTTAGGAGGAAATGCCTCTCCTTTGGGTAAGACTAAACTTAGGAGGAAATGCCTCTCCTATGGGGTAAAAGTAAACTTAGGAGGAAATGCATCTCCTATGGGTGAAACTAAACTTAGGAGGAAATGCATCTCCTATGGGTGAAACTAAAACAAACTTAGGAGGAAATGCATCTCCTATGGGTGAAACTAAACTTAGGAGGAAATGCGTCTCCTATCGGTAAAAGTAAACTTAGGAGGAAATGCATCTCCTATGGGTGAAACTAAACTTAGGAGGAAATGCCTCTCCTATGGGTGAACCATTTCCTTCTTCCTGAGTTATTTACTTACCTGTGTTGTCTTCCCTCGAAACTGCTGGGGATTATTTTGCTGGGGATGACTTTTCCTTTTCTTCCTTACCCACTCTGGGTTGCCCGAAACTCTGTCGAGGATGCTTCTACATCTCGATGATCTACTGGGGATAACATTGCTGTGGATAACTCTGCTGAGTAAATATGTTATCTTACTCATTCCAAAATTACTTCCTTTTGAGTAGGATGTTTCATTCCTCTGCAAACTACTTCCCCTTTTTTCTTTTTTTTTCTTTTTTTTTTTTTTTTGAAATGAAAAGACTGAATGTATTCCTCTGTTATATGGGCGGGCTCCCAACTTCAACCAACAAATCACCATTCTGTCTTCAGGGGGGCTCCTGACTTCAACCAATAATGTCAAAAAATAAAATGCCATTCTGTTTTTCAGGGGGGGCTCCTGATTATTTAAAATTTGAATTGTATTCCCTTATTCTCCAGGTGGGCTCCTGATTGCTGATACTTCCATTGTATTCCCTTATTCTCCTGGTGGGCTCCTGATTGCTGATACTTCAACTGCTCTTCCTTGTTCTCCAGGTGGACGCCTGATTGCTGATACTTCAACTGCTCTTCCTTGTTCTCCAGGTGGACGCCTGATTGATGATACTTCAACTGCTCTTCCTTGTTCTCCAGGTGGACGCCTGATTGCTGATACTTCAACTGCTCTTCCTTGTTCTCCAGGTGGACGCCTGATTGTCGGGGATAATACTACTGGGGAAGTCTCCTTTCTTCCCCTCCTTCAAATTCAATTTTTTCTCTTTTTTTTTTCAACACTGCTGGGGATAAAAGTGTTATCTTCTCGGGATAACGTTGTTGAGGATAACGCTGCTGGGGAATTTTATCTCTTCAAATCGATGCTTCATTCTTCTGGAAGCTGCTGGGGATGATAATGGCTTTTTGCTTTTCTGAGCACAAGTGTCATCCCTTTATTCTGTCTGCTGGGGAATACTTCCTCCATTGAAACTTATTATGTTGGGGCAACACTGGTTCAAACACCACTTCCCTTGAGACTGGTGCTATCTTTATTCTTCCTCGAATGGGTACCTGACTTCCAGAAAATTTTCCGAATGAAAGGAAAATTTTCTGCCCCAGTTTGACAGTCTCCCTTATGGCATGCATTTCTGTCATCAATGCCATTTCGTTTACCTGTTTCAAATCAAACAAAATTTGTTAGTTTAAAACGTGGTGGTTGGTTGTGATACTCCTACTGGGATGGCATTTCCTTTTCTTCTTCCTTGCTCCGCGCTCCACAACTTGTTGGGGATGATATTATTTGCTGGGGATAATCCCTTTCTGCTGGGGATATCCCTTTTCTTTTGTGGCATAGCTCGGAAACTTGCATTTTTTCGACCTTTTAGTCTCGCATGAATTTCTCCAAATCATGCTCACTGCTTTCCTTGCTTTGTTCATGGGCCTTGGCCTTGAGGTTTATAACCTTGGTTTTGGCAAGGATATCCCTCTTGACACTCGTTAGTCCTTTTGTCACTTCCCTTTTGCTGGGGATATCTTTTTTGACACTAGTCTCGCGCTTGTTCCTTGCTGACTATACCACTTGGATGTACTAGTCAGATCTCATCTTGCATATTTGGAAAGCTGATGGCCTATTTTGAAATCATTTCCCACTGGTTCTGACCAAACAGACTCTACTGGGGAATTTTCTATGAAAGGAAAAGATAAAAGGGAACAGAATAAAAGACAAATGAAAAAGATGACTCTGTAACAAAAGAAACTATAAATAAAAACCTATCAAACGCAGACACCGACTCTAATGGTCATGACATGCATATGTGGCCTATCCTCCGTCGTCAATCGTCTTTCAAGACCTTCAATTGGCAATTCCCCATCTGATTCTCAATCTTATTCGACTTGTAGTGCCCGAAGGATTTTCACTATCAAGTCTCTCTCATTTTGTTTTTTTCTCTTAGCTTTCATCGCCTTATGGTGTCCGTGAAGATTTTCACCGATAAGACTCTCTCATTTGTATCACTTTCCAGCTGGGTATTTGGAGTGTTGCCAGTATGACTCTCTCTGTTGGAGATTAGAGTCCTTTCTGCTGTGGAACGGAATGTTATGTTCACCGGTAAGACTCTTCATTTGTCTGTCTTGGCATCTTTTGAAGACTGATCAAAAGGTCTTTCTTTGGACCGTAATGTGAGTTTTTGGATAGGGCTAGAAAAAAAGGTATTAAATGCTCAAAAAATGCATTAATTTTGGGTTATTAGTTACAACCTTCGGAATTAGATTTATTTACAACAAACGCAACCTTAGCCCCAGTTTCTTGCTTGGGGATATTTTAATTGATTTTTTTTCATTTTTCAAAACTATGACCGAGCCGTAAAGCACCTACGTATCCTCTTTGAGGAATCAGGTCAAACGTAGTTCCCAAATCCTCTTTTTTCATTTGACTTTTTTCTCTTTTTTTTTCTTTGTTATCAATTTTCTTTTCTTTTCTTTTTCTCTTTTCATTTCTCCTTTCTTTTTGTCGTTTTTTTTTCTTTCTCTCTTTTTTCTTTTATTCTTCTTTTTCCATTTTGTTGTTTTCTTTTCTTTCTTTTCTCTTACCTGCCATGCTCGCGTATTTTATTCGTTGCTACTAATTCCGAATGAGGGGTATGAAAGAAAATAAATAAGGCTCAAAAGGGGTAACGAAGGATAAAGTGTTTGGGTAGCAGAACAAAATGCCTTCGTCATTCCAGTCTTCAAAATATGCCAAGTGCAAACAACACAATTTAAACTTGTAGTCTTTTCTGATGGTGCTGGACTTGACAATTATGTTAAACGTTTTATTTTTCCTTTGTCATTTCTAAAGCACCGTTGGGCGACACTCTCATTATCATGACCGACCCTCATGCCAATTTGGCGAATCTTGCTTTTAACGGCTTTCTTTGTGCTTAACTTGCCCCAGTTCCACATGACTCGAGCTCTGAATAATCTCAAACCGTCCTTATTTTCTTTAAATGGTCTGATCGCCTTTCCAGGGTTTTATGATTAACTTTAAAGACTAGGCCCAAAGCGTGTGCGCATGTTATGTCACTAGAATCGGCATTGAACAAAAATGATAAAATGACTAAACAAAAGATGACTGGGAATAATCAAAGACCGGATTTTGCATTAGACTACCGGTGAAATGGTTTAAATAACAAGACAAACAAAACAATCCAGAACAAAATCCTAAAAACAAACTAGACAAGACAACATCCGACTCATAACCCTAATAATCCGAACAACAGAAATGACAACAAAATGAGCCACCACAAGCTTCTCTCTTGCTGACCCAGGAACAAAACGTCCTCCCACTTTATCAAAATTGGCATTTTAGCCACTGAGCCTTGCATCAATACTGCCGAGACCATTACCAGCTTCAACCTCATCAACCTCCGTCGGCAAATTCTCGAGGAGGTTCGAGTGCTCCATGTCACTGTTATTAATCGCAACCCGCCCTTCTCGGATCATTTTCTCTACTTCCCTTCTCCAGCTATGACAGCTCTCAATGTTGTGCCCTACGACATTGGAGTGGTAGGCGCATCGTGCTGCCGGATCAAAGCTCCTTGCGAGCGGATTTATAGTACATGCGGGGAGTGGCTCAATCGAACCAGCATGCCTTAGCCTTTCAAACAGACTGGCATAAGATACCCCGATGGGGGCGAGAGCATTTCCTCGTTTCAGCAACCTCTTCATTCTTGCATGTTGACAGGGCCGGAAACCTGACCCAGGTGGCTTTTGGTAGGCTTGTGTAGGTGGGTAGGCATTTTGTGGAGCCGGGTGCCTGGAAAGTGAAGTATGGCGGGGAAAGAAGTGGTGTTGGGGAGCGGAGAAGCATTGAGGAGTGATGGAGCTACTCGGGTAGCTGGGAAGGCTGCCATAAGTGGGTTGGGATGGAGAGTATGGGGGATCTTCCATTATGGTGTTGGGTGCTTGGGAATTGACCGAGTTCAAGAGACTTGGCGGTGGAGGGGGTGGTGCTTTTCCTGTTATCCATGCCTGATACATGTCTGCCACATGCTGTCTCAGCATTTTCACTTCTTCTACCAACCCGTTGTTCCGTTCGACCAATTGTTGTCGGTCATCAGTACCGACCCTCTCGGTTCTGCGGTTCTGAGCCATTGTCCTTTGATTTTGCTTTGCAAGGAGGAGTTACCACAACCAACCACTCTCTATATATGGACACATCAAAGGGAAGTCATCACGTTAGTGTTAGGGCATTGGACAGACAATCATATATCAAAAATGTACCCAAGCAGTTAGGCAATTGTGCCCCCTGAAAATCTTCCACACTCTCTTTTATTTATTTATTATTATATATTTTTATTTTATTTTCTTTTTTTTTATTATTTTATTTTTCATTTTAGTGGTGGTCGAATCTTATGGAGATTGCCTACGTATCATGTCCCCGCATGAATCAGACCTTGCGTAGTTCGGACCAATAAAAGATAAACAATACTAAACACATTTTTTTTAAAATTTAAAACAAACTGGGTTTCAAGGATTTAAAGATTACCCACAAACTTGAAAATTAAACAACCCGCATGTTCTAATCAAAAGATTGGTAGACTCAAAAACAAAATTCCAGCTCCCTTTCTCTGTTCGACAAATGCAACCAAATGGTTATTTTTTGCAAATGTGGCCCCTTCCAATTTTCACATGAATTTTGAGGCCGGGGAGGATTATTTTGACACTTTAAAACTTGTCCATTCTTTTACGAAAATAACCTTTCGACAACTGGAAGATACTCTAAGGCTTATTTCGGCAAGAACGGTTTAAGACGCGGCCGAAGCTGGCTCGGCTTATTATGACAAAATTTTCAAACGGTATTCACCTGATCGTCGACTCTTTTTTTCAAATTATAATAAAAACTTGGTGCTGCAAAACACGACCCTTCAGCGTCTCGGGGACGAAAATTTTTTAAGGCTGTGTGGGTCAACTGGACAAAAAATCCTGGACATGACCCAAAAGGTGGCTGTTTATGCAAAGTCATCCCTCCGGCGTCCCTTTCGGGAACATTCGGCTATTTATGACAAACAGCACCTCCTAACTTAGTTATGACTCTTTTATTGTTTTTTCGAAAATAGGAAACCCAATACTGCAAACACGACCTTTCAACGTCTCGGGGACGAAGATTTTTAAGGTTGTGTGGGTCAACTGGACCAAATCTTAAAAAATGACCCAAAGATGGCTGTTTATGCAAAGTCAGCCTTCCGGCGTCCCTTTCTTGATAAAACAGCGTCACCCGACTTCTTTATGGCAAAATTAAAATTTTGACATGTTTTTCTTTTTATTTGTTTTTTGGCTATTTAGCAAAAAGGTGGATTGGACATCACCCGACTTATTTATGACAAGATTAAAAATTTGATTTTTGGCTATTTTAGCAAAAGGTGGGGTTGGACCCGATGAGGGTTGCCTACGTATCTCACATCCGGTGAGAATCAAACCCGCGTAGTTCGGGCAAATTAACCGAACTATTTTAAAACATGACTCTTTTCCATTTTTATTTTTGGCATTTCATAAGCGAATAAAACTATTTTTAGAAACAAGACTCTTTTTTTTTCTTTTCAACAAATAGAATAACCTATTTTTCCAAGCTAAAAATAATAGACTTTTTTTTTATTTTCACAGATAATAAAACAACCTATTTTCCAAACTAAAATAAAAGACCCTTTTTTTTTCCTTTCCTTTTTCAACAAATAATGAAGCAACTTATGTTTTTCAAACTAGAACAAAAACTTTTCTTATCCTTTTCTTTATCAACAACCAACTTTCCAAAAATAAAAGGCTCTTTTTCTATTTTCTTTGATTTTTTTTTAGTAAAACAAAATAAAACATTTTCCTTTTTTTCTCAAAATTCCGGCAGAGTTTCGCCAGTAATTGGTCATTGATTTTTTTATTTCTAAGATAATCAATTAACTCCCTAACTGATATTTCTCTTTTTTTTTTCAATTTTCTAACATTCCCGAGATTCAAAAACCGGTCAACATGCAAGTTCGAAACAAATATATGTACAGAGCAAGTAGGATGCATCAGAATGGTCTTTTCATTTCAGGTTGCTAGTCCTAGACGGACCCAACCCCTGTGTTGAGTCCCCTAAGTCAAATGCAACGTGATGTAAATAAGCGTTCCTACTAGGGATCCGGCATGAAGTCACGTTATTCTATATTCAAAACCTGGGTCAGTGTACTAGACTATGTACCCGAGCGGACAACTCGAGTCGAGGAGGGGGCAACTTACCGGGAACCAAAAGGCCATCCGGCTTCGTAACTTGTCCGACCTCTTTCTTATTTCAGGGTATGACACTAACAGAATAGGGAGTCTCAACCAGTAAGCACATCCCTGGAGGTGAAGAGAGAAGGGTGTCGGCACAGTTTATATATACAGTCAAATAATATCAAAGCGGTAAAAGCAGCATTTAGCACATTAGGCTCAAACATGTAAAAATCAGATAAAGCCAAATATAACAATTTATCTAAGCTCGAATTTCTAACCCTGAACTAGTGGTTCTGGGTTTAAGAAATATCCCCAGCAGAGTCGCCAGAGCTGTCACACCTCCTTTTTCCGCCCTCGCGGGGGTACAGGAGTTTTTTCCAATTAAAGGACAGTCGAAACGGGATTTATTTCTTTATTTCAGAGTCGCCACTTGGGAGATTTAGGGTGTCCCAAGTCACCTATTTTAATCCCGAATCGAGGAAAAGAATGACTCTGTATTACAGTCTGCGCACCAGAAATCCGGATAAGGAATTCTGTTAACCCGGGAGAAGGTGTTAGGCATTATCGAGTTCCGTGGTTCTAGCACGGTCGCTTAACTGTTATATTCGGCTTGATTATCTAATATAATACGTATTATAAACTTATGTGCAAATTTTATCCCTTAGCCGCTTTTATTATTCTTTTTATTTATTGTTATTATTTTACGAAAAATTGCAACATTGTGAAAACGTATTTCAAATCACGTCGCAATCAATTGCACCTGTGGTTATCGACACATTTCGACTCCGTTGAGATTTAGATTTGGGTTACATAAATGCACACCCGTATTTAAGGAAATAACATTATTAAATACGCGTCTAGAGCGACTAGCGTGTCATTATTTTGGGTAGGGCCGTGAAATTTGCTAAAACGGCTCCTCCCTAATTCTAAGCAATTAACTGTACATTTATTGAGGGCCCCGAAATCTATACATTTCATTAAGCGAGGCTCATCTCATTTATTTTAAATGGACAAATCTTAAAGCGACTACATTTTTTCTATAAAAATTAGTCTCTAAAATAAAGAAAGAAAAATCCTAATTAATTACTAGCTTTTATAATTTTAAGAAAACATGACATGCTAATTGCTTGGTTAATACAAATATTGATAAAAAAAATAATAATAAAAAAATTACTCTTAATTTCGAAATTTAAAAACTAATATTCAAAATAAACAAATATAGCTAGATTAAAACTCAACATTGTTATTATTATTTTTAAAAAAATATATATATTATTGAGATTAATTATTCACAATCATTTGAAACTAGATTTAACCATAATTACTAAAGCTTATTAGAAAGTTTATTAGACTTAAACGTTCTTCTAATCTTGCTTAAGCTCAAGTCATGCCTTAATGCCTAATTTACGATGTTTAATTTAAATTCATGTTTTAACTAAATTTAGCTACTTGTTCATGATCAACCTACAATCTTGAAGCCTTCATAGCTAGTGAATTAACCTGTTTTGCCGAACTGATTTATTACAGACTAGCTTATGATATTATTTTCTTATTCCAGTTATTATTTAGTAATTCATGAAATAGCTTAAATACAATCAACAAAAGAAACAAAGAAAAAAAAAACGAAATTAAAACTTCAAATTTTCATTCTTCATATGTATTCATGCTTCATATTTCGGATTACAATAACCAGCTTTTCAGTTGTGTACCTGATATTGGAAGCAAAAGAAAATGAATATGAGTATCAGCAACAGCAGTAAAATCAGTACAACACAGCAACAATAGCCCAGCAACAGTAACAAACCAGTGGAGTAGTAATCCAAAAAAAACAAAATCTTCCAGCTTTGATGAAACAACAATTAATTCTGATTTCAAACAACAAAAGAAAGCAGAATATTTTTTTAGTTTTTTTTATTTATTTTTGAAAGCTTAAATATTTTTCGGAATTTTCTATCTCTTAAATGTTCAGCCCTTTTCTCTCTCTTATTTTCAGATTTGTTTCTCTCTCTCGTATCTGTGTATTTTTTTCTCTATCTCTCTGTATATTATTTCAAGACTTCACATATATAACTCATCCCATAAACCTTTCAATTAATTAAAATCAATACTTTTTCTCTACCCAACCCATTATCTTCCCACTCATCCCCATTACATTAAATAAACATATCACACCACCCCATTTCATTTTGTCCCCCATGCTTCATTTAAAATAATGCAAGATTCCCCTTTAAATTAAATCTTGTCCCCCTTTATATTAAATAATCATATCACAACCCACCCCATTTCATTTTGTCCCCCATGCTTCAAATAAACAATTACAAAATGTACAATTCCTAAACTACCCCTTCCGACCTTACTGAAATTACCAAACTACCCCTGAACGTATTACAAATTTACCAAACTACCCATCAGCTATAACACATCAATTAATCAAACTTAACCAAAATATAGACAATATGATCAATTTCTAACAATGTTCAAACAACAATATGAACACGGATGAACATCATAACAACAATATCATATGAACATGATTTTAACAACATTTCAACAACAAATCACATGAACACAAATTGAACAACCAAGAACAACTAAAATTTGATTGAACAATATTTTTAGCAACAACAAACCTATTTTTCGGATTTAAACAACAACAACAATCAAACAAGTATATTTAGATTCCTAAATTCAATAATATTGAACTTAAAATCAACTCTAACAACATTACAACAAACAATTCTTATATTAAACTTTAAACAAGATTATGAGAACAATTCAAGAAATAATCATAAATGGTAAATAAGAAATCAAACTATACAAAATTCGGATTCAAGATCATCCAAACATGAACATGAATGAATCTATTTTAACACAACAAACATGACGGATTAAACGATTAAATCAATATATTCCTTTAACACAACTAAATTCTTTAAACAAATAACAAGATCGACGAAGAAACAATTATGAACTTAAACTTGAACTTAACAATATTAACAATTTCTAACAATACATAAACACATGAAACAAATTGAAGGAATAGTTAATTAAATTTCAATTTGAATCTAACAAATATCAAACTAACAAATACTTACTTAAACAATAATACAAACATGAAATAAACATGAAAACAACTAATTAAACTTCTATTTTGAAATCTGAAAATTAATTTAACAAACAACATGAACACACTAGAAAATTATTTCAAAGATGAACAACGAACAAAACAAGGATTAAATCATTTAACGATTTTGGATCCGGAAAATATCAAACAAAATATGAACAAAAATAAAACTCAAAAACAACTAACCGGAGATGAATCAACGACGAACTTTGATTGTAAACAAATCTGTCCGAGCCTCGACCAAAGCTCGAACGAAGGACGACGAAGACGAAGAGAAATGAAGCAACCCGCAGCTTGGAACGATGAAAGGAAGCAGCGACGCCGATTCAAAACAGCAGCAACTCGACCTCGCCGTGACTGGGAGGAGGAAAATGAACATCATCACGGCAGCAACAACATCGTGGCAGCAGCAGCGGCGACCAGAAGGAGTAGAAGAAGAAGCCGCGACAGTAGCGGCATGGCGCAGGCAGGTTGTTTGGTCGCCGTTGGTGCTCGCGACTGTGGTCGGAGCTCGTGACTATGGTCGCGCTGGCTGGGGTTCGATGACGAGGAACGCAGCCATGGCTGCTAGAGAAGCAGTGGTCGTCCATGGATGTCGAGCTCAAGCTTGAGCTCGACGAAGAAGATGAAAGCAAACGCGGGCAGCCATGGCGCAAAAACAAAAACGACAATGGTGAAGCTTGAGGGCAGCCATGGTTATGTGGTGAAGGGGTGGTTGTGGTGGAGATGGTGAAGTAGCCATTGATGGAGCTTGTCTTTCTTGAGGAAGAAGAAGAAGAAGAAAGATAAGAAGGGGGGGGGGTAGTTTAGTGTTTAGGTTAGGGTTTTCTTGATTTTGTTTTGTTTTTTTGTAAAATGTAAGACAAGGGGTTTGGGTATTTTGGGTTATGGACTGGGTCGACCCAGTTCGAAATGGACTGGGTCGTAGGGAAGATTGGGCCATTTTTTGGGCCTGTGGCTTGAAATTGAAGAAGAGGTCCAATTCCGACTTTCTTTATATTTTCGCTCTCTTTTCTTCTTTTATTTTTCTAAAACTAAATTATAAAAATACTTAAACTATTATTAAGAACTAAATTAAGTTATAAAAGCGCAAATTAACTCCCAATAACAATTAACGCACAATTAAGTATTAATTAAGCATAAAATTGTATATTTGGACATTAAATGCTAAAAATGCAAACGATGCCTATTTTTGTAATTTTTAATTTTTGTAAAACAAATTTAATTACTAACAATTGTAGAATTAAATCCTATATGCAAAATGCGACATATTTTTGTATTTTTTATTAATTTAGCAAATAAACATGCACAGAAAAATACAAATAATTATTCAAAATATCACAAAACATCACAAAATTGCACACCAAGAAAAATTACTTTATTTTTTGAATTTTTTGGGAGTAATTCTCATATAGGGCAAAAATCACGTGCTTACACTAACTAAACAGATAGTCAACACCGTAAGTTCCCCGGCAACGGCGCCAAAAAGTGATCGCTACCGACTCGACACTATTCTATGGTAAGAAGAGCGGGTCGCAATAGCTTTTACCCGAATAGAGGTCCGGGATCGAATTTCCACAGGGAGCTAGTAGTGGAGTTGTATTCTCTGTCTAGCCTAGAGTTGCGGTTGTGCTTCTAATGTCACTTCAAACATTTTTTGAGTTTTTGTATTTATAACTACTATTATAAAACTAAGGATTAAAGCTAAATTATGCTAAGAGAATATTTCTAAGTTGTAATTAATGGGTAGACAAGCACTAGGGTCATAGCATCACCTAGGTGGCTAATTAACGGGTAGATGTTACTAAGGATAGATTGACATATTTGGGGATTATGCTGTAACCGTTTCACAATTGCACCCACTCTTACACCTCTCGGTAGAGAGAGTGATTTTGCCCAATTGATTCTCTCGAGATCAATTGGGTAGGACAATGAGACCAAGCAACTAGGGTTCAAGTAGGGTGATTACTCTCTTGAGATTTAACCCGTTAATTGGGACTACCATTTCTCATGGGTCCATCCCAATTCCTTGTTGGGTCAATTTTGGGGTCATAAACTCTCTCTGTCGAGAAGAGTTAAACCCACTAAGCTTGAATCAGTGTTTGCAACCATCAATTCTTGAATAAAAACATAAAATCAACCCAAATAGCAAAAAACCCAATATCAATCCAACCCTAGATGGCAACACCCATAAATTACCCGCACTAGGGTTGTGCCACAACCCTAGCTAATGGGTTTATCTACACATAATTAAAGAATACACTAAAGAAATAGATGAAGAACTAATCATATTAATTAATTGCTAAGAAGAAACTACAATAATCTATTGTTAATGGGAAGCAAAAATGCCAAACAATGGCTACAATATCGGTCTCACGAGCTCAACTGCGTTTCTAAATACAAAACTTAACCTAAAAATGGTAAAATGTCCTATTTATAGTGGGCTAGAAAAACTGGACAAAAATACCCCTGCGGGGTCAGTGCGGGCCGCATAAAAGCAACCGCGGCCACACTGGCTCTTTTAAATTCAACTTTAAGTTCTCTGAATTGGAAGACACGGAGCGCGTGAAAGTGCAGTGCGGCCGCGTAGAGGGTCTGGCGCGGTTCACACAAACAGGACGTGGACCGCGTGGCATGGTTTTGGTCTCTTGCCCAACTCTCTGAACCTTACGAATGCGTACTGCACAAAATAGGAGTGCGGCCGCGAAGCTTCACCGCAGACCGCAAAAATCCTACCGCGGCCGTGTGACTTTAAGCCTGAATATGTCATGTCTCTAAACCTCCTAGTGCGGTTGCGGTCAGTGTTGTGCGATCCGCACTTGGCCCTTTCTTCTTCAATTCTCTTGGTCTTTGATACTTGAGCAGGTTTCACTCCTTTTTGAGCTGATCTTTGACATTTCGTCACTTTATCGATCAAACCTGCAATAAAGCACAACTTGTGAGCATTTTGGGACTATTTTGTAGCAATTTATATTCAAAGCATAGGCAAGTAGAGGCATAAACACGTCAAAATCCTAACTTATCAACTCCCCCAAACTTAAACCTTTGCTTGTCCTCAAGCAAACAACATAAGACCCACCCCTTAAAGGAACATCCAAGTAATTCCAGTTATCCTAAACTAACCTCAACAAGCATCAATTGGGACTAACAATTTCCCTCAATACGAATGCATCATTACCACATTTAAAACTTTGAAAACTATGGATCAAGTGTGACACAAAAGCATCAAGAGTTGACACATTTCATCAAAGAGCTTCTCTCAATTACTTTGGTCATTGTGGAACCCAAACTCCCACATCCTCAACTCTCCCTAAGCGAACCTCACCTTTTAAGTATTGACACACAAACCGAGGTTAATGGAATTTCACTCATCTCTCTCAAGAAGAAGGTCACAAGTCCGGCTCTAAGTACCATATGCTTGCCCCTTATGTAAGTATCCACTAATGTAAGCTCCCTTCAACTCGAGATCAAATAGGGCTTTTGTGGAGTCATTGTGAAGGCTTTTATGTAAGGGTAGGACATATTTTTATTCAAGTGGGTTCAATCTTCCCTTAAGCACTTCTTTTGTTCATTTTGGCACAACTCTCTTGACTCTTTTGAGTATTTCACTTCTTTACAAGGGGTTAGAGAGACACATTGTCACTCTTTCTTATACAATTCAAAACATTTCTCCTTTTTCTACTTTTTCCACACCTTTTTTACTTTTGTTTTCCTTGAGTCCCTTTTTATTCTTGTTCACATTGGACTTTCTTTTTGTATTTTTCTTTTCTTGCTTTTCATTGCCTTCCTTTTCTTTTGCTTTTGTACCTTTTTACCACTTTGCTTCCTTTCTTGTCTCTCCCCCCAAACTTAGATATTTGCCATTACTCAAGGGAATATTTGGGTGCCAAGAGAGGGTAATCATTTAGAACGGGGATAGGCTTTTAGCATTGGTTCTTGAAAGAAAAAGGTTTAAGGCTCAAAAGGGTTAACTAGGGATCATCTCATTGGTAGGCTATGGAATTATTCAACTTAACATTTGGATCAAGGAGAGCCTATAATCACTTCTCAACTCAAATTTCACCTAGGATTTCGCCTCAACAAACATTCAGGGCAAGTTCTAGACCATTGGCTCGGGACTTGGACTCACATTTTGATACCTCACAACACATGCTAGGGGATTGCTAAAGACATCGAGTCGAGGGCCCACCACGACCTTAGTTACGATTCAAGCACACAATGGTCCGAAAAGACCAATGATGCTTGTTTGGTCAACGCAAGAGTCTCAAAGCCACGACTTTCACCATCCTGAACACAACATTATGTCTTTGACCATGGGATCAAAGGCAAATGTGCTAGGACCAAGTGAAGCTTTGCTTGAGGTACCTTTAACTACAACTATCAAAAACAAAAGAAAAATCAAAGAAACGGACTCAAACCCTTAAGAAGGTTGTCACGCCATCTATCATTGGGAAGAGCTACCCGTTTCGCACAATACTCTACCCTTGGAAAGAACCGTAGCATTAAGAAAACTAAGGGCTTATTGGAAGCGTCAAAAACAAAATAAGAGGCTACGAGCCTAACTACAAAGCTAACAACGAATTTTTTTTTGCAAAAATAGAAAATAGAATGAATATGTACAATATGGGAGTAGAATATACAACGGGGGATGAATACATACAGAAATGTAAAGTTATATACAACCCAAAATAAAAAAATCAACAAAAACATAAACTAAGAATCTATATATACAGTCATCCAGATAAAAGTAGGGCGCACCCCCACGAATAAAAGCTGGCATTGTCCTCAATGCCAACTATCAAATAAGCATCAAAAACAAAGTAAAGGATATAGGAGCTCCCTAGGCCTGGTCCGTCTGCATGGGATCATCAGTGGTCCCCAAGTCCTCTGTATGTACGGGAACTTCAGACTGGTTCCCGATCTCCTGCTGCTCAGCTGCTGGGACTGGGGCCTGCTCCTGGACCGGCTGGATGATAGGTGCATCACTGGAGGGGGTCTCCTGTGGGTCTGCTAGCTCAATAACTGCACCAACTGAACTGGGGAGCTTCCTCTTCTTCCTTGGAGGCCTGGGTGCCTGCTCCTGCTCATGCTATGACTGTGGCACTGGTGCTTCTGCTGGGGATGGATCCCTGAATAGCAAGGCTTAAAGGCATCTGGTCTGCCAATAGCTTGTCCACATCAGTCCTTAGCACTTTCACCAACTCCTTGGAAGCCCTTGACTTCCTCATTTTCTTGTTCTCCTTGGCAAGCTCCGTCAGAGCCTTGCCATGTGAATCCACCGCCTTAGTCAAGGCGTCCTGAGTCCTCATAATCTTCTCCTAATTATCCAGGAGATTTTTCAATGAATCCTCAATGGACTGAGGAATCTGAGCAGTAGAAGGTGTTGAGTGGGCCTCAACTGTAGCAGACAATGTAGACAACTTGGATGTCGCAGCGGACATCTAGTTGTTCAAATTGGCTAGTGTCCGGCTCAACTGATGGGCCGTGAAAGGATGAATCCGGGAAGAAGGAACCCCCGGGCCAGCTGAAGTACTGGGGCCAGTAGAAGAGGAGGGTCCTGGAGGCAAATCATCAACAGTGGTGGCAGCAGGCATGGTGGAAGGCTCTATGGAGGGCTCAATAGAAGACTCTAACGCAACTGGCTCCTCAAACTGGCCAGCTGGGGTAGAAGCAGGCGGTTTGTAATTTTTGTCCTTATGGTTGTCTGACCCCTTCAAACTGTACTAGGAGAACAGATCCATAGGTTTGACCTTGACGTCAAACGGTCTCTTCTCCACCTCCAAGTCCCCGAAATACATAGTGAGGGTGTTGGGAAAAGGTAGCTCCGGTCATGCTCAACCCCCCACTGCAGAAATGATGTGGGACATCACATTGCCCACATTGATAGGATAGCCTGCCATAATAGAAGCAATAAGAACCGCCCGAGCAAGTGGAATAGTCTGATCATGGGTAGTCGGGTCGAGCCGACTGCACACAAAGGTCAACCACCCTCTAGCCTCGAAGTTGAAAGTTCTCCGAAGTATTTTGGCCCCTGCTTGTAACCACTCTGAAACCATACCCGGGATTTCCAGGTATGAATCTAACCACAGACAAACCTCCTCACCCATTGCTAATTTTTCATTGTAAAGGGACTCATCTTCATCATTGAACCCCAAGTATTCATTCAGTGCCCTCCCGGTGAATACCACATTTTTGTTTCTCACCTTGGTCACCTTAGTGCCCTTCAAGATATGGGCCACATTGATGTAAAATTCCTTGACCATTTGCTCATTCGCCTTCAAACAATTGTCTTTAAAGAACTCCCAACCCACTCGAGCCTGAAACTGTCTATGCACATTGGGGTGTAGGGGTAGAAGGTCTTTGTCAATGAAGCTCCTCTCAAGAATCAACTTCCGTGACGGCCACCATTCCCTAAACTTGTGGAATGCCACCTGGCTGACAAATCGATCTTCCCAAACTTCAAGTTTTCTAGTTCGTTCAACACTCCCAACCTGGGGCACATCATTGCCCGGTACCTCATTATCACTATTAGTCCCACCTTCTGCACTCTCCCCAAATACTGAAGTTGTGGGGGAGGTGGAGTATTCACCGCTGCCTACTACTGAGCCATCAGACGACTTAGAAGGTACACGTTGTGGGGCTTGGGCAGTATGTGAAGCTGGGACTGTAGGAGTTGGCCCTAAGTCAGAAGAGAGGTCTTGACAGGGTACGTACTCACTGCCCGATTGGTCATCTATAACAACTTGTTTCCTTCTTTTCAGTTTAGGTCGGGGAGTGAGTTTAACTTGTTTTCCTTTTGCTCCCCAGGAGGGGCACCTCGGCCGGGTTGTTTGGCACCTCTTCCTCGTTGTTTTACCATTGTATACAAGCAAACACATCTAACATTATTAGTTTAAGCACAGGCAGCGAAGCAGGTGAATGAATTAAAGTTGCAGATAGCAAAAAGATTGGTGCAGACACTGCTGCAGATCCAGGCATCGCGGTCCGCATTGATCAAGTATCAACTAAAGTCCCTCTCTAAATCTAAGCACCGCAGTCCGCGTAAAATGGGTACGTGACTGCGTTGGGCCAGCGCGGACCGCACAAAAGTTACCATGGCCGCGTTGGGCACAAGTATTTCCTCAGTCAATTAGGCATCGCGGACCACGTGGAAGTGTAACGCGGACCGCGTTAGGGCGACCGCGGGTCGCACTGGGTAAATTTCAGGGACTAAGCTAGGGTTTCATGTTTTCTTCTATTTTTGTTCAAATTTTTACCCCTACTTGTCCCTACTCAGTTACCCAATCCTTACATACTTTAAACTAACATGAAATCTAACATAGACTAACAATTTGAAAAACAATTGTGAAGAAAAAGAAGTTACAGACTACTGGCAAGCAAATAAAATAAAAATAAGAAAGTAATTAATCATGAATGCATGAAATGTTACCAGGATTAGGAAGAATGAATGCAATTTATCCAAGCAAGCAATAATTTCGGTGTTGGAAGAGGATGAACAGTAGAATTAGGGTTCTGGGTTTTCAAATCGCGAAAAGGGTAAAATGAGACCCTTGGTCTCTATTTATAGACACCCAGTGGGACCCGTACTCACCTACCAGCGCGGCCGCACAAAAGCGACTGCGGACCGCGCTGGATTTATTTGTGTGACCCTTCAGTAAGTACCCTACGCGGACCGCACAAAAGTGGAAAGCGGCCGCGTAAGTTCTCCGCGGACCGCACTAACTTGACCGTGGCCGCGGTGAAGAACTTTAGAGAGTCCCCTTCTAAACTCATGCCGGTGCGGACTGCACAAAGTGCGCCGCGGCCGCACTGGCAACTTCAGAGACTATGCAATTTTCATACTTTGTTTTACACTGCTTCAACACAATCCCTGCAACATCTCACAAACAATTAGCTCAAAAATCCTAAGCTACAAAGAAAATCAAAGAGAAAGAAAAAAAAGACATGGGTTGCCTCCCAAGAAGCGCCTGATTTAACGTCGCGGCACGATGCATGTTACCGCCATATCACTTTAGATGAAGAAGCGCCACTAAGTGGCTGCCATCAAACTTTCCAAGATAATGCTTGACCCGGTGGCCATTAACTCTGAAGACATCACCATTTTTGTTTTTTAGATCAAGAGCACCAAACGGGGTCACGAACGCAACTTCAAAAGGCCCACTCCACTTTGACTTGAGCTTACCCGGAAACAGACGTAACCGGGAATTAAACAAGAGAACCAAATCCCCAACTTTGAACTCCTTGCCCCGAGCATATTTGTCGTAAATGTACTTTATTTTATCCTTGTACAAGGACGAACTGGAGTATGCATGGAATCTAAACTCATCGAGCGCATTAAGTTGTTCAACCCTCAGATTTGCAGCAACATCCCATTCTAAGTTCAACTTCCTCAAGGCCCATATAGCCTTGTGCTCCAATTCCACCGGAAGATGCCAAGATTTCCCAAACACCAACCGGTACGGATACATACCAATTGGGGTCTTGTAAGCTGTCCGATAGGCCCAAAGAGCATCATCCAATTTTTTTGACCAATCAGTCCTATTAGCATTGACAGTTTTAGACAAGATACTCTTAATTTCTCGGTTGGAGACTTTCACTTGACCGCTAGCTTGAGGATGATAGGGGGTGGTCACTTTGTGATTAACTCCATATTTGGCAAGCAATGAATCAAAAGCCTTGTTGCAAAAGTGAGACCCCCCATCACTAATGATAGCACGAGGAGTGCCAAACCTTGTGAAAATACTCTTTTTCAAAAATGCTATCACACTCTGGGCTTCATTGTTGGGCAAAGCCATGGCTTCAATCCACTTGGAGACATAATCTACTGCCACAAGAATGTAAGTGTTTCCACAAGAGCTCACAAAAGGACCCATGAAGTCGAGGCCCCAAACATCAAAAAATATCTACCTCGAGAATCGTATTGAGAGGCATCTTATCCCTTTTTGAAATTTCTCCGGCTCGTTGGCATTCATCACATCTTTTGACCACATCACCGACATATTTAAACAAGGTAGGCCAATAAAATACGCAACTGAATACCTTTGAGGTCGTCCTCGCCCCGCCATGATGGCCACCATAGGGTGAAGAATGGCAAGCCTCTAGGATACTCAATTGTTCCTCCTCCAGGATACATCTATGAATCACACCATCCGTGCAAACCTTGAACAAGTATGGCTCATCCCAATAGAAATCCAAACTATCCCGCTTGAGCTTTTTCCTTTGGTTAGAAGAGAGCTCACATGGGATGATTCCGGTAACAAGATAATTTGCAACATCGGCGAACCACGACATTCCACTCATTGACACCGCAAGGAGTTGCTTGTTGGGGAATGTATCATTGATCTCAAGGCCGTCACAAGGCCTCCCCTCCTCCTCCAAACGGGACAAGTGGTCCGCCACTTGATTCTCACTACCCTTCCGGTCAACAATTTCTAAATCAAACTCTTGAAGAAGAAGAACCCATCTCATCAATCTTGCCTTTGAATCTTTCTTAGTCATCAAATACCTAAGGGCAGCATGGTCGGTGTGCACAATAACTTTGGCCCCCATAAGGTAAGGATAGAACTTTTCCATAGCAAAAACAATAGCCAATAACTCCTTTTCAATGACTGTGTAGTTCCTTTGAGCCTCATTTATGGTCTTGCTTGAGTAGTACACTGGGTGGAACATTTTATTGATCCTTTGGCCTAAACCCGCCCCCACCACAACGTCACTAGCATCGCACATGAGCTCAAATGGTAAGCTCCAATTTGGTGCGGTGATGATGGGAGTAGTTGTCAACTTTTGAATAAGGAGCTCAAAAGCCTTCATGCACTTCTCATCGAAAACAAACTTGGCATATTTCTCTAGCAACTTGCACAACGGGTTAACTACCTTAGAAAAATCTTTGATGAACCTCCGGTAGAAACTTGGGTGCCCAAGAAAACTCCTTACCCCTTTGACAGAAGTAGGGGGAGGAAGCCTTGAAATAACCTCGATCTTGACCTTATCAACTTCAATTCCTCGCTTCGAGATCTTGTGACCCAACACTATACCTTCTTCTACCATAAAATGGCACTTTTCCTAGTTTAAAACAAGGTTGGTATCTTCACACTGAGCCAACACTCTATCCAAATTTACCAAGCATTCCTCAAAAGAATCCACAACCACGCTGAAATCATCCATGAAAACCTCCAAGATATCCTCCACCATGTCGGTGAAAATAGCCATCATGCAACGTTGGAAGGTCGCCGGAGCATTACACAATCCAAATGGCATCCTCGAGAAAGCGAATGTGCCATAAGGACATGTAAAGGTCGTCTTCTCTTGGTCCTCAAGGGCAATGAGAATTTGATTGTACCCCGAGTAACCATCCAAAAAGCAGTAGAAAGCCCGGCCCGCAAGACGATCAAGCATTTGGTCAAGGAACGACAACGGGAAATGATCTTTTCTACTCACCTTATTAAGCTTCCGGTAATCCATACAAACTCTCCAACCCGTCACTATCCGAGTCGGAATAAGCTCATTGTTGTCATTGGTCACCATAGTCATTCCACCTTTCTTCGGTACACATTGCACCGGAGAAGTCCATGAACTATCAGAAATAGGATAAACCACACCAGCGTCAATCCACTTGATAACCTCTTTCTTTACTACTTCTTGCATAGCCTCATTTAGTCTTCTTTGATACTCAAGTGAAGGCCTCGCATCCTCCTCCAATATGATTTTATGCATGTAAAAGGCGGGGCTTATACCCCGAATATCAGCTAGAGTCCATCCGATTTCCCTTTTTTGCTTTTGAAGAACCACCAAGGTGGCCTCAACCTGCATGTTAGTAAGGCAAGAAGAAAGAATAACAGGTAAAGTAGAATTTGAACCCAAGAATTCATACCTGAGGTGTGGAGGAAGTGACTTCAACTCCAACACCGGTGTCTCCTCAATCGATGGCTTTGTTGGTGGAGTTTTGCGGTTTTCAAGATCTAAAGATAGCCTTCTAGGCTCATAAGAATATGAACCCATACCATGCAATGCATTCACGCACTCCACTCTACTAGCATCATCATTGACATCCATATTAAGAAGCACGGCCTCAAGAGGATCTTCAACATTGATCATGGAACTTGTGTCATCCACTATCAGAGCTGTGACAATGTCCACAAATGAACACACCTCCGTGCTATTGGGTTGTCTCATTGATTTGCATACATGGAATACCACCTTCTCATGCCCCACTAGAAAAGTCAACTCACCCGCTTCAACATCAACCAATGCCTTCCCCGTAGCTAGGAAAGGTCTCCCAAGAATAATCGTCACTTCAAAGTCCACCTCACAATCCAATATGACAAAGTTGGCCGACAATATGAATTTATCAACACGGACAAGAACATCATCAATTATGCCCAAGGGTCGCTTCATCGATCGATCCGCCATTTGAAGTCTCATTGAGGTAGGTCGAGGTTGCCCAATTCCCAAAGTCTTGAAGACCGAGTACGGCATCAAATTAATACTATCCCCCAAGTGACAAAGGGCCTTAGAAAAATCCGCACTTCCGATAGTACAAGGGATAGTAAAAGCTCCGGGATCCTCAAGCTTGGGTGCCATTGAATGCACTATGGCACTCACTTGATGAGTCATCTTAATTGTTTCACACTCCATCGACCTCTTCTTTGTAACCAAATCTTTCATGAACTTTGCATACCCCAGCATTTGCTCAAGTTCCTCAACCAAAGGGACATTGATTGTGAGGCTCTTCATCATGTCAATGAATTTTTTGAATTGATTGTCACTCTTTTGCTTTGCTAACCGTTGAGGATAAGGTGGAGTGGCCTAGGCAAAGGTGCCTTGGCCTTTTGTACAACCAGCTCGGGCATATCAATCACGTGTTCCCTAGACGGGTTCACGGCATCTTGAGTCTCTACCTCTGCTTCATCATTAATATCAATCCGCACATCATTGTTCACATTTTGATTAACCACACCATCAACAATCAAAGGTACATCATCATCCCGCAACTCAACATCTTCATCCATAACTTGCTTATGCATTGAGGCATTCACATCACCACCTCTCCCATTTCTTGTTGTAACCGCCATCACATGATTATTATTCCCACCCTTCGAGTTCACCACCGTATCACTTGGTAGAGCACCCTTGGGGCGAGTATTCAATGCTTGAAAGATTTGGCCTAATTGCACCTCCAAGTTTCGGATGGATGTATTATGTGAAGATAATTGGGCCTCGGAATCTTGGTTCTTTTTCATCATTTGCTCGAACATGCTTTCAATTCTCCCCATGTCACTTCCGGACAAACTCGGACCTTGAGAAGGAAAGGGGGGTGGATTGTTTGGTTGTTGGTACATGGGGGGGCCTTTGAAAGCCTTGCCCCCGGTTGCCTTGGTTCCTGATATTATTCCACCCTCCTTGATTGTTGTTGTTGCCCCAATTATTGTTATTACCATTCCAATTCTCTTGGTTGCTTTGATTATCCCAATTGTTGTTTTGGTTGTTGTTATTCCAATTACCTCCGCCTTGTTGTTGATTGTCCCAATTTCCTTGAGGACGCCATTGTTGATTCGAAGAGTTGCCTCTATTCCCTTGGTAGTTATTGACATATTGGACCTCTTCGCTTTGATCATCATAGCACTTATTTGAATAACCACCACCATCATTGTTGTTGTCATATTGTTCACAATTACCTTGAGGTTGTTGTCCTCTTTGCCTCCTTTTTAACATAGAAACGCCTTCCATTGCGTTGACTTGGCGCGGGTTTTGGACTTGTTGCAATTGCGCCTTTGCCAATTAATTCATAGTTGTTATAAGCTCGGTGATGGCTTGGCCATGATCGTGCAATTCCTTGTACAAATGGATGACCGTGGGGTCACCTTGGGGCACTTTGCTCGGCTTTGCCATGCCGAAGAGGTTTCGGCCATTTCATCAAGTATATCACATGCCTCTTGGTAAGAAAGTTTCATAAAGTTCCCTCCGGCCAATTGGTTCACAATGCATTGATTCGTGGTGTTGATGCCACGATAAAAGGTTTGTTCAATCATAGCTTCGGTCATGTCGTTATTAGGTCACTCTTTCACCATTGTTCTATATCTTTCCCATATCTCGTGCAAAGGTTCTGTTGGTTCTTGCTTGAAAGCTAGAATTTCATCCCGAAGAGCTGCCATATGACTTGGATAAAAGAACTTGGCAATAAATTTGTCCGCCAATTCATCCCATGTTATAATAGAATGATTGGGGAGCCTTTCTAACCAATCCAATGCTTTATCCCGAAGAGAGAACGGGAAAAGCCTCAATTTCAACGCATCCTCGGGCACGTTTGTCTGCTTGCTACCCCAGCATGTATTCACGAACCCCTTCAAGTGCTTGTAGGCATTTTGATCGGAGGCACCCATGAAATACCCTCTTTGATCGAGCAAGGTCAACATAGCATTTGTTATTTGAAAGTTTCCCGCCCGGATTCGGGGAGGAACAATAGCACTAGAATATCCTTGATTTGGTAAAACTCTGAGAGCCACTCTCGGAGGTGCTGGAGGAGGGTATGGAATATTGTTGTTCTTATTTGCATTTACATTGGCATTTCGGCCTCTCCGTGGAACTTGAGGTAAGACCTCATCTTGTTCTAGATCCTCTACCTCCTCCCTCGCTATCACATTGCCAAGAGGGTCATTTGCATTAAGAGCCATTGTACCTGATTGATAGACACAAACAAAATTAGTAAACAAGAAGGAAAAAGAAGCAAAACACAAAACTAACTAAACAGATAGTCAACACCGTAAGTTCCCCGACAACGGCGCCAAAAAGTGATCGTTGTCGACTCGACACTACGCTATGGTAGGAAGAGCGGGTCGCAATAGCTTTTACCCGAATAGAGGTCCGGGATCGAATTTCCACAGGGAGCTAGTAGTGGAGTTGTATTTTCTGTCTAGCCTAGAGTTGCGGTTGTGCTTCTAATGCCACTTCAAACATTGTTTGAGTTTTTGTATTTATAACTACTATTATAAAACTAAGGATTAAAGCTAAATTATGCTAAGAGAATATTGCTAAGTTGTAATTAATGGGTAGAAGAGCACTAGGGTCGTAGCATCACCTAGGTGGCTAATTGACGGGTAGATGTTACTAAGAATAGATTGACATATTTGGGGATTATGCTGTAACCGTTGCACAATTGCACCCACTCTCACACCTCTCGGTAGAGAGAGTGATTTTTCCCAATTGACTCTCTCGAGATCAATTGGGTAGGCCAATGAGACCAAGCAACTAGGGTTCAAGTAGGGTGATTACTCTCTTGAGATTTAACCCGTTAATTGGGACTACCATTTCTCATGGGTCCATCCCAATTCCTTGTTGGGTCAATTTTGGGGTCATAAACTCTCTCTTTCGAGAAGAGTTAAACCCACTAAGCTTGAATCAGTGTTTGCAACCATCAATTCTTGAATAAAAACATAAAATCAACCCAAATAGCAAAAAACCCAATATCAATCCAACCCTAGATGGCAACACCCATAAATTACCCGCACTAGGGTTGTGCCACAACCCTAGCTAATGGGTTTAGCTACACATAATTAAGGAAAACACTGAAGAAATAGATGAAGAACTAATCATATTAATTAATTACTAAGAAGAAACTACAATAATCTATTGTTAATGGGAAGCAAAAATGCCAAAAAATGGCTACAATATCGGTCTCACGAGCTTAGCTGCATTTCTGAATACAAAACTTAACCTAAAAATGGTAAAATGTCCTATTTATAGTGGGCTAGAAAAACTGGACAAAAATACCCCTACAGGGTCAGCGGGCCGCACAAAAGCAACCGCGACCACACTGTCTATTTTGACTTCAACTTTAAGTTCTCTGAATTGGAAGACGCGGACCGCATAAAAGTGCAGCACGGCCGCGTAGAGGGTCTGGCGCAGTCCGCACAAACAGGACGTGGACCGCTTAGCATGGTTTTGGTCCCTTGCCCAACTCTCTGAACCTTACGAACGCAGACTGCACAAAGCAGGAGTGCGGCAGTGAAGCTTCACCGCGGACCGCGAAAATCCTACCGTAGCTACATGACTTTAAGCCTGAATATGTCATGTCTCTGAACCTCCTAGTGCGGCCGCGGTCACTGTTGTACGGTCCGCACTAGGCCCTTTCTTCTTCAATTCTCTTAGTCTTTGATACTTGAGCAGGTTTCACTCCTTTTTGAGTCGATCTTTGACATTTCGTCACTTTGTCGATCAAACCTGCAATCAAGCACAACTTGTGAGCATTTTGGAACTATTTTGTAGCAATTTATATTCAAAGCATAGGAAAGTAGAGGCATAAACACGTTAAAATCCTAACTTATCAAAGGGTCGTGTTCCGCTTTGGGGATATTGAAATGACGCCTTTGTTAGAGGAGATAGGAGGACTAGCCGCACTTGTGTGGGAAACTCCGGATTTGCTAATGCCCGAGAACTGCAAAGGCAGGGGTTTCCTTAAGATGATGGGTTTGAAGAAGAATACAGAATTGACATGCCTGAAGGAATCATACATCCCTTTCGACTACCTGTATGAAAGGTACGGTCACAGCAAATCCTACCGTACCTACCCTGACGAGTTTGCCATCACATCCTTGGGACACATCCATCACAGGGTTTCCGTCTTCATGTTTTATTTCCTGGGTCTGATCATGTTTTTGATGAAGAAAAGGAAAATCCATACCACACTGGCTATGGTAACTAAGACCCTAATGGAAGGTATTGGTGGGCAGGCATTCAGCATTATACCCATGATCATTGTAGACATATACCGAGCGTTAGAGAAGTGTCAACGAGGAGCAAAACACTTCAAAGGCTGCAATTTACTACTTCAACTCTGGCTCATGGAACATCTCCAAAGGGGCGAATACCGACAAGAAATTCAGCAAAGGGACTGGGATGAACACATCGCTTTCCACCATCCAAAGCGAATGAATTACATCCCCGACATGTTCACTCAGCCTGAGAATGCCAAAGGATGGGTTGAGCTATTTGATAATCTGACTGAAGAACAGATTCAATGGATGTTCAAGTGGTTTCCGACCGAGGAATCATCGCCCGATCCAGAGACGCACCTTTCCTGATACTAATTGGTCCAAGAGGAACCTATCCTTACGTCCCTCTCCGAGTTATGAGGCAAGCTGGTAGGAAGAAAGTTATACTTAGGGTCGACAAGATGAGCCATTTTCAAGCTGACTTCCAAAATGATGATAGTCCCTACAAGTGCCAAGCTCAGCATATGTGGCACTGCAAGATCATAATGGGGAGAGATACCATTGAGCCAGATAGGTATCATGCTGGTTGCGTTCCTTTCTACTCAGGTTAGTTGGAAGACAATCATGATGGTCTGGGCCAGCCAGGGTTTGTTCGAAGTCATAGGATTATAGATGAGAAGGCCGAGGTGCAGGTCAAGTACAACCAGCTGTGCAAAAGGATCCGTGAGTACGAAAGCCAACACCGCGATGTACAAGAGTCCAACCAGAAGCTGATTGAGGAATGGAAGGACATGACTGTCAATGCCAACAAGCGGCTAGGATACTTGGAGCGAAGCATAATAGAACTGGAGAGAAAATTTCTCAAAAGGGTTAAAGACTGTCAAGAGGCTGAAGGGACCAAAGGCGGACATCTAGCCAGAGCATACCTGTTGTTGGGACTTCGCGAGTTGGGGAAGCTGTTCGACGAAGCCAAGGATGCCGAATCTGGGAAAGGTCCTTTTGGGACCAAGTAGATAGGAGTTTATCTTTTCACTTTATAAAGGTAATAAGGCCAATGGTCATTAGTGACTTTTATTTCTTTCTTATTTAGTGTCGATTTGGGATTCGTCTGTTTTTATCAATAAAATGAGGCATTTAGCATTCTGAGTTCTCCAAATTAATTTGTAACTAGGCCTACCTCAAGCACAAAGAGGTTCCCAAATTAGGATACGTTTTACATTCTGCACTATGTGTTTAATACTGCAATACTTTTTATAATCCCCACTAACTTGATTACCTTTTTATTTTTGTTTTCTTTTTTTATTCCCCTCCCCAAAGGTTAGTTCGTGCACTCTGGAATCATCATCTTATTCCACGAGATCCAGGGGCCTGCCACCCACTCCTCCTCTTAGTCTTGTTGAGAACAAGAACAAAGGCAAGATGAAAGATTTGAACAACGTCAGGAAGGAGAACCCAACTGAACGGGTTGAGGCCACTGATGGCCATGGTATTCGGGTTCCCAATGAGAATGTATCCCAACTTGAACAAAAATTGCTAAAATTTCAAGAAGAGCTCGATCAGGTTCGGAATCTGGCAAGCCTATCATTTTCCCTCAGCACCCCATATATCAATTTCCCCAAAACTTAAAACCCTGCACCTCCTCAAAATATCCTAAAGCAAAAGAATCATCTCGCTCTTCACCATCACACCGTTCCACCAAAGACCCAAGGTAACACCTGTCATACCCCAAACAACACTCCACTACTCATCCTAGAACCTCAGAACTCCACAAATGACCATTTCTACACACCAGGCCACCATAACACTCCTATCTACATGGGATATGAATACATCTGAGAAGAATTCAATAGTTGGTCGCCACCATGGCGCGGTCCTTACTATCCACTAGAGCAGCCAATACCACATCTGGAGTAGACCTTCCAACAGGCCGACATTATTTATGGGTCAGATGAAGAAGAAGCACTTGCAGTAGTGAAGAACTTGTTTCTAAAGGACAGTGATATGGACTATTGTGTTATTCTCGAGGAGGAGGAGGAGGAAGGCCCTTCCATACAGGCTGTAAGCAGAGGGGCACATCTCAATAATTGGACCATCAGGACAACCAAAGCCCGACGAGCTTCGGGGTAGCAAGGCTAAAACAAGCATCATTCACTGTTTTTATTTACTAAATGATTTTCTTTTCCCATTTTCAAATCCCGCAATAAGATCTTCGATGTTGAAAGCATTTTATCAAAAGCATTTCTAATTTTATTATGAATTAATATTTATTGCTATCATTTTTCTTTCCCTACTTTACAAATACAACATTATTATTACTTATCTTGATGAACCAATGACTGTGACATGCAATGAGACAACGCAACAAACAGACATTGATTCAGAAGAAGATGACATACCTGACGAGATTTTCAAAGAAGTTGATAACTTTGAGAACAGAACTAAGTCCAACCTGGATGAGACTGAAATTGTCAACCTGGGAGATGCAGAAAACGTCAAGGAAACATGAATCAGCGTTCACCTATCGCCATCAGAAAAGAAAGAATACACAGAATTTCTAAAGGAATATGAGGACATATTCGTCGGGTCGTATGATGACATGACTGGTTTGAGTACGTCTATTGTGGCTCACAAACTACCAACCAATCCAACATGTCCACCGGTAAAGCAAAAGCTCAAAAAGTTCAAACCTGATATGAGTTTGAAAATCAAGGAAGAAGTCACTAAGCAGGTCAAAGTTAAGGTTCTCAGGGTAGTAGAATATGTCGACTATCGGGATCTCAACCGGTCCAGTCCGAAAGATGACTTTCCTTTGCTAAATATACATATCCTGATTGACAATTGCGCCAAGCATGAGCTACAGTCATTTGTAGATTGCTTCGCTGGTTATCATCAAATCTGGATGGATGAGGAAGATGTTGAGAAAACGGCTTTCAATACGCCGTAGGGAGTGTAATATTACAAGACGATGGTATCGCACCACAGTCCGCACATCAACCGGGGTAACCCCCTATATGTTGGTTTATGGTACAAAGGTTGTCATTCCCGTCGAAGTAGAAATTCCTTCCATAAGGATCATACAAGAAGTTGAGCTCGACGACGCGGAGTGGGTAAAAAGTCGTTATGAGAAACTAGTCCTTAAAGACGGAAAGAGAATGAATGCAGTTTGCCATGGTCAACTCTACTAGAACAGAATGTCCAAAGCCTTCAACAAGAGAGCCAAGCCAAGATAATTCACACCGGGGCAGCTGGTATTAAAGAAAATTTTTCCGCATCAAGATGAAGCCAAAGGGAAATTCTCTCCCAACTAGCAGGGTCCATACATGGTTCACCGGGTTCTGACAGGAGGAGCCCTTATACTTGCAGAAATGGACGAAGAAGTCTGGCCGAAGCCGATCAATTCAGATGTAGTCAAGCGTTACTATGTGTAATCGTTATGCTTTCCTTATATTATGTAATTGAACTATGCATGAACTGATTCCCGTTTAAGAGGAGATACGTAGGCAGCCCTATGGGTTCAATCACAATTCAATAAAAATGTCATTTCCCCCGCAATTGGAAACTGGGGCAGAATTTTGAGGAGGACCCTCAAAATTCCGAAGTAATCTCAGCCGATCATCGCAAACAAAAGTCAGAAGCATCAACCCATTAAACTGGGGTATAACTTTGAGAAGGATCCTCAAAATTCCGCAGCAAAAGAGGTTGCAATGTCCTGAACCATGTCACAATCGTCGGTTCATCTAAAAATTATTTTTAATTATACATTTATGTCATGCTTTTACAAAATCATGCATGAAACTACTTTATTTAGCACGCTACCCCAATGATACAGACGACATCACCATATCAAAGCCGAACAAGTCAAGCAAAGCCAGTGGGGATACGAACTAACCTCCCCCTTATAAAACTCACGATTTTTCTTTGGATGCAAGCACTAGGACTGCAAAATCAGTAAACACACTATACGCCATGGAACAAAAGTGGTAAAAAATACGACTCTCCGAACCGTTACACTTGCCAACATTTGCTATCAGTACACACCAGTGATGTTCCATATGTCACAATGCTCCTAATAATCACGACGCCGCAATCTGCTAACAGCTAAGAAAACTCTACTGCCATTGGTTATTTTATTTTATTTCTTGCATAAGGCTACCATTCTGCCTTCCGAGACTAAACACTATCTCCATTTGCATTCTTGCATAAGGCTACCATTCTTCCTTCCGAGACTAAACGCTATCTTCATCTGCATTTGCATTGCATAAGACTACTATTCTGCCTTCCGAGACTAAATGTTGTCTCTATCTGTATTTTCATTGCATAAGGCTACTATTCTGCCTTCCAATTTGCATAAGGCTGCCATTCTGCCTTCCGAGACTAAACGATGTCTCCATCTGCATTTGCATTGCATAAGGCTACTATTTTGCCTTCCAATTTGCATAAGGCTACCATTCTGCCTTCCGAGACTAAACATTGTCTCCATCTGCATTTGCTCCATCTACATTCTTTCATAAGGCTACCATTCTGCCTTCCGAGACTAAATGATGTCTCCATCTACATTTGCATTGCATAAGACTACCATTCTGCCTTCCAACTTGCATAAGGCTACCATTCTGCCTTTCGAGACTATACGATGTCTCCATCTGCATCTGCATTCTTTCATAAGGCTACTATTCTGCCTTCCAATTTGCATAAGGCTACCTTTCTACCTTCCGAGGTTAAGCTTTACCTCCATCTGCATCTGCATTGCATAAGGCTACTCTTTTGCCTTCCAATTTGCATAAGGCTACCATTCTGCCTTCTGAGGTTAAGCTATACCTCCATTCTACATTCTTGCATAAGGCTACTATTTTGCCTTCCAATTTGCATAAGGTTACCATTCTGCCTTCCGATACTAAACGCTATCTCCATCCGCATTTCTGCATAAGGTTACCATTCTGCCTTCCGAGGTTAAGCTCTACCTCCATCTGCATCTGCATTGCATAAGGCTATCATTCTACCTTCCGAGGTTAAGCTCTACCTCCATCTGCATCTGCATTGCATAAGGCTACCATTTTGCCTTCCGAGGTTAAGCTCTACCTCCACCTGTATTTGCATCTTTGCATAAGGTTACCATTCTGCCTTCAGAGGCTAAGCTCTGCCTCCAATTTTCTTTGAAACTAAGCACTATCTCAAGCATTATTTATCCCTCTTTCCTTACAGGCTAAGCTCTGCCCCTCAATTCGCAAGACTAAGCTCTGTCTTATCCGCATTATACTGTTGCATCTTTCATGGGCTGAAATATCACCAACCCATCCAAAGGCATCATCGTTCGGAGGCACCATCTTCATAGCCCGAGAACACCATGTCATGGCCAGAGGATCCCTTTCAATCTTTTGTATATCATTATTCAAAGGCATCATGGTTCGAAAGCACCATCCTCATAGCCCGAGAGCATAATTTCATGGCATGTGAATCCTTTATCATACGCTTCATGGCTCAAGACATCATGGTCTAAAGACGTCATCATAACCGTCCAAAGACAACATTCATGTTCCGACGGGAATTTGCATCATGTTTAAATTTATGTGCAGTATACGCTTGTATTGTTTCTAATTGCAGGAAAATCGGTGAGCAACGGTCATCTCAGTGGGAGCAATTCCGTTCCCGTTCCCTCAAGCCATATCAAACCTTAATCATTCCCATAAACCTATCACTCACCCGGCTCTAGATATTGCGTCCGTTCTTAAAAGTCTTCATCGGCATACTCTGCCAACGGATCCTGAACTACATATGGCCCGATTCCTGTAGAACCAGGGATATGTAGGTAACTCAAAAGCCAGGTTACAGCCTAAATCTTCTTCAAACCATTTCGCTCGGTCAAAATTTGCCATCATATCTTTACCCGACAACTCTTTCATCATTCCTGGGTAAAGAGGGCAGCTGTTGAAACCCAATTTTTTTCTACATATTTTCAATGTGAAAAATAACTTCAAAATAGCATATAAATTCATATATAAGCATGCCTAAAAGTTTTATTATTTTTTCATAATTTTTAAAGGTTTAAATTGATTTATTTTCCCCCTTTTCATCCATAAAATCTCAATAATTATTTCCAAAATTATTATTTCGGTAATTCATCTATTGTATTTTCATATTTATTCCAAAATATGTCTAAAATAAATTTTACATATTTTTACAATTTCATTTATTATTTTTAAAGCTAAATTGCACAAAATTGCAATATTAGCCATTTTAAGGTTTAATTGTGTCTTATATTTATAAAATTGAGTATTATATTTTTAAATTATTATTTATATGTTATAAATCATTTTAGTATTTTCAATTTATTTTCAGAAGCTATTTACTATTTTTTATAAATTAAAAAGTAAAAAATGACTATTTAAATAACAGCCCATTTGCATTTCAATTATAGCCTAAATCAGACCCCAAATTTCCCAACCCAATTCCAATTTAAACTCGACCCTTACCCAATTAAATCCTACCCAAATTCGGATACCCACCTACCCCTTTTAATCTAGGCCGTTGATCATTCAGATCAACGACCACCATTTCACCTTACCATTTTTAACTCAAAACGACCCCTAAACCTAAATCATTTCTACCAACTCACTACCCTTGAATACCCTCTCCTCTCAAACTCTCTCTGAAACCTAAGGCTAACCCTAGCCGCCACCACCCAAATCTACCCTAATCCCCTTTGATCTTCACCTTAATACATGGACTCCCATGGCTGTTTGAGAGGTGTACCAGTGTCCTGTGTCTCCTGGTTGTTTGTTTCCGTGATTTCATGGACAGATCTCAAAGGGATCTAGTCCAGTCTTGGCTCAACTTCTATCTATGGCCTTTTCCCGGCCACCCATGGCCGATCGAGTCAGATCCATGGCTTTTCCGGCTAGATCGATAACTTTTCAAAGTCTTTCTCACTTTTTTGGGTTATCTGAAACCCTAGCTTTAAGAGCTTTCCAATTTTCTTTCAGATCTGTCTTAGATCTATGCATGTTATGGACTTCTTGGTGTTTTCACAAAGGTTCTTCGATTTTCTTTCAAAGTGACTCTTCGTTTTCAAATTAGGGTTCCTTAACCTCTTTTAAAAAAATCTCTTCTCCGATTTTCAGTGCTATTTTACTATGTTTAAACAATTTGCTTATGTTTTTCTTCTATCTGGTTCATCGTGTTAAAACCCTAGGTATCTTTTTGGGTTTTGAAGTTGTCTTTGTCTGTCTTGCATGTATACTGGTTTCGACTGAGTTCTTTGTGTTTAGATCCTTCTCTTTGTTTAACTTGACGGATTCTAAAGTTCTTACCCTTTCAACTCTGCTCTTCTAAAACCCTAATTCCTTATAAAAATTTTCTTCACTTATTGCTATGAGTTTAAAGACTTTTCTTGTTTTTGTGTGTTGATCTCCTTTACCTATTACTATGGTTTCTTCACTTTTGATTCTATGTGACTACTTGACTTGTTGGCTACCATACTTCTAGTAGGTTCTTTTACTACTGAGCCCTTCCTACTCCTGTTACTATTGTATGATTGTGTGCACCTAGTTGTTCCTTTTGTCAATACGGTTGGCTTTGCATGTTCAGTCTTCTCTATTTATATGGCAAGTGCAGAATCATGATTCTTTCTTGACTGATATTGATTTCCTCAAGTTACGACTTATTGCAAATATTTTCTCATAAACCCCTGGTTTCACTCACTTTGTTTAAATTCACTGGTTCCTTTCCTTTCTGTGATGTTTTACCTTTGCTGAAACCTTTCCCCAATTAATTATATTTTTGTACTTAGATCAATTGTATACTCTATATTTTACTATCCCTTATATGGTCAGAAATTAGTCTTCCTCAAATTAATTTTCTTTCCTTAATTATCTCGTTGGTATCTGTTAAGCTGTAATTCCTTGATTAAAGGGAAGTACTTGTGTTAATTGATTCTGATTGTGATTTATTTCCATGTTTGTGTTAAGACTTTACTTGTTACTTATTTTCTACTCGTTTTCAAAGTTATAAATACCCTACCCTCTCTTCTCTTAAACACACGAACAATTGAGTTCAGAACAGACACTTATACACTTAAAATTCTCTCTTTCTTTACTACTACTTGTGCTACTGCTTTGTCTAGCTGGCTGAAAGCTAAGGCTAAACTGTGGAATCCTACTTGATTTACCTTTTGGCACCTTGCTTTCTCTACTGGTATGTCTTAGTTAATTTTAAAGCTTCAACGATAACATGCTTCTTTAATTGTTTCAGTTTCTCTCATTCTTGTCTACTTCTGCTTGTGCTTCTGCAGTCAAGTTACATTACCATCATGCTATAAGACCTCCCCTTCCCCTTTAGATTAATGCACTCCCTTGTACGTGTTTCAAGGCATACTCTGTCAGTCACTTGTTGTGTACTTTCCATCCAAAGTCCATATTCCTTCAATGTGCTTATATTCTTTCTAACTAGCCAGTGATCATGCCAGTATCAGTTATTGATGTACATATACAACTAGTCCTAAGACCCTTGATGGGGTTATGTGTTTACAGTCAAATGTATATGTGTCCCAAACCCCTTGACCCCCTTGTATGACTACTAATTCTGTGTGTGATCCTATCTTGGGAGTCTGAGTTTTGCTTACTACTACAACTGCTTTCAATTACCTCTGTTATTGATTACATTCAAAATCACCTATGTCAAGAACTCTCACCTACTCTTAGAATCCAGGTTCTGCCCCTTTTGAATGAGCCTTACCTTGGGACCCTTGAACTCTATCTGAACTTGGACACATAAGAGTTGGTCCTTCCACACTGCACTCATTCTGTTTGGTTATGCAAATCTGGGTGTGAGCACTGCCCGGGATCCCTTGAGGTCCTTAGGGAACTCTGACACACCCAGATATGGAAAGGCTTTGGAATAATATTGGCATTGAAATAGTTCATTACATAACTCAGAGAGGAAGTCAAGATTAGGCTTCCTTTGGTTATAATTTCTTATTTTGCACTTCTTTTGTGATTCAATCATTTGGCCTATAATAATTTGTAAACAAGTATGGGGTTGGCTAGTGAAAAGGGATGGGAAATATGCATGCTTTAGCTATCAAAAGGGGTAGAAAACATGTTACTAGGTCTACATTCCTACTTGCGTAACAGAATCCATGCTTAGGACACATTTCATGCATTAGAGATCATATTTCTTAGGATTTACACTTATTGTTTTCAGTATGTCTATTTCACTGTCATATCACTTAGAAATTCCTGCACTAAATGTGTGTTTCTGCGATCATGTTCCTACTTCCATGCACACTTAGAGATCCTGTTTCAGGCTAAACAACACTAATAAATATATCATCTCTGCATATTCTGGAAATCATGTTTAAATACTGTAATACATGTGCATATAGAAATCCTGCTTAGGATTCTACATATACATCATTCTGCATCTCTACACATTAGATACCATGTCTTCAGGATATTCTCTTAAGCACACTTAGGCTAGCTATGAATGCATAAAAGGGAGTAAAACAATTTTACTTAGTCTTTACGACTAACTGGAAAAAATTCTATGTGCTGAACACCTAGAACATCATGTTTTAGGTAATAATAATCTCCAAACTGTCTTAGCAATTCTGAATAACTACTGAATACTGCATTGTTTTATACCTAGGCAAGCCTTAGGTAATAACTTGAATAAAAACTGGAATTGCCTTTGTTAATTATCAACTGCTACAACCAACAGGCAGGCCTGATTCAGACTTCTTTTCTGAGATATATAATGAATCTAGTTCTGACTCAAACACCCTGCTTTAGGATTTTTACATTCAGACCTTAACTGTGTTTAAGTCGTGCTATTTATATGCATTATTTGCGGAGGTATACATGAGCCTTCTAATTGCTTACATGTTTCCCCTCTAAATGCAGTCCTACGTGTTTTTGTATGTCGCCTTAGCTTTTTTACCTTTTCAGCCTAAAACCTCCCTCTTATAGAAATAGTAGTCCTAAATTCCTCCTCGCTTTAATACCTTCACGGGACGAGAAAGGGTAGATATAGATATGATAACCGGTGCACTAATACTACATGTATCCCCTCTTCTGAGGAGTGTCATAACAGGTATTGCAGTGATGTGATCCATATTACAAACAAACCTAGGATCCTTTTTACCTTCACAAGCATGTTTAGATTATAATTTTTTGCAAAACCTTCTCATTCAATAATTGTTTTCAAACGCTTGTGTATTCAAACTTGAATCCCCTTTTATTTGAGCCCTACTTGTCTACTTGCTACTTGCACAAATTTACAAAAACTATCTGGCCGGGAACTGCATTAGTGGATCCTGAGGGGTGCCTAACACCTTCCCCTTAGGATAATTTCAAGCCCCTACCCTATCTCTGGTTACCAAACATAGTTGTAGTTGAATCTTATAGGTGCCCTAACTCACCTTAAAAAATTGTTAGGTGGTGACTCTTCAAATACCCAATTCCCAAAAGGAAATGAGTCATTCCCATGAATGTCGAAACCCGGAACTCCTCTCCGCGGAGGGAAAAAAGGGGGCGTGACATCCTCTATACCCCATCATCACCAATAGTCACATCTCTGGCATCGTCGTGCTGAACTTTGTCCTTAAAGACAGGCAAATGAGGATTATCATACTGGCGCTCTCTGATGCGATCAAATAAGGAAGACCGAGAAATCACTCAAGCCAATACCCGAGTGGGCTCCAAAATATCTAACCTCACGAACCGATTGGCCAAGGCCAGAACATAAACTACAAGAGGTCTTTTCCCAACTAGAATATATTCCAAACTACCCATACTCACCGTCTTCCTACTTAAAGCATCGGCCATCATATTGGCCTTCCCCGGATGGTATAAAATAGTGATATCATAGTCCTTTAGCAGCTCCAACCATCTCCGCTGCCTCAAATTGAGATCCTTCTGCTTACACTCATTCGACCACCTGAATGGAACACCCATTTGAGTCAACTTGGTCAAGGGCGATGCGATAGATGAAAATCCCTGGACAAACCGACGGTAATAACCTGCCAACTAAGAAGGCTACGAATCTCTGTGGCTGAGGATGGTCTGGGCCAACCCTGAACTGCCTCTATCTTCTTCGAATCAACCTAAATACCTTCACTGGACATCACGTGCCCCAAGAATGCCACTGAACTGAGCCAAAACTCATACTTGGAGAACATTGCATAAAGCTTCTCCTCCATCAATCTCTGCAACACCACTCTCAAATGCTCCGCGTGCTCCTCCTGACTATGCTAGTATACCATAATATCATCAATGAAAACTATGACAAACGAGTCGAGATAAGGCAGAAACACGTTGTTCATCAAATGCATGAACGCAGCTGGGGCATTGGTCAGCCCAATAGACATCACTAGGAACTCATAATGACCATATCGGGTCTTGAAAGTTGTCTTAAGAATATCTGAGTCCCTGATCTTCAGTTGGTGATACCCTGATCGAAGATCAATCTTGGAGAACACTCTCGCTCCCTAAAGCTGGTCAAACAATTCATCGATACGAGGCAAATGATACTTGTTCTTGATTGTTACTTTGTTCAACTGCTTATAATCAATGCATGTCCTCATCGTGCCATCTTTCTTCTTCACAAATAGAACAGGCGCACCCCAAGGCGACACACTAGGCCGAATAAACCCCTTATTAAGGAGTTCCTGAAGCTGCTCCTTCAAATCTTTCAAATCCGCTGGTGCCATACGATACGGTGGAATAGAAATGAGCTGAGTGCTCGGAACCAGATCAATACCAAAATCAATATCCCTGTTCGGTGGCATGCCCAACAGGTCTGCAGGAAACACATCGGAAAAATCCCTCACAACAGGAACAAAAATACTAGGAGTGTCTGCACCGACATCCCTCACAAAGGCTAAGTATGAAAGATAACCTTTCCCAACTATCCGATGGGCCTTCAAGAACGAAATCACCCTACTAGGGACAAAATCAGTTGAACCTCGTCACTCAATCCGTGGCAAACCCGGCATAGACAATGTCACTATCTTAGCATGACAGTCCAAAATAGCATGACATGGAGATAGCCAATCCATGCCCAATATCACATCAAAGTCCACCATACAAAGCAATAACAGGTCCACTCGGGTCTCTAGACCGCTAATAGTCACCACACACGACCAGTACATATGGTCTACAATAATAGTATCGCCCACCGGAGTAGATACACGAAAAGATGAAACAAAAAACTCATGGGGCGTATCCAAATAACAAGCAAAATATGATAACACATATGAAAAAGCGGAACCAGGATCAAATAACATAGAGGCATCTCTGTGGCAGACTAAGACAATACTTGTAATTACCGTATCTGAAGCAATAGCATCGGGTCTAGCTGGGAGTGCATAGAAATAGGCCTAACAACCACCTGATCGACCTCCCCTTTTAAGGCGACCCCTAGCTGACTGACCTCCACCCCTAGCTGGCTAGGTGGGTGGTGGTGAAGTAACTTGTACTGAAGCCGATGGCTGACTCCTCTATTGAGACGAACCCCCAAGACGACGAGGACACTGCCTCCACATGTGACCTAACTCTCCACACTCATAACAACTCATTGGTGCAGGAGACGGAGACTGAAGGGAACCTCTAGCACCGGAATGACTAGCAGATGCACCTGGCATAGAAAGGCCCTGAACTAATGGAGAACGGGACGAACTCTGGGCTGGAAGTGCACTGAGTGATGAATGGCCCTGATGAGAACTGTGAGAACCATGAACCGATAATGCCCCACGATAACCTGGGTAAGCTGACTGAGCATGTATGAATGGACGGCCTCTGCTGTGCTGAAATTGACCCCTCAAAGGAGCACCACCATAACTACCAGATCTCCGAGGCCTCTTGGCCTCCCTCTCATCTCGCTCCTGGCAACGAACCGACTCAATCTCGCGAGCAATGTCAACAACCTTCTCAAAATTAGCACCAAACATCCTCTCCTAGTCATGAGAATCCGAAGCTGATATATGAGGCCATCAACGAACCTCCTGATCCTCTCTCTGTCCGTGGGAACCAACCAAACAGCATGACAAGCTAACTTCGAGAACCTCATCTCATACTACATCATAGTCATATCTCTCTGACACAACTACTTGAACTGCCAGCACAGCTCCTCTCTACGAGATTGTGGCACATACTTCTCCAAAAAGAGAACGAAGAACTGCTGCCAGGTAAGGGTGCTGCACCAACAGGCCTACGCCTCTCATAAGCCTACCACCAAGTGAAGGAAGCTTTAGAAAATTGAAAAGTAGTAAATGCGACCCCGCTGGTCTCTAGAATACCTGTTGTACGAAGAATCCTATGACACTTGTCTAAGAAACCCTGGGCATCCTCACCCTATGTACCACTGAAAGTCGGAGGGTAAAGTCTACCAAACCTCTCCAACTTGCGTTGCTCGTCCTCTGGCATAACATGAGCTACATAGTCCTGAACAGCTGCAACCGGCTGGGCTGGAGGTACCCCCGGTGTCTGAAGTCCCTACACGACCTACTCAAGTGTGCGAGTGGCGGGAGTCTGAGTGCCTATCCCGACTTGAGAAGTAGCTGCGGATGTAGTAACTGAGACCGCCTGAGCTAGTCCAGTGCATAATAATAGAATCTGGGCCAGGGTCTCCTAAAGACCTGGAATCACAATAGGCACAGCTGGTGCCTGAGCTGGTGCTGTTGGAGTGTCCACAACTAGGACCTGATCATGAACTGGGGCGGCTAGTGGATCTATAGGTATTGCCCTAGCTGTGCGGGCTACACCCATGCCCCTACTATGGCCTCGATCGCGTCCTCGGCCTCTAGTGGCCCTAGCTGGTGGTACTGGTGGCCGTCCATCCTGACCGGTAGCACGTGTCCTCACCAGCTGTGAGAGAATAGAATAACAAAAGTTTAGTACTCGGATCAACAGATTCGCACGATAAGAATTCAAGAATATGAAGTTTCCCTAAAGGTTCTACAGCCTCCCAAGGATAAATACAGACATCTCCATACAGATCCGCGAGACTCTACTAAACCTGCTCATGACTTGTTAGACCTATGTAATCTAGGCTCTGATACCAACTTGTAACGACCCTAAACCGGACCCGATCGTGATGGCGCCTATCGTGAAACTAGGCCAGCCGACACAAACCCCCAAACCAACTAAACAGTTATAATAAATCATTTAAAGTCATTAATAAGATAAAAATCCCATAATAAAGAGTGGAACAGAATAGTGCAAAAACAAACACAACCCGACTTAGGTGTCACCAGTCATAAGCATTTAAAATTCGTCTAAGAGTATGAAAAGACAACATAGTCTGATACAAAGCTAGTATAAAGTGAAATAAAGATAGGAAGGAGAAGCATTGGGCTGCAAACGTAGTGCAACTACCTAGTCAACTCTGAACAAGCCTGCTGGAAGGCAAATCAGCATTCGCTAGCGTGACCCAAGACTCCTAGATTTGCACACGGGGTGCATGGAGTGATGTGAGTACACCAACTCAGTAAGTAATAAAAGTAAAGGCATCTGAACGATAAGAAAACACGTAAAACACAGCATAATGCTACAACAAAACAATATAAAACCAGAACAATGCAATAAAACAGTAAAAGCTCATAAAAACACCTTAGTTCAGTAAAAACCTCTTTAAAACATTTTTCAGTAGTTCAAACGAGTGATGAAAACAGAGAGAGAAGGATAGAAACATAAATCCGCCCCTCGGGCAAAATACCAACAGAACTAGCCCATCGGGATATCTCACCATCACTCGTATCAGCCCCTCGGGCAATAACATGAAACAATAATTGCCTCTCGGGCAATATCACATCTCACACTGGGTACCCGCACTCACTGGGAGTGTGCAGACTCCGAAGGGGCTCCTACAGCCCAATCGTTATATCAAGACATCTCGTGGCATAATGAAACTGTCCCTCAGCCTCATAATATGCCACCTCGTGGCATAACAAATCAGGCCATCAGCCTTATAATCATGAATCAATAACAACTTGCTGTGGTGCGTAGCCCGATCTCATAATATCCTCACAACACAGGCCCTCAGCCTCACTCAGTCGGAAATCTCTCAAGCCACTCAAGTCATACGGGGCAGACTAAGTCACAATCCCCAATTATGCACGACCCCACGCTCGTCATCTAGCATGTGTGTCACCTCAAATTAGCACAACGATGTGAAATCTGGTGTTTCATACTCTTAGGACAGCATTTACAATCATTACTTACTTACCTCTATCCGGTCCAAACTCTAGCCCGCGATGCCTTTGCCTCTCAAATCGGCCTCTGGATGCTCCAAATCTAACCAAAAATAGATTTATACCATCAAAATATAAGGGAACAAAGCCCACTCGAAAATAACCAATTTACATCAAAAAATCCCGAAATTGGCCAAACCCGACCCCCCCGGCCCACGTCTCAGATTCCGACAAAAATCACAAAACTAGAATCCTTACACTCTCACAAATTCATACATACAAAGAATACCAAAATCAGACCATAAATGACCCCTCAAATCCCTAGATTTAGATCTCCCATTTCCAAGCCCTAACTTCCAATTTTAGGCTTTAGATTCCACATATTTCATGTTTAATTAGGTAGAAATCATAATAGGATCGAGTATTAAGTCCATAAATCTTACCTCCAGGTGTATCCCTTTGATTCCCCCTTCAATCTCCCTAAAAACTCCAAAATCGCTCAACAATGGTGAAATTTAGACCCAAAATCGCGAAAGTGGTCTTTTAAACATTCTGGTCAGTACTTAAAATCCCTTCTTCGCAAACGCGATCAACGCCTCGCGTTCTCGAAGAACAAACTTCCGTTGACCACTTATTCCTTCATCGCGAATGCGACACACTGTATGCGAACGCGATGCCTCAGCTCCTCAACCCATCGCGAACGTGACGCCTAGCTCGCGAACGCGAAGCACAATTGGACCTAGACCTAGCTGCTCACCTTTACACTATGCGAATGCAGCAAAACCCTTGCGAACGCGATGAACACTAACCTCAGCCCTTCGCGAACGCGGGACCCCCTTCGCAAACGCGAAGGCCAAGCCTCCTGCCTCACATCCTAACCCTTAGCGAACGCGAGAGCCCACTCCTGAATGGAAAGGCCAAACATCTGCAACACAAATAGCAGATTTTTCTGCAACTTTTCCAACTTGAATTTGATCCGTTCAACTACCCGAAACTCACCCGAGGCCCTCGGGACCTCAACCTAGGACTGGGCATATATCGGGTATAATCGATAGCCTGAATCGAAAAAAATCTTATTGGGGTATCGATATGGGGTTATTGGGTTAACAGTTCGATAACGGTTTAAAAAAATTTCACTATTGGGCTATCGGTTCGGTCCTCGGTTTGCCCAATTTCTTAATAGGTTAACCGATAACCCAATAAGAATTAGTACTATTTCAGTTGTGTTTGGACAACTGTTGAATTACTAGTTGCTCTTGCTACAATTAGACTCTGAAAAAAGACATTGATCTCTTGATTATGGATTGACAGGAAACCAAAAAAATGTTATTTATGTTCCTGTTAACTGCTATTTCTAGCGAATTGGGGATGGAATGCTTGTGGAGTTGTAGTATCAATATTTGAGATTGAACAGGTCTTGAATTTGTCAAAATGAAGCATGCTTCAAATATTAGTTGTGTCCATAACGCAGAAATGGGTAGTATGTTATATGTGAATTCTTCTCTTTTTTTGCTTAACCCTAGTGAATTGTCTTTTTTTTTTCTTAACTCTAGATTGAGTTATCTTATCAGGTAAACCGATAACCGAACCGATAATGGTCAATAACCGATTAACTGATAACTGATATCTCATCGGTTAGATTATCGGTTTATCATATTTGTAAACCGATAACTGATATGCTAAACCGATAATATTCACAACCGAACCGAACCGACCGATGCCCACCCTTACCTCAACCAAATATGCCAACATACCCCATAACCTCATTCAAACTTGTTCCAACCTTCGAAACGCTCAAAACAACATCAAAACACCAAATTGACATCGGATTCAAGCCTAATAATTAAAAAAACTTCCAAATTCCGCTTTCGATCAAATAGCCTATCAAATCTCATCAGAATTACCTGAAATTTTTCACACACATCAAAAATAACATAACGGACCTACTCTAACTTCCGTAATCCCATTCCAACCACTATATCAAAATCTCACCTATCAACCGGAACGCCAAAATTCCAATTTCGCCAATTCAAGCATAAATCTACTACAAACCTCCAAAACACATTCCGATCATGCTCCTAAGTCCCAAATCACCTCCCAAAGCTATTCGAACTATTGGAATTCATACCTGAGCCCTTTCTCACATAAGTCAATATTCGGTTGACTTTTCCAATTTAAGTTTACTAAAAAAAGACTAAGTGTCTCAAACCTTACCAAAACTTCTCTGAACCTGAACCAACCAACTCGATAACATATAATACAGTTGAACAAGACAATAAGAAGCAGAAATGGGGGAAACGGAGCGGTAACGCATGAAACGACTGGCCGGGTCATTACAGAAATTCTATAACTTCACAATGTTTTTGCCCTACCCTGCTCGCTAGTTACATGGAGCCATGTCCGCTGAAAGCAATTTTGCATCGATTGTGGTGGACGGTGCAATCTTTACCAAGTTTCCTTTTTGCATTCTCCCCAATTTCGCTAAGTGGTCAGCATACGTATTTCTTTTCCTTGCCTCAAAGTATAGAATAGAGTTATTCCAAATATAGATATGAGGCCCCTACATTCTTCCATCACGACCCGATTGGGTGGATTTCAATAATGTTACCTTCCACAGTTAGCCACATTAAGGCATCACTCAAGTTAGTTTCAATTATTACCTTTTTCCAAGTTGTAATTTTTTTCTAGAGTCAACTCGCCCTGTATAGCCCACAACCTGGTGTAAGACTTGTTGTTACTCTCATGCTAAGTCGCCCGCCAAATCCTCCTAACCGCCTTCCTTTATAGGGGCGGCTCAAGGGGGAGACTAGTAAAGCCTTTGCTTTAGGCCCCCTAAATTTTGAGGCCCCAAAAATATTTTTAGTTGTGGATTTTTAATCTTATTTTCGCTTAGATAATATTGAACTTTATAATAAAAGATATAATATTCTTATAAAATCAGAAAGAAAGACTATCTATTTTTTCTAATAATAGCACTATTTTAGAAATTTAAATTAAGATACTCAACTCTTCATATTGGTAAATAACATTTTTACAGTAAGATCCAAGGTAATACATTGTAAATACATGGCTAACATCTTATTAAATTGAATTTCAATGTGAATATTAATATTATAGTTTATAAGATAACTAAAAAAATAAAAAAAATAAACCAACATAAATATTAATACTATATTTTTAAAGATAACTACACTATAGACCAAAACAATCCCCTTATTAAAATTTGACTTTAGGCCATAAGTTTTATTGAGACGTCGTTGTTCTTTAATCATCTCGAGCAACACCTCCAAAACCCCTGTTAGTGCTAAATTACGCATAAATCTACATAGTATCTGTTGATCTTGATAAACCCTAACGGACGAAACCACCAACTGATGAAAATAGGTGTAGTACTACTTTATTAAATTTTTGTTGATTGAATATGGCAGTTAATTGCACTTCTAGGGACAATTGGAAAATGACTTTGCCAGCAAATAGGAAGCATATACACTGATGCCATTCTTTGTAGATACCACAAGATTGCACTATAAAGCTCTCCATTGACTATCAAAAAAAACTCATAGAATTAAAGATGATATTTTGGATCATCACAGTATGGCGATCTTTTAATATATATATATATATATAGGCAAATTTGCAACTCAGAAACGCTAAATCTCAATTGGTGACTACTCCTAATAAATGAATCACTTTCAAAAATAGATATACTAAGTTATATGGTTCACTACAAGGGGTCGAGCTCTTACAAAGTGGTTCAAAAATTTACGAGAAGTATTGTATACGGTAAAAATTAGAGGGTCCGATTTTATGATCATTATGATATCTTGCAGCCCATTCTCGGAAGGCTCGAGGCCCGACTCCGAGGGCTTCCATACGCTCGATCTTGAGGCAGTGCAAACCAGCGGCTATGATGGACTAACGGGAAGTTCCCAAGGCACATGACTAAAGCTATCCAAGCCTATTGGCCAGTACAAGCCCGTACCGTGGCATTAAATAGTTGTACCAGCCATATATCTTTATAATAAATGCACTTGCACTATGTTGGGATTCCCCTTGATATATAAAGGGTGACCCTTGTCATTTTGTAAGGGGCATATATTACTCACAACATTCAATACAAGAACATTCTCTACTCTCTAACTTAAACATATTCTCTTGGTTTCACTACTTACATTTATTGCTTATATTCATAGTGTTCTATTTATTGTTCTTCATTCATTGCTCATTATTGACCATAAAGAGCCTTCATCAAAGCTCTCAATACTATTAGCCCTTCATCGGTCGTTCATAGCTTAGCATCAAGCTCGACCTCGAGGCCCCGTATAGTCATGCTCGAGGCCCCGATTCTTAACAGCTCTGTTTGCCTAAACATACCATTTTCAAGTTCTTATCTCATTTTCTAGTCTCACACTTAGCATCTACTGCCTAACAATTAACATAAAAATGGATCACGTATTTTTAGAACCACACAATCAAATTTAATTGTAATTACCATTTTCACGGTAAACAGTTTGGCGCCCACCGTGAGGCTAAAAATAATAGTGATTGTTTTCTTGCTTGTTTACTACATAACGCAAGTTATCTTTCATGTTTTTTCTTGCCCAAGAATCGTTGATTTTAGGTCAAAATGTCTAACTCAGTGAATGCATATGAAAACAACGGTCTTGAGGACCATGGAGAGAATGGTATGGTTGTTCCAGGTATTGGCGCACCACCACGAAACCCTGAGGACGCACCAGAGCCAATCCCTGCAGATGTGGTCTCACACGATGCCAACATGTCGATATAAGCTCCCACACTAACAAAAGCATATGCCAAGGAGACCAACAATAAGCTCAAAAAACCCCGACTCGGGAGGAACAAGAGGTTAGCCTTCACGTTATTTTTGAGATATTGCAGCATAACAACTGGAAATTGCTCAATTGCAAAACCACAAAAAAACTTCAAGCACAACAGCAACGAAAACGGCTCCTCGAGCCGAACAGGTACCTGAAAGTTCAAGCAACAACAGGTCAGCGACCGACCCTGCTATTTTGAAGATGCTAGAGGACCTCACAAAGAGGATCTAATCGGGAAAAAGATGATAGAAGCCAATGACAAAAATGTGGAGACCTACAACTCGAGGGTCGATCAGATCCCGGGCGCACCCCAGATCCTGAAGGGTGTCGATTCAAAGAAATTCGTGCAAAAGCCATTCCCGTCAAATGTTGCTCCAAAGCCTATCCTGAAGAAGTTAATAATTCCCAACCTTCCAAAGTACAACATAACCTCGGACCCCAACGAGCACGTCACTACTTATACTTGTGTGGTGAAGGGCAATGACCTGAGGGACTACGAAATCGAATTTGTCCTGCTAAAAAAGTTCGGAGAAACACTCTCAAAAGGGGCCAGGTTGTGGTATCACAACCTAGCTCCGAATTCAATAGACTCATTCGCCATGCTGGCAGATTATTTCATAAAGGCACATGCCAGTGACATCAAGGTGGCTGCAAGGAAATTCGACGTCTTCAAAATCAAGCAAAGGGAGAATGAGATGTTGCGGGAGTTTGTATCTCGTTTTCAAATGGAGCAAATGGAATTACCCCCAGTCTTCGATGACTAGGCGATGCAGGCCTACACCAAAGGCTTGAATGAGTGGAGCTCGGTGTCTTTGAAGCAGCTGAAGCAGAATTTGGTTGAATATCCCACTGTGACCTGGTCGGATATCCATAACCGATACCAATCAAAGATCAGGGTCGAAGACGACTAACTGGAAGCCCCCTCGGTCTCGGTAACCTAAGTAGACTCCTGGCAAAGGAGCCAAAACCAAACAATGAAAGGTACCAGCCATACACCAAAGACGAAAGAAACGCCCCAAGGCATAACATACCCCGAAGTGATCGAAGAACAGACCGAGGTCATAACCCTCGGGGACTCGTGAGCAGAGTCAAATTCGATAGGCATATAGGAATGACGGAGGCACCCCGCTTGTCGGAATATAATTTCAACGTTGATGTTTTAGACATCGTATCCGCCATAAGTAAAATCAGGGACACCATGTGGCCAAGACCTGTGCTATCAGATCCGTCGCAGAGGAAACCCAACTTAGTGTGCAAATTTCACGTGACCCACGGTCATAGGACCGAATATTGCAGACAACTCCGAGAAGAAGTAGCCCGGCTACTCAGCAAAGGGCACCTCCGGGAGTTCCTTTGCGACCGAGCCAAAAATTAATTCCGGGAAAGAAAGGCGAACAAGAAAAATGAAGCAGATAAGCCACAACATGTCATCCATATTATCATGGGTGGATTCAACATTCCAATGGAACCCACTATCAGAGGAACAAAAATATCCACCAGGGAAAAGCAAACTCGATGTTACATACCCAAGGACGCTCTCACATTCAGTGACGAGGACACCAAAACCTTATCTCAGCCTCATAACAATGTATTGGTAATTTCTTTTCTTGCAAATACATTTCAAATTAAATGTGTGGATCCAAATAGCTTGGCCAATATTATCAGGTCAAGGGTCGTGGCCCAGCTCGGACTGCTCGATGAGATCCTGCCCGCCTCTCGAGTCCTCAACGGATTCAACATGGCAAGTGAAACAACGAAAGGGGAAATCACCCTCCCGGTCAACGTGGCCGGCATGACCCAAAATGTCAAATTCCTTGTCATCGAATGAGACATGAGGTACAATGCCTTGTTCGGAAGGCCATGGATACACTGCATGAGGGCAGCACCATCAACCCTTCATCAAATGATGAATTTTCCGACAAAGGATGGAGTAAAAACCGTGTACGGAGAATAGCACGCAACAAGAGAGATGTTCGCAGTGCACGACATGACACCGACATCGACGCCTTCGACATCGAAGGAACCACAAGATAAGCAAACAGTGAAATAGCGCTAACAGAACACATTCTCGGCTATACCCGAATAAAACAAGCAAGGGACCGTGACGCGTCCCCGGAGCAAACATTGAAGGTATATCGAGGCTCGAAGCGCCATCGCCACTAAGGTATGACCATCTACCTTTTTGTTTATATCTTACACTAACTTTTGTGCAGATGTCCGACTAGAACAGTCGAAGCGCTGCCCATCTTGAAGACCTTATAATTTTAAAGCGTACGTTGCACTCTTTTCCTTCAATCGGGTTTTATCCCAAGAAGGGTTTTACCAACAAGGTTTTAAATGAGGCAACATCTATATGCTACCTAAGGAGAACCTAATAAGTATTCAAGGCTTCTCTTCAATCAACCTCAAACACTGAGGGGCATCCCCTAAGAAGATCTCCTTCTCGGAGAAGTCAAGATAAGCCAAAAAGGGTCTCAATAGAAAAATGATGTACTGGGCCAAATGCTCGAATGAACCATGTTTTCATAGAATAATTAAGCCCTTGACGGCAAAAACGTATATACTTGTGCCAAGTAAGTAAAGAATATTTCTTCCTCCATCAAAACGCTTTACGCTTCAAAGAAGTCTGATGATTTCGCAAGAAATAGCTCCAAAGCCAAAAATTTCCCGAACACTCGAGGACTGGCGTCAGGAATTCAACCTCCGAGTCAGAAAACTTCGAACTCATAAGCCCTCAATAAGGCAACACCAAGTTTATAAAAAATGGCTCCAGAGCCGAAAAGCACTCGATGTCTCGGGGACTGTCGCCTATTGTCACCCCATTGATTTGAAAAGTTGAGGCTATAAGACCCCATGCGGGCAACCCCAAACTCATAAGGCCGTCATAAGAAAATACCAAATCTATAAGACCTCAAGCAAGGCATGAATCATACTTGTACCAAGTAACCAAATATGTTAGACCTCAAGCAAGGCATGAATCATACTTGAAGTAACTAAGTCTGTAAGACCTCAAGTAAGGCATGTCAAAATTTATAAGACCTTACAAAAGGCATAATCCCGATCTTAAAGTTAAGGCTATATATTCGAATTTGTAAGACCCCTAAAAACGCATACCTTCGATATAGACGCCGAAACTACTTCACTCAGGGACTGAAAGGCTCCGGACAAACACAATGACTACGGTCACAAGGCTGTGCCAGCCAAACTAACGCGACTCAGGGATGCCCGACTGTTGTTATAAAATTACAGACCTTCAATTACTTTGAAAAGAACCAGTTAATCAGGCTACCCTTGGCATAAGCAAAAGAGCCTCGATCATATCAGCTCCAAATAACAGGCTTCGAAATGATTCAGCCATTGAGCGAAACCTTCCGAGGTGCTCAATTATTGCTACCTAATAGCTCACAACCGAGGTTCTTATCGAACCGTCGAAGAGTCGAGCGAACACAAATACTTCAAAAAGTCTTTAGCAAGGGAAAATAAACCCTACATAAGAGTTTGTACCGACCCAATGCATAAGAACCACTGTCGCCAGCTTAAAATAAAAGGTAGTACCGACCCAATATGGAAGAGCCACTATCGTCAGCCTATACTAAGAGGTCGTACCGACCCAATGCGTAAGAGCCTAAAGGCCAGCTTAAAAACTTAAGGGCCAATGAGCTCGAGTTAAAATCTGACTCAGAGATTGAGCCCTAAATAGTTAACTAAAAATACCTAATGGCAAATGCGTAAGAGCTACTACCACCAGCCTGCACTAAGAGGTCGTACCGACCCGATGCATAAGAGCCACTTTCTCTAGCCTATATTAAGAGGTCGTACCGACCCAACACATGAGAGCCTACGAGTCGTCCCAACAGGGCTCTGGGCCGAATTACAAATCGAAAGGTTTCTTTATATATACACATGAATGAAACAATGCGAGGCTACATTTACAAAGTTCTCTAAGAACACTGTACAAAGAATCAAATAGAAAAAAGCCTAGTCTATTTTCCCCTCGGGGACTGCAGCCCCATCGGCCTCTTCTCCACTATCTTCGGCATCAGACAAGAGGAATTTGGTGGCATATTCATCCGCCCTGGCCTGCGCTATCTCTTCCGAAAGATCGAAGCCCCTAGCGTGAATCTCTTCGAGGGTTTCCCTCTGACATTTGCACCGGGCATATTCGTTACTTCTTGATAGGTTTTCAATGTCTTTGACTTATGTTTTGATGATCTAACAAACTTTGTCAAGAACCAAATAGGGAACCTGACACACTTAGGCTACACTACAAGATTAATGGATTCCAACTCAATGTGAACTGCTATAGCTTCAGGGGATAGATAACCAAACAAGGACCTGATACCCTTGTTGTTCCCTCATAGCAGTACAAAGTCAATGGGACACAACTGGAAGCGACGTGACTATCTACACTATTTCTGCCTGCACTGCACTATTTCCAGTGCCCACTTATTCCTTGACCAACTAAAATGCTTACATCATTTCAAGTGATGTCATCAAGGTGTATCAACAATAAGTTTATATCAAAACATCACTTGAACACTTTTGTTTCTCATTCAAGCCTTTTGCAAAACATAGAAATTAATTCTCACGAGCTTGAAGAACAAAGTTAAACGCTACTACGGACCAGTTCCTAAAGTTAGTATTTTGTTATCCCTAGTTGAGTTGTAACTTTGTGATTGTTCTTATTGTATCTCCTAAATTGCTTAGCCAGAAGCGTTGATTAGGAACCCTCTTGTAAAATCCGTAAACTCTCTGAGTTTATATTGTGACTAGGTTTAGTCATAAGTTAAAGTCTTTGTAACTAGAGAGTGACAAAGTGGCTTGTGATGAGAGTATTACAAGTTAGTTAAATTCTTTGTAACTAGAGAGTGACAAAGTGGTTTGTGGTGAGAGTACCACAAGTTAGTTGAGTTGAATTCTTTGTAATGCAGCCATTACAAAGTGGCTTGTAATAGGTGTTTATAAGTTAGTTTAGTTGAAAGCCTACAGGTGTAGGTCATGGTTTTTGTCCCCTTGAGTTGGGATTTTTCCACGTAAAAATCCTGTGTCTCATTTACTTACAGCTTTATTAGCATTCTCAGCATAACCTCATAGAGGACCAGATACTCTATTGTTTGGTGGACTCATACAAACTAACACTTCTGCTCTCTCGATCGAAAGCACCTCTTAACTTTGCTCGAACCTCAGCAGCGTCTTTTAAATAAACGGCCACTTTTTTATCGGCCTCAGCCCGAAATTCTTCAGCTTCAGTCCGGGCATCCACAACCTTGGCCTTTATCTCTAAAAGGTCAGACTCGAGCCTTACAATCCTACTCGTCTGAACCGAGCTATTTTCACGGGAGTTTTGGAGCTGCACCTCGAGCGCAGAAACCTTGGCCAGAGCATTCTTCTTGGCTGCAACATGGACATCTGAGCCCTTAGCTCGTTACACTCATTCTTGGCCTGGTGGCTCTCATAGTTCAGGCTTTGATTCGCCTCGTACCGAAGGTGCCTCAATTCTTTTCCCCTTTCATCACAAAGAAGCCTGAGGGATTTCTCCCTATCCTAGGCTTTCCTTAACCGAGCTTCATATCGGAGCCTCCTCAAAGGTCGAGCGTGCACCTGCTGGCTTAGTCTCACCGGCCCCAGTCGAACCGATCTCGGTAGGGGCACGGTCGCTCGAAACCCCACTTGATTTAGGCATCCCCTGGTCTCGAACACCCCTCGAAGTACCTTCGACGAGGGGCGAGGACGGTGGCAGAACACCTGTATCCCTCAAAGTACCTTCGGAGGGAAATGAAGACAGCGGCAAAAGAGGAACCGTTTTTCCAAGGCAAGAAGTTATCTCAGAAAAATCTCCAATGTCTGCGGTAATGGAGTTAGTACACATAAAATAAAGCACATTTCAAAGGAATCAAGCCACGCACCACGTATCGTGATATTTTGCCTCTCATCTACCCTTGGCCAGATCTTACCACTTACGCTCATCGTAAGTCAAACAAGCCGCCAGTTTCTGAGACTAATCCGACAGGTTGGGAACCTCGTATGGCATCCATGGGATTGCTGCAAAAAGAAAAGGAAAGGAAAGCATCTTTACAGAGTCCGCCTTTACCATGGGAAAAAATAATAAGAACACAAGTGTACTGTCACACCTCCTTTTTCCGCCCCCGCGGGGGCGTAGGGAGTTTTTTCCAATTAAAGGACAATCGAAACGGGATTTGTTTGTTTATTTCAGAGTATCCACTTGGGAGATTTAGGATGTCCCAAGTCACCAATTTTTAATCCCGAATCGAGGAAAAGAATGACTCCATATTACAGTCTGCGTACCAGAAATCCGGATAAGGAATTCTGTTAACCCGGGAGAAGGTGTTAGGCATTCCCGAATTCCGTGGTTCTAGCACGGTCGCTCAACTGTCATATTCGGCTTGATTATCTGATTTTATACAAATATGAACTTATGTGCAAAATTTTACTTTTAACCGCTTTTATCATTTACTGTTATTTTTATCAAGAATTGCAACATCGTGGAAACATATCTCGAACCACGTCACAATCAATGTACCCGTGATTATTGACACATCTTGGCTCTGTTGAGATTTTGGATTTGGGTCACATAAATGTACACCCGAGTTAAGGAAAATAAATTATTAAAGGGCGTGCCAAAAGCAACTAGCGTATTGTTATTTTGGGAAGGCCGTAAAATTCGCTAAGCGGCCTGTCCCGAATTCTAAGTATTTTAATATATACATTTAGAGGGCCCCGCAGCTTGTGCATTTTTGTTTGTCGAGGCTCGTCTCCTTCATTATTTAATAAAAAAAACTTGCAACGTCATGGAAATGCATCTCAAACCACGTCACAATCAATGTGCATGTGATTAGAGACACATTTGGACTCCGTTGAGATTGAGATTTGGGTCACATAAATGTGCACCCGAGTTTAAAATGTAACTTAATTAAATCGCGTCTAAAGAGTCTAACGCGTTATTATCTTTGGGGAAGGCAGTGAAATTCACCAAAACAGTCCATCCCAGATTCTAAGTATCGATTATGACCAATTATTGAGGGCCCCGCAATTTGTATTTTTATTTGGAGAGGCTCATCTAATTTTTATTATATTAAAATAAAAAATAAAAAACTCAAGGCAACCACGATTTTCCACTTTGCGGTGACCATAGAATTTGCTAAAACGACACACCTCGGATTCTGATTTCAAAGGATTACTTCTACCAAAGGTTTAAGCCCATATTTACACAACTACTAAGAGCATTGCACTAAACTACATCTGTTGAGCAAAATCACGTAAAAATAAATCTATAATCTAACTGCAATGTTCCTTAATAATACAAGCACTAGAAAAAAAACTTAAACAAAACAAAAAAAAGAAAACTAAGCATAATTATGCATCTTTTGCCAGAATCTCACTCACATGCTCATATTAAAAAAACAAGTGAATAACCACATACATATGAGCAGGGAACAACTAAAAATCTACTGAAGCAAACGAAGAAAAGCGCCAAATAAAGCCTCAAACAAATCTGAAAGAAAAACTAACCGCGAGGCAACGTTGTCCTTGAAACGCGATGAACCGTAGACGAACCTTGACACCTCGGACAACAACCTCGACGTACCGGACCTCGATGAACAAAGACGACCTCAACGGAAACGGAAAGCTCGGACCAAGACTATCAACGACCCGAGATGTGGGCTGCTACTGATTGTTTTTCAACGTAGCAGATCGATACGAGGAGATGGAGCAGAAGGGGTCGTTGGGATGTGAGGAAGGAGCAGCAATGGCGGGTCACTTGGGCGGTGGTCGATAAAGGAAGTTTGGACAGGAGGTGGGTCGACGATGCAGCAGTGGTTGTTGGGGAAGCTGGACGGGATGGAGGGAGCTGGTGGCGGGGCGTTTGGACAGAAAAGATGAAGCAATGGTTGTGGGTCGACGATGCAGCAGTGGTTCCGACGAGGAAGCAGCAGCAACTGCTGCTTGATAGCAGCTGAGGAGTGGGGGGTCGTTTGCGGGTTCAGCTAGTGAGGAAGACGATAGGGGAGTTGGGTAACGCAGCAGCAGTTGCTGCTGCTCGACGGGGAATGAAGGGTCGTTGGCGACGCGACGCAGCAGCAGCAGTAGCGTTGCTCGCTGCTGGTTGACAGAGTGACGATGGGCACCGAACTGTTTGATCGACGGGCTGCTTTGGTTCACTGCTGGGCGCGAAGAAGCGACGGGGAGGTTGGTTATGGTCGTTTGGACGTGAAAGAGGAGGAGGCAATGGGCTATGGCCTGAGGTTCCTCTCTTTGTTCAGTTCTTTCTTCATGGAGAAGAAGAACGTGAATAGTGCCCTCTCCTTTCTTGTTTCCAAGTTTTCTCCTTCCTCTCTTTCACGTTTCTCACCCCTGTCCCTTTCCTTTCTTAAAGAATTCTTTGCTTTTAAAATTCTTTCCTCCATTCTTTTTGTCTTTTTCCTCCCCCCTTTTCACGTTATGTCCCCTCTTTTTTCCAAATTTTCAGCCTTTGTGCAAAGAACATGGACCCTACATGTGTAGGGGTCCAAGACATGTGTCCCCCATGCGTGGTGGGGTTCGGATTATTATGGGTTAGGTCCGAAAATTAGGCCTAAAAACGGAAAGTTTAAACCCAAATATTATTCTTTGCCCAGACCCGAGAATAAAACACGATGTTATTCAATTAATCCTATGTAAGCAAAATAACTACCGAAATAAGACTAATTATTTAAAACAAAACTATTTCTTCTTTTTCTTTTTTTCTTAGTATTTTTTCAAGACTAAAATAGCTACAAAGCATAAATAAAACTATTTTTGTCATTTTCGTTTTTATATAAAGATAAAATATAAAGTACTATTTTTTTGTATTTTTTCAAAATTAAAAGAAATACATAAACTAAAATGTTTATATATATTTTGTAATTTTTCCTTTTGCGACGAAATAAAGTAAAATAGTCAAAATTAGCTAAAATAGCTATATTAGACCTAAATTAAAAATTCGCGCCAAAAATGTGAAAATTCCCGGGGAGGGTCAAAAATCACACGTCTACATGTACCACTTATGTGTGAAATTCTATTTCTCAGGAAATGGAAGGAACTATGCGGGGATAATATCGACAGTCCGCACTCGGACGAAATGACTCATCCACCCTCGGTCCTCATCTTCTTCATTTCTAACAATAAAGGGCTAGGTGGATCGACATTGTAGAGTAATCATGCGTCGGTGATGCAAAGGCCGGTACAGAAGATGATTGAGGGTGAACTCGAGCCCGACTTTATATGCAAAATACCTTACCATTAGCATTATCCTCCAAAACGATGGGTGAACCTATGCCAGGGTAACCCGACATATCTTACAAAATTCGAGCATGACTCTATCGAGGGGGCCCAATGTAAAGGGGTACATATACACGTTCAAAAACCCCTCGACATGAGCCATGATGCTCTCTTCTAGGGAAAGCACTTGCAGTACTACTTTTTCTCCCCATCCATAATCTTTTCTAACTACCTCGAGGTGCTCCTCCCCTATTGAGGAAATAAGCCTCGATGCATGCTCCTGGTGACCCTAAACATTGGGAGGTCTCTCTTACACAAAGTCCCTCCTCGTGACAAAGCACCTCGAGGGTAGTTCACCAGATACCGGCGGTGTACCACCGACCGAGCGCAAAGTAGATGCGGAACTCTCCTCTCCTTGGTGAACGGGTTTGGACGTAGCAGCCACGGAAGGTAAAGGCTTGGGCGAAAGCTCTGGGAATGGAAAGAGAGCTAGCACAGAAAAGAGCTCTATAAGAGGGATAGTTACTCAAAGTAGCAGAGTCCTTAGATAAGAGACAAGTGAATGCATATATATAGGGCAAGCAGTGACTGTTCGCCTATCCTGAAGGTCAATTAATTCTAACCATGCCAGTGCCATTTTTGGGGGAAATGTACCGGTGGGACCACCCCGGTCGCTTCACAATCGTGGCACATAAATGATACTGTCACACAGCGCTCGGGGGCTATTGAGACCCCGAAGTTTTCTGTTGTTACAGGGCATCGATTATAAAAGGCTATCCACTTAACCTCGAGATATGCCCAATCTCGAGGGTCCCGACTACTCCAAATATGGGCTCCGAAGAGTCAACGTCAAAATTTAATAAACTAAATTTACATAAGCATTGAGAATAAATTCGAAGACTTGAAGCAGAAAAATTTTCTTATATAACCAAAAATATACTTACAAGGGGCGTCTTTGCAAGACCTTTTCCCCGAAAAATTTATACACAAAAAAAAAATGGAAGACGTTGTGGGCCTATTCTTTGCCGTCACTGTTCTTTGGGTCATCTCCGGAACCCTAATCCGAAGTATTCAAGAATGCCAACTCTTCCTCTAAGTCTCGGGCTTCCTCTATCTCAGCCGAGAGATTGGTGCCTTTAGCACTTGCTTCCTCGAAAACTTGCCTCCTTGCCTCTGCACGAGCATAAGCGATGGCCCTATCCAGCTTCTGCTTGGCCTTCTCCAATATTTCCCGGGCTTGTTCATTCATAGTAGCGGCATCTTTCCTGTATGAAGACGCATCCTCCTCGGCCTCAGACTTGGTCACGGATAGTGCAGCAAACTCCTTTTGGGCAATTTGAAGAAGATCCGGGGACGATGCCAGCTCTGCCCGCAAAATGTCCCTCTCTGAGGCCACGGCCTCATTTTGCCCCCTCAGCTCAAGGATCTCCGCATCCTTGACTGCAGCCTCTTCCTGAAGTCACCCCACAATGGGATCCTTCTGCCCAATCTGCAGAGACAAATCAAAGTTCGTAAGTATCAAGCTATGAGAATAAAAAACGAACTCATGGATGCCGTGTTACCTGCTCAGCGAGGCCAGCCCTTTCCTAGCACACTCCCTCCAAACTGGCATGAAGCCTGAAGCCTGCTCAACTCTTTCCCCTTTCGGGCAGAGGAGGTCCTCAATTCTTTTAACTCCAAGGTAAGCTTTTCGATCTCCTTCCCACAACGTGAAAGCTCGCCCTGGAGCCTAGAGAAGGTATGGTCATACATCTTATTAGCCTACAACAACACAGAAAAATCAGAAAGTCAAGCACTAAAAAGCACAAGTGATATGTTGAGAGTACCACCTGCTGCTGAAACCTCTCTGCCTCCTCGAGATCAACGGGAGCATCAATATCGATATTATCGTCGATACCAGCAAGGAGGTCTTCGAGCATATCTCCCCTCCATGAAAGGCCCCCGCACCAGCAGTATCCTGATCCTGAGCATCCTTGATCTCCAACGGTGAGAATACAGGGCCCAAATTAAGGCCATTCAGAGTGTTAATTTCTTTAAGTGCCTCATCTTGCCCGCGAGAAGCTTTGAGTTCATGCCCTTCAGAGTCACCAGCAGCGGGTTCATCAGCGTGCACTATGCCATGTCTGACTTGAGACTCAAGGACTGTCCCCGAACCCCCTGAGCCCTCCTCAAAGGTCTCCTTAGCACGGGTCTGGTCCAAATCGGCCACCCCCAATTCGGCGGCCTCCCGCCTGGTATCTTGCGAAGCGTCTTCGCCTCGTCTTACCCTTTGTACCAAAGGGCATACATCATCATCATCGCCTTCGTCCTCGATAAGAGGACTTGCTATAGAAGTCGAAGTTGAGCCTGTGGCGTCCTTCTTCCTCTTCTTACCCATGTCGGGTTTCGAGGTGTCCTCTTCACCAGTAGGGGTCGGCCTCATCGATACTCCATCCTGAGGCCTGCACAAGCATGATACATCAAACAAAAGGATACTCACAAGGAAACATAGTAAAAATAACGGTAAAAACATACTGTGGTTCTTGGCCTGCCACCGTGTTCTGGCCAAATCACGCCAAGAGCGCTCAACATAAGGAAATTTGGAGTCCAACTATCTAATCCACCCCGATAGGTTCTGAACCACGCCAGGGTACCAAACAATGGATGCACAATCAAAAGAAGATCATTTGTCAAAAGGGGATGAAAGGGCAATAAAACATACTCGAGGTGGGGGCACTTACGTTGCGTATTCCATTCCTCTGGGAATGGCATCATATTGGCCGGGATTACGTCCGAGGCTCACTCGGACGAACCGGCTCATCCACCCCCAATCCTTGTCCTCATCAATGCTCGAGAAGAACGTCCTCGTAGATCGAGGATGAAGCTTGATCAGACCGCGAAAGAGTTGGGGGTTGTATAGTCTGATCAAGTGATTGAGAGTGAAGGACATAACCTCGATTTGGTTAGAAAAATATCGGAGCATATAGACTATCCTCCAGAATGAAGGGTAAATTTGGCCAAACGTCATCCGGTACTCACGACAGAATTCGAGGATCACCAGGTCTATCGACGAAGAAGAAGGGTCCGAAGAATCTACGGGAACCAGAGTAAAGGGGTATATATATACACTAAGAAAGCCAGCCTTATGGTCTAGTATGCTTTCAGCAGGTCGGGGAATCTCAACCGACACTGCTGCCCCCCATTGGCAGTCTTCCCTTACTCTTTTTATATTGGTTACCACGCTGATGTACCGAGATGCATGGTCACATCGGCCTGGTGTATTAGGAAGATTCTCGACGAAAAAATCGGATACAAAATCAAATTTAGTAGGGGTACATTGTTCGATAGTTGGGGTACTTTTGGTTTAGCCCTAGATGGCCGAGAAGAAGAGGCGGTGTCCTCTTTCTGAAGCACTATTTTAGAGGTCCTAACCATGGCTGCAAAAAGGTTTTTGAGAAAAGAAGTAAGGAGGCAAGCGTGAAAGGGAAAGGAATGTAAGAGATTATGAACTTAGCTCTATGGGATTGTAAATGTTGTAAAAGTGTGAATAACAAGGCAATTGAGGTATTTATAGAGGATGTATGGGCAGCATTTGGGAAGCGGAAGGGCCAAACCAGTATCGGGTCGTGGACTTCTCGATAGTCGTATTGACAGCGACTCCTGCGCGGCTTTTAAGTCATAGCATTTAATTCTTTAATGGACTGACGTCATGGTAGTGAATATTGAATAGACGGGAATTCAAGACCGTTTCTTATCATTTTTATTCTAAGAAACACGGGGACTATCTGTATACGGTAAAAATTAGAGGGCCCAATTTTATGATCATTATGATATCTAGGAACTAAGAAGTTTTGGGGAGAGGTGATCAGGCAGGATATGGTGAGGCTTCAGATTTTCGAGGACATGGCACTGGATAGGGAGATGCGGAGGTCGAGTATTAGGGTTGTATGTTATGAGGTAGTTTGAGTCTTTCCTTACTTTGTACCATTGCGAGACCAGTCTGGTAGGGTTTTTATCTAAGATAGTGACAATGTTGTGTCTTACTATTTCACTTTTCAGTGCAGGAACTATTTGCTAGTTATCGCATTTGCTTTGCATCTTTCTTCTGAATTTCATGTTGTTCCTGTTTTTCATATGATTTCTTTGCTGGTACCAATATTGTCTCCTTTTGTCTTTTTGTTTTCTTGAGCCGAGGGTCTTTCGGAAACAACTTCTCTACTCCTTCGGGATAGGGGTAAGGTCTGCGTACACATTACCCTCCCCAGACCCCAGTAGTAGGATTTTACTGGGTTGCTGTTGTTGTATGATATCTTGCAGCCCATTCTCGGAAGGCTCGAGGCCCGACTCCGAGGGCTTCCATACGCTCGATCTCAAGGCAGTGCATACCAGCGGCTATGTTGGACTAACGAGAAGTTCCCAAGGCACGTGACTAAAGCTGGTCAAGCCTATTAGGCTAGCAGAAGCCCGTATCGTGGCATTAAATGGTTATACGAGCCATATATCTTTGTAATAAATGCACTTATACTATGTTAGGATTCCCCTTGATATATAAAGGGGATCCTTGCCATTTTTGTAAGGACATACTACTCATATCATTCAATACAAGAACATTCTCTACTCTCTAACTTAAACATATTCTCTTGGTTTCACTACTTACATTTATTGCCTATATTCATCGTGTTCTATTTATTGTTCTCCATTCATTACTCATTATTGACCATAAAGAGCCTTCATCAAAGCTCTCAATACTGTTAGCCCTTCATCGGACGTTCATAGCTTAGCATCAAGCTCGACCTCGAGGCCCCGTATAGTCAGGCTCGAGGCCCCGTATAGTCAGGCTCGAGGCCCCGATTCTCAACCGCTCGGTTTGCCTAAACATACCATTTTCAAGTTCTTATCTCATTTTCTAGTCTCACGCTTAGCATTTACTGCCTAACAACTAGCATAAAAATGGATCACGTATTTTTAGAACCACACAATCAAATTTAGTTATAATTACCATTTTCACGGTAAACACGTATCAAGCTTATCCAGGAATGTTCTTCCCGGTAGCGAGGTGTGTAATCTGTTGGTAAATTCTTGAGTTTTTAAGAGACAATTTTGCTTAGAAACTCTGTAACTTTTTTTTCATTTTTGAGTTGTAATTTTCTAAAAAAAATCTGATTTTTTGTTCTTGGTTTTAACAGTCTGGAAGTTTCTAGTAAGAATCAGGGTGCTAATCGTCGTGTTGTTCTTGATATTACACCTTTCTAGGAGGGTGCGGTATATTGATTACTAATTGGGGAGCTTATTCCATTAATGGAAGTGAATGCAGTTTACAGATTACTAATTAAAGAGCTTATTCAATTCGTTTGTCGATTACTAATTGGAGAGTTTGAAGTCTTACTTGTACTCGGTGATTGGATACTGTTGTACAACTTTATCTGCCTAACTTGTACAGTTTCTTCTCAATTGGTTGCAGTCTGATGCATACATATTGCTATAAAATCCTTGATGTGCATCTTTTCTATAGTGTGAGGGAGTTATGATGTCCAACAAATAAATTTTCTTTTTAATTCTCCTCATTACTTTGTTGAGCACAATTGCTTCGTCAGGTGTCCCTGATGGTACTTTGTGTCAAAGAATGGTGATTCTCAGGGATGTGTGTTGCAAGTGTATTCTGTGATGTATCAATAAAATAATATATAAAATATTAAATAAAAATAAATTATGTGTAATAGCAATTGATGTAGAGATAGACACAAATCATTTAAGTAAAAAGATACTTTATCAAAAAAACACAAATATATTGACAAAGTTAAATTCTAGGGATAAATTCATGCTTAAAAGCACTTTGGCAAAGCTTATGGGGAAAAATTACTTTTTCAACTTCTGCTACTATTCGAAAGTATCTCAAAACACTTCAACTCTTTAAAATATGTACATTTAAAAAAGAAATATTTACCTTTGACACTAAATTTCAAGTTCCCAAAGTAACCACCCATACACACTCACACATATGATATTACGCGTAAAAACCTAGCAAAGGTTGTGCCAATGAACGCATCGCAACCTAGAACAAAAACCACGCTATAGAAATTAAATGACTTTCATATAAAAACCACTTTATTATTGGAAATAGTGACATAATCAAGATATAAATTCATGTGACAATTATACAGAAATTCTTACTGTTTATTATTGATGACGAATTGTTCTAGCAACAGTGTATGCTATCAAATGCAAAATCACATGTAAGAACAAAGAACCACATTTCGTTCCTATTTGAGATAGAGGAACTATCAATTAGAATGGGCTACTTTCATTAATAGCACACTATTAAAAACATAATACAAAAGATTAGCATTAATTAATGATTGACAAATATGGCAATAAAATATTTATACATATAGCAGATTTAATTCAATTCAAATCAGCAAGAATCAAGATGCTTAAAAAGGCAATCCAAGTATTTAATATCCTCCATTTCATAACATGTTTTATGTTTTCGCTAGAAACCAATCCATTCCATAACATATTTTTTTCTTTCCATACATGAACCTTTTTATATAATATAATATAATATAGCAAAATTATACATCTTTATATTCTGATGAAATAAAATATATATATTTCATGAAAAAATTATAATGTATATTTGTGGTATATATACATTATAAATCATGTATTTTTAGGAAAATTCATGTATATATGCATATTTATTTATATACGTCTTTATATTTAAATATATATCATCGATCCACTCCATAACAATTTTTTCCTTTTTATTCAACTTAATCCTAGCAAAATTATATATTTGTATATTCCAATGAAAAAAAATACATATATTTCGTGAAAAAAAATATAATGTATGTTTGTGGTTTGTGGTATATTATAAATCATGTGTATATGCATTTGTTATTTATACACTTATTTATATTTAAATATATATTATTAATATGCCATTTATATTTTGCACTAATATAACATGCATATTTGTATAAATTATCCGTATAAAAATAGTATATGTGACATATATGACATATTGATGGAATATTTACATTGTAAATTATCATAATATAATATACTTGAAATATATTAAAGGTGTATTTTGAGTTAAAATAACATTGTACAGAAAAAAGTTTAAAACTCAAAAAAGAAAAAAAAATACTAAAATTCTCATTGGGCAAAGGAAATTATTTTTGAGATATTCTTCTTTCAGAATCTTTGATATATTCGGGTAAGTGTTATTTATGGAAGAGAAAAAAGAAATTATGGAAGACCGAGGGAAAAGGAAATGTAGTAAAAAATGTATTAATGTAGAGGGATCCCTTAGTTAATGGAGTTATCAACGGGAAAGTGCTAAGAAAGTAAAAAAAAATATGTTGTTTTTGAAATAAACAAAGCATACTATCATTTATGAGAATAGTTTTGGAGAAATTTGTTCTATGATTTAAGAAGGGAACGGAAGCTGAGGTTAAAGGAAGTCAAAGATTCTATATCTAATTGAGGATCCATTACAAATAATGATCTCTGTAGCAGTGGCGATTTACAAAAATTTATTATCGACAAACTTATAGTTGATTTGAAAGTCCTATTACCAAGATCTTAATTAATTTTTAAGTCCTAAATATTCGGACTTTTAAAGTAAATGATTATTTTTTTCTAATATAAAATTAGTTTTTAAAGGGTAAAAAAAGCGAATGATATTTCGATAGCGGCTTCATTCTTTTTATATAGTATAGATAGATTGTTTAACGCGGTTGAATAGACAAGCTTTTGCACTTTCCTAAATTAAAAGACAAACTGTTACACTTCCATAAAATGCATGCAGATGCTTTGATAAAAACAATTATAATATGAAGGAAAATCTTTAAAAAAAATAGAAAAAATAAATAGGTTTCCTGGCCCATCAGAAGCGTCATGTTATTTTTAATGTAGCCAGCTTAATATAAATATAGAAAGTTGGAAGAAATCTAAAAACACAATCTTCTTTGTATTTATTCATGTAGTTTCAAGCCAAAGAGACCCTTAGCTACAAAAAGAATAATGACCTGTTGAGATGGAGGCAGCAGATGTCACATTAGATCAAAGGCCTAACCTGATTACTAGACATTGGACCTCACAAGAATTGACCAATTTGTTAATAAAAAATGTACAACAGAAAAGTCCCTACCCCAAATTCTACTATCTGCTGTGGCAAAAGAAAGAGTTTTATAACGATAGTGTCTGGGTTATCTTGCGCGTACCTCAGACTTCTGCCAAGTACCTGCTACCTCTCCAGCACATCCATCACGACAGAGAGAGACGTTCTCCTGCCTTTTAAGACTAAAAAAACACCATGGCCCGAGAACCATAAGAATCACCAGTGCGCCATTTGCCCCAATTAGAGGCCTGCACAAAGAATGTACCTCCTTAATCTAAGTTTTGGTTAACTGTTGCATTGCTGCTCCCCCAAAATATTTAGCTTTTCATCCTTTTGTTAGATCCCCATTAGAGAAAATGGGAGTTAGAGTAAAGTCAGATTTTATGAGCTATTCAATTCTTCCTCCAAACTTAAAAATTGAAGGGTCTTGACTTTCAGCCTCTTTGGCCCTATCTCTATCGGAGGTGGTTCCCCCACAGTCTTACCCAACCCATAGTCGAAATTTTCATCTCTTTTATTCTCGTTTTGCTTGCTCGATGCATTATCCCCTTTCTTGGACTTAATAGAGATGGGAACTGTACCACTTCTGGCCGATTTGTCTCTTAAAGGATAATCCAAGGCTTCCTTAGAATGGATTGAATTACCATTGTAACTATGAGTTGCATCATCAGCCATGGAACAGTCTGATGAAGATAATGGCCCAAGCCGTCCTTCAGTTTGATGTTTCTTTAATCGTTTGTAACCCTGGAAAAAAAATGCCAATAACACTCAGTAGCTTAGTACAATTTCACACCAAAAATGACGAATGTCCACACAGTAGCAAGTAAGGTGAATGTAACTATAACTGGTCAATGGAAACAGCATTTGAACATTAGCTTCATAAAATTTGCTTTTGACACATGATATAAGGGGTCTCATACTATCCACTCAAACAAAGCAATTAGTTTGACATAATTGTTTACCTGCAAATCAGAAACAATGAACATAAAATACCAATCTGGATTGACACAGACAACTAGCAAGACCAGGTAATCAAAGCCCTGTAATTAAATAGGCTAAAAACTTATTTTGCTCCAGATTTGGTAACAAAAGTTCAAAAGGGTTTACTACCATTAGGATACATATTAGGTAAGCTGAAGGACTAATCTATGCAAAACAACAAAGGGAGATAGACGTATTCAACGATCCAAATAGAAACCAACAAAAATTTATTTGACACCCGCTTTTCCACTTCCATAGAACTGTTTAACTTAGAACTTTAATTTTGAAAACAGAATGAGAGAAAAGTTGTATTGAACTAAGACCCCAGAATGCAATACCTGGTGCTCAACATTAACTGATATTGAATCATGTGTACTCCTCCTCCCATGTTCTGTTCTAGAACGTCTCTTCACTCTGAAAATTTCTGTATCAGACTCATCACTGTCTTGATCTACAACAGTTCTAGCATCTGAAACATGAGCTACTTTTTCATGAACCTTTAAATAGTCATCACCAGGTGAAAAAACTGATCTTTCACTTTCACATCCAGAAATGTCTCTAGAAGGCCTGACAGATACACTATTCCCTAAGTTTGAGTTAGCATTTTCCTGTACCTACAATGTAAATTGAATTAGCTTGAGATCAAATAAAAGCATTTCCACTTCAGTATTCCAGAAATCACAAAAGTAGCACAGATATAGTAACTTTATCGATGATCACTTACATCAACATTAGCAGAAAGGCAATCTTTTTGGTCCATGGGAGAACCAACACGTGACACAATTCCAATACTAGATGCAGAAGCATTGGAGGCCTGTTCAACCCAGTCCTCAGTTTTCAAGGTTTCCTCAGACCATTCAAACTTTATTTCACAAAATGGAACATAGCCTTCCTCTTCAGCTCGTGGAAACATGTTCAAAAGGAGACTGTAGTCATCACTTTCTCTATATTGCCCAATTTCATGCAAAACAACATCATCCAGCTCAAACTTCCTTGCTGCAGTTTCAATGTCCGAAAAATCTTCCCTTAAGCAAAGGGTTCTACTGCTTCCACAAGGTAGATCAAGAGACCTAGGATCTGATAAAGAAACAACCATCATACTGATCATCAGTTCAGTGTCTCCGGATATTTTCTTTCTTTTTTTATTTTATGAAGGAGCTTCCCCGTATAATTAACAAATAAAGACAAAGAAAAGGTTCCATTCAATAACATACCATGGCGAAGGCACATTGCATGTGAGTAACAGTTGCAGTTCAGATATGCTACATAGCAGTCACGCTTGCATATGCTGCAAAGAATAGTGCCGTGTGAAAATGACGATACACCAGAAAATGCTTTTGATCTCATGAGGCACCACCTAGCACGATGTTGAAACCGCATCAAATTTACAAAAGAAACTTTAATGCTATGGTGGGTGATCAAATCTGCAGAGGAATAAGCTTGATTTTGAAGTTCCAAATCCATACGCAAAAGCATTGCTTCTTTGCAGAGAAGTTCCTCGTGGGGAAGAAGAGGCACCCTGTTCAGCAGTGCATAACGACGGCTAGCAACTGAACCAATTGGGAACCAATCACCAGTTGCAAAGTTTACAGCCTCGCCACAGTTAAAACCTACATATTAGAGAAATAGAATTCACTAATGCTAATTGTCAACTAAGATGAAACTACAAGAGTAATAAAAAAAATTAGGGCCAAAAGTAGAGAAGTGTTGGAGAACTATGTCAGACCAACATGTTTTAAGGTATTATGCATCCTTTAACTCTAAAGTTTAGACAAAACTATAGACGCTTACCGTGGCTAAATCCAGCATGATATGCTCTTGGAAAAGTTACTATAAAGTCCCCAGGCTTTTGAACAGCTTTATAGACAGGAACATCATGTTCTGATAAAATGTTAGGAGGAAACAATGTTGTCTTCTGCAAAAGCACATCAAAAGCTCCATCCTCCCCATCAGCGTTTAAGATATCATTGTTATAGACATGCTGGCGGACAACCTTTTCAAAGTTGAGCGCTGCATGACCTGGAACACCATACCAGGTTTTTGCTGCCCCGCAATGATGATAATTGATGCTATATGCACAAATGAAAAAAGGTAAGTCCCCAAATTAACCAGACTAGGACGTACACTTCAAATTAAATCACACACACCTGTACAAGTAGTGATCTTCAACATGCCAGGCAAACATACTAAATAGCATTCCAATGTATAACATTGGTTCAGTAACTCCCTAGAGAAGAGAAAATACATTATTAGGAAGTGAGATAACTTCAGGTTGGACTAAAATTTCAACGAAAAAGATGAAAAAACTAATCTGTTTACCGGGATAGCTTTTTCGAGGAGTCGAAGTGTTGCTTTAGGTAGGCAAGAAAATCTCTGAAACCACAAATAGAGGATTTATTAGAACAGAAAGGGAATATAAAAGGGCAAATAGACCACCTTTAAGACTACATCTAATGCTGACAGGAGCGGGGAAAGCTGATGCATGGAAAATTATGAGAAAGATTTTATTTTGTCCTTCGTGTGGTAGGTTCAGAAAGGAAGGAAAAAGGTAAAAACCGTAAGAAAGAGGAAAAGAGTACAAGAGAACATTGAGCGGAACTCTATCAAACAACAGTGACAAGGCTAACACTGATAAAATGTTTCAAAACATGAACGTAGCAGCAATAAATATGAACGCTAGATGCAAGGCACATTGACTCATTTTATACTGACAATAGAACATATCGCTTAAAACAAAACAAAAAAACTCCATATAGGAACAGCACGATAAGGAGAAACTTTGTTCTGAAATCTACACCTTCATATTCCATTTGCATTTTCCAAGTTCATCATTGGGAGAAGATGAAAATGCACTACCATCAACATCGCATGCATATTCAACACTCTCAGTCTTTCCACAAGCTATTTCATGCCAAAATTCTTTTTCCATATAAGCAGGAGGAAGGCATCCAGCACTACAATACCTACGAGTAAAGAGCTTGTTCGCCATTTTCTCGAAATCACGAAATGTGTAGTTTCTGAAAAACCATATTATTCCTCAAAAGCTGACAAATAATCAATTAACAGAACACCAAATACGAATGAAAAACTAACCTTCCGCTCATGAAAAATGTGACCTTGTCATCTGTATCCCATTCAGCTAGACGAAGTGGCTGTACCCTCGTTGAAAATTTAAAACCAGCCTTCTCTTTCATCAACACTACTCCAGCAGGAACAGAAGCCATGATTGGTGAAACAATCTTGCATATTCCTGTTATTTCAAACATAGTATCAACTCTTATCAAACAAATGAATCTGACAGAACAAACCAAGTCACTAGCAACTAAGTTTATACAAGAACACAGTCCAGACAAAGCAAGAAGGATTAATATGTTTTTGAAAATAGATGGGACAATTTTCACCTTCAAAAATCAAAATGGACAGAGGACTACAGATAATGCCGAAGACTCTAGATAACAAGTAAATCAATGTTCTCAACAGGCAGATTCCATCAAAGGAACGTACTCAATAAGGACTAGAAGGTAAAATTCTACCTGGAAACTAATAGAATAGTGTTTGCAGTGAGAAACATAAGACATTAATTTATTTGACACGGAATATTAATGGAGACAATACCATATTTAGAAGCTTCAGGAGCTATCTTCTGGAGATAAACCAGCGGATCCTCAAACTCCTCTTTACTTGGATAATAAACTGGACATTCTGGAATTTTATCAGTCCAGTCAAGATTAGACGTATCAAACTTGGCAACCTTGTGCTTTGAGAAAACATCTCTTCTGTTTAAGGAAGTCCCCCACCCTGCATTTACATGAACTCTAACACCACATGAAGCTGAAGAGCTTAGGGCATCTCCTCCACTTCTACTCATCGTATTGCTGACATAAGTCGAATCATTCATAGATTCTGGTTTCTTTCGTTGAAGCCTTTTTCGCTTCAAAAACTCCAACATAGCCTCCCTTGACATCCCGACTCTCCCTTCCAAGTTCCACCTGCCATACAGAAAATGAATTAGTAATAAATAACGTACTATTAGCAACCTTCAGATCGAACCATTCAAGAAAAATGTTAAACTCATAGACAAAGTTCATATACTTCAATTACAATTCCTTTTTCTTTTACAGATTAGGACAAGTACAAAAAATCTTTACTGATGTTCGAATATGGACAAAAAAATCAGAATTAGCAATACCAAAAACTATCACCTAAACATGTGATTCAGTAAAATATGAAATCACAGAAATAGTATTCGCACTTGATTGAAAGTTTAGACTGTAGATTATGCATAAGAAACCACTGATAAAACAACAAAATAACAACTACAGTGCAGTAGGAATTCTAACTAGGGGATTCAAAAAAAAAAAGAGAGGCATATTTGGGATTTGAACCTGCCTTTCTCTTTATGCTAGGGGGATTCAAAAGTTTATATACGTGTAAAAAATTGCTTTTACCCTATTTACGCAGTATAACTTTCCGACAAAAGGGGATTCAATCCCCTTCCTTGCATGTGGCTCCACAACTGCTAATATGCATCAATCTAGAACTAGTTAGTGCTTGCTATATGAATCCTCGGTATCTCTTCTCCTCTATTGGGACTGTTTCGTTCCAATACTACCACTACTAAAACATAATGTAAAAGTCATTCAATTTTCATAAAAAACAATAAGAATGATCGAAATCCAGACTTCAAACGAAAAGAACCAAATCACATTCACCATTTTCAAAGCAAAAAAAAAAAGTTAGACGAAACCTCACACTCTTCTTATTATTACACTGCGCATACAAATGTTCTAAAAAGCATAGTATTGCAAACCTATCCTCTACTCCGGCGTCTTCTCCCACACTTCACCAGAAAATTAAATTTAAAAAAAAACAGCAACAACAAAAACAGAGCGCTTGTAAAACCGCCAGCTAAGTCCTAGAACACGATCTACAGCAGAATGAACCGTAAACACAGCCTTAGGCTATCCACATTACCTCGATGCGGCACAAAACCGAGTCCAACTCGGAGATCAAAACGATTTCACCGTCCGAGTGGTTCAACTACTCGAAAACAAATTCAACTACTCGAAACCAAAGGATAATAGAGAAGCTGTATTCTCTGGTGACACAGTTCACCTGCGAGCAGGCGGTTTTCCGGCGATACGAAGAGGTTTACCGGCGAGCGGCGACACCGGGTGATTTAACTACGCTCGAGAAACAAGGAACACTACTATATCAGAGATTCTGAGCGCGTGTAACTTCTCCGGCGACAGTTCGCCGGCGAACGAATGATTTTCCGGCGGGGAATGGAGAAAGTAGAGAGAAAATAGAACAGTAGATGGAATCGAGAAGAATATTAGAAAACCGGAAAAGAGAAAAGAGTGGATAATTTAGAAATTTATAATATACGCAAAAAGGACAGCTGTTCGGAAAATAAATATAAATATTTTAATTTAAATAGTAACCAAATTGATTAAATTGGGAAATAAAGAATTCGCTTTTAATGGTTTTCTCATTTCTGGTATTGAAACGAGAAGTGTGAAGGAAAGTGGTTGATAGGTTGGTTCAACCAAATGCCTGCCGGCCTCGAAACGCAACGTTTTGAAACCATAATCTTTTTCGGTCAACAACAATAACAACCCAGTATAATACCATTTAGTGGAGTCTAGGGAGGGTAGTGTGTACGCAAATTTTACCCCTACCCTAGGGTAGAGAGACTGTTTCCAAATAGACCCCCGGCATCCTTCCCTCCAAGAACATCCCACCTTGCTCTTGGGGAGACTCGAACTCACAACCTCTCGGTTGGAAGTGGGGGTTGCTTACCATCAGAGCAACCCCTCTTGTCTTTTTCGGTCGAAATACAAAAATGCCTGTCGCCGAAACTAATTACATTTGCCGGCCAAAACAAGTAACAACAATAATAATATAGCCAATAAAATTTTATGGGGTCTGAACAAGCTAATGCGTATGCAGATATTATCCCTACCTTATAAGGTAGAAAGGTTATTTCCGACAGACCTTCGGCTGGAAATGACCAAAAATTATACTCTCTCTATTTCAACTAATGTGAACTCATTTGACTAGGTACGAAATTTAAGAAAAGATATAAGACTTTTGAACTTGTGGTGTAAAATAAAACAAACATATTTTGTGTGGTTGTAAATCACTGCATAAAGGTAAATTATTTCCAAATAGGGAATGAGGTCATTCTTTTTGGTACGGACCAAAAAAAATAGATTCACATAAATTAAAATGGATGGAAAATAAAATATGTATATTTTATATATATAATATACATATAGAAAAAGGGCGACCTGGTGCACAAGGCATCATGATCGGGGAAGGATCGGGCACCAAAAGGTGTGATGCAGATAACCTACCTTAATACAAACATTAATGGTTGTAATCACTGCTCGATCCCGTCATGTAGGTTATTATTTTTTGAAACAACTAAAAATATATATTTTTCATCTTTTTTTCCCGCTCGATTTCGGATTCGTTTTCGCCTACTAAAATATTTGTTTTACCAATAACAATTTCATTCTTAGAGCTTAAACCCAGAACTTTTGTAAAAGATAGAAATGTGTTCACTATCACCCACCACAACTTCTAATGGTGTTTTGAAACCATAATCAAGTCTATTGATTTTTACACTTTTAGTAGGGATTTTTGCCGATATTTAATTTGAATTGTGTTTGGAGATAAATTTCCATTAGAAAATCTTCAGAGAAAATTAATCTTTAATACTGCACAACTTCTCATTGTCAAACTAAAATTAATAATATCATTAATTGATGTTATATTAAAATAAATAATAAATAAAATTATTTATTAAGTCCATTTGTTCTACAAGGCTTCTGTTTCTATAGCGGTTATTAAGTGTGAAAAGGGAAAGAAGCGGGAAGCCAGGATCCAGTACACAAAAGATACAGGAGAAGCACGTGGGTGCTTATATTAGCCGTCGATTTCAATTCGTTACGTTGTTTGAACGGTGGAAGATTGGCTTCCATCTTTAGTGTGATATCCGTTAGTTACTTTGGTTAGCTAAAAGGACAGCTATCTCCATGGTAAGTTGCCTCTATTTGACTGTAAGGTTAGGGGTGATTATGTCATTTCACAGAGAACCATGAGAAAAAGGCAACTCCGTAACGTGAGTTTTAGGTTTTCCTCAATAAAGCGAAATTGTAGATAGGGCCCCACCTGAAACGTGGAATAAGTTTTTTTTTTATGTGAGTTATTTAGATTTAATATTTTTAAGTAAATAATAATAATAAGCAAATAAATCACATTATGAAAAATGTAGACATCTACTAATTAGAGTTGAGGGCTGATTTAATGAATAAACTCTTAGATCAGTAACATAATAATTAGGTAAAGGATTCAAGCTCGTTCAGTTAATCTTATTCTTAGATTTTTATCATTATTTGATATCGTTTCTGATTCGATATTTTGATATTGTTACTGTTTCTTTTTCATGATTTCTTCATCTATTTTTTTTTATATTATTGTGATTTTACTTGTCTTGAGTCAAAGGCTTCAGGATTTGAGATTTATGGGTTTTTACCGTAATTTTAAATTAATACGCAATAATAATTGGATTCACAGTCAGATATTTATCAATATTTAGTGAATTTAAATACAGAGTCTACGCAAGAGTTACTGAGTTCCCGGGAACTATAATCTATGCACTAGGTTCGCTTCTGGTCAAAAGTCTATCGGAAACAATCTATCTATCTATATAAGATAAGAATAATATCGGTGTATATGTTATTTTTCCCAAATCTCGCTCGTAAAATATTACTGGATATATTGTTATTGTTATTGTTATTGTAACCGTAGAAGAAGGAAAATAGATTGCTATTGGTTGAGAGGTCTTTTCCTTTTTTAGGAGCTTTTATATTTTGAGGTTGGGCTAATGATTAGGTTTCCACATTCGGCGAAAACGAAACTTTGAAGGGACAAAAGGAAAAGGCCTTTTGGTCGGCGGCTCAGTTTTAGACTTTCTTTAAATAGACGGTCAACAAATTTTCACACTTTTGATTTTCTGTTTTGTGGTCTTAATTTACATTTAATTACAAAAGAATCGCAAGAAAATACACATGACTTCACAGTTCATACCATAACAAAAAATGATTCATATTTTTAAGCTTTAACCAACCTAGTCCATATTGTACATATTTTGAAAGCACAAGCAAATTCAAAATATGTGTTCTTACAACCATTACTTCTAAAAGTTATGGATTTAAATTTGCGTTCTCACAACCATTGTTTCACTCTCTCTTCTTCTCACATCTTCTACATATGCTTCAAGGGGCCGTCCGCCATTGCAACTTCTTACCTGGTTGCAATGTAAGAAAATTTAAGAGTAGAAGTCCATCATTGAAGGTCATTCAAAGCTTTGCTTTAGAAAATAGGATTTTTTGAGTTTGTTAGTTGTTTGGATTGGGTGTTGTTCTAATTGATTGAAAATATTCAAAGGAGTTCAAAATTTAAATTTGAAGTGATTTAGAGTAGATTTGAGCAAGATTTGAGTTAAATTTTAGAAAAGACGCAAGGAAGAAGACGAAGTCAGTTTTTTGTATAATTATGTATAATCTTGTATAAGAGTGTATAAACATATTTTACACACTTTTATACACCTTTATACAAGAGTCTGTAGACGAACTTTTTCCATGATTTTCAGTTGCAATTCTTGTTCAAAACCAGCTCAAATCTCCATTAAATGACTTCAAATTTTATAAACAATACTTATACTATTTCTAACAAGTCTAAATAACACCCACTCCAAAATTATCACAAAACCAAATTCGAAATTTAAACCCACATATTTAAGCTTGTTAAAAATCTAATTTTCACCATCCAAATGGATTTTATTTGTTGAACTATATTTGAGTCACAGTTATTGATTCGAAAATTAACTTAAAAGCTTGAGAAATCTTTTAAATATTAAATAGTAATTTTTAGAACCTATTGGAGTTGGATGTTGAATCTTAACCTATTATTTTTAGGCTAGTTGATTGTAAATTAAAATATGAGCTATAAAATTGAAAAGTAAGGAGCTCAGTTATTCTTATGTGAAATTTTTTCCTTAATTATTCACAATGAATTTGTCACGCTCCTTAAGAAATGATAAATGAAGTATAATTATATTTTATAATAATACCCATAATAATGATAACAATTTAAGAAATCTTGAAAAAAAATGGGAAATGAGTAAGGGCAAAACAGAAAAAAATTAATTTTCTCTTGATTTGCTAAAATTAACAAGTCAAAGGAAAAATATATATTTAGTATAGTAGATAAGTAAAAGTGAAGAAGGAGAGTATGTCATAGGGGTGTCAATGAATATTTAAAAATCGACTAAACCGACCGAACCATACTTTACCGAATCGATTTTTAGGTTTTTTTTAAAGAAACCGTAGGTTTTTATATAAAATCTATAACCATACCGATAATTAGAGTAGGTTTTTTATTTTATAAAAATAAACCGAAAAAATACCGAACCGTAGCGAATAAATTTTACATGTGAAAAATATATTTATATAGTAAGTTTAAAACTAATAAAGCATTAAATTTTTCATTGGGTCTTGCAGTTATATAAATTGTTATAAGTCATCTAGTAATTAAACTCAAAATACTAATTCCTAAAACCTATTATGCTACTTATACTTAAACTAAGTTATTTCAAGTATCTTTATTAGCAAGATACAATATTCTAGCGATTATTAATAGCAAACTACAATGTATTGAATATGTTTCCTTTCATATAATTTAAATTTATCTTTTTGAATATTTAATATAGACTTTACTCTTGAGTCCCGACTTGGTTAATGGCTCTTTACTTGTGTGATTTATATTTTCTTTGCTTTTACTTGGGTTCTTTTGTGTTGTTGTCGAATAGTTGATGGATCGATACTCTAGCCATCTTTCATGTTTTTAAATTTATCACCCTTTAAACAGTAAAAAGTCCTAGAGAGTTTTGCTAGGTCGTATAAAAGAACGTATGTTATTGCATTCTACTTCTACTGGTGAATTTTACATGACATTTTAAAAAATACCGAAAATTAATTGAACCGTACCGATACCGAAGTAAAATCGACATGATTGGATGGTTTTGAAAAGTCTAATTTTGGTTATACATAATAGAATAACCGAAAAATTGGTATGGTACAAATTTTATAAAATAATCGACCGAACAAAACCATTGACACCCCTAGTATGTCATAATTTTTGTATAACAACTATTCTTTATAACAACACTTTATTATAACAGCCAAATTTTCTTTGGAACCAATTTTGTAATGTTATATTATACTCCTATCTACATTTTATATAAGAGTACTTCATTGTAGTAGCCAGAAAATATCGGAACATACGAGGTTATTATAGAGAGGTTTGATCGATAATTATAAAGTTATGATTAAAAATAAAATAAAAAATTTAAATTAAATTATTTTTAAATTAAAAAATACATCAATTTATTGAAATAATTAACAAAAAAAATTATCATATAAAATGAGATGAATAGAGTAATAAACTTGCACATAGAGTTTCGAAAAGAGTAGTAATTGCAATAATAGTTCATATCTACCTATTTTATCCTTGTAATTACGTGAGAGAATATACAAGGAAAGATCTTCTCTTTGATAATGATACACTAATTGAGAAAGTGAAATATGCCAACTATATGCTTCAATTATTACTAAGTGATTCACATGGAATTTCTATTGAAAGAAGATATTTAAAATCCCAATTGGGAATTGTGTAATCGACATGTGGTAGTTGACTTTCCTTTTTTCAATTTATATGTCACGAATTATTAATAACACATAAAAGCCAATAAAACTCTTATTTATTATTCCAGCTGCCACCTCTCGGGGCTCAATAATTATATCAATTCTTTTTATATAATTTCCGAGGCCTGCAATTGGTCAATAACATGGCATTATTTCTTTATTTTTTCACAAGCAGATAATCAATCATGAATATCTCTTGAAGAGAATGAAATTGTCGAGTTTGATCTATCTGTAACAATATTTTTTTATAACAATACTTTATTATAATGGACAAATTTTTCTCTGAACAAATTTTTCTTGTTATATTTTACCTATTTATAACAACCTTGTACTTATAACAATAACAATCATCTTTATAACAATACGTTCTTTGTAAAATTACCCCTCTATAATAGTTATATAAAATTTTTAAGATTACCAATAATAAGTCTAGAGATTTTGACCAAAGATTTTAAAACTTTATGTACCACTTATGTATACGGTAGAAATCGGGACTACCCGATTTCGTGGGCTCGAGGGTCACTTCAAGAGCGAGATCGAAATAGACTAGGAGTGAGCCCGATGGGAGGCTTCGAAGATCAAAGTATCCGATGAACATCGAGGCTGAACGTGACCGGCCTCGAGATAATACCATTATGAGTTTGTTACAGAAGGACAAAATTCATGCCACGTCCCTAAGATCGTGGCGTAAATCCCGGAATAGATTTGTACGAATTAGTACTAATCTGTACTAGGCTGTTAGACAGTTGTCCCAATAAAACTTCTTTACTGTAAACAAAAATGTACCTTATTTAGAGTTCCCTTATTATATAAAGGGGATTCACTCATTTGTAAACATCATCTAATCATTAGCAAAGAATATACTTTCTTACTTTTTCATTGTTCATTAGAATTGTCCTTGAGTTTTATTATTCTTGCTTTATTGTTCTTGGTTCATCTCGAGGTCCCTTCGGCTCGAGGTCGATACTGCCTAGCAACACTGGTTTGATTTACTCGTTTCTTTCATTTATACGCTATACTTCTTGATTATTAATTAGTATTGAATTAAATCACATATCTTTAAAACTACAAATAAAATTTAATTGTTACTCGTATTTTCGAGGTACAGTTTGGCGCCCACTGTGGGGCTAAAGATAATAGTGGTTATTTCAGTATTGATTCTGATAACACACGTTATTTTCACACTTGTTCTTGTCAAAGATTCTTTGTTTTCAGGTAAAAACATGTCAAACTCACAAAATGCGCCCGTGCACAACAATGAAGGTCTTGGATTTCATAGGGAAAACAAAAATGTAGCTGCTCCAGGAGCCGGCGTACCACCGATTAACCCTGGAGAAGTGCAAAATGTGGAACCAGTCTATGTTAGTTCACACATTGCTTTAAATGCGGATTTAGGCGCAGACCTCGGGGGAAGTGTACGCAAGGAAGTAAGATCCGGTTGCCAAGGAACCCAGGGTAGAGGAGATGGGGGAATCAGCCTCCAAGTAATATTCGAGATGCTACAAGCTCAACAGATTGCCATCGCTTAACTTCAAAGTTAGAATAAAACTCCAAGTGAGGTCAAACCGGGGAACACTTGACGTACTGAGACGGTGTCAGAGAGATCAAACGGTAATGGATCGGGGATTGACCCCACAATTATGAGGATGCTCGAGGAACTCACCAAGAGAATCGAGTCCGGGGAGAAGAAGATTGAGGATAATGACAAAAAATGGAGACTTATAGCTCCCTTGTTGATCAAATATCGGGGGCACCCCCGAGCTTAGAAGGACTAGATTGTAAAAAGTTCGTACAAAGACCCTTCCCCCTAGTGCGACTCCGAAGCCAATCCCCAAGAAGTTGCGTATTCCCGAGATTCCCAAGTATAACGAGACGACCGATTCCAATGAACACGTCGCCTCGTATACGTGCGCCATCAAAGGAAACGACTTGGAAGATGACGAAATTGAATCCGTACTGCTGAAGAAGTTCGGGGAGACTCTGTCCAAGGGTGCCTTGATATGGTATCACAACTTACCCCCTAATTCTATTGATTTGTTTGCTATGCTTACAGATTCTTTTGTAAAAGCACATGCCGGAGCCATTAAAATTGCAACAAGAAAGTCGGATCTTTTCAAGGTAAGGCAGAAAGATAACGAGATGCTTAGATAATTCGCATTTCGGTTCCAAGTAGAGAGAATGGATTTGCCTCTGCTCACTGATGATTGGGTTGTTCAAGCTTTCACTAAAGGTCTCAACACTCAGAGTTTTATAGCTTCATATCAGTTGAAGCAAAGTTTACTTGAGTACCCGGCTATCACTTGGACCGACGTACATAATCAGTACTAGTCAAAGATTAGAGTCGAGGATGATCAACTGGGACTCCTTCAGGGTCTGTTTATCCTAGTAGGCCCATAGGTAGGATCAAAGGAGACATCGATCGAGAATCGAGGTCGAATAAAGATTGATATCAACCGTATAATGTAGACCGTAGAAGCAGCGGGTCTGGGCAAAGCTTTGCACGAACTGAGAGGAGAAATGATCGAGTCCAAAATTCACGGGGACTTGATGCCGAGGAAGATCACGTTAAATATCTAGCATCTGAATAAAGGTACGACCCCAGTCCAATCCTTTCTATTTTTTCAACTAACACTTGTAGGTTTTCGACAAGGATCAGCATGAAGCTTTAGACCTTAAAGCACGTGTTGCACTCTTTTTCCCGTAGACCGGTTTTTGTCCTAAATTGTTTTGTTTGGTGAGGTTTTTAACGAGGCAACCATTGTCGTGTTAACTTAGAGCAATTCAACTTTATCCAAGTTTCCCTACAATAAGCCTCGAGTACTGAAGGGCATTGCACTCGAATGTCTACTTTGTTGCAAGGAAATCACTTCAGGACATCGGGTCTCGATGGGAAAACTTTGTAATGAGCCAAATGGTCAGATGAACCGTGCCCGTATAGAACATTCGAGCCCCGATGGTAAAACATGTACACATGTATCAATTATCCAAAGAAGCATTCTTTCTATATCAAAACACTTTGTGTATCAAAGAAACTTGCTACTATACGAACATCATACTTGTGATTCCACGAGAAACAGCTCAAGGGCCAAAACGCAAATATACCTCGAATACTCGGGGACTTTCATCAACAATCAACGAATTCGAGTATCTGAACTCGAATTTATAAGACCTCAAAGAGGTATCCCTCGACGCAAAGTCCAAGGCCATCATACTCGGGGAATAACTTTTCGGATAAGTTTGAAAGGTTATCGAAAAATAATTCCAAGAGATATACCCGAAGGCTACGACCATATTAAAGGCTACGACCATATTAAAGATTACGATCATATAAAAGGCTACGGCCGAAATAATGCGGCTCGGAGACGTCCAACTTCCGCCATAAATTAAAGGCCTTCAAATACTTCGAAAAACCAGTTAAACTCGGCTACCCTCGGCAAAAACAAAAAGGGCTTCGATAAAATCAGCCTTCGAATAATTTAAAGGCTTTGATAATATCAGCCTTCGAAAAAGCCTCAAAAGGTATTAACACAAAAGGGTTCTGATTGATTGAACCCTCAAAAAACCCAATGGGTACAAAAAACACATGCTAAGGCATAAAGAAATTTTCACTAAGTCTTTTAGCTGAAAAGAGGAAAAAATTATAGGCGTCTTAAAGGCCGAATTGGCCCAACTTAAAGAGCCTAAGGACCGATCTAAAAAAGGCTAAGGGCCAATATAAAAAAGCCTAAGGGCTATTTTCATTTCGAGTTCGAGCAAGTACTCACTCGACTACTAAGCCCAAGGGCTACCCGAGTTCGAGAAAATTCTCACTCGGGGACTAGCTATGATGTATTAGGAAAAATTAAGTTAACATTTGGAATTAATTATGTGCTGACATATCAAGACACGTGGATCAATGAAAGAATGACAGCTAACAAAGATTATTCAAAGAGACACGATCCTTAATAGGCACGGGCAAAGATTCGAGAAAACAAGAAGGAACGGTTACTCGAATTTCTTGGTAATTTGAAGAGACATCAGAGGAATGAACCTACATAGCAAAAAGTACAGATACGTATTATCTGTAATTAATGAGCATCAATGATGGAAAACATTATAGAATCTTCACGAAACAGTTATGATTGCCAATTATAACGTTACATTAATGTCATTAATTGTTCATAATGGCTCTATTATGAGAGGAAATAAACGTAGTACTTAGAAATAGCTATAAAACGAGAGAAATAACATTTGTAAAGGGACACAGAATATTATTGAAATGCACTGATTTACTTTGCTTTGCTTACTCTGCTACCTTTCAATTTAATTCTTCCTTTTAATTACTTAGTCTGTTTACCGTGAAAATGGTAACAACAATTAAATTTGTAAATGGGACTCTAAAAATATGTGATATATTTGTATGCTAGTTGTTAGAGCAGTTGATGCTAAGAGTATGAAGTTTAACGAAGAGACACAAGCTAAAACGGGATAATAGTCAAACCGAGGGGCTTGCCGTCTGGGCTTCGAACTGGTCGATGAGGGGCCTTGGGGTCGATATTCAGCTCGAGCTCGAGCTATCGGGGATAACCGGGAGAGGGATAACAGTTAGACTATAATTAAAGAAGGCTCTTTATGGGCAATATCAAGCAATAAATGAAGAACAAGTATGAAAGCAATAGGTTCAAAGAGTAGCCTCGGGCAAATGGGTTAGAGAGAAAAGAGAAAGAGAGATATATTATTTATCTTGTGGAGAATAGTTGGAGCAACATCCGCCGGGGGCTTTACAAAGTGATGGGGATCCCTTTTATAAAGGAGGGGAATCCCGTTATAGTACAAAATGTGTTAACTGTAAAGACATGGAGATAGGACGGCTGATGTGACATCTTGATATAGGCCCCGGATAGGTCATCCCTCTCAGATTAAGCCGTGTGCCTTGGGAACTCCCCTCTTGCCTGCTATAGCATGCTACAACCATTAGAACGCAATGCCCTTCGGACCGGTACCTGATGACCCTCGTGGGTGAGTCTTCGACCTTGGCTTTGAGCTTCGAGGAGCATGACCGCGAGACGACCTTATGAAGGGGAAATCAGGCCCCCAGATTCGCCGTATACAGATAGTCTCCGCGTTTCTTAAGGTGAAAGCGACAAAAATGATAAGAAATGATCCTGAACTCCTGTTTCCTTCGATGTTCTTGTAAACGGCTACGAGGTGTCAAGACACACCATGCGTGTTGTTCCTGTAGGTTTCTGCATTGACTGCGGCAGTTGGATTCCTTCAATGCACACACAGTGCTTTTATAAATACTCCCCCTTTCTTTCTAGACCCCATCTCGTGCCAAAAACCCCTGATAATGTCTGTTTTTCCCTCATTCTTGCTCCCTTTCAGGAACGTAACACTTTTTTCTTCCTTCAGATTCTCCCAAGGATGGCAAAAATTTCCACTTTTGCTTCCCAGGAGGTTGCGGTCTCAACCTCTTCATTTTTCTCTCAAGGCGAAGTGACCATTTCCCCTCACGTTGAGGAATGCGTCCTAGGATCTTTTGTGATGACCTCCAATTTCAGAGTCGAGAGACCTTCCTCGAAGTCAGGGCATCACGAGCCCGTAACTCGGTATATCAGCTCTATAACAGATATTGAGAGAGTGAGGGCCGATTGTCGCTGGGGGGATACCGTGCTCGTGGAGATTCCCGCTCATGAGGAAGATATTATGGCTCATAAAGCCGGCTTTCTAAGTGTGTATACCTACCTATTTACCTTGGGGCCGGTGAGGCCATCCTCGGCCCCGATCAACCCCATGATTCTTGACTTCTGCCGGAGTTATCAAGTAACTCTGGGCCAAATTCATCCTTCGTTCTGGCGCGTGGTTTATATAATCAGGCATTACTCGAACATGATAGAGGAAATGCCCTTCACCCTCAATCTTATGATCCAAATGTATAATCCCCGTCTTCTTTATGGGGGTTTAATCAAGTTTCATTGCCGAGCCTCGAGATCCCTTTTGCCTGCACCGAGGAGTTCGGGGACGACGGATGGGTAAGCCGATTTGTCCGAGTGAGGCGTCTGACCTGATTCCAGTGGAAAAGATGTCGTTCCCTGAGAAGTGGAATGCTGGGCGTAAGTAAACGTGTGTCTTTGATCCTTTTTGACGATATCTCCCCACACATCTAACTCTACTTTTCTTGCCTTTTCAGTCGTAGCGATCTACCCTGGTGCGGTGTCAGATATCCAGGGTTGGATTGGCCGTTTATACTCGATTTGCTCGTATACCGAATGAGCGTGGAGAGATTTGTCCCGAGCTCAGTGGGAAGCCAAAGACCATGGTGAGCCTCGAGCCTTGTTGCATCCGCATATTTTGACATAGTTTGTTGTTAGTATCTTTCTTCATCCTTTGTATTTAACCCCTGCATTTATGTAGGTCAGGGGAAAATCCCTTTGACGAGGGAGGCACCGTCCATTGGAGGGGACGCTCTGATGCTTGGAGAGGAGAAGAAATAAACGTAGTACTTAGAAATAGCTATAAAACGAGAGAAATAACATTTGTAAAGGGACACAGAATATTATTGGAATGCACTGATTTACTTTGCTTTGCTTACTCTGCTACCTTTCAATTTAATTCTTCCTTTTAATTACTTAGTCTGTTTACCGTGAAAATGGTAACAACAATTAAATTTGTAAATGGGACTCTAAAAATATGTGATATATTTGTATGCTAGTTGTTATAGCAGTTGATGCTAAGAGTATGAAGTTTAACGAAGAGACACAAGCTAAAACGGGATAATAGTCAAACCGAGGGGCTTGCCGTCTGGGCTTCGAACTGGTCGATGAGGGGCCTTGGGGTCGATATTCAGCTCGAGCTCGAGCTATCGGGGGTAACCGGGAGAGGGATAACAGTTAGACTATAATTAAAGAAGGCTCTTTATGGGCAATATCAAGCAATAAATGAAGAACAAGTATGAAAGCAATAGGTTCAAAGAGTAGCCTCGGGCAAATGGGTTAGAGAGAAAAGAGAAAGAGAGATATATTATTTATCTTGTGGAGAATAGTTGGAGCAACATCCGCCGGGGGCTTTACAAAGTGATGGGGATCCCTTTTATAAAGGAGGGGAATCCCGTTATAGTACAAAATGTGTTAACTGTAAAGACATGGAGATAGGACGGCTGATGTGACATCTTGATATAGGCCCCGGATAGGTCATCCCTCTCAGATTAAGCCGTGTGCCTTGGGAACTCCCCTCTTGCCTGCTATAGCATGCTACAACCATTAGAACGCAATGCCCTCCGGACCGGTACCTGATGACCCTCGAGGGTGAGTCTTCGACCTTGGCTTTGAGCTTCGAGGAGCATGACCGCGAGACGACCTTATGAAGGGGAAATCGGGCCCCCAGATTCGCCGTATACAGATAGTCTCCGCGTTTCTTAAGGTGAAAGCGACAAAAATGATAAGAAATGATCCTGAACTCCTGTTTCCTTCGATGTTCTTGTAAACGGCTACGAGGTGTCAAGACACACCATGCGTGTTGTTCCTGTAGGTTTCTGCATTGACTGCGGCAGTTGGATTCCTTCAATGCACACACAGTGCTTTTATAAATACTCCCCCTTTCTTTCTAGACCCCATCTCATGCCAAAAACCCCTGATAATGTCTGTTTTTCCCTCATTCTTGCTCCCTTTCAGGAACGTAACACTTTTTTCTTCCTTCAGATTCTCCCAAGGATGGCAAAAATTTCCACTTTTGCTTCCCAGGAGGTTGCGGTCTCAACCTCTTCATTTTTCTCTCAAGGCGAAGTGACCATTTCCCCTCACGTTGAGGAATGCGTCCTAGGATCTTTTGTGATGACCTCCAATTTCAGAGTCGAGAGACCTTCCTCGAAGTCAGGGCATCACGAGCCCGTAACTCGGTATATCAGCTCTATAACAGATATTGAGAGAGTGAGGGCCGATTGTCGCTGGGGGGATACCGTGCTCGTGGAGATTCCCGCTCAGGAGGAAGATATTATGGCTCATAAAGCCGGCTTTCTAAGTGTGTATACCTACCTATTTACCTTGGGGCCGGTGAGGCCATCCTCGGCCCCGATCAACCCCATGATTCTTGACTTCTGCCGGAGTTATCAAGTAACTCTGGGCCAAATTCATCCTTCGTTCTGGCGCGTGGTTTATATAATCAGGCATTACTCGAACATGATAGAGGAAATGCCCTTCACCCTCAATCTTATGATCCAAATGTATAATCCCCGTCTTCTTTATGGGGGTTTAATCAAGTTTCGTTGCCGAGCCTCGAGATCCCTTTTGCCTGCACCGAGGAGTTCGGGGACGACGGATGGGTAAGCCGATTTGTCCGAGTGAGGCGTCTGACCTGATTCCAGTGGAAAAGATGTCGTTCCCTGAGAAGTGGAACGCTGGGCGTAAGTAAACGTGTGTCTTTGATCCTTTTTGACGATATCTCCCCACACATCTAACTCTACTTTTCTTGCCTTTTCAGTCGTAGCGATCTACCCTGGTGCGGTGTCAGATATCCAGGGTTGGATTGGCCGTTTATACTCGATTTGCTCGTATACCGAATGAGCGTGGAGAGATTTGTCCCTAGCTCAGTGGGAAGCCAAAGACCATGGTGAGCCTCGAGCCTTGTTGCATCCGCATATTTTGACATAGTTTGTTGTTAGTATCTTTCTTCATCCTTTGTATTTAACCCCTGCATTTATGTAGGTCTGGGGAAAATCCCTTTGACGAGGGAGGCACCGTCCATTGGAGGGGGCGCTCTGATGCTTGGAGAGGAGAAGAAAAGGGAGAGGAGTCTACCTGTTGGGCCTCCGGAGCCCAAGAGGGCCAAGGTAGAAGATTCCAAGGTTGACCCAGCAGCTCTGGCCTTCGAGGCTATAGGAAACTCTCGAGCTGAAGGTGAGGGAGAAAGCAGCTTCTCAACAGTCCTTGAAGAACGTATAGACTTGGTTGATCCTCGGGACGTGAGGATGGATGCTCCCGAACCGGAGTCTAATACCACCGTGGCCCAGCTTCATGGCAGTGAAGCAATGGATGGAGTATCGAGCACTACCCCCTAGTTGGCAAGTGGCCGAAATTGTTCTCGAGCTGGGACGCCCTTGGCAGGTAGTTTGGAGGGGCCTCGATCTGGGATCCAGGGTGAACAAGGGATAGAGATTTTGGCTGATCCTATTAACCCATTGATTGTTGTTGATTCTCCTTAGGGAGAATTCACTCTGTCCCACAAAGTGCAAAACGTCCCTCGCGGGGAGCCTTCTAAGGCAGGAGTACTAATCAAATGCGGAGATGTATTCGAGAGGTCGGCGACCATTCTCGAGGGTAGTTCCGAGGTTGATGCTTCATCATTTTCGATGAGATGGGCAAACTTTGCGAGCAGGTAACTTTTGTTAACCTTGTTTGCCGTTCTGGGCTGTTCCGGTCTTCGTTCTCCTAACTTATCTCGTTATATGGTTTCAGGCTAAAGTGCTTTATAACCATGCTCTTACCCAATATCAGGATGAGGTGAGCCGCCGCGAATGCGAGAAAGCCTATTTTACCGAGCCGGTTGTTTACCCCCTGTTTTTACTATCATCTGAGCCCCTGCGAGATTCCACTACTTTTAACTTCTCTGGCCTTAATTTGTGCAGTTTGAGAAGAAGAACGCCCAGCTGAGAGGGGAACTTCGGGCCAGAAATGCTGAAATCTCTGAGCTTAGTCAGCACGTGAGCGAGATAGCTTCTAAGAGGGACAACCTTCAGGGGAAGGTTACCTTGATTGAGCGTCAGCTTCAGGATGCAAAGGAGGATAGTAATAAGTACAAAGGCCTCCATTCCGAACTGGCATCCGTATTGTTTTGGATCAAAGCTAAGGCCGAGGCACTTGTATCTTCGCACGGGGGGAGGGGGAGTGGTCATTGCGGATTCTTGCATTGAGAGAACGTTTGAGGGAGCTAGCCTGATTTTGCCTCGAGCCGCGGATCATTCCTAGCGGGATTCCCGAAAGCAGATCGCTGGGGGCGCATTGGAAGGCAGCTCGAGTGGTGTTAAGAACGGGGGTGGATTCCCGGAGAGAGAGGATGTCGTTGAGAAGGGGCCGTCGGGGGACTCATAATCGCCTGGGTGTAACCCTTGGGGAGCCATTGAGGACGTCGGTTTGGCAATAGATTAGGATCTTTGTTATTTTTTCATGTCAATCTTCTTGTTTGTATACATTGCTTTCATTTTGGCATATGTATAAAGTGAATCCTGCGGCTTTGTTTCCCCTATTCCCATTTTCCCTGAATTCAACAATAATTGGCGAAAACCCTTAGACCCGAGATATGGCACCGTGGCTTTTTTAGGCCGGCTCGGGAGTTTTCACGTGCCTGGTCGATGCGACCTTTAATGTAAACTGCCGTTAGAGCTCTTACACTTTTGCTCAACTATTTTTCATTGAGTCTCCGAGTCGGGTTTTGACTCGAGTCTACTCGACCTTCAATCTTTTGCGACTGCATGAATAGATGAAAATGGCTTTTATATGCCTTGGGTCAAAGTGACCTTTTAGGTATATGGCCTCGAGGCTCATGAAGCTGGCGATGGTGGCTCTTATGTTGTGCCCTTAGGCATGTATAGTTAACTATTTTGGACCCGATCTCCGAATCGGGCTACGACTCATGCTCATTTTAATCCTCAAGTTTTCAATTTCTTAGCTGGCGGCAATGGCTCTTACGCTTTTGGTCGTTGAGACCTTTTAGTGTGCGGCCCTGAGGCTCGTTTGACTGGCGACAATGGCTCTTATGCTTTTGCCCGTAGGCATATTGTAGGCTTTGTTTTCCTCTCGTTAAGATTTTTTTGAAATGATTTTGCTTGACCCTTCGTCGGTTCGGGCAGAACCTCGATTTAAGTCGTTAGCGGCAGCGTTCGAGCACCTCGGAAGGTTTAGCTTGTAGGTTGAGTAGCTCGAAGCCTTGTGATTTGGAGCTGACATGGTCGAAACTCGTTTGCCTATTGAGGGTAGCCTGTTTTAACCAGTTCTTTTCGAAGTAGATTCGAAGTAATGGCCTGCGATTTTGTTAGCGACGGTCGGGTGTCCCTGAGTTGCGTTAATTTGACCGGTGCAACCGTTTTGACCGTAGTCATATGTGTTTGGCCGGAGCCATTTTTGATCCCGAGTAATAGTTTAGGCATCTACATCAAGGGTATGCCCTTTCGGGAGTCTTACAAATGTGACATATAGCCTAAACTTCGGGATTGAGTTTCATGCCTGTTGAGGTCTTACAGTTTGTCATGCCTGTTGAGGTCCTACAGTTTTTGTTGCTATGTAAAATAGATCTAGCTACACCGAGTCTTCCTGCTCGGGGTTTTACGGCCTCATGTTTTCCAGTATATAGCGATTGACGTCAGTCATCGAGTTTGCTTAGGCCAGAAGACCGTTATTTGTAAGTTCTGAATTGCCTTGTTGGCGCCTTATGAGTCCGTAATTTCGACCCTGATGTCGTGCAAGTGCCAAATTATTGACGCTAAGTCTCCGAGTATTTCGGGACATATTCGGTGGAGGGAATCCTTGCCACGAGCATGCCGAATTTTTTCTTTTTTTAGAGTACGAGATGCTGAAAGATATTCTTTAATTGCTTGGCGTAAATACATGTTGTTTCATTGTCATGATCTCGGCCCGTGCAGGCACGATTTGTTTGATCGTTTGGCCCAGTACATCATTTCCTATTGGAACCTCGTTTGTCAGTTCCCGAGACGGGGCTGATTGTAAAGAAAGTCTGGTAGGCTCATTGAATCCTTCTTGGGAAGTGCGTGGACGTTGCCTCATTAAATACCTTACCGGTAAAAACCCGTTTCGGGGTAAAAAACTCGGTCAAAGGAAAAGAGTGTGACGTTTGCTCGAGGATCTTTGTGGGATTTTGCGTTCGGATGCCCTAGCAGTAATACCGCTTAAGCATCAGTACATTCCAGTTGCTCAAAAGTTGTTCGTCCTCCATGGTGCCAAGCTTATAGGATCCTTTGCCAACTATTCCGTGGACACTATAAGGCCCTTCCCAATTCTGGCCCAGCTTCCCTTCATTAGGGTTTCGGGTGTTGAGGGTAACCTTCCTTAAGACCAAGTCCCCGATCCCAAAATATCAAAGATTTGTTCTCCTATTGTAGTATCTTCTAATTTTTTGCTTCTGGGCAGCCATCCGAATCAGCGAGGCTTCTTGTCTTTCGTCGAGCAGCTCGAGGGTAGTTGTCATGGCCTCGTTGTTCGAGCCCTCAGTAGTGTGCTGGAATTTGGCGCTCGGTTCCTCGACTTCCACCGGTATCAATACTTCGACGCCATACACTAGAGAGAAAGATGTTTCCCCGGTGCTCGATTTTGAAGTTGTTCGATATGCCCTCAGCACCTCGGGCAGTGTTTCTCTCTATTTTCCCTTGGCGCTCTCCAGTTTCCTTTTCAAGTTCTGAATATGGTTTTATTCATAGAGTCGGCCTGACCGTTTGCACACGGGTGGTAAGGCATTGACAGGATTCTCTTGATTTTGTTGTCTTCAAGGAACTGTGTTACCTTGTTCCTGATGAATTGCCTGCCGTTATCGCATGTTATTTCAGATGGGATTCCGAACCGGTATATGATGTGATACCATATAAAATTGATGACTTCCTTCCCTCTTATTTTCTCGAAGGCCTGCGCTTCCACCCATTTTGAAAAGTAATCAGTCATAAATAGAATGAATCTAGCCTTACCTGGTGCCGTCGGCAAAGGGCCGATGATGTCCATTCCCCATTTCATGACCATGGTGATAAGATGGAATGTAGTTGCTCGCCGGGCTGGTGGATTATGGGAGCGAACCTCTGGCATTTGTCGCATTTTCGGACGAATTCCCTGGCGTCTTTTTCCATGATGTCCCATTAGTAGCCCGCTCTGATCACCTTTCGGACTAAAGAATCGGCCCCAGAATGATTTCTGAAAGTGCCCTCGTGGATCTCTCGGAGCACATAATCCGTGTCGCCTGGTCCCAAGCATACCGCTAGGGGGCCATCGAAAGTTCTCCTATACAGAGTCCTATTTTCGTCAAGCGAGAACCGACCTGCTTTGGTTCGTAGGGCCCTCGATTCTTTTGGATCTGCGGGTAGCTTCCCATCCTTTAGATAAACAATATATTTGTTTCTCCAATCCCATGTCAGGCTGGTGGAGTTAATCTCCGCATGACCTTCCTCGACTACTGATTTGAACAATTAGACGATGGCTCTGGGGAGCAGGTCCTCTTCTTCAGCAGAAGATCCCAGATTCACGAGGGCATCGGCCTCGCTGTTCTGCTCTCTGGGTACATGGACTAAGGTCCATTCTTTGAAGAGACGTAATGGGACTTGGATTTTGTCCAAATACCTCTGCATCTTGTCCTTCCGAGCTTTGTATCATCCATTCACTTGGCTTACTACGAAGAGCGAATCGCATTTTGCCTCGACAGTCTCGGCCCCCAAACTTTTGGCTAATTCTAAGCCCGCAATCATAGCCTCGTATTCGGCTTCATTGTTAGTTAGTTTTGCATTTTTATGGATTGTCTGATTATACCGCCAATGGGCGGCTCTAGGACTATACCGATCCTGGATCCTCTTATGTTTGTGGCACCATCTGTGAATAGGGTCCATACCCCGGAGGACGTGCTCGATTTTAATAAAAGTTCCTTCTCTACCTCGGGCACGAGGGATGGCGAGAAATCGGCCACGAAGTTCGCCAAGATTTGGGACTTGATGGTTGTTCGAGGTTGATACTCGATATCGTACCCTCCGAGATCAATGGCCCATTTGGCCAATCGACCCGATAACTCAGGTTTATGCAGTATACTCCAGAAGGGATAAGTTGATAGAACACAGATATGGTGACACTTAAAATATGGCTTCAGCTTGAGTGGGGCGCTTATCAGTGCGAGGACCAATTTTTCTAGATGGGGATACCGGGTTTCGGCGTCCCCCAAGGTTCGGCTTACATAATAAACAGGAAAATGTGTGCCTTGCTCCTCTCGAACCAGTACTCTGCTTACCGCTATTTTAGACACGGCCAGGTATAGGTATAATGTTTCATCCTCCTTGGGTGTGTGTAGCAACGGCAGGCTAGTCAGGTATCATTTCAGTTCTTCTAGGGTGTGTTGGCATTCTGGAGTCCATTCGAAGTTTCTCTTTCTTTTGAGTAGGGAGAAGAAATGGTGAATTTTGTCTGATGACCTTGATATAAATCTGCCCAGGGCCGCTATCCGCCCTGTCATCCGTTGCACGATTTTTACATTGTTCACCACCATGATCTCTTTGATGGCTTTTATCTTGTCGGGATTGATCTCGATCCCCCTATTTGAAACCATGAAGCCTAGGAATTTGCTCGAACCTACTTCGAAGGCACACTTCTCTGGGTTGAGCTTCATGTTGTAGCTTCTGCGGATGTTGAAAGTTTCCTGCAAATGGGTCAAATGGTCCTCTATGCAGGGATTTGACTAGCATATCATCAATATATACTTCTATTGATTTAACTACTTGATGCTCGAACATTTTATTAACTAGGAGTTGGTATGTTGCTCCTGCATTTTTTAGCCCGAAGGGCATTACGTTATAGCAATATGTACTATACTTTGTGATGAACGAGGTTTTTTCCCTGTCCTCGAGGTTCATCTGGATTTGATTATACCCCGAGTAGGCATCTAGAAAAGTAAGGGTCTCGCGGCCGGCCGTATCATCGATTAGACGATCGATATTAGGCAATGGGAAGGAATCTTTGGGGCACACTTTATTCAAATCTTTATAATCTACGCATATTCTTAGCTTTTTTCCCTTTTTGGGCACTAATACTACGTTAGCCAGCCATTCGGGATACTTTACCTCTCTAATGGATCCGATTTTAAGAAGTTTCGCTACCTCCTCTTTGACGAAGACATGTTTTACCTCAGACTGCGGTCTTCTCTTTTGCTTTACAGGTTTGAATTTGGGATCAGCGCTTAGCCTGTGGGAGGTTATTTCCGGCGGGATTCCTGTCATATCAAGGTGGGACCAGGCGAGTTCTGAGTTCGGGGATCAACCCCATTCCCTGGTATACCTTACAATCCGGGGGATGCTCGATTAAAATGGTCTGCTCCAGTTCTTCGACTGTTGATTTGGTCGCATCCGATTCTTCGGGGGAGACGAAGGTTCGGGGGGCGAAGAAATCTTCGTCGTCGTCTTCGAGGGTCTGTACACTTCTCTCTTCATCCGAGGCCGGGCATATGGGGGTTGGCGCCTCATGGTGGACCGCGAATATTTCTTTCGCTGCCCGTTGTTCTCCATGTATAGTCGTGATGCCATTCCTCGTGGGAAACCTTATCACCTGGTGCAAGGTTAAGGGCATTACCCTTATGCTGTGTATACAAGGCCTGCCGAGTAAGGCGTTATACCTCATGTCGTCGTCGATGACCTGGAACTCGGTGTTCTGGATCACGCCAGACGTGTTGATCGGGAGGGTGACCTCTCCTTTCGTTACTTCACTGGTCATGTTGAAGCCGTGGAGGATTCTAGGGATGGGAACAACTTGATTGAGCAGCCCCAGCTGTTCTACAATTTCCGATCTAATTATGTTGGTTGAGCTGCCCAGATCCACGAGTACGCACTTTATCCTAGTATTGTTTAAGAGAAACGAGATCATTAGCGTGTCGTTGTGCGGTTCCATCATGGCCTCGAGGTCTTTCTCGTTGAATACGAGGGTATCTTTGGGCACGCGGCTTTGGATCGGTCATTCTTTCATAGTGGACGTTCTCGACCGTTTGAACACGGGTCCTTTGGGAACGTTGGTTCCCCCAATAATCATGTGGACATCATGTTTGGGAACCTTTCCTTCCATCCGGGTTGAATTCGATGGTGTACCGACATCCGGGGCAGTCGTGTCCTTCTCTATGTTGTTCTCAAGGTTCTGGTTTCCCATTTTACTCACCGAGCGAGGCACTCTGTCCTGAAATCGAAGATCTTGGACCAGAAAAAGTGTGAAAGATAACTTGCGTTTTTGTAATGAAACCAACAAGAAAATAATCACTATTATTTTTAGCCCCACAGTGGGCGCCAAACTGTTTACCGTGAAAATGGTAACAACAATTAAATTTGTAAATGGGACTTGAAAAATACGTGATCTATTTTTATACTAGTTGTTAGAGCAGTTGATGCTAAGAGTATGAAGTTTAACGAAGAGACACAAGCTAAAACGGGACAGCAGTCAGACCTAGGGGCTTGCCGCCCGGGCTTCGGACTGGTCGATAAGGGGCCTCGGGGTCGATATTTGGCTTGAGCTCGAGCTATCGGGGGTAACCAGGAGAGGGATAATAGTTATACTATAATTAAAGAAGGCTCTTTATGGCCAATATCAAGCAATAAATAAAGAACAAGTATGAAAACAATAGGTGCTAAGAGTAGCCTCGGGCAAATGGGTTAGAGAGAAAAGAGAGAGAGATATATTATTGATTTTGTGGAGAATAGTTGGAGCAACATCCGCCTGGGGGCTTTGTAAAGTGATTGGGATCCCCTTTATATAGGAGGGGAATCCCGTTATAGTACAAAATGTGTTTACTGTAAAGACATGAAGATAGGACGACTGACGTGACATCTTGAGATAGGCCCCGGATAGGTCAGCCCTGTCAGATTAAGCCATGTGCCTTGGGAACTCCCCTCTTGCCTGCTATAGCCTGCTACAGCCGTTGGAATGCAATGCCCTCCGGACCGGTACCTGACGACCCCCGATGGTGAGTCTTTGACCTTTGCTTCGAGCTTCGAGGAGCATGACCGCGAGACGACCTTATGGCGGGAAAATTGGGCCCCCGGATTCGCCGTATACATAGTCATTTCCTTATTTGATTATTAGTAACTCGAGTTCTTCTAAAATTAAGCTTTGACCAAAATTCTTATTTCTCGTTAAACAAATTGGTTCTGTTACCGGGAATCTAATAATCTTTTGCTTTCTAAATCGATTCGTTTGTCAAAACAATCATGTCGAATGTCAACGACAACAACCAACAAAATTTACAACACCAAGAAAATCAGCAACATTAGCTGAACCGACAAGGTGAAGGAACTCCAGCTCCCTCACCACAACATTCTCCCCGACACTCATGAGAGGGGACTCCTGACGGATCTGAATCGAAAATAAATGAGCAGCATGCAAATGATCAAGCTATTGATGAATCTTTGAAAAAATTAATCGCTCAGCAGGTCAGCAATGCTCTTCAGGCTTTCACTAACCAGTTGCCAGTTGTACTGCCAACACCAACTCCAAAAAATAACACCCTAGAAAATCCTCGCTCAGGACTCGTTAACTCAGGCAGTGGAGGAACTCCCAGCAAATCTCGTGATGGAGGGTCAGGTAACCCAATTAATTCTGATTTACAAAATTTAGTACTAACTTTGCAGAAATAGCTCAAGGAGTATAGAGACCGCATAGAGCAAATACCTGGAGTGTCGCCCGTCATCAAGGGAATAGGTATGGACGAATACTCACAACAACCTTGGAAGCCAAGTGCCACTCCTTTACCAATTCCAAAGAAATTCAAGATGCCCGATATTCCGAAATATGATGGAACAACTGATCCACGGGATCACGTAACTGCATTCACAACCGGTTTAAAGGGCAATGACTTGACCAAGAAAGAAATTGAATCAGTATTGGTCAAAATATTCGGAGAAACACTCACGAAGGGAGAGTTAAAATGGTACTCCCTTTTACCTAAAAATTCTATAGATTCTTTTGCTGAGCTTGCAGATTCATTTATCAAAGCACACTCGGGAGCTCAAAAAGTTGAAAAGCGAATAGAGGACATTTTCAAAATAAAACAAGGAGATACAAAGCTTCTCAGGGAATTTGTAGACAGATTCCAGTGTGAGAGGATGATGTTGTCACGTGTACCTGATAACTGGGCGGCTATGGCCTTTGCCAGCAATCTAATGAAAAAAACTCGGAAGCCACGAGGAGACTCAAGGAAAGTTTACGAGATTTTCCAGCAACAACCTGGAATGATGTCTATAATATATACAACACAAAGTTGCGAATAAAGGAAGATACTATCATTCAGTCTCGAAAAAATGAAAGGGTGAGTTCAAGATGAGCTAAAACTGAAAAAAGGTCCGATAAAAACAGGTACGAGCCTTACATGGGACCAGCAGGAAGGGACTAGCGTTCAAAACAGGAAAACCCAAGGTATGATCCTAGATCAAGAGATAGAGAGTCAGGTTCATCATCAAGGTTCGGAAAAGAACGAAACATGCGAGATACGCAAGATGACGATATAAACTCGAACGTAAAAATTGGCGATTACAGTTTTAATATTAGCACATCTGAGTTGGTGGCTGTTTTAAGAGGCATGAGAGACAAGGTACGGTGGCCAAAGGAAATGAGATCAAACCCAAATAGCCGAAAACCTAATTTTTGGTACGAGTTTCACAACGATCATGGTCATAAAATGGCGGATTGCAGATTGCTACAAGGTGAAGTAGAACATTTATTAAAATAAGGGTATTTAACTGAACTATTTAGTGAAAAAGGAAAGCAGGCATATATGAAGAATAGGCAGGAACTACCAAAACCTCCTTCACCAAAAAGGACGGTCAATGTCATAAGTGGAGGGGAAGAGATCAATGGTGTGATATATACGACAGCGAAGAAGGTGGCAAAAATTACAGTTACCTACGGGAAGCGAGTTCGACAGGTTTTGGAAGAAGATAGTATAACATTTGATGACACATATGCAGATGACATACTGATCCCACATAATGATGCACTATATCTTTACTTATATATGACACTAACATAAAGCGAGTTTTGATTGACCCAGGTAGTTCCGTGAATATCATCCTATTGAGAGTGGTAAATGAGATGCAAGCCAATGATAAGTTGATACCCAAGGCACACACATTGTCTGGTTTTGACAACTCGAGTGTCGTAACAAAAGGTGAGATAACACTCACCACATTCGCAGAAGGAGTAGTCAAAGACACCAAATTTCAGGTAGTAGAAATGGATATGGCTTACAACATGATTCTCGGCAGACCATGAATTCACGAAATGGACGTCATTCCATCTACTTTACATCAAGTCATCAAGTTTCTATCACAATGGGGAATACAACAAATTCATGGTGACCAACAAGCTTCTCGAAGCATTAACTTCATGGCAGATTCAAACACCAAAAGTGATGAAAAAATAGCAATCACAGAATTCAGTTGAGGATGCAGCAACACGAGCCTCAACTAAAGATCGGCAAACAGATGTAGACTCGAGGCCCGATACTATTCAAGAACCAGAAGAAAATGAAAATATCAAAACAACGATCGAAGAACTGGAAGCTATGGTGCTGTTTGTACATTGGCCAGACAAAAAAGTTTACATTAGAACCAACCTCAGCCCAGAGATGAAATGTAAGTTGATTGAATTTTTAAAGGCTAACGCAGATTGTTTTGCTTGGTCTCATTCAGATATGACAGGTATACCACCAGAGGTAATGACCTACAAATTAAATGAAGATCCATCATATCCACCTGTTAAACAAAAGAAAAGGAAGCAAGGCTCCTTCAAGAATCAGGTGATTCAAGATGAGGTGCAAAAACTTTTAAAAATCGGGTCCATCCGCGAGGTAAAATATCCAGATTGGTTGGCTAATACTGTAGTAGTACCCAAAAAGAATGGTAAGTGGTGAGTTTGTGTAGATTATACTGATCTAAATAAAGCTTGACCTAAAGATTCTTTTCCATTACCGCACATAGATCAACTAATTGATATTACTGCAGGGCATGAATTATTAATTTTTGTAGATGCCTATTCAGGATATAATCAGATTAAAATGTATCCTCTAGATGAAGAAAAAACTTCCTTTATCACATACAGGGGGACTTACTGTTACAAAGTTATGTCGTTCGGTTTAAAGAATGTTAGGGCCACATACCAAAGGCTAGTGACCAAAATGTTCCAAGAATACCTAAAAAACCATGGAATTGTATATAGATGATATGCTGGTCAAATCACAACAAACAGGGTATCATATTCAAAACTTGACTGATACATTTCAAATTCTTCGCAAATTTAACATGAAGTTAAATCCGGAGAAATGTGCATTTGGTGTGCCATCAGGTAAGTTTTGGGATTCCTTGTTTCTAACTGTGGCATTGAAGTAAATCCTGCGCAGATTAAGGCTATTGAAGAAATTCCGGATATACTTATGAGCAAAAAGGAAGTACAAAGGCTGACAAGAAGAATAGCAGCCTTGGGAAGGTTTATTTCCAAGTCATCAAAAAAGTGCTTCAAATTCTTTTCAGCTTTAAAAAAGCAAAATCAATTTGAATAGTCTGAAGAATATCAACAAGCGCTTAAAAATTTAAAGGCGTACCTGTCAAATCCACCATTGCTAGCCAAACCAAAAGATGGGTAGAAATTGCTTATCTACCTTGCAGTTTCAGAAATAACGGTAAGTGCCGTATTAGTTCGAGAAGACCAGGTAAATAATCTCCGATTTATTATGTTCACACGTCCCTGTTGTAAGCACGTGATTTTTGCTTCACGGACAATTGCTCCAAAAGAAAATAAAAATAGCGGCAAAGGGCTTCGCTGTACAATTTTTCGGTCTTTCCGTGACATGTTTTGTTAATCGTTTGTGAGTCTGTCCATTTTTGCATTTAATCATTAACAAACAAAAATACAAAATATGCATGTTAGGATGATTAAACCATAATTCGGTCAGTAAAAGAAAATTCAAAATATATATATATATGTGTGCATCGCTCGTTCTAGGCTTTTAGTTAACTTACTTAAATAATTTTTGTGATAATTGTGTTAAAATGTTGCATTGTTGTTTAGTTTTAATTTCGTTATTTTGTTATTTATTATTTTTATTTTTGTTTTAAAAGAAAAAAATGAAATTAGAAAAACAAAAGAGAAGGAAATCGGTTTGGGCCAAAAATTAAACAAAATAACTGGCCCAACCAGCACGCAGGCCCAGTCCAAATCCGGTTGCCCAGACACCTCCTGAAACGACACCGTTTCAGGCCAATCCATCTCAGCCGTTCCAATCAATCCAATCCAACGGTCCAGGATCATTTTCAGCAACCCGTGTTCAAACCCGACCCAATAACCAATCCGATCCAATCCCCCACTTAAACCAAACGACCTCGTTTAATTACCAAACGACCCCGTCCCATTTCTCAACATCAGATCTAAGCCGTTGAGATCATCTGATCTAACGGCTCAGATCCGATCAACCTCACCATATATAAACCTTCCCTTACACCCCACGCCCCCTATCCGAACCCCACCCCTCACTCGTCTCCTTCCCTGAACCCTGAAACCCCCAAACCCTAGCAGCCGCCCTAGTCTCCTTCGCCATTAAAGCCGGCGGCACGAACGCCGGTGACCACCCCCTGGACACCCTAAATCTCCCAAGTGGCGACTCTAAAATAAATAAACTAATCCCGTTCCGATTGTCCTTTAATTGGAAAAACTCCCTTGCGCCCTCTCGGGTGCGGAAAAAGGAGGTGTGACAGCTCTGGCGACTCTGCTGGGGATCATAAAACCCAGAACCAATGGTTCAGGGTTAAGAAGTCGAGCTTAGAATAATTGTTATTATTTGGCTTTATTTATTATCTGATTATTACATGTTTTTGAGACTAATGTGCTAAATGTTGCTGTTACCGCTTTGATATTATTTGAACTGTATATAAACTGTGCCGAAACCTTTCTCTTCTCACCTCCGGGGATGTGCTCACTGGTTGAGACTCCTTATTCTGTTAGTGTCATACCCTAAATAAAAGAGGTTCGGAAAGTTTCTAAGCCGGCTGGCCTTTTGGTTCCCGGAAAGGAGCTCCTTCCTCAACTCGAGTTGTCCGCTCGGGTACACTGTCTAGAACACCGACCCAGGTTTTGAACATAGAATAACGTGACTTCATGCCGGATCCCTAGTAGGAACGCTTATTTGCATCACGTTGCATATGACTTAGGGGACTCAACACAGGGGTTGGGTCCGTCTAGGACTAGCAACCTGATATGAAAAGACCATTCTGGTGCATCCCACTGTTTTCCGTGCATTTATTTGTCTCATGCCCGCATGCTGACCGGTGTTTGAATATTTGGAATATTGTGAAAAAAAAGGGAAATAACGGTTAGGAATTGATTGTTTATTGTTGAAAAAAAAAACAAATACTGTCAAAACTCTGCCAAAATTTTGAAAAGTCGTTGTTCTGCCTTTCATAATAAAAAATATATCAATAGAAATATAGAGTTGTCTTGTCATAAAAATAAAAAAAAATCTTATTTTAAAATTTTTTTATATAATAAAAAAAAGTCTTGTGTGGTCTTTACTTTTATTATTTGTTACAAATATATGTATATATATATATATATATATGAAAAATTCAAAAGTTTTGCTTTATTTCAAAATGTATATATCTTTATTTATGGCAAAAGTATTTATCTTGTTAAAGGTCTAGAAAAGTCCTTTCAGGCTCCCAGTTTTTCGAAAAAAAAAAAAAAAAATCCAAAATATTTTCCGTTATTGACTTCTTTAGAAAGTTTTATATATATATATATATGAAAATTCAAAATTCACAAAAAATCGCATATATTTTTGTTTTTAGCAGGATAAGTGTCGTTTGTTAAAATCTTGTTAATAAATGTGCAGAATGAGCACGATTCCGAATGAACCCTTTTCAATCATGAATAAAATTCCCCTCCAATTGCGGCTCTGGTGGAATGATTTGGGCAAAGAGGGGCATGACGAAATCAAGAAGTATCTGAAAGGCCTCACGAGTTTGTTGGATATCAGGCCACGAGGAGATATCATAAGGGCACTAGTCCCCCACTGGGATCCTGCGCACAATGTCTTCCGCTTCTCAGATTTCGAACTTACCCCAACTTTAGAAGAAATAGCAGGGTATATCGGCAGCACTGAGACTCCTTTGAGGCACAAATATCTGATTGCTCCAAGAGCTGTAGCAGTACACCGGTTCCTGGACTCCTTAAAGATAGTCAGAACAGTTCATAACCCTGACTTGGCAAAAGGTTTTTGCAGCACGAGTTTCATATATCAAAGATATGGTCACATAGGAGGATTCGACAAGCCAGAAAACCAGTTGTGCAGCAAAGGTAATCGCCAGAAGTGGGAAGAACATAGACGAATTGCTTTCATGATAACTTTCTTAGGACTACTAATATTCCCAAGAAAAGATGGGAATATTGACATAAAGATAGCAGGGGTCGTCAGTACGTTGCTCACACAGAGTGATAGTACGTTGGCGCCCATGATAGTATCTGATATATTCCGGGCACTCACTTCTTGCAAAGCCGGAGGAAGCTTTTTCGAGGGTTGCAATTTGTTGTTGCAAATGTGGATGATCGAACACCTATGTCACCGAGCCCAGTTTCTGAGCCATGGATCCGCTGGAAAGACCTGCATAGAGGAGTTCTATACCAGAGTTGATGAAACCTACCTACCAGAAGGAGTTGTAGCATGGACCTCATATTTCCAAACCCTCAACGCCAGTCAAATACAGTGGGCGCTAGGATGGTTACCGATCGACGAAGTCATATACATGCCAGCAGCCAGGCCCCATTTTCTTTTAATGGGACTTAAGAGCATTCAACCATACGCGCCACATCGGGTTTTAAGGCAACTTGGGAGGTATCAGATAGTGCCGAAAGACGAGGATCTGAGCATCCAGGTAATCGAGATCAGTCCCGACGGCCAGTTTCCTGAAGCAAGGGTTCGTCAAATTTGGAGCCAATGTCAATACTTAGAAGCAAATACTTGTGTAATGAATCGGGCAAAAGGGGAAGTTTCGCCCGGGTATCAAGCCTGGTACAAAAGGGAGACATCACCTGGAAGACCGACCAAAAGACCTCACCTGCAAGAATTTGCCAAATCTTCACAAGAATAGTGGGACTGGTTGGCCAAAGAGCAAGAATATCTTGTCAAAGCAGGCAAACTGAAGCAACAAATCCAGGATATGAAGTTTGAGTGCCAATTACAGTCTGCTGCCCACAAGGGAGAAAAGAACCAGTTAATCAGAGAAAGCGAGATCCTCAAAGCTCAGATCCGGAGAATGAAAAAAGAGGCTAATAGCCAGCTAAGAAGCCAGGCAGATAAAAGATTGATAGCAGGGTTAAAAGATCAGGTTGCGGAATGCCAGGAAGATTTGGAAAAAGCCAGGGCCAGCACAGCAAAATTGCGAACCAAGTGGGCAAAGGGTGCGATGGCTCGGAGGCAGCGCCTGCAACAAGTCATAAGGGAGTATGAACTGAGCATCGGGACATTAAGGGAAACGAATGCCTCTCTTCGAGAAAGGATCCTCAAGCAAACACGAAATGCCCAAGACGACAGAAGGCAATATTACGATGCAATGACCAGAATGGAAAGGCAAATGGAGATGTTCCAGGATCAGCTTGCCAACAATGCGCAAACACTGGGATTGAAGAACCAACAGATAAGGCATTTGTTCACAGAAAGGGACAACATCCGGGGAAGGATTGATGAAATAGGGCATTACATCTACATGAAATGCTCGGCATATGAGCGAACACCTCGGAAGACCCTCCTTGTTTCCATCATGGGTTGCGTCCGCCGGATTATGAACGAATTGAAGAGCTTGCAAAGAGACCTTACACCTAGAGCCGCAAAAAGGCCGGATGATGCCTCACGGCCCCTTAAATTGGAGAATTAGTTTTGGTCAAGTCCTGTTTATTTGGCTTTGGTTGTTTTTCCATATGTTGTTTTCTTTTTCGTTAAACCGAGTTTGAAACCGTCGAGTTTGTACTATTGCTATTCCTTGCTTGATGTAATTTGTAATAGCAAAATTTTGAGAATGAATTCAATGATTTCACAAAAATTGTGTGTTTTTACTTTAAGGCAGAACTACGCCTGGTCTGATTCACGCGGGGACGTGATACGTAGGCAATCCCCATAAGATTCGACCGCTTTTAATAAATAAAGAAAAGAAAATGTAAATAAAATAAGACGCGGGGTTTCGCAGAATACTCTAAAAGAGACGAATGAACAAACCGGGATGACGCATGTGGTTTGAAGCAAAGCATGTAGAAACGGTTAACTGCCTAGGTGCATTGCATCCTCTATGTGTTATGATCAAATCTGTTAAGCTCTAACACTAACAAAGTTTGTTGTTGTCTGATAACCAGACAGTTAGTTGTTAAAAAATTCTGGCAACACATTCATACCAAACCAGATCCAAAGGACCGGTAGCAACAAGCATGACTACTTCAGAGAATAGTAATGAGGAAGAAAGGCCGATGAGCCAGTTGCTAAAAGAGGCGATGGAAAAGATTGAAAGGATGGGACTAGAGATGCATGCAATGCAGCTAGCCCTGGCCAAAACACAAAAGAGCCCTGAGACACTGGGACACATGCCGGAATACCCTCACTCTGGCCCCTCCACAAGCCGCCCAAATCCCCTCTATCATCAAGAAAGAAGCCCTCATGATTCCCAAGCTCCACCACCCCATCAACCTCTCCCAACACCCAATATTCCCATTTTTGTGGGACCTGCATCAGCCCCTTTGCAGCGAACGACCAGTGAGCCATTGTTTCAGGCTCACGATACACAATACTACCCCCTGAACCTACATTCCATGCACCCGAACCACAGGCTTACAATCCCCATTTGGAAGTACCGGCAGAGGTTGAGAAGCCGGTTAAGGCCCCTGAACAGGATGAAGTGTTGAGAAAGTTCAAAAGCCTGGAGCAATCCTTCAGGAACTTACACGGGCTGGGCAATCAAGTCAGCGTGGCATACAAAGATCTGTGCCCTTTCCCAGATGTCCAACTCCCGGCTGGGTTCAAGATGCCCAAGTTTGATTTATATGAAGGGCACGGTGATCCCATGGCACATTTGCGGGGATTCTGTAGCAAAATGAGAGGGGCAGGAGGCAAGGATGAGCTTTTGATAGCTTATTTCGGCCAAAGTCTGAGCGGATCTGCACTGGAATGGTATACCAGGCAGGATTTCAGCAGGTGGTACACGTGGGATGATCTGGCACAGGCTTTTGCAGGTCATTTCCAGTACAATCTAGAGATAGTCCCTGACCGTCTCACGTTATTGAGAACTGGGAAGAAACCCGGGGAAAGTTTTCGCGAGTTCGGATTCCGCTGGAGAGAACAAGCAGCTAGAGTCGATCCTCCCATGAGAGAGGGAGAAATGGTAGACTACTTTTTGCAGACATTGGATCCAACCTACTTTGGTCACTTGGTGACAACGGTTGGAAAATCTTTCAACGAGGTGGTCAAAATAGGGGTCATGATAGAAGAAGGTTTGAGGTCGGACAAGATCTTAAACTATTCGGCACTTAAGGCCACGACCCAGGCTATTCAAAGCGGCACGGGAGGTGCGCTAAGAAGAAAGAAAGAAGAGGTTGCCACGATCGAGGCAGGCAGTTGGCCCAGGGCTGGCAGGCCACACTACAACCAACCCAGGCCTCACAGGTCAAACTATCCATACAACCCACCACAAAATTTCTATCCACCTCGAGAACCGCATTGTTCCGTACACCAAGCCCAGATATACACTCAGCCCCCTGTTCGCCCACAATGGCGCGCACCGGCTCCCCAGAACATATATGCACCACCACAAAACACTTACCCTCCACCAAGGGCATATAGAAATCCTTCAGGGGCAGGTTTCCGGGGAAATCCAGATGCCAGAAATGACAGGTTGCGGAAGCAAAGAACCTTCACCGAACTGGGAGAAACCTACACCGCTGTGTTCCACAAGCTGCGACAATTGGGTTTGGTTAGTCCCGTCCATACTCGGGAACCAAATCCCCCGCCTCAGAATTTGGACCGTTCAATCAGTTGTGAATACTGTTCAGGGATGCTCGGGCACGATACCGAGAAGTGTTGGAAGTTAAGGCATGCCATACAGGATCTTATTGACACCAATAAGATCGAGGTCCAGACACCGGAGGCTCCTAACATCAACCAAAACCCGCTGCCAGCGCACCACGAAGCTCACATGATTGAGTTGGTGTGTGAGGGAGGTGAATTAAGAAAACCCTCACAAACAGTGATGATGATCCAAGCTGCCCCAAAAGAAGTCTTAACCAGGGGAGGAACAAATGTACAGTCGCAGGGAGAAGGTGTCAAGCCGGTAGTAATATGGGGGAAGAACCCGTCCGTCATAACAAGCAAACCCGAGCCAAGCAAATTGGTAATACCAGGGATCCTGCCCACACCGGCAGTCATGTTGAAAGGGGTATGTAGAGAACGGGTGACCATAAAGCCGGTGGTCCAACTGCCTGTGCTTGACAGCAGGGCTGTGCCCTGGAAATATGAAAAAGCAGTGGTAACGTACCAAGGAAAACAGGTGGAAGAAGTCAGTTGTGAAGCGCAAGGTTTGACTCGATCAGGTCGATGTTTTGCTCCGGCGGAGTTAAGAAAAACCAACCCAGTGGCAACCAAGAAGCCAGTGTCAGAAGAAGAGGCTGAAGACTTCCTGAGGAAGATGAAAGTACAAGACTATTCTGTGGTTGAGCAGCTGAGAAAAACACCTGCCCAGATCTCACTATTGTCATTACTCCTCCATTCCGAGGAACATCGTCGGGCCCTGTTAAAGATATTGAACGAGGCTCATGTACCCAGTGAGATTTCTGTAAACCACCTGGAAACCATTGCTAGCAAGATTTTCGAGGTGAACAGAGTGACATTCTCAGATGATGACCTGCCGGTGGAAGGTACGGAGCATAACAAAGCTCTATACCTAGCTGTCAAATGTGAAGACTCGGTGGTAACCCGAGTATTGGTGGATAACGGCTCAAGCGCCAATATTTGTCCATTGTCCACCCTGGACCAGTTAAAGATTGACCGTGGAAGAATCCGGGAGAATAGCATCTGTGTCCGAGGGTTTGACGGAAACGGAACAGCCACTGTGGGGGATGTTGTACTTGAACTAACCATTGGCCCGGTCCTGTTTACCATGGAATTCCAGGTATTGGACGCCACGGTATCTTACAACTTGCTGTTAGGACGACCCTGGATTCACGCAGCTAAAGCGGTGCCTTCCACCCTACATCAGACAGTGAAGTTCGAGTGGGAAAGACAAGAGGTCGTGTTGCACGGTGAGGATACAACATACACCATGGGCGGAATCATTGTGCCTTTCATAGAGACCAGTGATGACAAGGGTCCTTGGGTCTACCAGATTCTCGATACAGGGTCGGCCAACAAAATCTCTGAAGGAGAAATCATCCCGCACCCTAGGGTAGCTGCCGCAACAGTCATGATGGTATCGGAGATGCTGGGTAACGGATTTGTGCCGGGAAAAGGCCTGGGAGTTGAACTTCAAGGGATAGTCCAACCTGTTTCCCTTCCTAAGAATCTGGAAACCTTCGGGTTGGGGTTCAAACCAACCGCAGCAGACAGGAAGGAGGCGCGAAGAATGAAGAAGAAGGTCTGGTTTCTGCCTAAACCAGTGCCACGCCTCTCAAGGTCTTTTGTTAAAGCAAGTGCCAAGGGGTCAGCGATCCCAAAGATTCGAGGACCTTTGATCGGTGTAAATGAAGACCTGAATCAGAGTTTTGAGAGACTATTCGCAGATGTCAGTATGGTGGAAGCTGGAGAGGGTTCCAGCAGGGCAGAGATACAATTTGTGGGGCCTGAGGCCAAGACCAACAATTGGACGATTACTCCTCTCCCTGTCCGAGGGGAGTCTTGGTAGTAGGCTTTGATTAATGTTTTGTTTGTTTGTTTGTTTGATCGGATTATCCAAGGGTGTAATCCCAATTTTACTTTCGTTTTGTAAAAGTGTGAACCCTTTTTATCCTGCAAATCTAATAAAGTTCTTTTCTTTTGTCCCATTTTAATTTCTGGTTTTGTTTTCTTTCTGAACAGTTCTCTTTTTACTGGTCCTAATGACATGGCATGCACAACGGATCTTCGACCTAGTCTAATAAATCAATCTGAATCTGACTCAATGATGCAAGAGGTCGTTTGTGATAATGAATCCGAATGTGACGAAAGGGAAGCCTTCGAAGAAATAAATCGAGAACTATGCCAATTTGAAGAGAAACCCAAGCCTAACCTAAATGACACTGAGGCTGTGAACCTAGGAAACGCTGATAACATCCAAGAGACCAAAATTAGCATCCACATTGAGCCGAATGTCAAAGCAGAATTGATCGAAACTCTCAGGGAATTCAAAGATGTTTTTGCATGGTCATATGATGATATGCCTGGATTGAGCACCGATTTAGTGGTTCACAAATTGCCCACTGACCCGGCATACCCTCCGGTCAAGCAAAAACTAAGGAAATTTAAAACAGAAATGAGTGTAAAGATCAAAGAAGAGGTGATTAAGCAATTACAATCTAAGGTCATTCGGGTCACTCGGTATCCCGAGTGGCTGGCCAATGTGGTACCAGTCCCAAAGAAGGATGGAAAAATCAGGGTGTGCGTCGACTACCGCAATCTCAACAAAGCAAGTCCCAAGGACAATTTCCCGTTACCCAACATTCATATCCTGATCGATAATTGCGCTGGGCGCGAGATCGGATCCTTTGTGGATTGCTATGCGGGTTATCATCAGATCCTAATGGACGAAGAGGATGCTGAGAAGACAGCGTTTATCACGCCATGGGGAACCTACTGCTATCGGGTAATGCCGTTTGGGTTAAAGAACGCCGGGGCAACGTACATGCGAGCAATGACTGCGGTGTTTCATGACATGATACACAAGGAAATTGAGGTGTACGTCGATGATGTGATCATCAAATCTTGGCGTCAGGAGGACCATGTAGCAGACCTAAGGAGATTTTTCCAAAGACTCCGGAGGTATGATATCAAGCTTAACCCGGCCAAATGCGCATTCGGGGTTCCATCAGGGAAGTTGCTAGGATTCATCGTCAGTCGACGGGGGATTGAGTTGGACCCATCCAAAATTGAATCCATCCGAGATTTGCCACCGCCAAGGAACAAAACAGAGGTAATGAGCTTGCTGGGTAGACTCAATTATATCAGCAGGTTCATCGCTCAACTCACGGCAACTTGTGAGCCCATATTTCGGCTACTGAGAAAGGATGCTGCAGTAGGTTGGACGGCAGAGTGCCAGGAGGCTTTCGACCAAATCAAAGGGTATCTGTCTAATCCACCCGTATTGGTCCCGCCTAAGCCCGGGAAACCCCTAATCCTTTACCTGACGGTCTTGGAAAATTCATTTGGTTGTGTACTGGGGCAACATGATGACACAGGGAGGAAGGAGCAGGCCATCTACTATCTTAGCAAGAAATTCACAGTGCATGAGGTCAAGTACACTCAACTCGAGAAAACATGCTGCGCCCTGACTTGGGTAGCTCAGAAGTTGAAGCACTACCTGTCTTCATATACTACTTATCTCATATCCCGCTTGGACCCATTGAAGTATATCTTTCAGAAACCTATGCCCACGGGAGGTTGGCAAAATGGCAAATTCTGCTCACAGAATTTGATATCATCTACGTGACAAGGACGGCCATGAAAGCCCAGGCACTGGCAGACCATTTGGCAGAAAATCCCGTTGATGAAAAATACGAGCCCTTAAGAACGTATTTTCCTGACGAAGAGGTGATGCATACGAATGAGTTGGAATTACCCGAGGAATCAGGTTGGAAGCTTTTCTTCGATGGAGCTGCAAACGCAAAAGGGGTTGGAATAGGGGCAGTACTCATTTCTGAAACAGGACGGCATTATCCTGTTACGGCCCAACTGCGCTTCTACTGCACTAACAATATGGCCGAATATGAGGCTTGCATTCTGGGTCTGCGCTTGGCTGCTGACATGGATGTCCAAGACGTCTTGGTCTTGGGAGACTCGGACCTCTTGGTACATCAAATTCAGGGGGAATGGGAAACACGAGATCTAAAGCTCATACCATACCGACAATGCTTGCATGATCTGAGCAAGCAATTTCGATCGGTGAAGTTCAAACACATCCCGAGAGTTCACAATGAGGTTGCAGATGCCTTAGCCACCTTAGCATCAATGCTGCACCACCCTGACAAAATGTATGTTGATCCTCTGCATATCCAAGTCCGTGATCAGCACGCCTACTGCAATACCATAGAAGAAGAAGCAGATGGCGAACCCTGGTTTCATGATATCAAGGAATACCTCAGAATGGGGATATATCCAGAACATGCCTCGAGAGACCAAAAAAGAGCCCTTCGGCGTTTATCGAATGGTTTCTTCCTCAGTGGAGGAGTATTGTACAAAAGAACCCCGGATTTGGGATTGTTGAGATGCGTAGATGCCAGTCAAGCAATGCCGGTCATGGAAGAGGTACATGCGGGAGTTTGCGGACCACACATGAGCGGATATGTATTGGCGAGAAAGATCCTTCGAACAGGGTGTTATTGGCTCACCATGGAACGCGACTGTATCACTTTTGTGAGGAAATGCCATCAGTGCCAGATACATGGAGATTTGATTCATTCTCCGCCAACAGAGTTACATACGATGTCAGCACCTTGGCCGTTTGTGGCCTGGGGCATGGATGTCATCGGGCCCATCGAGCCAGCAGCATCCAACGGTCACAGGTTCATTCTAGTGACCATTGATTACTTCACCAAATGGGTTGAGGCTAAAACCTTCAAGTCGGTAACCAAGAAGGCAGTGGTGGACTTTATTCACTCCCATATCATCTGCAGATTTGGGATCCCAAAAGTGATCATCACGGATAACGGTGCGAATCTTAATAGCAGCTTGATGAGAGAGGTATGCCAACAATTCAAGATTACACACCGCAATTCCACCCCATATCGTCCTAAGGCAAATGGAGCAGTCGAAGCAGCCAATAAGAATATCAAGAAGATACTGCGAAAAATGGTGGAAGGGTCCAGACAGTGGCACGAGAAATTGCCCTTTGCTTTGTTGGGCTACCGCACTACCGTCCGGACTTCCATAGGCACAACTCCTTATTTGTTGGTGTATGGGACTGAGGCCGTGATACCAGCGGAGGTCGAAATTCCGTCCCTCCGAATTGTCGCTGAAGCCGGGATTGATGATGATGAATGGGTCAAAGCTCGATTGGAACAGTTGAGCCTGATAGATGAGAAAAGATTGGCAGCAGTGTGCCATGGTCAGCTGTACCAGAAGAGAATGGCAAGAACGTATAATAAAAAGGTGCGCCCCAGGAAGTTTGAAGTAGGGCAGCAGGTATTGAAGAAGATCCTCCCACATCAGGTCGAGGCGAAAGGCAAATTCGCCCCAAATTGGCAAGGGCCTTATATTGTGACCAGAGTCTTGGCCAATGGTGCCTTGTGTTTGACAGATGTCGAAGGTGGATGTGTCGACATGGCTATCAATTCAGATGCAGTCAAGAGATATTATGCGTAATTTCTTTAAATTATGGCAATTTTGGTTTATTTGTTTGTGTTTGGCGTTTGTTGAATAATGAGATGACGGAGGCAATTCTTTCTTCTATCCAAACACTTTTAACCTTCGCTTTCCCCTTTGAGCCTTGAGCAAATTCTTTCAATACCCCTCTTTTGGAATCACTAATGGGAAAGATATAAAAAAAAAAAAAAAAAAAGAAAAGAAAGGAAAAGAAAAGAAAAAGAAAAAGAAAAGGAAAAGAAAATGGAAAGAAAGAAAAGAAAAATCAAGGAATATAAAACCGTGGGAACTACGTTTGACCTGATTCCTCAAAGAGGATACGTAGGCGCCTCACGGCTCGGTCATAGTATGCATCATAGCAAATATAGGATGCATAATGTACATAGTATGCATCATAGCAAATATAGGATGCATAATGTACATAGTATGCATCATAGCAAATATAGGATGCATAATGTACATAGTATGCATCATAGCAAATATAGGATGCATAATGTACATAGTGTGCACAATATAGCACAATGTGCGTAACGCACGTAACTCAACATAAGCATAAAAAATAAAATTCCCCAAGCAAGAAAACTGGGGCAGAGGTTATGTTTTAAGTTCCAACAAAGGTTAGATTCCAAAAGTTGTAGCACATCACCCTTCAAATTGTTTTCATTTTTGTAGCCTTTCTTCAATCCCACACCAAAACCAACGTCAACATCCAAAAGACCTCCCGATCAATGTTCGAGAGATGCCAAATCCGGAAAATAAGGCCGAGAATAATACACCAAGCCCCAGCAAAGAAGAGGATCGTAAGATTGGGAACGAATTGATTAGTCAAAGGAATCTCCAGAAAAGAGGGTCGTATCTACAACACCCCGATTCCTCGAAAGAAATAAAATGAGAGAGTCTCATCGGTGAAAACCTTCGCAGGCACCGAGAGGCGATGTAAGATGAGGGATATAAAATGAGAGAGTCTTATTGGTGAAAACCTTCACAGGCACCATAAGGCGCCGGGAGATGAGAGAAAAGAGAGAGTCTCATTAGTGAAAACCCCTCGAAGGGCACTATGAGGCGACGAGACAGATCAGCGAAGCTACCACATTTGCAACAAGATGAACATCCATTTATCATCCCCAGCAAGTCAGACCGTCGGACAAATTGATTGATACAAATAGACTGGGTCGGGAATCTATGGTGCACGTCATGATCACGGGGACCAATTGTGTCCTCCAGATAAGTTCTTTGGATTGTCTCCTCCCACAAAAATATTGGTTCAGAAAGTTTTTCTTTTTTCCATATCTTTATTTCTTTTCCTAAAATGTGTCTTGAAAGGATTTTTCAAAGCTTACTACCAGAAACCAAAGGAGAATTCATCCAAATGCCGGATGATACAAACAGTCGTAAAGGCCGGTCCCAGGCAATGCAGGGATTGTGCCCGGAAATTTTGGAAGAAGTAAGCTCCAAAAGGGAGTGGTTTCGGGAGTTAGAAGCAGACCCCCACATCATGTGTTTAAAGAGAAAGAAGAAAAGGGGATAAATTGAAAACCGATCCCCAGCAGGCGAGAGACCCCCAACAGGCAACTTTGCCCGCCAACCAATTATGGGGACAAAGAGCAAGAAAAGGGGAAGAAAGGAAGACCATCCGCCAGAAAGGCACCCTCTACCACCACGATAAAAACTAATTAAATCCTTCTGTCTGCTGCAGGAAAGCAAAGGATTGACGAGAACAGCAACGCCAAGGGAGTCACCAAGACCGGGGCAGAAAATTTTCTGCCAGTTGTCGAAAATTTTCTCGGAGGAACGAGGAAGCAATTTTAATACATTTAAGTTCTAGGTCGCCCACCAGTATAATGCGGGAATACTTTTAAGTTCTAGGTCGCCCACCAGTATAATGCGGGAATACATTTAAGTTCTAGGTCGCCCACCAGTATAATGCGGGAATACTTTTAAGTTCTAGGTCGCCCACCAGTATAATGCGGGAATACTTTTAAGTTCTAGGTCGCCCACCAGTATAATGCGGGAATACTTTTAAGTTCTAGGTCGCCCACCAGTATAATGCGGGAATACATTTAAGTTCTAGGTCGCCCACCAGTATAATGCGGGAATACTTTTAAGTTCTAGGTCGCCCACCAGTATAATGCGGGAATACTTTTAAGTTCTAGGTCGCCCACCAGTATAATGCGGGAATACTCTTAAGTTCTAGGTCGCCCACCAGTATAATGCGGGAATACATTCAGCTCTAGATTTTGGAATCAGTCGCCCCACCTGAAGACGGAAGGGTACAACAGAGATCCCCAAACGGGAAACAATGAAATCCCTAGCACCAAGAAGCAGACAACTGCAGAGGCCAGCGCGCCATTCAAAAGGAAAAAGGAACAGTTTGGGAACGTTGTAGCATGCCTAGTATAACAATTCTGATGAAAAGCCATACCACTGAAGAAACCATTGGAAGATTTAAAGAAGAAAGCCGTATCCCCAGCAAATCAAGCAAAGTGATGAGAACTGACAGTCAGAAAAGGTGAAGGACCAGCATCATCTCCAAGTTCACAAAATAAAGGCGTCAGAGGAAAACGTTAGCCGACAAGAAAGCAAGGCAACAAGAACAAGTCGAAGATGGATGAGATCTCATACTCTAGCTTAACTTCTTGTTTTTCCTTTTAGAGCAATGTAACAGGGAGATCGGTTGAGCAGTAGCATCCTACAGCAGCATGCAACAGCGCACAACAGCAGCAAGTAATACAGTCGCACGGTAGTCCCAGCTACCAAAATTTCCCGAACTACATTGACCTGATTCCTGTTCAGCCCAGGATATGTAGGAAACCCCTGAAGCAAAGGTTCGGTCAAATCTTTTTCAAAAAATGCTTCCCACGGAGTATTCGGACGGGCAAAAATCGCTCGCTTTATCTTTGCGCGAAAACCCTTCGTGTCTTCGTGCAAAGAGGGGCAGCTGTAAGCACGTGATTTTTGCTTCACGGACAATTGCTCCAAAAGAAAATAAAAATAGCGGCAAAGGGCTTCGCTGTACAATTTTTCGGTCTTTCCGTGACATGTTTTGTTAATCGTTTGTGAGTCTGTCCATTTTTGCATTTAATCATTAACAAACAAAAATACAAAATATGCATGTTAGGATGATTAAACCATAATTCGGTCAGTAAAAGAAAATTCAAAATATATATATATATGTGTGCATCGCTCGTTCTAGGCTTTTAGTTAACTTACTTAAATAATTTTTGTGATAATTGTGTTAAAATGTTGCATTGTTGTTTAGTTTTAATTTCGTTATTTTGTTATTTATTATTTTTATTTTTGTTTTAAAAGAAAAAAATGAAATTAGAAAAACAAAAGAGAAGGAAATCGGTTTGGGCCAAAAATTAAACAAAATAACTGGCCCAACCAGCACGCAGGCCCAGTCCAAATCCGGTTGCCCAGACACCTCCTGAAACGACACCGTTTCAGGCCAATCCATCTCAGCCGTTCCAATCAATCCAATCCAACGGTCCAGGATCATTTTCAGCAACCCGTGTTCAAACCCGACCCAATAACCAATCCGATCCAATCCCCCACTTAAACCAAACGACCTCGTTTAATTACCAAACGACCCCGTCCCATTTCTCAACATCAGATCTAAGCCGTTGAGATCATCTGATCTAACGGCTCAGATCCGATCAACCTCACCATATATAAACCTTCCCTTACACCCCACGCCCCCTATCCGAACCCCACCCCTCACTCGTCTCCTTCCCTGAACCCTGAAACCCCCAAACCCTAGCAGCCGCCCTAGTCTCCTTCGCCATTAAAGCCGGCGGCACGAACGCCGGTGACCACCCCCTGGACACCCTAAATCTCCCAAGTGGCGACTCTAAAATAAATAAACTAATCCCGTTCCGATTGTCCTTTAATTGGAAAAACTCCCTTGCGCCCTCTCGGGTGCGGAAAAAGGAGGTGTGACAGATGTTGAGACTTGATATCCTCATTTAGAGAAACTTGCATTAGCCTTAATTATGGCATCTAGAAAGTTATGACCTTATTTCCAATGTCATCCTATCTTTGTGGTAACCGCCTACCCCTTACGTAATATACTGCATAAACAAGATTTATCCGGTAGATTATCCAAGTGGGATATAGAACCAAGCGAATATGACATTACATATCAACCTAGAACTGCAATAAAGTCACAAGTTTTGGAAGATTTCGTGGCAGATTTTAGCCAAGGGATACAATTGGAAGCAGAAAAAGAACTACAGGTATTTAACAAGTCTAATCTAGGGACTTGGACCTTATTTATTGATGGTTCATCAAATGTAAAAGCAGCAAGTCTAGGTATTGTCCTGGTACCACATGCGGGTGAAACCATACGACAAGCAATAAAATGTCATCCCATCACCAACAATGAAGCAGAATATGAAGCTGTGATTGCAAGTTTAGAATTGGCACGAGAGCTCAGAATAGAGCAAGTCATAATCAAAAGCGATTCGCAGCTCGTGGTTAACCAAATGCAGGGGACTTATACAGCTAGAGAAGCAAGGATGCAACAATACCTGCAAAAGGCACGAGATTTGGTCAGGTAATTTCAAACTTGGAAAGTCATGCAGATACCAAGGGAAGAAAATGTCGAGGCAGACGCTCTATCTAACCTCGCATCCACTGCGGAAGTAACAAATGAAGAAAATGCTTTCGTAATACATTTGTTTCATTCAGTGCTTGACCAAGACAAAAATAAGGTAAATTACAATAATCTAACTTGGGATTCGAGAAATGAGATTGTTAATTTTTTTTTGCAGTATGGAATACTACCTGAAGACAAGAAAAAGGCTCAAGCACTTCGCCAAAAAGCTACTCGTTACTGTTCAAATCAAGGCAATCTATATCGAAAAATGTTCGGTGGCCCTCTAGCAAGATGTCTCGGGCCTTCTCAAACGGAATATGTGATGAAAGAAATACACGAGGGACATTGTGGGAATCACGCTGGAGGAAGATCTTTAGTAAAAACCATAATTAGAGATGGCTATTACTAGCCAAAAATGAAAGAAGAGGCGGAAAGTTTTGTGGCTAAATGTGACAAGTGCCAAAGATATGACAACAACATGCATCGACCAGCTAAATTATTACATCTGGTGATGACGTCGTGGCCTTTTATGAAATAGGGGATGGATATCGTAGGTCCACTACCAAGCCAAAGGTAAGGTAAAATTTTTGTTAGTGCTCACTGACTATTTTACTAAGTGGGTAGAAGCGAGAGCTTTCAAACAGGTACGAGAAAAAGAGGTCAGAGACTTCATCTGGAGAAACATCATATGCCAATTTGTGGTGCCAAAGGAGATCGTATGTGATAATAGCCCACAATTTATAGGTGCACAAATCACAGAATTCTTCCAAAGTTGGCAAATTAAAAGGATTACCTCAATACCTTACCATCCGGTGGGCAATGGACAAGCTGAATCAACAAATAAAGTCATCATCAACAACTTGAAGAAAAGACTGGAAGAATCAAAGGGCAATTGGCCAGAGTACTACCTAGAGTCTTGTGGGCTTACCGAACAACAGCAAAACAAGTACGGGAAAACACCATTTATACTTGTATACGGAGCTGAAATCCTAATTCCAGTCGAGATAGGGTAACCAAGTACGAGATATACTCAAGCTACCGAAGAGTCGAATGAAGAAGAGATGCGGGTAAACCTGGATTTACTTGAAAAAAGAAGGGAAACTGCATTAATAAGGATGGCAGCGCAAAAATAGGTCATTGAGCGGTATTACAATCGGAAAGCTCATCTCAGATACTTCAAGATTGGGGACTACGTACTCAAGAAAGTTTTCCAATACACGAGGGCAGCCAACACTGGAAAGTTAAGTCCAAATTGGGAAGGGCCTTACAAGATTCATGGTATCGCAAGAAAAGGTGCATACGAGCTTGAAACATTGGATGGCAAGATTCTATCTTCAAATTGGAATGTTGTTCATCTGAAGAAATACTACTTCTAAGGGAAAGAAATACCAATAGTCAGGTATCCCCATTCACGATTTTTATTTTTGAATTGTTAAAATCTTACTAACTATTTTAGATGATAGGCAAAAAGTTAGCCCACAAAATGATGAATTACTACCTGAAAGACACGTGGAAAGAACATAATTCCTGGTCTAGGGTTACAACTATTCTAATGGAAATATAATGGGTTAAGCAGTCTTCATCTAAAATTGTACCTTCGAGTCCCATATGTTTTTCCTTTTCAGGAAAAGGGCCGCATGGAAGGAATAATCAAGTGCTCGAGATTTCATACTTTAAAGCTCAAACACTTTGGGGACTATATAATATGCATATGGTATATGTATAAGAAAGGCAAAGAAGGCATAAATAATTAAATTTCAAGTCAAGCCTAAAGTCTACTCAACAAATATCAAGTTTAGAGCAAAGTCACAAGCCAAAAAATGCAAGCCTGATCCAAAAATTATGATGAATACACTCATGGATAAAAATTTCAAACTCCTATGAATGTTTAGGTTAAAGGCGGTATTTAGCCATGGGTCATAAAGAAACCCTTGGATTTCTTTTATAAATCTGTTGTAAAGAAAATAGTTACAGAAGAGTTATAGAAGATACTTAAATACGTGTAAGATGTTATTTAAGCTTGACAAAGTTCAAATGAAAACTTTATCAAAGTTAATCCAAGAAACATGTGTGTTCCTATTTCTCCTTTCGTATGTTTACACCATTACAAAGTTGAGACATCTTCTTCATTAAGTGTCATATATAAAAGGGCCCTATTTTATAATTCATGTTTGATTCAAAAATTCATCAAGTTAACTAAGCATTTATAAAAAATGTAAAAAGTTAAAAGGGGAAACAAAACCCCGCATATTGAAATTAAATAAAAGCAAGACCTTGAACTTACAAAGAAAAAAGGCAAGGGCAAATCATTAAAAGAGTATAACAGAAACTCAAGTCGAAGGTATTATAAGTTGAAACATAAAACTTTATAATATTCAGTTAAAATTAAGTATACACTTAGTTCTAACTTAATTATCATTACAAAATCCTCGAAAAGACCTGGGGATATGTTGTTACTAAAAACATTACCCCTAAATGGGACCAGGGGTAAAAGCACCAAACATTCCACCAACAAAAAAAAGATAGAAATTAAACTTCACAAGTAAACTTTCACTGTAGAGCAGGTTCTGAAGAAGAATTTATGATGGCATCATCAGCAGCAGAAGGCTCGATTTGATCAGAATGAGCTGGGACATCCACTGCACCAGGATCAGCTTCAACATTTTTCGGAGTATCAACCATGGGTAAAGAAAAGCTTTGGCTTTGCTGAGTTTTTTCCATTGTTTCCTTAATCTTTGCTAACTCAGCATCCATGTTAAAACCTTCCTGGCTTACCTCCATAAGAATATCATGGCGCGTGTTCAAAATGGCCCAACTTACTTCAATAACAGCCTTGTCCTCAAGAGCCTCATAGTCTCTTTCCCAATGATCAATTTCACTCTTGAGCTCCTCCCTCTCAACTAAAGCAGCATCATAAGAAGACTATAAAAGGGCAAGTGAACTCTCCAAAAAATTGACCGTGTAAGTAGACACACAGAGATCTTCTTGGTTCTAGGTGAGCGTTTGAACAAGCTCACCAACGTAAACCTTTTTCTCATTCAACAAAGCCTTCAAACCTCTAATCTCTTCAGTAGCTTTGGAGTGTTATTCAGCAAAAGACGACTCAAGAAGGTTTTTATCCTTACCCGCCTGGTTGGAAAAAGCTTTTTCAACTGCTAGCTCTGATGCCATGACTCTTAGCTGTTGCTCTAAGGTACATTTGTTTTCTTCTAAAACTTCCATCTCAAGTTGAAGACTTTCATATGGCTTTTTCCAATTATCCGACTCAATCTGGTAATCATGCATCAATTGCTCTGTATGGGAAACCCTTTTCATCGTCTCTGTACTGATGAGATTGATCTATAAAAAAGAGGTAAGAATCGTTGCAAAAGGAAAAATGGGATAGAACATGAAATAAATCAATACCTTCAATGATGATTGTACGGTGTCATTCATCCAAGTCAAAGAACTATGACTTTCTAGCTTGGAATTTTCAATTGGACCAATCAAGGATTTCAACCATACGTTAGCTTGGCCTGACTTCTTCAGAAGATTACCATCGGAAGGAACTTCAATGGTAATTTGCTTCATCGCTCTACTTCCACTTGAAGAACCAACTTCAGTTTGAGAAATATTAGTAGCAGGGATTGTAGAGAAAGTCATAATGGCTTAAGGCGGAGCAGAAATAACAGCAGTAAAAACAGGCAAAGGGCATTCCACTAGGACAGATATGGGGAAAGAGGCAAGAGGTGCTTCCTCAGATACTAAATCAAAACCTTCATTATCAAAACCCACGTGAAAAAGTTGTTTATCAGAGTCACGAGCTGCCATGGGAGTCTCTTCGGCAAAACTCACTAAAGTGGCTTCAACAGGCTCAGTCATGGGAACAAAACGAGGAGGAGTAACTTCGTCATCCGAAATGATGCATCTTCTAGCCTGCGGCCTTCTAACCAAAGAACTTCCATCCTGTTCCTCTTCCTCCTCAGAATCCTAGGGTTTGTCAGCTTTCCTTTTCGATGAAGAACTCTTATCTCTTGAGCTCTTGCCAAAGAAAGTCTAGAAGTTACGATTGACTCAGCGCTAATGCCACGAATAGGAAACCCGGATAAAAAGAAGGGTCAAATACATTCTAAAGAAAGAGTGAATAAAAATTGAAAGAAAGGAATAAAGTTTTTACAGTGAGTCTTAACCTTCCAACCAAACCTGTTTGAAAGGTATTTCCAAGATCTAACTTCCATCGGAGCAATGGTCAATAATTTCTATACCAACCACGGAAATTGAGAATCTCTTCAACAGTTCCCATGGTTGCTGAAAAAAGAAAAGTGAAACAACCACGGGAAGTACAAATCCTTTCTAAAGGGGGGGGGGAAGAGAAGAAAGAAAGTTGTAAAGAAACCTTGCGTGCAAAATTTCCCTTTTCAGGGAATGGTATATTTTCTTCACCTACTAACCCTACCGTAGGAGCAGCAACAAATCTGGCATACCAGCCACGATCCTTATCATCCTCAGGGCTGACTAAAACCCACTTACTCCTTGCCACTAAAGTAAAAATCCCATGCCAGAATAACTTAGTGGAGTAGAGATGGATCAGATGAAAAAAGGTGAAAGGCAATTGAGCCAAATTGGCCAAATACCTTAAACATGCAACAACTCTCCATACAATAGGATCGATTTGTCCTAAACACACATTGAAGAAGAGGCAGAGTTCAATAATGACTGGATCAATAGGGGTTCTAAATCCCAAGGTAAAAGCGTACGTATACACAAAGGAAAAGCCAGCTTTGAAAGAAGTAACTTTGATTTGCAATAGGGATCAGAATTGGGAAATCGAAACTCCAATGGCAATCTCTAAGAATAATAGAGATCAAGCCTTTAGTAATATGTGAAGGGAAAACATCATCACGATCATGAGAGGACATGGAGGAAACGTGGTTCCTAATTGATTCTCTATCAGTATAAAAAGAAAGTTCAGAAGGGATAATCTCGTCTACTGTAGGTTCACGGATTGGCTCATTGGAATCCCTACTTCTGGCAGAAGACCTATGTGTCAGAGAAGCCCTGGTTCTAGAAGATAAAGGAGGAGTGAAACTCGGTAGAGAAGAAGAAGAACCTTTAATAGCAACCGACCCTAGACTACGCAGTCTTCCCCCTCTCCTGCTTCTAGTAAGAGCAAAGGGAAGTTCATCAATAATATGAACTTTTTGGGGATTAGGGTTCGAAGAAGACATAGTTGTACGAGGAAGTAGAGAATATTGAATATTCAAAGATGGAAAACTTTTCTGAGAAAGAAAAGACAAAGGATATATTTATACTCAGAAGAAACCGTCAAACAAAAAGGTAATGATGGGAACGTCATAATGAAAACTGTCACTTCGTGATTGATGTAAGACGTAAAAGAGCCTTAAAAGGCGCTGAAGGGTTGCAGAACCAATCAAAAGTCATCACGTGTCACATGCATTAAATGAAAGTGACATGCGAAGCGTCAGTTCTGGAGAAGGTATAATGACATATAGAATGGCGGCAAAAATTTCCGCTTTAATGAGATCCACTTCCCAGATATTCAATTGATGAATAAATGGCAAGTGGGGAGACTATTTGTATTGGGAAAAATCAAGTTAATATTTGAAATTAATTATGTGCTGACATGTCAAGACACGTGGATCAATGAAAGAATGACAGCTAGCAAAGAGTATTCAAAGAGACACGAGCCTTAATAGACACGGGCAAAGATTCGAGAAAACAAGAAGGAGCGGTTACTTAGATCTCTTGGTAATGTGAAGAAACATCGGATGAATGAACCTAGATAGCAAAAAGTATAGATATGTGTTATCTGTAATTAATGAGCATCAATGATGGAAAACGTTATAGAATCTTCACGAAATAGTTACGATTGTCAATTATAACGTTACATTAATGTCATTAATTGCTCATAATGGCTCTATTATGAGAGGAAAGAAACGTAGTACTTAGAAATAGCTATAAAAGGAGAAAAATAATATTTGTAAAGGGACACAGGATATTATTGGAATACACTGATTTACTTTGCATTGCTTACTCTGCTACCTTTCAATTTAATTCTTCCTTTTCATTACTTAGTCATTTCTTTATTTGATTATCAGTAACCCCAGTTATTCTAAAATTAAGCTTTGACCGAAATTCTTATTTTCTGGTTAAACATATGAAGCCTAAGGGCTAACCCTATTTCGAGTTCGAGCAAGTCCTCACTCGATCATAAAATCCCAAAGGCTATCTTAACCCGAGTTAGAGCAAACCCTCACTCGGGGACTATCCATAAATCCAATGGGCTAACTTTAATTCGAGTTCAAGCAAATCCTCACTCGGCTATAAAGCCTAAGAGCTATTTTCGTTTCGAGTTCGACCAAGTACTCACTTGACTACTAAGCCCAAAAGCTACCCGAGTTCGAGAAATTCTCACTCGGGGACTATCTTTCGAGCCAAAGGGCCACCTCATCTCAAGTTCGAGCATGTCCTCACTTGGTCATAAGGCTTAAGGGCTATTTTCATTTCAAGTTCGAGCATGCACTTACTCAATTATCGAGCCCAAGAGCTACCTTACCTCATCGACTGTTAAGCCTAAGAGCTACTCAAACTCAAGTTTGAATGGTCACTCGGGGACCATTGATCAGAAATGTTCGAGGGAAGAACTTATTGTCGGTCGTTACCATCTCAAAACTTTGTACATTTAAAAGGAATTTATGATAAGGCACTTTGACCCGCACAAAAGGGTAACATATTCAGAAGCCATGGAAGGAAAAAGGCTTTGTATAAACCTTTTTACATAAGCTATAGGTCACGATCAAGAGTTCCTCGCAAGGACCAATCAGTCTCAAAAGCAAAAAATTACTAAGAGCACAAAACCTAAGCAGCACGGTCCTTATCGGCAAAAGTGTCTTCGCCCTCAGAACCTTCCCCACCGCCGGACTCTCTAAAAGTTCACGAAGTTTTCCTCGGGAAAGGCCATATTCCAAGCTTTCATTTCCTCAGTCGCTTATGTCACGATAATGCTGTCGTGGCAAATCGGGGTAAAGATCAAGGACTTAATTCATTTCTTATCGTTATACTCTAAGAAATGCGGGGACTATCTGTATACGGTAGAAATAGGGGCTACCGTGGGCTCGAGGGTCACTTCAAGAGCGAGATCAAAATAGACCAGGAGCGAGCCCGATGGGAGGCTTCGAAGATCAAAGTATCCGATGAACATCGAGGCCAAACGTGACCGGTCTCGAGATAATGCCGTTATGAGTTTGTTACAAAAGGACAAAATTCATGCCACATCCCCAAGATCGTGGCGTAATCCCGAAATAGATTTGTACGAATTAGTACTAATCCGTACTAGGCGGTTAGACAACTGTCCCAATAAAATTCTTTATTGTAAATAGAAATGTACCTTATTTAGGGTTCTCCTATTATATAAAGGGGACTCACTCATTTGTAAACATCATCTAATCATTGGCAAAGAATATACTTTCTTACTTTTTTATTGTCCATCAGAATTGTCCCTGAGTTTTATTATTCTTGCTTTATTGTTCTTGGTTCATCTCGAGGTCCCTTTGGCTCGAGGTTGATACTGTCTAGCAACACTGGTTTGATTTACTTATTTCTTTCATTTACACGCTATACTTCTCGATTATTAATTAATATTGAATTAAATCACATATCTTTAAAACTACAAATCAAATTTAATTGTTACTCGTATTTTCGAGGTAAATAACTTATGATAAAGAATTTTTCCCTTGTGGAAAACTACTGAGTTTATTGTTGTTGTATGTACCACTTATGATAAAGAATATCATGTTAGTACATAGTTCCATAATTAAAGATTTTATTCAATTTCATTAAAAGATATATTTTTATATTTTCGAATACCCTTTTGCTAAAAGTTTGGACATAAATCTTCGCCAATTCAAACATTATATCGGTAGTAAGAGACTTGAATCTACAAAACAACCTGCAATTATAGAGTTCTTTCATAAATCTTGAAAGAATTAAATCTTCAAGTAGCTTTAAAATGTGTGCCTTAGAGTTAAATTTTTGTACATTTAGTAATGAATTTATTGATTATATATTAGATTTTTAAATATTTAATTAATAAAATACGCGTATCTTTTGAGATTTTAAATTTGAATAAATTTTTTACTTTTTATATGAAGGGGAGCCTTGACGTAACTGGTAAAGTTGTTGCCATGTGACCATGAGGTCACAAGTTCCAGTCGTGGAAACAATCTCTTACAAAAATGCAGGATAAGGCTGTGTAAAATAGACCTTTGTGGTCTGCTCCTTCTCCGGACCCTGCGCATAGCGGAAGCTTAGTCCACCGGGCCGCCCTTTTATATGTAAAGTTAAAAAAAGAAAAAAAGAAAAAAAAATAATTCTTGATATTTTTTGTTTATAATAGCCAAATAGTATTTAAACACCAAATGTTATTATATGCGTATAACAGTTATTTACTATAAAAATTAAAATACCGGAACAAACGAAGCTGTCATAAAGATGTTAGGTGACGGTAATTGGTTTATTCACACATCTATTTTGTCTCTTAAGAAAAATGTCTAGGGGCAGTAGAATAGTAACCATTACTAGAATTCTAATTATTAACAAAATGTAAAAGTTCATTCACTAATAAGGTAAGACGTCGATCATAATTATCATGACTCAAATCCAAATAAGTTAGATACCAATTATATGATTTATTCAATATAAAGTTAATATTACAAACAAAAAAAAAAGAAGATAATTGTGATAGCACTAGAATGTCTCTACATTTCCTGCTGAAATTTAAATCTCTAATAAAGAAAAGTAATAATAAAAGTGAATCAAATATAATACAAAAAGGTTAAAGTGGAGTATCATATATTTACTTTAACAAGAGCTATTAGGATTAAATTATTGAGATGGCTAATTATAGAAGAGAAATATATATTAAAAAAGGTACCACTTCAATAAGGTGCAATGTAACCAGAAAAGGTAAGAAAGCATTAGACTAAAAGCTGAAGTTAATATAATGTTTTAGAACAAATAATTGGTACATTTCGTACCCAAATTGAAATTGGTGGGTACTAGTAATTTATTTAAAAAATAAAATAAAAAGTACAATGGCTTATAAAAAAAATTCAGTCCTAATAATGTACAAAATGCCAAAAGGTTCTTCACTACTTTTTTTAATACAAAAAGGAATACTTTTATATCGGCTCTCTCATTTGCTAACTATCCAGGCAAAAGCTGCATTCTCGGAAGTTAGTTTCTTTGCCATCTTAGTGGAATTAGGCTGGAAAAAATTAAAGATTTGGCTCTCTTGTTTGATAACGGTTCGGGTCGATAGCTGAACTCTGAGCATTACTTCCACGGTTACTATCGACCCGAGCCTAAAAAAGAAAAATAATGAACTAAAAGCATTAGAGTAAAAGCTAAAATAAATAATTTTCTAAAGCAAATGATTGGTACGTTTCGTACCAAAATTGAAAAGGGGTTGGTACTAGGAATTTATTTTATTAAAAAATAAAAAAGTGCTACTATGACTTATAAAAGAATATTCACACCTAATAATGTACAAAATGCCAAAAGGTTCTTAACTGCTTTTCTGAATCCAAAAACTTCACTTCATATGCAATCAGACAAAATCTTATTTTATATAATGTTGTATAAATATATATTTTTTTATTAAGAATTATGTAATGTATATTTTATTTCATCATATAATTTTTAAGGTAAATTGTTGATTTAGTGTAAACTTCCAATGCAAACATGTATTTTAGCCAACTCCCTTCATTACATTTTCGTTAACACATAGTTAATTTGATGGATTTTCTATTTAAAAATAAAATCAAATTGGATCAATTCATTCTAATAAAATTTAATATCAAATATGCACCGTTTCTTACACGTATTAGCGATTTGATTTGAACACCGTAAGTAGAGATCGTGATCTTTATAATTAACTACCACTGGTGCAGCATAGGGGTGCACAAAGAAAATCGACAAACCGCACCAATTCGAGTCAAACCGAGAAAAAAAACCCGACTATAGTTTGGTTTGGTGTTGGAAAAAAGAAATCCGACCATAATTGGTCTGGTTTGGTTTTAACTAAAGAAGGTCAAACCGAAACCAAACCAACCGCACAGTACATATATAGAAATTTTAGATATATTTAATATATAAATATACTTATTGTGATGTAATTTATACATATTTCTTAAAAAAATTCATAATTTTATCTTTTAATGTATTATTTCAAGGTTGGACCTAGAACTTTTGAATATTCTAATAAGTTTTATAGCCATTAATATTAGTAAATTAAATAATACTAATAAAAGCCCAAACAAAAATTAAATCCATACTAATGCTAACAAAAGACATTCAATTCAATACTACGATCGAGAATGTATTGTATATCTATTTTTTGGTTTGCAATAATTTAGATAAAAATGCATAACCTATTTTTATTTTTTTGTAGCGTTTAGTCATGTAATTAATACTCCCTTATTAGTCTATTTATTTTAGCATGACTTAATACTTTTAGATTATATTTATTTTTATTATGGCTTTTATTTAGCAATATTTATATTACATAATTTTATTGTCTTTATTGTTGAATATTTTAGGATAATATCATGACACATCTCATATTTTGTATTATTTTCTTGAAAATACTTTATATAGTTGTATCTTACTAGGATTAAAGAAATATTTGAGCACAAGTTATATGTTTTGTTCTACAAAGATTTTACCAGAAAAAATCCGAATAACCCGAAAACCCGAAAAAATCGAGATTGAAAAACTCGAGTTTTATTGGCTTGGTTTGGTCTTTAAATTTAATAACCCGACACAATTAGTTTGGTTTGGTAATTGTAAATCTGAACCAACCCGACTTATGTACACCCCTAGTGCAGCGGATGGGGCTGCTTTTCTCTTAACCAGAGGTCTCGAGTTTGAACCCTAGGTATGGAAAAATCCTTAGTAGCAAACGCCTCTCCCCCTCCCCTCCCCCCTCCCCGAATGAAGTCTTATGCGGCGCGAATCTGGATATAGTCGGGTTCTAATGCAGGTATCGGACACCGGGTAAGAAAAAAAACAGATCTTTACAATTAACTAGTCATGTGTATCACTATTCAAATTAAAGATTTTTTTTTCTTAAATAAATTATTCATATTTCTCTTAATTGTTGCAAAAATGTCACATTTGCATTGGCTGATTCCTCAAGGAATCTTTACACGTTTAGCCATATCCCCACCATTAAGACACTACAGAATTAAAATCTATTTAACTATTCTATAATGCAGCCTTATCACAATACATGAATAATATACTACAACTAAAATCATATGATATCATATGGTTTAACCGTATGATATCTAAAGTTTACTGGTCAGTTTAATTTGAATTAGTATTCCTATATTCATTTGGGAAAATACTTTTTTAACCGAAAGGTTCTCTGTTTGTGTGACTCGAACTCGAAACGTTTGATTAAAAATGAAAATTTTTTAATTACCTCACCACACTCATTCATGGAAAACTGGTGAGTATATTATATTCAAAATGAACATATTTATGTATTTTTGAGCTACTAAATTAAAATTCATTTTTGTGCATATAAATAACAAAGAGTTCAATGCAGTTGACTTCTGTTCAACCCATCTGGCACCATTTTCATCAAACAAAAATCATACACAATCACATATTTATTATAAATATATCTTTATATATACGTAGCTTATGCATTAGTTGAAAATTAATGTAACATGGTACAAGGTGGGATAAATTTACCATCAACCAACATATTATAAATTCAGTCTCAACTTAATCCTATCTTATCCCATTAAATTTGATATAATTTTATCCCACATCCCAAGTGAGATAAATTAATCTAGAGATTATAATTTCAGGACTATAATTCCAGAATAATTTAACCCCACGTACCAAACGACACCTTACAATCTCACGTCCAAACTCATATACAAGCTTAGTTGGAATAATATACTGACATCTTGGGTCGAGCTAATAGGAATGAATAAATTTCTAATAGAGAGTGTTTTTCCCTAAAGCTTCCTACGCAACACAAATTCAAATTAATCGGACCAACAAATACCGAATAAAATGATAAAATTCATGTACTTTCCAACAATAAAACAAAAAAATAATTGATAGCCATAGCCCATAGGAAAGTAAGGGAGCAGATAGACAAATAACAGCAAAAAAAAAGATTTTTGTAGTGCTATTTATTGGGCAAATTTTCAAGTCCAAGGGACAAAATTAGCAGGAAAGTGGCTTCATAAAGTGAGCCATGCCTCATTTGGCCACAACATTGGTTTTTCCTTTCCCTTTATATTCTCATCATTTTGTCCTCTCCTTTTTCTTTCTTATTTTTAACTACATATACATGTATGGAATCACTCAGTTTCGTTCCGATTTATGTGATAGTATTTGATTAATCAGAATTTAAAAATTCTTTTAAATTTGTAATTTAAGATAAATCACAAATATTTGTATAGTTATAAATAATTTAATTAAAAATAAAATTAAAAATTTAAAGTTAAATTAATTTTAAATATAAAAAGGTTACTTTTCTTGAACAAACTAAAAAAGAGGAAAATCTAATTGGTTGGTTATATGAGCTTTCACCTTGCCGGTAAGAATTTGATTCTCCGCTTTATTATTTCCTTCCTTATTTTGTTGTCTCCTCCCCCTATGTATAATTAAGAAAAAAACTAAAAAGATAGTGTGCCAAATAAAATGAATTAAAGATAGTAATAATTTTTTGAATATTTTATTAGTTTATATCCAAAAATCTACTTCAAGCCTTAGTAATAACCGATGTTCAATTTCCTATGATGGTTTGATTAAATAAAAGAAACTAAAAGAATAATAGATAAATAGTCGAGTGAAAAAAAAAAAGAATAAAATAGTTAGAGCCGTAAATATAGGCTTGGACCGTTGGGCTAGCCCAGTCCAGCCCAACCCAGCCCGTAATTTAGTAGGGTTGGGCTAAAGTATTTGGAGCCCATTTAAAAACAAGACTTTTAAATCCGACCGGAGTAAGCCAGTGGCCCGTAAGGTTGGGCGGAACCGGCTTGTGGTCTTAATAAAAATATTTATTTAAAATATAAAAAGTATATGACATTGTAGCATCTAAATCAGTATTTAGCATTGGTGGGCGTGTTCTTACCAAGTATAGAAGTTGCATCCATCACGAAATGTCCAAAATCTTGTTACTACTCGAAATTGGTTCAACGGCTTTTCCCAAACTCAAACTGGTAATATTTTTGTATGTGAATTTGAATATCATTAGTTTTTAAAATTTAATTATTCTTAATATTTAACTAATTAATATTGCATATGAATTGTAGATGTAGATAAAAGTGAAGATAGTAAGACAACCTTGTCACAAGCGGATTCAAATGTGTTTGATGAAGATGATGTATTGGATATCTCATAAGCATCATGGACGTTCTCTTGAATAGTTTGTTTTGAGTTTGACTTTTAGCGAATGAAGTATAGTCTTGTCTTTTACTTTTTTAGTATTTATTGTGATATATTAGAAAAGTATAAAAAATTATTAACTTTTGCGAAATTTTTCCAATAAGATATTTTCAATTTTTAAATATTTATCTTTTTTTAGGTTAGTACTTAAAGAAAAAATATAAAATTAAATTTAAAAAAATTATGGGCCGGCTCATTAGGCCCACGACCTACATAGGGCTGGGGTTGACTAACAATTATAAGTCCCATCAAAATGGTGGGCTTAGCCCAAACCAATCAGTCAATTGTTAAAGCCCACGTAGGCTAATCTGGGCTAACTCGGCCCGACCTCATATTTAGAATTCTATAAATAGTATTACAACCATCAAAGGTTATGGTGAACAGATAACTATTTTTTCATTCTTAATTAGAAGTTTCAAATTCGAGTAGTGAATATTTTACCCTTTAAAATGGGACTTTCCGACGTGAAATTGAATTGGTCAAATTCCAAAATAAATACTAGACAAAATAAAATGCAGCAGACACGTAATTCCTCATCCCACTTCCCATTTACCAAACATTATCAACTTTTACTTTATAGCCGCCTTTAGGAATATTTATTATACAACATATACAAAATCTTTTTTCACATTGACAAAATGAAATGCATGTGTTAAAATACAAATAAAGAGTACTAAAATAAAAAAAAATTGACCAAGTCAAGCAGATGAAATTCTAAAAGTCAGAAAATTAAGTTTGACTAACTTTTAAACCTTTGAATTCTCACCATTATTTACTATGTTAGGTAGTATAAATTAACGTAGTAGCTATCAACAATGATGTAGAGAATTCAACCCACAAAAAAAGACAACGATATAGAGAAAGGGTCTTTTTGAGGTGTATAATCACAAGTTTACGCGTAATTTATTAATTCGATACTTGCTGATCCGACTAATTTAACTTTATATCGGGAAAATCTACTATAGAGAAAATCACTCTAGGGACTTGATTCCCAAAGATTGAATTTGAAATCTCTTGCTAAATGAAAAGGGAATTTTCATCCCGCCACATCTCTCTTTTTTATATTTCTTTTTCATCATATTTTTCGATAGTGCTGGAAAATTGCTATTGGGTCGGGTTCACCCATAAAGGGTGCTAATTAATCCGTAAATTCATAGCTAGTTCTCCTCCTAAAGAACATAATTGTTATAATAATAAAAGAACGGTTAGGATTTTACATAATAAAAAATTCAATCTTTGCATCTATAGGATTAGTAGGTTATTAAAAAAGGGAGTTCATCCGCCTTGCGAGGATTCCCGACTACCAGTGACACAAGTCGTGGTTGCTGTAGATCCGCTTCCGCTAAGAAAAAACCCATAAATCTCCTAAACTAATATTACAAGTTAAATACATAAGATGGTAACTTTCAGGGATATTATTACTTTTAGCCTGCGCCAAAAAATATTTATATTTGGTAGCCGAAAAATGTATAAAATTTATATAATTTTTGTAAATAACATACTGATACAAAAAATATATTTTTTTGACTATTATTTTAAAAGCGGCTATATATCTACTATATATGACTTCCAAAGTAGTGGTCTATATATGCAGCTATAGCCCCCAAAAGCCTTGACTTTACTTGCGTTAAAATTCTTATTTATATCAAAACGTGGAAAGATAATATTATTTTTTATTTGTAACAAACCTCAACACATTTATTCAGTCAAAAAATTTACTTTCCTTATATTACCCTTTCGATATAACTAATGTTTTTTAATATTCGTTAGTACGTAGTACTTTTTGTATGTTATATTTACGGAAAATAGCCAAATATATCCCTGTACTATCAGAAAAAGTTTAAATGTACTCCTCGTTATATTTTGAGTTCATATATACCTTTATCGTTATACTATTGGTCCAAATATACCCTTTTTCTGTTAAGTTTGTCAAAAGTGGACGTCCAATCCTACGTGGCACTGACATTTGATGAGGTGGATGTCACACGGCTTGCCACTTAAGCGCCCTAACCTATTTTACCCCTCCCTTCTATTTTTTTTTTCACCACTAAAATTTCCTTCCCCTTCGCCACTATTGCTACAATTACCGCTACCATGAAAACTATTGGATTTCAAATTTTAGTCTTTTATATATGGATTAGGAGCGCTGAGGTGGCAGGTCATGGGGCATCCACCTTATCAAATATCAGTGTCATATAGGATTGAATGTCCACCTTGGACAAATTTAACAAAAGAAGAGTATTTGAACCAATAATATTACGGCAGGGATATATTTAGACCCAAAATATAACTAAAGATATATTTAAACCTTTTCTCATAGTACAAAGATATATTTAGCCATTTACAGTATATTTTATAGATATAAAATAGCACATGAAATACAAAAATTTTTTGTGCGTACACACTTCAAACATCTTTTTTATAATTATATTTTATTATTTCTATTTTTCCCATTAGTTAGGCAGGTGGGATTTCGACGTTAATCCTTGAGTTCTTTCACTTATATTTGCACATAAAATTCTTTTACTTAATCATGATTAATTAGTAATATTATAATTTTATTAAATTACTTAACATAATATGTTGATATGATTTAGCATAAATATCGGTGGGTTAATTTTTTTACCAATTCGGAATTGCACCACTTATGACCCATTAAAAAAAAGGAAATGCTACGATTAAATAGTTAATGGATATATAAAACAAAAGCAAGTTATCAAGAACTTATCGACAAACTTAAGTAAGTTACGTTTATCTTTTTTACTTGTTATTTCTATGATGAATCATTGCTAAGAATAATTTTAGAATTTTATACTTATATTTTAAGTTAGCATTTTCAGATTTTTGTATATACTACACATGGCATTTAATTAATGGATCATTTCACGTATACAGTGGCGAAATCATGAATTTTCTTAAGGGTGTTCCAACTTGAAATAAGTAAAAAAAAAATTCAATAAGGAGTATTCAATATATATTATGTACCTCTAAAACCGAATATTTTACTTATATACACAATGTAATTTTCCAACAAAGGGTAGTCAATTGGCCACCCGGTCACGACCCGAAATTTCCACCGCCGGGACCGTGATAACACCTAATATTTCACTTGCTAGGCAAACCAATGTTAGAACAATTTATCCATTTTCAACCATTCAAATTAAATGATAAGAAAGAAACTGAAATAACTGTAATAATCCACAGTAAAAATGTGGAAGACCATAACAAATGAATCATCCAAATACATCCCTGAATCTGGTGTCACAAGTGCACGAGCTATTAGAATAATACAAATAAAGGTCTGAATAAAATTTAAGTTATTTGAAAGATAATACACAACTAAGATAAGATAACACACTGATTATATATTATTATACATATATTATATTACTGCCGATTATTTTAAAAAAGAAAAATTAGATGGTTAGGTATGCGCCTGTCTAAGTTAATTCTTCTAATTATAATTCAAAGCCAATCATAAGTAATAAATGCATGAATATCTTAAAGCATTTAATCCTTAGAATTTGACTCAGTATTTTGGATAGTGATGTTCAACTAAAGCATCTTTTGGGCGGTGGAATCAGTCTAAATCAAGAAACTTATTATTGGCTTGTTAAGTCGTACTTTTCAAGTTTCTTTTCCCTTTTTAAGAAATATTTTTCACTTGACATGAGTTGAGCTTAAATAAAACGGTAATAATTCATATAATTATTTTAATTTAATTTGGGACTGAGCCCTGAGGTATGATAGTACTAGTAATTATTGTTGTAGTCTTTCACAAGTTTAAATTAGTTTTCTCTATGGTTTCCTTTTTTGGCATTTGAGATTTGAGAATAGAAATTGTACCAACCATTGGTTCAACTCTTTGGTCCGTGACGGAGTCAGAAATTCTACCTCTGACCTAAAGTGATTTTTGAGCTAGATTTACGGTTGCATTCGAAGCTACCCTTATGTCAAGAGATTTGGCAATTTTTATGCATATAATTTTTTTTATTTTGCCTTATTTTTACAGTATAATTTCTGATAAAAGATAGAGACCTCAGAAAAGAAATTGGAATCTTTCTTTTAGTAGTAGATTTTAAGAGCATTGCAAAAGATAGGAGTATTTCTTTCTCTATACTATTTAAGCCACATGAACACAATGCATAGTCATTTCTAGTTTCATTCACTTTTCCCCAAATCCAGAATTATAGTGGCGGATTTAGACTCGACACAGCGGGGTTGATAGAACTCACCAAGTCTATTTGATGAACTATATAGTATATATGCATGTGTAGAAAAAGTTGGCACATATATAATGAGCAGAACTCACCGACTCTAAATCCTAAATATGCTATTACTGATTTAACTCAATTCCAACGGTCATAGTTATTAGTGAACTGAGGGTCTACCGGAAATAATTTCTCTACCCCATAAAGGTAGGGGTAAGGTCCGCGTACATCACACTCTTCCGAGACTTTGCTTGTGGAATCACGCTGAGTATATTATTGTTATTGTTGTTATTACTGAACTACTTTGTGGAGTAATTCATGCCTCGAAATAAAATGGATTGACTTGTCTAAGTAATAGTTCCTATTTGTTCAACCAGGGGAGGGTTAATAGAATTTTGGGAAAAATTGCATTTGCTTTTTGGTCAAAAGCCCAAAGTAAAATGAATTTGACAGAATCAGCGTCTTTGGGCTTGGAATGGGTAGTTCAAGAATAAAACTATTGTTTTCAGGCTGGAAAATGAGCAATTGGATTAGGGCGAAGTGTACCAGTAGCCGGTTTTAATCATGTTATTTAAAATATATTCACAATTTATAATATATTTAAAGATAAACTAGTTCATCCAAACTTCAGGACCAAGGATCCTGAATCTTTGTATCCTGAATTATTGAGTTGCTAATTTGAAATTTAATACTAAAGTGTCCTGAATTTTTGAAGTGCTAATTTAAAATTCAGGACATAAAATTTGAATTTCTGGACACAATTTTTGAACTTTAGGACACGATGTCCTGAAGTTTGAACTCTGAGGTTAAACTTCAGGACGTCGTGTCTTGAAGTTTGAACGAATTGGTTAATCTTTAAATACATTGTAAACTATGAATATATTTTAAACAACATGCTTAAAAATAGCTTCTTTTTATCCCCAGATTGTTGTTAATATTTGTTGCTGCCTTGTTTCGATTTTCTATTTGCATTACTTAGTGTTAACTTTGTATTTTCGCTTTGGTTGTCAAATTAGTTCGTTTGTTATTGCCCCTTCTCTTTTTTCTCCATGAGCCGAGGGTTTACCGCAAACAGCCTCTCTGTCTTTTTAAAGACATGGGTAAGGTCTGTGTACACTCTACTCTCCTGGGACCCCCACTTGTGGGAGAATTACACTAGGTTTTTTGTTGTTGTTGTTGTTATGCTTAAAAGTGGCTACCTGATATCATTTCCACATTGGATTACTCCCCACATATCCGCTCCTTTTTGTTTTACCCGCTCATATCCGATTCAATCCGCCCATTTGCTAACACTAACCGCTAATATCACGAACTTTTCGAACTCGGAACATAGAGCTAAAAACGAATTAATAAGTCACTTGAGAATGAAAATAAGAAGAAAAGGAAAGAAAAATAGCTTCTTCTTTTTTAAATGTGAGAAAATCCTTTACTTTTGGGGTTACTTGGATTTTAAGGACATAAGAGAGGAATAAATCATCATAGGCAACTGCGTCGCTCTTTCTTGAAGTCACCTCAAGTATTGTTTGGAGCAATACGTGATTTAGTTGATACATCAATTATCGTTTTTGCTTTAAATGTTGGAATCCTTTTTTAATTGCTTGACAATATTTTACTTAGATTATACTATGACTTATTTTTTCTCATTCGCGGTAACTCTCACTAATCTAAAAAAAATTCCAAAACTATTTACTCACTCCGATCCAATTTATATGCTATTATTATTTGACTATACATGAAATGTTAGAAGAAAATCATTTAAGATAGTGTGATTTAGAACAAGTCAGAGACACTTATAGCATGTTTGGTCAACCTTCTTTTTGGCCAAAAGTGCTTTTTTTTTTTTTTTTTTTACCAAAAGCACTTTTGACCAAAAATTGAGGTGTTTGGCGAAACTTTTGGAAGAAAAAAAAGTGCTTTTGAGAAGAAGCAGAAAAAAGTAGCTCCTCTCCAAAAGCACTTTTTTGAGAAGCACTATTGAGAAAAATATACTTAGAGACAATTTTTTAAAGCTTGGCCAAACACTAATTGCTGCTCAGAAGTGTTTTTCAAACTAATTAGCCAAACACAAACTGCTTCTCACCAAAAGTACTTTTGAGAAAAGCACTTTTGAAAAAAACACTTTTCAAAATAAGCTGATTTTTACAACTTGGCCAAACGGTTAGTGTTAAGTCATGTCATTAAGGGTAAAATTAAAAACTTAAGATTCAGTTATTTATTAAAAAATTAAAAAAAAAAAATGGCATTCTTTTTGGACAAACTAAAAGATGTGCTACAAATTGAGACAAAGAAAGTACGTAGTATTTAATCAAACATTTTATTTTCAACCTTAGGGCAAGTCGATGAGTCCATAAAAGGAGGAAAAAAATATGCATCAACGGCACACTAAGGAGAAGCAACAATCATATAAAAGGATGAGTCCAACAAAAACAACAACAAAAAATCCAGTGAATTCCCACAAGTGGCGCTTCAACGCAAGAAATAGCGTAAAAAGAAAGATACATGACGAGGTATGCATATCAAACTAAGATAAAAATCTCTGTAACGTACAAAAATAACTAAAGAATATAGAACCCTGTTGTGAAGAAACAACAGTTAAGATCTCCAAACAATTAGATAGTGAAATATGAACAATGTAATATTGTTGTACTCTACCACATAGCAGCATGTACTTATCTCAGCATGTACAAATCTTCAGATTTGAATACATTCATTGAGTATACCGGTGAAAACCAGCTATGGTCAACTCTTGTATAATATAACCCAAAAACAATCCAAATGACCGCCATTCAGCACCTGATAGAGGCCGTCCTGTTAAATCCATGAACGAAAAGATGATCAGAAAAAATGAAGGTTATTGCGGGGTAGAGGATATATAAGCATCTTCACCTATATAGGTAACTCCCCACCCACCCCTCCAAAAGAATAAGAAATAGAGAGTGAATGTCCCCATATGCAGGGCAGATTTTGTGAAGAGCAAAAGGGAAGTGCGAAAAAAGGATATTAAAATTGCAGCTACACCATCAACTCAAGGAAACAAGAGAATGGTGGGGATGGGGCGTTAAACTTATGAAGAAAGAATTCTGAAACTGAAAATAAATACCTCAATAGGGGCCTAGGTGGCTCTAATAACTTATCAGTACCATCTTGAGCAATTTCTGTAATATATATGCTGTTCATTGCTTGCGGTGAGGAGTCAGCAAGTTCTTTAAGGCCCTATAACAAGATTATGTGAAGTCAAATGCAAGTGCATTATAAAAGGTTACTGATTTTTGCCGAAACCATATGAAGTGAGAAGAAATATAAACCACAGAATGCTAATAGGTGATGGACAATGGGCAGTAACATGACATATAAACCATGCACGTGGAAATCAATCCTTTTCAATCTGAAATCATAAAAGGTTCAACCATATCCACACTGCTTCAAATTTGCAAAACTTGTTATTTCTACTCGCAAAAATGATGAAAGGCACATAGAATGCAAACAACAACAACAACCCAGTATAATCCCACTTAGTGGGGTCTGGGGAGGGTAGTGTGTACGCAGACCTTACCCCTACCCTAGGGTAGAGAGACTGTTTCCAAATAGACCCCCGGCATCCTTCCCTCCAAGAACTTCCCACCTTGCTCTTGGGGAGACTCGAACTCACAACCTCTCGGTTGGAAGTGGGGGTTGCTTACCATCAGAGCAACCCCTCTTGTCTAGGGTAGAGAGACTGTTTTATTACAGGCACATAGAATGCATCTGTAATAAAACACTATGTTTGTAGAGAACTTAATAGCCTTGTGCTGAAGAGTCTATTCCAATTAGAGGAATGTTTTTGGTTTCACATATATCCAAGAAATCAACATGTGTACCAGCATCCAGGAATAGTCCATGCATTTGATGGAATAGGAAATGAATATCTTTCATTAATTGTTATGAAAGTTTTGATAAATTTTAAACAAGTTTTCTGTTCCGTTTTCCATTTGTAAGGAACGTGCCTTGATAGATTCATTCCTCCGAATAAGAGACGAATACCATTTACATTCATGAAAATTGAAATATAAACGCACAATCACAGCAACTGCATGAAAATGGCAAATACCAAGAAAAGATACTTGGAAAAATACATCTAGTAAATCCAAGTTAGCGAAAGTACCATTAGACTAGGAATAGAGTTGCCCACGGTTTTAAGTTGTTCCTGCAGTAGGAAATTAAGATTAGAAAAGTTATTGATAACCAACATCTAATAATGCTAAACAATCAAAGTGCCATATCACTTAAAAAGGACAAGGTATGCTCATAGGTATAAAATACCTAGGAATTGAAACACCAAGAAAACTTTACAATTCCAAACTCTCAGGGGTAAGAAATCCCCCCACCTCCCCACCCCCCCAAAAAAAAAAAAAAAAACCATCTGGGGAACTAACACTTTCTTCATTTCCTTGTAGAGTTAATAAAAATATCACTATAGAAGTAAATAGTAAAAGTAAAGAACTAAGTTGTTAGCTTCATCAAATGATGAATGAAGAGGGTCTCTACACACAAGCACTGGTTAAATAATAAACAAAAAAAGTCAAAGTATCAGCCACTACAGGATGTTCACAATTGGATTATGGAGTTGCATTATCTCGTTCACTCACCGCAGCAAAAAGAAATAATTGCTGAATCTTCAACTAGAGATCCTACTTTCAATAATTACTTGCAATTTCCATTTTAAAAGAAGCTTCCAGATCAACCAAAGATATTTCCTTTTTTAAATGTCTATACATAAAAAACAATACTATTTCCACTATCTTTTGTTCTTTGCTCTCCCAATGATTTCGCATAAAACATCTCATATATAATCTCAATGCTGATTCAACTTTCGCGAAGCGATAAATAGTTTTTGGTCTATATAACGCAAAATTTTCCATCTATCCCACCTTCACTCCAGGACCAAAATCAGAATTATAACGACAAACATCCAATTCTGTGGTTCTTTAGATAACTGTATTAATTTCCAAAGAGCATTTCTCTGCACTTTTAATACAAAAAACTTCAAGCAAATCCTATCATTTTCGGAGAATAAGTTTCCAGTCAACAACCAGCTTTGTCTAAATCTGCTTTGCTTTAAGAATAAGGATCCTTAATCCTATTCTGCTTCACTAGACATACCCACACTACTCCATTCTATCCAACGCAGGGAGTGAAATAGAAGCATAAGAAGTCAAATCTGTTAAAGCATAAAGCTGAGGAAGCATCATTTTAGTGGAAAAAGTTATTCTCATCAAGAATTCTACGAACCTGCAGTGTTTCAGGCATCTTCACCCTTTTCCCGCTGATAAAATCGCACAGGTACATGACACCAGCATTTGTAAGGTCCTGTTATCAACAGTAAGTGCAGTTCTTAGTACTAAATATCTATTATGACACCTTGGAGGCATTCATTACAAGCTCCAGAAACCATATTTCAAACCTTGTTTCTTTTCCATTTTCTGGGCTAATTATAATAAAACAGAGCTAGTAGCCTAAAAGCTGAAATGGAGACTTTTTTTCTTACCTGCTTGCCTTCCAAGGATAGTAGCTTGCCATCCTACAATTCCAGATAGATTTGAGATAAAAGGTTCAGTGGATATAACATTAGGTGACAGATATTATTTATGTAATACACACGTAAATATATGTTAATATAGACGCGCAGAGTGACCAAGTGGCCGGAACAGACAGTGACTTTTCCACTGTCTCTGCTCCCATGTGAAAGGCTTGTACTCCGCATAAATTTCAAAATAAAACAAACAAAAAAAAGCCTTGCAATCACACTATGCCAGAAAGCAGAACTCACCAGACCATAAACCAACCCTTTTAATTCATCCAAATCACAATCAATCTTGGATAGATCACCACGCACACCATTAACCTGTTCCAGAACAAGGAAAACCCAATCATACCAACACTCCATACGTTTCATTATAGCAGCAGATTTGTGATTTTAACTTTGAAAAAGGCAAACTAGCAATATGATTCTCTTATTGTCATCTACAATGGAATACAAGAACTTGACATTTCCACTATAGGAGAAACATATAAATAAAATAACGGAGTGCGGGCAATGAAATCAGATGACAAGTCTCATAAACAACTAAAGACAACAATTGAAGTGGAGTAGATTTGCACCTCATTCCTTAATAGTTTTGATATCTCCATTTGCTCATCCAATTTCCCATCCACGTTCTCAATTCGCTGTGTCAAATGCTTCTTTGTGGCCTGATCAAAGGACAAAACAGAACAATATGAAATGATTGAATTATCAATACATTATACATAAGTACAAACACACATCTATAACATTTAGAAACAACTCTGAATGCATATACAATTTATGCATTTGAAATATCAAATATGTCAAAGTTGTAGCACGGAAGAAGCTATGTAATTTCTGACATACATTTATCAAAAGTAAATCTCTATATGTTTCACAGGATGCAGAAAAGTAGCAGGAATATGAGGCTTCCCTCAATGTTAGCCCCCTCTTTCTTGTTAATAAAATCGTCGCCCGGCTCTTAGAAACAAGTCAAGAATAAAAGAGATACATCATCCGTACATTCAAACGCACATCACCCTTGAAGAGGACCATAGACTTGATGATCCAAGTCAGCTTAAGAAACTTACAACTGTGGATAGATTAGTTGGAATAATCTTCACATTGACCGTATTAATATTTCAATCCCCACTTCGTAGCCTTGAACTTACTGTTTCCTGCAGACAGCTGCTGCATATTCTCTCTCTCAACAAATTCCAACTAATCAGAATAAGCTACAATGACAGCATCTGTAAGCAAGAACTTTGCACTGCAAGTGTGTCCATACTAAGCTACACAATAACAATAACAAACCCAGTGTATTCCCAGTGTGAAACTAAGCTAATTTGTCCATAATTTATATTATCAATTGAAGCTCAACCATGGCAGCTGAAATTAATCACTCCCTGGAGATTCAAAAATCTTGCAGAAAAGGGGGTTCCTCGAAGCAGGGACAAGTGGCACATATTGCCATGACGCACAGAAGCAGCAACTAACAAACAATGCATGTGCAAGCCCGGATAGGCCAGTCCAATAATCTCCAATATAACTTTGGGTACTCTACCTACAGTCTGATTTAAATGCCAAAGAATTGACAGGGTAAGTTTCAGTAATTAGAAGGTCAAACATTTATGCAGAGATATAGGACACATCAATCCAGGTAGGTTCCAAGTTCTAGTTCGCGCTTAAGCCCCGAAGTGACGCGCAAAACATGTTGAGAGTTTCGCCTCGCTTAGCGGCCGCTTCAACATCGTCATCAATGCTCCAAGGCATACTTTTCCTTGCTAAAGAGCGTATCCTAAAGCGGCAACACTAAACAATTGATATATCAATTTATCATAAAAAAATTCCAATTCCTTTGTCTATATATTTGTTATTCATGCTTATACTTATTAGTCTTAGACCACACACCCATATTTGTATTTTCTTCATATGTGCCTTTATTTATTAAAGCCCACTCTTTATTTGCGCTTTGCGCTTAGAACCCCAATTGACCTTAGAGCTTTTTTGCGCTTTTGCGCCTTTGATAACACGGGGGCTTGCTCCACTTCCTCTCCCTCCTCTCCACCTCCTCCGCCCGAAGTCATTTAACATCATAAAAGTAAATTCAGAAAAACACAACCACACCAATTGAATTTGGGAAAGAGGGTTTCTGGCCAACATCAAGAGTCCTGGGGAAGTAAGGGTTTCGGTAAAGCAGTAACAGTATGCTATTCACACATATATAGCATCTATCAAGCTCATGTTATAACTTGAATACATGGAAAGGCTTGTATCTGCCAAGATTAAAAGAACTCATGAATAAACCATAGGCATATAAGGAAGATACTCACAGCAAGAGCATCAGAGACATGCTCCAGATGTTTTGTCAGATTTGAAACAGCAGTTGCCATATTCTTTTTTGTTACATACATAAGGTCCGAGAATGACAGACCCTGCAAGTATTACAAGCGAAAGAGGTGAAGAAAATGGAATAAAATTAGAGACGGTGAGAGAAGGCAAGCATTTCATGAAATATTAAAAATTAGGCAGAAATTTGGTGTCTCCCGCTTACGTCTCTTAACTTTTATTCACTTACTTCTTTGTAGAAGGTTTGTTATCTAAGATAAACCTAACTCCAGCTAACTAAATACATACAAAAACATGCATATTACTCCCTATGCCCCAACTTACTTCAAGCATATTTAAAATCTAATCCAATTTTTTTGAACCCTTCATGCTTTTGAGAAAAGAAACTTGAACCCTAGACTTAATGAACTGGTACCAAAAAGAATCAAAAGAAATACCCGGATATTGATGGTTTACATTCTTGCTGAATCTTTCACTTTTTTATCAAGTAAAGAACACTGAATCTTTCATTTAATCAAGTCTAAAAATATCTTGTATTTCAATGTGATATTATTTAAACCTTCATGTAGTAATCATCACGTTAGTGACAATCCCCTTTGAGATGGAAAATTAATAAATAAACAATATAAGGTTTATTTCACCTTCCACCACATGTATCCATAACCTAAGGCACCCACTGCAGCAGCTGGCACTATCAGAGATGTCCAGTCACCTGCCAGGGTAAATGAGAATTAGGGAACATCATCTAATATAAAGCAAACTTCTTCCATGTCAAAGGCAAGATAGACAAAATCTAGCATGAGAAGGCATCAGTTAAAGGATAGTAGAGATACCGCTAGAACTTCCATTTAGAACAGTAATTGGTCGTGCCGAAGCCAACTGTCGAACCTCCAGTGCCAACCTACGAACCTGTCAAAGCAACAAAAAAATCAATTAGATTCCAGTTGTACCATGTAGCAAATCACAAGCCCATATATAGTTGGTCTATACACAATAGTAGGACTACAGGTGATAACTTTTTTCTTTTGACAAGTGGACTAGGGAAACAACTTCGTAAGCTATTTTTGGTAAAGAAGATTCGCTGTGGATTTCAAATCTTGCCTATACATTGACCGAAAAGATCCCATAGCAGAGGTAGCTGGGACAATGACATGCAGACAATCATCGTCCTGCCCCTCACCACTAGCTTATTGTTTCTTGACCCATGAACAAGGGATCTTAAACACTGGTATTTCTTTTCAGCAGATTTTACATAAATTTATGGCAAATTTATCTGTACATTCATCCTTAACACCATAACAAATTACAAAACCACATCTCATGCCTAAGCAACAATGTCTAGATACTGTGGGCGCCATCCACCTCCCAGAGGGAGAGGCAAAGACCCAAATTAGACAGAAAATTTTGTCGACCCCTCCCCAAAGATGATAAGCAAAGGCAACTCCAAAATCAATTCAGATATCACTTGTAAAACTACACTTAAACAAGATGAGAGGCAAAAGCACAGAATATAACCAAATTATTGCCAATTACGGAAGTTCTCATAGAAACTACATTGCAAAGTGATCTTGTCATTCAACTAAAAGAAAATTGAAATATAGAAATGAAAATGTATTCTCTGATGGTTGATTCTACATTGATAAAACAGATCACAGCTTGGATTGATCATCTAAAAAGCATATTACTACTTACTTAGGAGTAGTACATTAACAATCTTGACAAGACCAAGCCTTCATAATTTAAGCTAATATTATCTGGGTACCTGTGCAGCAATGACATCCGATTCTCCACCATCTGATTCCCCTGATTTTTCATAACTTTTGACCAAATTCTGCCAGAAATTTTTTAACATGAAACACTTAAGCTCAACGCACGCGGAAAAAAAAACTAAGAAAAGGTTTTTAAATTGACAAATAGATCCAGCCTTGTTACAATTTGTCACAGGACTCCTCAGACATTTATTCAAATAACACCATAATATGCAAACCAACCTTCAAAACCTATTCCACCATTGCAGTTTTAGTTAATAAAGTAGCTCATAATCAGTAGTTGACTGTGGCACTGCTAACTTTCAAAGGCATATTATAGCTTCATCTAGTTTTGTTTTCACTCTCATTGATATCATCTACTTCGAGATGGGAATTAATGGAACATAAATTAAACCACTATGTGGTTGAAGTATTTTACCTATCAGCATTAGTGACCCCAATAAGAAACCTAGTCAATCGTTGCATTATTGTTCACAAAAAAGATCATACTCACTAGTTGACTAAGGCACCTCTATCTTTCACATGCATACTAAATAACTTGCCTTGGTTTTCACTCTTATTCAGCTGTCTATTTAGAAATTGGTATTACTAGAATATAAATTGAGCCATTACACGATTAAAGCACTATACCACATGCAAATAGTTGATTTCAATTTAAATTACCCAGTCCAAGCTCATTGAACACACAACACTCACCAGAGGCGGAGCCAGGATTTCAAACTTATAGATTCGGGATTCTAGTACTTCTATATTACTGGGTTCTAAATTAATAATTTATACACACAACAACAACGGCAACAACAAACTAAGTGAAATCCCACAAGTGGGGTCTAGGGAGGGTAGTGTGTATGCAGACCGATCCTCGGCACAGTAAAAGCAAAGTCACAGCATTGTTGAAAAGAAATAAAATGATGGATACAATTCCAATGAATTTATACATAATTCAATGAATTTCTTAAGACAAGGTTTGGACCAAAGCTACAGAGATCAGCGAAACCCGTAGCCGAAGGGCTAGCTCTGCCCCTGCACACACACATGCAAGCGCGCGCTCGCACACAAAACAATATATAAATGTACAATCTCTATAACAGAATTTAAATAACACAAAGCAAATCGGAACTAACCTGAAGCTCGCCTATCACATCAGATAATTTACCGTTTTTGAAAAGCAAAGTACCTGTATACCCTAATATGCACACAACACACATATATTATCAGATCACATAACTAAAATCAATCACAAACAAAATTAGCAAAAATCTCAACAAAAAAAAATAGAACATAATAGTCGAAGAACAAGTGTGTGTGTGTGTGTACCTGCTCCGACGATAAATACGATCTTAGTTAAGCCTACTCCAGCTTGCATAGCCATGGCCGGCGTTAGTCCGGTGATCAACAAATCCTAGGTCTTTTTATGACTCTCCGGCAAGTGATTTCGGAGTTAAAAAATGTAAGAAGTGTGAGACAGGAGCTATATCTGGTATTTATATGCCTATATTACCCTTTCGCGACTTGTGTTAATTCGGCCACGTCAACCGTGTGGCACGTTAATGTTTTTTTTTTTTTTTGAATTAATTGCACGTTAATGTTTTACTTCTTCCCTTTTTTGTCTCGTTTTTTTTGGAGATTTTAGTTTTTTAAAGATTTAATTTTTGAGTTGTAATTTTATTTAAAAGATTTAAGTTTTCTTATAAAATAGTTTAAACAAATACTTTCTGAAACAAACAAAATAAAAAATCTTAGTAAAACTTGAGTTTGTGAATTCAAATTTTCAAAACTTAAAGCAAACTTCAGCTTCTTCTTTTTTGTGCTAGAATTATTATTCTACTTTTATAGTTTAATTTTTTCTCATATTAAAAGTTAATTAATTATACGTATTTTCACTTTTGAAATATGGTGAAGAATTTCGATAGTTGTATATTTCACAAATTAAGTGAAACGTTCCTCCGATCCCCTTAATGTTACACCAACACAACTACCCGGTGAATTCTCAAAAGTGAAGTCTTGTAAGCATAGTGCGTACGCAAACCTTATCCCTATCCCGAAAAATAGATAGTCTGTTTTCGATAGTCTAACACCAAAAAAATAAGAAAATAAAACTTGGAGAGAAAGAAAGGGGTGATATTAAACTCTATCAAGGTGATCATTAGCGCGTGTAATTTATTACAGTCAAACCTTTTTATAATAACTTTGTTGGTTCCAACTATCTTTTTTACTATTACAGTGAATTGCTATTATCAAAAATTAGTTCCAAAAACAATTGGGCCTTATAAAGCAATTTGAATATGGAATGTTACGGGGTGATCTATCATGTCAGGTGCATGTAAACTTAGTAGCTTTTGTACGATATATGTATTACAAAATTATTGAATATCTATAAATATTTAATTGTGAGATCAGTTATATTATATAATGAGTTGAGTCCGCTGTAAAAGCTGATAAATTTTAAATTAAGCGATTTGCACCCGATCATCTATGGTGAGGTAGTGTTACATATTATTTCTATTGTTTTGATTCCAATGTGAGCTGCAAGGTTAAGAAATTCTATAAATTTAGATCTTGACGGGATTTTCACTATTATTGTACTTGATATATATAGAGGCGGAGTCAGAATTTAAATAGTTTGAAATTCTAATTCGTTTATGTTACTGGATTCTAGCTTAACAATTTATATATAGTCAATGAATCTTTTTCGATAAATATAGAGTTTGCACCAAAATTACTATGTTCGACCGAACCCGTAAATCCTATGCCAACTCCTCCCCGGATATATATGTGTCTATAACCGTATACTCTAATGGTGATGAGTGTTTTATTAATGTAAGTTGAGATTTGAGATTGTTATTTTACATTGTCAAACTGTTTTAGTACTTTCCCTATTTCAATTAATGTTTTACTCCATCCATCCTGCTTTAATTGTTACTTTAATTCGTTTCATGCTCGTCAATAAAATAATAAATACATGATATAGTTTACAAAGTTACCTTCTATTAAATATTTTTTTAAGAATTGAGTAGTATTAAAAGGATTTACTATTTCTTAATCTCAAGGGTATAGTTGAGAATAATTGAAATCAGTACTGGATTCATAAACCTTCAACTATTTTGTAACAACTTTTTGATTAAAGTGACTGTTAGTTCGGGACCGAAAGAGTAAGTAATACTCCCTCCGTCTCATATTATTCATCACGATTCTCTTGTACACATCCCTTAAAAAAATTAATTAGAATGAGATTTGATTATTTTACCCGTATTCATATTTTAATATTTAATATATTTTCATGGACATTTGAACAAAGTTATCCATAATTGAGTGTTTGTCGTCTTCAAGGTCAATTATTACTACTAAGGGTAACAAAGGAAAAAGATAATCAATTTTGTCTTACACTTCTAAAATGACAAATAATTTGAGACAACTATTTTTAATAACCACGACTTATAATATGAGACGAAGAGAGTAGCATTACCAGATTCCAATGTATGGTCTTCATCAAATGTGAAAAGAGTACTGGTTCTATTAATATAGGTATTGCAAGTCACCTTGAATTTATATTTTCTCCTCAATTTTATGTACAGACAAATTTCTCTATAACAGTCTCGTTTTATTCCAAATATTTTTGGATGTTATAATGAAGTGCTGTTATAGAAAATATATATTATAACATAATATAAAAATTTGTTCCGGAAAAACTTGGCTTTTATAGTGAAGTTTTGTTATATAAGGATAATATTATAGAGAGGTCTGACGGTGATATATGTAAAATAATCTCTTTATTCAAAATCTAGAATTCAGGCTAACAATTTATTCTTGTTAGAACTGATAGTTGTAAATAATGCTCTATTAGATGGAGTAAAAATAGGGAGGTTGCGGGGGAGAGGAGGGGAAAGACCTTTTTAACTATTATCTCCTAATTAATTGGCTATCAAAAATATTATCTCTCTTTGAATAGAGTACTTAATAAGGATTATTATAAATTAGATATATGCTTGGTTGCATCCATTTTTTTTTGTATAACAGTATATAATCAGTGACGAAGCCACATAGCTCCAAGGGGTGTCAATTGACATGTTGGTGTGTCAATTGACATGTTGGTGTGTCAATTGACACTTTTTCGTAAGAAAATTATACTGTTTAGATAGGATTTTTTATTTTATGTTTATATACTATGCACTGAATCACCTTGTCCTGTGTATGTTTACTTCTTTAAATTTTGACAACCCTTAATAAAAATTATGGCTCTACTACTATATATAGCATTAAGCTTACATTATCAATTTATTAACCTGTTTGGCCAAGCTTCTAATTAACTTATCTTGAGAAGTACTTTTGTCAAAAATATTTTTTTTAAAAAGTACTTTTTGTGAGAATCACTTTATGTTTGACTAATTAATTTGAAAAGTACGTTTGAGTGCTTTTTAAAAATACTTCTAAGTACTTTTCAAAAAATGTTTTTGAAGAGAAGCTACTTTTTCTCCTTCTTAAAAACTGTAAAAACATTGTTTTTTTTCCTTTGAAAAGGTTAGTCAAATACTTTAATTTTAAGAAAAAAACACTTTTGACAAAAAAAAAAAATCGCTTTGCTTTAAAAAAAAGAAGGCGGCCAAATAAGCTATATACCAATATACCATTAAGCTACACAAATATCGTAAATATAAAATTTAAATACTTTAATAAATAAACGTACAAAATTTGTGAAGCAGAACTATAAGTCAACGGATAAGCACCTGGAAGAAAGAGAAAAACAACCGTCGTCAACTGTCGTGTCCGGCAGCATCTCCACCGGTCACCACCGGCTGAAAAGAGCAAAAACCACCGTCATCAACCACTGCGTCAGCCGGGCACTCCATCGGCAACTAACGCTTAAGCTGCCGGAAGTAGAAAAAAAATGTCCATTTTGCACTCGCCATCTCTCATTTTCAACACTAAAACCACCATTAAACCCTACTGCCTCATTTCATTTCTTCCTTATTCTTCAATCTCGAACTTTAGATTTAGAAAATTTACAATTCATTCATCCTTTTCATTATTTAATGATCCTCAAGATTTTTTTGTACCAAAATCTCCGGGCAATAAACTCAACCAAAACGACAGCAATTCTGATGATAAACAAATCTCATTTGTTGATGAGTGGGGCGAGAGGTCGGAACCGGATACCCGACCCGTAACGAAGTTATCAGAATCGGATCCTCCTATAAATGATGACGAATGGGGCAGAGGAGCTGAATTAGTGGGGAGCAGCAACAATCCAGTAATTGAAGATGAGTGGGGTGAGAAGTCGTATCCGGAGCCCCGGCCCGCTCCGACAGTGTCGGATTCGGATCCTCCTATAGACGAAGACGAATGGATCGGAGCTAAGCCAGTTAAAAATGAGAGCGTTTCTGATAATAAAACAGCGTCGGATCCGGAGACCCGACCCTTAACGAGATTACCAGTTTCGGATCCTCCGAAAGGTGAAGAAGAGAGGGTTGCAGAGCTGAAAAGGTGCTTAATGGACACGGTTTATCGGACAGAATTTGGGCTCAGGGCCTCATCGGAGATTCGGGCCGAGGCTCTGGAGCTGGTTTCTCAGTTGGAGGCAGCAAATCCAACTCCGAGCCCAGTTGAATCACCTGAGTTGCTTGATGGGAACTGGATTTTAGTGTGAGTTGTTGATTCTCATTTCTCTTTTTAAATTTTCTGTTTTTGGCTTTATGTACTCGCGGTTGTATGAAATGTATGTGAATCAAGTGGACTAAGTGGCGGATTCATATTGTTGTTCCAACTAAGTTGGGATCAATGAGTAGTTGATTGGAATAAAAAGATTTATATAGGCGATACCAATTAGTAGTTGGGAATATATTTTAGTTGTATTATTTGTTCTTGGAAACAACCTCTCTACTTGCACAAGGTAGGGGTAAGATTTGCCTATACACTATCCTAGACCTCACATATGGGAATATAGTGACTGTATTGTTCTTGTTGATATGTTTTTTAGGTGCTATATCTTCTAGGAATATTTTAGCCATTTTGGAGAATTTGGTGGTGGTGAAAAGTATAGAGAACTTCTAATACTCTTTATTTTTTTATTCGGCATAATGTGGTCATGCATAATATTGACATGCGATGATTTAAATGGAGTAACATGATCAGTGGAGATTCATATACTAGACCCCAATTTGTTTGGGGTTGAGGCATAGTTGTTACTACTGTTATCTGCATAATGTTGGCTTGAGATGAGAATTATGGTTAATAAGGATTCATATAGTTGATCCGGCTTGTTTCGATTGAAGCATATTTGTTATTATTGTTGTAAGGAATAGTTGATTGATTTGTTTATGTACTTGCGAAGCTATATGAGATTACAGCTGACAGTATCATTTAAACTGATGCTGCCATGCTTCATTTTCTTCAAATTTCCTTCGTTGTTTTGCTGAAAGTAGCTCTAGTCTTGGTATTTTGAGTGAACATGCTAGCTAAGATTATACGATAAAACAGTTTGAATTCGATTTTTTGTTAACATATAGATTCATCGTGAGAGCTTGAAGGGAACTGATCACGCCCAACTATGCCTTATAAAAGGACAATGCGGACGTTGCAAATATAACCTGAGTATTTATGCCCAGAGTCGAATCCACAGAGAATTAACCTATCAATTACTTTCGTTGGACTTACTAAATTCTTTAGAATCAACTTCCCCAAACGTTGTGAATAACAGTTGATGGTATATTTAATAACTAAGATTGAAAGTCAATAAATAATTGTAAACTAAATATGCTTAAGTTGTGAACAATAATGAGAAGGTTCTAAGGTAGTGATTTCCCCTATTGATGGAATCCCTTCTGTTTATGTTTCATATAGATTTACCAACACATCTCTATCAACCATGAACACTCTTTTTACCGTGAATCTCTCCCGAGTAATCACGATAATTTACTAGACGCACTCCCCCGAGATACGCTAGCTGGCTTTGTTTATTACAGTTCACTTTAGATTGCACCCAAGACTTCGTTATCCCTAATTCCACCTTTAAACCCGCAGTTATAGATCCCTCTTATACTTTAGTACTGGTGTTGTTCAACAATCACCTAAATATGCACTCTCTCCCGAGTTATGCATACTAAATAGGCACAACTAATTGAGGATCCTGTCAATTAACTACAACAAACACGTAGTTGAACAAATAGAGATTAAACTGGCAAACTATATTAACATAATCAAGAAGTTCATCCTTCAATAGGTTCTATCAAAACCCTAGACAAAAGATTTAGCTACTCATGACAATGAGTAAATAAACTTTGAAAATATTCATGATCAAAATTGCAAGAAAAATAAAGAGAAGAAGAAAATATGATGTTTTGGGTGATCTCTCACACTTGTTTCTCTTGCCAAAGTACTTTCTAAAACATTACATGCCTCCCTTGGACGAGTTCTATTGTTTAATATAGGGTTTTGGGCTAAAAATCCCGTGTTTTGCACTTCAGTCCCTCAATTTTTTTCGCTTCCTACCGCGGTTACGCCAGGACCGCGGCCAACTAGCCTCTCAGAATCCGCAACAGCCTTCTGCCGCGGTCAGACCGCGGTTACGCCGGGACCGCGGCAGTCCATCTCCAGTTCTGGTTTTGCTGCCTTCGCGTGGTGCACTTAGCGAATATTGTAAGATTGGCCTCTTTTTCTTCGTAATTGATCCCAAAAGTACTCCATAGACTTCTTTTATTGTATATAGCCTGCAAAGCATGAAAAACACTAATTAGAGCATTTTGTTATCACTTTTTACCATAAAAACTATACAAGAAGGTGGTTCTTTAGGGCCTAATTATAGTCCAATTCACCTATTATCAATACCCCACACTTAAATCTTTGCTCGTCCTCGAGCAAGTTGAACCACACTTCTAGGCCTAATCGTTCGATGCATTACCCAGTTTATGTCACACCCACCATTATGAAAGAACAACCTAAGCAGTGCAACAGCCACACCTCATATGAAGACTCTAATGCCATGCCACACTCGTGCTTACTCTAGTTACTCTAAACAGAGGTGAAAACTTGCTTTTTCTTCCTGAGTCACATGCCCTCACATCACATTTCTGAGAGAAGTTCCACACACATAAAATCAAGCAACAAGGAACTATAGATAGAACGAATCCACTCACTCTCAGCAAAGAACATTCACATGCCACACAGATACACCATACGCTTGCCCTTAGTGTAATACTGTACTAATCAAGTTGTTCAGTCCAAGATCAAGAGGTCTTTATTTGGTTATAATGTAGGCTAAGGGACGGGTAGGATATATTTGGATATAGTGACTAACCTCCCGAAACACTTTTAATACAATCGTTCCCTTTATTCCAATTTCCATGTTCAACCCAATCATTCTTCCACACTTGTTTCATAGGCTACCCCACTTTTCTTTAGGTGCAACTGGCCTCTTTTTTTTTTTTTTCATAGTCATTGCACCATTCAAGTATTTTCCTGATTTTCCTTTTCCCTCTCCATTACTACCCCACACTTTGACTTTTATATGCTCTTTAACGATTCAAGTGCTTCTAGGAGGTACAGGTTCAAACAATCAAATTATTCAAACACAGGGATGTAGGTTATTGTAAGGTTATCAAAGAACAGGCTTCAGGCTCGAAGGGGTTAACTATGACAATATGTACATGTGGATTCATAATTATACAAGCTACACAAGGAACTGCCTCAATCATCTCTAAGGCCAAACAACTTCTATTTCGCTTTGCAAACACACAGGGCAAGTTCTAGGTATCGCATGCAAGCACAGAATACAAGTATTATCTCACACACACTTACGTGTAACTCATTCCGAATTAGTTTGTCAACACACTCACGTGAGCATTCAAGAAAGACAAGGTGTGCAGAATTAAGGCATAAAATTACGAGTCTACAAACGAGCCTAGACGTCGCACCCTCAAGTTCGTTTTCGTTATTTGCAGGTGTGTACATTACGGGTTGCATTCTTGCCTTCACCCATTTTGGTCCAATAGAGTCCTAAGGGTCCTAAAAATATTAAAGAAAAATCTACCTAACCCGGTTCAATAAAAGCCCTTGGAAAAGAACCGTGGTCAAAAGAAAAACCAATGAGGAATTACTACACTACCTAAAAAGAAAAAAATCTAAATGGACTACTTCCCTTAAGAGTACTGTCCAAGTGGTCCGTCCTCAGGAAGAGTCTCCTACATTTATTTATTTTACAACCAATGTATATGTACACTAACAATACACCACTAAAGCAAGTCTCCCACCCAACACAAAAAGAATATGGCATGTCCCCATGTCATTACACAAATAAAGTGCAGAAGGGTAAGAAGACTTCCCTGAGCGTCACTCGGAGTCGGAGACGGTGCTGGGATCCACATGACAAGCCCTCCCCAAAGCACGAAACCAAGCTATCATCCGGCTCTCAGACCTGGCCTGCTGCTGAGACATGGCATCCATACGCACATGCAAGCCATCCACCGAGGAGCGAAGATCTGCCACCTCTTCCTCCAAAGAATGCAACATGGGTCGGCTGGACTATGATCTAGAGAACCCTGCCCAGTATGGGGTCGCCGAGAGGATCCGGCTCCATCATAGGATCTCTTGGATGGTGCCATGGGTGCTGAGGCGTCATCCTAATCATCAAGCTCAATGGTTATGGGTGTATCTCTGCCCACTGTGATCTTTGAAGCTCTGAATGCCGCTTTTGCGGGCAAAGCTCCATCTGTAGGATTGGTGGGGACACCATCCAGCAGACACAACCTCGTCACAAGTGAGGGGAAGTTAAACCCCTTAGATAGCAGAGGTGACCGAAGGATCATTTCATCTCCAATAATTCTCGCCACATCAAAGTCTTTCTTGGTGACGAAGCACCACACCAATAGAGCCCGTAGGTGGTTCACATCTGTCGTGTTGCCCGTGGGCAATAACCGGCTGCAAATAATGGTGAACCAGCACTTAGCCTCATGTGTGAACGACTTGGAGTGAAGGGTAATGTTTTCCTGTAGCCAGATTGGTCAACCCCCTGCGCAGATTGTCTCAATCATAGTGTCCCAAGTGACCCCTTGGACGTCGTGGTAATGATCAATGTCACCAGTGAACTGGGGCAGCTGCAAGACCTGGTGAATCTTCAGAATTGAGGCATCTACCACCCTGCCCCGCACAATCACAGACCGACACAAATTTTCCGGGCAGTTCGCGTAGAACTCCCGGACTATCATCGGGTTTGCCGTCTCAGGTTCATCAAACAAGAACTCCATCTCCCTCCGTTTGATTTCCTCATACATGTCTGCTTTTTCCATACGGAGGGCAGCCATGTCAACAGGAATCTCAGGGATAAAGCTTTTGGTGGCCTTAGCATGAAACGCGTCCTCTGCCTCCTGTGACTGAAACCTGGTGGCATCATATATTGGCATTTGGGAAGTGCTTGCCGAGCTCTTTCGCCTTTTTCGGGCCATATTACCTGCAGACAATTCAGGGTAACAATCAGATGCATCCTAACATGTGCCAGTCGGATGGGTACTCAGACTTCGCCACCTGATGGCACCGAACAGTTTCCTTTTGACAATCAATGTCAGTATACCCAATTAGTAAGGTGCCCAAAGTTGACAACTTCCACTAGTGCCCTCACACCACTATTAATTCTACAATTCCGCCATATAATACCCCACACAATCTCCCACAAGCGAATCATGTCAAATGCTACCACCACCACAAACCAAGAAGGGCACAAAGTGCTCCAAAATTTTACAACACACCCCCAATTTTCGGCCATTTAGACCCCTCCACCAAGCTTCACCCTAAAAAATTTGTTTAGGCCTCCAAACCTTCTAAAAATCGCCCCCAAGTTAAGCACAATGAACACCCAACCATTTAAACATCAATCATGGCCAAAAGAAGCAAATAATGGAGAAAAGGAAAGAAGAAAAAGAAAGAAAAAAAAAATTACACTAAAACACTACACTAAGTTATGTAAAAGAAAGAGAAAAGAATAAAGAAGCTTACCTTGAGGATGAATGGAAGGGATAGGTGGTGGAGAGAGAGATCGAGAAGAAAGGAGGGGCAACAATGGGGGTTTGAGGGATAGGAGAGTGTGAAAGAGAGAAGAGAAGAAAGAAGGGGATGGGGGAATAGTGCGGGGTTAGGTTTATTAAAAGGGGGGAAAAAAATTCTGCACTTACCTGGCTCGCGCTGGTCTGTCGCGGTTACGCTGAGACCGCGGTAAACCTCTTTCAGAGGGGGTATTTGACCGCGGTTACGCTGGGACCGCGGTAGACTTCTGTCAGAGGAGGTCCTTGACCGCGGTCCGACCACGGTTACGCTGGGACCGCGGTCTGGGCGTGTTCCTGCTACTACTTTTTTTTATTTTTTATGCATTACACTTACAACACATTCGTGGGTTGCCTCCCACGCAACGCCTGATTTAACGTCGCGGCACGACGCAGATGAGCGCATTTAAGGCTCGCTCGACCTCTGTGGTTCAGTCAGATGTAGCTCAGACACTTCCTTTGGTTCGCTCATGCCCACATATAGTTTCAATCTCTGCCCATTAACTCTAAATGTACGAGAGTCTTTCTCTGTGGCATTCTCGACAACACCTGAAGGGAAAACTTCGACCACTCTAAATGGTCCAGACCATCGTGACCTGAGTTTACCCGGAAATAGCCTTAATCGTGAGTTATAAAACAACACCATATCTCCAGGATTGAAATTTCGCTCCACAATGTTCTTGTCGTGCAACCTCTTCATTCTTTCCTTGTACAACCTTGTGCTCTCAAAAGCAAGATGTCTGAGTGTCGAGCTCATGCAATTCTGTGATTCTCGTTGTGCCCGCAGCCTCGATGTCTAGATTCATCTGTTTCAGTGCCCACCACGCTCTATGTTCAAGTTCCACTGGCAAATGGCAGGCCTTCCCGAACACCAGCTTATATGGTGACATACCAATCGGTGTTTTAAAAGCAGTTCTATAGGCCCAGAGTGCATCATCTAACTTTTTCGCCCAATCAGTTCTTGTAGCGTTCACAGTCTTGGTTAGCACACTCTTTATCTCTCTGTTGGACACTTCAACCTGCCCACTAGTTTGCGGGTGATAAGGGGTAGCCACCTAGTGGCGTACATCATACTTTGCAAGCAACTTCTCGAAAGCTCTATTACAGAAGTGAGTGCCTCCGTCACTGATAATCGCTTTTGGTATCCCAAATCTGGTGAATATGTTCTTCTTCAAAAAACCCACCACCACTCTTGCATCATTAGTGGGCAACGCTACTTCTTCTACCCATTTGGACACGTAATCCACAGCAACAAGTATGTACTTATTGCCATAGGAGCTGACGAAGGGACCCATGAAGTCAATCCCCCAGACATCAAACAATTCCACCTCTTGAATTGGGTTCATGGGCATCTCATGGCGACGGAAAATGTTCCCGGTCCGCTGACATTCATTGCAGCCCTTCACCCATTGGTGCGCATCTTTAAACACTGTTGGCCAAAAGAATCCGGCCTCAAGCACTTTCGCAGCTGTCCTGACCCTCCAAAATGTCCTCCATAAGCCGATGCGTGACAAGCCTGCAAAACAGAAGATTGTTCTATCTCGGGGACACACCTCCGGATCATATTGTCAACACAAATTCTAAACAGGTAAGGCTCATCCCAATAATACATGCGGCAGTCACGATAAAACTTTTTCTTTTGTACAGATGAAAGGTCATAGGGAACTATACCGCAAGCCAGGTAATTTGCAAAGTTTGCATACCATGGCGCTTCCTCAAGATTAGTAGCGAGCAGCTGCTCGTCTGGAAAGGTTTCCAGAATATCTTCAACCTCAACTGCATTTTCAGCTCCCTCAAGTCGTGATAGATGATCAACGACTTGGTTCTCTGTGCCCTTACGGTCACGAATTTCAAGGTCGAATTCTTGCAGCAGCAACACCCAACGAATCAGGCGCGGCTTAGACTCCTTCTTCTCAATCAAGTACCTGAGAGCTGCATGATCAGTGTATACAATTACCTTAGAACCAATCAGATATGATCTGAACTTGTCGAAAGCAAACACCACAGCCAACATCTCCTTCTCAGTCACAATATAGTTCAGCTGGGCTCCACTCAACGTTCTACTAGCATAGTAGATTGGATGCATCAGCTTGTCCTTCCGTTGTCTAGCACTGCCCCCACTGCGTAGTCACTGGCATCACACATGAGTTCGAATGGTTGCTCCCAGTTGGGGGAAACAATGATAGGTGCTGTGACCAGTCTCTTTTTCAGCTCCTCGAATGCTACCCTGCAATCATCAGAAAACAAGAAAGGGTGATCTTTTTCTAACAACTTATAGAGAGGGTTGACAATTTTTGAGAAGTCTTTTATGAATCTCCGGTAGAAACCGGCATGCCCAAGGAAGCTTCTGATTGCTTTGACTGAAGTTGGAGGAGGTAACTTTGCTATTACATCCACTTTAGCACGATCCACCTCAATTCCTTTGCTTGACACCCGGTGCCCCAAGACTATGCCTTCTTATACCATGAAGTGGCACTTCTCCCAGTTCAGAACCAGGTTAGTCTCGATACACCGTTTCAGCACTCGCGTCAAATTTATCAGGCACTCATCAAATGAATTCCCTACCACTGAGAAGTCATCCATGAACACCTCCATTATGTCCTCTACCATGTCAGTGAATATGGCCATCATGCACCGTTGGAATGTGGCGGGTGCGTTGCATAGGCCAAAGGGCATCCTCCGAAAGGCATAAATGCCATAAGGGCAAGTGAAAGAGGTCTTCTCTCTGTCCTCCGGTGCAATGGAGATCTGGTTGTATCCTGAGTACTCGTCCAGAAAACAGAAGTGTGACCTCCCTGCCAGTCTGTCTAACATCTGATCAATGAAGGGAAGTGAGAAGTGGTCTTTCCGTGTGGCTAGATTTAGCTTTCTATAATCCATGCAAATTCTCCAGCCCGTGACTGTTCTTGTAGAGATCACTTCATTGTTATCATTCTTAACTACCGTCATGCCACCCTTTTTAGGTACACATTGAACTGGGCTAACCCAGCTGCTGTCAGAGATTGGGAAGATAATTCCCGCGTCTAACCACTTTATTACTTCCTTCTTCACCACTTCTTTCATGTTAGGGTTCAGCCTTCTTTGGTGTTCCCTGGAAGGTTTGTGTCCCTCTTCCAGTAGAATTTTGTGCATACAGTAGGCGGGGCTGATCCCCTTTATGTCTGTCATGGTCCCCCCAATGGCAGTCTTGCACTCCTTAAGTACCTGCAAGAGTTGTTGCGCCTGCACATCTAACAAACTAGATGAGATAATAACAGGAATGTGGAGTTAGGTCCAAGGAATTCATACCTGAGATGGTTGGGCAATGGCTTTAGCTACAACTTTGGTGGTTCTTCGATAGATGGCTTGGCTGGAGGAGTTTCTCGATTTTCCAAGTGCAAGGGCTCAAATTCTAGAGTTCTATCCCAGAACCCTCTACCCTCTAATGTCAACACCCATTCTGCCAGTTCCTCTCCATTCACCTCATCCAAATTCATTAAACATGCCGCAAGGGGGTCCTCAATGGTTAGCACCTCATCATCAGTCTCCATGATTACATCTACGGCATCAATAAGAGAACAATTGGCGAATTCACTTGGTCGCCTCATAGATTTCTGCACATTGAATATTATCTCCTCGTCGTTCAATCTCATCTTGAGCTCCCCGGTTTCACAATCAATGAGAGCTCTCCTTGTGGCCAAGAATGGTCTTCCCAAAATTATGGGAATCTCTTCATCCACTCTGTAGTCTAAGATCACAAAATCTGCAGGGAACACAATTTTTCCTACCTGAATCAACACATCATCCAGTATATCAGAGGGTCGTTTCATTGTCCTGTCAGCCAGCTGCAACAACATAGAGGTGGGTCTAGCTCTTCCAATGCCCAGCCTCTTATAAATCGCCTGGGGCATAAGATTGATGTTGGCCCCCAGATCACACAGTGCTTTAGCAAAAACAAAATTACCAATAGTGCATGGAATTGTAAAGCTCCCTGGGTCAGACAGCTTTTCTGCAATTGGTCTGGTCACCACTGCACTACATGTCTGAGTAAGAGTAACTGTGGCCAAGTCTTGGAAATCAAACTTTCGGGACATCAAGTCCTTCGTCATTTTTGCATACCCAAGCATCTCCTTCAAAGCTTCAATCAATGGTATGTTTACCTGGATTTGTTTTAGCATTTCGAAGAACTTCTTGTATTGTTCCTCCTTTTGGTACTTAGCCAGCCTCTGAGGGAAAGGTGCAGGAGGTCTCTTCTTCCCAATCAACTGGGATTGATCCTTATCAGCTGCTACATCAACTACTGGTTCCTGGACTATCTCAGCTTCTTTTTCGGTCGCATTCTGGATGCTATTTTCTTCCTGGGCCGGCTGGACTGGCACCTCCGTCAGTTTCGTTGACTCATCCAGCTCAATGGGCACTGGTATAAGTGTCTCAGCTTGTCTAGTTTCTCGAGCTCTCTCTTGCTCTACATCCAGATCTCTGCCATTACGTAGACTTACCGCCATCAGCTGCTTTGGGCCTTGATCTTTTGGATTTATCTGGGTGTCTGCAGGTAGTGTCCCATGAGGACAATTGTTCAGAGACATAGAAATTTGGCCCACCTGCACTTCAATATTCTTGATTGCTGCATCATGTGCATCCACTCTCTCATTAATCTTTGCATTAGACCCAATAACCTGCTGCATCATTGCCTCAAGTCTAGCAAACCCATCTTCCTGCCTTCCACCATGCTGCTGCTGAGGAGGGTGATACCCCTGCTGCTGATTCTGATTATTATATCCCTGTGGCCTTGGGTAAGGTGCCATATTGTTAGGGGGTCTCATACCTCCCATGTTTCCATTGTTGAACTGTGGATGGACTGACCTGTATTGCTTATTTTGCTGGCCCCAATTCTGACCACCCTGTCTCTGGCCTCCATAATTAGACACATAATTCATGTCTTCAGGGTAGTGATGATGATCATGTTCTGCATTCCATTGGTTACCGATTGACTGACTAATGCAAGATGCGCACAAGCCCCATTAGTAGTATCTACGATGTGTACCTGCTGCTTCTGCCTTGACTCTTCCACCTTTTTGGTGAGTATACTCATCTGTGTCAATAAGGTGGCCATATTTCAGCCATAGAGTTGGATGGATCTAAGGGCACTGAGTGAACCACTGGAGTGATAGGTGCATTCCTGGTTGTCAATCCCGAATTTTGTGCCATCTTGTCAAGCAAACTCTGGCTTTCTCTCCATGTTTTGCTCAAAAATGCTCCACCAGCTGAAGCATCAACAATGTTCTTCACGCTATCTGACAATCCCATGTAAAACCGTTGCCCCAACATCAGATCTGGAATACCACGGTGCGGGCATATAACCAGCATCCCTTTAAAGCGCTCCCATGTTTCATGCACTGTCTCCACTGGTCTTTGTTTAAAACTCAAAATTTCATCAATTTGTTGAGCAGTCTTATTGGGTGGGTGGAACTTGTTATGGAATTGCCTGACTAACTCATCCCAAGTTGTTATAGAATTTATGGGAAGTGAGTTTAGCCAAGTCTGGGCAGCTCTTGTCACTGAGAATGGAAACAATAACAGCTTGATTGCTTCAGGAGTTACGTTGGGCTGCCTTTGGGTTTTGCAGATAGAGAGGAAGTTCTTCAAGTGCTGCTGAGGATCTTCGACTTGCGACCCCGAAAATAGTCCCTTGTTCTGCAACAAGTGTAGCATGTTATTCGTAATTTGGAATGACTCAGCCTGTATCTACGGAACTACAATGGTTGTGGACAAATTTTCAGCTATGGGTTGTGCCCAGTCATAGAGAGCAGCCTCTGGCACTATTGGTACCGCTGGGTTTTCCTCATGATCCCCCATGACTGTTTCGAATTGTGCAGTTGTTGGTTGTTGTTTGTTTTTCCGATTAGCCCGATTCAAGGCCTTGAAAACTTTCTCGGAATCTGATAATGCTTCAAATACTTCACCAGATCTCGATGAGTTTCTAGGCATGCACTTCTTTCAATTGTAATTGATAACACCATTAATTCCCTGGCAACGACACCAAAATTTGATCACGCCCAACTATGCCTTATAAAAGGACAATGCGGACGTTGCAAATATAACCTGAGTATTTATGCCCAGAGTCGAATCCACAGAGAATTAACCTATCAATTACTTTCGTTGGACTTACTAAATTCTTTAGAATCAACTTTCCCAAACGTTGTGAATAACAGTTGATGTATATTTAATAACTAAGATTGAAAGTCAATAAACAGTTGTAAACTAAATATGCTTAAGTTGTGAACAATAATGAGAAGGTTCTAAGGTAGTGATTTTCCCTATTGATGGAATCTCTTCTGTTTATGTTTCATATAGATTTACCAATACATCTCTATCAACCATGAACACTCTTTTTACTGTGAATCTCTCCCGAGTAATCATGATAATTTACTAGACGCACTCTCCCGAGATACGCTAGCTGGCTTTGTTTATTACAGCTCACTTTAGATTGCACTCAAGACTTCGTTATCCCTAATCCCACCTTTAAACCCGCAGTTATAGATCCCTCTTATACTTTGGGACTGGTGTTGTTCAACAATCACCTAAATATGCACTCTCTCTCGAGTTATGCATACTAAATAGGCACAGCTAATTGAGGATCCTGTCAATTAACTACAACAAACACGTAGTTGAACAAATAGAGATTAAACTGGCAAACTATATTAACATAATCAAGAAGTTCATCCTTCAATAGGTTCCATCAAAACCCTAGACAAAAGATTTAGCTACTCATGACAATGAGTAAATAAACTCTGAAAATATTCATGATCAAAATTGCAAGAAAAATAAAGAGAAGAAGAAAATATGATGTTTTGGGTGATCTCTCACACTTGTTTCTTTTGCCAAAGTACTTTCTAAAACATTACATGCCTCCCTTGGACGAGTTCTATTGTTTAATATAGGGTTTTGGGCTAAAAATCCCGTGTTTTGCACTTCAGTCCCTCAATTTTTTTCGCTTCCTATCGCGGTCCTACCGCGGTTGCGCCAGGACCGCGGACCGCGGTCAACTAGCCTCTCAGAATCCGCAACAGCCTTCTGCCGCGGTCAGACCGCGGTTACGCTGGGACCGCGGCAGTCCATCTCCAGTTCTGGTTTTGCTGCCTTCGCGTGGTGCACTTAGCGGATATTGTAAGATTGGCCTCTTTTTCTCCGTAATTGATCCCAAAAGTACTCCATAGACTTCTTTTATTGTATATAGCCTGCAAAGCATGAAAAGCACTAATCAGAGCATTTTGTTATCACTTTTTACCATAAAAACTATACAAGAAGGTGGTTCTTTAGGGCCTAATTATAGTCCAATTCACCTATTATCAGGAACGGATTGTAGCAAAGGCGAAGTCAGGTTTTAAATTTTATGGATTTAGGATTCTAATCATTTTAAGTTACTGGAATAATTCATTTTAAGACAAAAATAAGGTTCGAATCAAAGTTACTGGATTCGGCCGAACCCGCTCCCGGCGCTCTAGCTATCTCCTTGGATGGTAGCACAATAAGTTGCTTTCAATTCACTAGTTGAGTCATTAGTATATACTTTTCTTTTATCTGGCATTTTTTAGCATACCCTATTTTGGATGAAAAACAGATATTTAATTTGAACCGAGGAAAAATGTAAGCTTTCAAATTTTGACCTGGCTAAGATTTATGTAGAACACCTTGTCTTATCGATATCGGGATAATTTGAGATGATTGCCTTCCCAAACATTTGGCATTTAGCAGCAAATTGGAGGACCATGTCTTGGTAATTTTTTTGATAGGTCACTATGTCTTGGTAATATGTTAACTGCAATTTTTGTTAATTCCCAGGATAGCATATGCCTAAGTGTCGATGTTGTAGTACTGGTATTATTGCAATATTCTAAAGTGCCCATTAGTGAGTTAAACTAGTTGGAAATGTAAAGTTTCCTTGCTGGAAAGGGTAAGAGGATTCTTATATGTACAAACTGTATTGAGGTAGATAGCCACTGGCATACTTCTCCGCGCAAACTCATCTTTGGAATGTTCATTATCATAATAAGTAGTCGATTAGGAGAACAACTATATCACTATAGAGTATACTCTTCCTCATCTTTCATTCATATTTTGCGTCCTAGGACTTAGATATTCTAGATACCCCCTTATGTTGCTTTTTGTGTGTCAGGTTTACAGCATTCTCTGAGTTGTTACCTCTTCTGGCTGTGGGCACCATTCCTTTGTTGAAGGTTGAAAATATTAGCCAAGCGATTAGTACAAGCAACCTTACCATAGAGAACTCAACTACATTATCAAGCCCTTTTGCCACCTCTTCTTTCAGTGCAAATGCTGCCTTTGAAGTTCGAAGTCCGTCAAGAATACAGGTAACCTTTTGGACTGCAATGGACTGCCATTGTAGTATCTTATGCGAAGAGAGAAAAGGAGCAAGTCGCTTACTACAGACAATGAGAATAATTGCTGTGGTGATGTGACTCTTTGGCAAACAAAAGCATAGATCATCTTGATAAACTTCCATATTCTTGTAGACTATTTCCAGCTTGTGCCATTATTGACTATAATAGTCTCTCTATTTCAGGTTGAATTCAAAGAAGGGACAGTTAATCCTCCAGAGGTTAAGTCAAAAATAGACCTGCCGGAGAACGTTGATATCTTTGGCCAAACCATAAGTTTGTCACCTATACAGCAATCTCTAGGTCCTCTGGAAAATGTTGTGGCAGGTATAGCCCGAGCTATTTCTGGTCTGCCTCCTCTCAAGATTCCGATTCCAGGTGAGAGGACGAAGTCTTGGCTTATTACGACATACCTTGACAAGGATCTTCGGATTTCAAGAGGAGATGGTGGCCTTTTTGTTCTTGTTAAGGAAGAGAGTTCTCTTTTAGACCAGTAGCCAGGTCTGATCTCTGTATATTGTATAGTGATATATAGAGGTCTTAGGAGCTTCATTTATACAATATAGAATATACAACACATTGTTTGTAAAGGGAGATACATCCCACATTTTTATGTATAAGATGCCATTTGTGTAGCCTTTACTCACAGTGGAAGGAACCAAAAACTGGAAATGAACAACATTTGCATCTAATATGATGTTATTTTGAAGTTCTGGTGGTATTTAGATCCAGCCGTTTGTAAAACTGATGTCACTCTTCTCTTGAGGTCAAATTTTTTGTTTAATTGGAAAATTATATTAAGAACTATTGCATCTAATGCTGGGCTCTCAGATGGAGACGTGTCATTCAAGCATTCATTTTCTTATCCATAATGCCACTATAATTGTTACTTTCTATGAGTCAACTATAATTCCAATGAGCACTGTAACTAAAGTAACATTTGATCTAGGATATTTGATGTATATGCCATTTCGAAGTGATCTATTAATCTACTAATAAGTCGGTTCACGGCAATTTTGTCTATCGCTTTATTGTGAAAGACCATATTGGCTTGTTCTACCAGAAGTACCTCCATATGCCACGGAGTGATATTCAACAATGGGTTTGAGTTGGTGATTGTAAAACTTTCTTTTATCGATCTTGATTCGTGTATATATTCCAAAACTATGGATCTAGCTGAACCAGAGAGCCCCGAAGTCTCACGGGTATCATAGAATTACGTTAGGTACCATATGAATAAGCCCAAGCTTGCACGTACTTGTGGAGTTGAGTCTAATGGATTCAAATGTTTGGGTTAATTTAAGAATCAAATTGCTGATAATAAACTGCTGACCAAATTTCACAAACTATAAGTGGCAACTTTCTTGTGGTAACTGTTGATAATCCAACACATTAGTCATCCACCAGAAAGTTTTCTCACACTCCAGCAGCAAACAACAAGAGAATAATCGACCATGTCTTGTTTAGTGTCTGTATAACTAAAAATCATAGCTAGAGGTTCCAAATCATAGTTAATACAAGAATAGAGAGACACATCTATGTGAAGGCTGTTCAAAGTTGAGAAGAGTTAAAAATAGAAGAGATTATTGGTTATCATGAAATTAGTAGAGAGCAAAAATGGATTTGACATGGTCATATCATGCCTTCTTCTTCTTGGATTTGAGCATAACATATCCAATAAACACGCTCAATAAGCAGATGAGTGCTACTCCAGCATATACAGGAATGAGAATCGCGTATTCTTGTGGTAGAAAATACTTGTGCACGAAATGATCCCTATCAACTAAAGGCTGAAACAGGAATAAAAAGCATATATCAGTTTCCTCACTTAATAAAACATGGGTCTAAAAAAACTGAACATATCTGGAAGGAAGAGTATATCAGCTTTACCAGAATGATAACCCAAAAGGTATAATATGTGAAAATGGACAAACTCGTCAATGTCAAAAGCAGCCCAACAGCTCTGTCCGCTAATTCCATTGAGGCTCTTCTACTTGTGCTGCCTGTAAAAGAAGAATGCTTTTAGTTAAAAACTTATACAACTAAAAAGAAGAGGGTTCAAACAAAATATCTGGTGGATTAGCCTATTAAAAGGTTCAAGGGACTAAAAGTAAGAGAGAAAACCAAAAAACGACTGGGTGGAACACAGTCTGGAACAATGTCATATAGATGACCAAAAAGTGCTCTATATTATAAGCCGACACATAAGACATTCTCTCTCTGACATAGTTTTAATAAAATAGTAACTGTAACTTGAAGTATCACTGTAATTGAGTCATTTTAGAAAAGCATAAAGTTTCACTTCAACATGTGTTGAGCTTATCCCATGTCTTCAAAACATGTGACCGATAACTTAGTGAAATGCCTTGTGAATGAACGCATCACATTCAATATCTACCCAATCATTCGTCAACCGTAGTATGTCTTAGACAAGCAAAACATGCATTCGCTCAATGCACTCCTGTTTATTAGCACTATCCTGATCTCAGAATGACAAAATTTCACCTGGTAAAGATGTCTAATGATGGTTTTAAACTACAACTAACAGCGCCCAGAAAGATAAAGGTAAACAAACAAATCAGCTGATACCATAACATTATGTTTTTGCCAATGAAAATGATTAGTAAAACAAAATAAGTACCGGTGTCTTTAAAGATTCTAATTGAGCGATCGAATATTGACTAGATTCAGCATACCACACAGGACAAATCGATCTGGTAGACCATAACATTCCAGATTCCAACTATAAATACAGAGTGAAACCTTCGTCTAAAATAAGATCGTCACATATTTAAGAGTGGGACATGTATTAGATATAGTAATTGCATACACGAAACAATTTTTTCGAGATGCAGGGTACAAAAAATCAGCACAATAAGGAACAAGGTTCAGTTACTTCAGTATTTATCTCCCTGCATTAAAAGAAATGGTGCCCTAATTGTAAGGCTGCGATCTCATAATTCTGGAAAATGTTAGATGTTAATAGCCTCATATTAGAAGGAAAAATCAGGGAACAACAACAACAACAACAACAACAACAACAACAACAACAACAACAACAACAACAACAACCACAACCACAACCACAACCACAACCCAGTATAAATCAGGGAAGGAGCCCACAAAATGTTAGATGTTGGTAGAGATTCCTGAATGAAAAAACTTTATAATTGACTTCAAAAATTTCAGGTGATGAATCACAAGATAATGTCATATTAAAGGGGAGCAACACTGACCAGATATTAGGCCCTAATTTCACCAAAAAAAACTCGTTTGTTAAGTAAAGATACAATATTACAAAATTAACACGAGTTTGCCCATTCAAGTTCAATCTATATCTCAAATGTAGTAAAACTGACCCTTAGCAGTCCTATCATCAATGAGAACTTAATAGAAAAGCTTAAGTTAGTCAAGTTGGAGAAAAAAGAAAAGTACTTTCCTAAGAACCAAATTACTGCTCCAGCCAAACGGCACCTACACTGTAATTTCCAAGTAACTCACAAGTTCCTGAATCTTAAACTCCCTAATTATTAAGTGAAATTACTCAGCTGAAAGGGGTAGCAAACTAAACTTTAAGGGTGAAAAACTTGACCATTTGGAAAGCAACAACTTAGACCAGTTAAAGCTGAGGTGAAGTGAATCTAATCTTTGGAACATGCCTACCACAGTCGAGGCGCCTCTCCACACTGATCAATACATATTGATGGTTTAACAACACTAAGTATCAGACGATAAACACCAATTCTTAAATGGCCAACATAGTCTCGTCCGCTCAAAGAGTATAAGACATCCTTCAGATGAGTACACAAAGCCTATCCCGATAAGACTTCCACTTTACCATCCATGTCAGCATAACATTTACCAATCTTCGGTTGAGCTACCTATATGGTGCCATTTCTTTTGTAAAACAGGAACATTAAAACGAGACAAAATCACAAGTTCTCGTGGTGTTGCATAAGAATTATAAACTATGGCCATCTTACTAGAAACAGCTGGTTATATCTATTTTTCGACAACCAACGTTGGAATATTTCACCTCTTAGTAAAACCTTCTAAGAAGTATTATTCAGAAACTAAAAGAAAAAACAAAAGCGCCTAGAAATTAAAAACTCCCAAAAGTTTCCTTACCCTCACCCCCCCCCCCCTCACACACATAAAAAAAAGAGAGAGAGACAAATTTTGTTCTTCCCCCACTTTAAGGATATTCGTAGACTTCCAACAATGTTCATATAACAAAAACCTTAACACATGAATTGAATCCTAAAAATAACAACTTTCCACCATAAAAGGCTAAATTAACTAAAAAGAAGCAAATATGGTGTATTAATTCTATAATTTACATTAGATTCCAAAAATAATTCGTTTCAAAAGAGCTCATATAAGAAGATTCACAAGTTATGATCCTACAGGGATACAAAGATTTTAAAAAAAAAAACAAGAAATATTTTTGATGAATAAGAAAAAATCAATGGATGAATCAACAAAATCTCAATCCAAACTTAGTTAGAATTCGCTATATGAATTCTTACAAAAAATGTCATATGTCACCCGTATTGAGTGCGAGAACTGAAAAAACTAAACATAAATTATCAAAATTCATTAGAATTTTTGAGACCACAGAAAAAATGATAGAGAAAAGAAGTAGATCACCTGAAAAGCTTCGTTCTTGATGATGAAAAGCTTCGATTTCAGAGCATGAAGATCGTCGTCTTCATCAAATCGAAACTTGTTTTTTTTTTTTCACTTGGTTGTATCTGTAATTGGACCAATAATATATTGGGCTGACGTTTACATGGGCCGAAATTAGAATGGGTTGCAGAAGGGAGATTTGCACAAATAGACCATTTAATGCCACTGTTTAAATTATATTCATGTCCAAACACAACTTTAATTTTCAAATACCATTTTACTTTTAAAAATATAATTTTTTGGAATTTTACAATTTTTATGTCCAAACGCCCATTAACTCACACTGCTTGAATTTTGAAGCACAATGTTATAGTTTTAAACTATGATGTCAGAATTTTGAAGCACGCTGCCACAATTTTAAAGTATGCAGCCAGCATTTAAAAGCATGCTCCCACAATTTTGAAGTATGCTGCCATCATAGAAAATTCTAGCAGTGTGCTTCAAAATTCAGGCAGCGTACTTTAAAGTACTGGCGCGGAGCTATTTTATCAAAAAGAAAAATAATCAAAATATAAATGATGGTTCTAAAGAGTTCCATCTGGCATAGTTTCCCACGACTGACATTAGTTGAGTGAGGACTCTTTTTATCTCACACATTTGTGGACCCATATCTTACATATTTGGATCCACAAAATTCTGGGACCATAGAGTTGTGAGACAATAAAAGAGGCCCTACTCAACTAGTATCAATTGTGTGAGGCACAAAGTAAAAATTTTCGTTTCGCAATTATATAAGAAGAATCGAACCTAGCTGCCCATGTTTTCGATTGGGTTTGGAATATACAAGGTCTTCTTATACTTTTAGCCCGCGCCAGAAACTATTTATATTTAGTAGTCGAAAAAGTGTGCCAAAATGATTAAAGAAGAAAAGGAAAAACAAAATTAATGCATATAAATAATGGTCAAACATGTCAACTTGAACCGTTCAACCTGGAGTCCGAAACTTTTTTGATGTTTTTTTGGACAAAAAGCACGTTTCTAATGCTAAAAAAAAGTTACATAACTAGGTAAAACGCAGTACTATATTGCGTTTTACTTAAAGTTATTTTTTTTAACTAATTCGCAGTACTATACTGCGTTTTACTTAAAATTTGGGCCCAGCTATATTTTATTAAAGCAATTCGCAGTCCTATACTGCGTTTTAACTAAAACGCAGTATAATACTGCGAATTGCTTTAATAAAATAAAGCCCCTTCTTCTTCCTTGGACCACAGAACCGACAAACCCCGTTAAAAATTTTCGGATTCTGCTGGTCCCCCCACCCACCCACCCGCGCCAAACTTTAAAAAAAAAAAATTGGCCCCCACCTGTCACCTAAAGAGCAAGGAGTGTAGGTCTCACACACAAGACAAGCTTTGGATTCCTTCTTTCGGGTGCAAAAATTCGATTTCAATCAAATTTAAAAAACTTAAATCGAGGTATTTCAATTTTGTTTATGTCGAAACTCGTATAGTACATGCATATTTGTATTGTTTAATGTGTTTCCATGTTAATTTGTGTTATGTTTGTGTTTAAATTTGTATCTTATTTATACCCGAATTGATTTATTAGCTTTGGTACAAAAAATTATTAAAATTTGATAAATTATTTGTATTGTTAAAAAATTAATATTATTTATTTTGTTTGTTGTTCATATTTGTATTTTATGTTTGTTGTTTTTATATGTAATAGTGACCTTTTAGCGTAGTAAAATAAATAGCATTTTAGCGTAGTAAAATATAAAGCCTTTTAGCGTAGTAAAATATAGAGTCTTTTAGCGTAGTAAAATATAGAGTCTTTTAGCGTAGAGTCTATGTAGTTTAAGTATGTAGTGACTGCAAACTCTATCCAATTACACTTTACAAAATTAATTATTTAATTTATAACAATAAACTTACAAAAGTAACAAATTAATATATATTGTAAAATTAACTCCAATATCGAGCCTGAAACCCATACATAATTATTCAGTCCAATTTTAAATATAATTAATTATTTAATTTATTAAGCTAACACACACAATTCTAAAAATGTTGAAATTGACACGCATAATAATTAAGGATAACTCGGTGCTACCGGGCCTCAAATATCGAGTCTCGAACCCATACATAATTTTTCAATCCAATTCAATAATTTTTAATTTAATTCCTTAAACTAACAAAATTCTAAAAATGTTGAAATTGACACGCATAATAATTAAAGATAACTTGGTGCTACCGGGCCTCAAATATCGAGCCTGGAACCCATACATAATTATTCAGTCCAATTCAATAATTTTTAATTTAATTCCTTAAACTAACAAAATTCTAAAAATGTTGAAATTGACAAGCATAATAATTAAAGATAACTTGGTGCTACCGGGCCTCAAATATCGAGCCTGGAACTCATACATAATTATTCAGTCCAATTCAATAATTTTTAATTTAATTCCTTAAACTAACAAAATTCTAAAAATGTTGAAATTGACAAACATAATAATTAAGGATAACTTGGTGCTACCGGGCCTCAAATATCGAGCCTGGAACCCATACATAATTATTCAGTCCAATTCAATAATTTTTAATTTAATTTCTTAAACTAACAAAATTCTAAAAATGTTGAAATTGACACGCATAATAATTAAAGATAACTCGGTGCTATCGGGCCTCAAATATCGAGCCTGGAACCCATACATAATTATTCAGTCCAATTCAATAATTTTTAATTTAATTCCTTAAACTAACAAAATTCTAAAAATGTTGAAATTGACAAGCATAATAATTAAAGATAACTCGGTGCTACCGAGCCTCAAAAATCAAGTCTGGAACCCATACATAATTATTCAGTCCAATTTAAAATATAATTAATTATTTAATTATTTAATTTATTAAGCTAACAAAATTCTAAAAATGTTGAAATTGACACGCATAATAATTAAGGATAACTTAGTACTACCGGGCCTCAAATATCGAGTCTCGAACCCATACATAATTATTCAGTCCAATATTAAACATAATTAATTATTTAATTCCTTAAACTAACACACACAATTAATTTTGTTTAAATTATAGTAGACGACATGAACTTCCCTCCGCCTGCACATCCTGGACCTGCCGAGGATTAGCTACTAGTGTTGCAGGGCGACCGTAGGTCCTCTTTTGTATGGGAGGGACAACTATCGATGTAGGCTCTCCGCCTCAGGAGACCTGACGATTTGTGGGAGTTCATCGTGGAGCATCATTTCCATGCCCGTGTAGTCGCGCGCCTACAGGTTACGGGCTTCTATACGATTTTTGAGCTTGGACGGATGCAGCTTGATTGGTCTCTCATCATGGCCTTTTAGAGCGATGGCGACCGGAGACGCACACTTTTCACTTGCCCACTGGAGAGGCCACCATCACGCTGGAGGATGTTCAGGTTTTATACGGGTTGTGCGTAGATGGATGGGCCGTGGCACTGCCCCAGTACATTAGATACATGACGCGTACACAAGTTTTGGATATGATGGGGCATTTTACTGGTTATAGACCTCAGGGTGACGCTGGGGGCAGTCGCGTTGCTTTGTCAGCCATCAGAGATCATATGGCTGTTTTGCACCCAGACATTACCGGTGAGACGGAGGATCTCCATATTGAGAGGTACACGCGGTTGGCGTTGCTCCTACTTTTTGGGTGTGTCTTGTTTCCGAACACTTCGAGGAGTCTCGTGAGTATGCACTCTCTCCATCATCTTTAGCAGCTGGATAATTTACCCAGTACAGCTGGGGTGTTGCTATTCTCGCATACTTGTATAGGAGCATGTGTCGGTCGAGCATGGGCCCAACGGTGGACATATGTGGTTTTCTGCCCCCTACAGGTGACAACATTTTTTAATACTCTGTTCATTACTCCGAATTCTAGATGGTCGAAATGACTCATAAATTTTGCATCAACCTTTTATCTTAGGTTTGAGTCTGGCATCGGATTATGCCGTTACAGCCACCTCTACCACCACTTGCGCCCGGTGAGGCTTATCTGTTTCTCCCTCTAGCTTCTAGGTGGATTCTCCGGCGTGGGAACTACTGAGGGACCGATGCTTATCATAATCTCCCCTTATCAGGGATGTGCTAGATATGCTGGTGGACGGACAGGTAAATATGTACCTACACTTACTTGTTTTAAATTGAGTTGTGTTGCACATTCTCACTTTTATGTTATTATTTGGTAGTTCATCTGGATGCCATAAAACGACGAGTTGCTAGCTCAGCTGCCCGTTTATTGCTCAGTCGATCGACTGCTTTGGAGCACCTCCATCCCGATGATCTTCTTCGATATGGTTGAGTATCATGCCACAGAGTGTGTGCTTTGCCAGTTTCACCATCCCCAGCCTATACCGGGGGAGCCTGGATGGGTGGCTACACACTATCAGCGGGATGACCGTGCCAGGCTTGACGATATATATATGGAATGGCTAGAGCAGCATGTCCATATTTGAGAGGAGCGAGCTGACCGTATTCCGCTAGCACCTGCATTTACCCAAAAGGCCACTATTCATCTGTATGTGTCATGGTACCACCGTCACACCCGACTGATTATCGGGAACCCCATTCATGTACTTGGCGAGCGCTACAGACCATACACCGAGAGGCACGAGGCACTGGTATGTTTTTTGGCTTATTAATATCGTATAATTGTGATATAACGTTATTTAATTAATATTTTAAATGTTTCACAGGCTATTGGGCATCATCACCTCTACTAGTTGGGACAGGAGATGCAGCAACATACCGACATCCTTGCTGTCGTTGACTATGGCCGGCGGGTGGCACAGTTGGCTCGTCGGACCCTGTTTCAGGCGAGAGATGTCGTGAGGTTGGACCACGAGGCTCAGTATGCGGTGCCAGAGGACTACCATCGGGGTAGGAGTGTCCCACGAGGCAGGGGTAGGGCACGAGGTAGGGGTGCCCCACGGGGTTGCAGGGGTCGCGAGGGACGGCGAGGAGGTGGTCCCCAGCAAGGGGGCGTTGAGGCACCTGTCGACCCACCTGTTGAGGGACATGATGAGGACTTTGGAGTTGAGGCGCTTGGAGATGATCAGCTGGGTTATATACCTCGGGAAGATAAGCCTTCCAGCAACATGCCTTCGTACAACCTTCAGCTATCTCTGCCAGCATCGTAGGTCACCCCGTCAGGAGCATTGTCGATCACGGGTACATTCAACGGGGATGTAGACCAGTACTTTGCATGCCCATATACCACAACTGAGGATCGGCCCACCTGGGCGTGGATGGCGGGCCTATATTGAGTTATGCCTCATCCCCGGCGGTTGATGCGGATCCAGCACAGGCGCAGGTATGTTTGTATTACTTTAAAATTTCAATTTGTTTTCTTTTCCTTAATGAGCTGACATTAATTAAATTTTAACTTTCTTATGTAGGTTTTGTCCCAGCCCATCTTTGAGGCCACTACATGCTTTGATGAGGACTCCACGGATGCATATACTCAGTCGGCCGACGAGACCACGGTGAGAAAATATTTTTTGACTCAACACGTACAATACAAATATACTTTTTCACATGCTAAGATTACTACTTGTTTTGTAGGTTGCTGACGGCCCGACGACATATTCTTCCGATCTTGCCAGTTGTGGTGTCGATGCTACTGCACATCCTCACATAAAGAGGCGGCTTGATGACGATGATCCAGATAGTGTACCCGGGCGGCAGGGGATGCGACTTAGGCCGGCAGCAGCATTGAAGCACACAGGCTGCAAGACTCACTGATTTACTTATGTTTTTACTTTGTGTAAATAGTGCATTATGTAAATAATGGTAACAATTATCTTTTAACTACATTTTTATTTTAATTGCGTTTGAACATCAATTTTACTTAAACAGTACACAAGAAACACAAACATTGCAAACGCAACACAAAAACAAACAGTAAAACTAAAATCATCACTGCACAAAGGATAACTAAAACCATAAAACGTAATACTATACCACTCTTTATATATTAAATTTTTCTGCAATAAAGCTATTTTTTTCACATGGTTTTTATCTTTTTCAGAACGACAAGATAACTCCATAAACGCAGTACTATACCTCGCTTTATATATTAAATTTTTCTGCAATAAAGCATCTTTTTTCAGATGGTTTTCATCTTTTTTAGAACGACAAGATAACTCCATAAAATGTAGTACTATACCACGCTTTATGTATTTTGTCTCGCCTATAAATAACGGCCTCATTGTAGTTATTTTGTATAAAATTAGTAAAAACAAATATTTCATTAAAAGTAAGGTTTTTTACTAAAAGCAAATATTTCATTAAATGGCTCAACCTCTTCGTCCAGCAAAATGCAACTGTGGAAAAGAATGCTCGATACAAAATTGTTGGGACGGTGGTGAAGTTGGACGCCACTACTGGTGTTGTATGAACCAATTATACAAGGTTCCCGACGAACCTATTTGTGATTTTGAGGAATGGGTTGATGAACCATGTTATCAGGAATGCTACAGAGAACAACTGCAGTTTCTTCATAATATGTGTTTATGCCAACGGAAAACACAAAGAGAAAGCGATAGAATTATTGTAGAAATGAGGGCGAAACTGAAGGACGTGGGAGAAGAAAAATGGAAAGCACAATGGAATTGTGAAGCACAAAAGGAACGTAAAAAAAATATAAACGGGAACTTGTGGAGGTGAAGGCGAAACTGAAAGTGGTAAAAGAAGAAAAAGAACAAATGGAAGAACGATTTAAGTAGTTGGAGCGGGTTATAAATGGCAACCGAGACTAAACATTGGCATGTATGTGTTTAGTGTATTTTTCATATTTCATGTATTTTTATTATGTTGGCCTGTTATGTTTGTGTTTGTGATGTAGTAATGTTTTATTATAATTGAAATGACATGTATGGCATATATTGAAGTGGCATGTATTGGCATGTATGTGTACTAAATTTTATTTTAATTGAAGTGGAAGTTAAGTTTAAGTTCTTGTGTTGTTATATGAAACTATCAAACCACGCTTTACATATTACATTTTCCTACAATTAAACAGCTTTTTCTTCACTCATTCCAGATTGTGGAACATAATTTTATTTGATATATATTGCAACATACACAAGTACAAACACGTATTACAAAAAAATACCAAAATAAAAGACTAGGGGTATCCTTGATAGTTGGGTACATTCGACGAACTTGCACCAGGAGCCGGATTACCACCGCCATGAACACCACCTGAAGGACATTTACGACGGTCGTGTCCTGTTTGCGAGCATATGCCACATTTACGCGCATAAACGGTGTCACCAACATCCATTTGGTTCCGTATATGCGTTCTCTTTTGCACTTGCAGCTTGCACAAATAGTCCTTGTTACATACCATCTTAAAGTTTTTCGGCGGCCAATAATGCTCAGCACCTAATGGCTGCAACTTCCCACTATACGTGTCTACGTATGCAGCAACACTGTATTGCCTATCAATATAGTTTATTGCCCCATATCCAACTTGTTGAAATCATTTCAATGCATGTGCGTACGACATGTGGTAGATGGTCCATTTCCCATATGAACATAACCTTCTATTTTCATTCACCGTCTGTAGATTATTCCCACGGTGTTCGTGGATAGTGGTCTTAACTTCAAAAACACCTCATTCATGATCGTACTGAAGAAATGAATGCCACTGTGCTCGCCTCCTGGACCTTTCAAATCTTCTCATGGGTATTGGCATAAATTGAACACCCCTGTCCATCAATGCAGCTGCATGCCTTTCAACAAACCTCTCTGCACTCTATTTGAATGTCATGCGGACCATGGCAGTGACAGGCAGTCCACAAGCAAACTTCAACAAGCCGTTGAATGACTCCGACACGTTTGTAGTGAGGGCTCCCCATCATCTGCCGCCATCAATATGCAATGTCCACATGTGAAGCTCATGCCCCATCAACCAAGTATAGGCTCGTGGTTCTAATTGTCGGATCGCTTCTATGCGCCCCATGAATTTGCACTGTTGGTGCTCAGTTGCAGCCATCCACAATAAGTCATGCAAGGCTTTGTTAGGATATTTCTTCTAGAAATTGGCCTTCAGGTGACGCACACAGTAACGGTGGTATGCATATGGTTCCTGCCATTCAGGCAAGTGATGTACAAAACTTAAAATACCACCATGCCGATCAGATATTAGACAAATACCTGAACGCTGTTTGACTACGTGCTACTTCAAGTGGTTCAAAAAAAGCATCCACGTCTCTTCGCTTTCGTTGGCACATATGACAAAAGCTAGTGGAAATATTTGTCCGTTGGCATCTACTGCAACTGCAATCAAAAGCTTAATATCATACTTTCCATAGACATGAGTACCGTCTATGGAAATAACAGGACGACAATACACAAAACTATTAATTGATGATTTAAATGACCAGAACACATAGTTGAAAATATATTCGGGTCTATCCGGACTCCGCTCACGCCTCCATTCAACAACAGTCCCGGGGTTAAAGTCTTGCAGTGCAGCCATGTACCTGGGCAGATTTGAAAAAGACTTATCCCAGTCGCCATAAATAAGTTCAAAGGCACGTTTGCGACCGAGATATGCCTTTCTTTTGGTTATAGTACAACCATATTCCTGGTGGACGGCTATAATACACTCTTTAATCTTGAACCTAATGGACACTTCCAAATATGGAATCAAGACAAGAGAAATCAAGTCCACATCCATGTTGAAGTGATTCTCATTGTATGTGTCCATTTCACATCTGTGCTCACTAATAAATTTACCCACTTTCCACAAACCTGATTTCTTCTTGCTGGCATGCAACATCCAGTGACAACCCATAAAGTCTCTACGGCATACAACCTTGTATTTCTCCGTAGTTGACTCATTTACCGTCATCTCACGGCACTCTCTTATACTGTAGATTTTTACAGCCCTAATTAGGCGAGCTTTATCGGGGAAATACATGCCCTACACATCGCTGACCGATATTCATCATCATCCCTTGTGAGGGCATCCATGTTCGGCATGCTTGACAAATTATTAAGGTAGGGAATATTCCGCTCATGAAATAGCACGTGGGACTCGTACACTCTTGGTCTAGCAGGAGGTGGAGGAACATGCTCCCTAGTCAGCTCAGGTTCAACATTCACTTCCTCCTCCTCATCACCCTCATCATGGAAGGGTGTGTCATCCCCAGACTCATCCGCATTGTTGTCATAATCACTATCATCTTCCTGACTCTGCGCATCTGCCAAATCACAAGTAAATACGTCGTCTATGGGCAAATGTGTGAGGTCAGGAGCTTCAAGAAGTTCGTTTTCACTGCACAAAAAGAACAAAATGATAAGTTACCCAACTAGATAAATACTTTAGATATAGCTATATCACTTTACTTACAAGTCGTGTTGTCTTGACGTTTCATGATGGATATTTTCTTGTTGGTGATGACTCCTGGATGGACCACTGTGGTCCAATATTCCAGAACTACACATATTCCAACTAGGGGCGGGGTCATAACTTGTAAAATTCATATTCGGACGGTACCCCTATGAATAATATGAGTGTTAATACAAATCCAATTAAAACATAAAATAAACATCACTAAAGCGTAGTAAAATTGAAGTTTACCAGTCGTCTTGTTGATTATATAAAGTCGAAAAATTATTTTGTGGATGCTCATTCGTCGGTGGTGACAAGTTTAAATCAAGGCAAGCTCTTTCATCAGCAATCTGTCCGGCAAAAACTGCTCCAGAATAACCACCCGACGACTGGGGGTTGTCCCTACTATGCACGCCCTCATTATTGGGAACGTCTTCCACCTTGACGTACATTTCCAATAATTTTATTACAATAAATTCCCTGTATTCATCCGGAATCCGCAAAAAATCTCTGAGAGTTTCATCATCCTCGATGTTAAAACTCAGAATAATAAGCAAACCCCTGCAGAGTCACTGAATACGAAAATCTACCGGTTACTTTAAGGTTAACCGAACGCCTCCTATCACTCATTTTTTTACGTAACAACGATACCAATTTATCGTACTCCATAGTAAGCGGCAATTTAACATGACACTGTGGAGGTGAGCTATACCTCACAGAGTTATTCTCTAGCACAACCTCAGCCCCCTCCCCAATATAGTGAAACCCTTATTTTTGGCACTTCAAACATTTATAAAAAAATGATTGATAAGAGGAAGAGAGAAGTATGAACGTAAGTTTGAAGTAAAGTATTGAATGGATTTTCATAAAATTGAAACGCCTTTAAATAAGGCAAGTCCGAGCTTGGGGTGTAGAATTTTTCTATGTAAAACGCAGTACAATACTACATTTTATGTATTTAAATTATTGTTATGTCAGTTAATTGGTGGGGCCAAAAATGAGAGTAAAACGCAGTATAGTAGTACGTTTTAGTGTAAAACGCAGTATTATACTGCCTTTTACAAAAAAAAAAAAAACAAATGTTGTGTACTGCGTTAAAGTAAAACGCAGTATAGTACTGCGAATTAGTTAAAAAATAATTTTTAAGTAAAATGCAGTACTATACTGCGTTTTACTTTAACGACTAACTTTCCGTTAAAGTAAAACGCAGTGTAGTACTGCGTTTTACCTAGTTATGTAACTTTTTGTTTTAGCATTAGAAACGTGCTTTGTGTCCAAAAAAGCATCAAAAAAGTTTCGAACTCGTCTTCAGAGCGGACTTCACACTGAATTTCAAACATCTTCAGAAACCTTTCTTTTCGAGCCTTGTCGGGTACTACACTAGGCCCCATAGTCAGATGGCCTGAGCAGAGATTCCTTCTTTTGTTTGTCACTTTAATTATTTTTTTCCACTCAAAAACTCATCTTTCAAACATCTTAACAACTCTGATGGATTAATATGTAAATTCCTAAGAGAAATTGGTTAACTCAGGCCTAATAAATTACCAGAAAACATATGTACCCATTTTAACACCTTTCTGATAATTTTTTGGGCCTAACTTAACCGGTTTCTTAATAACTTAATTGTACAAATTATATATATATATATATATATATATATATATATATATATATATATATATATATATATATTCCTACTATTATTTTGAGAGCAACTATACATTATTATTTTCCGAATAAACAAACCAAGACCCATTAATGCCTTCACGACCCAAATTAGGTGATTTTCTCAAATGCACACTTTATTCAGCTAAACTAATTTTCAAGGGTAAGATTTAGTAGTTAATGAAATGGGTAAAATCATCCAAAAATATAGTTTAAATTTCAGTATAGCGAAAAAAAATATATCGCAACCCCGTCTCGTATTTTACGCGCATCTCTGTAATATACCTCACAATTTCAAAGCCACACTTCCTTCCAAATATCAAAATGCCTTTAGAAAGATTTTCAGCTATGTAAATTCTTAAATAATTAATTTTTTTTGGTAAATAACACTTTTATTACCAAATTTGAGAAATTACAGCTCAAACAGCTTTTTTATATTTACTTCTCTTTTTTGTTTTTTCGTTAGAGAAGTTTCCTGTGGTGGTTTCTTAAATATTTTGAAGACACTCGTACACTTTTTAAAAATCAACATCTAATTCTGTAAAATTCACTTGATTTCCAAATAATTGACCATACGAATTTGTCAATTTACTCGAATATACAAGTGGAAAAGCTAAAAGGGGCTGCTATTTCACAATATTATAAGAAAGTAATAACAAATGTTAAAAGTATTTACAATTGACCATTAGATTACGTATTTTCAAATTCGTAATCGGACAATTCAAATTCAAAATTATAATAACATTTTAATCATAAGCTGTCATAGTCTAATATGTTTAAGTTGACAAAAATTAGGACTCAAATGATACTATTGAAAAGCCAAAACACAATTCGAAATTTGAACACACATGTCAGCAAAAACTATAGAAAAATTAGAACTTAAATTTTAAGAGAGATTATTGTTCGGTGATACTTTTACATAATTAATCTAGATGGTCAATGAAAACACCAATTTGTTAATATTCCATCCATGCCCTCTAATAGACTATTTAAGTTTAAATTTTACATAACAGTTATTTAATAGTGGCGGAAATAGAATTTTTATTAAATAGATTAAACTATAAAGAAATAAACCCACGAAGGAATCTAGGGTATCAATATACCTTGTTATACAGTATACTTGATCACGCTCAACTATGCCTTATAAAAAGGACACGCGGACGTTGCAAATATAATCTGAGTATTTAGCCCAGAGTCGAACCCACAAGGAATTAACATATCAATTACTTTTGTTAGACTTACTAAATTCTACGAAATCAACTTCCCAAACGTTGTAAATAACAATTGAGGGTATTTCTACTAACTAATAATGAAAGTATATTAGCAACTGAAAACCAACTATGATTAAGTTGTAAACAATCAAGAGAAAAACCTAAGGTTATGGGTAGAATAGTGCAACGGTTATATCATACTCCCCAAATGTGTCAATCATGCCTTAGACTCAAGTATCCGTCAATTGACCACTTAGGTAAAAGTCACTACCCTAGTGCCTTTTAATCATTTGAACAACTCGCAATAGTTTAATCTTAGCTTACTTTAGTTTAATTTAGCATTGTAGTTTTATATAATTAGAAGTAAATCAAAAACCCAAAAATGTTAAGAAGTATAATTTGGAACACATACACAACTCTCAATTAGATAGACACCTGACTCTAACTTCTAGCTCCCTGTGGAAATCGATCCCGACCCTAAATCGGGTAAAAGCTGCTTCGACCTCTCTCACTACTCAATAGTAGTGCAGGGTTGGCCTCGATCACCTTTTTGGCGTCGTTGCCGGGGAGCTAACGGTTTTGGATATCTATCTAAATAATTTTGTGTATTGTTCTTCTTTTCTTCTTTGTTACTAATTCGTGTGTGTCATAACTTCAGGTACCAAATGGAAGCTAACAATGCCAATGACCCTCTTGGAAATATGATTGCGGGGGAGGAAGTAGATGATGTCGGAGATGATAAGGTGCCTCTTGTACCTCAAGGACAACGTAGAGGCTGCCAGGCCAATGCTAATGTTAATGGGAATATTCCAGACCCTCCTCCGCCACCTCCAAGAGTGGCTCAACTAATAGGATCCTATCAATTAACTACAACAAAAACGTAGTTGAGCAAATAGAGATTAAACTGAGCAAACTATATTAACATAACAAGAAGTTCATCCTTCAATAGGTTCCATCAAAATCCTAGACTAAGAAATTAGCTACTCATAACAAAACAAGATAAAACTACTAAATTATTCATAATGGGTAATTGCAATAATAAAGAGAAGATAGAAGAACTCTAATGTTTGATTGCTCTTCTCACACTTGTTCTTGCCTCCAAGGTAGACTAAAAACAAGCTTGAACATGTCTTGGGCGAGCTTCTAAAGTTTATAAGGGTTTGAAACAAGTTTTCCCCGAGTTATACTTTGGTCCCCAAATTTTTGGCACGTGAACAGTTCACCGTGGTTGCGGCAAGACCGCGGCTCAACCGCGGTGAACGCTGAACATTCTGCATCGAGTACTTGATCTGTCGCGGTTCTACCGCGGTCGCGGTGGAATTCACTTAGTCCATTTTTTTTGCTTTTTTATGCTCGAGTACTTCTTGGTTGGGCGTTTTCTTCACATTATTGACTCCAAAACACTCTGCAGTGCTTCCTCGCTTAGATTATTCCCTGCGAAGCAAAAGAACACTATTTAGAGCATTTTGTTATCAATTCGCCTATAAACAACAATAAACCATGGTAATATTAAGTTATAAATATCATTTATATAGCCTAATATCAACACCTCACACTTAAATCATTGCAAGTCCTCTAGAAATTCACCACACTCTATCAAAGTTCCTTCCCTAAGCTTTTCCATTAACGACTCATACCTTGAACAATTTACCAAAGTTGTACCTAGTAGTGAACAACTCTTGCCTCAACAGTCGAATCTCTCGTACCATGCAATATTCACACTTACTCAAACTACTCTATACAGAAGTCAAGACTTACCTTTCCTTTATGAATCACATGCCCTTACATCACACAAGAGAGTAGTTCCACAATTAATATGATACAAACAATTAGGAACTCAAATGGACAAAATTCGCTCACTCTCCAAAAGAACATTCACATGCCACAAAGATGCACCATAGGCTTGCCCTTAGTGTAGTACTCGACTAATCGAGCCTATCCAGTCTAAGATCAATTATGACTTCATTTGGTTGTAATGTAGGCTAAGGGATGAGTAAGATATATTTGGATATAGTGACTAGCCTCCGTAAGCCCTTTTAATACACAACACATTAACATTCCATATCATTCTTATGTCAACCAGACATTCCCCACAATTCATTTATCACAACCCATTCCTTTAGGTGCATTTGCCTCAAACTACCACTTATCAACTACTATATTTTTTTTTTGTGGCACGTCTTCTTTTATTCTTCAAAACTGCACCTTTCCTCTATCTCAAAACCAAACCACCACCCCACACTTTAACTTTTGCATATGTTAGGGCCATTCAAGTGCTCCTGGGAGGTAAAAGGGTTCAAACAGAAGGCTATTCAAACAATTGGGTAAGGATCACAATGTGGTTGCCAAAGAAACAGGCTTATAGGCTCAACGGGGCTAACTAAGATGTATTACATTTAGGTGGGTTTACGTTATATATATCTGGCTTAACAAAGAAATGCTTATATCACTTCTAAAACTGAATGAAGCTACTATTTCGCTTTGCAAACACACAGGGAAAGTTCTAGGCATCAAATGTAAAGCATGGAATACAGTATAACTCACACACATATGGCATATGACTCACTCCAGATTGATTTATCAAGACATTCTCTTTTGAGCGTTCAAGTCAGCTACAAACATACAACTTTAAGGCACTTTAGCAAGAGTCAACCATTGAGACTAGGCGTTGCACTCTAGTGTCGATTGTGTTCAGGTGTACTAACGCCAAAGGATTCTTTTTCTATTTCAGCTCTTAGCCCATCGATGCTAACTAAAACTAAAGAAACAAAATAAACAAAAACTACCTACACCAGGTTCAAGCTAAACCCTTGAAAAAGAATCGTGGCCCAAAGAAAAACCAAGGGGGAGTTACTACACTACCTACAAATAAAATAAAAAATCTTTTTGGGATTTTCTCTAGACTAACTTCCCTCAAGAATTGTCTCAAATATCCGTCATCGGGAAAAGTCCTTATATATCTTTTTTTTTGTTCGACTTATGTCCCTCAAGAGACATGTCGAAAGGTGTACGTCATTGGGCCAAGTCGAAGTTAATTACATGATCCTACCCTACCAATCAATCAAAAGTAAAGCAACAAAAATAAAGCAACATCATACAAAGTTACACAATCTCTTTACAATAACATCATACAACAACAGCCATCCCCCACCCCATACTTAAAAATATGGCATGTCCCCATGTCAACAAATAAAGAGCAGAGTAAGGAGGGGGATTTTCCTGAAGATCAATCCTGATCAAAGACGGTACCAGGATCGAGGTGACATGCTCGTCCTAGCGCTCGAAGCCATACCATAATATTCTTCTCCGAATTTGCTTGTTGAGTGGTTAGAGTCTCGACTCTGGTGCTCAAGTCTATGACAGAAGTGCGGAGACCAGCCATATCCTGCTCCAGGGCTGTCATGCAGGTACTACGGCGGGGCTGCAAAGGGCCCACCTCATCAACTTTTGTAGGTGGTGGGATCTCAACAGCCTCAGCATCATCATCATCATCAGATTCATCATCCGATTCATCAACACTCACCACCGGCTCTATCCCAATTCTGATTTTTCTTGCGAGGAACGGGGCTTTCAGTGGCAATTTCCCATCAACTCTAGGGTCTTTAGGGATCTAGCAAGCCGGCACAGCCTGTTGACTAGAGAACGGAAGTAGAAGCCTTTGAGCAACTCAGGTGATCTAATGAGCATCTCATCATGGAGGAGCCGAGCTACATCAAAATCTCTGTGTGCCATGAAGCAGTAGATCACTGCCACTCGTGGTAGATTGACATCGGTCGTATTGTTGGAGGGTAATAGCCGACTGTTGATAATTGTTAGCCAACACTTAGCCTCCCAATTGAGAGACTAGGAGTTAAGTGTGATCCTGTGCTTTATCCATATGTAGTCTCTGTCTGGCACACAAATAGTTTCAAGAAGAGTTGCCCACAAGGCACTTGATCGGCTAAAGTTATGATAAACATCAGTTTCCCCCCTGAACACTAGCAGCTGGTACACCCTGTGAATGGCCTCGATGGATGCATTTACCCGGGTATTGCGCACAGTAATAACCTCATTCTCATGTTCCAGGTAGTTAGCATAGAACCCCCTTACCATCTAAACATTGGCTTCCTCCGGTACCTCGAAGAGGATATCCAGTTGGCACCTCCTCAACTCATTGAAGATATTCGGGCATTCCACCTCTAAGGCTTCTCGGTTAATATTCACCTTATGTAGCAATTTCTTAGCTGCCTTTGCATTTTACTTATCCCGCCAGTTTGGAGACAAACCTGGTATTGTCAAACTGTGGTGCACTGGCTTGACCCGTGGCCCTCGAGGAGCTTTCCGGTCCACTAGCAGAGGATCCAGTGTCGCGTCTCTTCCTAGATGGATTCATTGTACCTGGGCGATGCAATTTTACGACTTACTGCAGTGGGTTGAATTTCAAAGACAGTGTACTAAGCCTTCACCGCGGTCTTACCGTGGTCGCGGTGGATTGCCTAGTTCTGAGGCAGAATCCTCGCCTTACACCGCGGTCGCGATGGTTTGCCCAGTTTTTATTTTTTTAGGGAGTTACATAAAAAAACACTGGCAACAACGTTCATGGGATGCCTCCCACGCAATGCCTGATTTAACATCATGGCACGACACAAGCAAGCGCATTTAAGGCTCGCTCGACCTCTGAGGTTTCGTCAAGTGGGTCTCGGACAGTTCCTTTGGTTCTTTCATACCTATGTATAGCTTCAATCTCTGCCCATTGACTCGAAATGTGTGAGAGTCTTTCTCTGACGCAATCTCTACATCTCCTGAAGGGAATACTTCGACCACTCGAAATGGACCAGACCACCGTGTCTTAAGCTTACCAGGGAACAACCGTAATCTTGAGTTATAGAGCAATACCATATCCCCGGGTTTGAAATGTCGCTCAATAATGTTCTGGTCATGCAACCTCTTCATTCTTTCCTTGTACAACATTGTGCTCTCAAAAGCAATATGTAGGTTCAGCTGTTTCAGTGCCCACCAAGCTTTATGCAATTCAGTCATTCTCGTTGTGCCTGCAGCCTCAATGTCTAGGTTCAGCTGTTTCAGTGCCCACCAAGCTTTATGTTCAAGTTCCACTAGCAAGTGGCAGGCCTTACCGAACACTAACTTATATGGTGACATACCAATTGGTGTTTTAAAAGTAGTTCTATAATCCCAGAGTGCATCATCTAGCTTTTTCGCCCAATCAGTTCTTGTGGCATTCACAGTCTTGGTTATCACACTCTTTATCTCTCTGTTGGACACTTCAACCTATCCACTAGTCTGGGGGTGATATGGGGTTGCCACCTTGTGGCGTACATCATACTTTGCTAGCAACTTCTCGAAGGCTCGATTACAGAAGTGGGTGCCTCCGTTACTGATAATCGCTCTCGGGGTCCCAAAATGGGTGAATATGTTATTCTTCAAGAATCCCACCACCACTCTTGCATCATTAGTGGGAAACGCTGTACCCATTTGGACACGTAATCCATAGCAACAAGTATGTACTTATTGCCAAAGGAACTGACGAAGGTTCCCATCAATCCCTCAGACATCAAACACTTCCACCTCTTGAATCGGGTTCATAGGCATCTCATGGCGATGGGAAATGTTCCCAGTTTGCTGACATTCATTGCATCCCTTCACCCATTGGTGCGCATCTTTATACACTGTTAGCCAAAAGAAACTGGCCTCTAGCACTTTTGCAACTGTCCTGACTCCTCCAAAATACCCTCCATACGCCGATGCATGACATACCTGCAAAACAAAAGATTGTTCTATCTCGGGGACGCACCTCCGGATCATATTGTCAACACATATTCAAAATAGGTAAGGTTCATCCCAATAATACATACGACATTCATGATAAAACTTTTTCTTCTGTACATAGCAAAGGTCATAGGGAACTATACCGTTGGCCAGGTAATTTGCAAAGTCTGCATACTGTGGCACTTCCTCAAGACTAGTAGCGAGCAGCTGCTCGTCTGGAAAGGTTTCCAGAATGTCCTCAACCTCAACTGAGTATTCCACTCCCTCAAGTCGTGATAGATGGTCAGCGACTTGGTTTTCTGTGCCCTTATGGTCATGAATTTTGAGGTCCAATTCTTGCAATAGCAACACCCAACGAATCAGGCACGACTTAGACTCCTTCTTCTCAATCAAGTACCTGAGAGCTGAATGATCAGTGTATACAATTACCTTAGGGACAATCAGGTACGATCTGAATTTGTTGAAAGCAAACACCATAGCCAACATCTCCTTCTCAGTCACAGTGTAGTTCAACTGGGCTCCACTGAGTGTTCTACTAGCATAGTAGATTGGATACATTAGCTTGTCTTTTCGCTATCCCAGCACTGCCCCCACTGCGTAGTTACTGGCATCACACATGAGTTCGAATGGTTGCTCCCAGTCGGGGGCAACAATGATAGGTGCTGTGACCAGCCTCTTTTTCAGCTTCTCGAATGATACCATGCAATCATCATAAAACAAGAAAGGGTGATCTTTTTCTAACAACTTACAGAGAGGGTTGGCAATTTTTGAGAAGTCTTTTATGAATCTCCGGTAAAAACCGGCATGCCCGAGAAAGCTCCTGATTGCCTTGACTAAAGTTGGAGGTGGAAGCTTTGCTATCATGTCAACTTTCGCGTGATCCACCTCAATTCCTTTACTGAACACCTGGTGCCCCAAGACTATGCCCTCTTGTACCATGAAATGACACTTCTCCCAATTAAGAACCAGGTTAGTCTTAATACACCGCTTTAGCACACGAGTCAGATTTATAAGGCACTCATCAAATGAGTTCCCCACCACTGAGAAATCATCCATGAATACCTCCATTATGTCATCTACCATGTCAGTGAATATGCCCATCATGCACTTTTGGAATGTGGCGGGTGCGTTGCATAGGCCGAAGGGCATCCTCTGAAAGGCATAAATGCCATATGGGCAAGTGAAGGAGGTCTTCTCTCTGTCCTCTGGTGCAATGGAGATCTGATTATACCCTGAGTACCCATCCAGAAAACAGAAGTGTGACCTCCCTGCCAATCTGTCTAGCATCTAATCAATGAAGGGAAATGGGAAGTGGTCTTTCCGGGTGGCTAGATTTAACTTTTGTAGTCCATGCAAATTCTCCAGCCCGTGACGGTTCGTGTCGAGATAGGTTCATTGTTATCGTTTTTGATTACCGTCATGCCACACTTCTTAGGCACACATTGCACCGGGCTAACCCAGTTGCTGTTAAAGATTAGGAAAATGATTCCCGCATCTAACCACTTTATCACTTGTTTCTTCACCACTTTCTTCATGTTGGGGTTCAGCCTTCTTTGGTGTTCCCTGGAAGGTTTGTGTCCCTCTTCCAACAGAAATCTTATGCATACAGTAGGTGGGGTTCATCCCCTTAATGTCTGTTATGGTCCACCCAATGGCAGTCTTACACTCCTTGAGTACCTGCAAGAGTTGTTATACCTGCACATCTAACAAACTAGATGAGATAATAAAGGTAATGTGGAGTCAGGTCCAAGGAACTCATACCTGAGATGGGCGGGTAGTGGCTTCAATTCCAGTTTTGGCGGTTCTTCAATGGATGGCTTGGCTGGAGGAGTTTCTCTATTTTCCAAGTACAAGGGCTAAAATTCAAGAGTTCTATCCCAGAACCCCCTGCCCTCTAATGCCAATACTCATTCTGCCAGTTCTTCTCCATTCACCTCATCTAAATTCATCAGACATGCAATAAGAGGGTCCTCAATAGTCAATATCTCATCATCAGTTTCCACAATTACATCCACGGCATCAATAAGAGAGCAATTGGCGAATTCACTTGGCCTCCTAATAGATTTTTGCACATTGAATGTTATCTCTTCATCGTTCAATCTCATCTTGAGCTCCCCAGTCTCACAATTAACGAGAGCTCTCCCAGTGGCCAAGAATGACTTTCCCAAAATTATGGGAATTTCTTCATCCACCTTGCAGTCAAGATCACAAAATCTATAGGGAACACAAATTTCCCTACCTAAATCAACACATCATCCAGGATACATGAGGGTCTTTTTACAGTCCTGTCAGCCAGCTGTAACAACATAGAGGTGGATCTTCCAATCCCCAGCCTCTTATAAATCGTCAGGGGCATAAGATTATGCTAGCCCCTAGATCATAAAGTGCTTTAGCAAAAGCAAAATTACCAATGGTGCAGAGTGTGAGCACGTGATTTTTACCTCATACGAATTACTCCAAAATAATTCCCAAAATTAGGTCTTGTCTTTAATTATGTATTATTTTAGGAATTATTGTGTGATTTTCCTGATTGTTTGTATATATTTGTGTGCATGTTTAATTTTATTAATGCATTAAAAATACAAAAATATAGCATTTGCATTTAAGATTTGATTTTTTACATTTTTTTGAATTAATTAATAATTAGGTATTTTATAAAAATTAAAATTCAAAAAATAATAACATATTTTTGTCAAATTGTGTGATTTTATTTTAAATTAGTGTTTAATTGTTTGTGATAATTATCACTTAGAGTTAATTAATATTCTTAAAGTTAATTTGGGTTTTATATAATTTAATTAGGATTTTAGTTTTAATTTTGGAAAAAGAAAATTGAAAAGAAAAGAAATAAAAGAAGAAGAGAATCAGTTGGGTTGTGTTTTAATTTAAATCTCAAGCCAAACCAATTAACCCAACCCAAAAAACATGCCCCATACCCGGTCCAAACTTCTAGTCTCTGAAACCATCGAAACGACGTAGTATAGGGACAAAACTACGTCGTTTCGATTTCAATAGATCTCAACCATCCATTCATCTACATCCAACGACCAGAACTTCGCCCCATTTCCATTACCCGACCCAGAACCGGTCCGCCCCTCATGAAACCAAAACGACCCCGTTTTATTTAATGAGCTATTCTGAGCCGTTGGATTCCAATTATCCAACGTCCCGAATTAATCCCCCATTTTAATATACCCAAAATCCAAACCCCTTTACCCATATCAGAACCCCCCCTCATTCGTCTCTCATCTCTTCAGAGACCCAATGCAACACCGCCTCACACCACTGCCATCCGCCCACCGGAAATCGCCTCACGTCGATTCCGATGGTCCAATCCCTTTCAAAATTACACCGCAGAACCCCCTCACTCCCCTCATGCCAAATTCTCACTCCCTTTTCCTAGAATCACCCCGTAACTCTTCAAATCTTGGATCGAAGATCTGACTCCGAACCATAGCTTACCCAACCAGCCCCAAATCGATACCCCAGAACCATCTCACTACCCTCTTTCCAGATCCCCACTTCACACCCTTCGAATGACACCATAACTGTTCGAATCTAAAAAAAACTAAAATCCCAAACTCTAAATCCGTTAGATATTGGAGGATTTGAGGTCGAAATCGACCTTAGTTGTGTGTTCTCAGTCGAGAACACTCGAATAAGGTCTATTCCGGCTTCATATTCAAAATTTAAGCTCTAATTCAAGATGGGGTTCGATCATTTGGAGGTAGGTGTCCTAATTTTAGTTTTTCTAATTCTTTTTATTATTTTCTTCCTCTACTCCTTTCTTTTATATTCAGAATGGTTATTTGGTCATATTCAATTTGTTTTAGTTTAGTTTTTGTGTCGAACTAAAAATTGTTCGTCAATTTGGTCTGGTTTATTCATGAGTTTCTCTAGCTATTGTTCATGTCATATGACTTTTTGATTTCTTCTGTTAATTATGGCAACCTCTAAGTCCTTCATATTCTAGGTTTAGTCAGAGTAATTAGGATCAGTTCAATAATTTGGTTTAAATTCTTGTTTCATTGTGTTGATAAGAATTGACTATTATAAGTTTTATTCAAGTGGTCACTAATTGAGAAACTTCTAATAGTGGTAGGGTAGTATTTGCATTATTGAATTAACTAAAAGCACTAATCTGAGTGGATAATTTAAAATGGAGAAGATAAGTTGTAGTGGAAAAGGCACTAATTGAATGCCTATTTAAGGGAGCTGGAACACACAAAAATAGACACAGAGAGAGTTAGGGAAACGACTAGAAATTACATAAGAAATTTCTGCAATCTTTTGATATAAGTTGGTCTTAGTTCTGTTCTTTAAATTGGTTTTGCTAGTCAGAATTTTTTTTAAAAAAGAAGAAGTTCTGATTCTGGGTTGAGAAATGATTCAATTCTGAGAAGTTCTGGCTTGAAGCTGTTTTGATTTTTGAAGTTATTGTGATATTGCTAAAGATTAAACTGGGTTAGCTGCTGTTGATTACTGCCTCCTCATTCCCTCTTTGTTTGTTTTCCTTATTATCGGGTATATGTTTCTAAACTTATCTCACACAAGGTTTCGATATTGCAATGAAATGAAATCCGGAGTTCCAAATGTGTTTTCTGCACATTCAAATCTATTAGTTTAGTTTCAGTTTTTTGTTTTTTTTAGTTAATTAACATGTCATATGCTCAACATGGGAGCTATTAGTCAACTTGCGTCTGTTGAAGTTAGTATAGCTTTACAGTAATTTTACTTACTTCTGAAGCTCATTGGTTATAGCTTCTTTTGAACTGCTAAGATGGGGAACTTGGTAGAATATTGACCATTAGCTAAGTTTTGTGTTTAAGCCATGTTAGCTAAGTGTATGGTAGTATGAAAATATCAAGGAACCACAATAGTATATTTCGTCAAACATCGGAATTTTGTTTTAATTCTGGTTGAGATAAGTGCTCTTGTTTGTATGTAATCTTGTATGATTACAACTATTGGGATAACCATAAGTTAGAGGTAAATTGATATAGTCCATTATGTTTAAAGTATTGGAGTATTCTGAGAGGTTCAGTCGTGTATTCGTGGTATATGTAGTGTGAATTTGTCTATTAAATCAATTTGTAAACTAGTTTTCTTTCTTAACAATAAATTGCCTATTTTAGTTTAGGAGTGCAATTAGCCCATTTCTTATAACAAAATAATGTCAACATTATTACAAGGTATAGATTTGGTAGTTGTAAATAGTTTTCACAAGTTTGGACAATAATTGGTTTGATTTTATTCGTCTAAAAGCCAATCGTCATAAGCGAATTAACGGAATAGTTAGGACTTGGACTAGAAATAAATGTGTAGAAGAGGATTGGGTTTATGAGTACTGATTTCGGCATTTTAAAAAAAATTATACAACGTTGAGTTTGCTCTGGGTGGAGTGATGGTTATTTCATAAAACAAATGGTATGCATATCAGCTAAAGTTTCTCCCAACTTTACACGTAAACCATTTTGCAAGCTTTAAACACATACAATTGGTCTCAAGCATAGGAAGAGAACAAACAACTTATGAATATGGTGAACAAGCTTTAGGCACATAATTAAATCAAGGGTACTGTTTTCGCGGTGTGGTTGTGATATTTAATTTCAAATTAGTTTTAATCATCTTCTTAATTCTTCTAGTTGAATCATTTTGAGGCGTGCCATTCACACATTTGAATCATATAACCTATGGCCATCACTTAATGAATCTTAATTCTTTGGAAATCATTTCTCTTTACTACTTTCTTCTTTCTGTTGTATGATTAGTCAACTAATATTTGTATTAGTCGACCAAATTTTAATTAGTCAACAATTCACCCCCCTCATGTACTTTCAAGACGTCCACGTGACACAGTTACGATTTCCTTAAAAAAATCAGAGTATACGTTCGCGTAACTTCGTCTAAACTTTCATAATAATAGAGCATCATTAATCGTGGACGAAATAATTATATAGTATCCCTAAGTCATAAATCGGTTAAATTTTTTTCTCTAATCATTTTTGTAAATAGACCATGAACTATAATAAATTGTCTTTTATAAGATTATAGTAAGTTTCTTTTACATAAAGAAAAGTTTTTTTTCTCTAATTAAACATTTATAATTTTTAACTACCTAGCCATGAAAGTTGGAAATTTCTAAGTGTTAATTTGGTAGGAATGTTTTACAAAAAGAAGGGAGAAGAAAGATTATGTGCTTAAGATATATAATTCATAAAGTGCTCTAGGTAGCTTGTTTGAAGTTTTGTTTTAATATCAAAAGACTATAAAGTTTCATTTTTCGTTTTGCTCAGTTTTCTGTTAGCAAAATTTGTCGCTTTGTGTGGTAATATTTTTGTTTGCTGTTAACATAGTTCTTAAGATTGCAAGTATTTAATTTTTTTTTTTAAAAATTTAATCCCAAAATATGAGAATGAGGAAGGCTCACTGTTGATCCATGAAAATCTCGCATTCACATATTCACATCAGAATCAAATCGATAGTATGCTTTTAGGTATGATCTTAATAAATCAATCATCGTGATTGCGTACATGTTCGCGTGACATAATTACGATTTTCAAAAAGAATTAAGGTACGCGTCCGCACGACTTTGGCTAAGTTTTTTTAATAAACTAAGTGTTGTGAATTGTGTACACGTACGCGTGACATGACTCTTGACACGCCAAACCACACGAGTATACGTATGCGTAACTCGATAATTCTTTAAGTATGAGCAAATCACGTAGTTAAAAGCGATAAAGGTAAAATGCATGCAGTTTCTAAACACGTAATTAAATAATTTAAGCCAAGTATAAATTGTTAAGCGACTGTGCTAGAACCACGGAATTCGGGAGTGCCTAACACCTTCTCCCGGGTTAATAGAATTCCTTACCCGGATTTCTGTGTTCGTAGACCAATAAATAAGAGTCAACTTTCTTGATTCGGGATTTTAACCGGTGACTTGGGACACCATAAATTATCCCAAGTGGCGACTCTGAAATAATTAAATAATCTCATTTCGAATAATGTCACTTTAATTGAAAAAACTCCCTTATATACCCTCTCCGGGGTGTAGGTAAAAAAAGAGGTGTGACAGCTCTGGTGACTCTGCTGGGGATAAGAACCCAGAATCTCTGGTTCATGGTTCAAGAATTTGAGCTTAGAATAATTGTTATATTTGGCTTTATTTTTATCTAGTTTTATTCACATGTTTGTGCTTAATATGCGAAATTTTGCTTTTTACCGCTTTGATATTATCTGAACTATATATATAAACTGTTACGAAACCCTTCTTCTTTCTGAGTCTTCTGAATTTATGGTGCACACGTTCACGTGGCCCACCTTTCTGTTAGAAGAGCGAAGTTGGGTCAAGTAACTAGGCCGGGTAGACTTTCGTGCTCCCGGTACGTTGCCCCCACTTCGGCTCAAGCTGTCTGCTTGGGTAAGCCAGGTCTAAAACAGTATACCCCAGGTTTTACACTTAGAATAACTCAGCTTCATGCCGGATCCCTAGTAGGAACGTTTGTTTGCATCATGTGCATTTGACTTCGGAGACACAACACATGGGTTGGGTCTGTCTAGGACAGGTGTACCCGAAATGAAAAGACCATCCTGATACATCTTACTTGCTACTTGTGCATTCATTTGTTTCGGATTTGCATGTTGACCAACTTATAGGAAAAAGTTAGAAAAGTAAAATCAATGTGAGAACCGAGAAAGAAAATTGGTTGTTTTCGTAAAGAAAAAAAAAACAATTTCCAAAATATTTTGAAATTCTGTCGAAATTTTGAAAGGAAAAGGAAATGTTGTGTTTCTTTTAAAAATAGTTTTATTATTACGAACTACGTAAGTTTGATTCTCGCTAGATGTGAGATACGTAGGCAACCCACATCGGGCCCAACTATTTCAAAAAATAAATAAAAAAATAAAAAAATTTATAATAAATAATTAAAAATGTGGGTACATAAATGTCATTGTGTTGTCATAAGTAAGGTGATGCCATTCTTGTCCAAAATATGCCGAATGTCCCCAAAAGGGCGCCGAAAGGCTGTTTTTGCAAGAACAACCGCCTAAAAAAAAAATTGCCGGTTAGCAAACACAGCCTTTAAACCTTCTTCATCGAAGTGTTTGTTATATATATGAATTTTGTTAGAAATATTAATGACTTTTTTTTCAAAATGAGTCTTGATTTTGGGTTTATTAACATCGCTCACAGGTACAAAATGAGCACCACCCAAAACCCACCGTTTACAGTTGTAGATGAGTTTCTATTTCGGCTTCAGATTTGGTGGTGTGAATTAGGAGGAGATGGTCAGAAATGAGTCATTAAGTATTTGGGAGCTCTCACAGATATTATGAAAAATAAACCACGCGATGATTTGATTACGACACTAGTGACTTTTTGGGACCCTGTTCACAATGTCTTTCGCTTCTCTGATTTCGAGCTTACTCCTACATAAGAAGAAATAGTTGGATATTCCGGTTTTGACGGAGATTTGAGAAACCAGAATCTTATATTCCCAAAAGCTCCCTCAGTACACCGATTCTTTGGTCTTCTGAATATCAGCAATCAAATCAGAAAAAGTAATGTTATCAAAGGGTGTTGTTCTTTCAACTTCCTATATTCAAGGTTCGGAAAGCCGGATGGATTTGAAATTCATGAAAAAGGCCTTACCAACAAACAAAACAAGGACACCTGGTAGATTCACCGATACTTTGCTTTCATGGTGGCTTTTCTGGGAATCATGGTCTTCCCAAACAAAGAGCGGACGATTGATATTCGTATAGCCAGAGTCGTACAAGTCCTCACCACCAAGGAACATCACACTCTTGCCCCGATCATTCTCTCAAACATTTATCGGGCGTTGACTTTGTGTAAATCCGGGGCAAAATTCTTCAAAGGTTGCAATATTTTGTTGCAAATGTGGATGACTGAACATCTCCGATGTCACCCCAAGTTCATGAAGTATGGTCCAAGCAAGGACAATTTCATCGAGAGTTATGAAGAAAGAATAAAATATTATAAATCTCCATGAGGGGTGGAAGCCTGGATATCCCATTTAAGATCTTTAATGGCAAGTCAAATTGAGTGGACTTTGGGATGGCTCCCAGTAAGAGAAGTGATACATATGTCAACCTTAAAGAGTTATTTGCTATTGTTGGGTTTAAGAAGCGTCCAGTCGTATGCGCCACAGAGAGTTTTAAGACAGCTAGGGTGATACCAAGTGGTGCCCGATGATGAAGATTTGAGTGTGCAAGTGATTGAACTACACCCCGAAGCCACTCTCCCTGAGGCTTTAATCCAGCGAATTTGGAATGGTTGTCGATACTTGAAAGACGATACCCAAGTTTCAGATCCTGCGAAAGGCGAGATAAATCCGGGTTATGCTAGGTGGTTTGAGAAAAGATCCTGTGTGGTTGATGCACCAGAACTTGATCTTAGAAGGCCCATAAAAAGACCGCATGTTCAAGCCTTTGATGACAAAATCCAAGAACGGTTGGCTTGGGGTGAAAAGGAAAAAGGGTACAAAGCAACTATTCATGCCTTAGAAGAAAGCCTGAGGAACCTCAATTTAGATAAAGACTTACAGACACAAGAAGCAGAAGGTGAAAAAAGAGTCTGATTAGCGAAAATAAAATTCTTCGCGCTCAGTTTAAACAGATGAAGAAAGCCTCTGAAGCGCCAGTGAGAAGTTGGAAAGATCAGAAAATCATTGCCAATCTGATGGGAAAAATGCAAGATTATGACTCCATCTTGACAAAGATTGAAAAGGCGTTAGACAAAGCTAAGGAAAAAATCATACAGTTAAATGAGGAGGCCAAATGTAGTAAGGAACGCCAAGTAATGAGATTTGAAGAAGAAATGGCTCAATTCAAGAGAGAGAAGGACCATTGGATACATTCAGAAGCTCAACTCCATGCACAATTGGAAGAAATGAGAAGGTAAAATAGAGAACATCAGCACACTGATATTGATAGGGAGAGAGCACAAGCAAGACTCGATCAGGCCAGACTTCGAGCTCAATTGGAGTCAGCTTTAGATCGCGAAGACCACATAAGAGATATAGTCACCACTCGCCAACAGAAATTGCAAAACCAAGACCAAAATCTCCAAGATTTCAGAGCACAAATCCATGATTTGGCCGTTTATACTTCTCAAAGTTATGTGAACTGCCAAGGGATGGATTATGAAAGGTTTCTAGAGCATGCACCTACTTTTGCCCGTCATCTTCCAATGGAGTTAGAAAGAATGTACCATACACTAGGAGGTCAGCCGGGTCAAGCCCCACCGTGAGCAGATGTTCTAGTGATTAAAAGCAAAAGATTGTGGAGTGAAGCGTAGTCATAGTTGTTGGAACTTTTCATATAATAGTCATGTTTTAGTTTAAGTCCATGTTGAGTCTTTTAAACCATTTTTCTTAAAGTGTTGTCCCAATGTAATGTTATTTCCGTCTTTGTAATGTTTTGTTTGTTAATAATAATAATTGTTTCCACCAGAACTACGCTCGGTCTGATTCATGCAGGGTCATGATACGTAGGCAATCTTCATAAGATTTGACCACAACCAAAAGAAAAGAATAAAATGAAAAAGGGGAGGGAAAAAAAAGTAGGCGTGAGTGACAATAAAAGGGAAATGTCAGGAAAAGCTGGGATGACACAAGCAACCAAGCAAATTCATGATAGAAAATGGTTAATTGCCTAGGTGCATTGCATCCCAACGTGTAATTGCATATGTGTGAGCACGTGATTTTTTCCCTATATATGGATAATTCCCAAAAAATCAAACAAAATAATTTTTCTTTATTTTTACAATTTTTGTGAATTTTGGTGTCATTTGTGTTAATTGTTTGCATTTTATTTGTGCATTTTTATTCATATGAAAATATGAAAAATGCAATTGGCATTTGCATTTAGGATTTAACTTCATATTTTAGGATTAATTAGGGGTTAATTTGTGTTAGAACAAAATATAAAGAAAATAACAAAATGGTCCGTTTTGCATTTTTAGTTTAAATTTGTATTAGTTTGCATTTTTTAAGGAATTAATTAAGAAATATATTTTTTAATGTAATTTGATTGTGGGTTTTTATTTCAGCATTTTTGATAAAAATCAGAAAAAATATATAAAATGAAAAAAGGAAATAATACAAAACAAGGAAAAGAGAAAAAGAAAATAAGTCAAATAAAAGAATTGAAAACAATGAACGAGGCCAGCCCAAATCTTTTAATTCCCAATCCGGCCCAAGTCACGCCCCATCAGCCCATAACCCGTTTCCACCCGGTCCGATTCTTTAAACTCCAAACGACGTCATTTTAGGGTTCGATCGCAACCATTGATTCTTAATCCAACGGACGAGATCATCCTAGGATTCCCCTATATAACTGTCCGAAACATTACCCCCCACCCCGGTCCCTCGCCTTCCTCACCCTACCTCTCCTCTCTAACCCTAATCCAAGCCGCCACTAAACCCCTCGCCGGCGGGAAACGCATCGTACGTCGTTCACCCCCAAGCTTACACCATAGATTCCTCATGAACTCCTCTTTCCAACCATACCGTTGGTTTCCCTCGAATCACAACCAAGGCCGTCGAATATTGATTTTTAATTTTCCGGCCAAGTCGTTACTTTGTCCAAACGGGCCCAAAATAACACCACACCATCCCCAAACTTCCCTCAACCCAAATCCATGACCATCTTCCTTCGAATCTCGGTGAAGCGACTCGAATTTCAAATCTAAGAGTTTCCGGCCAAAACCCTAACCCAAAATCTTTGTGATTTTGGACCGTAATATCCTTAACCATGTGTTCTCTTGTAAAAACACATGGTTAGGGATGTTATGTGTCAAAAATCTGGAAAGATTCGGACGTCAGCGACTGGCCGGAGTTTTTCGTACTTCAGTGAGTTTTCCTGTTTCATTCTTTTACTTGCATGAGTGAAGTTTTAGTTACAATTTTGATTTCAGTAAGTGTTCTGTTAATTTTATGTTTTATTTTGTTTATTAGTATAGTTTAAATTTTCTTTTTTCCTCATTCCATTTGTTTTAATTAGTGAAGCATCTTCTCATTTTTAGTTTTGTTTTAGTTTGATGCATGTGTCATTTGTTAGTTAATCATAGTTTTAATTTCAGAATCGTCATAATTGATTAGTTTGGATTCGATACAATTTTGTCCATTAATTGTTAGCTAGATGTTTAGATTAATTTCAATTTCTTTTTAGTTCTGAATTTGATGTTCGAATGGTCAATTGTGAGCTTATTGGTTTAAAGTTAGTTTAATTTTATTTAATGTTGACTATTAGCTTAAGCTTTGCTTTGATTGATCCTGGTCTCCTGATTTTCTAATTTGTTTGAGTTTGGGTGATTGAATAACTGGGATTGGTTAGTTCAATTAGTTAATTTCTGAGTTCTAATTAATCAGTCCTAGTTAGTTTTGAATTAATTTAGGGGATTGGTTATAGCTGTTGAAAATTTAGGTAGAATCAGTAACTTTGAGAAGCTTTCAGGGGTAGTTTAGGCATGGAAAAGGGTAATTCTGATAAGAATAGTAATTTCAAAGTAAAAGGAAGGATAGTATAGGTATTGCATGGGTGGAAGAATACCCTAGGGTCTTCTAGAATAGGATTTTAGTGTATATTTCAGCACAATAGAGGGGCTTACTTGAGTAACAAGTTAAAAATAAGAGGACTAAACTGAAAATAGAAAAGGACTAAAAAGAAATCAACCTGATTTACCCACTTGTGTCACCTATAAAAGGGCATCAAGTGCCTTGAGGAAGGAGTCTTCTTTTCAGCCAATATTAGCTCCCAAAACTCTGGCCATTATAGATTTCAGATTTGAAGCAGCTTTCTAATTCAAAGACCAAAAATACAAAACCAAAAGTTCAAAAAAATATACAAACCCAAAAATGTTACTGTTCCATTAGGCATTGAGTAACTTTCAATTCTCAGCTTTTATTTACCATTTCCTAATTCAGATTTTGGTTATCATGACTTAGCAGTCTTCTGGGTCCATTTCTGTTGGTTTTTTGAGTTCATTTGAATCAGTTCAGGCCCTTCAGTTGATGCAACAGTCGAGTAGTGTGTTACTTAGTGTTTGGTGAAGCTGTTTTTGTGTTAAATACCACTTGTTTGGTTGTTGTTTGAGATTGGTTTCTGGTGTTTAATTCTCCCTGAGCTGCTGAATATTGTTCTTGGATACTGTTGTTGTTTCACCTGCTTCTACTAACTCCTTCTTCTTTCACTACAATTCAAAAACCAGGTACATATCCTGAAGTTTGACGCTATGTATCTTCATTTCACTGGAAATATGAATCAGGATTGAAGTGAACTATATGCTGTGGAGTTGTAGTTTAAGTGTGATATGATTTTTGGCATTAATGCTTAATATATGTAGTTCATCTGTTTCATTATAATTATATCCTTTGGTTAAAACTGGTGATGCATGTCTGATAATCGAGTTATGTAGCTAAACAGATGCTCATTGGACTGTTAAACTATTTGACTTCATTGTAGGTAGAAAACCTGTTTAGATTGGTTTGGTACACACGTTTGATAATTGATTTCTACAGCTAGATTTGAGTTATTGGTATTGTTAAATATGGGTTATGCAAATCCAAATGTCACCTGTTATTTGTATTCGAATTGAGCTCATAAATCAGGTGGGCCATGGCCCATGTGGGAATGGGATTTGGCCTTGTGAGGGCTCAATCCCAGGCTGTCAAACTGTCTGCCCTCATGAATTTAGGCTTCCTAGGGAATTCGATCCCAGGTGCAGTCATCTGTCACCTGGGCTTCCTTCTCTCCTGCCTGACCATAATCTTTGGGCCATTTCTGAAGCCCACTTTTCTTTTAAATCTCTAGCCCATACCTGGGACCTTAATCATCTGCACGTAATTAGTTTTCTTTCCTCTTTTAGAGACAATTGATCAATAGAAAATTGTAGTCACTCTCAAATGGGCCTTTTAATAAAATGTTGAGACGAACCTCGCCAAACAAAATCATGTAAGCGGGGCCCTCAACGAATGGTTATTAAAATAATTAAAATTTGGGAGGGTTGTTTAGTAAATTTCACGGCCTTCCCCAAAAATAATAATACGTTAGAATCTTCAGGAACGATTTAATTAAATTACTTTCTTAAATTCGGGTGTGCATTGATGCGGCCCAAATCCAAATCTCGACGAAGTCGAAATGTGTCGACAACCACGGGTGCATTGATTGCGACGTGGTTCGAAACGCGTTTTTACAACGTCGCAATTCTTTTAGAATAAACAATGATAAAAAGCGGTTTACGAATAAAAGTCACATAGCTAGTATGTATTAAAATCAAATAAAATCAAATACAATAGTTGAGAGACCGTGCTAGAACCACGGAACCCGGGGATGCCTAACACCTTCTCTCAGGTTAACAGAATTCCTTACTCGGATTTTTGGTTCGCGGACCGTTAACAGAGTCATAAATTTCCTCGGTTCGGGATTCAACCGGTGACTTGGGACACCATTAATATCCCAAGTGGCGACTCTGAAATAATTAATAATTAAATCTCGTTCCGATTGTCCTTTAATTAGAAAAACTCCTTTACACGCCCTTGCGGGTGTGTGAAAAAGGAGATGTGACAGCTCTGGCGACTTTGCTGGGGAGTCGAACCCAGAATCTCTGGTTCAGGGTTCAGATTCGAGCTTAGATAAATTGTTGTATTTGATTGTATCTGATTTTCCTACATGTTTTGTGCTGAATGTGCTAAATGTTACCGCTTTGATGTTATCTGAACTGTATATAAACTGTGCCGATACTCTTCTCTCTTCACCTCCGGGGATGTGCTTACTGGTTGAGACTCCCTATTCTGTTAGTGTCATACCTTGAAATAAGAAAGAGGCTGGACAAGTTACGAAGCCGGATGGCCTTTTGGTTCCCGGTAAGTTGCCCCCTTCTCGACTTGAGTTGTCCGCTCGGGTACACAGTCTAGAACACCGACTCAGGATTTGAACATAGAATAACATGACTTCATGCCGAATCCCTAGTAGGAACAGTTATTTGCATCATGTTGCATTTGACTTAGGGGACTCAACACAGGGGTTGGGTCCATCTAGGGCTAGCAACCTGAAATGAAAGGACTATCCTGATGCATCCTACTTGCTCCGTACATATATTTGTTGCGAACCTGCATGTTGACCGGTTTCTGAATCTCGGGAATGTTGAAAAATCGAGGGGAAAAAAAGAAAAAAGAAGAAAAAGAGAGAAATAACAGAAAAACCAAGTACTGTCGAAACTCTGCCGAAATTTTGATAAAACGAAAAAAGAGTCTTTTATTTTCGGACAGTTGTTTGTTGAAAAGAAAATGGAAAAGAGTCTTTGTTTTAGTTTGGAAAAATAGGTTGTTTTATTGTTTGTTGAAAATGAAAAAAAAAGTCGTTATTTTGTCTTGTTTTCAAAAATAGAAAATGAAAATAGTTTGTCTTGCCATGAAAAATAAAAATCAAAAAGAGTCTTGTTTAAAATGGTTCGGTTAATTCGCCCGAACTACGCCGGTTTGATTCTCATAGGGTGTGGGATACGTAGACAACCCTCATCGGGTCCAACCTTTCCTTTGCAAAAATAGCCAAAAAAATGTCAAAATTTTTATTTTCGTCGTAAATAAGTTGGGTGATGTCGTTTTGTAAAAATAGCCAAATGTTCCCAAACGGAACGCTGGAAGGCTTCCCTTGCATAAATAGCCACCTTTGGTCATGTTTTCATTTTTTGACCCTCACAGCCTTAAGTTTTCGTCCTCGAGGCGTTGAAAGGTCGTGTTGCAATACCGAGTCTTTTATCTTAATTTGAAAAAAAAAACAAGTAAAGAGTTGTAAATAAGTCAAGTAGGGCCATCTTGTCATAAATAGCCGAATGTCCCCAAAAGGGACGCTGGAAGGCTGACTTTGCAAAACGGCCATCTTGGTCAATTTTTGAGTTTTGATCGGTTGACTTTCGCAGCCTTAAAATCTTTGTTCTCGAAGTGCTGAAAGGCCGCGTTTGAGTATCGAGTTCTTCATTTTTTTAAAATCTGAAAATATATATAGGTAATTTTATTTTGAGACGAAAATATAGATAGTTTTTTTTTCTTGAGTCGAATAACAGTTTTTCTTTTGCTTAATCGCCTTAATAAATGTGCAGGATGAGCACAGTGCTAAATGAGCCCTTTTCAATAATGACCAAAATCCCTTTTGAGTTGCGATTATGGTGGAATGATTTAGGCAAAGAAGGGCAAGACGAAGTGAAAAAATATTTGAAAGATCTCCCGAATTTATTAGACATTCAGCCTCGGGGGGATATTATCAAGGCATTGGTCGCTTATTAGGATTCGGCACATAATGTATTTCATTTCTCGGACTTTGAGCTCACCCCGACATTGGAAGAAATAGCGGGGTACATCGGAAGTGATCAAGCTCCGTTGAGGTTCAAATACTTAATTGTTCCCAGGGCCATTACCGTACACCGGTTTTTGGATTCCTTGAAAATACCCCGAACAGTTCATCATCCAGATTTTGCAAAGGTTTTCTGCAGTTTCCGCTTCATATATGATAGATATGGCCACGTGGGCGGGTTCAATAATCCAGACTTTAAGCTATGCAGTAGAAGTAACCGACAAAAATGGGAGGAACACAGACGGGTGGCTTTTATGATAGCCTTTTTGGGCTTCATAGTATTCCCAAGGAAAGATGGAAATATTGATTTGAAAGTAGCTGGGGTCGTCAGTACCTTGCCAACCATGGGAAAAAGCACTTTAGCATCTATGATCGTGGCTGACATCTTCCGGGCTCTCACTGCTTGCAAAGCTGGGGGCAAATTTTTTGAGGGAAGTAACTTGTTGTTACAAATGTGGATGACTGAGTATTTGTGCCCCCGCTCTCAGCTCTTGAGTTATGGTTCGTTTGAGAAAACTTGTATAGGAGAATTTTACACAAGAATCAAAGGGGCTAGTCTACCTGAAGGAGTAACGGCTTGGACATCATTATTTCGGACCCTCACTGCCAGCCAGATACAATGGGTGCTCGGATGGTTGCCTGTCGAAGAAGTCATATATATACCAGCGGCCAGGCCGCATTTTCTGTTGATGGGACTCAAAAGCATCCAGCCCTATGCGCCATATCGGGTTCTGAGGAAACTTGGGAGGTATCAAGTAGTACCGAGAGATGAAAATCTGAGTACCCAAGTGGTCGAAATTAGTCCTGACGGTCGGTTCCCCGAAGAAGAAGTTCGCCAAATCTGGAGTGAGTGTCAACATTTGATGGCGAACACTTGTGTGTCAGATAGAGCTAAAGGGGAAGTTGCCCCGGGGTATCATGATTGGTTCAGAGGTGACGTGGCGTGCGGAAGACCGGCTAAAAGACCTCATCTCGAAGATTTCGCCGAGTCGTCCCAAGAGCAGTGGGATTGGTAAGCAAAGGAAGAAGGCTATCGAGCTGAGATTGGTAAGCTGAAGTAGCAAGTTGAGAGTTTGAAATTCGAGAGCAATGTACAGGTTGCCGCGGATCAAGGTGAGAAGAACAGACTGGCTCGAGAAAACGAGACGCTTAGGGCTCAAATCTGGCAATTAAGAACAACCGTCGATAAGTAACCAAGGAGCCGATCAGATGATCAACTGATAAAAAGGCTGGAAAATGAAGTCAGGGAATGGCGGAATAAATTAGAAAAATCCGAGAATATCATGGAAGAGCTTAAAGCGCAGTGGGCTACAAGAACAGAGGAGCGCCGCCAGTACTTGAATCAGTTGAAAAGGGACCATGAGAAAATTGTTGCCAATTTAAAGAGAAAAGTGGTTGCCCTTGAGGGTAAAGCGGTTAGGCAGGCTAGAGATTTTGGAATTGAAAGTGGACATTGTTACGACTTGTTGGACCAAATGGAGGTAGAAGTGCAGCAGTTGCAAGATCAACACCTGCAGGATTCTCGAGCTTTAAAGACGTGCAGTGATCAGATAAGATGCTTACTTATAGAAAAGAAGCAAACAAAAGACATGATTAGAGCCATTGCTCATGCCATTTTTAGGAGAGGCTGGATTTGTGAAGGCATGACCTATACTACTTTTGTCTCAACAGTAATGATCTATGTGAAGCGAACCATGAATGAATTAGAGCAGTTTAAAAGGGATTTGGATCCTAGGCCCGCGGAGAGGCCGAACGACACCCCGCAGACACCTAAGTTTGAAGAACTAGAGTATGCATAGTCCGTGTCTGTAGTTTTCTACCTTTTGAGTCTGTCTTTTGTCTGTCCGTTGTCTTTTCAGGTCAAGTATGTTTGCAGTCTTAGAGTCTGTGTTTGCTTTTAATTTGCGTCTATTAGTTTCATTTCGAAAAGTGTTTAGTTTGTAATAGTTCGTTTTAGTAATGAAAAATGAAAATTTCAAAAATAATTCTTATTTCCACCCTTTATTTTTGCATTTATTTTCACGAACTACGCTTGGTCTGATTCGTGCGGGGTCACGATACGTAGTCAATCTCCATAGGATTCGACCGTAATCGTAAAAACAAAACGTAAGAAAGAGAGAGAGATAAAAAGAAGGGAGCGAAAAAAGAGAGAAAGAAAGAAAAGAGCGGAAAAACAAAAAGAGAAAGAGAAAGCAAGAAATGAGCGGAAACACAAAAGAGAAAGAAATAGAAGAAAGAAAAGAGCACAAGAGAGGGATAAAGTGAGAAATTTGAAAGAAAGGTAAAAAGAAACAAGGAACGAAGTGCCGGGATGACGCATGCAATCGAGCAAACGCATAATAGAAATGGTTAACTGTATAGGTGCATTCATACCGACGTGCGGTTGTCAAATCTGTTAAGACTTAATCGCTAACAAAGTGGTTGTCTAAATGTGTGAGTTCAGGTAGGTGGTTAGATGATTGGAAGTTCTGGCAACTAACCCGTACAATACCCGGTCGAAAGATAAAGTAAACATGATAGGACATGACTCGGAAATTAGCCTTGTGTACCCTTCAAATGAAGTTGAGGTAACAGATGTGGGTGATATGAAAGAAGAGATGAGGAAACTAAAAGCACAAATGGCCGAAATGCATCGGGAATGATCTCAGGGACATCCGACACCAATATACCCCGCTAATCCATCTTACATCCCACCTCTGGCTCAGGTTCAGGAGCCCACCACTCCCCACGCATATTCAGCCTTCCCCTATCACACCCAGGGCTATGGTACTACTTCATACGCTCCTCCAGCTCCACCACCCAAACAGAACCCTCCCTCACCCATGGTTCCAGTCTTTGTGGCACCTCCCCCAGCCCCATTACATAGATCGTCCAGTGAGCCACTATTCCAAGCTCACGACACCCAATATTACCCTCCCGAACCCACTTTCAAAGTGCCTGAGCCATATACTTATTCTCCCCATTTTGAAATCCCGGGAGAAGTTGAGAAACCGGTTAAGAATGCAGAACAGGAGGAAGTGATTCGTAAAGTCAAAAGCATGGAGCAATCCTTCAGGAACATGCATGGTTTAGGCAACCAAGTTAGCATTGCATACAAAGATTTGTGCCCTTTCCCTGATGTTCAGTTGCCTGCGGGGTTTAAAATGCCGAAGTTTGACTTGTATGAGGGGCACAGTGACCCAGTAGCCCATCTACGTGGCTTTTGTAGCAAGATGAGAGGTGCTGGGGGGAAGGACAAATTGTTGATAGCCTATTTCGGTCAAAGCTTGAGCGGGTCCGCGCTGGAATGGTACACGAGACAGGACCCCGGCCGCTGGTATACATGGGATGATTTGGCACAAGCATTCATTGGCCATTTTTAGTATAACCTTGAAATAGTCCCCAATCGTCTGTCATTGTTGAAGCTGGAAAAGAAGCCTGGGGAAAGTTTTAGAGAGTTTGGTTTCCGCTGGAGGGAACAAGCAGCAAGGGTTGATCCTCCGATGAGGGAAAGTGAGATGGTAGATTACTTATTGCAAACATTGGAGCCTACCTATTTTGGCCATCTAGTGACATCTGTCGGAAAGTCATTTAATGAAGTGGTAAAGATAGGAGCCATGATCGAAGAGGGATTGAAGTCTAACAAGATTTTGAGCTACTCGGCATTGAAAGCAATCACCCAGGCCATCCAAAATGGTACTGGTGGTGTGCTTGGAAAGAAGAAGAAGAAGGAAGAAGTTACTACGGTTGAAACTAGTACTTGGTCCAGGCCCAATAACCCTCCACCCTACTACAACCAACCCAGACCCCATCACCCAAATTACCAGTATACCCCATATAGCCCACCACAACATTACTATCCACCACCAGAACCACACTTTTCTATCCACCACGCCCAGACATACACTCAGCCTCAGGTGCACTCGCAATGGCATGCACAGACTCCCCAAAACACACATCCACCCCCACAAAACACCTATCCACCCCCAGGACAAACAGACCAGGAACCGGCTTCTGCCCAAAACCAAGCTTTTAGAAGTGAGAAGGCCCCAAACAGAAAAACATTTACTCCGCTGGGAGAATCTTACATCACTATCTTCCATAGATTGAAACAGTTGGGAATGTTGACCCCAATTGAGTCCAAAGCACCAAACCCCTTCCCAGAAACCTGGACCATTCTGTTAGCTGCGAGTATTGCTCAGGGATGCCGGGGCACGATACTGAAAAATGTTGGAAATTGAAAAACGCGGTACAAGAACTCATTGATAATCATCATATTGAAGTACAGGCTCCAGAGGCCCCAAACATCAATCAAAACCCGTTACCAGCACATTATGAAGCCAATATGATCGAACTGATACATAAGGGGATAGAGCCTAAAATACCCTCACAGACGGTCATGATGATCCATTCTACGGAAGCCAAGGTCAAAGAAAAGACAGTTAGCGTGAGACCAGTGGTTCAACTAAAAGCGATAAAAGATAAGCCAGTGTTGGTAATGGGAAAAGGACCATTTGTTGCTGCAGAGAAGCCAGAGCCAGTCAAGTTAGTGGTACCAGGGTCATCATCTGCACCCGTGGTTGTTGTGAAAGGGGCCTACATAGAATCAGTTGTCATAAAACCGGTAGTCCAATTACCCGTGGTTGATAGCAAAACCATACCGTGGAAATATGACAAGGTAGTGGTAATATACAAAGGAAAGGAAATTGAGGAAGAGAGTTGTGGAGCACAAGGACTAACTCGGTCGGGACGTTGTTTTGCTCTTGAAGAGTTGAGAAAGGCTAAGGGCGCTAAAGACAATCCAGTGCTAGTCAAAAAGGTTGTGACGGAAGAAGAGGTAGAAGAATTTCTGAAAAAGATGAAAGTGCAAGATTATTCCATTGTTGAACAATTGAGAAAAACACCGGCCCAGATCTCGTTGTTGTCATTATTGATCCATTCTGACGAGCATTGCCTAGCTTTGATGAAGATATTGAATGAAGCTCATGTGCCCGACAAAATTTTAGTGAACCATCTGGAGACAATTGCCAACAAAATCTTTGAGGTAAACAGGGTAACATTTTCTGATGATGAATTGCCTGTGGAAGGCACAGAACACAATAAAGCTCTCTACTCGACGGTCAAGTGTGAAGATTCAATGGTTACTCGGGCGTTGATCGATACGGGTCAAGTACTAATATTTGTACGTTGTCCACATTGAACAAGTTGAAGATTGATAATGATAGAATCCGCAAAAATAGTATTTGTGTTCGAGGGTTTGACGGAAGGGGAACAAACACAGTGGGGGATAGTATACTCAAATTGACTATTGGCCCAGTCGAGTTCACTATGGAATTTCAGGTGTTGGATGCTGCAGTGTCTTACAATCTTTTGTTGGGTCGACCATGGATCCACGCGGCCAAAGCAGTGCCTTTCACACTGCACCAAATGGTCAAGTTTGAGTGGGACAGACAAGAAATCGTGTTATATGGGGAAGATCCCACATGCGCCATGAATGATGCCATTGTGCCCTTTGTAGAAACTGAAGATGATAAGGGACCATGGGTTTATCAGGTCTTCGACACGGTCCCGGTGAACAGAGTGCCCGAGGGTAAAAGCATTCCATGTCCCAAGGTGGAAGCTGCGACCGTCATGGTAGTATCAGAAATGCTGAGTAATGGGTTCGTGCCAGGAAAAGGTCTGGGGGCTGAGCTTCAGGGCATTGTTCAACTTGTTTCTCTGCCCAAAAATCTAGACACCTTCGGACTAGGGTTCAAACCAACAACAGTAGATGTTAGAAAGGCTCGTAAACTGAAAAAGTAAGCTTGGGTTCTTCCCAAACCGATTCCACGCTTGTCCAGGTCCTTCGTCAGGCCGGGTGGCAAGAAGCAATCCTTGGCAAAGGTGTCGGGTCCACTGATTGATGCAGAGGGGAACTTGGATAAGGTGTTCGAGAGGGTATTTGCTGAAGTGAACATGGTTGAGGCCGGGGAAGGGTCAAGTAGAGCAGATATACAGTACATCGGACCACATGCTAACCTCAACAATTGGGAAGCTACTCCTCTTCCAATTCGGAGGGAGACATGGTAGTGGGTTTTGTTTTCCTTTTGTCACCTGAATTATTCTAGGGTTTGTAATTCAGTTGCTATGTTCCGTCCGTTTGGATGAGTTAAAACCCTATTATCTTTACATTCAATGAAATGCAATTTTCTTCTTTCTTCATTCCTAATTTTGTTTCCATTTTTTCTTTTCTTTTTGTACAGTTCTTTTTATGTTGATATCAATGATATGACATGCATGAGGAATCTTCGGCCTAGTTTTAAAAGCCAATCTAGCTCAGAAATAATAATACAAGAAATCGAGTGTGATGATGAGGTGGATTGTAACGACGATGAGGCTTATGAGGAAATTAGTAAAGAATTAAGTCACTTTGAAAAAAAACCCAAACCTAACCTAAATGACACAGAAGCAGTTAATCTAGGGGACCAAGACAATGTGCGGGAAACTAAAGTAAGTGTTCATCTGGAGCCACAACTCAAGGAGGAGATAATTAAAGTATTGCATGAGTACAAAGATGTTTTTGCATAGTCGTATGATGCTATGCCGGGTATAAGCATTGATTTGGTGGTTCACAAATTGCCCACTGATCCGGCACTCCCTCCTGTTAAGCAGAAGTTGAGAAAGTTCAAAACGGACATAAGTGTAAAGATCAAAGAAGAAATTACCCAGCAATTTGATGCAAAGGTCATTCGGGTTACATGGTATCCCACTTGGTTAGCTAATGTTGTGCCTGTGCCGAAGAAAGATGGCAAGACCAGAGTGTGTGTTGATTATCGAGATCTTAACAAGGCGAGTCCAAAAGACAATTTCCCACTGCCCAACATCCATATACTGATTGACAATTGCGCCAAACATGATATTGGTTCTTTTGTGGATTGTTACGCGGGTTATCATCTAATTCTAATGGACGAGGAAGATGCAGAAAAGACGGCATTCATCACGCCGTGGGGAACGTATTGTTATTGGTTCATGCCGTTCGGTTTGAAAAACGCTGAGGCAACTTATATGAGGGCCATGACAACAATATTCCATGATATGATACACAAGGAAATCGAGGTGTACATGGATGATGTGATCGTGAAGTCTAAACAGCAGTCCGACCATGTCAGAGATTTGAGAAAGTTCTTTCAAAGGCTTCGCAAGTACAATCTTAAGCTCAATCCTGCAAAATGTGCTTTCGGGGTGCCATCTGGGAAGTTGTTGGGGTTTATAGTCAGCCGACGGGGTATTGAATTAGACTCGTCGAAGATCAAAACTATTCAGGAATTGCCACCTCCAAGAAACAAAAATGAGGTGATGAGTTTGTTAGGAAGATTGAACTATATCAGTAGGTTCATTGCTCAGCTCACGACAACTTGTGAGCCGATTTTCAAATTGTTGAAGAAAGACGCTGCGGTCAAATGGACTAATGAATGTAAGGAGGTTTTTGATAAGATAAAGGGGTATTTGTCGAACCCACCCGTGTTGGTCCCGCCAGAACCAGAGAGGCATTTGATTCTATATCTGACGGTTTTGGATAATTCATTCGGCTGTGTACTGGGGCAGCATGATGTTACGGGTAGAAAGGAGCAGGCTATCTACTATCTCAGCAAGAAGTTCACATCTTACGAGGTTAAGTATACTCATCTGGAGAGGACATGTTGCGCCCTAACTTGGGTGGCACAGAAGTTGAAACATTATTTGTCATCCTACAGCACTTACCTCATATCTCGCTTGGACCCATTAAAGTATATTTTTCAGAAGCCTATGCCCACGGGGAGGCTTGCAAGGTGGAAGATCCTACTTATAGAGTTCGACATTATCTATGTGACAGGGACTGCAATGAAATCACAGGCATTAGCTGATCATTTGGCTGAGAACCCCGTCGATGAAGATTACGAACCTTTGAAAACTTATTTCCCTGATGAAGAGGTGATGCACATTGATGAATTGGAACAAGCTGAGAAGCCGGGATGGAAACTTTTTTTTGATGGGGCTGCAAATTTGAAAGGTGTGGGAATAAGAGCGGTACTTATTTCTGAAACAGGTCAGCATTACCCTGTTACGGCTCGGTTTCGTTTTTACTGTACGAACAACATGGCAGAATATGAGGCATGTGTATTGGGATTGGGATTAGCTATAGATATGGGTGTACGGGAAGTCTTGGTCATGGGTGACTCGGACCTACTAATACACCAAATTCAAGGAGAATGGGAAACACGGGATTTAAAGCTTATACCGTACCGACAATGTCTGCATGAGCTTTGTCAGCGGTTTCAGGCTATAGAGTTCAAGCACATTCCAAGGATTCATAATGAGGTTGCCGATGCTTTGGCTACTTTGGCGTCGATGTTGCATCATCCAGACAAGGCTTATGTTGATCCGTTGCAGATTCAGGTCCGTGATCAGTATGCTTACTGTAATATGATAGAACAGGAAATCGACGGCGAGCCGTGGTTCCATTATATCAAAGAATACATCATGACAGGAGTATATCCGGTACAGGCCACCGGTGATCAGGAAAGAATGATTTGGCGATTGGCAAGCGGGTTTTTCTTTAGTGGAGGAGTGTTGTACAAAAGAACTCCAGACCTCGGGTTGTTGAGATGCATGGATGCAAGACAGGCCACATCTATCATGATTGAGGTACATTCCGGAGTTTGTGGACCGCATATGAGTGGGTACGTTCTAGCAAAAAAGATTCTCCGAGCAGGTTATTATTGGCTCACTATGGAGCGGGATTGTATCAGTTTTGTGTGTAAATGTCATCAGTGCCAAGTGCATGGAGATTTGATTCATTCTCCACCATCAGAACTACATACGATGTCCGCACCATGGCCTTTTGTTGCATGGAGCATGGATGTTATTGGGCCAATTGATCCAGCAACGTCAAATGGGCATAGGTTTATTCTGGTAGCTATAGACTATTTTACCAAATGGGTGGAAGCTAAGATGTTCAAATCTGTGACTAAGAAAGCTGTGGTCGACTTCGTGCACTCAAATATCATCTGTCGGTTTGGGATTCCGAAGGTAATCATCACGGATAATGGGGCTAATCTTAATAGTCATTTGATAAAGGAGACATGTGAGCAGTTTAAGATTACCCATAGGCATTCTACTCCATACCGTCCCAAGGCAAATGGTGCGGTTGAAGCAGCCAATAAAAATATAAATAAAATACTCCGGAAGATGGTTGAAGGTTCTAGACAGTGGCATGAGAAATTACCTTTTGCATTGTTAGGGTACCGCACCACCGTTCGTACCTCGGTAGGGGCGACTCCTTATTCATTGGTGTATGGCACCGAGGCAGTAATACCTGCAGAGGTGGAAATCCCGTCTCTACGAATCGTTGCGGAGGCTGAGATCGATGATGATGAATGGGTGAAAAGCCGCCTTGAGCAGTTGAGTTTGATTGACGAGAAGAGATTGGCATCAGTGTGTCATGGTCAACTGTACCAAAGAAGAATGGCAAGAGCATACAACAAGAAAGTGCGTCCAAGGAAATTCGAAGTCGGACAGTTAGTACTGAGGCGGATTTTGCCTCATTGGGCTGAAGCAAAAGGAAAATTTGCCCCAAACTGGCAGGGACCATTTGTAGTAACCAGAGTGTTGTCTAACGGTGCATTGTATTTGACAGATGTAGAAGGAAAATGTATAGAAATGGCCATCAATTCCGATGCAGTCAAGAGATATTATGTATGATTTCTTTATTTCTGAATGTATCTGTTTGTATTTGGCATATCTTAAAGATTGAAATGACGAAGGCGTTTTGTCCTGCTATCCAAACACTTTTATCCCTTGTCATCCTCTTTGAGCCTTACTTATTTTTCATACTCCTCTTTCGAAATCAATGGCACTATCAGGGAACACAGGTGCCGAACATAAAAAAAAAATCAAAGGAAAAAGAAAAGAAAAGGAAAGAAAAGAAAAAGAAAAAAGAAAAAAGAAGAAAAAGAAGAGAAAAGAAATAATGAAAAGTGAAGGAAAAGAGAAAGAGAAGAAAAGAAAAAGAAAGAAAAGGAAAGAAAGAAAAACACAACAACAAAGGTAATTATGATACCGTGAACTACATTTGACTTGATCCCGAAAGGGTACGTAGGCAGCCTTACTCCGAGGTTCAGTCATACCTAAAATAAAAATCCAAAAGTCCCCAAGCATTAAACCGGGGCAGAAGTTGTGGTTGTAGTGAGTAGTTGGATTCCGAAAGTTGTAATTTGAACCCATTTGAATTGTTTTGAGCCTTTTTATACCTTTCTTTCTAACCCAATCTAAAAGCCTACATTACGGTCCAAAGAAAGACCTTCTGATCAATTTTTAAGAAATGCCAAGGCGAGCAGGTAGCGGTAATTCGGGGCAATGGCAACACTCTGGTCCAAGCAAGAAGAACAAAAGATAAAAATGAGAGAGTATTATGGGTGAAAACCCTCACAGGCACTGTAAGGTGACGGGAGCTGAGAAAAAATAAAATAAGAGAGTCTTAGTGGTGAAAACCTTCACAGGCACTTCAAGGCGAAAGTGAGTTGAGAAATGGCAAACTGAGAAAGGTCTGTTGATGGAAACCGTTTCGTGGTACCGCAGGAAAACAAGGTTAAGGTCTGGGTAATTCAAACAATTGATGGAAGTTTTGGGAAACAAAGAATGGCAATTGAAAGTTGGTTAGTTGGACAGATTGGGCCAATTAATCCAAAATGCATGTCATGACCATTGGTACCGGCTGTTCCGCTCAGATAAGTTTCTTTTCCTTCTCTTTTTAAACAGTCATCTGGTTTTGGATTCTTCTTATCCTCAACCCAAAAATCATTGCATTTCATTTTCTTTTAAGGGTTTTATCTAGCTAAGATGATTTAGTGCCAGTTTTGTTCAATGCAAGCAAAAAAAGGACTTCAAAGCTCACTACCATCTTCCGAAAATGGTAAAACATAATGTTGTTAGAGCATGTCAACAACAACATGATGTAAAAATGGAATATGGGAAGTCGCAGGAAGTTTCAGCGGTGGAATAATTAGGCAATGTTGTGGGAAATGTAAAGGTTCAGACAAAGGGGTCGGAGGTATGAAATAACAGCACGGGTACAAAACATTCGGGTTGTCAGAGGTTGGGGAGTTAGAAAGTCAGTCAGAAAGTCAAGAGGTTCAGAGTCAGTTCAAGGAAGTCAGTCAACACAAAGCAAGGCAGTGGAAGGATTTTTCAGCAAGAATGCCATCAACTAATCACCGTTTTAAACTAACGAAATTTTCTTTGATTGAAACAGGGGCAGAAAAGTTAGTTGTTGAGGAGGAATTCTCCAGAAGGGAAAAACAAGCAGTAATCAGGTTTGATCGCAAAGTGCAGTTTCATTAAATACAAGATAATCATGAATAGCATAGGGGAATATAATTTGGTTGCAAAGTTTGCATGTTTCGGATAAAATGCAAGTTGTCAGGACCTTCCTGGATAATAAGACGTAATTCAAATAACCGGGTAAGATAACATGGTATAGTGAGAAGTAACACCTTAGGTTCATAATTGTTTGGAGTTGTCAGGAACTTCCTGGATAAAAGGATGTAGTTTAAACCCTTGTAGATAACATGATGTAGCGAGAGTAATACCTTAGGTTTATAATTATGAGGAGTTGTCAGGACCTCCCTGGATAATAGGATTTAGCTTTAAATTCTTAGTAATATGTGATAATATGATTCAGTTTAACACTCACCCATACACCCAGCATCCAAACTGGAGCAGAAAATTTTCGTTGGTTGATTATTTTGTTGAAGTCAGGAGTTCGCCTGGAGAACAGAGACATACTTTTCAAGTTTGATGTCAGGAGTCCGCCTGAAGAACGGAGACATACAGTTTAAATTTTAAAAGTTAGGAGTCCGCCTGGAGAATAGAGACATTCAATTTCAAATTCAGAAATCAGGAGTCCGCCTGGAGAATAGAGACATACCATTCAAATTTTAAGCAATCAGGAGCCCGCCTGAAGAACAGAGGTGATACAATTCGAATTTTAGTTATCAATCAATTTCTTGTCTAATTTGAAATTAGGAGTCCGCCTGGAGAATAGAGACGTTCAACTTCAAAATTCATAAGTCAGGAGCCCGCCTGGAGAACGAAAGAGTTTAAATTTTAAGCGGTCGAAATCAGGAGCCCGCCTGGAGAATGGAGGTATTAAATTTTAAGTAGTCGAAATCAGGAGCCCGCCTGGAGAATGGAGGTATTAAATTTTTAAGTAGTCGAAGTCAGGAGCCCGCCTGGAGAATGGAGGTATTAAATTTTAAGTAGTCGAAATCTGGAGCCCGCCTGGAGAATGAAGGTATTAAATTTTTAAGTAGTCGAAGTCAGGAGCCCGCCTGGAGAATAGAGGTATTAAAATTTTTAAGTAGTTGAAGTCAGGAGCCCGCCTGGAGAATTGAGGTTGTTATATTTTAAGTTGTAGTTGAAGTCAGGAGTCCGCCTGGAGAATAGAGATATTACAATTCAAGTTTAGTTTTAAATTCTCATCCAGTAACATGTACCCATTTTTCTAACTGGGGCAGAAAGTTTTCGTTGTTGTGTTTGTGTTGTGAAGTTAGGAGCCCGCCTGGATAACAGAGAAATACATACAGTTCAAGTTTCAGAAGTTGGGAGCCCGCCCAGATAACAGAGGAATACATTCAAGTTCAAGTTTATTCAAGTCCCGCGAGTTGAAGAGAAGGAACGACATCTTAGTTAGCAATCTGGAGTAGCAACGATGGATTTCATCAGAGGAACGCAAGACGATAAGGAAGTACAAGAACAAGTTTGAAGATTTTAGACAGGATCTTGTAATTCATAGTTCATAGCTTAGTCTAACTTCTTTTTTTTTACACGGTGTAATAAGGGAGGTCAGCAAGTAGTAGCAGCAGCAGTCACAGTAAAATCACAGCTCCTGGTAGTCCCAGCCACCAGACATTCCCGAACTACACTGACCTGATTCCTGTTTAGCCCAGGATATGTAGGCAACCACTGAAGCAGGGTGCGGTCAAACTTTTCAAAAATGCTTCACACGAAATTTTCAAACGGGCAAAATCGCTCGTATGTGCTCACTTGTCTTTGCACGAAAACTCTTCGTGTTTCTGAGCAAAGAGGGGCAGCTGTGAGCACGTGATTTTTGCCCTATATATGGATAATTCCCAAAAATTCAAACAAAATAATTTTTCTTTATTTTTACAATTTTTGTGAATTTTGGTGTCATTTTGTGTTAATTGTTTGCATTTTATTTGTGCATTTTTATTCATATGAAAATACGAAAAATGCAATTGGCATTAGCATTTAGGATTTAACTTCATATTTTAGGATTAATTAGGGGTTAATTTGTGTTAGAACAAAATATAAAGAAAATAACAAAATGGTCCGTTTTGCATTTTTAGTTTAAATTTGTATTAGTTTGCATTTTTTAAGGAATTAATTAAGAAATATATTTTTTAATGTAATTTGATTGTGGGTTTTTATTTCAGCATTTTTGATAAAAATCAGAAAAAATATATAAAATGAAAAAAGGAAATAAATACAAAACAAGGAAAAGAGAAAAAGAAAATAAGTCAAATAAAAGAATTGAAAACAATGAAAGAGGCCAGCCCAAATCCTTTAATTCCCAATCCGGCCCAAGTCACGCCCCATCATCCCATAACCCGTTCCCACCCGGTCTGATTCTTTAAACTCCAAACGACGTCGTTTTAGGGTTCAATCGCAGCCATTGATTCTTAATCCAACGGACGAGATCATCCTAGGATTCCCCTATATAACTGTCCGAAACATTACCCCCCCCCCCGATCCTGGTCCCTCGCCTTCCTCACCCTACCTCTCCTCTCAAACCCTAATCCAAGCCGCCACCAAACCCCTCGCCGTCGGGAAACGCAACGTACGTCGTTCACCCCCAAGCTTACACCACAGATTCCTCATGAACTCCTCTTTCCAACCATACTGTTGGTTTCCCTCGAATCACAACTAAGGCCGTCGAATATTGATTTTTAATTTTCCGGCCAAGTCGTTACTTTGTCCAAACGGGCCCAAAATAACACCACACCATCCCCAGACTTCCCTCAACCCAAATCCATGACCATCTTCCTTCGAATCTCGGTGAAGCGACTCGAATTTCAAATCTAAGAGTTTCCGTCCAAAACCCTAACCCAAAATCTTTGTGATTTTGGACCGTAATATCCTTAACCATGTGTTCTCTTGTAAAAACACATGGTAAGGGATGTTATGTGTCAAAAGTCTGGAAAGATTCGGACGTCAGCGACTGGCCGGAGTTTTTCGTACTTCAGTGAGTTTTCCTGTTTCATTCTTTTACTTGCATGAGTGAAGTTTTAGTTACAGTTTTGATTTCAGTAAGTATTCTGTTAATTTTATGTTTTATTTTATTTATTAGTATAGTTTAAATTTTCTTTTTTCCTTGTTCCATCTGTTTTAATCAGTGAAGCATCTTCTCATTTTTAGTTTTGTTTTAGTTTGATTCATGTGTCATTTGTTAGTTAATCATAGTTTTAATTTCAGAATCGTCATAATTGATTAGTTTGGATTCGATACAATTTTGTTCATTAATTGTTAGCTAGATGTTTAGGTTAATTTCAATTTCTTTTTAGTTCTGAATTTGATGTTCGAATGGTTAATTGTGAGCTTATTGGTTTAAAGTTAGTTTAATTTCATTTAATGTTGACTATTAGCTTAAGCTTTGCTTTGATTGATCCTGGTCTCCTGATTTTCTAATTTGTTTGAGTTTGGGTGATTGAATAACTGGGATTGGTTAGTTCAATTAGTTAATTTCTGAGTTCTAATTAATCAGTCCTAGTTAGTTTTGAATTAATTTAGGGGATTGGTTATAGCTATTGAAAATTTAGGTAGAATCAGTAACTTTGAGAAGCTTTCAGGGGTAGTTTAGGCATGGAAAAGGGTAATTCTGATAAGAATAGTAATTTCAAAGTAAAAGGAAGGATAGTATAGGTATTGCATGGGTGGAAGAATACCCTAGGGCCTTCTAGAATAGGATTTTAGTGTACATTTCAGCACAATAGAGGGGCTTACTTGAGTAACAAGTTAGAAATAAGAGGACTAAACTGAAAATAGAAAAGGACTAAAAAGAAATCAAAAATCTGATTTACCCTCTTGTGTCACCTATAAAAGGGCATCAAGTGCCTTGAGGAAGGGGTCTTCTTTTTAGCCAATATTAGCTCCCAAAACTCTGGCCATTATAGATTTCAGATTTGAAGCATCTTTCTAATTCAAAGACCAAAAATACAAAACCAAAAGTTCAAAAAAATATACAAACCCAAAAATGTTACTGTTCCATTCTTTCAATTCTCAGCTTTGATTTACCACTTCCTAATTCAGATTTTGGTTATCATGACTTAGCAGTCTTCTGGGTCCATTTCTGTTGGTTTTTTGAGTTCATTTGAATCAGTTCAGGCCCTTCAGTTGATGCAATAGTCGAGTAGTGTGTTACTTAGTGTTTGGTGAAGCTGTTTTGTGTTAAATCACACTTGTTTGGTTGTTGTTTGAGATTGGTTTCTTGTGTTTAATTCTCCCTGAGCTGCTGAATATTGTTCTTGGATACTGCTGTTGTTTCACCTGCTTCTGCTAACTCCTTCTTCTTTCACTGCAATTCAAAAACCAGGTATATATCCTGAAGTTTGACGCTATGTATCTTCATTTCACTAGAAATATGAATCAGGATTGAAGTGAACTATCTGTTGTGGAGTTGTTGTTTAAGTGTGACATGATTTTGGCATTAATGCTTAATATATGTAGTTCATCTGTTTCATTATAATTATATCCTTTGGTTAAAACTGGTGATGCATGTCTGATAATCGAGTTATGTAGCTAAACAGATGCTCATTGGACTGTTAAACTATTTGACTTCATTGTAGGTAGAAAACCTGTTTAGATTGGTTTGGTACACACGTTTGATAATTGATTTCTACAGCTAGATTTGAGTTATTGGTATTGTTAAATATGGGTTATGCAAATCCAAATGTCACCTGTTATTTGTATTCGAATTGAGCTCATAAATCATATGGGCCATGGCCTATGTGGGAATGGGATTTGGCCTTGTGAGGGCTCGATCCCAGGTTGTCAAACGGACTTCCCTCATGAATTTAGGCTTCCTAGGGAATTCGATCCCAGGTGTCACATGGGCTTCCTTCTCTCCTGCCTGACCATAATCTTTGGGCCGTTTCTGAAGCCCACTTTTCTTTTAAATCTCTAGCCCACACCTGGGACCTTAATCATCTGCACGTAATTAGTTTTCTTTCCTCTTTTAGAGACAATTGATCAATAGAAAATTGTAGTCACTCTCAAATGGTCCTTTTATAAAATGTTGAGACGAACCTCGCCAAACAAAATCATGTATGTGGGGCCCTCAACGAATGGTTATTAAAATAATTAAAATTTGGGAGGGTTGTTTAGTAAATTTCACGGCCTTTCCCAAAAATAATAATACGTTAGAATCTTCAGGCACGATTTAATTAAATTACTTTCTTAAATTCGGGTGCGCATTGATGCGGCCTAAATCCAAATCTCGACGAAGTCGAAATGTGTCGACAACCATGGGTGCATTGATTGCGACATGGTTCGAAATGCGTTTTCACAGCGTCGCAATTCTTTTAGAATAAACAATGATAAAAAGCGGTTTACGAATAAAAGGCACATAAGCTAGTATGTATTAAAATCAGATAAAATTAAATACAATAGTTGAGCGACCGTGCTAGAACCACGGAACCCGGGGATGCCTAACACCCTCTCCCAGGTTAACATAATTCCTTACTCGGATTTTTGGTTCGCGGACCGTTAACAGAGTCACAGATTTCCTCGGTTTAGGATTCAACCGGTGACTTGGGACACCATTAATATCCCAAGTGGCGACTCTAAAATAATTAATAATTAAATCTCATTCCGATTGTCTTTTAATTGGAAAAACTCCTTTACACGCCCTTGCGGGTGTGTGAGAAAGGAGGTGTGACAATATGTATTAAACTCTAAAAACTAACAAGTTTGTTGTTTTCCAGAGAATTCAAGTAGTTAGTTTATCTAGAGTATACTGGCACATTATCATTACCAAACCAGATCAAAGGGACCAATACCAGAAATCATGTCTATCCCGGATGTCGACACAAGTGTTGAGGTAGTGGAGTTGGACGTCAGTAAAATGAAAGAGGAGATGCTCAAACTTAAGCAACAGATGGCCGAGATATATCAGGCCTGGGCTAAAGGACAATCACCCCCAGCTTACCCTGCTAACCCTGCTTCCACTCCACCACCGGCTCAAACTCAGGATCATCCTGCCACCGATCTATTCCCGAGTTTTCCAATTTACCAGCACTACTGGGGAACCACTTCTCATACACCACAATCTCCACCCCCTAAACCAATTCCATACCCCTCTACCAATAACTCCTGTCTTCGTAGCACCTCCACTAGCTACACTCCACAAATCTCCTAGCGAGCTTATGTTCCAGGTCCAAGACAACCAATACTACCCCTCGGAGCCCACTATCAAAGCTTCCGAAACCCATTCATATACTCCTCGCTTTGACCTCCCGATAGAAGCTGATAAACCAATCAAAAATACTGAACATGAGGAGATGTTCAGGAAAGTTAAAAGCTTAGAACAATCATTCAGAGACATGCAGGGGTTGGGAGGGCAAGTCAGCGTGGCCTACAAGGACCTATGCCTGTTCCCGAATGTTCAATTACCGGCAGGTTTCAAGATGCCCAAGTTCGATCTATACAACGGGCACGGCGATCCAGTAGCCCACTTGAGGGGTTTTTGCAGCAAGATGAGGGGAGATGGAGGAAAAGACGAATTGTTAATGGCTTACTTCAGTCAGTGTTTGAGTGGATCAGTATTGGAATGGTATACCTGCCAAGACCATGGGAGATGGTACACATGGGATGATCTGGCGCAAGCATTTGCTTGTCACTTCCAATACAATCTTCAGATCATTCCAGATGGACTGTCCTTGAGAAGAAGCACAGTGAAAGCTTCAGAGAATATGGTTTCAGATGGAGGGAGCAAGCATAAAGAGTAGATCCCCCAATGAAGGAAATTGAGATGGTAGATTACTTCCTACAGGCTTTGGAACCTACTTACTATGGCCATTTGGTCTCAGCTATGGGAAAGTCATTCAACGAAGTAGTAAAGATGGGGGGCATGGTAGAAGAAGGCCTCAAGTCGAATAAAATCATGAGCTATTCGGCTATCAAAGCAACTACTCAGGGTATTCAGGGCGGCATAGGAGGGATTGGGAAGAAGAAAAGAGAGGAAGCAGCAATGGTTGATTCAGGAACTTGGTCTGGATCCAGAGGTTCACCTTACCACTACAATCAACCTTGACCCCATCAACAAACTTATCACCACAATCCACCCCAACACTACTATACCCCGCCAGAACCTCATTTTTCCGTCTACTATGCACAAGCATACAACCAACCTCCTGCCCACGCTCAATGACGTGCTCCTGCCCTACCAAATACTTATCCACATCCACGAGCCTACCAAAACACTCCCGGACAAAGTTTCAGGCCTAGTCAAGCACTCAAGGGTAAAAGGTTACAGAAAAAGAAAACCTTTACTCCGTTGGGAGAATCATACACCAGTTTGTTCCATAGGCTAAAATAGCTAGATATGCTAAGGCCGATACAGTCCAAACTGCCAAATCCTCCTCCAAAGAATCTTGACTATACTGTTAGCTGTGAGTATTGTTCTGGTACTCCGGGTCATGATGTAGAAAAGTGTTGGCACTTGAAAAGTGCAATACAGAAGCTTATTGATACCAATAGAATTGAAGTTCAAGCTCACGAAGCACCTAATATCAACAGGAATCCGATGCCAACCCATCAGGAGGAAAATATGATCGAAATAGTACATGCGGAGGGGGAACCCAAGAAACCATCACAGACCGTCATGATGATTCGGTCCAGTGGAGTCAAGACAGATGAATAATCAGCAGATGAGAAGTTGGTGCTCAAGCAGAGCAAAAAGAGTGTTGAGCCATTTATGGCAGTAGAGAAGGGGTCTTTAAGCAGAGTTGCAACGAAACAGAAAGGGGTAAAGGTGATTGTACCAGGAGCGGCCAGCAAACCCATTATAATCGTGGAAGGAGCCCGCGCAGATCGGGTTATTATCAAGCCAGTAACCCAATTACCAATAATCAACAACAAGGCTATTCCATGGAATTAAGAACGGGTAACGGTGATGTACAAAGGGAAGGAAGTCAAAGAAGAAATCTGTGAAGTACAGGGTTTAACTCGCTCGGGAAGGTGTTTTACTCCCGAAGAGTTAAGAAGAGCTAAAAATAATCCAGCACTAATAAAGAAAGTCGTAACTGAAGAAGAAGCAGAAGAATTCTTGAGGAAAATGAAGCTGTATGACTACTCTATCGTGGAACAATTAAGAAAGATGCCCGCTCAAATTTCCCTATTGTCATTATTGATCCATTCGGACGAGTACCGTCAAGCTTTAATGAAGATCTTGAATGAGGTACACGTTCCCGATAAGATCTCCGTGAATCACTTGGAAAAAATAGCCAACAAAATCTTCGAAGCAAACAGAGTCACATTTTCTGATAATGAATTGCCTGTAGAAGGTACTGAGCACAACAGAGCTCTTTACCTCATATTAAAATGTGAAAACTCTGTGGTGACCCGGGTATTGGTTGACAACGGGTCAAGCGCAAACATCTGTCCTCTCTCCACTCTAAGCAAGTTGAAAATAGAAGATTAGAGGATCCATAATAACAGTAGTTGCGTGTGGGGATTTGACGGCGGAGGTAAAGATTCAGTTGGGGACATAGTGCTAGAGCTGACGATATGGCCAGTCGAGTTCACAATGAAGTTTCAGGTGCTGGATATAGTTGTTTCCTATAAATTACTGTTGGGTCGACCCTGGATCCACATCGCTAAAGCGGTCCCATCAACACTAAACCAGGTAGTCAAATTTGAATGGGATAGACAAGAAATAGTTGTGCATAGGGAAGACAGTTTATGTGCTCGCAGCAATGCCATAATACTAGTCATTGAAGTGGAAGATGAACAGGGACCGTGGGTCTACCAGGTTTCTGACACAATGTTGGTAGAGAAAGTTTCGGAGGGGAAATACATTCCAAATCCAAAGATAACCGCCGCATCAGTCATGGCAGCCTATGAGATGTTAAAGAATGGTTTTGTACTAGGTAAAGGTTTAGGCTCATTTTTGCAAGGCATCATACAGCCGGTGTCTCTTCCCGAAAACTTGGGAACATTTGGTTTGGGATTCAAGCCCACTGCCGCAGACATAAGAAAGGCCAGAAAGCTAAAACAGAAGGCATGGGTCCTTCCAAAGCCAGTCCCACGTCTTTCCAAATCATTTGTCAAGTCCGGTACCAGAAGTTGCCCGGTAACAACAATTCCCAGTTCTATGATTAATCCTGATAAGGAGTTAATTGAAAGATTTGAAAAGTTATTTGATGGTGTGAACATGGTGGAAAGTGGTGAAGGTCCTAGCAACGCAGAAATTCAATTCGTTGGGCTAGAAACAAAGCTTAATAATTGGAAAGTCACTCCTCTCCCCATTCGAAAGGAGTCTTGGTAGTTTATTTTGATTTTCCTTCAGTTTGTTTGGGTTATTCCAAGCTTGTAATCCAGATTTTTATCTTTCAGTCTGTTTGAAGTGTGCAAACCTTGTTATCTTTCATCATTCAATGAAATGCAGTTTCCCTTTCTTTATCATTCCTGATAGTTTTTCTTTTGTTTTTCTTTTCTTTTCTGTACAGTTCTTTTTACGCTGACTCTAGTGATATGGCATGCATAAGGAATCCTCAGCCCAGTCTTAAAAATCAATCTGATTCCGAAATAATAGTTCAATAAGTAGATTGTGATTACGAATCAGAAGATGATGAGGATGGGGCCTTCGAAGAGATTAGTAAGGAGTTAATTCACTTCGAAAAAAAACCCAAACCCAACCTGAATGATACAGAAGCCGTCAATTTAGGAGACACAGATAATATCCGAGAGACTAAAATAAGTGTCCACCTCGAGCCAAAGATTCGGGAAGAGTTAATTAAAGCACTCATCGAATTCAAAGATGTTTTTGCATGGTCATATGATGACATACCGGGCTTGAGCACTGATTTAGTGGTCCACAAATTACCCACCGATCCAGTGTTTCCTCCCGTCAAGCAAAAGTTGAGGAAATTCAAAACTGATATGAGTGTGAAAATTAAAGAGGAAATCACCAAACAATTGGATGCAAAGGTCATTCGGGTCACTCGATATCCTGTTTGGTTGGCTAATGTCGTGCCTGTGCCAAAGAAAGACGGCAAGATCAGAGTATGCGTCGATTACCGTAATCTCAACAAAGCAAGTCCGAAGGATAACTTCTCATTACCCAATATCCATATTTTGATCGATAATTGTGCCAAGCATGAGATATGATCTTTTGTGGATTGCTATGCCGGGTATCATCAAATTCTAATGGATGAAGAAGATGCAGAAAAGACGGCATTCATCACGCTGTGGGGAACTTATTGCTACCGGGTAATGCCATTTGGTTTGAAGAACACCAAGGCAACTTATATGAGAGCAATGACTGCAGTGTTTCATGACATGATACATAAAGAGATTGAGGTATACGTGGATGATGTGATCATAAAATCAAAGCATCAGGCCGACCACGTTGGGGATTTGAGGAAATTCTTTTTGAGACTTCGCAGGTACAATCTCAAGCTTAACCCTGCCAAGTGCGCATTTGGTGTTCCATCCGGAAAGCTGTTGGGATTCATAGTCAGCCGGCGAGGCATCGAGTTGGACCCATCAAAGATCAAAGCCATCCAAGAATTACCACCTCCGAGGAACAAGACTGAAGTGATGAGTCTGTTAGGGAGGTTGAACTACATCAGCAGGTTTATTGCTCAGCTCACGACAACTTGTGAGCCTATTTTCAAATTGCTGAAGAAGGATGTTGCGGTCAAGTGGACTGATGAGTGTCAAGAAGTGTTTGATAAGATAAAAGGATACTTGTCAAACCCGCCCGTGCTGGTTCCGCCAGAACCAGGAAGATCTTTGATTCTTTACTTGATAGTCTTGGAAAATTCATTTGGTTGTGTACTGGGGTAACATGACATTACCGGCAGAAAGGAACAGGCTATCTACTATCTTAGTAAGAAGTTCACTGCTTATGAGGTTAAGTACACTCATCTGGAAAGAACATGTTGCGCCCTAACTTGGGTGGCTCAGAAATTGAAACATTATTTGTCATCCTACACTACTTACCTCATTTCGTGTTTAGATCCGTTGAAGTATATCTTTCAAAAGCCTATGCCGATAGGGAGACTTGCGAAGTGGAAGATATTGCTCACAGAGTTTGACATCATCTATGTAACTAGGACTGCGATAAAAGCCCAAGCATTGGCCGATCATTTGGCCGAAAACCCGGTCGATGAAGATTACGAGCCATTGAGAACTTATTTTCCCGATGAAGAAGTGATGCATATCGATGAACTGGAGCAAATTGAAAAACCAGGCTGGAAACTTTTCTTTGATGGGGATGCCAACATGAAAAGAGTCGGGATAGGAGCTGTGATTATTTCTAAAACAGGGCATCACTATCCTGTTACGGCTCAACTTCGGTTTTATTGCACTAACAACATGGCTGAGTATGAAGCCTGTATTTTGGGTCTAAGTCTAGCTGCAGACATGGATATCCAGGAAATCTTGGTCTTGGGAGACTCGGATCTTCTGGTACATCAAATTCAAAGAGAATGGGAAATGCGAGACTTGAAGCTCATACCGTACCGACAATGTTTACATGATCTTTGTCAACGGTTTCGATCAGTGGAGTTCATGCATATTCCAAGGGTCCATAATGAGGTCGTCGATGCTTTGGATACCCTGGCATCAATGTTGCACCATCCGGACAAACCTTATGTCGATCCTCTTCATATTCAAGTCCGAGATCAGCATGCTTACTGTAACATGATTGAAGAAGAACTTAATGGCGAACCATAGTTCCACGATATCAAGGAGTACATTAGAATGAGGTATATCCAGTGCAAGCCACAGGGGATCAAAAGAGAACAATTCGACGGTTGGCAAATGGATTCTTCTTAAGTGAAGGAGTTTTGTATAAGAGAACACCAGACCTTGGATTATTAAGATGCATAGATGCTAGACAAGCTACGGTTGTCATGTCCGAAGTACATTCGGGAGTCTGCGGACCACATATGAGTGGATATGTGTTGGCAAAGAAAATTCTCCAAGCAGGCTACTATTGGCTTACCATGGAGCGAGATTGTATCAATTTTGTGCGCAAATGTCATCAGTGCTAGATACACGGAGATTTGATTCATTTTCCACCATCAGAATTGCAATAAGTGCAAATATATTTTCAACACTTTCCTTCCAGCATAAGTTTCATATCCTTCTAACAAAGGTTTTAAAGTTACAGTTCTAACAAAAATATTCATTGTTTATTTTAACACTTAATTGTACAGTAATAGTCTACGGCAAGTATACTTTGGATGAATTAACATTTGTAACTACCTAAATATAGCTAGATTCCTCATTAAATTTTGATTTGAAAATAAGCAAAACAGATTGTAAATTATTACTTGACATGAGGAGTATATATAATCAAGTAAACAACGTAAACTACTCTATCTCTTCATGTTAATCCTCTTTTTAACACATTGGATATGTCGTTAAAATTGCATTAGTTGAAGGAATAAGTTACTATTATTCCTTTATGTTCTTTATGTAATACTTGATCATAATCTTGAACATGAAATTTTTTATAAAGAATATCGTCCATTTCACTTGAATAAGAACAGTCAACATCCGCAAGTGAAGTCTGCACCAAATTTCATAAGTTAGAAATATTTTTATGGTTAATCAAATTAAATTTAGTAGTATATCTCAACTAATCTTTCCTTGAGTTCTTTTGCGGACTTCCCTATAAGTTGCATAGCTTCGCGATTCCAAAGCAACAATGAGATAAAAGCGGTTCCATCCATAACACGAACTTGAAGCCTATACCTGCAACTCAATTTTTATTAACCTTATGCATATTTTTTATAGATATAAGATTTTAAAATTTTTACTAAATAGTACTAACCTGTGAGTAACAGAAGACTCTTCTTCATTGCATTTGGCACAAAAGTATTTATTTTCAACTTTTTCCACCTTTCGACTACACTTGTTGCATGCCAAGTATGACCATCCCCGGTCAAGTTCCAAATTAACCAATTTTGCCGCAATCCAATAGTTGGATTCCTATTGAGTAAAAAAATAAACAATTATTGTAAATGCAAAACAGATAACATAAGGTAAATATAATTGAGAAAGTAAATTAAACTCACTTGCGTGCACTGAACTAAATCTCTAATAGTTTTAAACAATACAATTCCTTTGTCTAACGCATCTCTAACAGAGTAACTTTGTTGAGAACTTGTTCGAGTGATTCGCTCAATGTTTGATTGACGTGCTGCAAGTAATCTGCATAAGTCAAAAATTGTAATTTATAAATAATATTTTTATATTTTCTGTACATATAGAAAAGGATTATACACTTCACAAACCTGGATTTAAATTCAATAGACTGCGGCAACGTAGAATTTATCCATATCTTTGTCTGATCCCAACAGCTACGCACTGAGTAATTATCTATGTGTCAAATGAAATATGAATAAAAATTTGAAATTTAAAATTATTTTTACAGTAAAATAAAAAAATACATGTAATTTATGGTAAACCTCGATATTTTTGAGGTTTCATATGCTGGAAAATAACAATCAAAGGCTCATCGGCAGATTCATTCAAGTGATGTTGAATTTGATCCACAAGTTCGCTCCATAATGTTGCCATAATCCTGTTCCTCCTATACGTTTCATGGTAAGATTAATAAACACATATATATATAAAATCTATCAATAAAGTATTTTTCTATTTTAAAAGTACTTACTGATCATCTTCGAGTACAACATTAATAAGGAAACTTTGGTCGTCTTCCTGATTGTAGGTCTTAACATCTTCATAGGTCACAACCTAACCAACAATATCTATAAATATAAAAGTTAGTAACATACTTTAAGAAATAACATTTTTAACTTTATTTAAAATTTTAAAAAATATTACCGAGTAATTATGTCTCATCGACATCATGTTCATTTGTTAGTTGGTGAAAAGGGCGCAAGTTAAAGATGTTCATATGAAATGAAGGATCATTTGTTTCCTCGACAAATGTCTTCTGAGTAAATGTCAGTTTCAGCTTGTGTGTCGTAGTCCTCAACTTCAAATTATTTGGTCTGACTACAAAGTAGTTCATACGATATAAGCGAAGTTCATGTATCTTGTTCCTAAAAAACTTAAGAACATACTTTCCGATTGTAGCATGTATACGATCACCCTGCAAATTCAGATTCATTATTAGTGCACAATTATGAAGCCAACAAATGTAAGCGCGTCTATACTTTCATTACTGTGTAAAGTTGTTAAAAGATGTAATGTCAAAAACCAGAATGTTACAGTTGTTGTATATCAATTATGAAGGCAACATTAGCAGAAACAAAGCTGAAAATTGCATATATAAACGTAGTTTGTATATGTTCATCCGATGATCGTGTAACCAAGGCAAGCAGTAGCTAATATTTGCCGAACTTATATATTTTGTACAATACTTCTTTAATAGCAGAACAATTCCTCTGTTATTTTGAACAATAAATCTATTATTATGTACAAAGATGCAACTTACCTGATTGTTAATATAAGGACAATCACTGTGTAAAGGTATGCTCAACATTCGAAGTGAAAAACGAAATGACAATGAATTCCAAATCAGTTAAAGATCTGTTGATATGGAAGTCGAATTATTTAAGTAATGCATCAGAAAGAATTTTCATATGGAATGCGACTACATTAGTAAGTTTAAAACTATGAGAAAGTTGAATATGTTACCTTAGAATCTTGTAAAACCAATTCAATTGAAAACGGTATTTGCGGGTTAAAGCGATCCGGCATTATCCACATTCTAACCACTCTAACTTTGAGATTCCATTGGATCGAGTTGGATGATATTTGTTTGATATCATGAATTTGTGTGGCCATACTTGCAAAGTAATTGCAATCAGACTGTAGTAGATGAAATATGAAGTTGAAAAGGTTTTGAAAATATAAAGCACATAAATCATGGAGTTATAGATGTGTATATAAATTTGGGATTTTTCAGTTGGAAGAGCATGTTTGAGACCACGAGCAGTCGTGGGATAATGGAGATTGTTTTGCGTTTGAGATGCCGACTGTTTTGTTGGAATAACTGATATTATTCCTCCTTTTTTTTAAAAAAAAACGTAGGTATTAAAAATTTAAAAAAAGTAACTGCAAATTGTGGATGGTAGTTACAGAGTAAAACACGGGAACTTACAAAGTGGAGGAATCTTTTCCTTGATTTTAATAACAACAAGTTTAATTAAAGGGAACAAATTCTGGAAACCAAAAATCGTGGGATGAATGTGGGAGTTTTAACTGTTCTGATTTTGCTGATTTGTAAAGATGCATGTTGTTTTGTTTTTAATAACAATCACGTTAATTAAGGGGAGGAAATACCGGAAAGCTAAAATCGTGGGAGGATTGGCAAAGATGTGAGTATTGGTTGGTTATTTCGATTTTTTTGCTGATTTAGCTTATTTATAGGTAGAAGAAAAAAATTTCAACTTTTTTGGAAAGTTGTCTTAATTTGTTAAATGTGTTACCATGATGGGTGTTCCACTTGACAGCCTAATATTGTTTTGCTTGTGTTATTCTATATAGATAGATGTTCGACTGTATTTTTGTTAGGAAAATAAAAAGCAAAACACAATTTGAATAATTAATTTCAAACTTAAGCTGCCAAATACCAAACAGCTAAACGTGTCACATCCACGACAACAGAAGCCCACCTGCAAATGCAAATTATATTGTGGGCCTTTCCACTCGTTCCTTTTCTTCCTCCTTTTCATCCCCTTCTCTTTCCCCTCAAATATTCAAAAAAAATTCCACCTTTTCATATATATATTACTACTAAATTCGATCAAAATTCGATTTTGCTAATCTCTGTATATAATATAACTATTGATTTGGATAATCACACCTTAAATTTTCCCTCCTCGAATTACCCAAACCCCAATTTCTAGTTTTTTTCCCCCCTGTGTAATTTTGATCAAAATTTGATTTTGTTTCTCTTTTTGTATATAATTATAGATTTTGATACTTGGGTTGGGGGGGATTTTTCGAAAAATTTGAAGAAAAAGAAGAAAAAAAAATGAGTTTTCAAGATTTGGAATCGGGTCGGTCTTTGGGTTCCAGAAGATTCCAGACAAATGGGAAGCAAGACCCGACCCAAGCAGTGGCTTCTGGAATATTCCAGATTAATACTGCTGTGTCTACGTTTCAGAGGCTAGTGAATACACTTGGTACCCCTAAAGATACCCCTGAGCTAAGGGAGAAGTTGTAAGTGGCTCTTAACATTTCATTCATTTTTTATTAAATCAGGTTGAATTAAAGAATTTCTAATAATTTTTATTTGTATTTGCCTATTATTAGCATGAGATGGTTTAAATGAATTTGAGACTGAGTCATTATGGTAGTTATTGTTGTTGCCAGTGGCGGAAGAAGCATTTTATCCAAGGGATTCAACAAATAAAAAAAGTAAACGCACGAAGAAGATAAGGGGATTCAACATCTAATATTACATGGAAAAAAAATTAATGTTATATACAATGTGTAATTTTCTGCTAAGGGGGTTCGACTGAATTCCTTCCGCGCACCTAGCTCAGCCCCTGGTTGTTGCTATAGGCTGAGTTACATAACTAGTGTATGTGAGAGTTTTGCAAAGCATAGTTGGTATAAAACTCAGTTAAAGGAGGAGGGTTGTTGTAGGTTGACGTCAAACTGAAAATCATCTAGTTATAATGAATTGAATTCTATGAATATTGGTGCTCGAATTGATATTTAGATTCAAATAGTCGGTTCTAACTAGTTTGGGATTGAGGGTAGTGGACCGCATTACTGTGTTTTCCAATTTTAGTGCTTAGTGGCAGTGACGAATGTTTCAATGGAGCTCAAAGATCTCATACTTTTTAGCTTGTAGTTTAAAAAAAAAATAGTAGTTATCAATTGGATCAAACATTTGGTTGGCGGTACTTGTGCTGATTTTGCTCTACTGCAGGCACAAGACAAGGGTACATATTGGGCAGTTAGTCAAAGATACATCTGCTAAACTTAAGCAAGCAAGTGAAACAGATCATCATGCTGATGTCAGTGTAAGTTTTTTAAGAGATCGTTATTTCTGCTCACCGTCTTTTGTCGGTATTGATGGGTCTGCACTTTCACATTATGCATATTTAAGCACGTATTGATCAGCTTATTTCTCTATGAGATTCTTTTATATTGAGCTCTCATTCTTGTTTTTGGCTAGTCTTCTGTGTATTTCTTGCTCTTATTTCCAACTTCGCTTACACTTAAAATTTAACTTCATATACTATTTGTGCTCAGGCTAGCAAGAAAATAACAGATGCAAAACTCGCTAAAGATTTTCAAGCTGTCTTGAAAGAGTTTCAAAAGGCTCAAAGACTTGCAGCAGAGAGGGAGACGGCATATACACCTTTCATTCCTCAAGCAGTTCTTCCTTCTAGGTAATGTCGGTGGCAATGGTTGTTTTTACGGGAATTATCATCAGTAAACAGAGTTACCGGCATATGCAGAGCTACATAAAAAGGAAACTTATAGTGCTATGAGTTTACTCTACAGGCGAATATTTATAGACTTACTGAATCATACCCTTTCTTTATATTTGTTGCCTCTCATTTTTACCCTTAATTTATATTACCGTGTGGTATACAGTTACACAGCCAGTGAGGTAGATGTTGCTGCCGATAAGAGTCCAGAACAGCGAGCTCTCCTTGTGGAATCGAGAAGGTGAGTTAGTCTTGTCCTATTATTTTTTTTTGCTGTTTGTTACTTCCTCCGCCGCAATTTATGTAATACTCTTTCCTTTTTAGTCCGTCCCTAAAAGAATGAACCTTTATATATTTAGGAATAATTAACTTTAAATGTTCATTTAACCTTAATGGGATAATTCATAGCCACACAAATATCTATAACTTATTTTAGACCACTAGTTTCAAAGTCTATGTTTCTTTCTTTCTTTATTAAACTCTGGCTCTGGTCAAACACCATCACATAAATTGGGATGGAGAGCGTACTTGTTTTTGTGTTTGTCTCTAGATTGTTAAACTCATTATTATCAAACTCCAGATATGCATTTAGTTATAGAAATATCGATGGTCGAATTGGTTGCTAAAACTAACCAGCAAGATAGCTATCAGTTGTTGGCATACAAGGAAATGAAGCTGACCTTTGGGTTTGGACCCAAGGTAACTGTTCGGTTAGTGCAAATTAGATAGAGCATTGTTTTATGTCGTATAAGAAAAATCAGATGACACCTGAAGCTTGGGGCTTAGGGTGTTGGGAACAAGAGTTGCCAAGGGGTGCAAAAATGTTAAATTTACTTGGTGTTACTTGTTAGTGATGTCTTTTAATGAATAAGTAGTAATACCAAACTCCAACATTAGTTGATTAAAAAAAAGTACTAATACCTAAGTCTACTAGATTTTTATGTCTTGATTTGTTGGAAATATTTGGGCTTGTTACTGACCGTGAGTTAGTGAGCAAAAGAAGCTCCTATACTAATGTGAAAAGAGGAGGTAGATGTAGCTATTTCGACATTCTATCCATGTGAAATCTGGGAGGGTAAATCAGAGGCCGATAAATTGTTGAATTCATTTGCTTCTGTGAAACACAACTTGAAAACTTCCATTTGTTGGCCATGTCCTGAAAATGCATTGACATCTTCTTATGGAACTATACTTGTGATGCGAATATGATCTAAGATCAATGATTTTGCGTCCTTAAGACATGTATCTTCACTTCTCATTTGGTGAAACTTAGCTTTTGTTTTGTGTTCCACGTGCCCCTTTGCTGCAGGCAGGAGGTTTTGCATTTGGACAATGAGATTGCCTTCAATGAAGCTATTATTGAGGAAAGAGATCAGGGAATACAAGAAATACAACAACAAATTGGTGAAGTGAATGAGATTTTCAAGGATCTTGCCGTGCTTGTTCACGAGCAAGGAACTATGATTGGTAAATCACTTCCCTTTCATTTTAACAATCAAAATCTCTAGGTGACATTTACTTGATGTATATAAGTCTCTTTCTCTCAGATGACATTGGCTCCAACATTGAGAATTCTCATGCTGCTACTGCACAGGGGAGATCTCAACTTGCTAAAGCTGCAAAGACTCAAAGATCAAATTCATCTCTGGTAATTCCATTACTTAAGCATCCTTTCCCCGAACATAGATCTGGATCAGTGTGCTTATGCAAGCTATGTTTTATCAAACCTTCATATTAGTTTTACTGTGCTTATATTCCATAAGAAGTCTCGTGGTTAGTCTCTAGGATTGGAGAATTTAGTTGTGGACAAATCGGAAGCTGTTCTATCATTAAGGTACTGCATCTTGCCAGGCTATGAACAAAATGGTATTTAGATGCTCTAGTTACAGCACTGTTTAATAGAAGTGGAAAAGTAAAGAGTAGCTACATTATATTCAGGTGACTGCTGTATACATCTACGCATAGTTGTGTCCAAATTTGCTGTGCCATTTGAGGCAGTTGTCGTTAGAAGCTTTAAATCTTTATGAAGAGTCATAATGACAAGTCAAGTCATGCAATTAGTTTCTTAGGTTTCATGTAGCGGACTATATGAGGGGAGGAAGGTTTTGGAAGGAGTATGGTAAGGTTGGATTTTTCATCCTGTGTAAGTGGGGGCAATATGGTTTGAACGAATGTTGAGTTCTTTTAGATGGTTCGAATCTTTCAATCAAGCCACTCTAATTTTACTTCCTCATTACCTCCTATCCATGTAGGTGGAAAATACAAGTGTACTAATTTCCATTTCCTGTCACTTTACAGACAATGTATAAATCTTTCCATCTTATATTCCTGGCAGTGAAAATATAATGAAAATGACTTCTTGACTGATTATCTTCTGCAGACCTGCTTGCTCCTGGTGATATTTGGAATCATTCTCCTAATTGTGATCATAGTACTTGCAGCATGATCAGAAGATACTCAGATGGAGGAAAGGATCCTAAACTCTTCAGCAGTGGAATTGATCTTTGTGATTCTAGATGTTTTGAGGGCACCAAAGAATGCTCGTACCGATGCATGAATCTTTTTTTGATGCTAGAAAAGTTGTGGAACTGTGAATTGAAATTGAAGTTTCATATGTTTGGGGGGGACTGTCAGTGTTTGTTTTAATATTATTAATTTGGTGTTTGGGGTTGCAAAGCGTGTTGCTACCATGTTATGGCTTGTTTGTCAATAAAATTTGATTCTTATTTGAAGGGACCTTCTCTTCATTCTGATTCTAATTGTTTTATGTATAGCATTAACTGGAGAACTCCGTCACATAGAAAACTTATCGCCTGCTGTATCCACAGGCCACGACCTCGACAAGAAAAGAGATCAAATAAAAATATTCCACCAGTTAAAAGCTATTTTTATTTTTCTATAATCAATTCTAGCTGAGCTCCGAAGTGCTTTACTCATGTTTTTAAATCTGTTATTTCGTCAAGAAGAATATAATTGAAGAGGACTCGAAATTTCTAATAGATGGATGATTAATTCATATCCTTATAACCTCTATTGATAAAAATTTCTCACAGGTTAAACTCATTTATTCCTTCTACTGCTATATCCAACAAAACAGTATGAAAGCATCATCAGTTAAATGGTTTCCATTACATTGATAAACAAACAAGTTCTCTAAGGTTTCAATAAACAAACTACCGGATTGGCACGAAAAAGAAGAAATGAATTTCTAAGGTTCAACTAGTCAAAACTGGAACAAAGTCAAGACTGAAACTGCACAGATTTTAGTGAATTAAACATACAAAGCAAATAAAAATCTAGTCTGAGGAACATAACACTTGCTATAACTAGTTCACAATGGTAATACATATTAGTTTTCAGATTGCTGAGCAGTCTAAGGTCCCTACCGTCTCCTCTTCCGCTTCTTCCGTTTATCATCACTTTCACTATCACTTTCCTCAGAACTGGATGATGATGATTCTGACTCGGATCCTGAAGATTCAGAATCAGATGAACTCCCAGACTCATCCGATTCAGAAACAGGCTTCTGTTGTTGCATGATAAGCCTTGGCATGTTCTTGAGATACTCTCGCAGATTTTCCGTAATTCCACCCAGACCAATGGAAGTGAAAAAGTTGATAGCAAACCTTGTATTCTTGGGATTATCCTTCGGGAAAATAGAGTCGAAGGAGTCCTGCATGTTGGGGTCGTTAAGACGCTCGTTCAACAAGCGGATGCCTAGGTGCTCTGACAACTCCTGCATAAATGACACATCTAGATTGAATTTGAAGCTAACAGAATAATGTCCTATTACTGCTGCCCCCTCAAGCACCCCCGCCGCCTAAAAAAAGAAATGAAAACAAGAATCCCAGAAAAGAGCAGGAGAAAAGATGATGGGTGTGGTCAAAATGCAACTTTTGACATGTGGTGATATATTTAGTGATAAAAGACTTCAAACAGGTGGACAAACAGAAAGTAAATACTCGGAAACAGCAATTTTTGTAATATAATAGAGAGGGTCTAAAGAAATTAGGCCACAAATATCAAACTGGCTATAACTTATTTGAAAGAAAAAAAATGAAGCAAGCTGTAGAAATTAGAGACCAAATTATTTACCTGGAATAGGATCTTGATAAATATACGAGAAGAAGATGTTGTGTCCTCCTCTGTCAGCCGTATATAAGCCAAAACATGCCAAGGCAGAGCATCAGTGCCAAGCAAATGAGCAAAAAACTTGGCCACGTTACGCAGTTTATTAGTTTCAAGCCGGTGGATCATGGAGTACTGCTGCACAAAACATTTTTCAAAGTTCTCCTGATGAATTCTGTTGATCATACAAAAACGCTGCCCCAGTAGACCATAGTAACGAAGATAAGTCCTCTCCTGACTGCAGCACTCCAATAACATGATGCACAACTCCATCTGCATGGATCAAACAAATTTAAATCGGTTTTCTTTTCTTTTTGGTAAAACCAGCAAAGGGTCACTCATTAACACAAGAATAGACAATATTCTGTCAGGACAAAAATGATTACAACACCAAAATCATTTTCCATTTTAACCTGGCTCCAAGAGAAAACAAGTCAAGGTACCAGGCTACCAAAATATGTTACTTATTGACAACAAGCAGTAAACAAGTCAAAATTAATATAACAAAACTTAAATAATCATCCTGATACAGTCCTAAGATATCAATATACTGGGAATACTCCCCTTGGATAAAAACATTGGTGAAAAGTTGTACTCATCTTATGAATAGAATAGTCCACGACAACACACAAAGGTGCAAATTTCCACAGTTTCTCCCTTTTTTCTACGTTGCTGGATGTTCCACATGAGAACTAAGATTAGCTGGACAGTATACTGCTTGTATACGGGAGTTTTTCCCATTACAACTACTACTACTACTACGCCTCAGTCCCATTATTAAATAACTATTTAACTTATTGAAAAACTAATATTAGCTGGAATAACCTGATGGATTCCAAAGGAGAATATAAAAGAATCCATAAGTCAAAAGCTGCCTTGCAGTGAAGCAGCAGGTGACTTGTGTCCTCCTGATGACTATTACACATGAAGCATGAGCTAATTAATTCCTCAAATTATCAATGTTAGAAGTTGCATCATGGGCTACATGAATCTCCACCTACATGGACCACAAGACAAGCCAATTACATAATCCCCCCACCTTCATTGCCACATCTATTCCTCGACCATCATCTTAATGGAACCACAGAAAAATGGTTTATGGTATGCACGGTTCACTGGCAATGTCCTTTTCCCGAGAATGATAGAATGGAAATGTCTCTACGCTATCCATGATAAATACGAGGAAAAATCAAATTCAACAAGAGCTTAAATTCTGGAACTCTTTATTTTGTATCCAAAAATTTAAATTTTTGCTAGACCTTTTCTCAAGTCCAACTACATTTTTGTTTTAACTTAAATCTTTTCCATATAATGACAACCAAATCAAAAGCGACATTATTATCTTTCGACCATCAAAGCACATGAAAATCTATGTACAGATTAATCCATGTGAGCATGCATACAGTTATGCATAGGACATGGCTCAACAGGAGTAGAATAACGCCAAAAAAGAAGAAGAGAGATTAAGATACCAACCTCCTGACCAGGCTCTAGTTTGATTTTCAACAGCTTATGCCCTGCTTCTTCGAAGTCAACACTAGACATAATCGTCAGGTAGATCGTTCTCCTGAGGTTGATTAAGTTTGTCTCTGTCTCGTCCTTTATTTTCATTTGCTCCTCATCCTCTTCGTCAGACTCATCATCTTCATCTTCATCCTCTGATTCTGCATCAGACTCTCCTTCTTCCTCAGATTCTTCACCAAGTATTGCCTTCTTTAATTCTTCATACTTCCTTTCGTTTTCTAAGAAATTAGGATCCGGCTTGAAAATATCTGAGCATATAGACCCCAACATCAAAATTCCATATAATTGCTCAAGAAACGTCCATTATAATACCTCTATGAAAAACCAATTATAAAACATACCTAAAGTAATTTCTGGATCTATTGTATCTGAGAGAGAGACTTCATGTGTTAATTGATCTTCCTGCTCAACAAGGTCAAGTTCTGGACGCACAGCTGGGTAACCCTGAGGAGGATGCATGTAAATGATCTAATATTTCTTCTTGCTTTGATAAATAAGGAATCAAATATTTCTTCTTACTCAGAAAACAATAAAAAACCAAACTCACCTGAAACTTTGCTTTTCGCAATGCAAAGAGGCTTTCAATTAAGAACTGAACTCGTTTATCTATTTCACCTTCATGAAGAATACCACGGAACCGCTCAAAGATTCCTATTTAAATGCAAAAAAATGTATTAGCATGACAAACACAGCAAAACTTTACATGAATAAACTAAAATAGAAATCGTGAATTACAGAACAAACTTTCAAGGTATACTCACCATGCAATCCTCGTGGACAGAGGTCCTGAAGCATTGAACCACATTCTGTAACAAAACCAACTGCAACCTCAACACTATCATCAGTAGGTTTCTCCAATAAAACTGTAAGCAGTTCAAGAGCAATAAGCTCATGAACGATTTGCTGGTTTACAAGATGAGCAATAAATTTGACAGCTGCTAACAACTGAGGCTGAAAGAGTAAAAATTAAGGGTAAGACAAATTATGAGAAGATTCGCATTATGAAACATGAATTTAATAACTAAACTAAATGGCTCGGTAACACTCCCCCCCTCCCCCCCCCCCCAGTTTCTCTTGAGTGAGTGATATTCTCAAAGGAGGATTTGAAGTCTGTGACATCCAAATAAACCGTCTGTTCTCTGTCGTCCAAACAACAATAATGTACAAATATACATTATATTGCATAAATAGAAAAGACCTGCAAGCATAAAAGCAAGAGATATGAACCTTATCATTACGTTTATAAGCCCTTTGCAGCTGCAGTATGATCCTTCTTAACAAAAGATCACCCACTTCTGGGAACTTGGTGTTAACCACGGCAACCAACGCCGCAAAGACATCAGTAAAACCTGGAGAAGCCATTTGGGACTTCATACAGGATCTACAAAAGAGACCCCTCCCTCGAATCAAGTTTTCGGCAAATAACTCCGGGATAATGTTTTTGAGGTTTGCTGCATTAACTTTATTCACTAGCCCGTTAATGCTCTTCCTTAGAGCATCCCAAGTCATCCTCTGGTACTCGACACTGCTCTTGTCCTGAACCTCCTTCATCATTCTAGCCAATTTGAATGGCGGAATGTAAACACCGCCGCTCCTGCCCAACTTTGATGTGTCCATATTCAAATTAACATCTTGCTTTTGCACCTTGGAATCCTCCTCACCGGCTTTCAAAGCCCCATCCTCTTGTGCATTAGCTTTCCTATTTTTATCTTTTTCATGCTTATCATCGACCCTCTTTTCTCTTTCTACATCCCTCCTCCTATCTTTCCTATCCCCTTCTCTACCATCATTATAACGATCAACCCTACCCTTGGGTCTGTGCTCATCCTCCCTTCTATTAGGCACCTTCTCATCATCATCTTTCTGTCTCCTCCTCTCCTTCCTATCATCCCTTTCATCTACATTCCTTCGACTCCTCTCCATCCTATCATCCCTTTCATCTACATTCCTTCGACTCCTCTCCTTCCTATCATCCCTTTCATCTACATTCATTCGACTCCTCTCCTTCCTATCATCCTTTACATCACCATCTTCACCTTCATGTCTTCTCCTCCTCTTCCTCCTATCATCCCTTTCATCATCATCATCAACAACTTGGCTTTCACTTTTTCTGCTCTCCTTCTTATCATCCCTTTCATCATCATCTTTCAACTTCCTTTGTCTCCTATCATCTCTTCCAGTGTCATCTTCGCGTTCATCTCTTCTTCTTCTCTCCCTCCTAACAACCCTTTCATCCTCATCTACTCGTTCACTTTTTCTCCTCCTCTCACCATAAGCATCTCCATCATCGACACCTTCTCTGTGACTGCTACGATCGTCGTCTCTTTCCGGAGGGTCCAATCCCTTCTTGAGAGCAACTTGTGAACCGGAAAGCTTTCTACCTGAATACCCACGATCATCATTGGAGTCAGCGTCCCTGGAATCACTTCCATCGTCAGAATATGAACTCTTTTGGTGCCTCCTAGATGATGGAGGAGGGCGATTCCTTCCGCCCGTATTTGTTCTACCAGCAGCCTCCAAAAGCATATCAGTTAACTCTTCTTCCATGATCTTCTATTCCGCTCAGCTACTTGTCCAATAACAACTTCAAAAACTACATGAAAAAAAAAAAAAAGAGCAACTTTTTAGTTACTAATATTTTTGATAATTTAGACAAAATGAGAGCAATTTATAAAACACAATAATTGGCAGTTTGACAATAAACAGACCTAAAACAAGGAAATATAAAACAATAAGTCTAAATCGCCCAATTGAACCCTAAGGCTGTCTACAGAATACAAAAGAACAAGGAAATACTATGATGATGAACCAAATAATTATCGATTCAGATCCATTCAACTCTATTAATCACTCAAAAATTCTAAAATTCAGCTCAATCAAGCCAAAACTTTAGCATTAAAATAATTGCAAAGAGAATAACTGAAAGGATAACAACTAGGGGATACATACAATTTGATACGGCCGGATTATGACGAGAACGTGAAGAAGTTCGCCGGAGGGAGATGAGAAGGAACAAATTAGGGCGCAGAGCATAGAATGGTTGGCAACAGCAGTAAGCGGTTCGGATTTAGGGTCCGTTTGTTTGTTTTTCGAATGAACTCATTAGAAGGAGTTTGGGCTTGGGCTAAAAGTTCAGTATATATATTTTAAAAAGAAAAAAGAAAAAAAAATATTTGTCTTCACTGGGTGTTCGTCCATCGGTACGGTACGTTATTTAGACATTTCGGTTCGGTATTTTCGGTATTCAGTTTCTTAAAATGCTATACCAATACCGTACCTAATTAAATTCGGCATGGTTCGGTTTTTCTCCTTTCGGTTTATTCGGTTCGGTAACTACAGTTTATTCGGTTTGAATACTAACTTGTGCATAGAGTCATAGCATATAATATTCTTAATTAACGTACTCAAAAGTACAAAATTAAAAACGTTTGTTGACAAAAGTTTTATCCAAAATCAGTAAATATCAACCCAAAGAGAAAATTGTATATAAAGGAATAAATTTGATCGTTAGAAATGTCTTGTTACTTGCTTAGAGTTACTTGATGAACTTAGCGAATAAAGAAAAACAAAATTTTAGATTTTTTATATTCATGTTATAATTAATAATATGTGTATTGTGCAATATAATATATATTTCGGTACGGTATCAGAATTTCGGTATTTCATTTTAAAATACCAAATATCATACTGAATACCAAAATATCGAATACCAAATATCAAAATTTTCGGATTCGGTACGATAATTCGGTATTTACCAAATTATGCACAGCCCTAGCCTTCACTCTATTTCTTCTCTGTATATATAATGAAATATAGAATTGAAGATTTAATTGAGCTTTTCTTTAACGAAAGAAAAAACAAAGCCAAGTGAAGCGGCGAAAGTTTCCGATTAGGAATGGGATTTGGATATTTCGTATCCGTTAAGGGGCACGAATGTTTGGACAACATTTTCGGAAAACAGGCTTTTTGAATTTTAAGAAATATATATTTTTAGCTGTTTTTAAAAATAATAGATGACAAATATATATAATTTTTATATGTATTATATATTTGCAATATATATATTTTATATGCTTTTTGACAAGCGAATATACTTAGTTCTGGTTGATCGATCAATTTTATATTTTTTCCTTTTTCCTTTTTTGAAAAGGAGTTTGTGAAAGTTATTGCTAAAATCTTGAATAAATTAATTTGATTTTGATTGGAAGGATAACGAAAAATAATCCACATAATTCAGTATCTGATTTGTCTTATAAGAGCAAATAATTAGAGGTATATCTAAAAATTTAATTTGATAGGTATAATCAGAAGATTTTTATCACTAAATCTCTAAAATTCATTATTTTTTTGAAATTATATGATGAAAATATAATAGTTGTTGGAATTTTAATGATTTTATACACTTGTCGAAAACGCTGAATAATTATACTTTTCGTTCGCCACTGTAAATAATTATATATAACTAATGTATTATTCACTTGGCCGTAGTAAAAATATTCCGTAGTAAATTATGCAAAAAGATATATACTAATTTATGCAGAACATAACGTGAAATGAGAATACGTGTATTAGCCATACGAAGATGAAGTAATTAAACACAACACTACACTTAAATTAACATTTTCTACGTAGCGTTCCTTTAAGACTATCTACTTCATTAACATTTCTCACATTATTATTCATAATATAATAACACAATGCATAAACACCTCTTGTATTATAATTTTCTCATAATAAGATTGCGAATGGAAAGACCCCAAGTCTTTGAGGTATCAGAGAGAGGTGAGGTTTGCAAAGTAGGTGACAGTGAAGCCAGGATTTTCATCGGAGTAATTTTAAATATAAAAAGGTGAACAATTGAAGAAGCCAAAGAAATTCAACCTCTATTATATATAGTATAATTTTTCGGCGAAAGGAGTTCAGATGAACCCCTTTCCGCCACCCTATCTCCACCCATGGGTGACATAAAGTCTTTATTGAAATTAATTTACACCTTAATAAAACAAGAAAAATTGTAATTATAACTAGATTGCAACTCAAGCAATATGATTTTATCTGCAATGGATTTTATTTCGTTTTTCAATTTTTTGGACATTAAAATTTGGGAGAATGTTAATTGAATAATCATACCGTTATTAACTGATTTTTGGGTAGTTTGACACACTCTATGTCCCATAATACAGTTTCATTTTCTTTTCATACGTAGATTTCCAATAAATGAAGACTTTTAAGCATTTATTTATACTTTCTTTCTTCACTTTCATATGAATTAAGTACAAAATTTTCAAGCATTTATACATACTTCAATGGTAAAATTGCTTTTAAATACTATTCTCATGCAGTTTCTAACTGCATCAGATACCTGATGCGGGTCAGTCTTTTCCCTTTCCAAAACTCTAAATTGAACCTCATTCGATAGACTCGACCTTAGTCAACTCAGGAATGCAACTTATACCACAATGCATATATGCACAAAAATATGTATTTAATGAGCTTCACTTAGCCTGTCATTCCCTGTACAATATACTATAAGCTACAAAGTAGAATAACAATAAAACAAAAGAACAATGGAGTCGATGTAACAAACGATATAGCAGTGTATACTGAAGTACAGTTTACGAGGGTCACAAAGAAGAGGGTAAAAGGCGCATCAGTTGGAATATTGACAGCAAAACAAAGGCAGCAAAAAGTCTATTGAATCGTTACATTCTGATGGGAGCATAAAGCTTATATCACAGCAACAACTGGAACAACCGATACATATTTTTACATATTTGTGTGCATGAATGTAAAAAGAAAGGGGAAGGGACAAAAGAAACGTCGATTTAATGTAAACTTAGATCCATTCAGCTTTATGTCAAGAAGAAGAGAGAAATCAAGATGATCAAAAACAGGGTAAACTAGAAGCTAACAAGGTCCCCTATGTGCAAAGAGCCCAGGGACCAAAAGTGCGTATTAGCAGCTCTCTTATAGGTAAAGGCCAAGTGACTTACGATACAGACACTACCTGAATTTTCTAACATAACTCAATGTACATTTTCTTTGATAACCAGATCATAGTTTTTGATTGTTTGATGTTAGTAGCCCCATTTGTTCAGTAAGCTGGTCCATGTGCTGAGTTTTGTCCCATCCATTTTCTTGTGGCTTGGTTTCATTGGAAATATCATCCATTGCAACAGGGTCCATCTCCTCTGTCTCTCCGGGGGAAGGGCTTTGAAGAAACTTTTCCCAGAAGGGGTCACCGACACCAGGAAGCTCTTGTATATCATCCAGCAAACCAGTCTGCCATTCAATTTGAGGATCAGGAGAGAAACTACCGATTTCTAATGGCATTTTCCCGTTCGCTCCGACTGAAGAATCCATGAAAGAATCATTCTCCATCTCAGATTCGATAATATCCATATTGTTTCCAGGCAAGATTTCTTGTAACTGTGATAGCTCAGGCATAATCATATCTGTCGCAGAAAGCGAAACAGGAGGCAAATCCTGAGCTTCTACAAATGAGCTTATGTCTGAAAACTGGTTATTGGTAATTTCAGAAGATGAACTTTGACCGGTAATTGCTGAAGCTGTACTCAGCAAGGGCTGGCCAGAAGTTGGTGGGACTTCCTGAAGAGTGACTTCTGAAACACGAGTGGAAGACGCATTAGATTGTGGTGAACCATCACCAATCAGGAAACTTTCAGGACTGCTGTTGAAGTTCTCTAGTCTAGGAGAAGAATCTAGTTTTGAAAGCTCCCTAAGCATTGCCTTAGCTGACTCATTCATCACAGGTTGGTACTTCACAATCTGTCCATCCACAGGGGTAACTGAATGATCCTGTGGTTCAAAATCCTGCTTAATCCTCCGTTTCTTGCTGCCTTCAGCTATGCGCCTATTACTCTCATTTTGCTGCTGTACAAACTGTGCCAAGAATCCAGGGCTGTTAACAGCTTTTGCCAGGAATGACATCATCTGTTGTTGTCGTTGTTCCATACCCTGAAGGCGCTGCACCATCCCTTGCAACTGATTGTCAGTAGTTTGCTGCTGTTGTCTGAGCTTAACCAGCTCTTGCATAAGCACGTTCTTGTCCCTTTTCAGCCTCTCAACCTCTTCTTCAAGTCCAAATTTCCCAACCTCAACACACGCCCCAACAGATGCACTCTGTCCATGTGGCTGCTGCTGTTGTTGTTGAGCATGTCCATGAGCGGGTTTACGCCGACTTATACTTCTAAGCAGGTGTTTCTGACCTCTTAAGAATCCCTCATTAGCAAATTCCCAGCGATCTGGATCAACCTTTCTAAAACCCTGTTTGTCATCAAAAACCCCCAAAAGAGAAAAATACAAAAGCATGAGTAGGAGTTTGATAAGTAGCACAAAGATCATTGCACCAGTTTTTCGAATTAAAGGTAATTAATCAACCAAGAAGTTTACCAAATAGATTTGTTTGTCATCAAGATCACTCGTCAGGTTTCCTTCGCAAGCAGAAAAATATCAATAAACAATTCAAATCTCCACCCACACTCGATGGAAGGGATCTCAATAGTAAATCAAACTCAACCTATGACAGCTCAAGGGAAACCATCCCTGCAACCACATTTAGTACTAGACAGTGGAGTTAGCCCCGTAAAAAGGTTGCGCTCTCTATTTTCTAACATGGCTATGCTCTGTATTTTGGAGAGGAATTTGTCTACTCCTTCAGCAAGCTTCAAGATCAGTGTCATAAATATGACACAGTGGTTGTAAGAATTCTAAACTCTACATTGGAGGATAATATGACTCCGTTTTTGAGTGGCCTAACATCATTCACTAATATCACAAAGATAAATATGCACAAGCTCTCCGTCTTCACATTACTATGTGCACATATTTTGACACACAAATAACAGAACTGAACGTTGCAAAAGTAAAATACTTGAACAGATGAGGATGGCCTTCCTAAGGTGTAGAGCATACATGATAATCTAGCTATATACGATTGTATGTATTCACCAATTTGCCAGTTCGCTATAGCACTACAATTAAAAAACAGTGAATAGGTTATGGTGTCTAGGAGTGGGCATATATCAGGTAAAACCGATAACCCGGACCGTTAATTATTTATTGGGTTATAGGATTAATGGTTCGGTAACGGGTTAAATTTTATTTTATTGGGTTATCAGTTCGGGCTCGGTTTGGCAATTCTGTTATTGGGTAAAACCGATAACCCAATAAGGATTAACTAATTTACTAATTTACCCTTAAGTATATACATACTAGGGTTTCATGATTCATAGTTCACTCTTTGATTTCCCTATCTTTTTCAGTTTCTCTGCCTCACGCCCTCACCAGTCAGCTCGTCAAGACTCGGGCAGACATCAGTCACATTTCTCTGCTTCTTTCTTTCACTCTTCAGTCGCATCTTCACTTCATTTCTCAGATCCATCAAATTCTTCGGTCGCATTTCTCAGTCGCATTCTTCAGCTTCATCTTGATTCTTCGTGTAAGTTTTTAGTGGCTTCGTCTTCATCTTTTTCTTAATTTGTTTGAAAGCATTCTGGATTTTACTTAGTTTGTTTGAAAGTTGAAGTGAGATTTGTTGTGTGCTTTAATTGTTGAGCTGTTACAAAGTTATCTTATGTCAGTTGTTATAAAATTTGTATCTCATAACTAATAAAAATTTTAATCTAGATACATAATTTTGTACTAGAGTAAAAAAGCAGATATCAATGTACAAAGAGTTACTGCTAGTCGTTTGAACAAAGAAGATCTTAAGAACGCTGATTTTACCGAAAATGTTGTATACATTGCAAATCTTATAAAATTGTTTTAGCAAAACAGTTTTATACCGAAACTGTTTTATACATTGCGAAACTGTTTTGGTTGTTTTATCTTATCGGGTAAACCGATAACCGAACCGATAATGATCGATAACTGATTAACCGATAACCAATATCTTATCGGTTTGGTTATCGGGTTATGATATTTGTAAACAGATAACTGATAGGCCCACCCCTAATGGTGTCGAGTAGAAGTGTCAAACGGGCGAGTTGGGCCGATTTTGGGCGGGTCAAAATGGGTTGTGTCAATAAATGGGCGGGTCATTTTTACCCGCCCAACTCTTACCAAGCTTTAATTAATATGTATTATTTTTTTATGAATTGTATAATTACTCAATAAGACTCTTTTTTTTTATTACGGCCATATATAACATATCAAAAAAAAAAAATATTTCTAAGGTATTTCGACAAAATTACTCATGGATCAATTTGGGCTAAAAATCAGCCCAACTTTAAATGGGTTGAGTCAAGATGGGCTGAGTTTAATAAATGGGCGTGTCAATAACTAGCCCAACCTTTGGAGGGGTTGGGCAAGTCATTTGGGCGTGGACTAAATTTGACAGCCCTAGTGCCAGGAAATAACAACAACAAAAACAACAACAAACCCAATGTACTCCCATAAATGGGGACTGTCAGGAAATATAAAACCTTAATTCGAAAACAAGCTAATGTTCTTTTGTTTGAAATATATGGATTCAAGACTACAAATAATAGATGCATTGCAAATTCCATGTTCCCATTCTACGCAATCAACGTTACTTGGATCCGTCATTGAAATGCATCAAGCTAATCTGATTTTAAGGCAACCAATTTCACGAACTTCCACAAGTAAACAGAAACCATAATGAAATACAACAGATGTCTCTCTCAGTAGCACTTCAAAAGGCAAGCATCTTTCTCAGCTAAGATCAAGCAAGGCTAAACAGATCTAATGTTGAAAGAAATGTTTGCATAACAAGAATGGCATGTACACTGAATTATTTCCCTATGTTTTTTCAAGTTATCTGATTTTTAACTTTTATTTTATTTCTTTTATGAGACCACACTAGGTTTGTTGTTTTTATTGTTGTTGTATTTTATTTAACTTTATCTTATGCGAAAAAGTGAGAGAATATCTTCCCTAAGTTAGATAAGATTAGATCTTTTTGTGAAGCAAAATCAAAAATAATATTTGTCGAAAAATATTTCTTACTTAGCTTGGCTACATTTCTTTAGTACTTCCTTTTAAAATTGTATCGAAAATAAAATATAGAAGAAACTAATGCATATGTATTTGTTAAGAAAATATATTTAGAAGGGATTATTTCGAGACACATCACTTTAGTGGCAAATATAAATTTATTTTTCATCTTCTTTCTTTTTCATTCCCATTTCTTTCTTCATTTCCTTCTCTTCCTCTTGTCACATTTTTCGTCCATTCACTGTTGATTCCTATTTCGACTAATAACTCTAGTATTTTCCCTTTTTATTTGTCTTCCCAAGAAGCTCTCATATCTTTCAATCACATAGCTATCACCTTTTTGTCCTTCCAAAACTTCTTTTGCTCTTCTCAAAAACTCATCCCATCACGTCCCTGCCACCTTATTGTCTTTTCAAGACTTCTTTTTCACTCTTCTCAAGAACGCCTCCCATCTCCAATCACATTTTTGTCCTCCTAAAACTTCATTTTCCTCTTCTCAATAATTCTTCTATTCATCATCACATCTTTATCACCTTTTTGTTAACTCTGTCTCCTCCAAGACTCTTTTTGTTCTCAAGAACACTTCATTTCACCATTACATCTCTATCACTTTTATATCACAAGAGGAAATGAAATAGCTTTAAATAATCTTATACTCTTCTATCAATTAGCTAAGAACAACCAAGAGGAAGAGCTTCTCAATAACGAAAACTACCCCAACTCTCATAGTCACGCCAAACGAACTTATCACTCAGATAACATTTAACCTTAATATCTTATCACCTTTTAATCACATTTTCGTCTTCTTAGGCTCATTTTTCCACTATTTGGAATGATTGAGAGTTGTGGTAGAAGCTCTTCTTCTTCAATGGTTGTTCTTAATTGATTGAAGAACATATGTTAAGGAATAACCAATAATCAAGTCTTAATATGAAGCTATTTCCTTATTCTATTCTTTTTTGATATAAATGTGATAGATATGTGACATAAATAATTCTTGAGAAGAGGAAAAATTAGTATTTGGGAAAAAGGTAACAAAAAGGTGATAGAGATGCGATAATGAAAGGAAGATTTCTTGAACAGAGGAGCAAGTATTGAGGAAAGAAAAAGGTAACAAATAGGTGATAAAGAAGTGATAATAAAAGGAAAATTGTCTTTGAGAGGACAAAAAGGTAATAGGAGATAGCAAAAAAGAAGTCTTGTAAGACCAAAAAGTAATAGAGATGTGATAGAGAGATGAGAGAGCTTCTAAAGAATATTAAAAAAAAAAAAAGTTTTAATCATGGCAAAGGATTTTATTGATCACAAAAAAGGCATGATAGAAGATGTGAGGGATTCTTTGGAATACAAAGAAAGGGGAACAATAGATACTATTGGTAAAAACAAACAGATCACGATAACAACAACATATCCAGTATAATCTCACGGGTGGGGTCTGGGGAGGGTAATGATTACGCAGACCTTACCCCTACCTGGAGAGGTAGAGAGGTTGTTTCTGATATACCCTCGACTCAAGAAAAGGTGGAAACGAAGAATAGGGGAGAAGAAGAGGAGGAAAGAGGGGGGAGAAAGGCGATAAGCAAAGAGGAGAAAAAGTAGCATCAAACAGATCATGGTAAAAAGTCGAAAAAAGATGACTAAAGGAAAAGAATAAAAGGAAGAAAGAGAAAAGGAAAAAGGAAAGCAAAAGAAGGTAAAAAATTTGGAAAATAAATTTTATATCCCCCACTAAAATGGTGTGTTCTTCAAAATAATCCTTCTCTAAATATATTTTCTTTACAAATATAAGTGCACTAGCTTCTTTCTTTGCTTTATCTTCAATGAAGTTCTAGAAGTACAAAAAATTTACCCGAACTAAGTTAGAATCTCAAATAACCTTGATAATGAGCCATATAATTATCATTATTCAGTAGTGATCAATATTGACGTATAGATGTAAGTGGATCGATCAAGTATCCAAAGTCTAAGGAAAAATCAATCAACAAATATATTTATACTTTTCCTTCATAAAACATCTAAACTTAAAACAATTTTTTTTTTTTTTGCATAAGATAAACTTAAACAAAATACATATTAATAATTAAATATGTTAAAAGGGGGAGGGAAAAATGGAGTGTCTTCTGGGCACAGAAGGAATAACAACAAATTAAGATCATCCAGCCCATCCAAATAAGCATCTTGCACACAAGCGTGCAAGAGAGAAGACCTTTCTATTCTGGACATGATGATTAGCACCAAAGCAATAGAGTGACAAGTCTCCTTGAGTAATTTTTCAACCTAAAATTCACACTTTTTTTGATGTACTAATGAGGCCGAAATTACAGAGATATAAAGAAAAAAAATTTATACCTTTTATTGTTGTCGTTCTTCTTACCTTAGCGTCCAAGGTGATGATCCAACAATACCACAGTTTCTTCCCTCCCTATAACCACCTAAAATCCTAACTCTTAGTTAAACTACAGATACTTTTAAACAAGTCACTATTAACCAGCCAACATTGTACCCTATGGGACAAAAGGTCATCTTGCTTCTTCCCAATTTCTATTTTGACTCCACATCTTGCTTGCTTCTCAATTTCTATATTGATTCCACTAACAGTCGAGGAATCTACAAATATTCAAGTATCAACCACTTCCTGATTTATGTCAGTTCCTTGATTCATGTTGATTCCCTATTAGTCTGCCATCTTTGACACATTTATTTTGCTTTGATTACAAATTATTAGCAACTTATTTTTGAAACTCCAAAATTATACCATATTGGCATGAAAGGCAGTCTTGCTACTTCCCAGACTTCTTTTTTCATTCCATTAAGAATCAAGTGTTTCCCTTTTGGGTTCTCGTAAATGGAATTACACTATATAAAAGGGACTTCTCCTACAGATATCTTACATAAAAGAGCCCTGTAACTTTTTCTTCCTCTTTGTATCTTTTAATCAGTACAGAAGTTGGAGAATGCCAAAAGATTAGCCTTACACAATTTTATTTTCCTTTGCTCAGAATACTTCCCCCCAATAGATCTGCATCTGACAGCATCAGTAAGGATGCTTCATGATAGGTTTCTATGACTAAATGGAAAATGTCAACAAAAAGAATTTAAGAAGAAAAGCGGAAGTTCAGAGAGAAGATTGAGAGAGTTAAGATTTCACATTCACATCAAGAAGTCCTATTATATGCCTAATATGCTAAGCCACTTTCGTGAATAACCGGAATGAGCAGATAAATTACAAAATAGCTAGTGTCACTCTTCACCAGTAAGAATTCCTTTCCTCCGCTGATGAAGGATCATCCCTAGTAAAACATGGAGATTATATTTCTTTGACCTCCAAGGCAAAACACAAGCATCTATGATATGGATGCTCAACAAGGGTGAGAACAAGAGCATCAAAAGATTACTAAGAGAAACATGGATGAAAGGGCACCTGTTGAAGGTTGAAGGCTAAGTGCAAACTGCAAAAAGTCTTAACCTTGACCATTTACCTAACAATCTAGCGGAATCTCATCTTTACATGATAGTTAGAGATGAACCAAATAGTCTGGTGAGGCCATGGCACCCAAAAGTATTAGGACATTAAACTTTTCTGTCCTATGATATTAGAAACATTTCCAAATGAATTTCCAAATTTGTCAATTTGCTTCCTCCAAACATTCCTCACTCACTTTGGCACCTTCAAAGAGGATTCCTACCATAGATCAAAGGCCTCCATATATCTGCTACACAAACTCATTCCCCTCCAGCCCCTCTTGCACCCCCCACCCCTCTACACAGCTATCAATCACCTTTTACAACATTTAAATCCACAAAAAGCAACATAACCACCTTTTTCTATGAAGAAAGAACTGGAAACAAGGTCAAGAACCTTACTTTATCACTAAACAAAAGAACTGAAGATAGGGTAAGGAACCTTACTTCATCACTAAACTTTAGTCCAATTTAGATCATCAAGCCTTGAAGTGCACTAGGGACAAAGATATATAGACATCAAAGAGCATCAAAAACTGAAGCTACTATATCAGACCCCTTTTCAATTTGGAAGGGCAGCAATAACAAGATAAGTTATCATTGTCAAAACATGATGCGGATATTGACAGTCCCATAATCAATTTTACTGTGGTCCAGAAATATCCATGCTTCCTGATAGATTATCTACTTGATGGCACAATAAGAGCAACTTTTTTCAAGAATCAATAAATTCCCTAGGGCCAGTGGCGCAAGGTTCGCAATCCGGTGGATAAAGGACCCGTCCCTCTACCTCTCTCCACTTAAATACCAGGCTTTTATCTGCAGCAAGGTTCGACCCCGTGACTTGCGCCTAATCCACACATCACATGTTACGCTCTTACACTAGACCAAACCTCGGGGCTACAATAAGCACAACTTTCATGTAATATCCTTTATTATCTTAGGGGAACTAAATCCTATATTGATCTTGTAGTAAAAGATTGAAACTCAATTAATCCACGAAGTTAGATTGCACTAGCTATAGTTTTAAAAAAAAAATATGTTGCAAGGCACAACACCCAAAGATGTGCTCAAGTGGATAATTAAGGAAATTAGTCACAAAAACAATGCACATGTTATACATAGCAAAACAACGACATGTCTTCGAGAACGTCATTCTTTAATGCAACAAGATAGTTGATTAGATTTTAATCACAAGATTGAACATAATGCTTCCAATTAGCAATCACCAAAAACAACAGGAAAGAAAAGACCACATAGCACAAGAAGTTGGAACCTTTTCCGCTGAAAACAATCTAAATCTCCGGAAATAACAATATATTAAGGCCCAATTCAACATCACTCAGATGAACTACAACAAGTACGCCTCAGTCACAAACTAATTGGGATCAGATAAACAAGTTTTCCACATCTATTTGGCTCAATTTAGACAAAAAAACTAAACCTATGCATCATATCAAAAAGGATTTAAGCCGCCATAAGCTTATTTTACCTATTATAGCAGGTTGTTTACCATTTAATCCAGGTTACTAACCAAGGGTTATTATATACAATTAATTAACTATAGTTACCAGTTAAATGACCTGATAATGTACATATCCTTTTTACACCGTCAATATATAGAACTTAAATGGAACCCAATAAAGAGCAAAGGGCTCTATAGTTTTACACAATCAGCGCATATATACAAGGACGGTCCAAAGATTTTTTAAACCATCAGGTCACTCAAAAGTAATTGGAGGTAATTTCATTTAATAAGCAATAATTAGTACCTATATACAAGAAATGTAAGTAGCTTGATCTAACAGGTTAAATAATCTTTACACAGTTAGTGCGTCAAACTGAAACTCATCAAAAAAAATGACTCATGAAACTCAATAAAAGGAAAAGGGAAAGAAATGCCTACATAAGTATTCAATTGGCGAACAAAGCTGGAGAAGTTATTGTGCTTGAAGTACTTAGGAAGAAGGTCCCTAGCAAACTCCGGTGGGTCCCAAACCACGAAGCTATTGTTAGCTGGGCCCCACGACACGATCTTATCCGTACTCGGGTCATCCACCATGTCATACGTCTTCACCAGAAATGGCGGAGGCGCATTCGCACTTGGCATCGGCGCTGGCGCCGGAGCCGACTTTGACGGCGGTGCTCCTCCTCCTCCGTCCGCGGCAGCGGAAGAATTGGACTCCATTCACAATAACTATGTCGGTGCTTAAGATAAAATAATAATAAATCAAATCAAACTCTGGATAATAAATAAAGTACACATTATAATATATGAATTGATATGTACAATTTGTACGGAGAGATGCTTTTGAGGGATTAAGTAGGGTTTGGCATGTTAGCCATTAATGGAGGTGGAAAGAAAAAACCCTAATTTTTAGAGAGAGAAAGAGATAGAAGTGTGTGCGAGCGAGTGAATTTAGAGAGAGAAAGGGTGGGGGTAGGGGGAAGTGTGGGTGTGGGTGTGTGCGTGAGAAAATTGAATAAAATTTGGACTGGCGGAGGAAAAAGGGACGAACTGGTTAATTTGTGCAATGGCCACGACAGAGGTAAAGACGAAATGACTAATTTACCCCTTTGTTTTGTTGTTTGGTCCGGAATTTGCGGGGGCAAAAATGAAAGCCGCTCACTCCCCTTGCTTTTTCGTTCTTTAATTCTTTTTTCTTTTTCTTGTGTGATGTCTATTTTCTTATTTAGGTCATTTGGTTGTGATATTGGACTTATTAATCTCCACATAAAACTCACATAATAATGCAATATTTAATTAGCAGCATAATAAAGAATAATCATTGCATGATTGATATGATATTTGATTAGCGGTATAAAATAATTAGTGTATTTGGCCGCGCTTCGCGCGTTATAAAATTATTTTTCATGTGCAAATATTTTAATTAAAATATAGTAATAATGCTTTTGAAACTTTTTTGTCTTATACTTATCATCTTTACTTCAAATAAAAGTACTTTCACTTTTCATGATCTTTATGTATATCAATATATATTCCTTCTGCCATTTTATGTGCATCTGTTACTATTTGAAAGTCCAATAAATTTATCTTTGAGCATATTTTTATTTTTTTTTAAATATTCTGAGTTATTAACTATTATGATATATAGTACTTTAGTTTCTGCATATATAAATTTTATTTTTAAAATTTTTGAAAATTTTATGTCCGAATTTACATTAAAAATTAGTCAGTTTGTTCCTCATACTCCGAAAAGGTTCGCATAAATTGAATCAAAGGGAGTAATATTTCGTTTGTACATTTAATAATTTTTTAATATAGTTATTAGTACTTTTTATAAAAAGTTTCTCATAGTAAAAGAAAAAGGATAAATAAAGTAATTTCTCTTATACTTCTCAAATTAAGCTCCAATTTTGGCCGAATATTCCATTTCCTTCCCTTTTCTAGTAATTTTCTATTTCTTATCTTTTCCTTTTGTTTGTTCTTATTTTTCTTTTTCTCCCCTTAATCTCATCCTAATTTTATGCAAAATTTCTAAAATGCATTTTTTTCTTAAAATACTCTCATCATTATTTCCTATAAATTCAAAGTGCTTCAACCAAAAAAAAAAAAAAGAAGAAGAAGAAGAAGAAGAGATATCAAGATAAAATATTACATACACACAAATATATCAAATTAAATGTAGTTTATGAGCAAAACTTCTATACAAAACTTCCGCCTGTTGTTTCCTTTCTTCTTTTTCCTTCACCCAATGATAATCAATTGGAGGTCAAGTTAGTAAGAGTTTTGATGATTCCTTGAAAATACAAATGGCCTTGGATTATTAGTGTGTTGATTCCCTCACTTCGTTCATCCTTGTATTTATATATTTGTACTATTATACGGCACAAGATTTCGATTTGCTTTGTGAAAAATTAAGATGGTGAATGCATAATGTGTTTCTAATTATATAGAGGTGTTTCGAATTTAATGGTGAAAAGTTCTTTCAAATTCCACAGTTACAAGTGATTCAAGCATATATAAAGTTGTAACTGAAAGTTTACACTGAGAGGTGAGAATTAATTTTAGAACTGAAAGGTTATGTAAGAGATTTAAAGGAGAGGTAATTAAATAGAAGAAGGAGAAAAAAGAGACATATATGTTGAATCTGGCTATCATAATTTATTGCCTTCACAATTCTTTATTAGTATTTATTTTACATTTATTGGTACACATTAAATTCTATTGTAAACTCATGAATATATTGAATTTTTTAGTAAAATATTAAGGTAAAAAGCCAAAAACATCAGAAATTAGATAAATATTATTGCGCGGTCGTGAAGAATATGAATATACCAAGGCACTTTTTTTATATATATAAAAAATGTGGGAGAACTATTCATGAATATGCTTTTTAAATTTAGTTTAGATGAAAATAAATTTGATAAATGTGCATACAAGATAATTCTGTACGCAGGCATTGTTATATATTGGTTAACTTTAAGAGGGTAGAAGACAAAAAGTAGTAGCATATATTCTTTGACAATTTGACATTATACAGGAAAAAGTAAAAAGAAGGAAAAGTTCTTCATGTTCAGATAGTTTTCAAGAAGTTGCAGTAAAGATATAGAGCCAACGGTGATATACATTGTATAAAATATCTATCTCAATACTACTACAATATTTGATTCAATAGTTTTTTCCCCGTAAAACTTAATAAAATATGAAATAAGAATATGAGAATTAGTAATATATGGATTAAAACAACAAAATAAAATAAAATAACCTTGCAGTAGCCACGAGTTTATTTTGTTAAAAGAATAAGCAAATATTTTAAGATATATATTGTATAATGACTTTAATACAAATTAAAAAAGTAAATATTCAATAGAAAATAATATCTACATTACAATTCATATATTATAATCTCTTGTATTGTTAATCCCTCAATTATATTCTCTGAGTCAATAATATTTGCATTACAAAAATTCTTGTACTACTAATCCTGGGATAATGCATCACAATATATATATATATATAGGCGCCTAAGTAATTATTACTAAAAAAATCACAATAAGCAAGGAAAAAAAATAGATTAATAAGAAAAAAGCGAGGACTTTTATCAACAAAAAAAAAGTTGAAAAACTAATCATATGCTTAAAAATTTTACTTACATTTCTTAAGTAGCATGCCGGTATACTTCTTCGTTCCCTGCTTACACTTTTTGAAACATCCAGGCCTGAAGACACAAGATATTAACCTCGTCAACAAAAAAAAATTAGAAGAAAGAAGTGAACTAATCAAATAAAAATTTTGCACGATGAAGCTATAATAATAAATTGAAGAGGAAAAAAACTAATGATATGTCAACAAATTTAATCTAATTCTGTAAAGTTATAAAGAGAAAGGAAGACAAAACTGATCTCATTTTCAACAACACTCTTCCATTCATGCCATCAAGATAAGACCAAACAAAATGTCCTCTCATAGGTGGTTATTTCAATTCATTACAAAAGCATTCAAAAAAGGATAATTAACGGGCTGCTGCACAAAAGGTTGTCCATTCTTATATAGTGAAACAAATAACCTCAATTTTAATGATAGAGAGGAAAAGATACGAAGAAATTTGAGAATTGATGGATGGTTTTTTCAATTCTCCAATTAGTATACACAATAAATAATAGTAATTATTATAGTAACTTATAGACAATAAATTTATATGGGAGTTATTTTGTGTAAAAACACCTTAAATAAGGGATGGAGGAAATGAATCATATTAAATGGAGGATTTTTGACATCTCAAAAAGGAAGAAAGTCAAAAAAATGAGAAAAATAGATAAATGAGATCCTTGGCTTTAGAGAGTGCCAAGTCATCTTTTCCATTCCCCCCCCCTCTCTATATATATGTATATATTAATTTATGCGAAATTCTAGAGTAATCTATTTAAAGATAAATTTGCATCATTAATGTATAAATCTTAAAATGTTTGAGAAATTAAATTTTGTTATATTGGACTTAGCGTCTTGGTCTATAATCCATAGTAATTGGGAGATTGACGCGTATGCTACTCATCGTATTCGAGCGGGATGGGTGAGATGGAGACTTGCATCCGGCGTCTTGTGTGATAAGAAAGTGACACCGAGACTTAAAGGTAAGTTCTACACAAAAGCTTGTTAGACTAACTATGTTGTATAAGGTGTTGGCCAGTTAAGACCTCTCACGTTCGTAAGATGAAAGTAGCGGAAATGAGAATACTGAAATGGATGCATGGCATGTTAAGAGAGATAAGATTAGGAATGAAGATATTCATGACAAGGTGGGAGTGGCCTCAGTGGTGGACAAGATGCAGGAAGCGCGACCGAGATAGTTCGGACGTGTGAGGAGAAAATGTATAAATGCCCCAATGAGGAGGTGTGAGAGGTTGTCTATGGCGGGACCAAGGAGAGTTAATTAGAGGTAGGTCGAAGAAGTATTGAAGAGAGGTGATTAGGCTGGACATGGGACATCTTTAGCTTGTCGACAATGTAATATTTGATAGGAGGGTGTGGATATGTAGGATTAGGGTAGTAGGTTAGATAGTCGTCAAGCATAATTCTTTGTCGTACCTGTAGTATAAATAGATTCTCGTACTTCTATTTCTTAAACTTCTAATACAACGTAATGTTTCTTTTGGTTCGATTTTTTTTTGTACTGTGATTAATATTTCTTTTTTATAAATTCTCATTTGTCGTATTTCCTTATTCTACCTGGTGTGATTATGGGAAATAACCTATTTGCCTTCTTAAAGTAGGAGTAATGTTTGTGTATACATCATCCTCCGCAGACCTTACTTGCATGACTATACTGAGCATATTGTTATTATAGACTTAGCAGCTTGAGATAAGAATCATATAGCCAACTCTAAATTGCTCAAAATCGAGGCATAATTATAATCTTTTTAAGAGGAGATTATCTACAATGATATAATACAAAAACTTTTAGTCTTGCAAAATAGTGTTTGCATTGTCTTAAAAAAAAGTTGTCGTCTATGGAAAATTAGGAAGGGAGAAAAGGAAAAGCATAGTGGGAATTGAACTCCCAAACATTGTATTCTGTACTTGACCGCATAACAAAAGTCCAAATTGGTTAGTTTGAACCACAATAAAAATTAAGGGATAAATGTGGATATTTTTCTTTAGGAAAAAGAAATGGGATCATATATGATTCGGGGGGATTGAACCCGACGTGAATCGAACACGCAACCTTCTGATCTGGAGTCAGACGCGCTACCATTGCGCCACGGATCCCGGATGTTAAGCTTTGCCTCCTCAATTATTCTTATACAAAATTCTTAATTACAAAAATGTCTCCTTGTAACACTTGGACCTAACTTTAGTCATACCTAGGGGTGTGCATTCGATTTATCGATTCGATTTTGACCCTTATCGATAATTACTTATCGATTATCGATTTGTACATATGCTTATCGTTATCGTTTCAATAAGGTTTCGATTTTTTCGATTTCGATTTATCGATTTTTGGGGCTTATCGATTCGGTTATCGATTACACCAATAAATTTTTTTACGGGATTCCACGGAAAGTATATCGCTACAAACACACCTAACTAATATGGACAAAAGGAAGCTAAAATAAGAAGAGCACCGTTTATAACATAAAAATTGTGTCAACAAGCACATGCAACGAAACTAAAGTAAGGGATCAAATGTATGCCACCAACACTCCAACGGTATAAACAGGTATAAAAAAAATACATCATCACGGCTAATTCTGTTTTCCATTAATTTGAACTTCATTCCCTTGAGCTTTAAATATGATCATTCCTTAAATATGGTAGAGGAAATAATAGGGTTAGGGACTTAGGGTAAAATAAAGGGTATTATAGAATAACGGTAAAAAAAATATTAAAAAAAATAAAAAAATTTACTGTAGCTTATCGGTTTATCGATAAACCGATAATCGAAGAGGACAAAATCGAAACCGAAATCGATAAATCGATAAGGAAAATTTTGAAATCGAAATCGAAATCGATAAATCGATAAACCGATAACAAATAATCGATTCGATTTATCGATAAACCGATTCGAATGCACACCCCTAGACTCATGCCTACATGATTTAAAAATTCCATTTAGTTATTTTTTAATAAGTTTGCATCAGTATATTTATACTAAATTCACACACATATTCATAAAAAGGTAGTGGAACAATGATATTTTCATCGTCTTAAAGATATTGTTTAGCTCGATATACATTGTACACAAATAGCAATATATTGGTTTTGCAATATAAAGTTTGTATTTGACTATAAGTTCGATGATATTTGTTTCCACTAACAACATTGCTGTATATTAGAACTTTATCAAATCTTATATTAATTTATATCATACATTATTTTTTTTAAATATAATAATTAAAATACCAAAATATATAATCATCAATATATAGTTAACTCAACTGAAGGACCAATTAAAAGAATAATTAACATGAAATATATCAAATTTTACTATTACTTAGAAATAAGAGTTGGGTGTACGAACAACGGTACGAACATGGACACTCTTGGAATTACAAATAATGTTAGGGATAAATTGATAACACTTCTTCATTATTAAATTGGTAATTGTCCCTCCATTATTTACAATAACACCTTTACTACGTTTGTGACACATTTCCTTAGGCTTTCTTTTTTATACTATTAATTAATTATTGTACGCTCAATCTCTCTCTCTCCCCCCCAAAATATTCACAATTCAGGCAATTATTATTTTTCAGTGATTGTTATTCTTTCCTCTAATCTGACTCAATATCGCTCTATCTATTTTAATAAGAGGTTTCCTAGGAGGCTAGGTCTGTTCATTTTTTCTGTAGTTTTTGGTGACCAAAATTTGGTGGCTCTAAATTACATTCCTCTTCTTCTGCTTAATTTGTCGCCAGAATTCTTCCATGTATGTCAGTAATTATATATGATTTGCATATGCATTATGTCTTTTAGGTAAATTTCTCTTTTGCCTGCAGATAATTTTACTTATGTTACGGAATAAAAATTGAATCCTTCTGAATATAACTTTGAAAACAAACTACAGCAATTGTCTCCGTGACAAAAATTCACCAAACCAGATATCTTAATGTTGTTTTAAAATTTGTTTCAATGTAATTGGTTGTTCTTTAATCTGTATCAAGGTAAATGGGTGTAGATGAGCTTTGTGTCTACTTTACAAGATTTTCTTGAAAAAACAACTAGTGTAATTTAGTTTTGTTAGGAGGGAGAAGTTTCTAAGAGGCCGGAACCAAAATGTGGTTCTTTTGGACTCAAACAACACAAATAGGTGGTAAAAAAAATTATATTTTTATATGTAACGCCACATTACCTGACGATATACATTAACAGTAACGGCACCGTTACTGTATAGCGCCAGGTATTGTGGCGCTATACTGTAAAATCTGACATGGACAAGTATAGCGCCACAATACCTGGCGTTATACATAGATCATTAATGTATAGCGCCAGGTATTGTGGCGCTATACATAGATATTTTACAACCCTTCCGTCTTCTTCTCCAATTCATCCATCCACCATTATATTTTAACCTTCCCCTCTTCTTGGTCCCCCACCCATTCTGCCCGTTTTTTTTAAAAAAAAAATGTGGGTCCCCCCGACACATAAAACTCGAAGAACGTAGGTCCCACATTCGAGGAGAACTTCGTGTTATTGTTGATTCACACTTCCGGAGTCAAAATTTCTATCTTTTTGTTTTCCGACAATTCTAAATCGAGGTATTTCGATTTATTTTAAGTTGAAACATTTATAATAATGCATATTATTTGATTTGTATGTGTTCTATTTCGGTTTGTGTTTTTTTTTCGAAACTAGCATGTTAAATTTATCTGGATTTAATATTAGTATTTTCTAAAAAAATATAAATTTGTAAAATAAATTTGTCTGTTAATATCCTGATTTATATATATATGTTTTCATACCGTTTTGTGTTTTATTTACAATTAAATTGATTTGTTGTTTATGGTTAGTTTAGATTATTTTTTAGCGTAGTCTAGACCTTTTTAGCTAGTAAAACGTAGACCCTTTTAGCGTAGTAAAATTTAGAGCCTTGTAGTGTAGTAATGTGTAGTAATTTAGTTTAGAATTCCTTTTGTTTAAGTATCTCGTACTGGTTGTTGAAAATGCAAACTCTGTACAATTAAGTTAATAATTGTAAAAACCCATATATATATAATTTGTACAATTAAGTTATTAAAAAATATGAATTTAAATTATAATAAAAACACATAATTATTAATGATAGTTTGGTGTCACTGGTCCTCAAAATATCGAGCCCTGAACCCATATATATATAATTTGTACAATTAAGTTATTAAAAAATATGAATTTAAATTATAATAAAAACACATAATTATTAATGATAGTTTGGTGTCACTGGTCCTCAAAATATCGAGCCCTGAACCCATATATATATATAATTTGTACAATTAAGTTATTAAAAAATATGAATTTAAATTATAATAAAAACACATAATTATTAATGATAGTTTGGTGTCACTGGTCCTCAAAATATCGAGCCCTGAACCCATATATATATATATATATATATATATAATTTGTACAATTAAGTTATTAAAAAATATGAATTTACAGTTGACGACATGGACGCGACTATACATCCCGACCCTCGGACGTTGGATCTATTAGCCCTACAGCCCCAACATAGATCCGAGTATATATGGGACGGACAGTTGCTTACGCAGACTTTCCGGGCTAGGAGAGTGGATCTATTGTGGGAGTTTTTGCGTCCTCCCCGCGTTCTACATCCCCGCGTGGTCCATTACCTGGATGAGATGGGATTATATAGGATTATTAGGATTGGCCGGATACAGCTCGACTATGCTTTGATCACGACCTTGATTGAGCGGTGGCGACCGGAGACGCACACTTTCCATTTGCCCACAGCTACCGGCTAATGGAGCGATTTCTGCAGTTTCAGCCACCTCTACCACAGCTACCGGCTAATGTAGAAATTCCGCAACTCCCTCTAGCTTGTAGGTGGGTTATGCGTCGTACTCTTGCAAGAGAGTATGATGCCCATCATAATCTCCCCCTCTACAAGGATGTGTTGGATCTGCTGGATGACGCACAGATGAATATCTAACTAAACTTACCTGTTATAGATTAACTTAGTGTTGCACATACTAACTTTTTGTGTTCTTATTTGATAGTTCATCTGGACGTCGTATAGCGATGAGGTGATAGGTACCCTGCCAGCGTATTGCACGTTCGGCCGACATATTTGGAGGGCTTCTGTCCCGCTCATATGCCTCGATATTGTCGAGCACCATGCCTCCGAGCGGGTATTTCGTCAGTTTGGCCTGCCGCAGCCTATATCGACTCCGCCTGCATGGCATGCTTTACATTATGATAGGGATGATCGGTCCAGGGCGGACGACACATTTATGGCATGGCTTAACGAGCAGTTGGGTACTTGGGACAGGCGAGGGGACTTGACCCCACCTCCGCAACACTTTCCTATTCAACGTTATATGGCATGGTACCGCACTGTTTTCTGACTTTTTATCGGGAACCCAGTTCATCAGGCACACGGTCGGTACGTCCCATATGCCGGGAGACACGAGGCCCTGGTATGTTTTCTGTTATTATTAATTATATACCTGTAATTTAGTGTCAAATATGTAGTTTATATTTTTTACTTTGTGGAGGCGATTGGATTGCATACCGTCTATCATATGGGGCAGCAGATGCAGAGTTATGTCCACGATCATGTGGCCATGTAGGAGTATAGTCGTCGATTCATGGATGTGGCTGCCCAGACACTGCAGCGAGCCCGATCGGATCACCGTTTGGCACACGAAACTGATTATATGGACCCAGCGTAGTACCATCGAGGTCGTGGTATCCCACGAGTTGGTGGTGCCCGACGAGCTGGTGGTGCCAGACGACGTGGTCGTGGGTGGAGAGGAGGTGGTCCCCAACAAGGGGGCGTTGAGGCTCCTGCTACTGATGTTGCTGCTGATATGGCAGGTGGCATGCATGAGACGGACATGCCGTCTTACAGCCTTGGAATTTATCACTCTCCAATGCCATCGCAGGTGACCCCATCGGGTCAATTATTGATCACGGGCTTGGATATTCAAGGAGTGGATTGGGGTAGATACTTCCCAGGACCGTCCACCACTGTTGAGGATCGACCGACTCGAAATTTTTATAGTGGGCGCCGACTGAGTTATGGCTCCACATCACATGCGCATGTACGAGTTTATTAGTATTGAATTTTAATTTGTTTTAACTGTAACTTATTTATTTTCTTTAACTTTATTAATTTTCTTTTTAAGGCTTCATGCGATGTAGCGACAAATGACTACACTCAAGATCTAGACACGATGATGGTAACACAATATAAATTGTTGTGAATTGCTATGTAGTTTTCTATACTAAGTTTCATATTATTATGTAGCCTTCTACTGGAGCTGACAACACCACGGATACATGTCATCCTACGCCGCATCCAGCTATAAGGAGACGACTTGATGATGATGATCCTGATAGCGTACCCGGGAGGGAGGGGATGCGCCTCAGGCCAACGACTGCATTGAGACACACCGGATGCGGGACACATTGACATCGTGTAAACAATATTTTTGTATACATTAACAACAATATTTAATCGAATATGCCCATTACTTTTTTTAGTTCTCCATTCGTTTGATAGTTTCATAAAATAAAATTTAGAACAATACAAGCACTTAAACTTAACTTCCACTTCAATTAAAATAAAATTTAGTACAACACAAGCACTTAAACTTAACTTCTACTTCAATTAAAATAAAATTTAGTACAACAAACAAGGAAAACATTATTACAACACAAACATAAACATAGCAGGCCAACACAATCAAAATACATGAAATATGAAAAATACACTAAACACATACATGGCCTGTTTAGCCCCTGTTGCCATTTATTCTCCGCTCCAACCACTTAAATCGTTCTTCCAGTTGTTCTTTTTCTTCTTCTACCTCTTTCAGTTTCACCTTCACCTCCACAAGTTCCAGTTTATATTTTTTTTACGTTCCTTTTGTGCTTCACAATTCCATTGTGTTTTCCATTTTTCTTCTCCCACCTCTTTCAGTTTCGCCCTCAAGTCTGCAATAATTGTATTTCTTTCTTTTTCATGTTCTCGTTGTCTTAAACACGTATTATAAAGAAACTGCAGTTGTTCTCTATAACATTCCTGATAACATGGTTCATCAACTCATTCCTGAAAATCACAAATAGGTTCGCCGGGAACCTTGTAAAACTGGTTCATACAGTACCACTAGCGGCGTCCAACTTTACCACCATCCCAACAATTTTGCATCAAGCATGCTTTTCCACAGTTGCACTTTGGTGGACGAAGAGGTTGAGCCATTTGTGAAATATTTGCTTTTAGTAAAAAAAAAACTTACTTTTAATGAAATATTTGTTTTTAGTAAATTTTGAGCACACAAAATAATTACAATGAGCCCGTTATTTATAGGCGAGACAAGACACACATAACGTACTATCTAATGGCGCTATATTTTGCGTGTTAAATATCATGATATTGACAAGACAACTTTGTCACACCTCCTTTTTCACCCGCGCCGCCGCAAAGGGACGAGGAAGGGAGTTTTTCCAATTAAAGGACAATCGAAAGGGGATTTGTTTATTTATTTCAGAGTCGCCACTTGGGAGATTTATGGTGTCCCAAGTCACCAGTTTAATCCCGAATCGAGGAAAATATTGACTCTGTTTAACAGTTTGCGCACCAGAAATCCGGATAAGGAATTCTGTTAACCCGGGAGAAGGTGTTAGGCATTCCCAAGTTCCGTGGTTCTAGCACGGTCGCTCAACTGTCATATTCGGCTTGATTATCTGATATAATACATGTTGAACATATGTGCGAATTTTAACTCTTTACCGCTTTTATTATTATTAATATTTTTATCGAGAATTGCAACATCGTGAAAATACATCTCGAACCACGTCACATCAATGCACCCGTGGTTGTTGGCACATTTCAACTCTGTTGAGATTTGGATTTGGGTCACATAAATGTGCACCCGAGTTTAAGAAGATAACCTTATTAAATACGCGCCTAAAGCGACTAGCGTATTATTATTTTGGGTAGGGCCGTGAAATTTTGCTAAACGGCCCATCCCGAAGTCTAAGTATTTTAAAATAAATTATTGAGGGCCCCGCAGCTTGTGTGTTTTATTGGGCGAGGCTCATCTCGTTTATTTTAAAAGGATAATCCTAAAGTGCCTACATTTTTTCTATTAAATTTGTCTCTAAAAATGAAAGAGAAAAGGTCTTAATTTATTTACATGCTTACGAGTTGTTATAGTCTGGTTCCGAACGCAATTTGTTAAATCAGAATGTAAACACAAAATGGACAGCCCGTTGGCCAACGTGGGCCCAGGCCCAACGTGTATGGCACAAAACTGGACCTGGGTCATCTCATTCACATGTTACTTCCTAGTTACATTATACTACGCATGCTCACAGTTTGTCAAATTAAAGAACTTGGCAATCTAATTTTAATCCTAAACCATTTACATGCTGAAATTAACCAATAGTATCTAGCTAAACAATATTCCTACAAGTTCCGAAACGGGCTATTCGTTTAATGAGCTAACTGTTGAATGTTTAAGAATAGTCTAAATCAGCTAACATGCTTTTTGAGACATGATAATCATCAAACAATAACGAACTAACTGAACAGAGCTACTACACCATTTTTTTTACTAGCAATACATAGACAGTTCGTCCACTAAGCTACTGTCAGATGTTCCATTATATATATTAAACAACTACATGATTCTGATTAGAGGAAGCTAAATAATGTATATATACAACTAAAATTCAGAATATAACTAAGATAAATTCAGAACTTCAACTCTTCATTTCATATTCATGCTTCATGTTTCAGCTTACAGTAACCAGCGTGTCAGTTGTGTACCTGATATTGGAAGTAAAAGAAGAGGAAGATCAGCAGAAATGCAGTAGCATATAATAATAGCAACACCCCGCAACCAGTAACAACCAGCAACGAGAAACCAATGACAAATTTTAAAATCAAGCAAAAATCCAGCAATAACCAGTGAAGTAGTAGCAAATAACCAACCAAACTCAAAGAACAAAACAAATGAAAATCCAAAAACACCAACAACAATCAATGGGCAGAAACAAAGTGAACCCTTTTTTAGATTGAAAGACCAGTTAATGTTTAACCCTTAAATTCTGACCCCTCTGTATATCCAGTGTATGCAGATTATATATCGAGTGTATACTACTCTCTCTTTAAATTTCCAGAATGTTTTTTTTTCTATTCCGAAAAATTCTCAAATCTCTCTTAATATTCAGAAAAGTTTCTCACACTCTCTTCAAAAAAAAATCCGTCTTTGAATCTCCTTCAATATTTCCGAATCCCTCCTCCAATCTCTTAATATTCAGAAAACCTCCTCTTATTTGTGTCAAGCTCTCCTTCTTTATAGCCAAACTTTGAAGCACTTAAATTAAATCCCACCATCTTCTACCCATCCTCCTTTTGAATCCCACTACCTAATGTTTTGTCCCCCACTATATTAAACAATATATTAATTCCCACTAACACATATCTTTTCTTTATTTAATTCCCTTATTCTCCACTACCGCATGCTTTGTCCCCCACTATATTAAACAAATATATTAATTCCCCACTATTATGTCTTGTCCCCCACTACGTATTATTTTATATATTATTTTAATATATTAGCGCTTAGTGGACAGAACACTTAAATTAAATAATTGTTCAAATTTTAAATTCCAAGAATACCCCCTCTGAAATTACTGAAATTACCATTCTACCCCTGAAAATACTGCAATTTACCATTCTACCCCCATCAGCTATAACCAATTCCTAAATAAATTTCATCAACAAATTTAAGTTAGAAACTCAGATTATGTCAAATATCATCAAAACAAAGACTAAGGATTCAAGGAACCAAACCATATGATGAACAATAAAGAAACAACTGAAATCATTTTGACTGAACAATATTTTTAACAACAAACATACTTTCCGATTCAATAACAGTAACAAATTGAACATAACAAACAAGTAGATTGAAATCACTAAACTCAATAATCGATTGAACTTCAAATTAAATCTAACAACATTACAACCAACACACTTCTATATTAAACTAAACAAGAACAAATGAATAAAAACAAACTGAGGAAATTATCAAGAAATGATAAACAACGAACAAGAAAAGAATCAAACATATACTGATTTCAGATCCGAGAATATCAAACAAAATACGGACAGAAATGAAACTTAAACCAACTAACCGAAAATGACCGCAACGAAACAGAAACTCGGACAACAACCTCGACGTACCGGATCTCGACTCAACGAAAACCCACCTTCTCTTTTAACCTCGACGAACTCAGAACGACAAACGACAACCTCGACGGATTGAACCTGAAGAACGACGAGACAACTATGGTTGTTTGGACGTGATGTTGTATGTGTGTGTGTTGAGCAGCTGATCGTAGGGAGGACCTGCTGGTCGGAGCTCGCGACTGGATGAAGGAGAAGGCAGCCATGGACATGGAAGCTGGAGCTGGAGATCGACGGACGTGAGGGCTTCTAGTTTAGCGATGGTTTTTCCGGTGATTGGAGGGCTGCTAGCTGGCGAAGAAGAAGACACAACAGTCGTGGTTGCTGCTGGACGTCGAAGCAGCAGCATGAGATGAAGAAGAAGAATCAACAAGTGAAGCTGGGGGTCGACGCAGCAGCGCTGTTGCTCGTCAATGGCGGACGAGGGGTCGACTGGTTTTTTTTTTCGCGACTGGAGGGGTCGTTTGGACGTGAGGATGAAGGTGACGACGTGAAGGGGAAGGGGCAGCCATGGGAGGGGGGCGTTGGAGCTGGGGGTTGGTTTGGAGAAGAAGAAGAGAGGGTGGTGCGGGTGGCTTTAGGTTAGGGTTTTCAAAATAAAAAATGAAAAAATAGAAGAAGGGGGGGTTGGGATTTGTTTGGGTTATGGGGCAGACTGGGCCGGGTCGACTCGATGGGGGTTATTTGGTTTGGGCATGGTTGATTTAAATTAAAAGGTGGCCCAATCCGATTTTCTTCTTCTTTTATTGCTTTTTTTCTTCTTTTATTTTTTCTTAAACTAAAACTAAATTCTAAAAATCCTAAATTATCCTATAGAACTAAATTAATTTATAAAAGTGCAAATTAACTCTAAATAACAATTAACATACAATTAAATAACAATTACGATAAAATCACACAATTTGGACATTAAATGCTAAAAATGCAACGTACATTATTTTTATGATTTTTTTGTTCTTGTAAAAACAAACTTAATTGCTACTAATTGTAGAATTAAATCCTAAATGCAAATGCGACATATTTTTGTATTTTTATTAATTTAACAAATAAATATGCACAGACAAATACCAATAATTATCCAAAAATGCCACGAAAATTCTCAAAATTGCACACAAAGGAAAATTATTTTATTTTGAATTTTTAGGAGTAATTCTCACATAGGGTAAAAATCACGTGCTTACAGCTGCCCCTCTTTGTCCGAAATAACAAAGAGTTTTCGTGCAAAGATAAAGTGAGCAGATACGAGCGATTTTTGCCCATCCGAGTACTCCGTGTGAAGTAATTTTTTGAAAGATTTAACCGAACCTTTGCTTCAAAGGTTTCCTACATATCCCTGGCTAGAAGGGAATCAAGTTAATGTAGTTCGGGAAGTTTTGGTAGCTGGGACTACCATGGGACTGCAATGTTACTGCTGTTGCATGTTGTTATTACTGCTTGCCGACCTCCTTATTACACCATGCTGAAAGAAAACAAGAAGCTAGACTAAACTATAGTCTATGAATTACAAAATCTTATCTAGATCTTCAGCCATGCTCTTGTGTCTCTTGTTGCTTTGATGTCTCGGTGACTCCTCTGGCATTTCTTTACTTCTGATTTGTCTTGTATTCTCCCTTGACTGCCGATCTCGAGCTGCTTATGTCCTTCTCGGGAGCTTCGCATTATTTTTCCATCGAGTCTTGGACTTCCTTCCTCTGCTGGGGATTCTTGTTGTTTCCTGCTGGGGATTTTGGTTGTATTCCTCCGCTTTACTGACTTCAAACTTCCATGTATTCTTCTATTATATGGGCGGGCTCCCAACTTCAAAACTTAAAATGTGAAGACTGAAATGTATTCCTCTGTTATATGGGCGGGCTCCCAACTTCTTCAACTTAGAATGTAAAGACTGAAATGTATTCCTCTGTTATATGGGTGGACTCCCAACTTCTTCAACTTAAAATGTAAAGACTGAAATGTGTGAGCACGTGATTTTTGTTTCACACGACAATCGCTCCAAAAAGGAATAAAAAAATAATAATTGGCCGGGCTCCCAACCTCAACCAACAACTTTGAAAAATAAATCGCCATTTTGTTCTTCAGGGGGGGCTCCTGACCTCAACAACAACTTCGAAAAATAAATCGCCATTCTGTTCTTCAGGGGGGGCTCCTGACCTCAATAACAACTTTGAAAAATAAATCGCCATTCCTTTCTTCAAGCGGGCGAGATTTCAACAACTTCGAAAAATAAATCGCCATTCTGTTCTTCAGGGGGGGCTCCTGACCTCAACAACAACTTCAAAAAATAAATCGTCATTCCGTTCTTCATGGGGGGCTCCTGACCTCAACAGCAACTTCAAAAAATAAATCGTCATTCTATTCTTCAGGGGGGCTCCTCACCTCAACAACAACTTCGAAAAATAAATCGCCATTCCTTGCTTCAGGCGGGCGAGATTTCAACAATTTCGAAAAATAAATCGTCATTCTGTTATTCAGGGGGGATCCTGACCTCAACAACAACTTCGAAAATAAATCGTCATTCTGTTCTTCAGGGGGGCTCCTGACCTCAACAACTTCGAAAAATAAATCCCCATTCTATTCTTTAGGGGGCTCCTGACCTCAACAACAATTTCGAAAAATAAATCGACATTCTGTTCTTCAGGGGGGCTCCTGACCTCAATCACAACTTTGAAAATAAATCGCCATTCCTTTCTTCAGGCGGGCGAGATTTCAACAACTTCGAAAAATAAATCGTCATTCTGTTCTTCAGGGGGGGCTCCTGACCTCAACAACAACTTCGAAAATAAATCGCCATTCTGTCTTCAGGTGGGGGAGATTTCAACAATTTTGAAAAATAAACGTCATTCTGTTATTCAGGGGGGATCCTGACCTCAACAACAACTTCGAAAATAAATCGTCATTCTGTTCTTCAGGGGGGCTCCTGACCTCAACAACTTCGAAAAATAAATCCCCATTCTATTCTTTAGGGGTGGCTCCTGACCTCAACAACAACTTTGAAAAATAAATCGACATTCTGTTCTTCAGGGGCGGCTCCTGACCTCAATCACAACTTTGAAAATAAATCACCATTCCTTTCTTCAGGCGGGCGAGATTTCAACAACTTCGAAAAATAAATCGTCATTCTGTTCTTTAGGGGGGGGCTCCTGACCTCAACTACAACTTCGAAAATAAATCGCCAATCCTTTCTTCAGGCGGTCGAGATTTCAACAACTTTGAAAGATAAATTGCCATTCTGTTCTTCAGGCGGGGCTCCTGACCTCAACAACAACTTCGAAAATAAAGCGCCATTCCGTTCTTCAGGGGGCTCCTGACTGCTACAAAATAGACAAAACAAAGGAAATTTTCTGCCCCAGTTTACACTAGGAAGATTTGTGAATTGTTAGCAATATTGTAAACCACTAATATTATTGATGCAATGGTGAGAGTAAACTAATGAATAGGCTAGGATGTGCGTCTCCTATGAGTAAAACCAAAAACTCTGACTAGCAGATGCGTCTGCTATCCTAAAACCTGAATGAACCAAACTTAAGAAATGCGTCTCCTAAAGATGAATTTAAATGGTCAAGACTAGGAAATGTGTTTCCTAAGGGTGAATTTAAATGACCAAGACCAGGAAGTGCATTTCCTATGGGTGAAACTTCAATGACTCAACCTGGAAGTGCGTCTCCTATGACTGAACTATTGATTTAGGAAGTGCGTCTCCTATGGGTAAAAATAAACTTAGGAGGAAGTGCGTCTTCTATGGGTAAAAACAAACTTAGGAAGAAGTGTGTCTCCTATGGGTAAAATAAACTTAGGAGGAAGTGCATCTCCTATGGGTAAAAATAAACTTAGGAGGAAGTGTGTCTCCTATGGGTAAAAATAAACTTAGGAGGAAGTGCGTCTCCTATGGGTAAAAATAAACTTAGGAGGAAGTGCGTCTCCTATGGGTAAAAATAAACTTAGGAGGAAGTGCGTCTCCTATGGGTAAAATAAACTTAGGAGGAAGTGCGTCTCCTATGGGTAAAAATAAACTTAGGAGGAAGTGCGTCTCCTATGGGTAAAAATAAACTTAGGAGGAAGTGCGTCTCCTATGGGTAAAATTAAACTTAGGAGGAAGTGCGTCTCCTATGGGTAAAATAAACTTAGGAGGAAGTGTGTCTCCTATGGGTAAAATAAACTTAGGAGGAAGTGCGTCTCCTATGGGTAAAAATAAACTTAGGAGGAAGTGCGTCTCCTATGGGTAAAAATAAACTTAGGAGGAAGTGCGTCTCCTATGGGTAAAAATAAACTTAGGAGGAAGTGCGTCTCCTATGGGTAAAAATAAACTTAGGAGGAAGTGCGTCTCCTATGGGTAAAAATAAACTTAGGAGGAAGTGCGTCTCCTATGGGTAAAATAAACTTAGGAGGAAGTGCGTCTCCTACAACAAAATATAACTTGAAAACCCAGACTTGGAAATGTTTTTCCTAGTGGTGATGTGTGATCTTCTCAATAGCCTTTGCGTAAGCAGAATTGGGGCATGACACCTGAAAATTTCAACCTTCCCAGCTTTGATATGAACATAGCTTCCATCCTTGTTTCAAACAAAGAAAACTTGTGAGTTTAAACATGGTGGTTGGTTGCGATACTTCTGCTGGGATGCTATCAACCATTTTCCCATCTATGCGTTGTCTGACCATCTTGAACTGGGTTGATACCTTCCGACCTTCTTGACGATTCCTTATTCACAAACCTCTTAACCATTTTCCTAGTCTCCTTATCTGACCTCATGTATTTTCATGCCAGCTGATTTCACTTGAAGATCTTGCATCTTCGTTCATTGATTAACCACTCATTCCCTCGTCTGTGTTACTGAAATACCTTTTCTCGGTGCCGACCCAATATCTTCTTTTGCGGTACTGTCCGTGAACTGGCATTTCCCCAGCCTTTGAGTCTCCTATGAATTTCCCAATTATGTCCATTGCTTTCCGCGTTATTCTTTCTTGATTTTCCGCTGGCCTTGGCCTTATAACCCTCGATTTCTGCTGGGGATATCCTTCGTGACACTGGTTCATCCTTTTGTCAATCTCATCATCGAATATACCCTCGGTTCAATCCCCCTGGCCTCTTTTTGTTGCACTGTCCCTGAATTGAATATGGACCAATCTTGGGTATTTTGCGCGAACCTCAAAGCACGTTGACTATTACCAGCTCATTGCGCTTGTTTTTTCCTGACTTATACCACTTTGACGTACTAGTCAGATCTCGTCTTGCATAATTGGAAAGCTGATGGCAAATTTTGAAATCATTTCTCACTTGTTCTGACCAAAGAGACTCAAGAAGAGGAAATGGCAAAGGTAAAAGGAACAGAGTAAAAGGCAAAAAGAAAGAGATGACTCTCTAATAAGAAAACTACTAAGTAAAACCTATCAGATGTGGATATCGACTCTATTGGCCATAACATGCACATGTGACCTATCCTCCGTCGTTAATCGCCTCTCACAATCTTCGTCTGGTGCTTTCCTATATGATTCTCAATCTTTATTCGACTTGTAGTGCTCGAAGGGTTTTCACTATCAAGCCTCTCTCATTTTGGTTTTCTCTCTCAACTTATAGCCGCCTCAAGGTGCATGTGAAGGTTTCCACCGATAAGACTCTCTCATTTTGGTTTTTCTATCGGGGATCAGAGTGTTATTCTCGACTTCCATTTGCATGACTCGACATCTTTCGAAGACTGGTCAAAAGGTCTTTCTGTGGACCGTAACGTGGGGTTTTGGATAGGGCTAGAAAGAAAGGGTGTTAGCGGCTCAAAACGAATCAATTTGGGTTCAAAATTTACAACCTTCAGAACCAGATTTCTTTACATCAAACACAACTTCTGCCCCAGTTTCTTGCTTGGGGGTTTTTATTTTTGTTACACTATGCACACTATGCACACTATGACTGAGCCGTGAAGCGCCTACGTATCCTCTTTGAGGAATCAGGTCAAACGTAGTTCCCAATTCCTCTTTTTTTTCTTTCATTTATTTATTATTTTCTTTTCTTTTGTTTCTCTTTCTCATTTCTCTTTTGTTGTTTTGTTGTTTCTGTTGTTTTTTTTTTCTTTTTCTTTATCTTCCATGCTTGTGTTTTCTAATCTTTGCTACTGATTCCGAACGAGGGGTACGAAAGAAAACCAATAAGGCTCAAAAGGGTTGACGAAGGATAAAGTGTTTAGATAGCAGAATAAAATGCCTTCGTCATTCCAATCTTCAAAACATGCCAAACACAAACAAACCCATTAAATATTCGCTACATCTTCTGATTGTGCCGGACTCGATAACCATATCCACACATTCGCCTTTTCATTTATCATTTTTAAAGCACTGTTGGGCAACACTCTCACTTGCTTTTATGGTTTTTGTTTATGTTTTATTTGCCCGAGTTTCACGTGGCTCGGGATTCAAAGGATCTCAAGCTGTTCCTATTTCCCTTAAGTGTCTCAAACATCTCCCAATGACTTTATGATTAACTTTTAAGATTAGGCATAAACTGTGCACGCATGTCATGTCACTAGAATCGGCGTTGAACAAAGACAAAAAGGATAGAAGAATTAAACAAAGAAGATGACTGAAAGTAACATAAGACCGGAATTTGCGTTAGACAGGCGGTGAAACGATTCGTATAACAAAACAAGCAAAACAACTGGGGTACAACCTAGGAACAAACCTAAAACGAACCTAGACAACACCAAACAAACCACTATGACAAAAATGGAAAGATAAGAGGATTTGACACAAGACAAAATCCGGATTACAACCCTGCAAATAACCCGGACAACAGAAATGATAACAAAATGAACCACCAAAACTCCTCCCTGACCAACCAAGAAAGGAGTGTCTTTCCAATTGCCAAGCTCAGCATCTTAGCCACTGAATTCGGCATCAACATTACTGGGACCTCCACCAGCTTCCATCTCGTTGTTCTTAACAAATTGCTTTTGGGTTCCCTTCGCGGTCTCGTTCTTAAGAGCCACCTCTGATGGCACTGAGAACTCTGCAACGCGCGGACCTCCGAGGATCTCAGAAGACTTCTCATATTCCTTTTCAAAACAAGTCATATTCGACATATGCATCTCATTACGACTAGGCGACGGACTTTGGCTAGTATCTGTTGCATCTGGGTTTTGCATGACAATGTCACCTGCATCAATAAGCTTCTGGATTGCTTTCTTCAGCTTCCAACACTTCTCTGTGTCATGCCCCGGGGCGTCTGAGCAATATGCGCACCTTCGAGAGAAATCAAACTTCTTTGACAGAGGGTTTGGCATTTTTATATGAATCAGCTTCAACATGTCCAATTGCTTCAGCTTTTGGAACAAGCCGACATATGATCCTCCAACAGGGGTGAAAGCCTTTTCTTTTTTCAGCAACCTCTCATTCTTAAATACTTGATTGGGCCGGAAACCTGATCCAGAGGGCTTTTGGTAGGCTTGTGAGGGTGGATAGGCATTTTTCAGAGCTGGGTACTGGGAAAGTGAAGCATGTTTTTGGGAGTCCTGTGGAGAGAAGTAGCGTTGGGGAGGGGAGTAGCGTTGGGAGAATATAGTTGGATGACGAATGATGGAGTTACTCGGGTGGCTAGAAAAGTTGTTATAAGCGGGTAGATATGGAGAGTATGGGGGATCATCCGTCATTGTGTTAGGTGCTTGGGTAAGGACAGAGTTCAAACAGCTAGGCGGTGGTGGGGGTGGTGCTTTCCCAGTCATCCATGCCCGATACATGTCTACCACATGCTGTCTCAACATTCTTACCTCTTCTACCAACCCGTAGTCCTGTTCAACCAACTACTTTCGGGCATCGGTACCAACCCGCTCAGTTCTGTTGCTCTCTGCCATTGTCTTTTGCCTTTGTGTTGCAGGGAAGCGCTACTTTAGAATCACAACCAACCACCTTTCTGATTATTGAAAGAGGACAAAATGGAAGCAACCTGTTAGGGTTTTTAACAGATAAGAAAACACACATTAAGGATGCAATGCAACTAGGCAATTAACCCTTTCTATCATGCATTTGTTTCAGTTATGTGTGTCATTCCGGCTTCTTGTAATTGTGCTCCCTTTTTCTTTTTCTTTTTTCTTTTTTATGGTGGTCAAATCTTATGTGGATTGCCTACGTATCATGTCCCCGCATGAATCAGACCGGGCGTAGTTCTGCCACATAAAAGGTAATCAACAATAAACCATTATTGGAATCACTTAAAGACGAACAACAGACTCGAAAGTCAAACGGCCCACTTACTCTAATCAAAAGAAATACAAACTCAAGAAAAATAAAATGACAGATTCCTGCCTCTATATGCCGATTTTAACCAAACGGCTGTTTTTGCAAATGTGGCCCCTTCCCAATTTCACATGAATTTTGAGGCCGGAAAGATTATTTTATGACACTTCACAAACTTGTCCGTTCTTTTACGAAAATAGCCTTTTGACAACTGAAAGATACTCTAAGGCTATCTCGGCAAGAACAGTTTAAGACACCGCCGAAGCTGGTTCGGCTTAAAAAATCTAAACGGTATTCTTGACCACTGACTCCTTTTCTTATTATTTTTCAAATTAAAATAAAATAAAAGATCGGGTTTTGCTAACGCGGCCTTTCAGCACCTCGGGGACGAAGATTTTAAGGTTGCGTTAGCTAACCGACAAAAATCCTAAAAACATGACCAAAGGTGGCCGTTTATGCAAAGTCAGCCTTCCGGCGTCCTTTTTGGGAACATTCGGCTATTTCTGACAAAAACAACATCACCCAACTCTATGACGAAAAATTAAAATTTTTGACATTTTTTGGCTATTTTTGCAAAAGGGGAGGTTGGACCCGATGAGGGCTGCCTACGTATCTCACATCCAGTGAGAATCAAACCGGCGTAGTTCGGGCCGCGACAATAAACTAATTCTGACAACAAGACTTGTTTAAACAAATTACACTAGAAAAACATTTTTTTTTCACAAAATTTTGGCAGAGTTCGCCGATAATTCAAAATTATCTTTCTACACTGCTATTTTTTTTCCACAATTTTTCAAAAATTCCTGATTTCAGAAGCCGGTCAGCATGCAGATCTGAAGCAAATAAATGTGCAAAAACAAACAGGATGCAGCAGGATCGTCTTTTTTCATTTCAGATTGCTTGTCCTAGACGAACTCAACCCCTGTGTTGAGTCCCCTAAGTCAAATGCAACATGATGCAAATAAACGTTCCTACTAGGGATCCGGCATGAAGTCAAGTTATTCTAGGTTCAACCTGGGTATATGTTCTAGATAGTGTACCCGAGCGGACAACTCGAGTTGAGGAAGGAGCTCCTTTCCGGGAACCAAAAGGCTAGCCGACTTAGAAACTTTCCGAGCCTCTTTTAATTCACGGTATGACACTAGCAAAATAGGGAGTCTCAACCAGTAAGCACATCCCCGGAGGTGAGAAGACAAGGTTTCGGCACAGTTTATATGTACAGTTCAAATAATATCAAAACGGTAAAAAAGCATCATTTTGCACATTTAAACTCAATCATACGATAAAGCCAAATACAACAATTATTCTAAGCTCGAATTTCTAACCCTGAACTAGTGGTTCTGGGTAAAGTCCCCAGCAGAGTTGTCAGAGCTATCACACCTCCTCTTTCACCCGCGTCGCCGCAAAGGGACGCGGAAGGGAGTTTTTCCAATTAAAGGACAATCGAAAGGGGATTTGTTTATTTATTTCAGAGTCGCCACTTGAGAGATTTATGGTGTCCCAAGTCACCAGTTTAATCCCGAATCGAGGAAAATATTGACTCTGTTTAACAGTCTGCGCACCAGAAATTCGGATAAGGAATTCTGTTAACCCGGGAGAAGGTGTTAGGCATTCCCGAGTTCCGTGGTTCTAGCACGGTCGCTCAACTGTCATATTCGGCTTGATTATCTGATATAATACATGTTGAACATATATGCGAATTTTAACTCTTTACCGCTTTTATTATTATTATTATTTTTATCGAGAATTGCAACATCGTAAAAATACATCTCGAACCACGTCACATCAATACACCCGTGGTTGTTGGCACATTTCAACTCTGTTGAGATTTGGATTTGGGTCACATAAATGTGCACCCGAGTTTAAGAAGATAACCTTATTAAATACGCGCCTAAAGCGACTAGCGTATTATTATTTTGGGTAGGGCCGTGAAATTTTGCTAAACGGCCCATCCCGAAGTCTAAGTATTTTAAAACAAATTATTGAGGGCCTCGCAACTTGTGTGTTTTATTGGGCGAGGCTCATCTCGTTTATTTTAAAAGGATAATCCTAAAGTGCCTACATTTTTTCTATTAAATTTGTCTCTAAAAATGAAAGAGAAAAGGTCTTAATTTATTTACATGCTTACCAGTTGTTATAGTCGGGTTCCGAACACAATTTGTTAATCAGAATGTAAACACAAAATGGACAGCCCGTTGGCCAACGTGGGCCCAGGCCCAACGTGTATGGCACAAAACTAGACCTGGGCCATCTCATTCACATGTTACTTCCTAGTTACATTATACTACGCATGCTCACAGTTTGTCAAATTAAAGAACTTGGCGATCTAATTTTTATCTTAAACCATTTACATGCTGAAATTAACCTATAGTATCTAGCTAAAAAATATTCCTACAAGTTTCGAAATGGGCTATTCGTTTAATGAGCTAACTGTTGAATGTTTAAGAATAGTCTAAATCAGCTAACATGCTTTTTAAGACATGATAATCATCAAACAATAACGAACTAACTGAACAGAGCTGCTACACCATTTTTTTACTGGCAATACATAGACAGTTCGTCCACTAAGCTACTGTCAGATGTTCCATTATATATATTAAACAACTACATGATTCTGATTAGAGGAAGCTAAATAATGTATATATACAACTAAAATTCAGAATATAACTAAGATAAATTCAGAACTTCAACTCTTCATTTCATATTCATGCTTCATGTTTCAGCTTACAGTAACCAGTGTGTCAGTTGTGTACCTGATATTGGAAGTAAAAGAAGAGGAAGATCAGCAGAAATGCAGTAGCATATAACAACAGCAACACCCCGCAACCAGTAACAACCAACAATGAGAAACCAGTGACAGATTTTAAAATCAAGCAAAAATCCAGCAATAACCAGTGAAGTAGTAGCAAATAACCAACCAAACTCAAAGAACAAAACAAATGAAAATCCAAAAATGGCAACAACAATCAATAGGCAGAAATAAAGTGAACCCTTTTTAGATTGATAGACCAGTTAATGTTTAACCCTTAAATTCTAACCCCTCGGTATATCCAGTGTATGCAGATTGTATATCGGTGTATACTACTCTCTCTTTAAATTTCCAGAATGTTTTTTTTTCTATTCCGAAAAATTCTCAAATCTCTCTTAATATTCAGAAAATTTTCTCACACTCTCTTAAAAAAAAATTCGTCTTCGAATCTCCTTCAATATTTCCGAATCCCTCCTCCAATCTCTTAATATTCAGAAAACCTCCTCTTATTTGTGTCAAGCTCTCCTTCTTTATAGCCAAACTTTGAAGCACTTAAATTAAATCCTACCATCTTCTACCCATCCCTCTTTTGAATCCCACTACCTAATGTTTTGTCCCCCACTATATTAAACAATGTATTAATTCCCACTAACACATATCTTTTCTTTATTTAATTCCCTTATTATCCACTACCGCATGCTTTGTCACCCACTATATTAAACAAATATATTAATTTCCCACCATTATGTCTTGTCCCCCACTACGTATTATTTTATATATTATTTTAATATATTAGCGCTTAGTGGATAGAACACTCAAATTAAATAATTGTTCAAATTTTAAATTCCAAAAATACCCCTATGAAATTATTGAAATTACCATTCTACCCCTAAAAATACTGCAATTTATCATTCTACCTCCATCAGCTATAACCAATTCCTAATCAAATTTCATCAACAAATTTAAGCTAGAAACTCAGATTATGTCAAATATCATCAAAACAAAGACTAAGGATTCAGGGAACCAAACCATATGATGAACAATAAAGAAACAACTGAAATTATTTTGACTGAACAATATTTTAAACAACAAACATACTTTCCGATTCAATAACAGTAACAAATTGAACATAACAAACAAGTAGATTCAAATCACTAAACTCAATAATCAATTGAACTTCAAATTAAATCTAACAACATTACAACCAACACACTTCTATATTAAACTAACCAAGAACAAATGAATAAAAACAAACTGAGAAAATAATCAAGAAATGATAAACAACGAACAAGAAAAGAATCAAACATATACTGATTTCAGATCCGAGAATATCAAACAAAATACGGACAAAAATGAAACTTAAACCAACTAACCGGAAATGACCGCAACGGAACAGAAACTCGGACAACAACCTCGACGTACCGTATCTCGACTCAACGTAAACCCACCTTCTCTTTTAACCTCGACAAACTCAGAACGACAAACGACAACCTCAACGGATTGAACCTGAAGAACGACGAGACAGCTATGGTTGTTTGGACGTGAGGCTGTGTGTGTGTGTGTGTTGAGCAGTTGGTCGTGGGGAGGACCTGCTGGTCGGAGCTCGCGACTGGATGAAGGAGAAGGCAGCCATGGATATGGAAGCTGGAGCTGGAGATCGACGGACGTGAGGACTGCTAGTTTGGAGATGGTTTTTCCGGTGATTGGAGGGCTGCTAGCTGGCGAAGAAGAAGACACAGCAGCCGTGGTTGTTGCTGGACGTCGAAGCAGCAGCGTGAGATGAAGAAGAAGAAGCAGCAGGTGAAGCTGGGGGTCGACGCAGCAGCGCTGTTGCTCGTCAATGGCGGACGAGGGGTCGACTGGTTTTTTTTTTCGCGACTGGAGGGGTCGTTTGGACGTGAGGATGAAGGTGACGACGTGAAGGGGAAGGGGCAGCCATGGGAGGGGGGCGTTGGAGCTGGGGGGTTGGTTTGGAGAAGAAGAAGAGAGGGGGGCGGGTAGCTTTAGGTTAGGGTTTTCAAAATGAAAAATGAAAAAATGGAAGAAGGGGGGTTGGGATTTGTTTGGGTTATGGGGCGGACTGGGTCGGGTCGACCCGGTGGGGGTTATTTGGTTTGGGCCTGGTTGATTTAAATTAAAAGGTGTCCCAATTCGATTTTCTTCTTCTTTTATTTTTTCTTAAACTAAAACTAAATTCTAATAATCCTAATTTATCCTATAGAACTAAATTAATTTATAAAAGTGCAAATTAACTCTTAATAACAATTAACACAATTACTATAAAATCACACAATTTGGACATTAAATGCTAAAAATGCAACGTACATTATTTTTATGATTTTTTGTTCTTGTAAAAACAAACTTAATTGCTCCTAATTGTAGAATTAAATCCTAAATGCAAATGCGACATATTTTTGTATTTTTATTAATTTAACAAATAAATATGCACAGACAAATACCAATAATTATCCAAAAATGCCACGAAAATTCTCAAAATTGCACACAAAGGAAAATTATTTTATTTTGAATTTTTGGGAGTAATTCTCACATAGGGCAAAAATCACGTGCTTACAACTGCCCCTCTTTGTCCGAAAACACAAAGAGTTTTCGTGCAAAGATAAAGTAAGTAGATACGAGCGATTTTTGCCCATCCGAGTACTCCGTGTGAAGCAATTTTTTGAAATATTTAACCGAACCTTTGCTTCAAAGGTTTCATACATATCTCTGGCTAGAAGGGAATCAGGTTAATGTAGTTCGAGAAGTTTTGGTAGCTGGGACTACCATGAGACTGCAATGTTACTGTTGTTGCATGTTGTTATTACTGCATGCTGACCTCCTTATTACACCATGCTGAAAGAAAATAAGAAGCTAGACTAAACTATAGTCTATGAATTACAAAATCTTATCTAGATCTTCAGCCATGCTCTTGTGTCTCTTGTTGTTTTGATGTCTCGGTGACTCCTCTGGCATTTCTTTATCTCTGATTTGTCTTGTATTCTCCCTTGAGTGCCGATCTCGAACTGCTTATGTCCTACTCGGGAGCTTCACATTATTTTTCCATCGAGTCTCGGACTTCCTTCCTCTACTGGGGATTCTTGTTGTTTCCTGCTGGGGATTTTGGTTGTATTCCTCCGCTTTACTGACTTCAAACTTCCATGTATTCTTCTGTTATATGGGCGGGCTCCCAACTTCAAAACTTAAAATGTGAAGACTGAAATGTATTCCTCTGTTATATGGGCGGGCTCCCAACTTCTTCAACTTAGAATGTAAAGACTGAAATGTATTCCTCTGTTATATGGGTGGACTCCCAACTTCTTCAACTTAAAATGTAAAGACTGAAATGTGTGAGCACGTGATTTTTGTTTCACACGACAATCGCTCCAAAAAGGAATAAAAAAATAATAATTGGCCCTACTGTACAATTTTGAATTTCTGTGCGGCACCTTGTTGATTTATTTGTGACTTCGGCCCGTTTTTATTTATTTACTTTATTAAAAATAAAATTCAAAAATATATGTGTCCTGCATAATTCAAACCGTAATCCGGTCGTTAAATAGAAAATCATGAATAGGCATCTTCGTCCGTGATTTTATTTTGTTTAACTTTACTTGTTTGAAATATTTTAGTGTGCAAATAATTGTATTGAGTGTGTATTTAATTTTAATTTGATTTTGGCTTAGTTTTGTTTTAAAATAAAAAGGAAATAAATAAAATAAAATTAAAAAAAAAAGGGTCCCTTCATTCTTCCGGACTTGGGCCAATTTTAACAAAATTGGCCCAAACAAACAGCCCAAGACCCAGGCCTGCCCGGTCCAGGCCACCTGATGCCCAGGACGTCCAAACGACGTCGTTTGAGTCGTGCCTGATCTGGGCCGTTGATCTCAGAATGATCAACGGCCAAGATCAATCCCCCGTAACCCACCAACAAACCCGACCCGTCTCACCCGGACCGACCCCAAACCTTTATCCTTGAAACGACGTCGTCCCTTGTTAGCCAAAGGATCCTGGCCCTTCATCTCATCTCATCCAACGGCCAGGATCCATTTGCTCACTAACTATATAAACTCCTAACACTACCCTGCCCCCCTATCCAAACCCCAGCCTTCATCGTCTTCACCATAACCCCCAAACCCTAGAGCAGCCCTTGTATCCCCCACCATGAAAACCGGCGGCATGAACGCCGGTGACCTTCCCCTGAACACCATAGAACACCCATGCCATCCTGAACCCAAATCTACCAACCCCATGCTTCAAATCTTATCCCACCTTCTCGAATCTTCATTTGAAGATTCGAGTCGGAACCTAATCTACACCGATCTGCTTCAAATTCATACCATACACTCCCCAGACCCTCCTCGTGACCAAACCATACTTGGTTTGGTCCGAATCTGATCAGGGAAGCATGAATCCCAGATCTAAGTTTCGAAAGTTTTGTGTTCCTTCATCACTGGCCCATACCAGTCCGAGCCAAAGAGATTAAGGTCTAATGGACTTTAATCGAAGTGTTTCTCATCTGAGAAACACTTCGATTAAAGTCCGTTCAGCCTTAAGAAAGGTCTGTCCAAATCCGGGTTCGAACTTTTTAACTTTTCAAGTTTAAGGTGAGTCTGCTTTCTTTCCTTTATTTGTTTTTAGTCCGTGTGATTTGTTTTAAAAAACTGTTCATATTTTTTTTCTAATTTTATCAACTTTTGTTTGTCCACTTTGTTTGAACCTCTGTGTTTGTCCGAATCCCTCCCCTCCTATTCTGATAAGGCATGTGTATTGGTTGTATTCCCAAATTTGTACTGACTAGCTGATTCCTCGAAGTACAATTCTGTGTTAATCAGTATAAGTCGAGTCGTGTGTCCCATACTTCTGAATGTCTGATTTTTTGCTACGATTGTGTATGTTAATGCTAATATAGTCGAGTCGACATGTGTCGTCAATTAATTTCAACTGTCCGAACAATAACAAATCGATGTACTTCTGCTAAGCATTTGTTGAGTCAATTAAGAACCAGTTTTTGTTTACTTATAGTTGTTTGAATCGATCAGTAATGTAAAAAGGATTGTTTGGTTTAAATTCTGAATTGGAAGGCATGTGCACTCGTGCACAGCATGTGCCTTGGTGCACCTCATGTGCTTTGTGCACCGCCTGTGGCCTGCATAAAGGTCTTTGTTAAGTTTTAAACAATTTGACAGCATATGCTGTCAGATACATTCTACTGCCCATGCCTGGCTTTAGTTTAAAGGAGCATTTAAACCTTTTAAAAGTGAAATCTGTCAGGGAATGTTGATGGGGTTTAATACTTAATTAGCTAAAGTTGGAATTGAAAATTGAAGGCACATGGGAGGGGTACTGTGATTTCTGAAAACAGGCTGTTAAAAAGAGTAGGATAGAGGCTTATAAAAGAGGGGATAGACATACAGAACGAGGACTGGGCTTTGAGGGTTGTAAAAGAAAAACATACTGTGAGGAGTTTGGAAAGGAGAGCTGAAATACATACAAAATAGATACACATAGATAGAGAGAGATTAAGGGATAGAAGGGATACAACCAACAATCAGAAACTTTTTCCTCCTATTATTATTGGGTTTTCAGTTGTTTCAATTTGTTCAAATCAATTCTGATTCTTTGAAATTCCAGTTGTGTCTATTAGTCGAGTGTTTTCATTGGTTTACTACTGGTTTGGTCTATCTGGAGTTCTGATTCTACTCCACTGGGTTTTGCTGTTATTTGGCTATTGCTTTTCTATTGGCCATAGTTGCATTTCTGCACTCGAGCCTGTTTCTTGCTGTATTGCTTTGCCTGCTGCTATTCTGCCCTGCTGCTACTGTTTAAGTGTTGTTACTGCTGCTGCATTTGTTCATTGTTACTCTACTGATTGCCCTCTTCTTCAATTGCAAATACTCCCAGGTACACAACCTTTGAACCATGTATTGTTGAAAGTTTGAAGTTGAAGCAGAAATAAAGAAATGAACATCAGTTAATGTTATAGCATTGGTGTAAAAAGATAGTTCGAATGTAGTTGGGCCTGTATTCTTTTTTGTAAACTGCAAGTATCCTGTATGAACTAGCATACATTCTGTTTAAGATGAACTGTTAGATAGCATGGCTCAACAGTAATGACAGTATGACATAGACATCATGTTTGATTTAGTATACATTCAGTTCAGCATAACACTTGTTTGGTTTAGTTATGGCTTTATAACATAGAGTCATGGTAAGCACTTGTATGTATTTTGCCTAGACCACTGAATTGACAAATCTGTGGTACTAGGTCCGGGATAAATGTATCCCAAACAAACTCTCATGCGGTCGCATTAAGAGTTTGGCTATGAAGGCCAGCTTTCCTGTCAGATTAGGTGCTCCAATATAAGTTCGATGTTGGGTCTCGGTATAGATTTTTGTTTTGAAATAATGTGATGAATGTTGAGGGAAGCTAGCAGTCGTTTTGAGGTCAATTAGTCGTAATTTTCCTAATAAAACAACCGATTTCGTTTATCAATTTCAAATAGGTTAGAGTGTTAAAATAGAACCTGGAGGTCGTTAAACATAACTCAATATATGTTGTTAGTTTGTTTGCAATCTCACTTAGCGAATTAATAAGCATATCCACTCGATGAAGACAAAGCATGAGGGGACCCTCACTTCATGAACAATCAATCAGGTAATCAAACAAGTTTAGGTTCGGCAAACATAATAAGGATTCAGTCTGTATTTGTTCAAACAAGCAAAGTTCGGCATCATCCTTCTCTTTAAAGATAAACGTAGTAGAAATGTAGTCACTGTAGGGTACCCTTCTAAAATAATGAGACGAGCCTCGCCGAATAAAAATGCAAATTGCGGGGCCCTCAATAATTGATCATGATAAATACTTAGAATTTGGGACGGAATGTTTAGTGAATTCCACTGCCTTCCCCAAAGATAATAACGCGTTTAGATTCTTTAGGCGCGACTTAATTAAATTACATTCTTAAATTAGGGTTCACATTTATGTGACCCAAATTCAAATCTCAACGGAGTCGAAATGTGTTAACAACTACGGGTGCATTGATTGTGACGTGGTTCGAGATGCATTTTCACGACGTTGCAATTCTATAAAAAAATAAATGATAATAATAAAAGCGGTTTAAACTTAATAAAAGCACATAAGTCATAACATATATTTAAATCAGATATTTAGCCATTATAACAATTTAAGCGACCGTGCTAGAACCACGGGATTCGAGGGTGCCTAACACCTTCCCTCGGGTCAACAAAATTCCTTACTTAGAATTTCTGGTTCGCAGACTTCATTTGGAACAGTCGAATATTTTCCTCGATTTGGGATTCAAGATAAACCGGTGACTTGGGACACCAAAAGCCAAACCTTTCCCAAGTGGCGACTCTGAATTAAATAAATAATCTCATTTCGAATATTGTCACTTAAATTGGAAAAACTCCCTCGCGCATTTAACCCTTCGGGGCGGGCGCGTAAAAAGGAGGTGTGACAGCTCTGGCGACTCTGCTGGGGACAAAACCCAGAACCGCTGGTTCAGGGTTCAAGAATTCGAGCTTAGAATAATTGTTATATTTGGCTTTATTATCTGATCTTTATTACATGTTTTTGCGTAACGTGCTAAATGTTGTCTTTTACCGCTTTGATATTATCTGGACTGTATATAAACTGTGCCGAAACCTTTCTCTTCTTACTTCCGGGGAGAAGCTCGCTGGTCGGGACTCCCTATTCTGTTAATGTCAATACCTAAAATAAGAAAGAGGACGGACAAGTTACAAAGCCGGACGATCTCACGGGTCCCCGGTACGTAGCCCCCTCCTCGACTCGAGTTGTCCGCTCGGGTGCACAGTCTAGAACAAATACCCAGGTTACGAACCTAGAATAACTTGACTTCATGCCGGATCCCTAGTAGGAACGCTTATCTGCATCATGTTGCATTTGACTTAGGGGACTCAACACAGGGGTTGGGTCCGTCTAGGACAGGCAGCCTGAAATGAAAAAGACCACCCTGGTGCATCCTATTTGTGTTGTGCATTTATTTGCTTCGGTTTCGCATGTCGACCGGTTCCTAAAAAGGGGAAAATAGCAGCGTAGGGGAGATAATTACTTATTTTTGGAAAATAAAACCAATGTTCAAGTAGTGTCAAAACCTCGCCGGAATTTTCTCTAAAAAAAAAAAAACTGTCTTTTATTGAGAGTTATTAAAAAAATAAATAATAAAAATAAAATAAAATTTCTTTTATCACTTTCAAAATCAAAAAAGGAAAAAGTATTTATTTTAAAAGTAAAAAAAATGGAAAATCCATAATTCAAAAAGTGTGTTGTTTCTTTTGTAGTACCCCTTTTATAAATTCAGACTAATGGTCCAAATATTGCAAAAAAAAAATATTTTTTCTTTAGCCTTTATCTTTTTTCAAAATAATAATACTTATTCTTGATTTCTAGGTTTTCTCTATTCATGATATGCCCGAACTACGCCGGTTTGATTCTCACCGGATGTGAGATACGTAGGCAACCCTCGTCGGGTTCAACCCCATTTTTCTAAATAGCCAAAAATCAGTAAATAAATAAATAAAAGATGTGTCAAATTTTTAATAGAGTCGTAAATAAGTCAGGTGACGTTGTTTTATCATAAATAGCCGAATGTTCCCGAAAGGGACGCCGGAAGGCTGACTTTGCATAAACAGCCACCTTTGGGTCTTGTTTAGCGTTTTTTTTTGACCCGCACAGCCTTAAAATCTGTCTCCGAAGTGTTTAATGGTCGTGGTCAAAGCTTGATCCTCTCTGTAAAAATATTTTTTGAGTCAGTCAATTTTGTTAAAATCACCTTAATAAATGTGCAGGATGAGCACGATGCAAAATGAACATTTTTCAATAATGACCAAAATCCCTGTCAAGTTACGGCTATGGTGGAATGATCTAGGTGTTGAAGGACAAAATGAGGTTAAGAAATATCTGAAAGGTCTTGTGGGTCTGTTGGAAATCCAGCCTCGGGGAGATATCATAAGAGCTTTGGTTACCTATTGGGACCCGGCGCACAATGTTTTCCATTTCTCTGATTTTGAGCTCACCCCAACTTTGGAAGAAATGGCCGGATACATCGGGAATACTGAACTTCCGTTGAGGGAAAAATACTTGGTCGCCCCAAGAGTCGTCACGGTACATCGGTTCCTGGATTCATTGAAAATACCTAGAACAGTCCACAACCCGAATCTAGCAGCCGGATTCTGTACTCCATGCTTCATATATGATAGATACGGTCACGAGGGGGGATTCAATAATCCAATCAACAAACTGTGCAGCAAAGGAGTTCGTCAGAAGTGGGACGAGCACAGACGGGTGGCGTTCATGATAATGTTCCTGGGTCTTCTGGTATTTCCGAGAAAAGATGGAAACATTGATTTGAAGATATCTGGGGTCGTCAGCACTTTACTCACGCAAAGTGGTAGTACTCTCGCGCCAATGGTGGTATCTGACATCTTTCGAGCTCTCACAGCTTGTAAAGCTGGGGGAAATTTCTTCGAAGGTTGTAACTTGCTCCTACAGATATGGATGACCGAACACCTCTGCCATCATTCCGGGGTGTTGAGCCATGGTTCCCCGGAAAAGACCCGCATAGAAGAATCTTACACGAGAACCAGAGAGATCATTTGGCCCAAAGGAGTCCTGGCATGGACCTCGTTCTTGCAAGCTCTTACTGCCAGCCAAATACAATGGACGTTGGGATGGTTGCCTGTTGATGAGATCTTATATATGTCGGCGGCTAAAACTCATTTCTTACTGATGGGGCTTAAGAGCATTCAACCTTACGCACCCGGCCGAGTTTTGAGACAGTTCGGAAGGTGCCAGACAGTACCTCATGAGGAAGATCTTAGTGCTCAAACAGTTGAGATAAGTCCTAACGGACAGTTCCCAGAAGCGAAGATTCGCCAAATCTGGAATGAGGGTCAATATTTGAGATCAGATACTTGCGTGCGGGATCGAGCCAAGGGAGAAACGGCGCCAGGTTACCTTGCATGGTATAGAAGGGAACTCGAGCATGAAAGGCCAGCCAAAAGACCCCACATCCGGGATTTCACCGAGTCATCGCAAAGGCATTGAGATTGGTTAGCAAAGGAAAGAGGATATTGTGCCGAAATCAGCAGATTAAAGCAACAAGTAGAAGGCATGAAATACGAGCACAGCGTGCAAATTGCTACCGATCTGGGAGAGCGGAACAGGTTAACTCAAGAAAATGAGATGCTCAGAGCTCAGATCAAACAAATAAGGTTGGATGCAGATAGACAACCAAGGCGTCGATCGGACGAGCAGCTGATAAAAAGGCTAAAAGGTGAAATCAGGGAATGGCGAGATGGCTTGGAGAAATCTGAAAACATCATAGCAGATTTCAAGGCACAGTGGGATACAAGAGTAGATAAGCATCGCAGATACCTGAATCAATTGGAAGGCGACCACGAGAAGACTGTTGCTAAAATAAAGAGAGAGATGGCAGCACTTGAGATCAAAGCAGCTAGTCAGGCCAAGGATTTCCAAATTGAGAGCAGATACTGGTACGACTCAATAGCCCAGATGAAGTTGGAAGTACGGCGATTGAAGCATCAACACGTACAAGATGTTCAAGTCTTCAAGATATGCAGCGATCAGATAAAGCACCTGCTTGTAGAGAAGAAGCAAACCAGAGATAGGATCAAAGCCATTGCCCACGCCATCACCAGATGATGTCTACGATGTGAGAACATGTCCAGTGTTACCTTCCTCTCGGCAGTAATGGTTTATGTCAAACAGACTATGCACGAGCTAGAGCAACTTGAGAAGGATCTCGCGCCTAGGACCGCGGCGAGGCCGAACGATGCCCCGCGGAAACCAATTTTTAAAACCATAATGCATTCATAGGTCAAATCTGTATCTTAGCATCTTCCGCCTGTTTTTCCATCAGGGTGATTTTCAGTCTATTTTGAGTCTAGGTTTATTTTCAAAGTTTGCTCTTTCTTTTGCAAATGTAGCTTGTAATAGAACGTTTCAACAATAAAGAGGTTGTTTCTTTTACGCTCATTCGTGTTTTTCGAACTACGTAATGATCTGATTCACGTAAGCATCGTGATACGTAGGCAATCCTCATCGGATCCGGTCGCATTTTCTTTTACTACAAAAAAATAAAAAAGTAAATAAAATAAAAGGAAAACAAAAGAGAAAAAGAAAAGAAAAGAAAAAAAGGAAATAAGAGGAAAAATACCGGAATGACGCATGCTCTCGTAGCAGACATATAGTAATCCACTTAACTGTATAGGTGCATCATGCCCAACGTGAGATTAACTATCTGTTATTTGCTGCAAATTAACCGTGTGGTTGTCATTGAGCATTTACCCAGGGTTTTTGAAAAGACGGTTGGTTTGGTGAAAGTCTGGCCTCGCACTCATACTTCACGAGGTCAAGGAGAGGTGTTCAACTACCTGTTGTTAGGACCAGAAGCAGTACTCACACTTACTTCACCAGGTCAAAAGGAAGTGTGGAAATGTCTTCGGAAATTCCATTGCAAACAGTCCCTGTCTCTGAGGAGAGCTCAATCTCAGCCGTCCTCACACCTGAATCTGCAACTACGGAGGAAAATAGAATCCTACGGCTCCGCATGTTGGAAATGCTGGATGAATGGAACAATGGGAAAGAGCCGCCAAGTGTCGTCCCCGGATTCCCTGAATTATTCTCCAGATCAAGTGGGACTTCTAATGTCCCCATAAATTACCCTGCTACCCCATTTGGGTACCCAGCCACCTCCGCCTTCTCCGCAGGATCACCTTCTGAGCCTCATCCCCGAATGTCGGCCACTGATGCAAGCATGAACATCTTTACTGCATCGCCTTGCCCAGCTACGGCACAGCCTGCCACATACAAGCCAAGCTTTGACTCATCCTCTTTTACATTCCAAGCACCATCGTTCTCAATGGAACCAACCAGGTTCGCTACCAACAATAATACTCTACTGCCTCAGTGCGAACTCGCACCGGGACAGGATCAGAACCCCAGGATTGCAGAACAAAATGAGATTGCTAAGAGAATAAGAAGCCTTGAACAAAGTTTGAAGAATATGCAAGGGTTGAGCGGACAAAAGAGCGTCTCTTACGCCGACCTGTGCATGTTCCCTCACGTGCACCTGCCAACGGGTTTCAAGACCCCCAAATTCGAGAAATACGATGGGCACGGTGACCCCATTGCACATCTTAAGAAATACTGCAACCAATTGCGGGGAGCCGGCGGAAAAGAAGAACTGCTAATGGCATATTTTGGGGAAAGCTTAGTAGGGATAGCTTCGGAATGGTATGTGGATCAGGAAATGTCCCGATGGCATATATGGGATGATCTTGCCAGAGATTTTGTAAAGCAATTCCAGTATAACATCGACATTGCGCCAGACCGAAACTCTCTGTCGAATTTGAAGAAGAAGCCTTCGGAAAGCTTTAGAGAGTATGCTATTAAGTGGCGTGAACAGGCGTCGAGAGTGAAGCCTCCCATGGATGAGGTGGAAATGGTCACTACCTTTCTCCAGGCTCAAGAGTCTGACTATTTCCAAAACATGATGTCGGCCATGGGTAAGCCATTCGCGGAAGCGATCAAGATAGGAGAGATGGTAGAGAATGGGCTGAAAACGGGTCGGATTCTGAGTCAAGCAGCCATAAGGGCAACCTCCCAGGCCGTCCAAAGCGGGTCTGGAGGAACGACAAGGGGGAAGAAGAAGGAAGAAACGGCTATGGCAGCCTCTGAAGCAAGGGAGTATCGTCATCCCAGGCCCCATTTTCCGGAAAGAGCCCCACGCCACTACTACCCCCACTCAAATTTGGCATATGCTCATCAACCTTATATGGTCATGAATGCCCAACCTAATAACCATCCACCACAACAAGCCAACCGCGGCCCAGCTCCACCTCCCAGAAATCAGCCTCCTTACCGTAACCACTATAACCCACAACCCCCGCAGAATAACTACCGCCCCCAAGAGCCACCTCGACGGCGGACTTTCACGCCCATCGGTGAGCCATACTCGACTTTGTTCCCAAAGTTGGTCCAGTTGGGTTTCTTGCAACCAATCCCTCAAACAAGGCAAAACCCGACATCTCCTTCTTACAAAGCCGGAGTCAGATGCGCCTATCATTCAGGGAGCCGAGGGACATGATACAAACGACTGCTGGTCATTGAAAAGAGTGGTCGAAAATTTGATAGAGCATGGGAAAATAGTGCTAAGGGACGAAGAGATCCCAAATGTGACTAACAATCCATTGCCCGCTCACAATAATGGGCCGCTGATCGGAATGATTTGCGAAGACAGAGAGTTCGACCCTGCTTTGAAAGCTATAATTGCCATTGTTGACACGGGGAAGAGGCCCGAAATGGACCAGAAACCAGAAAAGGGGGAAGGGGTCAAGGCTATAAAGAACAAGCCTGAAAAGAAGGTAGAGAAGAAAGTGGTACCTGTAAAAAATGAAGTTCTTTACATACCACAAGGTCGAGCTGAGAAGACGCAGAACTTCGGGATCAAAAAGACGAAACCTATGTACATACCAAAAGGGGCCTATGTGGTCCGGGGGACGATTCAACCACTTCGGCTGAATGAGCCAGTGGTTATCGGACGCGTGCCACAAAAGCCGATGACCAACCCGTCCACAGTGCCGTGGAATTATCAAAAGACTTTGGTAACGTACAAAGGTAAGGAGGTCATGGAAGAACTTCCAGAAAATACTTTCGTTGGAGGGTACTCAAATACCCAAGAACTGAACAACGCCACACAAAGGCGCTTCCCTCCAAAGGAGCCCGTGAGTGTTGAAGAAGCGGAAGTGTGCTTCCAACAGATGAAGATGCCGGATTACGAAGTGATAGATCAGCTGCGCAAGCACCCTGAGCAAGTATCCATGCTGTCATTATTAATGAGGTCAACCGAGCATCAAAAGATCCTGCTGCAAACCCTGAATGAAGCATATGTACCGGTTGAAACCTCGGTGGAGCAACTAGAGCGGATGACAGAAAGATTCCTCGCCGTCAACCAAATCTCTTTCAGCAAGAATGATTTACCCCCGGAAGGAGCGGCACACAACAAGGCCTTGCACTTAACAGTTAAATGCGAGGACTACTACGTCAAGCGGGTAATGCTGGATGGGGGATCAGGTGTTGACATTTGCCCGCTCTCCACGCTACAAAGAATGGAAATTGGGGCAGGAAGAATCCGACCCAACAACGTCTGCGTGAGAGCTTTCGACGGCATCAAGAGAGATACCATGGGAGAAATAGACCTGTTGTTGGTCATAGGACCAGTCGAATTTCGAGTAACCTTCCAGGTGATCGACATGGACACATCCTACAATTTCCTCCTTGGCAGACCTTGGATCCATACGGCAGGAGCCGTGCCTTCCACTCTTCACCAGATGGTGAAATTCGAGTACGAAGACCAAGAAATCGTGGTCCATGGGGAAGCCGAACATGCCATTTATCGGGACCCATCCATCCCGTATCTTGAACCAAGAGAAGGGAGCGAACATACGGTCTATCAAGCTTTCGAGGTGGTACTGGCCGAGCAGCACGAAGAGGGAGTACCTTGCCCCCAGCCTTTCTTGTCTAACGCTTCGGTCATGGTGGCCAAAGAGATGATCCGGCACGGATTTAGGCCAGGGAAGGGACTTGGACGAACCCTTCAGGGAATAACAGAACCCATTACTTTACCAGTCGTCAAGAAACCTTTTGGACTAGGTTTCGAACCTACTCCAGCAGACGAAAAATGGGCAAAGAAAAGGAGAAATGAGGGCTGGAAGTTGCCTCAATCACTGCCGGATTTATATGCGACTTTCGTCAGGCCAAGGTACGCTGAAGAAGAAGATGATGAGGTCTTCACAGCTGAGGAAATCGAGGAAATATGTGGGGCTATGAGAGAAATGCTCTACGAGGTCCACATGGTTCAACCAGGTGAAGACACAAGAACTGCTAAGATGCTGTACATGGGACCGAACGCCCAACTTCAAAACTGGGAAGCCACGCCATTCCCGACTAGACGGAAGTCCGGGTAGACCTGCCCTGCCACCTTTCCTGTATCACAAGTTATCTCCGGGATATAACTTGAACGTTTTTCTTCTTTTCAATTGTTGTTTTGAATTCCTAGTTGTAAACATTGTTGTCTTCCAACTTTCCAAAGAAAATATACAAAAAATACAAAAAAAATCAATCATTGCTTTCCTATTCTTTCTTTTGTTCTGATTTTTATTAGTTTTCCTTTTATCTTCCTTTTCAGTCCTAATAATGCGGCTTTAAATATGACATGCTTGCGGACTTCACGCCCAGACCACAATGAGCTATTTAACTGCGAATTAATGAACCCAGAACCAGAATATGATGCGGAAGAGGCTTTTAGGGAGATAAACCGAGAGTTGGAATATTTCGAGAATAAACCTAAGCCAAATCTGAATGACACTGAACCGGTAAATTTGGGAACCCCGGAAGAAATCCGGGAGACCAAGATAAGCATTCACACGGACAAGAAAACGCGAGAGGCGATAGTTCAACTTCTTTGTGAATTCAAAGATGTGTTTGCTTGGTCATATGATGACATGCCGGGACTAGGTGTTGATCTAGTGGTTCACAAATTGCCGATTCATCCTGATTGTCCTCCAGTTCTACAAAAGCAACGAAAGTTCAAAACTGAGGTCAGTGACAAGATTAAAGAGGAGATCACCAAACAACTGAAAACGGGAGTGATTCGGGTAGTCCAATATACAACATGGTTGGCGAATGTGGTTCCAGTACCAAAAAAGGACGGGAAAACTCGAGTATGTGTAGATTACCGAGATTTGAACAGAGCATGTCCTAAAGATAATTTCCCGCTGCCTAACATCCACATCCTCGTTGATAATTGCGCCAAACACGAGATACAGTCTTTCGTAGATTGTTATGCCGGGTATCATCAGGTACTGATGGATGAAGAGGACGCAGAGAAAACTGCCTTCACCACGCCTTGGGGCACTTACTGTTATCGGGTCATGCCATTTGGTCTAAAGAATGCTGGGGCTACTTACATGAGGGCCATGACCGCCATTTTTCATGACATGATGCATCAGGAAATAGAGGTGTACGTGGACGATGTGATAGTCAAGTCTAGGACGCAGGATAACCACATCCAAGACTTGAGGAAATTCTTCGAGAGGCTAAGGAAGTATGACTTGAAGCTAAATCCAGCCAAATGCGCTTTCGGAGTTCCGTTGGGCAAACTTTTGGGTTTCATCATAAGCAGGAGAGGTATCGAGCTAGATCCAACTAAGATAAAATCCATCAGAGATTTGCCTTCTCCAAGAACAAAGAAAGACGTGATGAGTCTGTTGGGCAGGTTGAACTACATCAGTCGGTTTATTGCCCAGCTGACAAGCACGTGTGAACCCATATTCAAGCTGTTAAGGAAAAATGCGGCGATTAAGTGGACAACAGAGTGTCAAGAAGCCTTTGATAAAGTCAAAGAATACCTTTCGAATCCCCCAGTCTTGGTCCCTCCAGAACCGGGAAGGCCACTTTTCTTGTATCTGACAGTCTTAGAGAACTCTTTCGGCTGTGTCCTCGGGCAACACGACGTAACCGGAAAGAAGGAGCAAGCAATCTACTACCTGAGCAAGAAATTCACCGGCTACGAGGCCAAATACACACTGTTGGAAAGGACATGTTGCGCTCTCACATGGGTTGCTCAAAAGCTGAGGCATTATCTCCAAGCCCACACTACGTTCCTCATAAGCAGGTTGGACCCTTTGAAGTATATATTTCAGAAACCAATGCCTACTGGTAGACTGGCTAAATGGCAAATCTTGCTTACGGAATTCGACATAGTTTATGTCACTCGCACGGTAATGAAAGCCCAGGCGTTAGCAGATCATTTGGCCGAAAACCCGGTCGATGAGGAATACCAGCCATTGGATACCTACTTTCCAGATGAAGAAGTAAACACCGTAGAAGCGATCTCGGAGGAAGCTCATGTATGGAAGATGTTCTTCGACGGAGCCGTGAACGCCAAGGGTGTAGGGATTGGGGCAATTTTGATCTCGCCTTCCGGTCAGCATTATCCCGCTACAGCTAGACTTCGTTTCTTCTGCACAAATAATACAGCTGAGTATGAAGCCTGCATTATGGGCATGCATATGGCAATCGATCAGGATGTCGAAGACTTACTGATTATGGGAGATTCTGACCTGATCATCCGGCAAGTCCAAGGTGAATGGGAAACTCGGGATGTCAAACTTATCCCATACCGACAACATGTGGAGGACCTCAGCAAGCTCTTTACCTCAATAGAGTTCAGGTATATTCCAAGGTGTCACAATGAACTGGCAGATGCACTTGCTACTCTGGCTTCTATGCTACCCTACCCGGACAACGCCCACGTTGATCCTTTGGAAATCCAAATCAAGGAAAGACACGGTTACTGCAGTGTAATCGAGGCGGGATCAAATACGCAGCCTTGGTACCATGACATCAAGAAATTCCTGAAGACACAAGAATACCCCGAGCACGCTACTGGAGATCAAAAGAGGACCATTAGGCGACATGCGAGTGGTTTCTTTTTGAGCGGTGATTTGTTATATAAGAGGACTCCGGACCTCAATCTCCTAAGATGTGTCGATATCGAGGAAGCGAGAAAGATCATGCACGAAGTACACGCAGGTGTGTGCGGACCTCACATGAACGGGTATGTCTTAGCAAAGAAGATCCTTAGAGCAGGTTATTACTGGATGACCATGGAAAAGGATTGCTTTAGCTTTGTCCGGAAGTGTCATCAGTGTCAGGTGCACGGTAATTTGATTCATGCACCTCCCACGGAACTGCATCCCATGTCCGCACCTTGGCCATTTGTCGCTTGGGGCATGGACGTCATCGGACCAATCGAACCAAAGGCTTCGAATGGACACAGGTTTATACTGGTTGCCATCGATTACTTCACAAAATGGGTAGAAGCGGTCACTCTCAAGTCAGTCACTAAGAAAGCTGTGGTGGATTTTGTACACTCAAATCTTATCTGTCGCTTCGATATTCCTGTGACTATCATTACAGATAACGCAGCGAACTTGAACAGTCACTTGATGGGAGATGTATGCGAGCAATTCAAGATAACGCACAGGAATTCCACTCCTTATCGGCCGAAAGCCAATGGTGCTGTGGAAGCTGCAAATAAAAACATCAAGAAGATTTTGAGGAAAACAATACAAAGTTCCCGACAGTGGCATGAGCAGTTACCTTTTGCATTATTGGGGTACCGCACTACGGTACACACATCTGTGGGAGCGACTCCTTATCTTTTGGTTTATGGGACCGAAGCTGTAATACCGGCAGAGGTGGAGATTCCTTCGCTTCGAATCATTGTCGAGGCAGAAATCGAGGACAGCGAGTGGGTTAAGACTCGTTTAGAGCAATTGACGTTGATTGATGAAAAGCGGATGGCTGCAGTTTGTCATGGACAGTTATACCAACGAAGGATGGCCCGTGCTTACAACAAGAAAGTCCGACCCCGGAATTTCGAAGTAGGTCAGCTGGTACTAAGGCGTATTCTGCCGCATCATGAAGAAGCAAAAGGAAAGTTTGCCCCAAATTGGAAAGGCCCATACATCGTAAGGAAGATATTGCCGAGAAGAGCGCTGTATTTAGGCGATATCGAAGGAGATGACCCCGACACAGCAGTAAATGCAGATGCAGTCAAGAGGTATTACGTCTAAATCATACTCCAGTAGTCCTGACACATTTGAAAATGGCGAAGGTTTTATTCCCCACTACTCCCCAAACACTACCCAATTCTTTCTACAAACCTTTGAGCCGCTGACAAAAAAAAAGAAAACAAAAAAAAAGCAAAAAAAAAGAAGAGAAAACAAAACAAAAATTTGATTGAGGCCTGAACTACGTTTGACTTGATTCCGAAAGGATACGTAGGCAGCCTCTCCCTGAGGTTCAGTCACACCAACAATAAAACCCCATTCACCCTGAAATTGAAAACCGGGGCACGTCGAGCAGTTTAGAAGTTAGTATCATCTACCTCTCTTTACCAAGAACAAGCCTTCAAATCAATTACCAAAGATATTGGGAAACCAATAAGCATCACAAATGGATACCGGCACACGCTGAATTGAGAGAGATAAAAAGAGAGAGTCTCGTCGGTGAAAACCTTCGGGCACCACGAGGCGACGGGAGCAGAGAAACGAAAATGAGAGAGCTTGTTTAGAAAAAACTCACAAAGAGTGCTATCAAGCGACGACAGGAAGAGAAATGAGAGAGGTCAGCCAGCGAAAACCCGCAAAAGGCGTTGTTGGCCGAAAAGAATGACTCCACCCCCAAAGAGGTCTCGGCAAAGTTTCACCAGTTTGGAATCACAGATTCGTTCTGGTTCAGGGAAACGCGAGTTCATGGAAGGTCAGGCGTCCAGGCCAAAGAGCATGTCATGTCATTTAAAGCCAGCGTTATCTTCCTCAGATAAGTCTTTTTCGTTCCGAAAGGGACATTCCCTTCCTGAAATTGTTTTCTCCTTTCTTTGTTTCTCTTCGAATCCTTTTTATGTTTTAACCCCAAGTTCAGGATACATCGGAAAGGGCAGGTGGCAGGTTTGTTTTCACGGAATTCCGTTTCATGAAGGAAAACACCCCGTTTCATCGGTACGTCTGTCCAAACTTGATAAATCTTGATATTTGATGGCGTTCAAAGTAAAGAGGAAAAAGAGAAATCTCCCCTAGCAAGTCCACCTTCGGACGAATCCCCACAGAGTCTCCCCCTGTACAATCCTCCCACAGAGTCTCCCCAATATAAAAATAAAAAAAAAAAAGAAAAGAAAAAGAATCCTGTTGGAATTTCCCCAGCACATCCCCAGCGAGTCCCTTTGTAAAAATTCCCCAACAAGCTTACCCCAACAAATCCTAGAAAGCCCGCTTTGAAACAAATACCCAGCATGCCCCATTGTACAAAATCCGTACAAAGAATCCACTTTGTAAATATTCCCCCTCAGAGCTTCCTTTTGTACAAATCCCCACCGAATACCTCCAATAAAACCCCCGTTGAGAACCTCCAAGCAAAACGGGACAAAAAAAAGAAAGAGAGAAAAGAAAAAGAGCCTTGTGAGGCGAATCATCACGGAATCTGGAAATACAAGCCTGAGTAGTCTAAAAGGTTCCGACATATGAATCAAATCAATGGCGGGACTTCGCAACAGAAATGAAGACGCAACAAAGCAACCGGGAACGATCAAGGTCACCAAACCGAACGTCATTTCCGAAATAACAAATGTTCTTTGTCTGAAAAGTTGAAACAGGTTTAATCTAAGACAACCGTGCAAGAAGCAGGTGTCGCACAAATAAGAAGGTACATGGGTACAAGAAACATTTCGGCAATAAGGAATTCACTCGAAAGGTAAGTTTCCACGAAACTCCCTTTTATCTTCTACTAAAACAAGAAAATTCAAAAAAAAAAAGAAAAGAGGTCAGTTGTTGTTCTCAAATTTTTCCTTTTAGTCAGCATTGGGGTTTTAAACCCTAAACTGAACTTTTTCCATTCAGCCAGCGTTAGGGTTTTAAACCCTAAACTGAGCTTTTCCATGCAATCAGCATTAGGGTTTTAAACCCTAAACTGAGTTTTTCCATTCAGCCAGCATTAGGGTTTTAAAACCTAAACTGAGCTTTTCCATGCAATCAGCACTAGGGTTTTAAACCCTAAACTGAATTTTTCCTTTAGTCAGCATTAGGGTTTTAAACCCTAAACTGAACTTTTTTCCCATTCAGCCAGCATTAGGATTTTAAAACCCTAAACTGAGCTTTTCCATGCAGTCAGCATTAGGGTTTTAAACCCTAAACTGAACTTTTTTCCCATTCAGCCAGCATTAGGGTTTTAAAACCCTAAACTGAGCTTTTCCATGCAGTCAGCATTAGGGTTTTAAACCCTAAACTGAACTTTTTCCATTCAGCCAGCGTTAGGGTTTTAAACCTTAAACTGAGCTTTTCCATGCAGTCAGCATTAGGGTTTTAAACCCTAAACTGAACTTTTTCCATTCAGCCAACGTTAGGGTTTTAAACCCTAAACTGAGCTTTTCCATGCAATCAACATTAGGGTTTTAAACCCTAAGCTGAGCTTTTCCATTCAGCCAGCATTAGGGTTTTAAACCCTAAACTGAGTTTTTCCATGCAATCAGCATTAGGGTTTTAAACCCTAAACTGAATTTTCCTTTTAGTCAGCATTAGGGTTTTAAACCCTAAACTGAACTTTTTCCTTTCAGCCAGCATTAGGGTTTTAAAACCCTAAACTGAGCTTTTCCATGCAATCAGCATTAGGGTTTTAAACCCTAAACTGAATTTTTCCTTTGTTTGGCGTTAGGGTTTTAAACCCCAAACCGAACCTCTCCCCAGCTAGCCGGTGTTAGGGCTCCAGCCCTGAACTGAGCATGCATATCCAATCAGTATTAGGGTTTTAAACCCTAAACTGAATTTTCCTTTTGGTCAGCATTAGGGTTTTAAACCCTAAACTGAACTTTTCCCTTTCAGCCAGCATTAAAGTTTTAAACTCTAAACTGAGCTTTCCCATGCAATCAGCATTAGGGTTTTAAACCCTAAACTGAATTTTCCTTTTGGTCAGCATTAGGGTTTTAAACCCTAAACTGAACTTTTTCCTTTCAGCCAACATTAGAGTTTTAAACTCTAAACTGAGCTTTCCCATGCAATCAGCATTAGGGTTTTAAACCCTAAACTGAATTTTCCTTTTAGTCAGCATTAGGGTTTTAAACCCTAAACTAAACTTTTTCCTTTCAGCCAGCATTAGAGTTTTAAACTCTAAACTGAGCTTTTCCATGCAATCAGCATTAGGGTTTTAAACCCTAAAAACTGAATTTTCCTTTTAGTCAGCATCAGGGTTTTAAACCCTAAACTGAACTTTTTCCTTTTCAGCCAGCATTAGAGTTTTAAACTCTAAACTGAGTTTTTCCATGCAATCAGCATTAGGGTTTTAAACCCTAAACTGAATTCTTCCTTTGTTCGGCGTTAGGGTTTTAAACCCCAAACCGAACCTCCCCCAGCTAGCCGGTGTTAGGGCTCCAATCCTGAACTGAGCATGCATATCCTCTTTCATCAATTTTATGAACTTCCTGGTGAATAATTAACGAAATTTTCCTAGTGAAACTGGGGCAGAAAATTTCGTTCGTTTGTTTGTTTTTTTTTTCCCCGCAGGTCTAACCTCGAGCCACACGGATCGAAATGTCCCACGAAATAAGTCTCAACTCAGAATCAAAGAAGAAAAAGAGATGTCCCAAGATTCGGAGTAAATGGAAGGCGGATTGACTCCAGCATTTAATTGAGGTCTTGAACCCTGCCAATCGCGCCCCACTCAGTATCCCAAAGATTAAACAGGTCTCCACAACTCGCAAGCATCAAGATTCAGATCGGAGTCTACAAGCAGAATCAGCTAAGACCCAAGATCAAGTCGTAAAAGAATCATAGATAGGAATCTTGTAACTAGCAGTTGACACACACATAAGTAGTTAGCTCAGTTTCCAATTTCCATTCGGTTGTAATAAGGCAGTCAGTAACGTAGCAGTGACAACAGCAGCAGCAGTAGCAGCAAGCATCGCAATCCCATGGTAGTCCCAGCTACCAAAACCTCCCGAACTACATTGACCTGATTCCTGTTTAGCCCAGGATATGTAGGAAATCTTTGAGGCAAGATTCGGTCAGATCTTTCAAAAAAAAATGCTTCATACGGAGTGGTCTATAGGCAAAAATCGCTCATACACGCTCACTTTGTCTTTGCACGAAAACCCTTCGTGTTTTCCGAACAAAGAGGGGCAGCTGTGAGCACGTGATTTTTGTTTCGCACGACAATCGCTCCAAAAAGGAATAAAAAAATAATAATTGGCCCTGCTGTACAATTTTGAATTTCTGTGCGGCACCTTGTTGATTTATTTGTGACTTCGGCCCGTTTTTATTTATTTACTTTATTAAAAATAAAATTCAAAAATATATGTGTCCTGCATAATTCAAACCGTAATCCGGTCGTTAAATAGAAAATCATGAATAGGCATCTTCGTCCGTGATTTTATTTTGTTTAACTTTACTTGTTTGAAATATTTTAGTGTGCAAATAATTGTATTGAGTGTGTATTTAATTTTAATTTGATTTTGGCTTAGTTTTGTTTTAAAATAAAAAGGAAATAAATAAAATAAAATTAAAAAAAAAAGGGTCCCTTCATTCTTCCGGACTTGGGCCAATTTTAACAAAATTGGCCCAAACAAACAGCCCAAGACCCAGGCCTGCCCGGTCCAGGCCACCTGATGCCCAGGACGTCCAAACGACGTCGTTTGAGTCGTGCCTGATCTGGGCCGTTGATCTCAGAATGATCAACGGCCAAGATCAATCCCCCGTAACCCGCCAACAAACCCGACCCGTCTCACCCGGACCGACCCCAAACCTTTATCCTTGAAACGACGTCGTCCCTTGTTAGCCAAAGGATCCTGGCCCTTCATCTCATCTCATCCAACGGCCATGATCCATTTGCTCACTAACTATATAAACTCCTAACACTACCCTGCCCCCCTATCCAAACCCCAGCCTTCATCGTCTTCACCATAATCCCCTAAAACCCTAGCCGCCCCTGCGTACTTTCGCCATGAAAGCCGGCGGCATGGATGCCGGTGACCTTCCCCTGAACACCATAGAACCCCCATGCCATCCTGAACCCAAATCTACCAACCCCATGCTTCAAATCTTATCCCACCTTCTCGAATCTTCATTTGAAGATTCGAGTCGGAACCTAATCTACACCGATCTGCTTCAAATTCATACCAGACACTCCCCAGACCCCCCTCGTGACCAAACCATACTTGGTTTGGTCTGAATCTGATCAGGGAAGCCTGAATCCCAGATCTAAGTTTCGAAAGTTTTGTGTTCCTTCATCACTGGCCCATACCAGTCTGAGCCAAAGAGATTAAGGTCTAATGGACCTTAATCGAAGTGTTTCTCATCTGAGAAACACTTCGATTAAAGTCCGTTCAGCCTTAAGAAAGGTCTGTCCAAATCCGGGTTCGAACTTTTTAACTTTTCAAGTTTAAGGTGAGTCTGCTTTCTTTCCTTTATTTGTTTTTAGTCTGTGTGATTTGTTTTAAAAGACTTTTCATATTTTTTTCTAATTTTATCAACTTTTGTTTGTCCACTTTGTTTGAACCTCTGTGTTTGTCCGAATCCCTCCCCTCCTATTCTGATAAGGCATGTGTATTGGTTGTATTCCCAAATTTGTACTGACTAGCTGATTCCTCGAAGTACAATTCTGTGTTAATCAGTATAAGTCGAGTCGTGTGTCCCATACTTCTGAATGTCTGATTTTTTGCTACGATTGTGTATGTTAATGCTAATATAGTCGAGTCAACATGTGTCGTCAATTAATTTCAAATGTCCGAACAATAACAAATCGATGTACTTCTGCTAAGCATTTGTTGAGTCAATTAAGAACCAGTTTTTGTTTACTTATAGTTGTTTGAATCGATCAGTAATGTAAAAAGGATTGTTTGGTTTAAATTCTGAATTGGAAGGCATGTGCACTCGTGCACAGCATGTGCCTTGGTGCACCTCATGTGCTTTGTGCACAGCCTGTGGCCTGCATAAAGGTCTTTGTTAAGTTTTAAACAATTTGACAGCATATGCTGTCAGATACATTCTACTGCCCATGCCTGGCTTTAGTTTAAAGGAGCATTTAAACCTTTTAAAAGTGAAATCTGTCAGGGAATGTTGATGGGGTTTAATACTTAATTAGCTAAAGTTGGAATTGAAAATTGAAGGCACATGGGAGGGGTACTGTGATTTCTGAAAACAGGCTGTTAAAAAGAGTAGGATAGAGGCTTATAAAAGAGGGGATAGACATACAGAAAGAGGACTGGGCTTTGAGGGTTGGTAAAAGAAAAACATACTGTGAGGAGTTTGGAAAGGAGAGCTGAAATACATACAAAATAGATACACATAGATAGAGAGAGATTAAGGGATAGAAGGGATACAACCAACAATCAGAAACTTTTTCCTCCTATTATTATTGGGTTTTCAGTTGTTTCAATTTGTTCAAATCAATTCTGATTCTTTGAAATTCCAGTTGTGTCTATTAGTCGAGTGTTTTCATTGGTTTACTACTGGTTTGGTCTATCTGGAGTTCTGATTCTACTCCACTGGGTTTTGCTGTTATTTGGCTATTGCTTTTCTATTGGCCATAGTTGCATTTCTGCACTCGAGCCTGTTTCTTGCTGTATTGCTTTGCCTGCTGCTATTCTGCCCTGCTGCTACTGTTTAAGTGTTGTTACTGCTGCTGCATTTGTTCATTGTTACTCTACTGATTGCCCTCTTCTTCAATTGCAAATACTCCCAGGTACACAACCTTTGAACCATGTATTGTTGAAAGTTTGAAGTTGAAGCAGAAATAAAGAAATGAACATCAGTTAATGTTATAGCATTGGTGTAAAAAGATAGTTCGAATGTAGTTGGGCCTGTATTCTTTTTTGTAAACTGCAAGTATCCTGTATGAACTAGCATACATTCTGTTTAAGATGAACTGTTAGATAGCATGGCTCAACAGTAATGACAGTATGACATAGACAGCATGTTTGATTTAGTATACATTCAGTTCAGCATAACACTTGTTTGGTTTAGTTATGGCTTTATAACATAGAGTCATGGTAAGCACTTGTATGTATTCTGCCTAGACCACTGAATTGACAAATCTGTGGTACTAGGTCCGGGATAAATGTATCCCAAACAAACTCTCATGCGGTCGCATTAAGAGTTTGGCTATGAAGGCCAGCTTTCCTGTCAGATTAGGTGCTCCAATATAAGTTCGATGTTGGGTCTCGGTATAGATTTTTGTTTTGAAATAATGTGATGAATGTTGAGGGAAGCTAGTAGTCGTTTTGAGGTCAATTAGTCGTAATTTTCCTAATAAAACAACCGATTTCGTTTATCAATTTCAAATAGGTTAGAGTGTTAAAATAGAACCTGGAGGTCGTTAAACATAACTCAATATATGTTGTTAGTTTGTTTGCAATCTCACTTAGCGAATTAATAAGCATATCCACTCGATGAAGACAAAGCATGAGGGGACCCTCACTTCATGAACAATCAATCAGGTAATCAAACAAGTTTAGGTTCGGCAAACATAATAAGGATTCAGTCTGTATTTGTTCAAACAAGCAAAGTTCGGCATCATCCTTCTCTTTAAAGATAAACGTAGTAGAAATGTAGTCACTGTAGGGTACCCTTCTAAAATAATGAGACGAGCCTCGCCGAATAAAAATGCAAATTGCGGGGCCCTCAATAATTGATCATGATAAATACTTAGAATTTGGGACGGAATGTTTAGTGAATTCCACTGCCTTCCCCAAAGATAATAACGCGTTTAGATTCTTTAGGCGCGACTTAATTAAATTACATTCTTAAATTCGGGTTCACATTTATGTGACCCAAATTCAAATCTCAACGGAGTCGAAATGTGTTAACAACTACGGGTGCATTGATTGTGACGTGGTTCGAGATGCATTTTCACGACGTTGCAATTCTATAAAAAATAAATGATAATAATAAAAGCGGTTTAAACTTAATAAAAGCACATAAGTCATAACATATATTTAAATCAGATATTTAGCCATTATAACAATTTAAGCGACCGTGCTAGAACCACGGGATTCGAGGGTGCCTAACACCTTCCCTCGGGTCAACAGAATTCCTTACTTAGAATTTCTGGTTCGCAGACTTCATTTGGAACAATCGAATATTTTCCTCGATTTGGGATTCAAGATAAACCGGTGACTTGGGACACCAAAAGCCAAACCTTTCCCAAGTGGCGACTCTGAATTAAATAAATAATCTCATTTCGAATATTGTCACTTAAATTGGAAAAACTCCCTCGCGCATTTAACCCTTCGGGGCGGGCGCGCAAAAAGGAGGTGTGACAAAATGTATTCCTCTTTTATATGGGCGGGCTCCCAACTTCTGGACTTGAAATTTAAAGACTGAAATGTATTCCTCTATTATATGGGCGGGCTCCCAACTTCTGGACTTGAAATTTAATAATTGAAATGTATTCCTCTGTTATATGTGCGGGCTCCCAACCTCAACCAACAACTTTGAAAAATAAATTGCCATTCAGTACTTCAGGGGGGGCTTCTTACCTCAACAACAACTTCAAAAAATAAATCGCCATTCTGTTCTTCAGGGGGGGGCTCCTGACCTCAATCACAACTTTGAAAATAAATCGTCATTCCTTTCTTCAGGCAGGCGAGATTTCAACAACTTCGAAAAATAAATCGTCATTCTGTTCTTTAGGGGGCTCCTGACCTCAACAACAACTTCGAAAAATAAATTGCCATTCCGTTCTTCAGGGGGGGATCCGCTCCTGACCTCAACAACAACTTCAAAAAATAAATCGTCATTCTATTCTTCAGGGGGGCTCCTGACCTCAACAACAACTTCGAAAAATAAATCGCCATTCCTTTCTTCAGGCGGGCGAGATTTCAACAACTTTCGAAAAATAAATCGCCATTCTGTTCTTCAGGGGGGCTCCTGACCTCAACAACAACTTCGAAAATAAATCGTCATTCTGTTCTGCAGGGGGGCTCCTCACCTCAACAACTTCGAAAAATAAATCACCATTCTGTTCTTCAGGGGGGCTCCTGACCTCAACAACAACTTCGAAAAATAAATCGACATTCTGTTCTTCAGGGGGGGCTCCTAACCTCAATCACAACTTTGAAAATAAATCGTCATTCCTTTCTTCAGGCGAGCGAGATTTCAACAACTTCGAAAAATAAATCGTCATTCTGTTCTTCAATGGGGGCTCCTGACCTCAATAATAACTTCGAAAATAAATCGTCATTCTGTTCTTCAGGGGGGGCTCCTGACCTCAACAACAACTTCGAAAATAAATTGTCATTCCTTTCTTCAGGCGGGCGAGATTTCAACAATTTCGAAAAATAAATCGTCATTCTATTCTTCAGGGGGGGCTCCTGACCTCAACAACAACTTCGAAAATAAATTGTCATTCTGTTCTTCAGGGGGGCTCCTAACCTCAACAACTTCAAAAAATAAATCGCCATTCTGTTCTTTAGGGGGGGCTCCTGACCTCAACAACAACTTCGAAAAATAAATCGACATTCTGTTCTTCAGGGGGGCTCCTGACCTCAATCACAAATTTGAAAATAAATCGTCATTCCTTTCTTCAGGCGGGCGAGATTTCAACAATTTCGAAAAATAAATCGCCATTCTGTTCTTTAGGGGGGGCTCCTAACCTCAACAACAACTTCGAAAATAAATCGCCATTCCTTTCTTCAGGCGGTCGAGATTTCAACAACTTCAAAAAATAAATCGTCATTCTGTTCTTCAGGCGGGGCTCCTGACATCAACAACAACTTCGAAAATAAAGCGTCATTCCGTTCAGGGGGCTCCTAACTGCTACAAAATAGACAAAACAAAGGAAATTTTCTGCCCCAAATTGCACTAGGAAGTTTTGTGAATTGTTAGCAATATTGTAAACCACTTATACTATTGATGCAATGGTGAGAATAAACTAATGACTAGGCTAGGATGTGCGTCTCCTATGAGTAAAACCAAAAACTCTGACTAGAAGATGCGTCTGCTATCCTAAAACCTGAATGAACCAAACTTAAGAAATGCGTCTCCTAAAGATGAATTTAAATGGTCAAGACTAGGAAGTGTGTTTCCTAAGGGTGAATTTAAATGACCAAGACCAGGAAGTGCGTTTCCTATGGGTGAAACTTCAATGACTCAACCTGGAAGTGCGTCTCCTATGACTGAACTATTGATTTAGGAAGTGCGTCTCCTATGGGTAAAAATAAACTTAGTAGGAACTGTGTCTCCTATGGGTAAAAATAAACTTAGGAGGAAGTGTGTCTCCTATGGGTAAAATAAACTCAGGAGGAAGTGCATCTCCTATGGGTAAAAATAAACTTAGGAGGAAGTGCGTCTCCTATGAGTAAAATAAACTTAGGAGGAAGTGCGTCTCCTATGGGTAAAAATAAACTTAGGAGGAAGTGCGACTCCTATGGGTAAAATTAAACTTAGGAGGAAGTGCGTCTCCTATGGGTAAAAATAAACTTAGGAGGAAGTGCGTCTCCTATGGGTAAAAATAAACTTAGGAGGAAGTGCGTCTCCTATGGGTAAAAATAAACTTAGGAGGAAGTGCGTCTCCTATGGGTAAAAATAAACTTAGGAGGAAGTGCGTCTCCTATGGGTAAAAATAAACTTAGGAGGAAGTGCGTCTCCTATGGGTAAAATAAACTTAGGAGGAAGTGCGTCTCCTATGGGTAAAAATAAACTTAGGAGGAAGTGCGTCTCCTATGGGTAAAAATAAACTTAGGAGGAAGTGCGTCTCCTATGGGTAAAAATAAACTTAGGAGGAAGTGCGTCTCCTATGGGTAAAATAAACTTAGGAGGAAGTGCGTCTCCTACAACAAAATATAACTTGAAAACCCAGACTTGGAAATGTTTTTCCTAGTGGTGATGTGTGATCTTCTCAATAGCCTTTGCGTAAGCAGAATTGAGGCATGACACCTGAAAATTTCAACCTTCCCAGCTTTGATATGAACATAGCTTCCATCCCTGTTTCAAACAAAGAAAACTTGTGAGTTTAAACATGGTGGTTGGTTGCGATACTTCTGCTGGGATGCTATCAACCATTTTCCCATCTATGCGTTGTCTGACCATCTTGAACTGGGCTGATACCTTCCGACCTTCTTGACGATTCCTTATTCACAAACCTCTTAACCATTTTCCTTGTCTCCTTATCTGACCTCATGTATTTTCATGCCAGTTGATTTCACTTGAAGATCTTGCATGTTCGTTCATTGATTAACCACTCCTTCCCTCGTCTGTGTTACTGAAATACTTTTTCCCGGTGCAGACCCAATATCTTCTTTTGCGGTACTGTCGGTGAACTGGCATTTCCCTAACCTTTGAGTCTCCTATGAATTTCCCAATTATGTCCATTGCTTTCCGCGTTATTCTTTCTTGATTTTCCGCTGGCCTTGGCCTTATAACCCTCGATTTCTGCTGGGGATATCCTTCTTGACACTGGTCCATCCTTTTGTCAATCTCATCATCGAATATACCCTCGGTTCAATCCCCCTGGCCCTCTTTTTGTTGCACTGTACCTGAATTGAATATGGACCAATCTTGGGTATTTTGCGCGAACCTCAAAGCACGTTGACTATTACCAGCTCATTGTGCTTGTTCTTTCCTGACTTATACCACTTTGACGTACTAGTCAGATCTCGTCTTGCATAATTGGAAAGCTGATGGTAAATTTTGAAATCATTTCTCGCTTGTTCTGACCAAAGAGACTCAAGAAGAGGAAATGGCAAAGGTAAAAGGAACAGAGTAAAAGGCAAAAAGAAAGAGATGACTCTCTAATAAGAAAACTACTAAGTAAAACCTATCAGATGTGGATATCGACTCTATTGGCCATAACATGCACATGTGACCTATCCTCCGTCGTTAATCGCCTCTCACAATCTTCGTCTGGTGCTTTCCTGTATGATTCTCAATCTTTATTCGACTTGTAGTGCCCGAAGGGTTTTCACTATCAAGCCTCTCTCATTTTGGTTTTTTCTCTCAACTTATAGCCGCCTCAAGGTGCCTGTGAAGGTTTCCACCGATAAGACTCTCTCATTTTGGTTTTTCTATCGGGGATCAGAGTGTTATTCTCGACTTCCATTTGCATGACTCGGCATCTTTCGAAGACTAGTCAAAATGTCTTTCTGTGGACCGTAACGTGGGGTTTTGGATAGGGCTAGAAAGAAAGGGTGTTAGCGGCTCAAAACGAATCAATTTGGGTTCAAAATTTACAACCTTCAAAACCAAATTTCTTTACATCAAACACAACTTCTGCACTAGTTTCTTGCTTGGGAATTTTTATTTTTGTTACACTATGCACACTATGCACACTATGACCGAGCCGTGAAGCGCCTACGTATCCTCTTTGAGGAATCAGGTCAAACGTAGTTCCCAATTCCTCTTTTGTTTCTCTTTCTCATTTCTCTTTTCTCATTTCTCTTTTGTTGTTTTGTTGTTTCTGTTGTTTTCTTTTCCTTTTTCTTTATCTTCCATGCTTGTGTTTTCTAATCTTTGCTACTGATTCCGAACGAGGGGTACGAAAGAAAACCAATAAGGCTAAAAAGGGTTAACGAAAGATAAAGTGTTTAGATAGCAGGATAAAATGTCTTCTCATTCCAATCTTCAAAACATGCCAAACACAAACAAACCCATTAAATATTCGCTACATCTTCTGATTGTGCCGGACTTGATAACCATATCCACACATTCGCCTTTTCATTTATCATTTTTAAAGCACCGTTGGGCAACACTCTCACTTGCTTTTTCGTTTTTTCTTTATGTTTTATTTGCCCGAGTTTCACGTGGCTCGGGCTTCAAAGGATCTCAAGCTGTTCCTATTTCCCTTAAGTGTCCCGAACATCTCCCAATGGCTTTATGATTAACTTTTAAGATTAGGCCTAAACTGTGCACGCATGTCATGTCACTAGAATCGGCATTGAACAAAGATAAAGGATAAAAGAATTAAACAAAGAAGATGACTGAAAGTAACATAAGACCGGAATTTGCGTTAGACAGGCGGTGAAACGATTCGTATAACAAAACAAGCAAAACAACTGGGGTACAACCTAGGAACAAACCTAAAACGAACCTAGACAACACCAAACAAACCACTATGACAAAAATGGAAAGATAAGAGGATTTGACACAAGACAAAATCCGGATTACAACCCTGCAAATAACCTGGACAACAGAAATGATAACAAAATGAACCACCAAAACTCCTCCCTGACTAACCAAGAAAGGAGTGTCTTTCCAATTGTCAAGCTCAGCATCTTAGCCACTAAATTCGGCATCAACATTACTGGGACCTCCACCAGCTTCCATCTCATTGTTCTTAACAAATTGATTTTGGGTTCCCTTCGCGGGCTCGTTCTTAAGAACCACCTCTGATGGCACTAAGAACTCTGCAACACGCGGACCTCCGAGGATCTCAGAAGACTTCTCATATTCCTTTTCAAAACAAGACATATTTGACATATGCATCTCATTACGACTAGGCGACGGACTTTGGCTAGTGTCTATTGCATCTGGGTTTTGCATGACAACGTCACCTGCATCAATAAGCTTTTGGATTGCTTTCTTTAGCTTCCAACACTTCTCTATGTCATGTCCCGGGGCGTCTGAGCAATATGCGAACCTTCGAGATAAATCAAACTTCTTTGACAGAAGGTTTGGCATTTTTATATGAATCGGCTTCAACATGTCCAATTGCTTCAACTTTTGGAACAAGCCGACATATGATCCTCCAACATGGGTGAAAGCCTTTTCTTTTTTCAGCAACCTCTCATTCTTAAATGCTTGATTGGGCCGGAAACCTGATCCAGAGGGCTTTTGGTAGGCTTGTGAGGGTGGATAGGCATTTTGCAGAGCTGGGTACTGGGAAAGTGAAGCATGTTTTGGGAGTCCTGTGGAGAGAAGTAACGTTGGGGAGGGGAGTAGAATTGGGAGAATATAGTTGGATGACGAATGATGGAGCTACTCGGGTGGCTAGAAAAGCTGTTATAAGCGGGTAGATATGGAGAGTATGGGGGATCATCCGTCATTGTGTTAGGTGCTTGGGTAAGGACAGAGTTCAAACAGCTAGACGGTGGTGGGGGTGGTGCTTTCCCAGTTATCCATGCCCGATACATGTCTGCCACATGCTGTCTCAACATTCTTACCTCTTCTACCAACCCGTAGTCCTGTTCAACCAACTGCTTTCGGGCATCGGTACCAACCCGCTCAGTTCTGTTGCTCTCTGCCATTGTCTTTTGCCTTTGTGTTGCAGGGAAGCGTTACTTTAGAATCACAACCAACTACCTTTCTGATTATTGAAAGAGGACAAAATGGAAGCAACCTATTAGGGTTTTTAACAGATAAGAAAACACACATTAAGGATGCAATGCAACTAGGCAATTAACCCTTTCTATTATGCATTTGCTTCAGTTATGTGCGTCATTCCGGCTTCTTGTAATTGTGCTCCCTTTTTTTTCTTTTTTTTTTTCTTTTTAATGGTGCTCGAATCTTATGTGGATTGCCTACGTATCATGTCCCCGCATGAATCAAACCGGGCGTAGTTCTGCCACATAAAAGGTAAACAACAATAAAATATTTTTGGAATCACTTAAAGACGAACAACAGACTCGAAAGTCAAACGGCCCACATACTCTAATCAAAAGAAATACAAACTCAAGAAAAATAAAATGACAGATTCCTGCCTCTATATGCCGATTTTAACCAAACGACTGTTTTTGCAAATGTGGCCCCTTCCCAATTTCACATGAATTTTGAGGCCGGGAAGATTATTTTATGACACTTCACAAACTTGTCCGTTCTTTTACGAAAATAGCCTTTTGACAACTGAGAGATACTCTAAGGCTATCTCGGCAAGAACGGTTTAAGACACCGCCGAAGTTGGCTCGGCTTAAAAAATCTAAACGGTATTCTTGACCACTGACTCTTTTTCTTATTATTTTTCAAATTAAAATAAAATAAAAGACTGGGTTTTGCCAACGCGGCCTTTCAGCACCTCGGGGACGAAGATTTTAAGGTTGGGTTAGCTAACCGGCCAAAATTCCAAAAACATGACCAAAGGTGGCCGTTTATGCAAAGTCAGCCTTCCGGCGTCCTATTTGGGAACATTCGGCTATTTCTAATAAAAACAACATCACCCAACTCTATGACGAAAAATTAAAATTTTTGACATTTTTTGGCTATTTTTGCAAAAGGGGAGGTTGGACCCGATGAGGGCTGCCTACGTATCTCACATCCTGTGAGAATCAAACCGGCGTAGTTCGGGCCGCGACAATAAACTAATTCTGACAACAAGACTTGTTTAAACAAATTACACTAGAAAAACATTTTTTTTTCACAAAATTTTGGTAGAGTTCGCCGGTAACTCAAAATTATCTTTCTACACTGCTATTTTTTTTCTTTTTCACAATTTTTCAAAAATTCCTGATTTCAGAAGCTGGTCAGCATGCAGATTTGAAGCAAATAAATGTGCAAAACAAACAGGATGCAACAGGATCGTCTTTTTTCATTTCAGGTTGCTTGTCCTAGACGAACCCAACCCCTGTGTTGAGTCCCCTAAGTCAAATGCAACATGATGCAAATAAACGTTCCTACTAGGGATCCGGCATGAAGTCAAGTTATTCTAGGTTCAACCTGGGTATATGTTCTAGATAGTGTACCCGAGCGGACAACTCGAACTGAGGAAGGAGCTCCTTTCCGGGAACCAAAAGGCCAGCCGACTTAGAAACTTTTCGAGCCTCTTTTATTTCAGGGTATGACACTAATAGAATAGGGAGTCTCAACCAGTAAGCACATCCCCGGAGGTGAGAAGAGAAGGTTTCGGCACAGTTTATATGTACAGTTCAAATAATATCAAAACGGTAAAAAAGCATCATTTTGCACATTTAAACTCAATCATACGATAAAGCCAAATACAACAATTATTCTAAGCTCGAATTTCTAACCTTGAACCAGTGGTTCTAGCTAAAGTCCCCAACAGAGTCGCCAGAGCTGTCACACCTCCTTTTTCACCCGCGTCGCCGCAAAGGGACGCGGAAGGGAGTTTTTCCAATTAAAGGACAATCGAAAGGGGATTTGTTTATTTATTTCAGAGTCGCCACTTGGGAGATTTATGGTGTCCTAAGTCACCAGTTTAATCCCGAATCGAGGAAAATATTGACTCTGTTTAACAGTCTGCGCACCAGAAATCCGATAAGGAATTTTGTTAACCCGGGAGAAGGTGTTAGGCATTCCCGAGTTCTGTGGTTCTAGCACGGTCGCTCAACTGTCATATTCGGCTTGATTATCTGATATAATACATGTTGGACATATGTGTGAATTTTAACTCTTTATCGCTTTTATTATTATTATTATCGAGAATTGCAACATCGTGAAAATACATCTCGAACCACGTCACATCAATGCACTCGTGGTTGTTGGCACATTTCAACTCTATTGATATTTGGATTTGGGTCACATAAATGTGCACCCGAGTTTAAGAAGATAACCTTATTAAATACGCGCCTAAAGCGACTAGCGTATCATTATTTTGGGCAGGGCCGTGAAATTTTGCTAAACGACCCATCCTGAAGTCTAAGTATTTTAAAACAAATTATTGAGGGCCCCGCAACTTGTGCGTTTTATTGGGCGAGGCTCATCTCGTTTATTTTAAAAGGATAATCCTAAAGTGCCTACATTTTTTCTATTAAATTTGTCTCTAAAAATGAAAGAGAAAATGTCTTAATTTATTTACATGCTTACGAGTTGTTATAGTCGGGTTCCGAACGCAATTTGTTAAATCAGAATGTAAACACAAAATGGACAGCCCGTTGGCCAACGTGGGCCCAGGCCCAACGTGTATGGCACAAAACTGGACCTGGGCCATCTCATTCACATGTTACTTCCTAGTTACATTATACTACGCATGCTCACAGTTTGTCAAATTATAGAACTTGGCAATCTAATTTTTATCCTAAACCATTTACATGCTGAAATTAACCAATAGTATCTAGCTAAACAATATTTCTACAAGTTTCGAAACGGGCTATTCGTTTAATGAGCTAACTATTGAATGTTTAAGAATAGTCTAAATCAGCTAACATGCTTTTTGTTACATGATAATCATCAAACAATAACGAACTAACTGAACAGAGCTGCTACACCATTTTGTTTTACTATCAATACATAGACAGTTCGTCCACTAAGCTACTGTCAGATGTTCCATTATATATGTTAAACAACTACATGATTCTGATTAGAGGAAGCTAAATAATGTATATATACAACTAAAATTCAGAATATAACTAAGATAAATTCAGAACTTCAACTCTTCATTTCATATTCATGCTTCATGTTTCAGCTTACAGTAACCAGCGTGTCAGTTGTGTACCTGATATTGGAAGTAAAAGAAGAGGAAGATCAGCAGAAATGTAGTAGCATATAACAACAACAACACCCCACAACCAGTAACAACCAGCAACGAGAAATCAGTGACAGATTTTAAAATCAAGCAAAAATCCAGCAATAACTAGTGAAGTAGTAGCAAATAACCAACCAAACTCAAAGAACAAAACAAATGAAAATCCAAAAACGCCAACAACAATCAATGGGCAGAAACAAAGTGAACCCTATTTAGATTGAAAGACCAGTTAATGTTTAACCTTTAAATTCTGACCCCTCTGTATATCCAGTGTATGCAGATTGTATATCGGGTGTATACTATTCTCTCTTTAAATTTCCAGAATGTTTTTTTTCTATTCCGAAAAATTCTCAAATCTCTCTTAATATTCAGTAAATTTTCTCACACTCTCTTCAAAAAAAATCCGTCTTCGAATCTCCTTCAATATTTCCGGATCCCTCCTCCAATCTCTTAATATTTAGAAAACCTCCTCTTATTTGTGTCAAGCTCTCCTTCTTTATAGCCAAACTTTGAAGCACTTAAATTAAATCCCACCATCTTCTACCCATCCCCCTTTTGAATTCCACTACCTAATGTTTTGTCCTCCACTATATTAAACAATGTATTAATTCCCACTAACACATATCTTTTCTTTATTTAATTCCCTTATTCTCCACTACCGCATGCTTTGTCCCTCATTATATTAAACAAATATATTATTCCCCACCATTATGTCTTGTCCCCCACTACGTATTATTTTATGTATTATTTTAATATATTAGCGCTTAGTGGACAGAACACTCAAATTAAATAATTGTTCAAATTTTAAATTCCAAAAATACCCCTCTGAAATTACTGAAATTACCATTCTACCCCTGAAAATACTGCAATTTACCATTCTACCCCATCAGTTATAACCAATTCCTAATCAAATTTCATCAACAAATTTAAGCTAGAAAATCAGATTATGTCAAGTATCATCAAAACAAAGACTAAGGATTCAGAGAACCAAACCATATGATGAACAATAAAGAAACAACTGAAATCATTTTGACTGAACAATATTTTTAACAACAAACATACTTTCCGATTCAATAACAGTAACAAATTGAACATAACAAACAAGTAGATTCAAGTCACTAAACTCAATAATCAATTGAACTTCAAATTAAATCTAACAACATTACAACCAACACACTTCTATATTAAACTAAACAAGAACAAATGAATAAAAACAAACTGAGGAAATAATCAAGAAATGATAAACAACGAACAAGAAAAGAATCAAACATATACTGATTTCAGATCCGAGAATATCAAACAAAATACAGACAGAAATGAAACTTAAACCAACTAACCGGAAATGACCGCAACGGAACAGAAACTCAGACAACAACCTCGACGTACCGGATCTCGACTCAACGAAAACCCACCTTCTCTTTTAACCTCGACAAACTCAGAACGACAAACGACGACCTTGACAGATTGAACCTGAAGAACGACGAGACAGATATGGTTATTTGGACGTGAGGCTGTGTGTGTGTGTTTTGAGCAGCTAGTCGTGGGGAGGACCTGCTGGTCGGAGATCGCAACTGGATGAAGGAGAAGGCAGCCATGGACATGGAAGCTGAAGCTGGAGATCGACGGACGTGAGGGCTGCTAGTTTGGTGATGGTTTTTACGGTGATTGGATGGCTGCTAGCTGGCGAAGAAGAAGACACATCAGTCGTGGTTGCTGCTGGACGTCAAAGCAGCAGCGTGAGATGAAGAAGAAGAAGCAACAAGTGAAGTTGGGGGTCGACGCAGCAGCGCTGCTGCTCGTCAATGGCGGACGGGGGGGGGGGGGGGGTCGACTGGTTTTTTTTTTCGCGACTGGAGGGGTCGTTTAGACGTGAGGATGGAGGTGACGATGTGAAGGGGAATGGGCAGCCATGGGAGGGGGCGTTGGAGCTGGGGGGTTGGTTTGGAGAAGAAGAAGAGAGGGGGGCGGGTAGCTTTAGGTTAGGGTTTTCAAAATGAAAAATGAAAAAATGGAAGAAGGGGGGTTGGGATTTGTTTGGGTTATGGGGCGGACTGGGTCGGGTCGACCCGGTGGGGGTTATTTGGTTTGGGCCTAGTTGATTTAAATTAAAAGGTGGCCCAATCTGATTTTCTTCTTCTTTAATTGTTTTTTTTCTTCTTTTATTTTTTCTTAAACTAAAACTAAATTCTAAAAAGTCTTAATTATCCTATAGAACTAAATTAATTTATAAAAGTGCAAATTAACTCTTAATAACAATTAACACACAATTAAATAGCAATTACGATAAAATCACACAATTTAGACATTAAATGCTAAAAATACAACGTACATTATTTTTATGATTTTTTTGTTCTTGTAAAAACAAACTTAATTGCTCCTAATTGTAGAATTAAATCCTACATGTAAATGCGACATATTTTTGTATTTTTATTAATTTAACAAATAAATATGCACAGACAAATACCAATAATTATCCAAAAATACCACGAAAATTCTCAAAATTGCACACAAAGGAAAATTATTTTATTTTGAATTTTTGGGAGTAATTCTCACATAGGACAAAAATCACGTTTTTACAAACTTTATGTCAGCTGGTCAGCTTTTTCAGTTCGACAAGACAAGACACACATAACGTACTATCTAATGGCGTTATATTTTGCGTGTTAAATATCATGATGTTGACAAGACAACTTTATGTCAGCTGGTCAGCTTTTTTCAGTTCGACAAGACATCATACACATAATACATATACAAATAATTTTATTAAATTATTATTTAAATAGGTAAAATGAAAAAGTACAAATCATAGTTAACAAACATAATTTTATTCCATAAATCTTGCAACATAGACATAACAACTAATTATTACAACGTCAACTCATGGGTAGTTAGGTACACTAGAAGAACACTCACTACGGGCTTGATTAGTTTTGCCACCCAAACTACCTGAAGGACATTTACAACGGTCGTGTCCTGTTTGCGAGCATATACAACATTTGCGTGCATAAACAGTGTTACTAACATCCATTTGGTTCCGTATACGCGTTCTCTTCTGCACCTGTCTTTTATGCAAATAGGACTTGTTACACACCATTTTAAATGGTTCCGGAGGCCAATAATGCTCAGCACCCACTGGCTGCAACTGACCACTATATGTGTTTAGGTACTTGGAAACACTATATTGTTGATCAACATAGTTGGTCTCCGCATAACCAACACACTGAAAACACTTGATGGCATGTGAGCAAGGCATGTGGTAGATGGACCATTTCCTACAGGAGCATAACCTTGCAAATTTATTTACAGTATGTACATTATTACCTCGATTATTATGGATAGCGGTGCGAACTTCAAAAACACTTCTTTCGTTATCATACTGCAAAAATGAATGCCAATGTGCTCGCCGTCTGTATTTATCAAATCTCTTCATAGGCACTGGCATAAATTCAATACCCCTCTCCATCAATTTCGTTGCAGCTGCAGACCGCTCAACAAACCTCTCCGCCATCTGCTTGAACGACGTCTACACCATGGCTGTGACGGGCAATCCTCTTGCCGACTTCAATAACCCGTTGAAGGAGTCTGACACATTTGTAGTAAGAATTCCCCATCGTCTACCACTATCCGCATGCAACGTCCACTTTTCAGGGTCATGTCGCATTAATGAACGATAGGCTGCCTCGTCTTCTTGCCTGATAGAATCCATATGCCTCCGGAATTTATGCTGTTGGTGGTCTATTGCTGCCATCCACATCAAATCATGTAGATCCTTGTTGGGATGTGCCTTCTGGAAATTGGCCTTAAAGTGCCTCACACAGTAACAGTGGTATGCGTAAGGTTCTTGCCATGCAGGCAAGTTCTCCACAAAACTTAATATACCACCGTGCCGATCAGATATTAGACAAATACCTGAACGCTGTTTGACAACGTGCTCTTTCAAGTGGTTCAAAAACATCGTCCACGTCTCTATGCTTTCATTGGCACAAACAACAAAAGCTAGAGGAAATATCTGTCCATTAGCATCCACTGCTACGGCTATCAATAGCTTGATATCGTACTTTCCATAGACATGAGTTCCGTCTATGGATATTACGGGCCGGCAATGCGAAAAACCATCAATTGCTGGCTTAAACGCCCAAAACACTTAATTGAATATGTATTTTTGTGTTCTCGGACTCTGCTCAAGCTTTCATTCAACAACTGTCCGGGGGTTAAAGTGCTGCAGTGCGGCCATGTACTTTGGCAAAGATGCAAATGACCTATCCCAATTACCGTAGACAATTTCAAACGCTCATTTGCGCCCAAGAAATGCCTTTCTTTTCGTAATGGTATGGCCATATTCCTGGTGGACTGATGTAATGCACTCTTTGATTACCTTATGGACGCTTCGATGTGCGGAATATGTACAAGAGAAATCAAGTCAATATCCAAGTTGAAGTGATTCCCGTTGAATGTGTCCATTTCGCATGTGTGGGTGAGAATGTATTTACCCACTTTCCACATACCTGTCTTCTTCTTGGTCGCACGCAACATCCAATTACATGGCCAAAACCACCTGCAGCAAACATTCTTGTATACCATCGGACTTGACTCTTATACCTGCATCTCACGACACTCTTTTACGTTGTGCATTTTACAAGCCCTGCTTAAGCGTGCTTTATCAGGAAAAAGCATCCCCTTTGCAAGCACCGTTGGTCTAGACTCATCTCACATTGCTGTCTGGATTTCATCAAAATCCCTTGTGAGAGCTTCCACATCCGGCACGGTTGGCAAGTTATCAATGTAAGGAATCTCCCTTGAATGAAACGACACTTCGGACTCATACACTCTTCGTCTAGGGGGGTCTCTCTTTAAATCAGGTCCTTCCTCCTCATCCTGTTCATCACCATCCTCACAAAAAAAGGGTGTCTCGTCTTCGGATTCATCAGCATTGTTATCGTAATCTCTGTTTTGTTCCTCACTCTGTGCATCTGCTAGATCCCGATGTAATACATCATTTTTCATCAATTGAGTGAGTGCGGGTGGTTCAACTTGCTCGTTTTCACCGCACAACCAACAAAAATATAAGCTACTGAATTAATAAATGATTTCCATATGGCTATATCACTTCACTTACAAGTCGTAATGTGATGAAATTCCATGATGGACGTTTTCAATTAGGTGATGACTACCGGATGGGCCACTTGTAAAATTCATATCCGGCCGGTACCCCCTATTAAATATATGAGCGTTAATACAAATTCAATACGCCAAAAATATACATAATTAACACAAATGAAAATTGAAGTTTACCACTCGTCTTGTGAATTATGGAAAGCAGGGTATAAATTATTTTCTCGCTGCTCATTCACCGGCGGTGATAAGTTTAAATCAATGAAAACTCTTTCATCCGGAACCTGTCCGGCAAAAACTGCTCCAGAATAACCACCTGATGACTGAGGGTTATCTCTGCTACGCACAACCTCATTTTTTGGAACGTCTTCGACCTTCACGTACATCTCCAACATTGTGATTACAAGAAATTTCTGGCATTCGTCCAGAATCCTAAGAAAATCACTCAAAGTTTCATCATTGTCGATGTTAAACCCCGAGTAAAAAGCAACCCCTTGCGGAGTGACGGAATACGGATATCTTCCGGTTACTTTAAGTATCACTGAACGTTTCCTCACCCTCAGTTTTTTGCATAACAACGATATCAATTTATCGTACTCTATTGTAAGTGGCAATTTAACATGCCACTGAGCAGGTAAACTGTAGCCCACAGAGTTATTCTCCATCACAACCTCACCCCCCCAAATATAATGAAACTCTTATTCTACGCTCTTCAGACATAATGAAAAAATGCTGGAGAATTTAAGAACAATAAATGTTTCAACAAGAGTTAAAAAATTTTTTGGATGAATTTCTATACAATCTTTATTTTTGGATGAATTTCTATACATCTTTATAAAGGAAATGGCTAGCTGGAATTTTTTTTATATATATGTATAGCGCCAAAAAAGTTGGCACTATACGCTTTTGAATTATTGAAGTCTGGAATTATTGGTGGGGCCAGGAAAAAGGAGTATAGAGCCACAATACCTGGCGCTATACATTAATGATCTATGTATAGCTCCAGCTATTGTGGCGCTATACCTGTCCGTGTCAGATTTTACAGTGTAGCGCCACAATACCTGGCGCTATACATTAACGGTGTCGTTACTGTTGATGTATAGCGCCAGGTATTGTGACGTTATATATAAAAATATAACCTTTTTTACCACTTATTTGTGTAGTTTGAGTCCAAAAGAACCACATTTTGGTTTCGGACTCGAAGTTTCATCCCTGAATTATCATAATTGTATATGCTTTTGATTTTCAGTCTGCCTGAGGTGACCTCCCCTTATTAACCCATCGGTCAACATTAGTGTATGAAATTTTGGTTCTTAAACTAACATATTAGTTATAATTGTAGGGAAATGACATCGGAAAATAACGATAATAATAATTTAATAATATTATTTGTAAGCATACACACGAATTGGCTTGAGTCGTGCTAGGCATTGTCCTAAGAAACTATTTCAGTAATGTGAAATGTTTCCCCAGGATTAAACAAGTACATCTCTATTTATTTAGAAGATACATGAATCAACAAAATTAAATAATAAATCCAACAGGTTAGAATAAACCGGAGGGAAGAAATAATAACAACATATAATGATTTGGCCAATAATGGGAATAATAATTATAGAAATGATTAGCTAAAGAAGAAAGCAATGATTAGCTAAGAAAGTGTAAAGAAGACCCATTTTTTGTTGATATCATATGGATGACAAGAAGGCTATTTATAGAGGTACTTGGGATCTTCTTAAATTGCCAAATGTTTGATTGCATGAAAGATGATTGCCACTTGTTTATGGATTAGCTATTTGGCTACATATCTTCATGCAAAATGCCACATGATAGGTATTCATAGTCACTTGGCTTAGTAGAGCCATTTGTCACACAATCTTCTAAACCAATGCCACATGAAAAAGTCTTTTGACACATTACCAGCAATTATCAACAATCCCCCACATCAAAAGACTTTTTTTGTTTAGGAATACGGAGTAGGAAAGAGTAAGACTTGTTGAATTTGCATGATCTAAATGTAATAGGTTTGGTGTTTTCTGGACTATGAACCAAACTTAGATCAATAAAATTTAACTCACAAAACTACTGGTGAAGTATAATATTTCTATGAACTAATAATTCTTATTGTAAGTCAAAGATTTTATCAATCACATTCTAACCCCCGATAATTTTGCTGTTCAACGCGGTTTTGTGCCCAATAGGCCATGCGCGTGTCTGGTTATTCATGATAGCTCTAGAGACTAGGCCAAAATCTCATAGGAGCGTCCCACTCCACTCTCATATAGGTGAATTCATCAAGTGTATACTGCTTTTAAATACACCATTCATAAGGACTATGAATTTCATTAAGAGTTATAGCTCAGCCTCTCAATTAGTAGCAACCAGGGACTCTCTTTTAGTGCATCAGTGCTAATATCGACTTGTTATTACCTATATGAACCTACTTCATGGGATCTCCAATCACATAGGTCGGGTTACCATCTCTATTGACAACACGTCGTCTTTAACCCCATCTCTTTTGAAGTTTGAAGAATTAATTTTCTTCCTACGGGTTTAGTCAGAGGATCGACCAAATTTATCTCTAACTTCACATAGTCAATGGAAATTATTTCATCTCTCAACAACTGTTTTATGACATCATGTCTCAATTTCATATGTCTACTTTAATAATTATAAGATTATTCTTTGCAATAGCTATTTCCGCTTGACAATCACAATGCATAGTCACAGGAGGCAATACGTCCTTTATTAAAGAGATATTAGCTAAGAAGTTTCTTAGCCACTCAGCCTCAGAACCAGCTAACTCCAGAGCTGCAAACTCTGATTCTATAGTCGATCTAGCAATGATCGTCTGTTTAGTTGATTTTCACGATATTGCACCACCACCAAGGGTGAATACATAACCACTAGTGGATTTTGTCTCATCTGAATCAGAGATCCAGTTTGCATCACTGTACCCTTCTAAAGTATAAGTAAATCCACTATATAGGATACCATAATTCATAGTTCCTCTCAAATATTTCATTAGTCTAGCTAATGTATACCAATGCTCTCTGTTGAGATTATGAGTATATCTACTCAGTCTACACACATCATAAGCTATATCAGGCCTTGTAAAATTCATTAAATGCATCAGACTCCCAATAATTTGAGCATATTTAAACTGAGCAACTAGATCACCATTATTCTTTTTCAACTGAGAGTTAGCATCAAAAGGAGTGCTCACAAATGTGACATTAAAAAATTCAAACTTCTTAAGAAGTCTCTCAATATAATGTTCTTGAGACAACATTATTCCATCTTCACTCCTTATAACTTTAACTCCCAACGTTGTATTTACTTCACCCGAATCTTTCATATCAAAATTAGCAGACAAAAATAATTTTGTACTTTGCATAATATTTAAATTTGTATCAAATATAAGCATGTCATTAACATACAAACATATTATCACATAATCATTGTCTACCACTTTAGTATAAACACATTAATCCACCTCAACTGAAGAAAAACCGTCTCTCAGTAAGACTTGTTCAAATTTCTCATACCACTACTTAGGAGCTTGTTTAAGGCCATAAAGAGATTTAATTAATTTACAAACTTTATTTTCTTATTCAAGAATGACACAGCCTTCAGGTTGAACCATATAAATCTCTTCTTCTAAATCACCATTTAGAAAAGTAGTTTTCACATTCATTTGGTGGATAAAAAGCTTACGGATTGAAGCTAAGGCAATTAAAATTAGAATAGAAGAAATTCTAGTCACTCGTGCAAATGTATCAAAATAATCTATATTTTGTTTTTGAGAAAAACCTTTTGCTACTAACCGAGCTTTATATTAATCTAAAGATCCATCAGGATTAAATTTCTTTTTAAAAATCTATTTACAACCAATAGGTTTTGCACCAGGAGGTAAATCAGTTAAAATCCATGTTTCTTAATAGAATCAATTTCAACTTTTATTGCCTCTTTCCAATATTTAGCATCTGAAGAAGATATAGCTTTAAAATAATTTGATGGTTCATTATCGACAAGAAAAGTTTGAAAATCATTTCCATATGAAAAATATTCTTTCTAAGGCCTTTTACTCCTTCTCAATTCCTCATTAGAGGTAATTTCACTATTTGTTTCAACAGGTGTATGAGAAATTTTATCAGATAATGGATAAATATATTCAAAGAACTCAGCATTCTTTGTCTCAATTATAGTATTGCAATCAAGCACATCACTTTTTAAAACAAGAAATCTATATGCAGCATATCCAATTAGCATGCAATCGGCAGTTTTAGAACCTATTTTTCTCTTTTTAGGTTCAGGCAAAAGAACTTTAGCAAGACACCCCCACACTTTTAAATATTTCAAATTAGGTTTATAAACTTTCCACAATTCATAAGGAGTTTTGTCAGTTCTTCTATGTGATATTCTATTTTATAAGTGACATGTAGATAATATAACTTCACCCCATAAATTATCAGGAGCATTAGAACTAACTAACATAGAGTTCATCATCTCTTTTAATGTTCTATTTTTTTCTTTCAGCTATTCCGTTTGACTCAGGTGAATAAGGCGGAGTTACTTCATGAATTATTCCATTCTTTTCACAAAATTCATTCAAAGATAAATATTCTCCACCTCTATCTGATCTAATTCTCTTGATTTTTCTACTAAGTTGATTTTCAACCTCAGTTTTATAAGAAATAAAAGCATTAAATGCATCATCTTTATTTCTAAGCAAATACAACTTAGTATATCTAGAAAAATCATCAATAAAAGTCACATAATATCTTTTACCACCTCTAGTCATAGTCTGCTTCAAGTCGCCTAAATCAGTGTGAATTAAAGATAACAATTCAGTTTCTCTATTTACAGAAAAATAGGTCTTTCCAGTACTTTTAGCTTCAGCACATATTTCACACTTGTTAATATTATTTGAGTCTAAACTAGATATTAATCCTAGCGACTGCATTTTCTTTATATACGCGACATTAACATGTCATAGTCTAGCATGCCATAAAGAAACAGACTCAACCATATAAGCAGAAGAAGATGCATTTTCATATCTAGTATCGGAAACATTAAGCATAAATAAACCATGATTACAATATCCATTGCCCACAAAAATATTATTTTTGGTCAATACGACCTCATCATTCTCGAAAGAAACTTTCACTCCAACTTTTTCTAATAATCCCACAGAAACCAAATTGGTTTGGATATTAGGAACATGCAATACATCTCTCAATGCTAGATTTTTACCAGATATGAGTTTGAGAAGAATTTTTCCTTTCCCAAGAACGCGAGTTATTCTTGAGTCACCAAGATAAATAGTTTCTTCTCCTTCCTCAATTTGGGTATAAGACACAAATGTGCCTAGTAGCACAAGAGTTTATTACCCAATTTCTCACATTAGCCATATTATTTATTTGAAAAATGACTGCAATAATTATATTATCCGCTTTAGTCAAATTTAATTTTGACTTAGCGAGATTATCATTTATCCCAACTCTTCTCTTGCATTGAGGTGCATTTTTCTTGAAGGTGTTAATTTTAGCATTGGATATGTAACCATATCAATTTACATACCTGTGTTTTGACATTAGTAAGTGCCAAAGTTGTGAATGCAATAACATATTTGCAACACCATGGATATTTGGCAGGACAGCTGGAACAGTTGCAATAGAGACAACACCAAAATTGGTAGCACCATCAAAAATTTCTGTAGTAGAATTACTTGCCATAGTTTCTTAGATTGTAGGGAAATGACACCAGAAAATAACGATGATAATAATTCAATAATATTATTTGTAAGCATACACATGAATTGGCTTGAGTCGTGCTAGGCACTATCCTAAGAAACTATTTCAACAATGTGAAATGTTTTTCCCAGGATTAAACAAGCTCATCTCTATTTATTTAGAGGATACATGAATCAACAAAATTAAATAATAAATCAAACAAGTTAGAATAAACCGGAGGGAAGAAATAATAACAACAGATAATGATTTTGCCAATAGTGAGAATAATAATTATAGAAATGATTAGCTAAAGAAGAAAGCAATGATTAGCTAAGAAAGTGTAAAAAAGACCCATTTTTTGTTGATATCATACGGATGACAAGAAGGCTATTTATAGAGGTACTTGGGGTCTTCTTAAATTTCCAAATGTTTGATTGCATGAAAGATGATTGCCACTTGTTTATGGATTAGCTATTTGGCTACATATCTTCATGCAAAATGCCACATGATAGGTATTCATAGTCACTTGGCTTAGTAGAGCCATTTGTCACACAATCTTCTAAACCAATGCCACATGAAAAAGTCTTTTGACACATTACCAACAATTATCAACAATAATGTCTATACATATAGCTACATGCAGTCAGAGGCGGAGTGAGAAGCCCAGTTATGGGTTTAGTTAAACCCAGACACTTTAGCTAAAACAATATAATGTGCTAAATTTTTTATTAAATACTCTTAATCTTAAATGTAGAATTTAGTTATTAGCACTTAAAGCCGTTCTAAAATTTATTTTTAAAGTTGAAATTTTGGTTCCGTCGCTGCACATATTTTATCATTCTAATCTAAATTGATCTTCCATGTTGGGTTGTCTAGTGATATAGCTAAATCGTCGCTTTTCAAGATATTATTGAATCTTTGCTTGTACGAGTTTACTCATGTTGTTTGCGCGAAATAATGTTAGACAATGTAAACTATTCTAACTTATAATACTTTCCGATTGAAACATGTAATACACAGGTATAGATAAAGTATAAAGCAAATGAGATTTGTATTAGAATAAAATATATCATCGTAAGCTAGTAGTCTAATTCAAATAATCCACTCCCTCGCTATCCACAACAATAAGTATGCACATAAATTTGGTTAAATTTCTGTAAAGCCAATTTTGACAGCCATATGAAGGGAAAAAAGAATATGATAAAACTTATGCCATCCTTTGACATGTACCTACTGCAACTACTTTGTGAATATGCAGTATTACTCCTCCCTTGTGCAGGTAGATATTTTATTTTCGATAGACCTTCGGTTCAAAGCGAGTATCGCTCAACAAACGTAAAAATAATAATTCTGGCATACCCGGCAGAATATGCGATTCTTATTGCCAACCTGTGACCGGGAACCTTGGGGTAACTAGTAAAGTTGCTGCTATGTGACCTATAGGTCATAGGTTCGAGCCATGGAAATAGTCTCTTGAAGAAATGCATGGCAAGACTGCGTACGATATACCCTTGTGATCTGGCCCTTCTCGGACCCCGCACGCATATCAGAAGTCTAGTGCACCGGGCTGCCCTTTACGAAAGTAGATGGGGCGTAAAAAAGAATAGCAGAATGCGGATAAGATTATGCGTTCTTACATAATAAATTCAATACAAGGAACAAAAATTGCTTATATATATATGCAAGAATTTCTATAAAGCTAGTAGCAGTGTTGTTATAGGCTTGCTTAAAGCGCACTTAAGCTCTAAAGCTTAGCGTGCGCTTCGCCCCGCGTAATTGGTGTTTTAGTGTGGTGTTAAGGCGCCAAGGTTTATACACCTTCGCTGGTGGGTTCTGTCTTTAAGTTAAACTTGTTAATCGGGCCGGGCTGACTTGTTTTTAGCCCGATTCGGCTCGGGTCAGCCCGGTTCGGCCCGACACTGTAGCATATAAGGCGGGCTGGGACGGGTTGGACGGGGAGCGGATTTTAGATGGACACATTTTGGATACCGGTGCACCGGAATCCGCTAAGCCTGCTAACCCATTAACGGGTTGCTAACGGGCTGCAACCCGGTTCAGCCCGTTAACGGGTTAAAATTTTTATTTATTTTTATTTATTTTTTAATTTGTGTATCGTTGCTAACAAAATTTAATTAAAAAAAATATTAGCACAGCCCGCCCGAGCCCGTTAAGCCCGAACCCGGATGGGCCCACAAAAACCCGCAAATTTCCAACCCGCTATCAGCCCGCTATCACCAACCCGCTAACCAACCCGGTCCATTAACAAATGATTTTTTTTTTGTTCAGCCCATTCCAGCCCCCTCGTTAAACACCTCTACTTTAAGTACACAATAACATTACTTAAAGGTTAATTATAGTCTTTTCATTCTTTTGTCCAATTAATTATTGTTTGTGTTTATAGTTATATTTCCTAGCATTCATTTATATTTTTTAATTTTTTTTCATGAACACTTTTTTCGCTAAAGCCTGCGCTTTTATTTTGCTTTGTGCTTAAATCTCCGACAGACTCTCGCGCTTTTCACTTTTGACTATTCTAGCGTGACAACTCTAGTTGGTAGATCCAAAAAGTTTGTATGCTAGTTTTATGAGCTCCCACTTGGGAAAAAAAATCCTCCTAGTACTTTTGGAGAAGTTTTATTTTGTGTCTCATACAACTGACACTAGTTGTATTTTTATTTCATAAATTTGTGGACTCCAATCTTACACTTTTGGGTCCACAAAAATCTGGGTCCACGAAATTGTGAGACAAAAAAGTTGCCTCATACAACTAGTGTCAGTTGTATGAGACACAAAATAAATTTTTTTTGCAATCAATCATGCACACAACGGCTAGATAAATAGACACGAGTAATAGGTATAGGGTCTTGGAAAACTCATGTTATCCAAAGCCAAAACTTAAAAAGATATGAGTAAATAATATTAGTGATGTGACAACGGCTAGATAAATAGACACGATTAATTTAGATAACCAAAAAAATTATATGGTCTTAACAAATTTTCTTTCAAGATTTTAAGTATTCTTTTTTTGGATACCATAGTATAACATTGTCTAATATTCTAAAGTTTTGAGTTAAATTTTTTAAATGTTCATATCTACTAATAAAATATTTGAAAATCAGAATCAATGTAGTGTAATGAAACAAAATATTAATGTTTTGTTAAGTTTAAAAATATCTTACTAATATAAATAATTATAACTAATAAAAAAAGTTTCGGGGGTCCTTTGTCTCTTGGAGGCTTAAAGCAGAAGCTTTAGTGGCCTTAACCTAAAGCCATCCATGACTTGTACCAAAAATAATAGTTAAAGACGACTAATGTAACAGTAGAAACATGCCTTCAATTCAATGGAGTTGAGCAAATAAAAATAAAAATAACAATAACAGGCAACCCACTAAAAACATGCCTTCAATTCAATGGAGGTGAGCTAATAGAAATGAAAATCACAAACCTAACCATCTACTTAGACAGTTAAACTAATAAACCAAGCTGGCCAAACAAAATTAACAAAAAAAGTCTCTTTAGGAATAGCAATATCGGTCAAAACTCTCCTTCAGCAACTGTCTGTCCAGAATGTAAGAATGTCATGACTGGAGACCTAAGACAAACAATAATAGTTAAAATACAATTAAAGGTGTGGTCAATTTATAAAGCACGGAGAATAGTAAACAAAATACATACTAACATATAACGCGAATGGAAACTAAGCAAATTGCAGCAATAGACAGAAGAACAACTAGTATAAGCGCGGAACTAACATATTGATAGTATTTAGACGATACTGCAGATGCTAAACACCTCTCCGCAAAGCTAACAAGAAGGTCCACTTTAGAACGAAGATGGATTCACCCCCAAAATTCTTGTCTCTGACTAGCCACTGCAATTCAGCAAGCAAGAAAGCCCTAATCTATATTTATACTATATTAAAAACACGAATGCCCTTAACAAAATGTCGTTCACCTTTCTTACCCTTTAAAATTAGACTTTATATCGGATAAAATTGTAATTTAATTATTTACCTAATTTAGGATTTTAAAGTAAGAAAAAATTTATTTATTGAATCTTTCTTAATTTAAGCTATCTAGAAACTCCTAATATTTAGGAATCTAAATTGAGAAAAATTTGTCGTTTTTTCTTTATCCTACCTGATGTGATTATGGGAAATAACATCTTTACCTTCTTAAAGTAGGAGTAGTATTTGTGTATACAATGTCCTCTACAGACCCCACTTATGTAACTATAGTGAGTATATTATTATTGTTGTTACTGTAGACTTAGCAGCTTTAGTAGAGTGAAATAAGAATCACATAGCCAACTCTAAATTACTCAAAATTGAGGCATAGCTATATTCTATTAGGAGAGGAAATTATCTATTATGATATACAGTCAAACCTCTCTAGAACACCCTCGTATGTTCCGAAATTTCTTGGCTGCTATAGTGAAGTGTTGTTATAGAGGACATATATTATAACATAATGTAATATTCAGTTTCGAGAATTACTCGACTTTTATAGTGAATGTCTATTATATAAGGATGTTGTTATAGAGAGGTCTGACTGTAATATAAAAACTTTTAGTCTTGCTAAATAGTGCTTGCATGTCTTAAAAATTACATAGAAAATTAGGAAGGGAGAAAAGGAAAAGCGTAGAGGGAATTGAACTCACAAACATTGTGCGAAAGACCTAACTATAAGGGTGTGTTTGGTATGAAGGAAAATATTTTCAGGAAATATTTTTTAATTTTTCCATGTTTCGTTGGCTTAAATGTATTGGAAAATATTTTCCTCATTAACTCATTTTCCTTCAATTGGAGAAAAATATTTTCCCTATCAAGAGAAGGGAAAATATTTTTCAAACTTTTCCACCATATTCTCCATCCCACCAACCCACTCCCCCACCCCTACCCATGCGCCCACCCCCTCACCCTCTCCCCCATCCAAAATAAAAATATTTTTAATAGTATTTTCTTTTTATGTTATAGATAGATTTTTTTTCTCATTTCAACGAATGAGTATTTTCTTTTCATGATAATTTTTTTTTATTTTAACAAAAAAATTACTTTCTTTTCATGATGTAGAAAAAGTATTTTCTTTCATTTCAATAAAATGATGTAGTAAAAATCATTTTCTTTCATTTCAACAAAAAAAGCCTTTTCTTTTCATGATGTAAGAAAAATATTTTCTTTTATTTCAACAAAATGAGTACTTTATTTTCATGTTGTAGAAAGAGTACTTTATTTATCAACCAAAAAAAGAGTATTTTCTTTTTTAATTATGGAGCACAAATTTCAATATTATTTTTTGTAAAAAAGTAAAGCAGCACATTAGCTCATTTGGGTTTGTGTGAATTTTTAGAAGAATAATTAAATTTTTGAAGAAAATAAAGTACTAAAAACGTTAATTTTTTGGGGGGAGGGGGTGGGGGGAGGGGGTGGGGAGGAAACATGAGGGCTTGGGGAAGGGGAGTGAGGAAAGTAGCATAAAAAAATATTTTCCACTCTCTAACCAAACACTAAAAAATATTTTCCACTCACCAACCAAACAATAGAAAATAAGTGATAAAATGTATATGGCTAAAATCGGTGAGTTCGACTTTGTGGCTACTGTGGCACTTCACGTCCGACCTCGAGAAGCTCGAAGCAGAATTTGAAGTGTGACCCCGAGGTGCGTCCTCGAGGGAACATATCGAAGGTTCACTGTGGTCAATCTCGGAGCAGTACAAATCGATGATCGTCATGGAAAGGCGGGAAAGCTTCCAAGAATACGTGGTTAGAGCTGACCAAGTCTGCAAGAATAGTACAAATCCATTCTGAGCCATTATACAACTGTACCAATAGATTTCCTTATCATTATTAGTCATGTACTATGTTGGGATCCCCCTCCTCTCCTATATAAAGGGGGCTTTTCTTGCCTAAACATGCTCAACAATTACTCTACAGATTTATTGCTTGTTCATTTATTGTTCACTTATTGTTCCTCATTTATTGCCCATTATTAACTGCAAAAGGCTATCTTCGAGGCCTTCGATATCATTGTTTCTTCATCAATTGTTCATTGCTAATTGCCCTAACTAGACATCGAGGCCCCCTGTTCCAGCCAACTCGAGGCCCAGTCTTGCGACATCATTTGTTTGCATATCTTATTCTCTTTACTTACACTTAGCATCTATTGCCGAACAACTAGTATTGAAATAAATCACATATTTTTAGAACCACAAACAACAACAACAACCCAGTATAATCCCACTTAGTGGGGTCTGGGGAGAGTAGTGTGTACACAGACCTTACCCCTACCCTGGGGTAGAGAGGTTGTTTCCAAATAGACCCCCGACATCCTTCCCTCCAAGAACTTCTCACCTTGCTCTTGGGGAGACTCGAACTCACAACCTCTTGGTTAGAACCACAAAATCAAATATAATTATTAATACCATTTTCAAGGTAAACATAAAACCATTTATTTTTCATGAAATTCATACCAAACACACCCTAAATCTCGGTGTTTAAATGTTTGTTAAGATTCCTAATTACTACTGTTTGCACGTGTATTCTGTACTTGACCACATAACAAAATCCCAAATTGGGTTAGTTTGAACCACAATAAAAATTAAGGGATAAATGTGGATATTTTTCTTTAGGAAATAGACAAGAAGCAAATAAAAAGAATTGGGATCATATAGGATCGGGAGGATTGAACCCGACGTGAATCGAACACGCAACCTTCTGATCTGGAGTCAGACGCGCTACCATTGCGCCACGGATCCCGGATGTTAAGTTCTGCTCCTCAATTATCTTATATAAATTCTTAATTACTAAAATGTCTCCTAGTAACACTTGGACCTAACTCAGTCATACCTACATGATTTAAAATTCCATTTGGTTATATTTTTATAAGTCACACACATATTCATAAAAAGTAGTGGAACAATGATATTTTCATCATCTTAAAGATATTGTTTAGCTTGATACAAAAATAGCAATGCATTGGTTTTGCAATATAATTATATAAAGAGAAATTTTCATAAACCACTATTGTTTAGTGGTTATTAGCTAGTTAGATATTATTTACTATATTATTTTCTATAGCTATATTTTCAGGTTTTTTAGAGTATTTAAGCTACTGTATTCATGAATACAGTAGCATTTCTAGGCGTGAAACATGAGATTACAGTTAGATAGATTTTTGTATTCGACTGTATTCACGGTGTGAAACAGGGGATTACACCTAGACGGATTATTGTATTCGACTGTATTCACGATATGTATTTGTGAATACAGTAACATAAATAGCGCAATTCATGATCTATTCAGTTGTTTTTAAACGGAAAGTGAATCAATTAACATAATAGACTCCTAATATAACTCAACAAACTCAATTATAACACACAAAATTTGTATTTTCAGTTATAAAAAAAAATTCACAACCGAAAAACACCCAAAAACATAGCAATCTTCAGAGAAAATATGCTGAATATTTTTTACCAGCCGATAAATACAACAAAAATAGAGCAATTTGAATACATATATACATCTGAATACATAAATTATATTAATAAAAAAAATATATGAATACATTCATGAAATACAACGAGACAGTGAATACAATGAAATACATGGAATACAGCGAGATACATTGAAATACAATAGAAAAAAGAAAGACAATGAATACAAGGAAATACAGCGAGATATATTGAAATACATTGAAATATATTAATAGAAAATTCAAGTTGCTCAGCCCCAAACTCCGTCGTCTTTGTTCAAGAACAACCCTAATGTCGTCTCGTCGAGAGGGCCGCGATTCTGACTCGAAACGCCACTGTTCCTGTTACTACAATACCCTCACGTGCGCTTCAAAAAACCTATTCTTTACATTTGAAGCCGTCGGAGCCACCGTCAGCAGTCCACTGTCTCGACGGAGTTTACAAGCACCGTGGGCACAAGCAGTCCGCAGCGGCGGCAGTGAGGTTGAAGGAGCATCAGTATCCAGTCCTCGCTCGACGTCATTGTTGCCTTCGATTGTCGTTGTTACGCCGGAGAAAATTTCTATATCGGATGATTGCTCGGCAGCCCAAAAGTCTTCACCGGAAAACTCTAATTCTGATGCTTTGCCGGAGAGTTCTGGTAGTAAGATGAAGGTGGAAGATGAGTGAGAGAGAGAGAGAGAGAGAGAGAGAGAGAGAGAGAGAGAGAGAGAGAGAGAGAGAGAGAGAGTAGATATGGGGTAGGGGATACGAGAAATTTGAGGAGATAGGAGAAATTTTAGTGGAGAGAAAAAAATAATACAAAGCTTATTTTATGGCTTAAGGGTAGGAGGTGACAATAAATAGATATTTGGCTATTAAAAATCAAAAGGTAGCTATGAAATATAATTTTTTAAAAAGGTATTTATTTAAAATAAATAAGGTATCAACTTTGATAAAAATGATAACACTAACATGATAAAACTCATGACATCATTTGGCATGTACCCTGATGTATATTTGCATTGGTATAAAACAGTAAAACGAGAAGGTGACAACATGCCCTAATGTATATTTGTTATTTTAAGCAATTCATTTCCTCTCTAAGTTTATGTGTAGAAATATGCTTTAAAACATGATAAGCGGGGCGGGGCAGAAGTCGTGCTATGGGTTCGTCCAAATGCGGTTGTTTTTACTTAAACTGTAGATATATAATTTTTGACCCTCCCCGAGATTTTACATATTTTAGCTTTTAAATATTTAGTTTAGGTCTAATGTCGCTATTTTAACTAGTTTTAACTCTTTTTGTTTTATTTTATCTTAAAATTTAAAAACCACAAAATATTTACGTATTTAGATATTAGTCTTGTTTTCATCACAAAAGAAATTTACAAAACAATATGTCTCTACTTTAACTTGGGTTTTCAATAAATAAGTTAACAATCTTTCGTTAGTGTCTTTTTATTTCAGTCTAGTTATTTGGTTTTACATATATAGAGTTAGACTAGAAATAGTTATTTAATATTTTTATTTTATATTTTCCAAAAAAAAAAAGGAAAAAGAAGAGCCGATCAAAGATTGTCACATGCCCAAAGATTCTTTATCATTCATTTTATAACAAACTTGATCTCATACTCACTGTCACTTCACACACATGCACGCTTCTTTCTTGCTTTTTTTGATTTTATTTATTTATTTTTATTCGCTCAAACTCTCACGGACTCATGAATACTACTAATATTTTATTTTTGGGAGGAAAGATTAAAAAAAAGGAGTACAAAAGTATATTTGACATTTTAGAATAGAGAGGGGACCACATGTTTTTGGTCTTCTTCTCCAAGAACCCTTTAGGCCTTTAATCCCTTTTAGTCCAGAAACTTCGGGGGGGGGGGGGGGGGACAAAAAAAGTGAGAGGATCAGACAGAGAAGGTAGACCAGAAAAAATCCAAAATGCGGCAGCCTCTCATCCTCACTAGAGTTAGCCACCTTCTTCCGTTCTCAAACCAAAATAGCCATGTGAAGCCATCAATTCCTTCCATCAAACAACACCATGTAAATTCAGTTTTTCTGGCATTTTAATTGTTTCTCCTTCATCCAAGACCAGCCATAGCACCACCACCGTGCTGCTCTGCCGGTGCCGGATACTGCCACTACATCACAGCTCCATCAAACTCCGCAGAAACCACAAAATATCCTATGTTTTCTTTATAGGCCTCCATTTTAATTTATTTTCTCCTGCAAAAAAAAAAAGCAATAAATAAATAAATTAGAGTTTCAAAGGCGATGTTCGTCGAGGTTTCATCAGCAGGGTCTTCGGTTCGGGATGTCTATTTCTCGGTCCAATTTAAAGTTGAGAGTTTAATTTTGCTGTAATCAAAGGAAATCAGTTCATTATTAATCAAATTTCAAAGAGCATTTTGGCTTCCACTTGAGGTCCACTCTCTTCTCTATTTTTTTTATTTAACTTAAACTGTCTTATGTGAGTGATCTATATGTCTATTTGCCTAACATGTTTTAATCGTTATTACGTGAATGACTTGCGCTTTTATTTAGAGATCTATTTGAGTTGATTAATTTTTGATTGAATACATAATTGTACATTGTTGGACCCTTGTTTTACAAATCTATGTTGACCTGTGAAAGAGAAAGATAAATTGATTTAGCAAGTGAATGAGTTTAGACAAAAGGCTTAAAGAAGCGGGTTGTTGGACGATAATTTTAAGAGGAGGTTGAATTGATTTTGTTTGTTTGATAGTTCTTGTTTTGGACTGATAATAAGTTGAATGTGACAAAACATGATGGCATAGGTCGTGAGGGGTTAATATCTTTAAATCATATTTGGATCTTGCTTCTAAATTGAACATTGGACTTAATGTACTTTGTATTTGGTTCTGCTTTATTAATTTTATCGGTGGGAGCATGCTTAGGCCGATCACGCTCAGATAGGCAAGCCTTAGGATTTTTGTTATTTTTGAGGCGAGAGGTCCTTCCCTTAGTTAAATTTGTCCGGGGAATGCCCCGAAGGATTTGTATATATTTTATTCCGCGGAATGCCCCGTAGAACTTTGTAATGGGAGGTCAAAAGTAGAACTTGTAGTGTTTTATTCTTGTTTTCTATTTTCATTTATTAGGTGAGGACTGTGAGCACGTGATTTTTGCCTCACAAGAACTACTCCAAAAGAAATCACAAATAATTGTTTTCTTTGTGTGCAATTGTTGAATTTTCAGGTCATTTCGTCTGTGCATGTTCATTTTTTCTAATTAAGGAAAAATAAAAAAAATGGTAATGCAGATGCATATGCATTTAGGAGTTAATATCGCATTAATCATGGGTTTTATAAAAATGAAAAAATACAAACAAAAATACATACATTTAGGAGTTGATTATAATATTCGGCATAAATGGGAAATCACAAAATGTGCATAGGTGTTTCTTGTCATTATGTTGATTTTATTATTTTAGGCATTAAATAATATGTGTGTAATTTTCTTTTATTGATTTTTAATTTTTGTTTAATTTTTGAAAAATAGAAAATAAGTTTTAAATAAACCAAACGACGACGTTTGGTCATATTTCATCAAGGGCCATTGGATTAAATCAATCCAACGGCTGATATTCCACACCCTTACCCGTAACCCCTACCTGATCCATTGCCCGGGCCGACCCATTCCCCAACTAAACCAAAACGACGCCGTTCCTGTAAGTGGATAGATCCTGGCCATCTATTCTGCCTGATCTAACGGCCTAGATCAATTCACCCCTCCCCTATATAAACCCCAAATCCATACCCCGGCCCCCTAACTAAGCACCCCCCCTCTCCTGTTCATCATCGTCTTCAGACGATACACCCAAAACCCTAGCCGCCCTAACTCCCCCTCGCCTGAAACCCGGCGGCAACGACGCCGCCGGTCACCACCTTAACACCCCTGAACCCCCTGACCATCCTCTATCCGAATATGATAACCATTGAGTTCGAATCTTCTTGGAGTTTCTCGAATCTTCATTTGAAGATTCGAGCCAAACATGAACTCACCCAGATCTGTCTCAAATTCACACCCAATGACCCCTAGGCCTCCCTCACCCCTAAATCATCTTTGGTTCCCTTCGAATCTGCCCAGATTTGGTCGAACCCTAAATCTGAGAAAAAGTGAAACCCTAAAATGCCAACTCGTGGAATATGTCCAATTTAAGTGAGGGATTGAGGTCTAAGAGACTTTAATCGAGGTATTCTCAATTGAGAATACTTCGAATAAAGTCTGTTCAGCCTCAAAAGGTCCGAATCCAAAGCTGAGTTTTGTCTGTGTAAGATTGAAGATTTAGAGGTATTTTTCTACTTCTTTTTGTTTCCTACGTGAATATTGTTGCCTATTTTAGTAGTCTGTGTAATTTTCCTATTTGTTTATTTGATTCTATCTCATACCCGTTCATGTGATCAAATAATGGCATTTGTCTCTGTTTGTTATGTTTGTTTACAATGTGTGTAATCGACTCGATTAAGTTCGTCGATTAGTTATATTATGAATTCCCGTTTCTGATAATGCTGATTGAAACAATCTGTTTATCTATTTATAAATTGTTTGTTGACAATTATTGTAGATAGTCAGTTGATTAGTATTTGTCAGTTAAATCATGTTTGTTTGTAAATCAATGAGTCCGTCAAATGGATGTTGTGTGTGTGTTGATTTCTGGGCAGTTAGTTTCAGGGCATTGTCAATATACTGACAATGCTCCTACATTTGTTTGATCTTAGTTCGATTTTCAAAATCAGTTTAAATTGTTCTGTTGTTCAGTGTGATGTTATTGTGATGCTGGGTTTAAATTCAATTTTACAAGTGTTGATTAGATACAATTGTGTTAGAAGGTTGCATTCTCAGTTAAGATTCAGTCCAGAGCTTAAGAGAATTGATTATAGCTGTTTAAATCAGAAAGCAGGTTGATAATTAAGTTTGAACAGATTATAAAATCTGTTTTGTATCAGATTCTGATTTTTGTATTAAGGGCAGTAATAACAGTAGGATTTCAGGGGTATTTCTGGGATTGAAACAGTAGGAATAATATGTTAGTATTAGTGTGTTATAGTGGAATATTGATGGCTATAATTTAATGGGATAATGGGAAACAAAAGAAGATGGGAGTGCTGAAAATAAGGGAAAAGTACCTTTAGTGGTTGATTGATTAGAAAATCAGCTTTAGTGTTATTTGAGTGGAGATTTCTGATTTTAAAAGGAAAAAGGGGTCCGGGCAGCATTAGGGAGTAAGTTATATAAGAAGGGGAGTTGGGACTGATTTAAAAGGGGAACCATAGAGAGAAAAAGGGGGACTGGACAGTGAAAAAAAAAGAGAACCAAAAAGGAGATAGAGAAAAAATCTAAAGAGAGGGAACCAAACTGAGCAGAAAAATCAGAAACAGAAATCTGAAAAGGAGGAAGAAAACAGAAAAGAAATAGAAAAGAGAACACTCACACACACACAGAATCTGAAACAGATATAGAAGAAGGAAAGAAAATCAGAAACATAGTTTTCTTTGAACCTGTCCGGGTCTGTTTGTTGATATTGCTTGGTTTAAATTTGAAATTTCCTAAATTTCCTGCCACTGTGCGTCTGGGCTTCACGGGTCTTGTTGTTTGTTGTTCAAATCTGTTGAAACATTGGTATATTCTGCTGGTTTTGTTGTTGCTGCTACTGCTGAAATTTACCTCTTCTACCCTCATTTCCAGGTACATATCTGTAAACTCATGTCATGAAAAGCTTCAACATGGCAAGTAAATGAAGTTTGGAATTATAAGGATGTCTTCTACTCATTTAAATTTTATTAGTTTAAGTTTCAGTTTTGTTTTAGTTGGTTAATATAGTATTATACTTGACATGATAAACTGTTAACTAATTAACCTTCTCGAGTAGTAAATTCCACAATAATCTTATGTGTTTTGAGGACTAGTGATGACATTTATTGTTTGAATTGTTGAGATAGGGAACATGGTAGAAAGTTTGCCATTAATTAAAGCCTGTGATATTGTTAGCTAAGTATAGAATAGTACGGAAATACCCAGAAATTACATTACTAGCTTATTTTGTCAAATATCCAATTTTGTTTAAGGCTAGATGATGTCAGTTGTACTTTGTTTGTATATGGCGTAATAACGGTCATGTGTATAACCTATAGTTGAAAGGTGAATTGATATAATCCATTACTATTACAATGTTGGAATATTGCGAACAGGTCATGATGTATGTTTACGTTATATGTTATGTCGTCTTATTAAATCAATTGGTAGATTAGTTCTCTTTCTTAATAACAAATGGCTTAGCTATTTTAGGAACGCGATCAACTCATTTCTTTTAATGTATAAAATAATGTCAATGATTTTTTACAAAATATAGAGTTAGTGTTTGCAAATATTCGCGTAGGCAGAGAATAAGAATTGGTTTATTTATCCCAAACTCAATCTTCGTAAGCAAAGTTAACCAAATAATTATAACCTCGGACTAAAAACAAGTGGTGTAAAAGAAGGGCGGGATTTATAAATTGTAACATTTTAAGTCAAAAATGTGTAAATAGCGTTCGCTCCAAATATAACAATGAAAATTCTTCGAAAAATATTACTTCGTTTATTAAATCAATTCTTTTCCTAAGTTTTATACGAAATTCGCTTTTTGGGTAGACAAATATTGTATTTATGATAAAAATGGTAGTATTAATCACATGTTGTTTATTTTTTTTTTACTCTTTAAATTCGAATGGTTTTGAGGAATATAATTCACACGCGAAAAATATAATTTGTGGCCAACACTTAATAAATTGTGAATTCTTTTCAAGGAATTTAGAGGCATCTCAAATAGTGATTTCTTATGACTTTCACATAAAATGTATGGATGTAATAAACAATTTGTGGAAAATTTATACTACCATCAAGAATATTTTGTGTGATTAGGGATACGTTCGCGTGACCTGATTATATTTCTAAAGGCAATTCGGATTATGCGTTCGCGCAACTTCGAGCGAACATTTAATAAAGGGGGTTCTTCGGAGAATATCAAATTAATTTCATATAACCCGAGATGTGCAGTTCACTATTTAATCATACAAGAGCGACGAACGTTCTTAATTTTATTTTAAGCACAATTTCGAACATAAGTCTATTTTTATAATAAAAATAAACAAAAAATAATATTATCAATCTTATTGTGTACACGTATGCGTGACACGATTCTTTACGTTTATAAAAATATATAATATGAATATACGTACGCGTGATTCGTTTCAAGAAAATCTTTAATTGTAAACAATCTAAACAGAAGCGGTAACAAAATCATGCAATAAAAAAATGTATTTAGCAAATCGAGATAATTAAGCCAAGTATAATAACGGTTAAGCGACCGTGCTAGAACCACGGAATTCGGGAATGCCTAACACCTTCTCTCGAATTAACAGAATTCCTTGCTCGGATTTCTGGTTCGCAGAATAACAAACAGAGTCATGTTCTCCTCGATTCGGGATTAAAACCGGTGACTTGGGACGCCTTAAAATTCCCAGGTGGCAACTCTGAAATAAACAAACAAATCCCGTTTCGACTGTCCTTTAATTAGGGAAAACTCCTCGCACCCCGCGCGGGGGCGGAAAAAGGAGGTGTGATAGCTCTGGCGACTCTGCTGGGGAACAAACCCAGAATCTCTGGTTCAGGGTTTAAGAATTCGAGCTTAAAATAACTATTATAGCTGGCTTTATTCATTATCTGATTTTTACATGTTTATGCTTAATGTGCTAAATGATGTTTTTACCGCTTTAATATTATTTGAATTGTGTATATAAAATTGCTACAAAAACCCTCCTTCTTTCTGAGTCTTCTAAATTTATGGTGCACACGTGCGCGTGGCCCACCTTTCTGTTAAAAGTCATACCCAATAAGACGAAGTTGGGACAAGTAACTAGGCCGGATAGACTTTAGTGCTCCCGGTACGTTGCTCCCACTTCGGCTCGAACTGTCTGTTTGGGTAAGCCAGGTCTAGAACAATCTGCCTCAGGTTTTTCACTTAGAATAACTCAGCCATGTACCGGATCCCTAGTAGGAACGTCTATTTGCATCATGTACATTTGGCCTTGGAGACTCAACACAGGGGTTGGGTCTGTCTAGGACAGGTGAACCCGAAATAAAAAGACCATCCTGATGCATCCTACTTGCTACTTGTGCATTCATTTGCCTCGGATTTGCTTGTTGACCAGCTTAATTGAAAAAAAAATCATTGTGAGAGCTGAGAAATAAAATGGTTTGTTTTAGAAAATTCCCCCAAAACAGTTTTAAGTTTTGAAAATTTTAAGTTTTGAAAAAAAAGAAGAAGTGTTAAATAAATAAAAATAAAAAAAATAAAAAAATGATTTTTTTTATGAGTGTCTGTTTTCAAAATGAGTCTTGATTTTATTAAAATGAATCGCAGATACAAAATGAGCACCACCCAAAACCCACCATCCGCAAATGCAGATGAGTTTCTATTTCGGCTTCAGATGTGGTGGCATGAGTTAGGAGAAGATGGTCAAAAATGGGTCGTTAAGCATTTGGGGACTCTCACAGATATTATGAAAGTTAAACCACGTGATGACTTGATTGCGGCATTAGTAACTTTTTGGGACCCTGTTCACAATGTCTTTCGTTTCTCTGATTTCGAGCTTACTCCCACATTAGAAGAGATAGTTGGATATGCCGGTTTTGCTGGAGATTTAAGAAACCAAAGTCTTATATTCCCAAAAGCTCCCTCAGTGCATCGATTCTTTGGGCTTCTGAACATCAGTAATCAAATCAGAAAAAGCAATGTTATCAACGGGTGTTGTTCTTTCAACTTCCTATATTCAAGGTTCGGAAAGCCAGATGGATTTGAAATTCATGAGAAGGGCCTTACTAACAAGCAGAACAGAGACACCTGGCAGATTCACCGTCGCTTCGCTTTCATGGTGGCTTTTCTAGGAATCATGGTCTTCCCAAACAAAGAACGAACAATTGATATTCGCACAGCTAAAGTTGTACAGGTCCTCACTACCAAGGAAAATCACACCCTTGTCCCGATCATTCTCTCAGACATTTATCGGGCATTGACCTTATGTAAATCAGGGGCAAAGATCTTCGAAGGGTGAAAAATTCTGTTGCAAATGTGGATGGTTGAACATCTCCAACATCACCCCAAGTTCATACAGTATGGTCCAAGCCATGATAATTTCATCGAGAAGTTATGAAGAAAGAACAAAAGATTATAAGTCTCCAGAAGGGGTCGAAGCCTGGGTATCTCGTCTTAGATCTTTAACGGCAAGTCAAATTGAATGGACTTTGGGATGGCTCCCAATAAGGGAAGTGATACACATGTCAACCTCGAATAGTTATTTGTTACTATTGGGATTAAGAAGCATCCAGCCATATGCGCCACAGAGAGTTCTGAGACAACTAGGGAGATACCAAGTAGTTCCTGATGATGAAGATTTGAGTATGCAAGTAATCGAGCTACACCCTGAAGCCACTCTTCCCGAGGCTTTAATTCAGCAGATGTGGAATGGATGTCAATACTTGAAAAGTGATACTCAAGTTCCAGACACTACAAAGGGCGAGACGAATTCGGGATATGCAAGGTGGTTTGAGGAACGATCCCGCGTAGATGATGCACCAGAACCCGATCTAAGAAGGCCTATAAAAAGACCCCATGTTCAAACCTTTAACGATAAAATCCAAGAGCGGTTGATTTGGGGAGAAAAGGAAAAGGGGTATAAAGCAACCATCCATGCCATAAAAGAAAATTTGAGGAGCCTCAGTTTGGAGAAAGATTTGCAAGCACAAGAAGCAGAAGGCGAGAAGAAGAGTCTGGCTTGTGAGAATAAAAATCTTCACACTCAATTTCAAAAAATGAAGAAAGCTTCTGAAACACCAATGAGGAGTTGGAAGGATCAAAAAATCATCGCCAATCTTTTTGAAAAAATGCAAGAGTATGATTCCATTTTTGCAAAAATCGAAAAGGCGTTGAGCAAAGCTAAAGAAAGAATCCAACAATTAAACGAAGAGGCCAGATCTAATAAGGAACGCCAAGTAAGGCAATCCGAAGAAGACAGGGCACAATTTAAGAAGGAGAAAGACCGTTGGATACATTCAGAAGCCCAACTTCATGCACAACTGGAAGAAGCGAGAAGATACAACAGAGAACATCAACATGCAGACATCGACAGAGAAAGAGCACATGCAAGACTCGATCAGGCCAGACTCCGAGCTCAATTAGAGTCAGCTTTAGATCGTGAAGACCGTATCAGAGATATAGCCACCACTCGCCAACAGCAACTGCAAAATCAAGACCAACGTCTCCAAGATTTCAGGGCACAAATCCATGATTTAGCGGTTTACACCTCTCAAAGTTATGTAAACTGCCAAGGGATGGATTATGAAAGGTTTATAGAGCACGCACCTATTTTTTCCCGTCATCTGGCAATGGAGTTAGAAAGAATGTATCGTACGCTGGGAGGTCATCCAGGTCAAGCCCCACCATGAGCAGATGATCCAATGATTGAAAACAAAAGTGGGGAGTGGAGCATGTTCACAATTATTGAGAGTTATGTCTTTTGTTTGATTTGGGTTTGTGTCGAGTTTTAAACCATTTTTATAATGTTTTTACAAATGTAATGTCTGTTCCATCTTTGTAAAATAAATAAAAGTGTTGACAATTGCTTTACGTTCGAACTACGCAAGGTCTGATTCATGCGGGGGCATGATACGTAGGCAATCTCTATAAGATTCGACCACATCCACAATTATAAAATAAAATAAGAATGAGTAACAATAAAAAATTCAAGAAAAGCTGGGATGACACAAGCAGCCGAGCAAATGCATAATAGAAAAGGGTTATTTGTCTAGGAACATTGCATCTCAACGTGTAATTATATATGTGTTAAACTCTCAAAACTAACAAGTTTGCTCATTTCCAGAATTCAAGCAGTTAGTTTTTCTAAGAGATACTGGCATATTATCATTATCACACCAGATCAAAAGGACCGATACCCGAAAGTATGTCTATTCCGGATGTCGACACAGGTATTGAGATAGAGGATATGGACGTTGGAAAAATGAAAGAAGAGATGCTTAAACTCAAGCAACAAATGGCTGAGATGTACCGAGCCTGGTCTACAGGGCAATCACCCCCATCTTACCCAGCTAACCCTGCTCCATCACTAGCCCAAGCTCAGGATAATCTTACCACTGAACTATCCCCAAATTTCCCCATCTACCAACACTACCGAGGCACCACCTCTCAGACACCGCAGTCTCCACCTCCGAAACCAGTTCCATACCATCCTCCACCAGTGACTCCTGTCTTCGTAGCACCTCCCCCGGCTACATTCCACAAAACTCCTAGTGAGCCTATACTCCAGGCCCAGGACAATCAATACTACCCCCCGGAGCCCACCTTCAAAGCCTTCGAAATCCATTCAACTACTCCTCGTTTTGACCTCCCAACCGAAATTGACAAGCCAGTCAAAAATGCTGAACAAGAAGAGATGTTCAGAAAGGTCAAAAGCCTAGAACAATCATTCCGAGACATGCGAGAGTTAAGAGGACAGGTCAGTGTGGCCTACAAGGATTTATGCTTATTCCCAAATGTGCAATTGCCAGTTGGTTTCAAGATGCCCAAATTTGACCTATACAATGGGCACGACGACCCAGTAGCCCACTTAAGGGGTTTCTGCAGCAAGATGCGAGGAGCCGGGGGAAGAGACGAATTATTGATGGCTTACTTCAGTCAAAGTTTGAGCGGATCAGCTTTGGAGTGGTATACACGCCAGGACCATGGGAGATGGTACACCTGGGATGACCTGGCACAGGCATTTGCTTACCACTTCCAATACAATCTGGAAATCATCCCAGATCGACTATCTTTGACAAAATTTGAGAAAAAGCACAATGAAAGTTTTAGAGAATATGGTTTCCGGTGGAGGGAACAGGCAGCAAGGGTGGATCCTCCTATGAAGGAAAGTGAAATGGTAGACTACTTCCTACAAGACCTGGAGCCAACTTACTATGCCCATTTGGTTTCAGCGGTAGGAAAATCATTCAACGAAGTAGTGAAGATGGGAGGTATGGTGGAGGAAGGCCTCAAAAAAAATAAAATCATGAGTTATTCGGCTATTAAGGCAACTACTCAAGCTATTCAAGGTGGAGTAGGAGGATTTGGAAGAAAGAAAAGGGAGGAAGCAGTGGTGGTTGATTCAGGAACTTGGTCGGGATCCGGAGGCTCACCTCATTACTACAATCAACATCGATCCCACCAATCAACTTACCACCACAATTCACCCTAACACTACTATCACCCGTCGGAACCTCATTTTTCCATCAATCATGCACAAACATACAATCAACCACCTGCCCACGCTCATTGGCGTGCCCCTGTCATACCAAGCACTTACCCACGAACCTACCCCGGACCAGGTTTCAGGCCTAGTCAAGCATTCAGGGGAGAAAGGGGACAGAAAAAGAAAACCTTCACTCTATTGGGTGAATCCTACACTAGTCTGTTCCACAGGTTAAGACAGCTAGACATGCTAAGGCCAATACAATCCAAGTTGCCCAATCCTCCTCCAAAGAATCTGGACTACACCATAAGCTGTGAGTATTGTTCTGGTACACCAGGCCATGATGCAGAAAAATGCTGGCATTTGAAGAATGCAATACAAGAGCTGATTGATACTAACAAAATTGAAGTTCAAACCCCTGAAGCTCCCAATATCAACAAAAATCCAATGCCAGCCCATCAGGAGGCCAATATGATAGAAATAGTACGGGCTGATAGGGAAACAAAGAAGCCATCGCAAACCGTCATGATGATTAGGTCTCATGAAGCCAAGCCAGATGAGCAGTCAACAGAGGAGAAGTCGGTACCTAAGCAGAACAAAAAGGGTGATGAACCATCTGTGGTATTTGAGAAGGGATCTTCAAGCAAAGTTTCTACAAAGCGGGAAGGATTAAAAGTGATTGTACCAGGGGTCGCCAGCAAACCCATTGTAGTCGTGGAAGGAGCCCGTATAGAGCGGGTTATTATCAAGCCGGAAACCCAGTTACCAGTGATCAACAACAAGGCCATTCCATGGAACTATGAACGGGTGACGGTAATGTACAAAGGAAAAGAAGTCAAGGAAGAAGTCTGTGAGGTGCAAGGCTTGACTCGTTCGGGAAGATGTTTCACTCCCGAAGAGTTAAGAAAAACTAAAAATCCAACACCAATGAAGAAAGCTGTGACAGAAGAAGAAGCGGAAGAATTTTTGAGAAAGATGAAGCTCCATGACTATTCTGTTGTGGATCAATTGAAAAGGACGCCCGCTCAAATTTCATTATTGTCATTACTGATCCATTCAGAGGAGCACCGTCAAGCTTTGATGAAAATCCTGAATGAGGCACACGTTCCTGATAAGATCTCCGTGAATCATTTGGGAAAAATAGCCAACAGAATCTTTGAGGCAAACAGAATCACATTTTCTGATGATGAACTGCCTATGGAAGGTACTGAGCACAACAGAGCTCTTTACCTCACATTGAAATGTGAAAACTCCGTAGTAACCCGGGTATTGGTTGACAACGGGTCAAGCGCAAATATCTGCCCTCTCTCCACTCTGGGAAAGTTGAAAATCAAAGAGGAGAAGATCCAGAAGAATAGTATTTGCGTACGGGGGTTTGACGGTGGAAGCAGAGATTCATTTGGCGACATAGTGCTGGAGCTGACAATAGGGCCAGTTGAATTCACAATGGAGTTTCAAGTGCTGGACATAACTGTTTCTTATAATTTGCTATTGGGTCGACCATGGATCCATGCTGCTAAAGCAGTCCCGTCAACGCTACACCAGGTAGTCAAGTTCGAATGGGATAAACAGGAAATAGTTGTGCATGGGGAAGACAGTTTAAATGCTCACAGCGGTGCCATTGTACCAGTCGAGGGAATAGAGGATGACCAGGGGCCATGGGTTTACCAAGTGGCCGACACAATGTCAGTAGAGAAAATTCCAGAGGGGAAATACATTCCGAATCCAAAGATAACCTCTGCATCAGTCATGGTAGCCTATGAAATGTTAAAGAATGGTTTTGTACCCGGCAAGGGTTTGGGCTCATCTCTGCAAGGCATTATACAACCAGTATCTCTCCCCGAGAACTGGGGAACTTTTGGTTTGGGATTCATACCCACTGTCACAGACATGAGAAAAGCCAAGAAGCTAAAACAGAAGGCATGGGTCCTCCCAAAGCCAGTCCCACATCTATCAAAATCTTTTGTCAAGTCCGGTACCAGAAATCACCTGATAACAACAATTCCTAAATCCATGATTAATCCTGCGGAGGAATTAGTTGAAAGGTTCGAAAAGCTGTTTGACGATGTGAACATGGTGGAAAGCAGTAAAGGTTCTAGCGACGCAGAAGTGCAATTCGTCGGGCCAGAGACAAGGCTTAATAATTGGAAAGCCACTCCTCTCCCCATTCGAAAGGGGTCTTGTTCTTTTTACGCTGGCTCTGGTGATATGGCATGCATGAGGAATCCTCAGCCCAGTCTTAAAAATCAATCTGATTCCGAAATAATAATTCAAGAAGTATATTGTGATTATGAATCAGAATATGATGAGGATGAGGCTTTCGAAGAGATTAGTAAAGAGTTAATTCATTTTGAGGAAAAAACCAAACCTAACCTGAGTGATACCGAAGACATCAACATAGGGGACACGAATAATATCCGAGAAACTAAAATAAGTGTCCATCTCAAACCAAAGATCCGAGAAGAGTTGATTAAAGCACTCATAGAATTCAAAGATGTTTTTGCATGGTCGTATGACGACATGCCAGGTTTGAGCACTGATTTAGTGGTTCACAAATTGCCCACTGATCCAATGGTGCCTCCTGTCAAGCAAAAATTGAGAAAGTTCAAGCCTGATATGAGTGTGAGAATTAAAGAAGAAATCACCAAACAGTTAGAGGCAAAGGTCATTCGAGTCACTCGATATCCTGTTTGGTTGGCTAATATCGTTCCTGTGCCAAAGAAAGACGGCAAGATCAGAGTATGCGTCTATTATCGCAATCTCAACAAAGCAAGTCCGAAGGATAATTTCCCATTACCTAATATCCATATTTTGATCGATAATTGTGCCAAGCATGAGATAGGATCTTTTGTGGATTGTTATGCCAGGTATCATCAAATTCTAATGGATGAAGAAGATGCGGAGAAGACGGCATTCATCACACCATGGGGAACTTATTGCTACCGGGTAATGCCATTCGGTTTGAAGAACGCCGGGGCAACATACATGAGAGCAATGACCACGGTGTTTCATGATATGATACATAAGGAGATTGAGGTATACGTGGACGATGTGATCATAAAATCAAAGCATCAAGCCGACCACGTTGGGGATTTGAGGAAATTCTTCTTGAGACTTCACAGGTACAACCTCAAGCTTAACCCTGCCAAGTGCGCATTTGGTGTTCCATCTGGAAAGCTGTTGGGATTCATAGTCAGTCGGCGAGGCATCGAGCTAGACCCATCAAAGATCAAAGCCATCCAAGAATTGCCACCTCCAAGGAACAAAACTGAAGTAATGAGTTTGTTAGGAAGGTTGAATTACATCAGCAGGTTTATTGCTCAGCTCACGGCAACCTGTGAGCCTATTTTCAAATTGTTGAAAAAAGATGCTGCTGTCGAGTGGACTGATGAGTGTCAAGAAGCATTTGATAAGATAAAAGGATACTTGTCAAACCCACCCGTGCTGATTCCGCCAGAGCCACGAAGACCTTTGATTCTTTACTTGACGGTCTTAGAGAATTCCTTTGGTTGTGTATTGGGGCAACATGACCCCACCGGCAGAAAAGAACAGGCCATCTACTACCTTATCAAGAAATTCACAGCTTATGAGGTTAAGTATACTCATCTGGAGAAGACATGTTGCGCCCTAACTTGGGTAGCTCAGAAATTGAAACACTATTTGTCATCCTACACTACTTACCTCATTTCGCGTCTGGATCCATTGAAATATATTTTTCAAAAGCCTATGCCAATGGGAAGACTTGCAAAGTGGCAGATATTGCTCACAGAATTCGACATCATCTATGTGACTCGGACTGCAATGAAAGCCCAAACATTGGCCGATCATTTAGCCGAAAACCCGGTCGACAAGGAGTACGAGCCATTGAAAACCTATTTTCCCGATGAAGAAATAATGCATATCGGTGAGATGGAGCAGATTGAAAAACCTGGCTGGAAACTTTTCTTTGATGGGGCCGCTAACATGAAAGGAGTCGGGATAGGAGTTGTAATTATTTCTGAGACCGGGCATCACTATCCTGTTACGGCTCAACTTCGATTTTATTGCACCAATAATATGGCTGAATATGAAGCTTGTATTTTGGGGTTAAGGCTAGCCTCAGACATGGTTATCCAGGAAATCTTAGTCATGGGAGATTCGGATCTTCTGGTACATCAAATTCAAGGAGAATGGGAAACCCGAGACTTGAAGCTCATACCATACCGACAATGTCTACATGATCTTTGTCAGCGGTTTCAATCAGTGGAGTTCCGGTATATTCCAAGGATCCATAATGAGGTTGCCGATGCATTGGCTACCCTGGCATCAATGTTGCACCATCCGGACAAAGCTTATGTGGATCCACTGCATATTCAAGTCCACGATTAGCATGCTTACTGCAATATGGTTGAGGAGGAATTTGACGGTGAACCATGGTTCCACGACATCAAGAAGTATATCAGAATGGGGATATATCCAGCACAAGCCACAGGGGATCAAAAGAGAACCATTAGGCGATTGGCAAATGGATTCTTCTTAAGCGGAGGAGTTTTGTATAAAAGAACACCAGACCTTGGATTGTTAAGATGCATAGATGCCAAGCAAGCTACGGCTGTCATGTCTGAAGTACATTCGGGAGTTTGCGGACCCCACATGAGTGGATATGTGTTGGCAAAGAAAATTCTCCGAGCCGGTTACTATTGGCTTACCATGGAGCGAGATTGTATCAGTTTTGTGTGCAAGTGTCATCAATACCAGATACACGGGGATTTGATTCATTCTCCACCATCTGAGTTGCATACAATGTCGGCACCATGGCCCTTCGTCGCCTGGGGCATGGATGTGATTGGACCAATTGAGCCGGCAGCATTCAATAGGCACAGGTTTATTCTGGTAGCCATTGATTATTTTACAAATTGGGTTGAGTCCAAAACATTCAAATCAGTGACCAAGAAAGCTGTGGTCGATTTTGTTCACTCAAATATCATATGTCGATTCGGAATCCCAAAGGTGATCATCACAGATAATGGTGCTAATCTTAACAGTAACTTAATGAGGGAAGTATGTCAACAGTTTAAGATTATACATCGCAACTCTACCCCATATCGGCCCAAGGCGAATGGAGCAGTTGAGGCAGCCAACAAAAACATAAAGAAGATACTTCGGAAAATGGTAGAAGTTTCAAGACAATGGCACGAAAAATTACCATTTGCGTTATTGGGATATCGCACTACTGTTCGCACTTCAGTAGGAGCAACTCCTTATTTGTTGGTATATGGCACTAAGGCAGTAATTCATGCAGAAGTTGAAATTCCTTCCCTTCGGATCATCGCCGAAGCTAAGATTGATGATGATGAATGGGTCAAAACCCGTCTGGAACAGTTAAACTTGATTGAAGAAAAACGATTGGCAGCAGTATGTCATGGCCAATTATATCAAAGAAGAATAGCAAGAGCATACAACAAAAAGGTGCGTCCCCGAAAGTTTGAAGTGGGTCAACATGTGCTGAAACGTATTCTTCCACATCAGGTCGAAGCAAAGGGCAAATTTGCCCCGAATTGGCAAGGACCATTCATTGTGACCAGAGTATTGTCCAATGGTGCATTATGTTTAACAGATATTGAAGGAAAATGCATAGACATGACTATCAATTCTGATGCGGTAAAGAGATATTATGCATGATTTTTCTTTGGTATAGTTATTAAATGTTTGTATTCGGCATTATTTCGAAGATTGGAATGACAAAGGCAATTTATTCTGCTATCCAAACACTGTACCCTTTGTTTCCCCTTTGAGCCACATTCGTTTCTTTCTTACCCTCTCTTGGAATCAATGAAAATCAAATAAAAAGAAAAAAAAAAGAAAAAAAAAATTATTGGAGTGAACTACGTTTGACCTGATTCCTCAAAGAGGATACGTAGGCACCTCACGGCTCGGTCATAGGGTGCATAATATGCATAATGTGCACATAATGAAACATCAAGAGACCCCAATCAAGAAACTGGGGCAGGAATTGTATTGGTAATAAGAAAAAGATTCCAAGAGTTGTAATTTTAAACCCATATCGAATTTGTTTAACTTTTGATACCTTTTCATTCCAACCACATACCGAAAAGACCTTTCGATCAATCTTAGAAAAATGCCGAATCAAGCAAATGAAGATGATTCATAACACTCTGGTCCAAACAAGAAGAAGTAATGGAAATGAGAGAGTCTTATAGGTGAAAACCCACACGGGCACCATGAGACGACGAAAGCTGAGAGAAAGTAAAATGAGAGATTCTTATTGGTGAAAACCTTCGCAGGCACCATAAGGCGAAAAGGAATTAAGAAATGAACAAATGAGGAAGGTTTGTCGGTGAAAACTCTTTTAGATACTGCAAGTCGAACAAGGTTGGTAAATTGGCAAAGTAAAATTGGATTGTGGAAATTTTGGGAAAACAAAATGAAACAATTGAAAAAGAGATTGGTTAAAAAGACTGGGTTGATTAATCCAAAATGCATACCCTGATCATTGGTGCCAGTGACTCCAATCAGATAAGTTCTTTATTCCTTCTCCAACAGTCATCCAAATTTGGATTTTTCTTTTCATTCTAGATTGTCGAAATCGTCATGTTTTCGTCACTAATAATCTTACTCTTCTAAAGCTTTTGAGGTAAGTTTTGTTCCAAACAAATAAGAAGGAATGTCAAGGTATACTACCAAGATTCAAGATTGCATAGGGCAAAATACGGCTATGATGGGCAGGAAGTAATAGGATAAAAATAAGATATGGGTGTAAGAAAAGTTGAATCAAAAAGTGGTTCAGCAATGTCAGGAGAGACATATGATTACAATTGAAAGGGTTTGAAGTGAAAACAACAGTTGGGGATCCTATGGTTAAGGATCAATTACAAAGACAAAACTGTCTTTTCAACCGCTCCAAGGCAGTAAAACAAGACAAAGAGAAACCCCACCCTCAGCAAGAATGCCACAACTGACCACCCTGCTTTAAACTAACGAAATTTTCTTTTATTTGAAACAGGGGCAAAAACAACATTTGTGTCAGAAAACACTCGATGAAGGAAGAGCAAAAGAAGTATTGGCAATCAGGCGTCCACCTAGAGAACAAGGAAGAACAATGGAAGAATTGGCAATCAGGCGTCCACCTGGAGAACAAGGATGAGGAAAGGAAATAGAAATCAGGCGTCCACCTGGAGAACAAGGAAGAGCAAAAGAAGTATTGGCAGTCAGGCGTCCACCTAGAGAATAAGGAAGAGCAATAGCAATCAGGCGTCCACCTGGAGAACAAGGACGAAGAAAGGAAATAGCAATCAGGCGTCCACCTGGAGAATAAGGATGAGGAAAGGAAATAGCAATCAGGCGTCCACTTGGAGAACAAGGATAAGGAAAGGAAATAGCAATCAGGCGTCCACCTGGAGAACAAGGAAGAACAAAAGAAGTATTGGCAATCAGGCATCCACCTGGAGAACAAGGAAGAACAATGGAAGAATTGGCAATCAGGCGTCCACCTGGAGAACAAGGATGAAGAAAGGAAATAGCAATCAGGCGTCCACCTGGAGAACAAGGATGAGGAAAGGAAATAGCAATAAGGAGTCCACCTGGAGAACAAGGAAGAGCAAAAGAAGTATTGGCAATCAGGCGTCCACCTGGAGAAAAAGGATGAAGAAAGGAAATAGCAATCAGGCGTCCACCTGAAGAACAAGGATGAAGAAAGGAAATAGCAATCAGGCGTCCACCTGGAGAATAAGGAAGAGCAAAAGAAGTATTGGCAATCAGGCGTCCACCTGGAGAACAAGGAAGAGCAAAAGAAGTATTGGCAATCAGGCGTCCACCTGGAGAACAAGGAAGAACAATGGAAGAATTGGCAATCAGGCGTCCACCTGGAGAACAAGGATGAAGAAAGGAAATAGCAATCAGGAGTCCACCTGGAGAACAAGGATGAGGAAAGGAAATAGCAATCAGGCGTCCACCTGGAGAACAAGGAAGAGCAAAAGAAGTATTGGCAATCAGGCGTCCATCTGGAGAACAAGGATGAAGAAAGGAAATAGCAATCAGGCGTCCACCTGGAGAACAAGGATGAAGAAAGGAAATAGCAATCAGGCGTCCACCTGGAGAAAAAGGAAGAGCAAAAGAAGTATTGGCAATCAGGCGTCCACCTGGAGAACAAGGAAGAGCAAAAGAAGTATTGGCAATCTGGCGTCCACCTGGAGAACAAGGAAGAACAATGGAAGAATTGGCAATCAGGCATCCACCTGGAGAACAAGGATGAATAAAGGAAATAGCAATCAGGCGTCCACCTGGAGAACAAGGATGGGGAAAGGAAATAGCAATCAGGCGTCCACCTGGAGAACAAGGAAGAGCAAAAGAAGTATTGGCAGTCAGGCGTCCACCTGGAGAATAAGGAAGAGCAATGGAAATGTTAGCAATCAGGCGTCCACCTGGAGAACAAGGATGAAGAAAGGAAATAGCAATCAGGCGTCCACCTGGAGAACAAGGATGAGGAAAGGAAATAGCAATCAGGCGTCCACCTGGAGAACAAGGATGAGGAAAGGAAATAGCAATCAGGCGTCCACCTAGAGAACAAGGAAGAGCAAAAGAAGTATTGGCAATCAGGCGTCCACCTGGAGAACAAGGAAGAACAATGGAAGAATTGGCAATCAGGCGTCCACCTGGAGAACAAGGATGAAGAAAGGAAATAGCAATCAGGCGTCCACTTGGAGAACAAGGAAGAGCAAGGGAAGTATTAGCAATCAGGCGTCCACCTGGAGAATAAGGAAGAGCAGTTGAAGTATCAGAAGTCAGGCGTCCACCTGGAGAACAAGGATGAGGAAAGGAAATAGCAATAAGGCGTCCACCTGGAGAACAAGGAAGAGCAAAAGAAGTATTGGCAATCAGGCGTCCACCTGGAGAACAAGGATGAAGAAAGGAAATAGCAATCAGGCGTCCACCTGGAGAACAAGGATAAAGAAAGGAAATAGCAATCAGGCGTCCACCTGAAGAAAAAGGATGAAGAAAGGAAATAGCAATCACGCGTCCACCTGGAGAATATGGAAGGGCAAAAGAAGTATTGGCAATCAGGCGTCCACCTGGAGAACAAGGAAGAGCAAAAGAAGTATTGGCAATCAGGCGTCCACCTGGAGAACAAAGAAGAACAATGGAAGAATTGGCAATCAGGCGTCCACCTGGAGAACAAGGATGAAGAAAAGAAATAGCAATCAGGCGTCCACCTGGAGAACAAGGATGAGGAAAGGAAATAGCAATCAGGCGTCCACCTGGAGAACAAGGAAGAGCAAAAGAAGTATTGGCAATCAGGCGTCCACCTAGAGAACAAGGATGAAGAAAGGAAATAGCAATCAGGCGTCCACCTGGAGAACAAGGATGAAGAAAGGAAATAGCAATCAGGCGTCCACCTGGAGAACAAGGAAGAGCAAAAGAAGTATTGGCAATCAGGCGTCCACCTGGAGAACAAGGAAGAGCAAAAGAAGTATTGACAATCTGGCGTCCACCTGGACAACAAGGAAGAACAATGGAAGAATTGGCAATCAGGCATCCACCTGGAGAACAAGGATGAATAAAGGAAATAGCAATCAGGCGTCCACCTGGAGAACAAGGATGGGGAAAGGAAATAGCAATCAGGCGTCCACCTGGAGAACAAGGAAGAGCAAAAGAAGTATTGGCAGTCAGGCGTCCACCTGGAGAATAAGGAAGAGCAATGGAAATGTTAGCAATCAGGCGTCCACCTGGAGAACAAGGATGAAGAAAGGAAATAGCAATCAGGCGTCCACCTGGAGAACAAGGATGAGGAAAGGAAATAACAATCAGGCGTCCACCTGGAAAACAAGGATGAGGAAAGGAAATAGCAACCAGGCGTCCACCTGGAGAACAAGGAAGAGCAAAAGAAGTATTGGCAATCAGGCGTCCACCTGGAGAACAAGGAAGAACAGTTGAAGTATCAGAAGTCAGGCGTCCACCTAGAGAATAAGGAAGAGCAGTTGATGTATCAGAAGTCAGGCGTCCACCTGGAGAACAAGGAAGAACAGTTGAAGTATTAGAAGTCAGGCGTCCACCTGGAGAACAAGGAAGAACAATTGACGTAATCGAGGTCAGGATCCCCCCTGAAGAACAGAATGGCAATTTATTTTGACATTGCGGGTTGAAGTCAAAATCCCGCCCATATAAGAAAGGAGCACACTTAGAGTCAATAAAGCAGAGGAGTCCAACCAAATCCCCAGCGGGAAACAACAAGAGTCCCAAACAGATACGAGACACAATGAAAGGAAATGCGGAACAAGTCAGAAGCAAAGGATGCCCGAGAGTCACCAAGACATCAAAGTAACAAGAAACGCAAGGGCATGATATAGATAAGATTTTGTAATTCATATTCCTTAGTCTAGTTTAGCTTTTTGTTTTTCCTTCAAAGCAGGGTGTAATAAGGAGGTCGGCAAGCAGTAAAAGCAGCACACAACAACAGTAACATCACAGTCCCATGGTAGTCCTAGCTACCAAAACTTCCCGAACTATATTGACCTGATTCCTTTATAGCCAAGGATATGTAGGAAACCTTTGAAGCAGAGGTTCGGTCAAGTCTTTCAAAAAGTGCTTCCCACGGAGTATTCGAACAGGCAAAAATCGCTCGTATCCGCTCACTTTATCTTTGCACGAAAACTCTTCGAGTTTCCGCACAAAGAGGGGCAGCTGTGAGCACGTGATTTTTGCCTCACAAGAACTACTCCAAAAGAAATCACAAATAATTGTTTTCTTTATGTGCAATTGTCGAATTTTCGGGTCATTTCGTCTGTGCATGTTCATTTTTTCGAATTAAGGAAAAATAAAAAAAATGGTAATGCAGATGCATATGCATTTAGGAGTTAATATCGCATTAATCATGGGTTTTATAAAAATGAAAAAATACAAACAAAAATACATACATTTAGGAGTTGATTATAATATTCGGCATAAATGGGAAATCACAAAATGTGCATAGGTGTTTCTTGTCATTGTGTTGATTTTATTATTTTAGGCATTAAATAATATGTGTGTAATTTTCTTTTATTGATTTTTAATTTTTGTGTAATTTTTGAAAAATAGAAAATAAGTTTTAAAGGTGAAAAATCGGACCTGGACTGAAATCCAAGCCCAAACAAAATTTACCCCCCCCCCACAGCCCTATCCAAACACCCCAGGTCCGGTCCAACTCAGGAGTAAACAGAACGACGACGTTTGGTCATATTTCATCAAGGGCCATTGGATTAAATCAATCCAACGGCAGATATTCCATACCCTTACCCGTAACCCCTACCCGATCCATTGCCCGGGCCGACCCATTCCCCAACTAAACCAAAACGACGCCGTTCCTGTAAGTGGATAGATCCTGGCCATCTATTCTACCTGATCTAACGGCCTAGATCAATTCACCCCTCCCCTATATAAACCCCAAATCCATACCCCGGCCCCCTAACTAAGCACCCCCTCCTCTCATGTTCATCATCATCTTCAGACGATACACCCAAAACCCTAGCCGTCCTAACTCCCCCTCGCCTGAAACCCGGCGGCAACGACGCCGCCGGTCACCACCTTAACACCCCTGAACCCCCTGACCATCCTCTATCCGAATATGATAACCATTGAGTTCGAATCTTCCTGGAGTTTCTCGAATCTTCATTTGAAGATTCGAGCCAAACATGAACTCACCCAGATCTATCTCAAATTCACACCCAATGACCCCTAGGCCTCCCTCACCCCTAAGTCATCTTTGGTTCCCTTCGAATCTGCCCAGATTTGGTCGAACCCTAAATCTGAGAAAAAGTGAAACCCTAAAATGCCAACTCATGGAATATGTCCAATTTAAGTGAGGGATTGAGGTCTAAGAGACTTTAATCGAGGTATTCTCAATTGAGAATACTTCGAATAAAGTCTGTTCAGCCTCAAAAGGTCCGAATCCAAAGATGAGTTTTGTCTGTGTAAGATTGAAGATTTAGAGGTATTTTTCTACTTCTTTTTCTATATTATGAATTCCCGTTTCTGATAATGCTGATTGAAACAATCTGTTTATCTATTTATAAATTGTTTGTTGACAATTATTGTAGATAGTCAGTTGATTAGTATTTGTCAGTTAAATCATGTTTGTTTGTAAATCAATGAGTCCGTCAAATGGATGTTGTGTGTGTGTTGATTTCTGGGCAGTTAGTTTCAGGGCATTGTTAATATACTGACAATGCTCCTACATTTGTTTGATCTTAGTTCGATTTTCAAAATCAGTTTAAATTGTTCTGTTGTTCAGTGTGATGTTATTGTGATGCTGGGTTTAAATTCAATTTTACAAGTGTTGATTAGATACAATTGTGTTAGAAGGTTGCATTCTCAGTTAAGATTCAGTCCAGAGCTTAAGAGAATTGATTATAGCTATTTAAATCAAAAAGCAGGTTGATAATTAAGTTTGAACAGATTATAAAATCTGTTTTGTATCAGATTCTGATTTTTGTATTAAGGGCAGTAATAACAGTAGGATTTCAGGGGTATTTCTGGGATTGAAACAGTAGGAATAATATGTTAGTATTAGTGTGTTATAGTGGAATGTTGATGGCTATAATTTAATGGGATAATGGGAAACAAAAGAAGATGGGAGTGCTGAAAATAAGGGAAAAAGTACCTTTAGTGGTTGATTGATTAGAAAATCAGCTTTAGTGTTATTTGAGTGGAGATTTCTGATTTTAAAAGGAAAAAGGGGTCTGGGCAGCATTAGGGAGTAAGTTATATAAGAAGGGGAGTTGGGACTGATTTAAAAGGGGAACCATAGAGAGAAAAAGGGGGACTGGACAGTGGAAAAAAAAAAAGAGAACCAAAAAGGAGATAGAGAAAAAATCTAAAGAGAGGGAACCAAACTGAGCAGAAAAATCAGAAACAGAAATCTGAAAAGGAGGAAGAAAACAGAAAAGAAACAGAAAAGAGAACACTCACACACACACAGAATCTGAAACAGATATAGAAGAAGGAAAGAAAATTAGAAACATAGTTTTCTTTGAACCTGTCTGGGTCTGTTTGTTGATATTGCTTGGTTTAAATCTGAAATTTCCTAAATTTCCTGCCACTGTGCGTCTGGGCTTCACGGGTCTTGTTGTTTGTTGTTCAAATCTGTTGAAACATTGGTATATTCTGCTGGTTTTGTTGTTGCTGCTACTGCTGAAATTTACCTCTTCTACCCTCATTTCCAGGTACATATCTGTAAACTCATGTCATGAAAAGCTTCAACATGGCAAGTAAATGAAGTTTGGAATTATAAGGATGTCTTCTACTCATTTAAATTTTATTAGTTTAAGTTTCAGTTTTGTTTTAGTTGGTTAATATAGTATTATACTTGACATGATAAACTGTTAACTAATTAACCTTCTCGAGTAGTAAATTCCACAATAATCTTATGTGTTTTGAGGACTAGTGATGACATTTATTGTTTGAATTGTTGAGATAGGGAACATGGTAGAAAGTTTGCCATTAATTAAAGCCTGTGATATTGTTAGCTAAGTATAGAATAGTACGGAAATACCCAGAAATTACATTACTAGCTTATTTTGTCAAATATCCAATTTTGTTTAAGGCTAGATGATGTCAGTTGTACTTTGTTCGTATATGGCGTAATAACGGTCATGTGTATAACCTATAGTTGAAAGGTGAATTGATATAATCCATTACTATTACAATATTGGAATATTGCGAACAGGTCATGATGTATGTTTACGTTATATGTGATGTCGTCTTATTAAATCAATTGGTAGATTAGTTCTCTTTCTTAATAACAAATGGCTTAGCTATTTTAGGAACGCGATCAACTCATTTCTTTTAATGTATAAAATAATGTCAATGATTTTTTACAAAATATAGAGTTAGGGTATGCATATAGAGTTTTACAAAATATCTAAAACTCTTTTAGATACTACAAGTCGAACAAGGTTGGTAAATTGGCAAAGTAAAATTGGGTTGTGGAAATTTTGGGAAAACAAAATGAAACAATTGAAAAAGAGATTGGTTAAAAAGACTGGGTTGATTAATCCAAAATGCATACCCTGATCATTGGTGCCAGTGACTCCAATCAGATAAGTTCTTTATTCCTTCTCCAACAGTCATCCAAATTTGGATTTTTCTTTTCATTCTAGATTGTCGAAATCGTCATGTTTTCGTCACTAATAATCTTACTCTCCTAAAGCTTTTGAGGTAAGTTTTGTTCCAAACAAATAAGAAGGAATGTCAAGGTATACTACCAAGATTCAAGATTGCATAGGGCAAAATACGGCCATGATGGGCAGGAAGTAATAGGATAAAAAATAAGATATGGGTGTAAGAAAAGTTGAATCAAAAAGTGGTTCAGCAATGTCAGGAGAGACATATGATTACAATTGAAAGGGTTTGAAGTGAAAACAACAGTTGGGGATCCTATGGTTAAGGATCAATTACAAAGACAAACTGTCTTTTCAACCGCTCCAAGGCACTAAAACAAGACAAAGAGAAACCCCACCCTCAGCAAGAATGCCACAACTGACCACCCTGCTTTAAACTAACGAAATTTTCTTTTATTTGAAACAGGGGCAAAAACAACATTTGTGTCAGAAAACACCCGGTGAAGGAAGAGCAAAAGAAGTATTGGCAATCAGGCGTCCACCTGGAGAACAAGGAAGAACAATGGAAGAATTGGCAATCAGGCGTCCACCTGGAGAACAAGGATGAGGAAAGGAAATAGCAATCAGGCGTCCACCTGGAGAACAAGGAAGAGCAAAAGAAGTATTGGCAGTCAGGCGTCCACCTAGAGAATAAGGAAGAGCAATAGCAATCAGGCGTCCACCTGGAGAACAAGGATGAAGAAAGGAAATAGCAATCAGGCATCCACCTGGAGAATAAGGATGAGGAAAGGAAATAGCAATCAGGCGTCCACCTGGAGAACAAGGATGAGGAAAGGAAATAGCAATCAGGCGTCCACCTGGAGAACAAGGAAGAACAAAAGAAGTATTGGCAATCAGGCGTCCACCTAGAGAACAAGGAAGAACAATGGAAGAATTGGCAATCAGGCGTCCACCTGGAGAACAAGGATAAAGAAAGGAAATAGCAATCAGGCGTCCACCTGGATAACAAGGATGAGGAAAGGAAATAGCAATCAGGCGTCCACCTGGAGAACAAGGAAGAGCAAAAGAAGTATTGGCAATCAGGCATCCACCTGGAGAACAAGGATGAAGAAAGGAAATAGCAATCAGGCGTCCACCTGAAGAACAAGGATGAAGAAAGGAAATAGCAATCAGGCGTCCACCTGGAGAACAAGGAAGAGCAAAAGAAGTATTGGCAATCAGGCGTCCACCTGGAGAACAAGGAAGAACAATGGAAGAATTGGCAATCAGGCGTCCACCTGGAGAACAAGGATGAAGAAAGGAAATAGCAATCAGGCGTCCACCTGCAGAACAAGGATGAGGAAAGGAAATAGCAATCAGGCGTCCACCTGGAGAACAAGGAAGAGCAAAAGAAGTATTGGCAATCAGGCGTCCACCTGGAGAACAAGGATGAAGAAAGGAAATAGCAATCAGGCGTCCACCTGGAGAACAAGGATGAAGAAAGGAAATAGCAATCAGGCGTCCACCTGGAGAACAAGGAAGAGCAAAAGAAGTATTGGCAATCAGGCGTCCACCTGGAGAACAAGGAAGAGCAAAAGAAGTATTGGCAATCTGGCGTCCACCTGGAGAACAAGGAAGAACAATGGAAGAATTGGCAATCAGGCATCCACCTGGAGAACAAGGATGAATAAAGGAAATAGCAATCAGGCGTCCACCTGGAGAACAAGGATGGGGAAAGGAAATAGCAATCAGGCGTCCACCTGGAGAACAAGGAAGAGCAAAAGAAGTATTGGCAGTCAGGCGTCCACCTGGAGAATAAGGAAGAGCAATGGAAATGTTAGCAATCAGGCGTCCACCTGGAGAACAAGGATGAAGAAAGGAAATAGCAATCAGGCGTCCACCTGGAGAACAAGGATGAGGAAAGGAAATAGCAATCAGGCGTCCACCTGGAGAATAAGGAAGAACAAAAGAAATAGCAACCAGGCGTCCACCTGGAGAACAAGGAAGAGCAAAAGAAGTATTGGCAATCAGGCGTCCACCTGGAGAACAAGGAAGAACAATGGAAGAATTGGCAATCAGGCGTCCACCTGGAGAACAAGGATGAAGAAAGGAAATAGCAATCAGGCGTTCACTTGGAGAACAAGGAAGAGCAAGGGAAGTATTAGCAATCAGGCGTCCACCTGGAGAACAAGGAAGAGCAGTTGAAGTATCAGAAGTCAGGCGTCCACCTGGAGAATAAGGAAGAGCAGTTGAAGTATCAGAAGTCAGGCGTCCACCTGGAGAACAAGGAAGAACAGTTGAAGTATTAGAAGTCAGGCGTCCACCTGGAGAACAAGGAAGAACAATTGAAGTAATCGAGGTCAGGATCCCCCCTGAAGAACAGAATGACAATTTATTTTGACATTGCGGGTTGAAGTCAAAATTCCGCCCATATAAGAAAGGAGCACACTTAGAGTCAATAAAGCAGAGGAGTCCAACCAAATTCCCAGCGGGAAACAACAAGAGTTCCAAACAGATACGAGACACAATGAAAGGAAATGCGGAACAAGTCAGAAGCAAAGGATGCCCGAGAGTCACCAAGACATCAAAGCAACAAGAAACGCAAGGGCATGATATAGATAAGATTTTGTAATTCATATTCCTTAGTCTAGTTTAGCTTTTTGTTTTTCCTTTAAAGCAGGGTGTAATAAGGAGGTCAGCAAGCAGTAAAAGCAGCACACAACAACAGTAACATCACAGTCCTATGGTAGTCCCAGCTACCAAAACTTCCCGAACTATATTGACCTGATTCCTTTATAGCCAAGGATATGTAGGAAACCTTTGAAGCAGAGGTTCGGTCAAGTCTTTCAAAAAGTGCTTCCCACGGAGTATTCGAACAGGCAAAAATCGCTCGTATCCGCTCACTTTATCTTTGCACGAAAACTCTTCGAGTTTCCGCACAAAGAGGGGCAGCTGTGAGCACGTGATTTTTGCCTCACAAGAACTACTCCAAAAGAAATCACAAATAATTGTTTTCTTTGTGTGCAATTGTCGAATTTTCGGGTCATTTCGTCTGTGCATGTTCATTTTTTCTAATTAAGGAAAAATAAAAAAAAATGGTAATGCAGATGCATATGCATTTAGGAGTTAATATCGCATTAATCATGGGTTTTATAAAAATGAAAAAATACAAACAAAAATACATACATTTAGGAGTTGATTATAATATTCGGCATAAATGGGAAATCACAAAATGTGCATAGGTGTTTCTTGTCATTGTGTTGATTTTATTATTTTAGGCATTAAATAATATGTGTGTAATTTTCTTTTATTGATTTTTAATTTTTGTTTAATTTTTGAAAAATAGAAAATAAGTTTTAAAGGTGAAAAATCGGACCTGGACTGAAATCCAGGCCCAAACAAAATTTACCCCCCCCCACAGCCCAATCCAAACACCCCAGGTCCGGTCCAACTCAGGAGTAAACCAAACGACGACGTTTGGTCATATTTCATCAAGGGCCATTGGATTAAATTAATCCAACGGCTGATATTCCACACCCTTACCCGTAACCCCTACCCGATCCATTGCCCGGGCCGACCCATTCCCCAACTAAACCAAAACGACGTCGTTCCTATAAGTGGATAGATCCTGGCCATCTATTCTACCTGATCTAACAGCCTAGATCAATTCACCCCTCCCCTATATAAACCCCAAATCCATACCCCGGCCCCTAACTAAATACCCCCTTCCTGTAGTTTCTCGAATCTTCATTTGAAGATTCGAGCCAAACTCAGATCCAAACCAACCAGCCCCTAATTAACACCATAGCACCCCCTAACCTGCCTCGTTATGGATCTGTTGTTCGTTTGGCTCGAATCACCTCAGAGCTTCTCGAATCTTCATTTGAAGATTCGAGCCAAACATGAACTCACCCAGATCTGTCTCAAATTCACACCCAATGACCCCTAGGCCTCCCTCACCCCTAAGTCATCTTTGGTTCCCTTCGAATCTGCCCAGATTTGGTCGAACCCTAAATCTGAGAAAAAGTGAAACCCTAAAATGCCAACTCGTGGAATCTGTCCAATTTAAGTGAGGGATTGAGGTCTAAGGGACTTTAATCGAGGTATTCTCAATTGAGAATACTTCGAATAAAGTCTGTTCAGTCTCAAAAGGTCCGAATCCAAAGCTGAGTTTTGTCTGTGTAAGATTGAAGATTTAGAGGTATTTTTCTACTTCTTTTTGTTTCCTACGTGAATATTGTTGCCTATTTTAGTAGTTTGTGTAATTTTCCTATTTGTTTATTTGATTCTGTCTCATACCCGTTCATGTGATCAAATAATGGCATTTGTCTCTGTTTGTTATGTTTGTTTACAATGTGTGTAATCGACTCGATTAAGTTCGTCGATTAGTTATATTATGAATTCCCATTTCTAATAATGCTGATTGAAACAATCTGTTTATCTATTTATAAATTGTTTGTTGACAATTATTGTAGATAGTCAGTTGATTAGTATTTGTCAGTTAAATCATGTTTGTTTGTAAATCAATGAGTCCGTCAAATGGATGTTGTGTGTGTGTTGATTTCTGGGCAGTTAGTTTCAGGGCATTGTCAATATACTGACAATGCTCCTACATTTGTTTGATCTTAGTTCGATTTTCAAAATCAGTTTAAATTGTTCTGTTGTTCAGTGTGATGTTATTGTGATGCTGGGTTTAAATTCAATTTTACAAGTGTTGATTAGATACAATTGTGTTAGAAGGTTGCATTCTCAGTTAAGATTCAGTCCAGAGCTTAACAGAATTGATTATAGTTGTTTAAATCAGAAAGCAGGTTGATAATTAAGTTTGAACAGATTATAAAATCTGTTTTGTATCAGATTCTGATTTTTGTATTAAGGGCAATAATAACAGTAGGATTTCAGGGGTATTTCTGGGATTGAAACAGTAGGAATAATATGTTAGTATTAGTGTGTTATAGTGGAATGTTGATGGCTATAATTTAATGGGATAATGGGAAACAAAAGAAGATGGGAGTGCTGAAAATAAGGGAAAAAGTACCTTTAGTGGTTGATTGATTAGAAAATCAGCTTTAGTGTTATTTGAGTGGAGATTTCTGATTTTAAAAGGAAAAAGGGGTCCGGGCAGCATTAGGGAGTAAGTTATATAAGAAGGGGAGTTGGGACTGATTTAAAAGGGGAACCATAGAGAGAAAAAGGGGGACTGGACAGTGGAAAAAAAAAAGAGAACCAAAAAGGAGATAGAGAAAAAATCTAAAGAGAGGGAACCAAACTGAGCAGAAAAATTAGAAACAGAAATCTGAAAAGGAGGAAGAAAACAGAAAAGAAACAGAAAAGAGAACACTCACACACACACAGAATCTGAAACAGATATAGAAGAAGGAAAGAAAATCAGAAACATAGTTTTCTTTGAACCTGTCCGGGTCTGTTTGTTGATATTGCTTGGTTTAAATCTGAAATTTCCTAAATTTCCTGCCACTGTGCGTCTGGGCTTCACGGGTCTTGTTGTTTATTGTTCAAATCTGTTGAAACATTGGTATATTCTGCTGGTTTTGTTGCCATTAATTAAAGCCTGTGATATTGTTAGCTAAGTATAGAATAGTACGGAAATACCCAGAAATTACATTACTAGCTTATTTTGTCAAATATCCAATTTTGTTTAAGGCTAGATGATGTCAGTTGTACTTTGTTCGTATATGGCGTAATAACGGTCATGTGTATAACCTATAGTTGAAAGGTGAATTGATATAATCCATTACTATTACAATGTTGGAATATTGCGAACAGGTCATGATGTATGTTTACGTTATATGTGATGTCGTCTTATTAAATCAATTGGTAGATTAGTTCTCTTTCTTAATAACAAATGGCTTAGCTATTTTAGGAACGCGATCAACTCATTTCTTTTAATGTATAAAATAATGTCAATGATTTTTTACAAAATATAGAGTTAGTGTTTGCAAATATTCGCGTAGGCAGAGAATAAGAATTGGTTTATTTATCCCAAACTCAATCTTCGTAAGCAAAGTTAACCAAATAATTATAACCTCGGACTAAAAACAAGTGGTGTAAAAGAAGGGCGGGATTTATAAATTGTAACATTTTAAATCAAAAATGTGTAAATAGCGTTCGCTCCAAATATAACAATGAAAATTCTTCGAAAAATATTACTTCATTTATTAAATCAATTCTTTTCCTAAGTTTTATACGAAATTCGCTTTTTGGGTAGACAAATATTGTATTTACGATAAAAATGGTAGTATTAATCACATGTTGTTTATTTTTTTTTTACTCTTTAAATTCGAATGGTTTTGAGGAATATAATTCACACGCGAAAAATATAATTTGCGGTCAACACTTAATAAATTGTGAATTCTTTTCAAGGAATTTAGAGGCATCTCAAATAGTGATTTCTCATGACTTTCACATAAAAATGTATGGATGTAATAAACAATTTGTGGAAAATTTATACTACCATCAAGAATATTTTGTGTGATTAGGGATACGTTCGCGTGACCTGATTATATTTCTAAAGGCAATTCGGATTATGCGTTCGCGCAACTTCGAGCGAACATTTAATAAAAAGGGGGTTCTTCGGAGAATATCAAATTAATTTCATATAACCCGAGATGTGCAGTTCACTATTTAATCATACAAGAGCGACGAACGTTCTTAATTTTATTTTAAGCACAATTTCGAACATAAGTCTATTTTTATAATAAAAATAAACAAAAAATAATATTATCAATCTTATTGTGTACACGTATGCGTGACACGATTCTTTACGTTTATAAAAATATATAATATGAATATACGTACGCGTGATTCGATTCAAGAAAATGTTTAATTGTAAACAATCTAAACAGAAGCGGTAACAAAATCATACAATAAAAAAATGTATTTAGCAAATCGAGATAATTAAGCCAAGTATAATAACGGTTAAGCGACCGTGCTAGAACCACGGAATTCGGGAATGCCTAACTCCTTCTCCCGAATTAACAGAATTCCTTGCTCGGATTTTTGGTTCGCAGAATAACATACAGAGTCATGTTATCCTCGATTCGGGATTAAAACCGGTGACTTGGGACGCCTTAAAATTCCCAGGTGGCGACTCTGAAATAAACAAACAAATCCCGTTTCGACTGTCCTTTAATTGGAGAAAACTCCTCGCACCCCGCGCGGGGGCGGAAAAAGGAGGTGTGACAAGGACGACCTCGAGCCTCTTTGTGTTTACTTTCCTTTTTGTGTGTTTTTACCTTAAATTGAATATTTTAAAAGCCAAATAGATTGAGTACGCAACCGTGAATTTCACGGGACTTGGGGAGTGCCTAACACCTTCTCCCCGAATCAAATGAACTCCCTTACCCGAATTTTTGGTGCAGATTTAGTTTTGGAGTCTAAAATGTTTTAAAGGAAAAAATTATATTTTTAAAAACGGTGTCCTGGCACATCGAAATCAATGTCAGGTGGCGACTCTGAGTTATTTCCTTTTGAACACAAATTTTTGTCACTTTCAAAATTGAAAACCCTTTCGAGCTTCATAAAATCTTTTTATTAATTTAAGAGGATTAGTGAGGTTTGTAAAAAAGGGGTGTGACATCTCTGGCGACTCTGCTGGGGAACTTGCAGGTTCGAGCTGGTTCTTGATCTTGTTAGCTTTTAGGATATTCGGTTGAGGTTTTTGTTTTCTTTATTTGCTTTGCTTTTTTGCTTTGTTTGTCTTATTTCCTTGTTTTATTGGTTATTTGTTTATCACTTTTAATGATTTACTGCTTTATAAACTGTCATCATTTGCATAACCATGGGTCTTCTTTCTGCAACAAGTCTCGGAGTACGCGTCGCGTGCACGAACTCTTTGTTGAGTCACCCTTAATTTAGGAGGGGGGGCCGTCGGACGTATGGAGTGGGTGGAAAGCTTGAGCAGCCGCCATCGACCATACGCTTCCCCAAATTGCCTTGTTAGTGAACCCCAAACTTAGGTCAGCTTTTAGGTCATTTTTATTTGCATCATGTCATTTAGACCTAGTAGGGCTCGGTCCCAGGCACCGTGTCCCTTTGTAGGAAACCGATCCATTTTGTCAAAATGGGCCCGTGGCCCAAAAAGACATTCAATCATTCAAATGTGATACATGTTGCATCTTTGAGGGTAAAAAGGTCATTTGGCGTACTGATGCTTGGGAAAGAAGGGTGAAAATGAAGCAAGTAGGGTCCACTCGCATTTTTCTTTCATAGTTTTCCAAAAATAAAAATAAAAAATGAAAAATCCAAAAAAAGATTTTACACTTTTCCATTATTTTCCAAAAATTCAAGATAAATGAAAAATCCAAAAAAAGATTTTACACTTTTCCATTATTTTCCAAAAATTCAAGAAAAAATGAAAAATCCAAAAAGATTTTACATTTTCCATCATTTTCCAAAATTCAAAACAAAAGGGAGAAAAAGAAAATCCAAAAAGATTTTACATATTCCATCATTTTTCAAAAAAGACAAAAAATATGGTTTTTTTTCAAATTAGTTGCATTTTTTAAAAGGCTTTCTCCCATGTCCAATCTTCCTGAACTACGCATACCTGATTCTTGTCTTTCGGGGCGGGATACGTAGGCAGCCCACATAGGGTCCGGTCTTCTTAATGAGTCTTAGGTTCTTGGCTTTGCGGGGTCTTAGTCAAATCTTGCATGTCTAGCCACTTTTGGCCATATCGGCCGTTGTTGCAAAATGGGGTCATTTTCGCAAAAGTGGTTCAATTATCCATGTCTTAGGATATTAAGTCCATAACTAAGTGTCATATTACTTTAAGGTCTGTCCTTATTGAGTTTGCATCTTTAGCCACTTCTGGCCATATCGGCCATTTTTGCAAAATGGGTTATTTTTGCAAATTAATTTTTTGGGCCATGATTATTGGGAGTGTGTATCTAAGTAGTCATCCATGTTGAGTTTTCAAAAATAACCCAATCATTTCTTGCATGTGTCAATAGGAGGTGTTGTGGTGTCGCATAGTGTCTCGAGTCACTAATCTATTTGGTCTTATTTTTATCATTCAGGTATGGATTCATTTACTACAGCTCGAGCATGAGAGATACCTCAGGACCATTGCATGAACGAGCTGCTTGAGAAAACTTTTCATTTTCAATCTATTTTATATTTTTTAATTTTTATTCTTGTACAGTCGTATCGAGTCTGTCAGTCTAGTTAAGACTGTCGAATCTTTTGTTATAGCACTTCCTGTTTTGTATTTGAAAAACCAAAAAAAATATTATTAAATGAAAGAAAATTCAAAAAGATTTTGTTTCTCAATTTATTTTGTCCATTACTTTCTAGAACTACGATTGATCTGATTCATGAGGGAAATGATACGTAGGCAACCTACATAGGGTTCGATTGAATCATTAAAAAAGAAAAAGGAAAAAAAAAAAGAAAAAGAAAAAAAAAGATGAAATTGTAGATGTGAGAAGTGAGAGGAAAGAAAAGAGTGTTTATCAGAAAGAAAAATGAGCAAGCTAAGAAGTGCTAGAAAAGAAAGAAAGAGAAGATTGAAAGGAGTGAAATTGAGATGATGCCATATGACCTTCGTACCCTCGAAGCCATTCTAGAACCGTTAATTGTTGCTAGGGGCATTGCACGCAATGTGATATTTCTATCTGATAAATGTCCTAACGCTAACATGTTGACTTTGTTTTTCTCCTCTTTGTTACTTTCATTATAACAGAGGGTGGTTAGTTTGTGGCACTTTGGTGATTTGTCCATACAACACAAGGTCAAAAGGCAAGAAAGTCATGGCTGGCAAAGACTTGGATACAAGGGTTGTCGACCCCTCGAGGGAGATTATGGAGTCGGAATCTGAATTGATAGAGGAGGTCCAAAGGCTGAAACAACAAATGTCTCAAAATGTGTCAAGTATGGGCCAATGGTCAAAGACCACCCCTTTCTTATGTTTTCCCAGAGTTTACACCCATATCGACTACTACCACTTCGGTTTCATTATCCGATCAATTTTATCCATTTAGGTTCAGTCCTTATCCCAATTGCGCGACTATAGCTGGAACTTCTGTTGCGTACTCCCAAAGTGTGCCATTGACAACCAATCAGACAACCACTACAGTTATGCCTGTCTTTACCATCCCATAGCCGACGGTGGTGAAGAGGAAAACTCATGAGTCACAATTTGCTACACAGCAAGAGCAGTATCACTCTCCTGAGTATCACTCGTACTTATTTGATCTTCCTGCAAAGATTGAGGAGTCTGGCCCAAAGGTAGCATCGGAAGAAATAACCCAAAGACTGAAAAGCTTAGACAACAGTTGAAAAACATGCAAGGGCCGGCAGGTCAGAAGAGTATTGCCTTCAAGGATCTATGTATGTTCCCTGATATTCGTTTGCCACTTGGTTTCAAGACTCCCAAATTTGAAATGTAAGATGGACATGGAGATCCCATAGCCCACCTGAAAAGGTATTGCAATAAACTGAGAGGTGCGGGAGGAAATGAAGAATTACTGATGGTTTATTTTGGGGAAAGCCTTACGGGTGTAGCCTCCGAATGGTTTATGGGTCAAGACACATCTTGCTGGTATGTCTGGGCTGACATGGCACATGCCTTTGTCAAACAATTCCAATATAACATTGACATTGCCCCAGACCGCAATTCCCTTTCAAATCTGAAGAAGAAACCGACTGAAATTTTCAGGGAATATGCCATTAAATGGAGAGAGCAAGCTGCTAGAGTCAAGCCACCCATGGATGACCATGAGCTAATCACTATCTTCCTTTAGGCTCAAGAGCCTGATTACTTTCAAAACATGATGTCCGCAGTTGGCAAATCATTCTCGGAAGCAATCAAAATGGGAGAAATGGTAGAGAATGGCCTCAAGACAGGCAAAATTATAAGTCAAGCAACTCTCAAAGCTGCAACTCAGGCTGTCCAAATTGAATCCGGTAATTTTAGTGGCACGAGTGAGAAGGTTGAAGAAATTATGATGACATCAAGGTCGAGAAGAGGTCCTAGAAGAACATCTCGAAGGCATGACCAGCCTCGTTTGTTTTTTGACAATTCCCCTAAGAACCCACAGTACTCTGTTGCTCCACCCCAGTATGTTGTCCAGCCACCAAGACACCCAGAAGGCGAGCGCCATCACCGTAAAATCTCCACCAGTCTCCACAAAATTTTCAAGTGTCCTATAACCCGTATCCAAACCGGAGAGACAGAGGTAAACAAAGGTTGAAAGATAATTTTACACCGATAGGAGAGTCATATGCAAACTTGTTCGAGAAACTAAAGCATTATGACCTGATTGCACCTATTCCTCTGAATCATGTGGATAAGCGGGCAAGAAGCTTTGACCCTTCTAAAAGGTGTGAATATCATTCCAATGCCCAGGGCCACAATGTCGAAAGTTGTCGGGATTTGAAAAGAGAGATAGAAAGAATGATTCAGGAAGGGATAATTGTGGTTCAGGACAGTGACACCCAGAACATTGCACAGAATCCTTTACCTGTACATGATGATGCACACTTTGTGGGGATGATGCATGGTAACACGGAGTATGAGAATCCTCTTGGGAACTTGCTGACTGAAGTTAATGATATTGAAACTGGTGAAGGTCCCAATAATTTTGATGTGCAGTCCAGTGGCTAAGATGTCGAGCTTGGTGATTGGAAAGACACTCCTTTCTTGGCTAGCCAAGGAGGAGTTTTGGTGGTTTATTTTGTTGTCATTTCTGTTGTCCGGGTTATTTCAGGGTTGTAATTCGGATATTCTCTTGTGGCTCAAACTCTTCTCCTTTTTTGCCTAGTTTGTTTTATTATAATAACTCGTCTAGTGTTATCTAGGATTATTCCAGGATTGTAACCCATGTCTATTTTACTTGTTTAGTTCAAACCCTGTTCACCATCTGTCTAATGCAATCTCCCGTTTTCTGTTAGTTCTACTCAGTTTTGTTTAGGTCACTTTTCCTTTTATAGTTCTTTTCACACTGACTCTAGTGGCGTGACATGCACGCATAATTGTCAGCCTGGTCTTGAAAGTTAGTCTAATCATGAAGCAATGACACAATTTTAAACATGATAAAAAGAGGTTTTTGAGGAAAACGTAATGATTCATGCATTCTAAGAAACCTAAAGGTTGAATTGAGTGAAACTGAGGCAACTAGTTTGGAAATCAAGAGGTTGATAAGGGCACACAATAAGGAAATATCTTTCGAGCAGTTTGAGGTAAATCGGTCAGTGCTGAAATGCATTCTTCCACATCAGGATAAGGTTGAGTCAAGTCTGCTTCGCACTAACAAGGGTCATTCATTGGGACAAAGGTATTGCTCATTGACACTTTATGTTTGTATGGATGCCATCAATAGATACTATGTGTGATTTGTTTGCTTATCTTCAATTACATGCTTGTACTTGGCATTTTTAAGTTTGGTATGACGAAGGCATTTTATTCTGCTACCCCAAACACTTTTATCTTTTGCTACCCCTTTTGAGCCTTAATTTGCTTTGTTCCATAACCCTCTTTTGGAATCAGAAGTAGAGTTGGGAACTAGAAAAGAAAAAGAAAAGAGAAAAAGAAGGAAAAAAAAAAGAGAAAAAAAATAGAGAAAGGAAAAAAAAAGAAGAAAAAAAAACAACAACTTTGTCGTTTGAACTACGTTCGGCCTGATTCTTGACACCTCAAGATACGTAGACAACCTTATGGTTCGATCGCATCAAATAAAATATTTCATAATCCCCCGAAGTCAAGAGTGGGACAGTTTTTCTTAGAAGTCCTCTCAAAATAAAAATCCAAAAAAAAAAATCCCCAGACTCCAAGAAACTGGGGCAGATGTTTTAATTTTGCCAAAAGATCTGATTCCAAAAGTTGTAATTCTGAACCCTTTCATCTTAAATTATTTCGAGCCTTCATGCCACCATTTCTTTCCAACCATGTCCAAAAGCTTACATTACGGTCCAAAGAAAGACCTTCCGACCAATATTTGAGGATGTCAAATCAAGTGTGTGGTAAAAGTCTTATCTTCTTGTATCATGGGTAATATGTTCTCAGCACAAAGAGAGAAAATGATAAAATGAGAGAGTCTTACCGGTGAAAACCCTTATGGGCACCGTAAGGCGACGGTGAGTTGAGAAAAGAACAAAATGAGAGAGGCTTGATGGTGAAAACCTTCAGGGAACTACAAGTCGATTGAGGATCGTGGATCAGATGGGACAATTGAAGCGCTGAAGCCCAGTTTCACGGCTCAGAGGTACAACAAGAGTTGAACATTAGACTTGCTTGACAAATTAGGCCACTTAATCCAAAGGTGCATGTCATGGTCATTAGAGTTGGTATCCACATCTGATAAGTTTCTACTTTATAATTTTCTTGTTAGGTATCATCTCTTTCCCTTGTCCCTTCCTCTTATTTTGTTTGAGTCCCTTCTTGAGTCTGTTTGGTCAGAACAAGTGAGAAATGACTTCAAAATTTGCTACCAGCTTTCCAATTGCACAAAACAAATTTGGCTAGCACATCAAAGTGGCGTAAGTCAGGGAAAAGTGGTATGCGCACTGAGTTGGTAACAATTAACATGCTTTGGGATTCATGTGAAATCCAAGGGTTCGGTAAATGTCAATTCACGAGCAAAATGCAACAGATAGAGGATATTGAGATCGAATGGAGTAGAGGTATTTTCTATGATAAGGGTTGAAAGAAAATGGGTAGTCGATAACAGTCAAGGCCTTCCAAGTTGAAATCAAAGTTATCTTAGCAAGTGCAGAAGCAGTCACCTTCAAGGTCAAGGCCACAAACTAACCACCACATTTTAAACTCACAAGTTTTCTTTGTTTGAAACAGGAACAAAGCGATGCAAGCAAGTTGGTTCAAAAACAAAACAAAAAGAAAAAGAAAAGAAAAGAAAGGAAAAGAAAAAAGGAGAAGAAGAGCCGACAAAGGGAAGTTTCTCAAATCTTTGCCTTTATCTGTCTTGCTAGTGCGCATAAAATGTTGTCATTGCTCTTCACATTTTCTCCTAGCATCAAAATCTTAGTCTGATGAATCTTTCTCCTAAGATTAAAACCTAGTCTGATGAATTTTCTCCTAAGATCGAAATCTTAGTCTGATGAATTTTTCTCCTAAGATAGAAAACCTAGTCTGATGAGTTTTCTCCTAGGATCAAAATCTTAGTCTGATGAATCTCTCCTAAGATTAAAACCTAGTCTGATGAACTTTCTCCTAGGATCAAAATCTTAGTCTGATGAATCTTTCTCCTAAGATTAAAACCTAGTCTGATGAATTTTCTCCTATGATCGAAATCTTAGTCTGATGAATTTTTCTCCTAAGATAGAAAACCTAGTCTGATGAGTTTTCTCCTAGGATCAAAATCTTAGTCTGATGAATCTCTCCTAAGATTAAAACCTAGTCTGATGAACTTTCTCCTAGGATCAAAATCTTAGTCTGATGAATCTTTCTCCTAAGATTAAAACCTAGTCTGATGAATTTTCTCCTAGGATCGAAATCTTAGTCTGATGAATTTTTCTCCTAAGATTAAAACCTAGTCTGATGAACTTTATCCTGGGATCAAAATCTTAGTCTGATGAATCTCTCCTAAGATTAAAACCTAGTCTGATGAATTTTCTCCTAGGATCAAAATCTTAGTCTGATGAATCTTTCTCCTAAGATAACAAAAAAGGAAAACCTAGTCTCCTGAGTTTTCTCCTAGGATCGAAATCTTAGTCTGATGAATCTTTCTCCTAAGATAGAAGACCTAGTCTGATGAACTCATTGGTCAAATATTCTTGGTTTGATTCACGGGAGACGCACATCCCAGTCAAGTCTTTAGTTTTACTCTCATCATCGCATTAATAGCATAGGTAATTCACTGTTTTGCTAACAACTCACAAATCTTCCTAGTGCAAACTGGGGCAGAAAATTTTGTTTGTTTTGTTGTTTTGATTGCAGGCACCCACCTAGAGAATAAGGGAATTCGTTTCAGAATTAATTCAAGTTTTGGTAATCAGGCGCCCACCTGGATAACGAGGGAATACAATTCAAGTTTTGGAATCAGGCGCCCACCTGGATAACGAGAGAATACAATTCAAGTTTTGGTAATCAGGCGCCCACCCGGAGAACGAGGGAAGTCATCTCAAGTTTTAAGTCACTGGCAGGCGCCCACTTGGATAATGAGGGAATTCATTTCAAGTTTTAAGCCAGTGGCAGGCACCCACCTGGAAAACGAGGGAATTCATTTCAGAGTTACTTTCAATTTGCAAATTCAAGAAGCATCACGAGCCCGCCTGAAGAATAGGGTCCATTTTTCAGTCTCATGTTGAAGATCAAGTAGAGATTCAAGGAAGATTCAAGACAAGAAGTAGATAGGATTTTGTATTTTTCTTTTACTTTGCTGTAATTTTTCCTTTTATTTTTGACGTGAAGGCAGGAACCACGGACCAGAACCTCGACGGCACCTCAATCGGCTCTCTACCTCAGTATACTTCATCACTGTTCTTACTTTTGAACTACACGTGGCCTGATTCCTTTATAGCCAAGGATATGTAGGCAGCTCAGATATCAGGGCTCGGTCACATTCTCCTTTCTTTTAGTTTTTAGTCTCTTTAAATAAGGGTCGGGTCAAAAACATGTCTTGTTGTTCTTTGTCTGAAAACTCTTCGTATTTCCAGTCAAAGAGGGGCAGCTGTAGACATGTAATTTTTTACCCTCCCCGAAATTTTACATATTTTAGCTTTTAAATATTTAGTTTAGGTCTAATGTCGCTATTTTAACTAGTTTTAACTCTTTTTGTTTTATTTTATCTTAAAATTTAAAAATCACAAAATATTTACGTATTTAGATATTAGTCTTGTTTTCATCACAAAAGAAATTTACAAAACAATATGTCCCTACTTTAACTTGGGTTTTCAATAAATAAGTTAACAATCTTTCGTTAGTGTCTTTTTATTTCAGTCTAGTTATTTGGTTTTACATATATAGAGTTAGACTAGAAATAGTTATTTTATATTTTTATTTTATATTTTTCAAAAAAAAAGGAAAAAGAAGAGCCGATCAAAGATTGTCATATGCCCAAAGATTCTTTATCATTCATTTTATAACAAACTTGATCTCATACTCACTGTCACTTCACACACATGCACGTTTCTTTCTTGCTTTTTTTGATTTATTTTATTTATTTTTATTCGCTAAAACTCTCACGGACTCATGAACACTACTAATATTTTGTTTTTGGGAGGAAAGATTAAAAAAAAAGGTACAAAAGTATATTTGACATTTTAGAATAGAGAGGGGACCACACGTTTTTGGTCTTCTTCTCCAAGAACCCTTTAGGCCTTTAATCCCTTTTAGTCCAGAAACTTCTGGGGGGAACAAAAAAAAGTGAGAGGATCAGACAGAGAAGGTAGACGAGAAAAAATCCAAAATGCGGCAGCCTCTCATCCTCACTAGAGTTAGCCACCTTCTTCCGTTCTCAAACCAAAATAGCCATGTGAAGCCATCAATTCCTTCCATCAAACAATACCATGTAAATTCAGTTTTTCTGGCATTTTAATTGTTTCTCCTTCATCCAAGACCAGCCATAGCACCACCACCGTGCTACTGCTCTGCCGGTGCCAGATTTACTGCCACCACATCACAGCTCCATCAAACTCCGCAGAAACCACAAAATATCCTATATTTTCTTTATAGGCCTCCATTTTAATTTATTTTCTCCTGCAAAAAAAAAAGCTAAAAATAAATAAATTAGAGTTTCAAAGGCAATGTTCGTCGAGGTTTCATCAGCAGGGTCTTCGGTTCGGGATGTCTATTTCTCAGTCCAATTTGAAGTTCAGAGTTTAATTTTGTTGTAATCAAAGGAAATCAGTTCATTATTAATCAAATTTCAAAGAGCATTTTGGCTTCCACTTGAGGTCCACTCTCTTCTCTATTTTTTTTATTTAACTGAAACTGTCTTATGTGAGTGATCTATATGTCTATTTGCCTAACATGTTTTAATCGTTATTATGTGAATGACTTGCGCTTTTATTTAGAGATCTATTTGAGTTGATTAATTTTTGATTGAATACATAATTGTACATTGTTGGACCCTTGTTTTACAAATTTATGTTGACCTCTGAAAGAGAAAGATAAATTGATTTAGCAAGTGAATGAGTTTAGACAAAAGGCTTAAAGAAATGGGTTGTTGGACGATAATTTTAAGAGGAGGTTGAATTGATTTTGTTTGTTTGATAGTTCTTGTTTTGGACTGATAATAAGTTGATTGTGACAAATCATGATGACATAGATCGTGAGGGGTTAATATCTTTAAATCATATTTGGGTCTTGCTTCTAAATTGAACGTTGGACTTAATGAACTTTGTATTTGGTTCTGCTTTATTAATTTTATCGGTGGGAGCATGCTTAGGCCGACCACGCTCAGATAGGCAAGCCTTAGGATTTTTGTTATTTTTGAGGCGAGAGGTCCTTCCCTTAGTTAAATTTGTCCGGGGAATGCCCCGAAGGATTTGTATATATTTTATTCCGCGGAATGCCCCGTAAAACTTTGTAATGGGAGGTCAAAAGTAGAACTTGTAGTGTTTTATTCTTGTTTTCTATTTTCATTTATTAGGTGAGGACGACCTCGAGCCTCTTTATGTTTACTTTCCTTTTTGTGTGTTTTTACCTTAAATTGAATATTTTAAAAGCCAAATAGATTGAGTACGTAACCGTGAATTTCACGAGACTTGGAGAGTGCCTAACACCTTCTCCCCGAGTCAAATGAACTCACTTACCCGAATTTTTGGTGCAGATTTAGTTTTGGAGTCTAAAGTGTTTTAAAAGAAAAATTTATTTTTTTAAAAACGATGTCATGTCAGGTGGTGACTCTGAGTTATTTCCTTTTGAACACAAATTTTTGTCACTTTCAAAATTGAAAACCCTTTCGAGCTTCACAAAATTATTATTAACTTAAGAGGATTAGTGAGGTTTGGAAAAAGGGGGTGTGACATAAACAATGTATTTTATATTAAGAAATTTATTAAATATATATAAATATTAAATTTAGGATTCAGTCAATAATGACTTGATGTCGTTGTTCATAATCAAGAACCCATAGAGTTGATATCCTGACTCCAACTCTGGTGATAAATACTTATTCGCACCGGATATTCATGCATAACTAAATAATTAACTGCAAGAGTCAACGATTCAAAATAAAAATGCATGTCACTTAATCATATATAAATTACATTTATTGATTTGATATAAACATCCGACATACAAGTACTCTCAACAACACTCTTTTACCTTTGGAAAGAAAGAAAAACAGTGGTTAAAACATGTGCTTGTGCCGGCATCGTTCCTATTGTCAAAGATGGCAGTCTGCCTCAGTTTTTAGAGGAACCCACTTACACTAAATCCGATGTATGCTACAATTTGTACTTACAATTGCTTTGAAAATGGCATATATCACACGAGAAAACATGTCGTCGGGCGATAAGCTAGGATCCTAAACATCAATTTTGGCATAAGAACGTATGAGGAATATGGACTTCAATGAACAAGAACAAAAAAAATTCAGGAAGAGATCCCCTTAAATTGAAACGTTCTTTCCAACTATTCAGCAGTGTGTTGTTTGCAGCCCTTAGGTCCACAATGCTGGGAGCTTTGCTTCGCCATCTTTCTACAAAGGTACAACAACAATAACAACATACCCAGTGTAATCCCACAAGTGGGGCTGGGAAAGGTAGTGAGTATACAGCGTTACTCTTACCTTGTGCAGGTATATGATAGACCCTCGGCTCAAAGCGAGCATCTTTCTACAAAGGTAACAATAATAATTCTGGCATGCCCAGCAGAATATGTGATTGTTATTGCCAACCTGTGACGACGACAAGGAAAAAGGGGTACAACTTGGTTACAATAAAAAACAGAAAGAGGGAAAATGAAGAGAATAGATCTGTTCAAAGACTGGAAAAAAAGATTGTAAACTACAAAAGTAGATGAGGCGAAGGTTCCTGTGAATAAAAAGAAAAGCTGAAGCGAATAAGATTATGAGTTCTTACATAAACTCAATAGAAGGAACCAAAATTGCTTACATATATGCAAGAATTTCTATTAAGCTAGTTGTAGTGTTGTTATAGGCTCGCTTAAAGGGCACTTAAGCACTGAAGCTTGGTGTGTGCTTCGCCTTGGGTAATTTGCGCTTTAGTGTAGGTGTTAAGGTGCTAAGGCTTGTGCACCTTACTGATGGATTCTGTCTTTAAGTACACAACAAGGGTCGTTTGGTAGGAGGTATTAGAAAAAATAATGCAAGCATTAGCTCTATACATTACTAACACCTTATAAAAAATTATGGCATTAGTAATACCAAGACTATTAATGCATGCATTAGTATGGTTAAAGACGAAATTATCCTTAAAGTCCCTTAAAGCTAGAGAATATGGAGGGCATTTTTGTAAACAACTATTTTTCTTAAAAATTATGTAATGCATTATAATTTTAATACACCACACCAAACAGTAAATAAGAAATAATATCTGCATAATTAATGCTTGCATTACAAACACATGCATTACTAATACACCTTATTCCGCACTATTCTTACACACTCTACCAAACGATCCCTAAAAGCTTAATTATAGTTTTTTCATTCTTTTGTCCAATTAATTATTGTTTGTGTTTATAGTTATATTTTCTTGCATCCATTTCTATTTTTTATTTTTCCTCATTGGCACTTTTTCGCTAAAGCCCATGCTTTTATTGCACTTAAAGCTCCAACAAACTTTGCGCTTTGGTGCTTTTCACTTTTGACAACTCTAGCTAGTAGATCCAAAAAGTTTGTATGCTAGTTTTATGAGCTCCCAATTGGGAAAAAAATCTTCCTAATATCTTTTCAATGGCATTGTGAAACACAATTTTATAAATAAAATGTAAAAGATAGTCCTTTATCAAAAGAATTTTTTTTGTAAAAGAAAGTCTCTTTGAAAGTTCCGTCTACAGTTTGAAGAGAATAGCTCTATCTGCAATTTAAAATTTGTGGACGACAGCAAAAAAAAAGTATATGAAAGAAAAGGCAACTCTTGAGTATTTTACAATTGATACAACTACTGGAATGGGTATTGGCCAGAGAAATAACCCAAAATTTCAAAAGAAAAAAAAAACTGAAATTAGTTAGGTTAATATACTTTTGCAACCAATCATGCACACAACACGTGTAAAAATTGTTGTTAAAATGCAAAACAGTGCTTACAGAATAATCAAATACGACAACTATGAGTTTGATCATCATACTACTCAGGAAAAAATGAGGCTAAAAGAAGTCCGAATAAATTCATCTCTAGTTATAGCCTTATAGGCCAGACAACTATGAGGAGTGAAATGTTCCAAAAAAAAAAAATATGTACACACATTAAGTGCCATGTCTTTGAAGGCCACTTCATGAAAGAAAACATCACTCTGATTTATAGTGAATTACCAAAATCCGACACAATTTTCTTTCTTACTGATCTAATAGGTATGGTCCTGGAAAACTCTGTTGCCTGCCTCTATGTATAATCTACTCATTCGACAATGAAATTTTATCATCTGAAAATAGCTGAAGTGCTTCTTAAATCTATCAGTGCGACTATTTTGCTAATTATTTATCATAAACTGATCCATAAATATGAAAAACTACAGACCTAGAAGTAGCTTCTCAAGGAGAGCTGCTCAACACTACTACTGTCTTTGAAATCTATATATATATTAAAGCAAGAAAGTTACCATATATAAATGACATTATGGTTAAGTCAAGTGGCAAGCTAATAAATGTCAATAATATATGGTAACTTTATTCTATATTTGACTATTTTAGTTAAATACAAATATATATATATATACGGAATTTGAATTAAAATATAATTTTGAATTTATAGATAAAGTTCTAAAATTTGAATTTAAATTAAAAATAAAATTTATCTTTTTTTATAATGTTATCATACTTAATTCGGTTAATGATCATATGCAATCATGTTAGGAACTTTTGTTATTTTTTCTAATTATTTAAATACTACTTCGCCTCTAGCAAAGAAAAACTATTTCATATAATTATAAAACTCTTTCACATTTAAAATCCTATAAGTATAGTAAAACGAAATTCTTTTAGAATAAATGTAATATATAGGGTACACGTCTATGTTTATCTAAATAACAAAAAAGAGTTTACAAAACCAAATAAAAGTTTACTTACATATATAATAAAGTAAACATACATGCTGGAGAAAGAAGCATCACAAAATCAGTCAATATTAAAAAAAAAGTTGTTTCTTTTTTCTTCTTGAAGAATATTTGTTTGAAGAGTCAATTTGCATAAATGGACATCAAACAAATAATAAAACTTTGGCTATACAATTGCTATCATTAATTTCAATTTAGCACATTCAAGGAATTGAAGGGTATAAGCCGAAACCCCTTCATTTAGCTGTAGTCAAGCCAATATTGCAAGGGTATAATATTTTTTTCGTTGAAGAATATTAGTTTTGAATCATTAGATTATGTGAAAGGCTTTTTTTTCAAACTCAACAAAAGATAAATTGGTTTCTATAGCGATTTTTAAGTGTAACAAAGAGTATATATAAAGAAAAAATTGGTATGGCGTGAAATATTTTTTAAAAAATGTAAATAAATTATTTCGAAAAAACTCTTTACTTTTTTTAATTCAAAGATAATAAAAAGATAAAATATTTTTGAACATTAGTAGAGAGTTTTAAAATTATTATAATAGAAGATATATCATGGATAAACTCAAAAAATCGAAATCTTATGGAATATTTACATAATATCCGGCCATATTTATTGTTTACTTTTTATAGCTAATATAAATAGATGATATACCGACAACACACGATTATACACATATTATATATGGATTATATATAAATTACACATCATTTAATTTTTTAATTTAAGTGGTCAAGTGAGCACCTATTTAGGCTGATTAGATAAATCCAAAAGAAAAATATGAAACAATTTCAACCAAAGACTAAAAATATAATTAAAGTTCATATGTAGACAATTTTTATTAAAACTCATCCTTTTATATTGAAATAAATTAATTTTTTGTAACAAAAGAAATAATGACATAAAAAATAAGATAAAAGAAATAAATATTGAAAAAAATGTTAGAAAGATCTAAAAATGAGAAATAAAAGATGACAACAAATTTCTTCTTATGTTTCATCTTTGTTGAGTATAAAAAATTTGAAAGTTAATCTCATCGATTTTAATTTTTTTTTCCAACTCAAATACATAGATTATAAGATAAGGATATCTTAAATTTTTTTTATTTAAATTATGTGTCGTTTTTAAAAAATTACTATTACTAACAAACTGATATGATATTCAAATTTGAATTGGAATGCAATTTGAGTAGTTTGCATTGAGGTTAAGCCAAGTATAGTGTCAAAAAATAAATTACTTAACAATTTTAAGACAATATATGCAATGTTTTATAATAATAATCAACTAATTTAACATTTGATGATTCAAAGAATAAAATTTTTGTATATATAGGATATTAAAAATTAAAATTTTGGGGCTAGAGATATCGACAGACTTAAAGTGGAGTCATGCTGAAATAAATCCGGCCAAAGAATCATTTAAATTTTTAGATAGCGAATTAAAGTGAAATTTAAATTAAGGATAATATCTTCACTTGCATCATTATAAAGATAATCATTATTATAATATATATAAGTTTTAGAAATTAAAATTTCAAAATAGAAATATTTTTTAAAAGATAAAATCATACCAAATAAGAGTTCAAGTCATAGTATAAGAGTCATGTCGTAATCAAAGAATCATTTATATCGTGTCAACCTTTGTGCTTTGCCATAAATATGAGTTATTATTTCACTATGTGGCTATTTTTAGGTTCCAATGACACCTATGATAATAGTGCAAAAATAAAATTATCACTACGAGAATTGAGAAAATGTTAGTCTTTTTCATGTAGTGTTTCTTAATTAATATCTGACGATTATCTATAATTATTTAGAAGGTTTAAATGTTAAGGTTATTTACATATAATTCAAATAACTCAGATATTTAACATGGTTAATGTCAAATGTCAAAATGGAGTAAAACAAATTCACTAGCTAAATAATTTTTTATAAATAGCCAACTAAAATGAGTTTTGAATTAAGAATAATATTTTCAATTACATTATTATAAAAATAGTTATTATTGAAAAATAATATTTTAGAAACTGAAATTTTAAGAAAGAAATATTTTTTAAGAGATATCAACACACCAAATAAGAGTTCAAGTAGTAGTAAAAGAGTTAAATCTTATCCAAAGAGTAATTCATTGTCTCAAAATTTGATTGTTTTGCCATAAATATGAGTTATTATTTTGCTTCCTGACTATTTTTAGGATCCAATGACACCGGCAAGAATGGTATTAAAAAAAATAGAATAAATGGTTAATTTTTTTCATGTAGTTAATATTCAATCATTATCTATATTTACTTAAGAAAGTGTAAATTTTAAGATTATTTACATACAATCCAAATAACTTCAATATTTTATATGATTAATGTCCGCGCATCTGCGCGGGTACTAATACTAGTTTTACCAGGAAAGGAATGAATAAACAACCAAATCCAGTGATGATGTTTGTCCAAGTGCTATCTACTTCTCCCATTCAAAGCCTATATACATTTGAGATGCTTCTGAAGCCAACGGTTTACTTTACAGTGTCTAGAAAAAGCTCAATTATGCAGACACTCATCATTTCCTTTTCTCCAACAGTGTTTATAACTCATTCTTCATTATTATTTCAACTTCAAAATATATATCAGTTGTGATGCAGCGGTTTTAAGGAAAAAAATATTGAGAACTCATCTTACCTTTGCACATTCATTTGGCAATATTTGGGCATGGATGACCACAATCTGAAAGAGACTTCAGCTTGAATCTGACCGAGAAATTGGCTCATTATCTTCCCACATCTGAATTGCTTCTGGTAGAAAAGGTTCACATTTCCCATCCCTTTAACGAGAAAAAGCTCCTCAAATAAGAATACAAATGAAATATCAAGGTCACGGACTGAGGACATACGATATATGTGAAGCCATTCTCCAGTCGAAACTTGTACCAACCTGAAGTGCTCATATCCATCAATCGCCTGATTACAGCGATAAGCAGAAATATTGTCCACAGTTATTGGACACCACTTATTGCAGCCCTCAATTCGCGAGATAGCCATTTAACAGGAAGGGCATTTCCCGCATGCTGAGAATCTCAATGATCATTTCTTTCTCACAGTGCATTTGGTCATCTTTCAGTTGAGATGAATTTTGTCGCTCCTGATGCAAAAGATTAAGAACATGAAGATATAAACGTCAAAGTACCTTCCAAACAGACAAGTTACGGGAGCAGAATAACAATAGCCTCAAGTGCAGAAACTGCGGCATACAAGTAAGCCACCTCAAGTAGAGAAAAGTCTAGCACTTAATTGACAACAGGCTCATACAAATAAAGACAACCAACTTATCACTTGATCAACAACAGCCTCATACAATTAAAGCCAACCACCTTATCAAGAAAAAGAATACAAATAAAGCCAACCCAAGTAGATGAGTTTTGTTTTTAGCGAAATTCTCAAAACAGTTCCCCAACCTTAATATACTAGGTCAAGCACAAGCTGTAACAAATTTATGTATTGAACATCAAAGCAAAAAAAGCAGCATTCCTATAGGACAGGTGGTCCACAACACCATCTTGATTGTTCTCGATAAAGTCTAAAAATTCCAAAAGTGATGTAATGGCATACATATCGCTTACGGGATCGTCACTATCAAATTAATAGCATCAACTAATCATTTGGTCAGCTACTTACATACTGAAATTGCGGTTGAACTACAGGGTAATTAGAGCGGTCAAACACTTTGTTGTGGTATGTCGCAGCCTCACTAGATCTTTGCCTGAGTAACATAAAACATAGCACACCCAATCCACATCCGACCATTAGGTTGGGGTTCAAATCACCAATGGAGCAAGCGGGAAAGCCACAGTTGGTCCGGGGGAAGAGGGGGGAAGGGGGGGGAGGGGAAGGTTCTGGGGTTTCCATGTCAAAAGCATAAAAATATACAACACTCCCAAATACTAGTTATACATCCGCTAGAAACCACAACCACGGTGTTCCTTTGCAGCATCCTTTAAAAGGTATGTTATTACACTCAAACCTGAGGGAAGGTTCTGGGGTTTCCATGTCAAAAGCATAAAAATATACAACACTCCCAAATACTAGTTATACATCCGCTAGAAACCACAACCACAGTGTTCTTTTGCAGCATCCTTTAAAACGTATGTTATTACACTCAAACATGACCATGAGGTGTATATGTCAAGTGATGGTGTCAGAACCACAGCTTCTAATAACCAATATTTTGGGGTATGTGCAGACATCCAAGAACAACCATATGTTCGAATAGATTTATTAGATCACTATATCTTGGTAATTATCACAGTAATTCATATAAATGAAGAGTGATTGGAGTCTAAATCTAAAAAAAGGAAAAGAAAACAAGAACAACTTCACTAGCTTTGATGCAGCCTACAATAAACTAGACCCTTCCAAGGAGATAACTAGTATAACTGATTCAATAATTTCAGTTTTTTTCTCAATATGAGGACAAATTCTCTTTCTGTTAAAAAGAATAAAGGTATCATGCACTTAAGCTGAAAAATAAAAAGCCACGAAGTAAAAAGCTGAGCATGGACAGCAACACTTATACACTATATAGCAAATTCAAAAAGTACGAATAGAAAACATTAACATAAGGAGATTATACATTATTTCTCATGTTAAGAATACAATAACATCTACTATCAAAGATAACGAGCGACAACAAAATCAAAACTAAGAAGTAATTTACCTTATTAATAATCTATCAAGAAAAAATAATTTACCTCCTCAATAGGTTTGTCTGGAAAGCTCAAGTAATGCTCCAATTGTCATATTTTCAGTTTCCCCAATTGCGTTGCACGCGACTTCATTTCCAGAGGAAAAGAAAAAGAAAAAAACTTTCACTCTATAACTAATGTAATTGAATTAACCAAGCAAAATAGATAATAACTTCTTGTTTTCTGGGATAAAATCTGATATCAAGTCAAGCAAAGAAGAATCCTCCGCTATAATGTCTACCAGTCGAGTTACTGTAGTTGAGTCGAATGAGAAGCTCTTTCCATTCATTTCCTTTAAGAAAGCCTTCATTTCACTAATTTTATTACTTCTGAGAAATCCTTGCACAATAACATTGTAAGTTACACTGTTTGGCAAACAACCATTCTCCTCCATCTTTCTTAGCAGACCTTTAGCTTCATCTAACAACCCTTCTAGACAAAATCCATTAATCATAATAGTGTATGTTATCACGTCAGGATGTAAACCTATTAGAGAAAGATTCTTAAAAACATCATGAGCTTTGTCGAACTTTCTATTTTTGCACAATCCATCAATGACGGCATTATAGAGGTCAACATTAGTATCTTCTCTTTTTCTTTCCAACTTATAAAATAGTAACATAGCTTCGTCAACAAGTCCATTCTTAAAATAACCATCAAGCAAAATGCAATAAGTGATTGGACCAGGTATTATCCTTGCAGATAGCATCTCATCAAAATATTTTTGCGCTGCCCCAATTCTTCCAACTTCAAATAGACCTTTCAAGATAGTATTGCAGGTAAAAATATCAGGTTCAAATCCCTTTTGAGAAATTTCAAGAAACAAATGCATGGCCTCATCCAATTTCTTTTTCTTACAATATCCACTTATTAATATTGCATAGCTAATATTGTCCGGCTCAATGCTTTTATCTTTCATGGAACCAAAGATTCTCCTACATCTATCCATTTGACCACGCAAGCAATATCCATCCATTATCACATTGTAAGTAACCACATTAGGCTCTACACCTTTTTCGATCATCTGTCTCATTACTTTTTCGGCATCTTTAACCCTCCCTTCTATGCATAGTCCATTTATAACTGTGTTGAATGTGAATATATCCGGATAAATATTATGATTTACCATTTCAAAGAACAAATTCCTGACCTTTTCCCACTGACTAAACTTAGAGAAACCATCAATCAACGAATTATATGTGAATAAGTCCGGAGGAATGCCTTTCAGTTTCATCTCGCTCAAAAGGTCGACAGCGACATCCAGATTTCCATTTTTGCAAAGGGCATCTATAACAACGTTGTAGATGCATGTAGTGGGCTTAGTGCTCCCTTGTTCCATTAGCCGGAGCAAACCAAAAGTCTTCTCAATATGACCCCTTTTACCGAGCCCATTCATTACAGTTGCATACATGACTTCGTTAGGCTCACAAATATTCTCTCTCATTAACTTTTTAAACAAGTTAACTGCATCTTTAACCTTGTTTTCAGCAAAGAGTCCCCTTATTAGGATGGTTAAAGTGACAACATCAAATGGAATCCCACACTTTGAGTAAATGGCTAACATTGAAAATCCACAATCAACACGATGCATTAGGCAATAACTGTTAGTCACCATACTCAACATGACTTTATCAATCGGGATACCTAATTTCTGCATTTCTCCAAAATTAGAAACAACAACAGAATAATGCTTCATATTTATCATAATCTTAAATAATTTCGAAAAGTCCATAACAGAGGGAAGAGGCTGTGTTCTGACCATTTGATTGAAGAGATTCACAGCATCATCTAAACATTTGATATTCTCAAACTTGTTAGTAAACCTATGTTTTTTACTACGACCATTTATGGAAATGGGTGTATTGCTATGATATGAAGAGTAATATCTGGTTGTAATTGCCATAGCAGAATAGGAAATAGTGAAGGATGAGATAAAGGAAATACCATTAAGAGAATAACGTAGAGAAATTCTCGTCATCTTCAAGGAATTTCCCCAAATTTGCGAATAATTAGTGAATTGGTGTGCTTTTTCGTCGTGCCCTAATTTTGTAGGAAACTTGTTTTATGAGTCCTATTGAATTAATTTTGGAAATCTTACATAAATGCCCAAAAAAAGTCGTGTAAGTTATCTTTAACCATTTCTCGTAGATTTGTCAAAATTAATCAAACACATATAAAAATTGAAAATCGAAAGAAATAAGGTTCTTTCTCCAAAAATTATACACAAAAATCTCCTTCCATATTTTTAAGTGCGCTTAGCAATATTAAATGTTAGACGGAAAAGAAATTTCATAAATGAGGTAACAAATAAGGTGATGAAACACAAATATATATATATATATATACAATATTCTAAATATTTAAGCAAAAATGGACTTTTTCAGTGGGTATGGTTGAGATTCATTGAAAATATATAGATGAGTCAATATACACAGTTTGAGTGGGATTGGAGGTGATTTGGACAGATTTGGCATCGAAATTCGTAGTTAAAAAAATTCTTCTGCGACACATGTATCTGTGAACACCTAATTTTTTACAACATTTAATTTTTTATCACTTCTTTTATGTAAATATTTTAGGGGGTTTTAACCTACTATTATTTTAGCTTTATTACACTTTTTATTATAGGATAAAAATACCAAAAAAATTAAAAGGTGAATTATCACTATTAATATTTTTTTATTTTTTATTTTGTTTTTTATATATAAAAAATCCGAAAAATATTTATTTTTATTTTTTTAAAAAAAAACAATTTCGGGAATGATTTATAAAATAAGAAAATGGAAGTATTGAATAAAAAAAATATATAAAAGTAAAAATAGGTGGAATTCTCTGTTAAAAAAAGTAAAAGAATGTAGAAAATTTTAAAAAATAAAAAGTTATATGGAAATATTAAAAAAAATAAAAAGTAAAAGAAGGTTGGAATTAAAAAATAAATATAAAGGTATCTGAAAATTTAAAAAAATTAAAGTAATTGAAAGTAACATTTTTAAAAGAAAAAGAAAAGATAGTGGTTTGTTTTTTTAAAGAAAAGTTAAATAAAGTGAGATTCTCTTTTAAAAAAATAAAAAGTGGGATTTTAAATAAGATAAAAATAATTAAAGTTGGAATTTTAAAAATAAAAGTAAATAAATGTGGGATTTCTTTTTCTAAAAAAATAAAAGCAATTTGTAAGTGGAATTTCTTTTAATTAAAAAAAACAAATCTGAAAATTTCGAAAATTTTGCTATAAATAGAAGAGAAAATTTAGGAAGAAATGAGTTCAAAAAAGAGGAAAAACTAGATGGAGAGAAGAAAAAAAGAGGGGGCGGAGAGAGCGGTATACACTCGATATACACTCTGGATACACTGGATATACAGAGACATAATTCATTTTGGAGAGGGGTTAAACATTTTTTCTGAAAATCTTAAGAGAGTGCTGGAGAGTTTAAAAAGAGAAAATAAAAACAAAGTAGTCTACGAGTTTAGTTTTGGGTTTAACACACGCGTGGTTGAGTCTGTTTGTGGTGATGTTGGTTGTTGCGGTTTAGTCTTTTATAAACTTTTGGGGTTGTTCTATTGAGCTTGTTTGATTTTCTTCAAATTTTCCCGGGCCTCGAATCTGGTTTGAATTGTTGTTGTTGGGTTGTTGTTGTTTTGTTGTCTTGCCGTGTTATTACTGTTGCTGACTACTCTTTCATCTTCTTGTATTGCCATTTCCAGGTACACAACTGTAACCTTGGTCATTTGTAAGCCGAAAACATAAGCATGAATATACATGAAGATTTGAAGCTTTAAGTTTAATCTAGCTTTTCTACTGATTTGTACATTAGGATATCTCATTCATTAATATCATGCAAATGCTTGCGGAATGTATAAACTGGACTGTTGAATCTATTTCTACAAACATGTGAATAATGTTAGTAACTAATATTCTCGAATGTTAATGATTGATGTTAGTCTAATGTCGGGTTTTTAATCATTGACGCATTTCTTCGATAAGTTGTAAAAAGAGTAAAAAAATGGCTTTGTATTACACATAGTCAATTCCAATAGTTCAAGTCATCTAATAATGTTAGTTTAAATTAATCAAAGAGTAGTTGGTTTGTTTTGATATTACCGGGTGTCAATCTCGTGTTCTATTCATAATCTCAACTTTAGTGTTATTAACTAATAGAATAAGGAACGAAATAATCTCCCTTTGTACAAGCTCGATTACAATTTCCCATTTGCATTTGTCCTAGACTAATAACTAATAAGTCACGTCCCTTTTTTAAGCATGTAATTAATTTGGAGATTTTCTTTTAGAGACAAACTTAATAAAAATGTAGTCACTTTAGGATTGTCCTTTTAAAATAAATGAGATGAGTCTCGCTGGATAAACACATAAATGGTGGGGCCCTCGTTAAATATATGTATTAAATACTTAGATTCCGGGACGGACCGTTTAGCAAATTCCACGGCCCTACCCAAAATAATGATACGCTAGTCGCTTTAGTCGTATTTAATAATGTTATCTTTTTAAACTCGGGTGCACATTTATGTGACCCAAATCCAAATCTCAACGAAGTTGGGACGTATCAAAAATTGCGGGTACATTTATGTGGCGCAATTCGAGATGCATTCTCATGACGTTACAATTCTTTGAATAAATAATAACAAAGCGGTAAACAGTTAAAATTTGCGCGTAGGTTCATAATTGTATAAAATCAGTTAATCAAGCCGAATATGACAGTTGAGCGACCGTACTAGAACCACGGAACTCGGGAATGCCTAACACCTTCTCCCGGGTTAACAGAATTCCTTATCTGGATTTCTGGTGCGCAGGCTGTTAAACAGAGTCATTCTTTTACTCGATTCAGGATACAACACGTGACTTGGGACACCATAAATATCCCAAGTGGCGACTCTGAAATAAATAAATAAATCCCGTTTCGATTGTCCTTTAATTGGAAAAAACTCCCTTCCGCGCCCCTTTGAGGTTGGCACGGGCGAAAAAGGAGGTGTGACAGCTCTGGCGACTCTGCTGGGGATTGGACCTAGAATCTCTGGTTCAGGGTTCAGAATTCGAGCTTAGATGAATTGTTATATTTGACTTTATTTATTATTTGATCTTATTACATGTTTTGGCCTAAATGTGCAAAATGATGTTTTTTTTACCGTTTTGATATTATTTGAACTGTACATATAAACTGTGCCGAAACTTTCTCTTCTCACCTCCGGGGATGTGCTTACTGGTTGAAACTCCCTATTCTGTTAGTGTCATACCCTGAAATAAAAGAGGCTCGGAAAGTTTCTAAGTCGGGCTGGCCTTTTGGTTCCCGGAAAGGAGCTCCTTCCTCAACTCGAGTTGTCCGCTCGGGTATACTGTCTAGAACATATACCCAGGTTGAACCTATAATAACTTGACTTCATGCCGGATCCCTAGTAAGAACGTTTATTTGCATCATATTGCATTTGACTTAGGGGACTCAACACAGGGGTTGGGTCCGTCTAGGACAAGCAACCTGAAATGAAAAAAGACCATTGCTGCATCATGTTTGTTTTGCACATTTATTTGCTTCAGATCTGCATGCAGGCTTCTGAAATCGGGAATTTTTGAAAAAATATGGAAAAAAAAAAGAGAAAAAGAAAAATAGCTGTGTAGGGAGATAACTACTTATTTTTAGAAAAATAAAACCAATGTCCAATGAGTGTCAAAACCCTGCCAAAATTTTGAAAATGATAAAAAAAATTATTTTTTTTAGTTTGATTTATTTGAAAAACAAAATAAAAGAGTCTTGTTTACAAGTTTAGTTTATGTCGGCGAACTACGCTGGTTTGATTCTCACCGATGTGAGATACGTAGGCAGCCCTAATAGGGTCCAACCTCCCCTTTTTGCTAAAATAGCCACACCATGTCAAAATTTTAATTTTTGTCATAAATAAGTCGGGTGATGTCCAACCTCTCCTTTGCAAAAATTGCCAAAAAAATGTCGAATTTTGTCATAAATAAGTCGGGTAATGCCGCTCATGTCAAATATAGCCAAGTTTCCCCAAATGGGACGTCGGAAGGCTGGCTTTGCATAAACGGCCACATTTGGTCATTCTTTTAGAATTTTGACCGGTTATCCACACAGCCTTAAATTCTTCGTCCTTGAGGCGCTAAAAAAGGTTGTGTTTACCGGATCTTTCATTTTGATTTGAAAAATAGAAAAAAAAATCATAAAGACGTCGGGTGACGCCGTTTTTGTCAAAATAAGCCAAATGTTCTCAAACGGGACGTCGGAAGGCTGATTTTGCATAAACAGCCACCTTTGGTTATGTTTGATTTTTGACCCTCACAACCTTAAAATCTTCGTCCCTGAGGCGCTGAAAGGCCGTGTTTGCAATACCAGGTCTTTTATTCTAATTTAAAAAAAAACAAGAAAAGAGTCATAAAAAGTTGGGTCACGCCGTTTTGTCAAAAATAGCCGAATATTCTCGAAAGGGACGCCGGAAGGCTGACTTTGCATAAACGACCATCTTTGGTCATTCTTTTGGATTGTGACCAGTTATCTCGCACAACCTTAAAATCTTCGTCTCCGAAGTGCTGAAAGGTCGTGTTTGCAAAACCAGGTCTTTTATTATTTGAAAAACAAGAAAATAGTCAGTGGTCAAGTGAATACCGTTTGGTTTTTAGTTAAAATAAGCCGGCCCGGCTTCGGTGATGTCTTAAAACCGTTCTTGCCGAGATAGCCTTAGAATATCTTTTAGTTGTCGAATGGCTATTTTCGTAAAAGAACGAACAAGTTTGTGAAAGGTCGTAAAATAATCCTTCCCGGCCTTAAAATTCATGTGAAATTGAGAAGGGGCCACGTCTGAAAAATAACCATTTGGTTAAAATTGGCATATAGGGGAAGGAATCTGGCTGTTTGTTTTTTAGTTTGTAATTCTTTGATTAGAGCATGCGGGTTATTTGATTTTCGAGACCGTTTGTTGTCTTTTGTCAAAGTCTGTTAGTATGGTCAGTTTTTTAAAACTTTTGTAATCAAATTTGTTTTATTATGAAAATTGAAAATTCCAAAAAATATTTTATTATTATTTATCTTTTATTGGTCCGAACTACGCAAGGTCTGATTCATGCGGGGACATGATACGTAGGCAATCTACATAAGGTTCGACCACCGCTAAAAAAGAAAAAAAAAGTGAATAAAAGAAAAGAAAAAAGAGAGAGAGAAAAAGAAAAAAGGAAAATGGAGGGTTTCCGAAACACTTAAAAAAGACACAAATAAAACAAGTCGGGAGGATGCATGCGGTAGGAGAAAAAACATATTAGAAATGGTTAACTGCCTAAGAACATTGCATTCCCCAACGTGCAATTGCAATATCTGTTAAAACTCTAACGCTAACAAGTTTGTTGTTTGTCCAATTTCAAACAGTTATTTGTTAAAGCGTACTGGCACCATACCATTATCAAACAATATCAAAAGGGCCTATACCAGAAAGCATGACTGGCTCAGAAAATAGTGTTGAGTCGGAAAAGACAGCACATCAGATGCTGAAGGAAGCGATGGCCAATATGGAAAAAATGAGATTGGAAATGAATGAAATGCAGCTAGCCATGGCTAAGGTGCAAAAGGGGCCCGAACCACCCGTCACTCCTACTCCCCCACCGGGACACACGCCGGAATACCCTTCCCCGGGCCTTTCAACAAGCTTCCCAAGCCACCACTATTATCAGGGGAGAGATGCCTATGATCCCCAAGCTCCGCCACCCAATCAAAAACCTCCACCACCAAATGTTCCTGTCTTTGTGGCACTTTCCCCAGCCATATTACAAAGATTGTCTAGTGAACCACTGTTCCAAGTTCACGACACCCAATATTTTCCTCCTGAACCCACTTTTAAAGCTCCTGAGCCATACACATATGCACCCCAATTTGGGATCCCAGAGGAAGCTGAGAAACCGGTTAAGAACATAGAACATGAGGAGGTGGTTCGAAAGGTCAAAAGCTTGGAGCAATCCTTCAGGAACATGCACGGGTTAGGCCACCAGGTCAGCGTGATCTACAAGGATCTATGCCCTTTCCCTGATGTCCAATTGCCGGCAGGGTTCAAAATGCCCAAGTTCGATTTATACGAAGGGCATGGCGATCTTGTAGCACACCTACCGGGTAATTGTAGCAAGATGAGAGGAGCTGGTGGCAAAGACGAGCTTCTGATAGCTTACTTTGGCCAAAGCCTAAGTGGGTCAGCACTGGAGTGGTATACAAGACAAGATCCGAGCAGGTGGTACACCTGGGATGATCTGGCACAGGCTTTCGCAGGACACTTCCAATGCAACCTTGAGATAGTCCCAGACCGTCTCACATTGCTAAAGTTTGAGAAGAAGCCCGGGGAGAGTTTCCGGGAATTTGGGTTCCGGTGGAGAGAGCAGGCAGCCAGAGTTGATCCTCCAATGAGGGAAAACGAAATGGTGGACTATTTTCTGCAAACTCTAGAGCCAACGTACTTTGGTCACTTGGTGACGTCAGTTGGCAAATCCTTCAATGAAGTAGTGAAAATGGGAGTTATGATAGAAGAGGGACTTAAGTCCAATAAGATCCTGAGTTACTCGGCAATCAAGGCAACGACTCAGGCCATTCAGAGCGGCACGGGAGGTGCGCTTGGAAAGAAAAAGAGAGAAGAGGTCGCGACAATAGAGGCAGGCAACTGGTCCAGATCGAGAGGTCCTTCCCCTCGCTACCAACCCAGACCCCATCACCCAAACTACCCTCACACTCCAAATTACCCTCCACAACCCTACTATTCGCCACAAGAACCACACTTCTCCGTATACCAAGACCAGACATACACTCAGCCTCCGGCTCGCCCGCAATGGCGCGCACCGGCTCCACAAAATACATACCCACCTCCACAAAACACCTATCCGCCGCCAAGGGCCTACAGGAACCCTCCAGGGGCAGGTTTCCAGGGAAATCAAGCTTTCAGAAATGAAAGAATACAGAGAACATTCACTGAGTTGGGAGAAACTATACTGTCGTGTTCCACAAATTGAGGCAGTTAGGCTTGTTAAGTCATGTTGAGCCCAGATTGCCAAATCCCTTTCCCAAAAATATGGACCACTCGGTAAGCTGTGAGTATTGTTCGGGGGCTCCCGGACATGATACCGAGAAATGTTGGAAGTTGAAACATGCAGTGCAAAATCTTATTGACACCAACAAGATTGAGGTTCAGACACCAGAGGCACCCAACATCAATCAGAACCCGTTGCCGGCACACCATGAAACCCACATGATTGAGCTAGTGCACGAAGGAGGGGAGCTAAAGAAACCCTCACAAACAGTGATGATGATCCGTGCCGGTTCAAAAGAAAAGTCGACCAGTGGAAAAGCGGTGGCATAGTTGAAAAAGGTAGATGACAAGCCAATTATAGTATTGGGAAAAGGGTCCATTGGGGCAGATGTACAGTTTGTGGGGCTGAAAGCAAAAACTCAACAATTGAATGGCTACTCCTCTTCCTATCCAAAGGGAGTCTTGGTAGTGGGCTCTGATTTTCTTTCTTGTTGTCTGGATTATTCCAGGGTTGTAATCCAGATTTCTTTTTGTGCTCGCCAAAGTGTGAAACCTTGTTATCCCGTATTTTAATAAAGTGAAAGTTTTTTTCTTCATTCTTTATTTTGTTTTAATTTTTCTTCTTCTTTTTCTCTTCTGAACAGTTCTCTTTATACTGGTTCTAATGACATGGCATGCACGACGGATCTTCAACCTAGTCTAAAAAAATTAATCTGATTTCGAACTTATAGTACAAGATTGTGATAATGAGTAGGAATACGATGAGGATGAAGCCTTCGAAGAAATTAACAGAGAGTTGAGCCAATTTGAGAAGAAAAAAAACAACTCAAATGACACGGAAGTCGTCAATCTAGGGGATGCGGATGATATCAGGGAAGCTAAGATAAGCGTCCACATTGAACCAAACATCAGGGAAGAACTAATCAAAGCACTTACTGAATTCAAAAACGTTTTGCATGGTCATACGACGACATGCCGGGTTTAAGCATCAATCTAGTGGTTCACAAATTGCCCACTAACCCGGCATTTCCTCCCGTCAAGCAAAATTGAGGAAGTTCAAAACCGACATGAGTGTGAAGATTAAGGAAGAAGTAACCAAACAGTTGAATGCTAAGGTTATTCGGGTCGTTCGATATCCTGATTGGTTGGCTAATGGGTGCCAGTGCCAAAAAAAAGATGGAAAAATCCGGGTGTGTGTTGATTATCGCAATCTGAACAGAGCAAGCCCAATGATGCTTTATGTTTAACAGATATCGAAGGGAAATGCGTCGACATGGCTATCAATTCTGACGCAGTTAAGAGATATTATGTATGATTTCTTGTAATTGTAATTGTTGTTTGTTTGTACTTAGCATTTATCGGAGAATAAAATGACGGAGGCAATTCTTTCTTCTATCCAAATACTTTAACCTTTGCTTCCCCTTTTGAGCCTTATTTATTCTTTCATACCCCTCTTTTTGGAATCAGTAATGAAAATGAAAGAAAAAGAGAAGAAAAAAAAAGTAATGATAATAAAGACAAAAGAAAAGTCACAAGAAAAAAAAAATAAAGGAATTGGGAACTACGTTTGACCTGATTCCTCAAAGAAGGATATGTAGGAGCCTCACGGCTCGGTCATAGTGTAACAAAAAAAAAATCCCCAAGCAAGAAAAGCTGGGGCAGAAGTTTGTGTTTATAATTTTGGGAAGGAAAGTTGATTCCAAGAGTTGTAATGTTTTACCCATCAAAATTATTTTGAACCTCTTGTTACCCCTTTTCTTTTAACCATACACAAAAACCCATATTGATGTCCAAAAAAGACCTCCCGATCAGTATCCGAGAAGTGCTAAATCAATGCAAATCAGAAATAACACTTTGATCCCCAGCAAAGAAGAAGATCATAAGCTGGAAATGAATTGATAGTCGAAAGAATCCCCAACAGAGAGAGTCATATCGGTAACACTCCGATCCCCAGCTGAAAAATAAAATAAAATGAGAGAGTCTTATCGACGAAAACCTTCACAGGCGCCATAAGGCGATGGAAGTTGAGAGAAATAAAATAAGAGAGTCTTATCGGTGAAAACCTTCACAGGCACTGTAAGGCGATGAGAGTTGAGAGAAATGAGAAAGTCTTATTAGTGAAAACCCCTCGAAGGGCACTATGAGGCGACAAGATAAGATTGGCGGAAAGGATCCGCATTTGGCAAAGAGTCGAGTGCCTGATTTTCCCCAGCAACATGAGGCCATACGAAAGGTTGATTGATACAAATAGACTGGGTTGATTAATCCAGAATGTGCGACATGATCGTTGGGATCGGTTATATCATTCAGATAAGTTCTTTTCTTTCCTTTTCCCCAGCATTTGTTCAGAAAGACTTCTTCTTTTTCTATTTTTTGAGATCACTTTTTCATTTCTTGGTTTAAAGACTTTACCTCCCCAGAAGTTTATTTTTGAAAAGGATTTTCAGAGCTTACTACCAGTTGCCAAAATGATGCAAAGTAAAATGCGAACAGGACAGGCCAAAGATAAGGCGATAAAGCAAAAAGAAGTTGGTCGCAAAACCAAATGATGAATGGGTCTATATCCCAAAAGGACCAAATTTCCAAGGGAAGTTGGAGAAAAACAGGAAAACAACAATTGAGAAAATTGTGGACCTAATTCCAAGAGGGCCCCCAGTAGATCATCGAGATGTAAGAGCATCCCCGACAGATTTTCGACCAAGTTCCAAGAGGGTCGGACAACACAGAGTGGGGAAGGAAGAAAAGGAAAATTCATCCCCAGGAAAATAATCCCCAACAAGTTTTGATAGTGTAATGAAACATAGAGCTGGGAAGGGAGAAAGGGAAAAACCATCTCCAACAGGAGTGACACGACCACTCACTATGTTTTAAAACTAACAAATTTTCTTTGATTTGAAGCAGGAAAAGGAAATCTTATTAATGGTGAAAAAACATGCCACAAGGAAAAGCACCAAAACTGGGGCAGAAAATTTTCTGCCATTGTCGAAATTTTCTCGGAGGAACGAGGAAATCAATTCAAGTTTTAAGAGATAGCAAGACCGGACGATTTTAAGAAAAACAGTCGGAGGTAAGACAATTTCAAGTTTTGAAGATGGGTCTATCCGCCCTCGAATAGGATATTTTTGGGTTCATCCGCCCTCGAATAGGATATTTTGGGTTCATCCGCCCTCGAATAGGATATTTTGGGTTCATCCGCCCTTGAAGAGGATATTTTGGGTTCGTCCGCCCTCGAAAAGGATATTTTGGGTTCATCCGCCCTCGAATAGGATATGATTGGTCTATCCGCCCTCGAATAGGATATGATGGGTCTGTCCACCCTCGAACAGGATATAATGGGTCTGTCCGCCCTCAAATAGGATATGATGGGTCTGTCCGCCCTCGAACAGGATATGATGGGTCTGTCCGCCCTCAAATAGGATATTTTTGGGTTCATCCGCCCTCGAATAGGATATTTTGGGTTCATCCGCCCTCGAATAGGATATTTTGGGTTCGTTCGCCCTCGAATAGGATATTTTGGGTTCGTCCGCCCTCGAATAGGATGTTTTTGGGTTCATCCGCCCTCGAAAAGGATATTTTGGGTTCATCCGCCCTCGAATAAGATATGATGGGTCTATCCGCCCTCGAATAGGATATGATGGGTCTGTTCACCCTCGAACAGGATATGATGGGTCTGTCCGCCCTCAAATAGGATATGATGGGTCCGTCCGCCCTCGAACAGGATATGATGGGTCTGTCCGCCCTCGAACAGGATATGATGGGTCTGTCCGCCCTAGAATAGGATATGATGGGTCTATCCGCCCTCGAATAGGATATTGAATTTAATCCTTCCTCAAAAGGACATTTAATTTATTTCGACCCAAGTGGTCCTGCTTGTATAAACATTGCCAAAATATATATTTTCATAAATCATTGCCAAATGCATTTTATTTTCAAAGTTGCTGATGAAAGTCAGGAGCCCGCCTGGAGAATGGAGGGCGTTAAATTCTAAGATTGTTGAAGAAGTCAGGAGCCCGCCTGGAGAATGGAGGTTTTGTCATCTTTCAAAAGTCAAGGTGGAGTTTGGAGCCCACTTGCATAACAGGGGAATACATTGAAGTTTGAAGTCAGTAAAGCAGAGGGTTACAACAAAAATCCCCAGCAGAAATCAGAAGGAAGACCACAAGTCGAGCTAGAAGTAAAGAAATACCAGAGGAAACACAAAGCAACAAGGCAACAACAATCACATGACCAAGCTCGAGAATAAATCTTTGTAATTCATAGATCATAGCTTAGTATAACTTCTTGTTTTCTTTCTAGCAATGGTGTAATAAGGAGATCGAAAAGCAGCGGTAACAGCATGCAACAACAGTAACAATAACATCGCAATCCCATGGTAGTCCCAGCTACCAAAACTTTCTGAATGACACGCGACCTGATTCCCTTATAACCAGGGATATGTAGGCTGTCCAAAACCAGGACTCGGTTGCGCCTTTCCTTTTTTATTTTCTTCCTCTTTTGAATAACGATATGATCAAAAATTAGTCGCATTGTTCACTTTATCTTTGCCCGAAAGCTCTTCGTGTTTTCGAGCAAAGAGGGCAGCTGTGAACACCTAATTTTTGACAACATTTAATTTTTTATCACTTCTTTTATGTAAATATTTTAGGGGGTTTTAACCTACTATTATTTTAGCTTTATTACACTTTTTATTATAGGATAAAAATACCAAAAAAATTAAAAGGTGAATTATCACTATTAATATTTTTATTATTATTTTTTGTTTTTTTTTATATAAAAAATCCGAAAATATTTATTTTATTATTTTAAAAAAAAAAACAATTTCGGTAATGATTTAAAAAATAAGAAAAGGGAAGTATTGAATAAAATAAATAAATAAAAGTAAAAATAGGTGGAATTCTCTTTTAAAAAACGTAAAAGAATGTAGAAAATTTTAAAAAATAAAAAGTTTTGTGGAAATTTTTAAAAAATTAAAAAGTAAAAGAAGGTTGGAATTAAAAAATAAATATAAAGGTATCTGAAAATTTAAAAAATTTAAAGTAATTGAAAGTAACATTTTTAAAAGAAAAAGAAAAGATAGTGGTTTATTTTTTTAAAGAAAAGTTAAATAAAGTGAGATTCTCTTTTAAAAAAATAAAAAGTGGGATTTTAAATAAGATAAAAGTAATTAAAGTTGGAATTTTTAAAATAAAAGTAAATAAAGGTGGGATTTCTTTTTCTAAAAAAATAAATGCAATTTGTAAGTGGGATTTCTTTTAATTAAAAAATAATAAAAAAACAAATCTGAAAATTTTGAAAATTTCGCTATAAATAGAAGAGAAAATTTAAGAAGAAAGGAGTTCAAAAAGAGGAAAAACTAGATAGAGAGAAGAAAAAAAGAGGGGGCAGAGTGAGCGGTATACACTCTGGATACATTGGATATACAGGGACATAATTCATTTTGGAGAGGGGTTAAACATTTTTCTGAAAATCTTAAGAGAGTGCTGGAGAGTTTAAAAAGAGAAAACAAAAACAAAGTAGTCTATAAGTTTAGTTTTGGGTTTAATACACGCGTGGTTGAGTTTGTTTGTGGTGATGTTGGTTGTTGCGGTTTAGTCTTTTATAAACTTTTGGGGTTGTTCTATTGAGCTTGTTTGATTTTCTTCAAATTTTCCCGGGCCTCGAATCTGGTTTGAATTGCTGTTGTTGGGTTGATGTTGTCTTACCGTGTTATTACTGTTGCTGACTACTCTTTCATCTTCTTGTATTGCCATTTTCAGGTACACAACTGTAACCTTGGTCATTTGTAAGCCGAAAACATAAGCATGAATATACATGAAGATTTGAAGCTTTAAGTTTAATCTAGCTTTTCTACTGATTTGTATATTAGGATATCTCATTCATTAATATCATGCAAATGCCTGCGGAATGCATAAACTAGACTGTTGAATCTATTTCTACAAACATGTGAATAATGTTAGTAACTAATATTCTCGAATGTTAGTGATTGATGTTAGTCTAATGTCGGTTTTTTAAGCATTGACGCATTTCTTCGATAAGTCGTAAAAAGAGTAAAAAAAAATGGCTTTGTATTACACATATTCAATTCCAATAGTTCAAGTCATCTAATAATGTTAGTTTAAATTAATCAAAGAGTAGTTGGTTTGTTTTGATATTACCGGGTGTCAATCTCGTGTTCTATTCATAATCTCAACTTTAGTGTTATTAACTAATAGAATAAGGAACGAAATAATCTCCCTTTGTACAAGCTCGATCACAATTTCTCATTTGCATTTGTCCTAGACTAATAACTAATAAGTCACGTCCCTTTTTTAAGCATGTAATTAATTTGGAGATTTTCTTTTAGAGACAAACTTAATAAAAATGTAGTCACTTTAGGATTGTCCTTTTAAAATAAATGAGATGAGCCTCGCTGGATAAACACATAAATGGCGGGGCCCTCGTTAAATGTATGTATTAAATACTTAGATTCCGGGACGGGCCGTTTAGCAAATTTCACGGCCCTACCCAAAATAATGATATGCTAGTCGCTTTAGGCGCGTATTTGATAATGTTATCTTCTTAAACTCGGGTGCACATTTATGTGACCCAAATCCAAATCTCAACGAAGTTGGGACGTATCAAAAATTGCGGGTACATTTATGTGGCGCAATTCGAGATGCATTCTCATGACGTTGCAATTCTTTGAATAAATAATAACAAAGCGGTAAACAGTTAAAATTTGCGCGTAGGTTCATAATTGTATAAAATCAGATAATCAAGCCGAATATGACAGTTGAGCGACCGTGCTAGAACCACGGAACTCGGGAATGCCTAACACCTTCTCCCGGGTTAACAGAATTCCTTATCCAGATTTCTGGTGCGCAGACTGTTAAACAGAGTCATTCTTTTCCTCGATTCGGGATTCAACCGGTGACTTGGGACACCATAAATCTCCCAAGTGGCGATTCTGAAATAAATAAATAAATCCCGTTTCGATTGTCCTTTAATTGAAAAAAACTCCCTTCCACGCCCCTTTGCGGGCGGCGCGGGCGAAAAAGGAGGTGTGACATGGGTTATTCAGATATTGAAGGACATTCTTAGAGGTTGTGCGAGGATACACATGTGATATCTATTGTGATACACCTATCATTTTTTATGTTAATTTTCTACTTCGAATTTTCAATTCTAACCACCTCAAAACTAGGGCATTTGCATCTATACCCACTTTTTGGGTCACGTTTTAACTTATACCCGCTTTGCAAAAAAAAATTGCAAACGTACCCACTTTTTCGCGTAACTTCAGGCATACGGACCTGAAGTAGGAAAGACAATCACGCAAACTTCAACATTCTATTAGACGGGCCTGAAGTAGCAACTTGTAGTACCAAGTGTTGGCTGAAGTTTTTGTTTGTAATTGCTGAATTTAAGCATTCTAGTTGCTGAAGTTTTGTTCTCTATTTACTGGCGTTTTTTGTTTATAATTGCTGAAGTTAAGCATTCTAGTAGCTGAAGTTTTGTTCTCTATTTGCTGAAATTTTTGTTTGTAATTGCTGAACTTAAGAATTCTAGTAGCTAAAGTTTTGTTCTCTATTTGCTGAACTTAAGCATTCTAGTAGCTGGAGTTTTGTTCTATATTTGTTGAACTTCAGCACATTTTAGCTGCACAACCCATGCTCTCAAGATATGTCAACAATCTTACCATAAGTTGAATATGAGGACAAAATCGTGAAGTACTCTGAAAACTCAACACATGTTTGTGAGGACCCCATAAAACCTTCAGATATGAATGGACTCATATGATTTCAAGTAATATAATCTAATATATAGTTTAAAACCACATTTAAATTCTAATCTATAGTTATATATAAACTTCCAAATTTGGACTGAAACTAAATCATCAAGCTCAGGTGAAAAGTGTAATCTATGAACTGAAGTTTCATAGCAGCACCAACAGCAACGGAAGAAAGAAGAAGAAGAAAATGAACGAGGAGAATGGGGAGGAGAAAGAGGGTTGAAGTTGTTTAAAAAGTGGGTACACATTAAAACTTTTTAGAAAAATGGGTATATGTTAAATGAGGGGACCAAATAAGGCGTCTCGTGCAATTTTTACCTCAAAACTCCACCAAATCATCCCAAAACTGAGATTCAAGCTCCTTAAGATGGAACCATCTATTCTAATAATACTCACTCAAAAGAAAGCAAAAATTCAATTTTTTTTTTGCTACAAATAGCTCTTTAGCTAATATTAGTAATATTTTATGAATTAGTCAATTTTTGTAACAAACTACTTATAAATAGAAATAGTTGGTATTTTTTTATTATTTTTTATTTTCAGTTTGGAACCCTAGTACACCTTTTAAGTTCGTAGTTTAAAATATATCCATAATTTATAGTAATATATTAAAATATTAACAATTTCGCCCAAACTTTAGAACAAAGTATTCTGAATTTTTGTATCCTAAGTTTTTGAGCTGCTAATTTAGAATTTAGGACATAGTGTCCTAAATTTTGAGCTGCTAATTTGAATTTAGGATTAAGTGTCCTCAATTCTGAATTGCTAATTTAAAATCCAGAATATAAGATTCGAATTTATGGAGACAATTTTCGACCTTTAGAACACGATGTCCTGAAGTTTGAACAACTTAGCTAATTTTTAAATATATTATAAAGTATGAATATATTTTAAATAACATACTTAAATATGGCTACCTAATGTCATTTCCTCCGATATCTCTAAAAATGGCTCTTTGCTAAATATCTAAACAAATAAAGAAGGAATTTTTACATTCCTATGCCACATATGAAACCTTATTACCCTCAATGTTTAAGGTTTGACTTAATTACACTTAGTATACCAAATTACCAATTCTATACCATAATTAATTAAGGGTATAATTAATTGTACATTTTTTACTCCTTAATTAAAGGAATCTGCACGTTTCTCTCTCCTAAACCCTCAGTCTCACCCACGTTTTACCCATACCCACGTTCTTTTTACCATTTTCCATCTTGTGAAACCAAATTCTCCCTCTAAATTCACAAAAAATTGAAGAAACCCTTCAACAAAGTTGGTTTTCCATTTTACTCCAGTTGAAGTTCATTAATGAAGAACAACAAAGTTCATCAAAATTAAAGTCAAATCTTCAAAGTTCATATGCATATTTACCTTTAGCTTCAATTTTTCTCAATAAAGAAGAACAAACCTTCAAAGAGCCGAGAACAGCAATTCCACCATTGACAGCCATTAAAAAGCTTTGAAGCTTTGAATTCAAATATGGGTTTTCAAAAATCATTATTTGTTTTGATTGAGTGTTGTTGTAAATAATTGGGAATATGTTTTGGAGTTTATATCTCAAATTTGAGGGGTTTTGGTGAAGATTTAAACTTGGTTTTGGCTGAATTTCAGATTGAAACTCGAAGAAGAAGAAGAAATATTGCAGAAATTGTAGATAAATTGTAGATATAGTTAGATTGATCAGAATTTGAACTAAATACATCTTCGCCGCCGTTGACGGTTTCCGACGAGGAAACTCCTTTGTTCTCTACTTCTCCATTCTCCATTTCTTATTTTTACTTCTGTTTTACTTTTTCTATTTCTAATATGAGTTTCTTGATTTCGCACACTTTATACACACATTTGATACAACAAATCAGTTTAAGTATGTATAACGCAATATTATTTGTAAGGGTTTCTACATAATTACTACATTTATACTACAATTAAACTACAATCTATGTTGAAAATCTACAAATTATCTATAAACTGGGTACATTGAATTTTAATATCCCAATTCCTATTCAATTGTAGCATAATTGGGATTTTTGACATAATTGCGTTTTTTCAGAAGATTTGTAGAAGTTTTAATCATTTTTTATCTGTGAAAACAGAAAATAAAGCATCTACAATCAGAATACAAATAATCTACAATTTATCTACAATTTCTGCAATGTCTTGTTCTTCTTCGAGTTTCAATCTGAAATTCAGTCAAAACCAAGTCTATTCTTCACCAAAACCCCTCAAAATTGAGATATAAACTCCAAATTATATTCCAGATTATTTTCAACAATACCCAATCCAAACAAATAATAATTTTTAAAAACCCAAATTTGAATTCAAAGCTTTCAAGCTTTTTAATGGCTATCAATGGTGGAAAATATCTGGAAGAATATTTACTTCCATAATTGTAGCGCGCCTAAATAGAAATATCTAGAAGAATATGATTTGATCTGATTTACGCCAAATCTTTTTAGAATATTCTGATTTACTCTTAAACTATTAATAGTAGCTGAATATTCCTAATCTGTCGAGCTAAAATTGAGGAATCAATCAATCCCAAGATTCTTTCCTGATTTTTCGCGCATTATTAAGGGAAGATTCTGCCCTATTAATTTATAATAAACGAATGATACAGAAATTGTAGGAAAAATGTGGACTATGCGGATAATTTAGATACTATACACATATTTGGTAATAAAGTTTCATATATGGCATAGGAAGGAAAAAATCCTAATAAAGAATCGTCTATCTTCTTGTCCAACAATCCTTTAAAAAAAAAAGTTTAATGAATTATAATAGTGAAAGAATAGTTTATCATTTTTACATTGATATTGAAAAATATTATTCAGTGAAGCATTATACCAAATTGCCTCTCGAGTGGCAATTTACGAGTTGGAAGAATAACTATGTTGATAAGTTTTAATGTACTTTTTAGTTTTTTTTTGTCGTTGTCCTAAAATTCGTCTAAATAAATGTTCTTTAATCTTCATTTTTGGTGTCATCAGCCAATTTCTTGAAATAGTTAGAAAACTCTTTGAAATGTTTTCTTTTTTAAATGTAGTTAGCAAATTTAGACAACTAAATGTGCGAGTAAAAGATGTAAAGTCTCTTTGACACGTATAATATAAATAATCACAAATTTCTGGAGGTGCCACTGCAATCGAATACTACTGAGACGAAAGAGAGATTCCTCTAGCCTAGCCCGAAAGACCTCTTTTCCAAAATTTATAAACGTTGAAATTTTCAATATATTTCTCATCAAAATATTATATTTATTAAACAATATAATACAAGCATTACAATACAATACGATACGTTACATGCAACACTCATTCAAACAAGTTGTTAAAGAAAAAAAGAAGCGTGCTATAATGATATTTTATATCTATATTTTATTTAAAATTTATGATTTTTAAATATTTCATAGTAAACCCTCGGGGGTTGGCCTGGTGATAATTGACTTGAGTCTTGGGGTTTGCTCCCTTTCAAGGTGTCAAGTTCGAAACTCACTGGGTGCAAACAATTTCTGGGGGCCATCGGACTGGGTAAAACCTGAATTAACCGTGGTGCACTTGCGGGAAACTCCTTACCGAGGGCTTGTGCACCCCCGGGATTAGTCGGGGCTCTAAGAGACTCGGACTCCCGGTGCAAAATAAAAAAAATACAATTAATAATAATAATAATAATAATAATGTAGCTATAAATATTTGATTCCATTCTTGCTAACAACTGATATGCAAACAACCACTCTATAGAGCAGGGCATTTCGTCAAAAGTAGTTCGTTTAGCCAGTAATCTTATTGCTTGGAAGCAACACAACCACAATTGAAGAGTTCGTGCGTGGTACAATAAACATATTTCAAATTTTAAAAATTATTAAAATGTGCAAATAAGATTGAATATTTTCTTATGTATATATACTATATGTTAAATTTTTTTTTAACTTATTCGTGTGTTTACTTAAATGTGAATTTAGAATTTAAATTTAATGTGTTCAACTTTTAAGATTTTTTATGTTTAACTCATTGTACGGTAAGTTATGCGTTTAGATGAATCCTCTATGAATTTTGTAAACACTCAAAGTGCTTATGAGCTAAGTACATATAAGCTAAAATCAACCATAAGTCATAAGTTTGTCACCTCCAACTTATGGGTTTTTACCTTACAAGCACTTTTAGTTTAACCAAAACTTTTACTATTTCACCTTAATAATAATGTGTAATTCACGAAATACTTTTCCCAAAATAAATTTTTAAACTTTTCTCTTCATTCCATATTCGTTGTTCACCCTTTTCTTTACAGTTTTTATTTATTTATAAGATTTGGTAAAGTTTAAGAGTATTTTAATCATTTTATTAAAAAAAAAATAGCTTATCATCAAAGACATCAACTGCTTATTATCAATTTAATAATTCTACCCAGACACGTAAATACGTATTTAAAAAATAAGTTTCAGCATTTAAAAGTACTTTTCAGCACTTTAAGCTTATCAACTATTTACAATCAGTAGCGGAGCTAGAAGGCTGAATGCGGGTTCGGCCGAACCAATACTTTTTGCTCAAACATTGTATTTATCTTAAAAAATTTATTAAATACATACAAATATTAAATTTAAAACCTAGTTAATAGCTCTTAAAATTATTATTCTAAAATTCAAAACCCATAAAATTAAAATGTGGCTCCGCCTCTATTTACCATCACCTAATTCAAACCTGTTATATGTTCGCCCCTATATTTACTTGTTTATATTATAAAAATCCTAATTCCGTGCTATTTTAGACCAAATTGATTTGCTTAAAATGACACATTGAACCTCGTCGGGCAAAAGGTTTGAGGAGCAGACACCCAAAAAACAGCCGTTTTCCTCAACTGTCAGGCTCAGAATACTATAAAATACCAACCGCCTTGTGTTTCACTCCGCCCCTCTGCCACCAATTCAACTATTTTTTTGCTGGTAAAATTAAAGCTTATTTTTCCTCCATGTCAAGTTCAAAGGGAAGTCGCAAAGGATCAAAACCAACTCATTATTCTCGTCGCCAATTCAATAATCAAAATTGGGTAATCAAATCTCCTCTCAATCAAAATCCAATTGATCCAATAGAAGTTTCAAAACAAGAACCCATTTCAGAGTTTATTCCAAAAGACCCAAAAAACCCTCAGAATCACAAAAATTCCAAAAGGGTATCCAAGATTCGGCGTGCTCATGTGGTTAATGGAAACTTTGAGAAGAAAGAGGATGAAGTAGATATTGTAAAACAAGAAAGTGTTAAAGAGGAAGAAAAGAGTGGTGAAAGTGTAGAGAAAGTGAAAGTTGAGGGGCCTGTTTTGGAAAATAGTGGTGATAGTGTAGAGAAATTTGAGGGGTCTGTTTTGTATAATAATGATGTTGATTGTATTTGGAGAAGGCTAGAGGAGCTGCAATTGAGTGCTGAGGAGCCCGAGTTATCGGCTGAACAGCTTAGAATCAATGATCAAGCTCAGGAAGATGAGGTAAAACCTTATATTCCTTTATTAAAAATTTAAACTTTGATGTCTTTCGACTATAAATTTTATATTTTATAATTATTATTACTAAATATGTACGGTATGTCAAATTGGCCTGTTAAACTCGCACTTAAGGGTGTAGCCTAGTGGTCAATAAAGTGGGAGGAGAACCATACGTCTCAGGTTCAAATCTTGTCCTCCTGCCTAAGCCTGGTATTTCTACTGGTGGGAGGTAGCGGGTACCCGATAGAGTAGTCAAGGTGCATGCTGGTACGGATACCACTATCATAAAAAAATTTGTTGAACTCCACGTGCAGTCAAATACCGTCACAAAGGAAGTACCGTCTTTCGTTGCCAGGCCTCTCACATTGTGGTGTAGGTTTAAGGTTTACAATGCAGTGAGAGTAGTCTCTAATGTAGAAATGCTATAATCGAACCATGTCACTGTTCGACTCAAAATGAGTGGGAGGTTGGGCTTCGTGCATTAGCATTTCGTTGGTTTCTTATGGTTGTCTAGTATATGAACAAATAGTTGTCGTCGAAAACAAGCCATAGTTATTTGTATTGCTATAAATCATCCCATTAAGGGTAAAATTGAAAGTTTAAAGTTAAAATTTTTCCAAATATAAAAAGATATCATTTTGTTTTGGTATAGACAAAAAATGAAAGAGTATCACTTAAATTGGGACAGAGGCAGTACAAGTTAGATTAGCATGTTAAACTCCATGTCTAATCAAATATCTTCCTTCACAGCTAGCCTCTCACAGTGTGGTATAGGTTTCCGGATTTCAATGCAGTGAAGTAGTATCTGATGTGGAAATGTTATAATGAACCTTGTCATTATTCAATTTGAAATGAGTGGAAGATGGTTAAAAAATTGCATCTTGCATTAGCATGTCCTTGGTTTCTTATGGTTGGGCTAGTATATGACAAATAGTTGAATAATCTTGTGTGAGAGGAAAATTGTTTCTTTTTCTTTTTCATTTGTAATTTAAACGTTTGTGGAGATATGGCTAATGTGAACCAGTGTTGTCAAAGGCGCGCTTAAAGCGCGGTTAAGCCCTAAAGCGAGGCTTAAAACATGTTGAGCTCTTCGCCTTGCTAGCGGACTCTTCAGTGTTGTCATCAACGCTCTAAGGCATACTTTTCCTTGCCAATGAGCGTAATCCTAAAGAGGCAAACCTAAACAAGTGATATTTTACTTTATTGTAAGAAAAATCATTTTTTTATCCATATATTTGTTATTCATGCTTATAACTATCAGTCTTGGATTACACATGCATATTTATATTTTTTCTCCATTTGCACCTTTTTTTTTTTAAGTCCACGTTTTATTTGCGCTTAAAGCCCCGATGTACCTTGGAGCTTTTTTGCGCTTTTCGCCTTTGAAAACACTGATGTGAACTTAACTTGTGCGAGTGTTCTCTTGGTGTTAGAGTGTGCAGTATTGTGGTGTACTGAGATAATTAATTGTCAAGAAAATATAAATCCTCTTCTCTGTATCTCCCTCTCCATCTTTATTTTCATTTGTTTATTTAAAGCACATTTTGACATTATAGATGGTTCTTTGCAGTTACTAGTGCTGGAATCAATTTATGGTGACAATGTCTTCATTCTTGATAGACAAAATGGCCTACGATCTTTTCAGGTATTGTAGTGCCTTGATAAACTCATAAACTATGCTTTACTCTGAAAAACCAAAGCTCATTTTGTGCTAATTTGCAGATTCATATACATATTGAAGTTCCTGATGAGCTGACGGTGTTTGTAAATTTAAGTTCCTCTGGTGCTCTAGGAATACCAGAAGATAGTTCATCTGAGTGCTCATACTCCTTCAAAGTTGAGCATTTACCACCAATTGTGTTAACGTGTTTATTACCTAAATCATATCCGAGCCATCTTGCTCCTCACTTTACAATCTCTGTCCAGTGGTTGGATTTGGCAAAAATTTCCTCTCTTTGCTCTATGCTTGATTCAATCTGGAAGGATCAATTAGGTCAAGAGGTTATATACCAGTGGGTGGAGTGGTTGCATAGCTCTTCTCTTTCTCATTTTCAGTTTGATCAAGAAATAAAGTTACGTTTTTGTGCCAAGAGTCATATTGGAGATTGCCGAGCAATTTCAGGAACTGTCTCACCAGAGGTTGATATCCCCTCACTCAAGAACTATGACGAGGAACAACGCCATGAGAATTTCCGTAGAAACATTCATCAGTGTTGCATATGTTTCAGCGAATTTCCTGGTATTTTCGAAATCTTATACTTTATTTTGTTTATAATAGTATATTGTAAAAAGCCGTAATATCCCTGGAATTTAAAAAATAAACTTGAGTCCAAAAGTTAATCGACAAGGTTTCAGTCCAATCATTGAGGGCAAGTTGTGTGATCCGATCAAGTTAAGGAGGAAGTTTACTTACGATTCCACTTTTTGATCAGTCCTTTTTCATTAGCTTAGTAACAAGGAGAATCTTCTTCATGAATGGTATGGAACATTTGCTGCCTGTTTTGCCACCTTCGGAAGTGTAACCAGTTCAGACTCTTCCGCGTTTCTCTGATGTTTCTATTTCTACAAGGAAGATAAGGTTGTGTATTCAGATGCTTATCTTTAATATTCATTACCGTTGTATCTCCTTGGTTGTTGTGTGAGGAAAACAAATAAAACGACATTCTATTATTATCTCTGCTCATTCTGTGGTTTAACTTGATTCTTACAGTTATTCTTCCCATCATAGGATCCATCCTGTTCTGTGTACGAATGCGTGCATTTTCAGTTTTAGAAAATATGTGAACACACAGAGAGAGATATACCCGCCTCTTCCCCTCTCTTGTATGTACACATTAGGCGTGAACATATAGGAAATTGGATATCCAATAACCTCTCAAGTGATAAGTGGGTTCTGAAACTTTTGTTTTTATCAGGTATGGAGTTTGTGAGGTTGCCATGTCAACACTTTTTCTGCTGGAGTTGCATGAAAACTTACTCCGATATGCATGTCAAGGAAGGTACAATCAGTAAGCTTCTGTGCCCTGAGGCAAAATGTGGAGGTATGATTCCTCCGGGTTTGCTAAAGCGGTTACTCGGTGAAGTGGAGTTTGAACGTTGGGAATCAATGATGTTACAGAAAACGTTGGAATCAATGTCTGATGTGTGCTACTGCCCAAGATGCGAAACAATATGTATCGAGGATGAAGATGAGCATGCCCAATGTGCAAAATGCTTCTATAGTTTTTGTACATTATGCAAAGAGAAGCGTCATGTCGGAGTTACGTGCATGACACCAGAAATGAAGCTTCTTATTTTGCAGGTATTTGTCTTGTCTTAACTTCATTATGTTCTTCTCCTTACGAAGATTGGCCTCTTTATTAATATAAAGAAGAACTTATGTTAAGGATTGTCCTAGACATTTTCTTTTACCTCCTCTAGACGTTGGTTAAGTTTCACTATCAACCAATCAATCAACTATGCCTCAACGCAAATTAGCAAGATTCCATTTCGCTCTATTTAGTTCCATTTCATTCTAACACTAAAGAATTTGTCTTTTAAGTAAACTTAGGAGTTTTATAGAATTGGAGGTTCTCTAAGTCACAAACTTATCTTTACAGAGATATACAACAACAACAACTACCCAGTAAAATCCCACATAGTGGGGTTTGGGGAGGGTAATGTGTATGCAGACCTTACCCCTGCCCCGATAGGGGCAGAGAGGTTGTTTCCGATACAGAAAGATGAAAATAAAATAAGAAACAAGAAAAGAGAATTCATTAGTAACTCCAGTAGTAACCGTAATAGTAACATAAGCATAATAACCAAAAGATGATTGACATGCAATAACAGTAACCGGAATCTAAGGCCCGAGGCTAAGATAAACAACAAGAATAGTATGGGTTCAACATAAACTGCAAGCCATCTAAGATCAACCCTAATCCAACCTCGCCTCACCCCCGGTATGAAGTAAGGAAAGCTTTACTACCCCTATCCTACAACCCTAATGCTTGACCTCCAGGCCTTCCTATCAAGGGCCATGTCCTCGGAAATCTGCAGTCGTACCATGTCCTGATCACCTCTCCCCAATACTTCTTAGGTCTCCCTCTACCTCTTCTCGCACCCACCACGGCCAACCACTCATACCTCCTCACCGGTGCATCAAGGCTTCTCCTCTGCACACGCCCGAACCATCTGAGATATACAAATCTCTAATTCGCATAAAAATCTCCTTATACCAAACGGTCCAAACCTAATGTAAGTGTAGTAACAACAACTAAGCCTTAATCCCAACTAGTTGGTATCGCCTGTATGGATTCTTTGCTTTCATAATGTTTTCTCTCTTTGTGGATTTTAGTGTACATTGTCCCTTTTTATCACCTTCAATCATTGTATTGTCGCGCCTACATAGCAGTGCTTATGGAGTTCTACAAACTAAACCATTTCAATCAACCTTTTCTCATTTTATCCTCTATTACTTGCACCGTCTGTGTAATCATTTATAATCTTGTTTAATCAAGGGTAGCTTACATTCGGTAAAATACTTGATATAATCATGAATCACAATTTCCACGGAAATACATTCATGTAAAATTATTATTAGGGATTTCCATGTCCTCGATCAAGTGATAAAGAATGAAAAGGCCGAAAACGAAAAGGCCTTAATTGTCAACATGGACTTATCAATTCCTTTAGATGTTATGTTGTGTCCCCCTCTATGACCTTCCAACGGCCCATAATGCTGAAACTCTGGTAAGTTAGGTGCCAATTTCCTCTTCTTCCTCCTTCAATAGATCTTGGCCATAGAAAATAGGCACAACAAAGTAGTCTAAAGAGGTTAAACCCTAAGGTAGCTTAGTTCATAAACAATTTTACAATGTATTGAAAATACTGTGAGGGTCTTCCCCAGGATTCTAGTACTATAAGGAAGAGCTGATAGGGATCACCTTCTACACTCTACTATTCCATGTTAATGATATTTGCACTTTGAGACCATCGTTCTTCTATTTCATAACTTATCTATCGGGAGGTTTATATTTAGCTCTTGTCATTTTTAATCTATTGCATCAGGAGCGACAGAATTCATCTCAACTGAAAGATCACCAAAGGCACCGTGAGAAAGAAATGATCAATGAGATTCTCAGTATGAAGGAAATTCACCGTTCCGCGAAGCAGTGCCCTTCCTGTAAGATGGCTATCTCGCGAACTGAAGGCTGCAATAAGATGGTTTGCGATAATTGTGGAACATATTTCTGCTATCGCTGTAATCAGAAAATTGAAGGATATGAGCACTTCAGGTTTGGTACAAGTTTCGACTGTAGAATGGCTTCACGTATCGTATGTCCTCTGTCTGTGACCTTGATATTTCATTTATATGCTTAATTTGAGGAGCTTTTTCTTGTTAAAGGGAGGGGAAATGTGAACTTTTTCAACCAGAAGCAATTCAGATGTGGGAAGAGAGGATTAATCATCGCCAAGTGGTCGGTCAGATTCAAGCTCAAATCTATGCTAATCATGGTCATCCTTGCCCTAATTGTGGCCAAATGAATGCAAAGGTAAGACAGGTTCTCAATTTCTTTTCCTTAAAGCCGTTGTTTCGCACCTCTTCATATTTTGAAGTTGAAATGTTAATGCAGAATGAGATTATGAGCGTCTGGCTAATCGCGCCTCTCCTGTTAATTGTCTTGCCTATAACTATAGATGATTTTAGTTGAGTTCTTTTTCGCCCAAATTTTTCCGATTAGTGTGATGGTCATACCCATAGTTGTCACTTGTCATATATTCTGTAACCAGTGTTTTGACTTACAGGAGTAACTGAAAGTTGTTAACTACTTTTTGCTTCATATACTTTTTTGTTAGTGCATTTGTCGACAATTTTTAAATTGCAGATACAGGTATTCTCTCTGAACCATGAATCGAGCTTTCAGAGAGATTAAATTCTACGTTTTGTTTATTAGACTGTGTTTAACGTCATCATGGAAAGGATATATGGTTTAGTGTTATCAGAAAATACATTGAGAGTTACTTTTTCCACGGCGAGCTAATGAAATTAGCATATGAATTTTTATTCTCTTTATAGAGTTTATGTTAGAACTCATAATGTTGTTCATATTCTGTTATTCTTTCTTTACTCTATTGAATCTGTCTATAAGTGGGGAAAGGGTCCTTTCCATCGTCTTCTTCTTTACAGTTTTTCCTGCCGTTGAGCAGATTTATTCTCTTCTTTCCTTCTTTCTGTTTAACATAGTAGCTAAGTCGTCCTCGTTTTCCTTTGTCATCATCATCGCAGGTTGGCAATAACAATCACATATTCTGTTGGGCGTGCCAGAATCATTATTGTTACCTTTGTAGAAAGAATGTGAAGCGAAGCTCCCAGCATTATGGACCTAAGGGCTGCAAACAACATACTGCTGAATAGTCCGAAAGAAACTTTCAATTTAAGGGGATTTCTCCCAGAAAATTTCTTCCATATTCTTCGTTCGTGCTTATGGCAGAGGTTGATGGCTATGATCCTAGCTATCGCCGGAGGACTCATCTTCTCCTGTGTGATATATATGGCATTTTCACAGCAGTTGTGAGGGGATACAGTGGCGTACGCAGAACTTTGTGCAAGTTCGTTTAGACAAACTTTGAGGAATAGTAAGGGCGACGGCAACATCACCAGCAGATTTTAACCACTGCTCTCTTTTTTTTCAAAAAGATAAAAGAGTTTTGCTTAGTTTAAATTAGCTGTGCCACAAGTCATTATTCTTTTTTCCCTTTTGGTGGCTGTTTTGGAGTAATGGTAAAGTTGTTTCCGTGTGACTTATAGGTCACGGTTCGAGCGACGGAGACGGTCATTAATGCTTGCATTAGGGTATACTGTCTACATCACACCCCTTGGGGTGCGGTCCTATCTCGGACCCTACGTTGTTGCGGAAGCCAAATGTATATAGTGTGAATAAGTCACAACTACTATACCAAAAATTATGACAGCCACCAAATAATAAATAAGACAATAAAGCAACAATAAAGGGAACACCAGAATTTACGAGGTTCGGCTAATTTTGCCTACTCCTCGGACACAACTAATATTTTATTTCACTCCAAAAATACAAGTGAAATAATACTAAAGAGAGAAGATACAAATGCCTTAAACAGATGAGAAGGCAAATGAGAGGTGTGTTTCAATTCTAAACATTAGGTCTTCTTTTATAGGGGAAAAATCCCTTCCAAACTTAACTCCCAACCAATGTGGGACTTTGGCATTTTGCCAAACTTCAACAAATCTCCACCTTGGCAAAATTCCACATTTTCAATTCTCTCTCAATAACAAATTTTGGTTGTGTCTTCATCTTCAATCTTCAGTGTTCAACAATGTTGATCAAATCCAAACAATGTTGAAACTTGACCGCAGTCACCACCTTTGTCAGCATATCAGCAGGATTCTCTGTAGTATGAATTTTCTTCATCGTGACTCCACCTTTTTCTATGATTTCTCGTACGAAATGATACCGAACATCAATGTGCTTCGTCCTTGCATGATAAACTTGGTTCTTCGCTAATTGAATAGCACTTTGACTATCACAAAAAATTGTGATACCTTTTTGTTCAACACCAAGCTCCTTTAGCAATCCTTGAAGCCAAATTGCCTCTTTCACAGCATCTGTAATAGCCATGTACTCTGCCTCTGTTGTAGACAAAGCAACTGTTGACTGCAAAGTAGACTTCCAACTAACTGGTGCCTTTGCAAAAGTAAACACATAACCAGTAGTTGATCTTCGTTTGTCCATATCACCCGCAAAATCTGAGTCACAATATCCAACTACAGACTGATTGTCTTCCTGCTCAAAAACTAACCCGACATCTACAGTATTATGAATATACCGTAGAATCCACTTCACAGCTTGCCAATGCTCCTTCCCTGGATTGTGCATATATCTGCTAATAACTCCAACAGCTTGTGAAATGTCAGGCCTTGTGCAAACCATTGCATACATCAAGCTACCAACAACATTTGCGTATGGTACCTTTGACATATACTCTCGTTCAGCTTCATCCATTGGCGACATAGTAGTACTTAGCTTAAAATGGGAAGCAAGTGGAGTACTAACTGGCTTAGTCTTATCATCTATGCCAAAACGTTGAAGTACTCTCTTCAAATATTCCTTTTGAGATAAACAGAGTTTCTTTGAACGTCTATCTCTAATTATCTCCATGCCAAGAATTTTCTTTGCCTCACCCAAATCCTTCATCTCGAACTCCTTCTTCAGTTGAATCTTCAACTTATCAATTTCTTCCGAATTCTTGGAAGCTATCAACATATCATCAACATATAGGAGAAGATATACAAATGAACCATCTTTAAGCTTGTGTAAATACACACAATGATCGTATTTGCTTCTCTTGTACCCTTGCCGCAACATAAACTCGTCAAATCGCTTGTACCATTGTCTAGAAGATTGTTTCAATCCGTACAACGATTTTTCAAGTTTGCACACCATATTTTCTTTTCCAGCAACTTTGAATCCTTCTGGCTGAGTCATGTAGATTTCCTCCTCCAAGTTTCCATGTAAAAACGCAGTTTTTACATCCATCTGAACTAGTTCCAAATCCAATTGTGCTACCAAAGCCAACATAATTCTAATGGAGGAATGTTTTACAACTGGAGAAAACAACTTCATTGTAATCAATTCCCTCCTTTTGAGCATATCCTTTGGCCACCAATCTTGCTTTGTAGCGAACATCTACTTGGTTAGGAAATCCTTCCTTCTTTGCAAATACCCATTTGCACCCAATTGCTTTCTTTCCCTTCGGGAGATTGGCCAATCTCCATGTATGATTCTGATGAAGGGACTGTATTTCATCATTCATGGCAATCCTCCACTTATCTTCTTCTGAACTTTGGACAGCGTCTTTATAAGTAGTAGGAACATCATCAGCTACAATTGAGGTTGCACAAGCAACCGTCTCTATGAGACGAACAGGTTTCGTTATTGTTCTTTTTGGCCTGCTGGTTGCTATTGATTCAAGTTGTTGTTGAGATTCCTGAGTTAGAATCTCCTCTACTGGCTCTCCTTCCAGAGGGTAATCTTCATTTGTTTCCTCCTCTGCTTCTTGTGTAGGAAAAATAAATTTTCCCTCAAACTCCACCTGCTTAGAAGCACCTTCATTTTGTTTGGTATCTTCTGTTACCTTATTTACCATAGCAAATTCATCAAAGGTAACATCTCTGCTGAATATTACTTTCTTTGTCATAGGGCACCATAAGCGATATCCTTTGACTCCAGAAGTAATTCCCATAAAAATAGCCTTCTTTGCCCTTGGATCCAATTTTGACTCCGTCACATGATAATATGCAGTTGAGCCAAACACGTGCAAAGAGTTATAATCTACAGCAGGTTTTCCGTACCATTTTTCAAATGGTGTTTTGCCATCAATAGCAGCAGATGGTAGACGATTAATGAGGTGACATGCATATGTAATTGCCTCAGCCTAAAATTCTTTGCCCAAGCCAGCATTGGACAACATACACCGTACCTTCTCCAGCAAGGTCCGGTTCATACGTTCTGCCACTCCATTCTGTTGTGGTGTATGTCTAACAGTGAAGTGTCGGACGATGCCATCATTTTCACAGACCTTATTGAAATGATCATTTTTGTATTCACCTCCATTGTCTGTGCGAATACACTTGATCCTCCTGCCTGTTTGATTCTCCACCATCGTCTTCCATTTGAGAAAAATTCCCAGCACTTCATCTTTGTTTTTCATTGTATACACCCACATTCTTCGAGAAAAATCATCAACAAAGGTTACAAAATAGTGCTTCCCACCCAATGAAGGTGTTTTGGAAGGACCCCAAACATCAGAGTGTACATAATCCAAAATGCCTTTAGTATTATGGATCGCTGTACCAAATTTAACCCTTGTCTGTTTCCCTTTGACACAATGCTCACAAAACTCCAAGTTGCAAGCCTTTACTCCTTTTAACAATCCTTGATCTGATAGAGTTTTCAAGGATTTTCCTCCAGCATGTCCCAAGCGCATGTGCCATAGCTTGGTTGCTTCTGCCTCTTTGTCGTCACTGGATGTTACTGTCGCTGTCCCAATAACTGTACTGCCACGATAGCGGTACATATTATTATTCTTCCGATTAGCCTTCATTACCACTAGTGCACTGGAGCATACTCTCATCACTCCATTTTCTGCAATGATTTTGAACCCTTTTGATTCTAGGGCTCCCACAGAGATGAGATTCTTCTTCAAATCCGGTACATATCGAACATCTATCAATGTTCTGATCATTCCATCATGGTTCCTTAATCGTATTGAACCAATGCCATATGAGGTAAGAGGGCTGTTATCCGCTGTGTGGATGACTCCATATTCTCCTTCTTGAAATTCCATGAACCAGTCCCTGTTGGGACACATATGATAGCTACAAGCCGAGTCCATCAACCATATGTCTGATGATGTTGATGACTCTGTTGTAACTAATGAGAAGTCTGAATCATCACAATCAGCTACATTTGAATCCATAATGGCCTTTCCATTGTTATGTTTGGCCTTATTCTTCAACTTCGGACAGTCTTTCTTCCAGTGCCCTTTTTCTCGACAAAAGGCACATTCATCTTTGCTGGGTCTGGATCTTGACTTGGATCTTCCCTTCTTTGTCCTCGTTTGATTTTGAGGACGACCCCTCACAAACAGTGCTTCTCCTTCTCCGCCCTTCTGTTTTTCTCGCTTTCTTTGTTCATAGCTGTACAAAGCTGAACAAACTTCTCTGAGAGAAATTTCGTCATTTCCATGGAGTAGAGTAGTTTCAAGGTGCTCGTACTCATCAGGAAGTGACGCCAACAACATTAAGGCCAAGTCACCATCATCATAAGTTGTATCCATATTTTGCAAATCTGTGACCAACTTATTGAAACTGGTGATATGTTCATTCATCGTGGTACCAGGAACATAGGTGAAGTGAAACAGTCTCTTCTTCATGTACAATTTATTTTGACTGTTTTTCTTCAAAAATTTATCCTCCAGTGCTTTTCATAATTTACTTGCAGAAGTTTCCTTTGTGTATGGATATTTCTGCTCTCTAGCAAGGTAGGATCGAATGGTACCGCAAGCAACACGGTTGATAATTCTCCAATCTTCTTCTCCAATAACATCTGGTTTCTTTTCTTCAATGGCCAGATCTAGCCCTTGTTGAAAAAGAACATCTAGAACCTCGCCTTGCCACATCCCAAAATGTCCGGACCCGTCAAAAATTTCTACCGCAAATTTCGCATTTGACACAATTCTTGTCATAAGCGAAGATGCCAATGATGACGTATTGTTGACACTTGATGTAGATTCTTCTTGTTTATTGTCCCCCATATTTGACACAAATATTATTTAATAGCTGACGACACAAATCAAGATTATTTCCTTTCTGATGTAGAAGATCAGACTAAGCTGCAACTACAGAGCATACTCAGACAGAACCTTGACTCAGTTACCAAGATAAATCTTTTCTGATGTGGAAGATCAGACTATGCTGCAACCACAGAGCATACTTAGACAGTACCTTGGCTCTGATACCAATTGTTGCGGAAGCCAAATGTATATAGTGTGAATAAGTCACAACTACTATACCAAAAATTACGACAGCCACCAAATAATAAATAAGACAATAAAGCAACAATAAAGGGAACACCAGAATTTACGAGGTTCGGCTAATTTTGCCTACTCCTCGGACACAACCAATATTTTATTTCACTCCAAAAATACAAGTGAAATAATACTAAAGAGAGAAGATACAAATGCCTTAAACAGATGAGAAGGCAAATGAGAGGTGTGTTTCAATTCTAAACATTAGGTCTTCTTTTATAGGGGAAAAATCCCTTCCAAACTTAACTCCCAACCAATGTGGGACTTTGGCATTTTGCCAAACTTCAACATATATGTCATGGAATATTTTTTTTTTTTTTTTTTTTTTTTTTTTTTTTTTTTTTTTCTAGCTGTCAAATTTGTCCCAGAGAAATATCTTCAATGCTGTGTTGCATACTTATTGGATGGAGTGGGGATATGTTTGTGTCTGTAACCTTGAAAATGCCAAATTGATACCATTTCATTGAAATATGTGAGCATGGTTTATTTGATATTGGAGCAATGGAGCTTCTTGATTTAGAATTTGCTTTTTATGATTAAAATTTTAAAATATAAAGTGGACGTGTTTAGTAAAAAATAGATCAATTCTACTATTTGCAGCAAAGATATGCTGTAACTAACAATGGATTAAATTAGAAAAGGACTTAGGGGTCGTTTGGTATGAGGTATAAGAAGGTGTAAGGATGGTATAAAAATTTAATACCACTTTAATATTCTGTTTGGTTAGCAAATCAGGTATAAGTTATCCCGATGTTAATTTTAACATTGGGATAACTTATACCTTATAGAAGGTGGGGTAATTAGCATCGGTATAACTTATACATTTTTCTTAGAAATTATGCAATTGTCATTCTTAATACAACATACCAAATAGTGAATAAACAACAATCCCAACATAACCGATCCCAACATAACTTATCCCAGTACAACTTATATGGGCATAACTTATATCGGTATAAATCGTATTCCAACCAAACGACTCCTTAGGATGTGAAGATAGTTTTGTTTGTAAAGAGTCTCATTTGTTTTACTAGTGCAGTCCTTTATTGTGTCTGATTTTGATAGTATGAGCAAAGCTTTATAATACTAGTATTCAGGTATGCTCGTATCTCGAGTTCGTAATTCAAATAGTCACTCAATTAATGAAAATTACCTAGTAAAGTCATGTTTATTTTATTTGTAACTAAAAAGTCACTTAGCTTATGCCTATTTCCTAAACTTTCGGTAGCCAAATACTTATTATTTAAATGACCACTCAACTATTCGAAATAACATAGTAGGCGTTTGGACATAAGAATTGTAAAATTTCGGAAAAAGGTAAAAAAAAATTCAAGTGAAAATGGTAACACAACATTACAATTGTGTTTGAACATGAATATAATTTTTAGTTGTTCTTGAATCTTTGTGAGTGATCTAAAGTGAAAATTTTAAAAAATGGCTTTTTGGAGTTTTTTTCAAATTTTAGAAAAATTTCGAAATTCATCTTCAAGTGAAAATAAAAAATTTCACGGTCAAACACTGATTTCGAAGAAAGTGAAAAAAATTTCGAAAAAAAGAAATCTCTTTCTATGGCCAAACGGGCTAGTAAAGTTATGTTTCTTTTGTTTGTAAATAAAAAGTCACTTAATTATGCATATTACACTCAGAAAATCATTCAACTAGATTTCTCAAACTTTCGATAGTCAATTACCTATTTTACCCTCCAACTAGTTCGCTATTGACGGTTGTTCCTGTTGTTTATTTTTGTTATTGTGCTGAGGAAATCAGGAAAATATTTATGGTGTTTATTTGTGATTAAATAAATTGATTCACTCTTGACCTGAAATTTTAGTAACTCAATTTTCCTTAACCCAATGCACAAGAATTCTGAAAACTAAATAATGGGTTATTTCTAACTGTGATGTGTAAAATAGATACTCTAACCATAATTCTTCTAGTTAGGAATATCTGAAACTAATAATAGTTCCAATAATAATAGTGTCAATTGCAGGGTGTGTGATAAAAAATTAGGTGTAAAAAGGTTATATATGGCCAATTTGTAAAAGAATTGAAATTGGCTTCTTTTATTAGATAATTCAAACACCTAGTTGTTAGTAGTTCTCAACAGAAGGGAGCCCAAAAATTGAATGTTGCTGGTATCTCAGGTGCATGTTACACTAGCCATAAGTCTAATAGAAGTGCACATGTCGCGCCCCGATTGGCTATCTTTGATTGTCTTTGTCGAAAAATTAAGATCTTTTAAGCGAGTTATCTATTCTCTGATGATCTTTTCTAAAAGAAGTAATGTGAGGAAAGCCTTGACCTTCATTTGTTCTATCCTTCGAACTCGGAGATTGAAAAAGATCACTCTATGCAACGGGCCAATGACACATTCACTTCGATTCCGACGATTTGAGTTAATTTAGTTAGATTTAATAATTTTTTGGTGGATTATATAGAAAAATTACACTTCTTTTATATATCGATGAAACAAAAAAAAAAAGGTTCGCACTTATTTTTAATTAAAAACAAATGTATATAATAATAAAAGCAATAATTTAATGAAGAAATCACTCTCATCTATAATAATAAACTATAAGCAAAAATAATACTCCCTTGGTTTCAAATTATGTACATATCCTTTTTACTTTTTTTATTTTTTATTTATAACCGTGCTAGCTTGTACGTACTTCGATTAAATCTACGGAATACCTGCTACACTTTATGGATAGATGAGAAAAAAATACCTAGTATTTTTTAACCTCCGCTAGGATTTGAACCCGAGACCTCATGATTCTCGCCCACTTTATTAAGTACGAGACCACACCCCTCGGCGGTTATGCAGCAATATTTTCTTCTTAATGCGTTCCAAAAGAATGATATTTTTTCAGAATTAAAATAATTTTAATATTAAATTTTTTACTATACCTTTAATAAAAAACTTTTATAGCTATGTTATATTGTTATACAACAACAACAACGACCCAGTATAATCCCACAAGTGGGGTCTGGGGAGGGTAATATGTACGCAGACCTTACCCCTACCCCCGAAGGGTAGAGAGGCTGTTTCCAGGAGACCCTCGGCTAAAAAAAAACAATAGGAGATGATATATTAGTACCATAAAAATGCATAATAAAAATACAACAATATATAAGAGAAAATTGATGCTTTAAATTTATTTTGGGTCTGCCCTGCTTTGCTTTTCTTTGTTGTAATTATCTTTTTATTTTTGGCAGGTGGTGAGCGGCCTCCTGAGTCCAATGTCGATGTGAAAGCTACGCAGTGAACTAGTCATCTCTTTAAACTCTTATCTACTATCTTAATTATTATTGAGAATGTAGTGTCATTTAGTTGTGTTATTACTAAGACATGAAAAAAAGGTGATGTGATTTGTCATGTACGCTCGTAGTTATGTCTTTAGGAACGTAGGGTTATCTGTGTTTTATTACTAAGACAAGGAAAAATGTGCTCCGATGTTATGATTCTGGTTATGTTTGACGATGAAGCTTTTATTAGAGTATCTTGGTGTTGAGAAATCCTCCGTAGATGGTTGGTTGTTTCGCTTTGATCTATGGTAGTGCACTATTTTGGTTAATTTTTGGCTCTCTAAAATTGGCCTATACTGCTCCAAGTTGTTTATCAGACACTTGTTGAGTGAGGTTGGGGTAACTAAAGGTACAAGGCTCAGTTGAAGTAGCTAAAAGAAAATAGTGGTCTACTTCAGGGAGATGTCTATACTTTGCCTTAAATTTTAATCTAATCATGGGTGCTGAATCTGATATCTCTGAACCATGTAGCAAAATCAGAGATCAGATGCAAATTTGGCCAACGAATTAATACCTTATTGCAACTAGTAGTGTCTATTTTATGGATGATTTAGAAGGCTAGGAATGATTATATTTTTAATTCGGTGATATGGAATGAAAATGATGTTTTATCTAAAGCATTATTTGATTTTAATGAATTTACAGTTGCAAAGGAACATGTTATTATTATGAGAGATTCTTCTACTAACACACCATTACTAACTCTTTCTTCAGAAAAAGTGTTGCTTTATGCAGATGCAGGTTTGGATCCAAAGACTCACAAAGCGAGTATTGGAATGGTAGCCTTAAAGGCTAATGGTGACGTGCTTTATGCCTATGGTAGTCCAATCCATTTTGTTGGAAAAACCATAATAGCTGAAGCCTTGGCAATAAGGAAAGCAATTTAACTGGCGGTGAAGTATGAATGAAAGAATATACATATCTTGTCTGATTCCGTAACAATGGTTCAAATGCTTAATGGAAGCAGAGGTCCTTCATGGGAGGTTAATACTGTTTGCGAAGATATTTGGGCACTTCAGCAACATCTGATTGATGTATCTTTTAAGTATCTAAGAGAGGGTTTAATAAGTTAGCTAAATTTTCTTTCTCACTACTTAGTGAAGTCCCTTGGTTTGACAACTTTCATGTTTGGATTGTCAAGTGTCAATGAGGCTTCATCTGGTTTTGTACCATTGACGGTTGGGTTTGATTAATGCATACTTTTTTTTCCCGATGAAAAACAACTATTATAAAAAAAAAATCACCAGGAAGATAATATAACAGCTCAATCGCAGATGGAAAAATCCTAATAACGTTATACTTTTCAATTATTGTGCACTTTCCGTTTCATTTTACATGTTACTATTTTACATCTTTTTTGCTCTTCTTTATGTTACTTTCAATCTTCCTCTGCAACTTTCTTTTTTATGTACTTTATGTGTAAATAAATGTTTCTGATCTATCTGGAACTTCAAAATTTTCAAGCAAGAACATATTGGATCGAGCATATAAAACTTAAAAGGTGAAAATTCTCGGCCCTAAAACTTAAAGTCGGTCCTATATGCTCGATCCAATATGTTTTTGTAAAGGGTCGTCACCTGTTCCTAATTAAATTCTGTGATTCTGAGGCATTGAAAACCTTATTTAGAGTCGCCTCAATTTGCATGCGCAGTCCGGGCGCGTAGCCGGAAAGCTTAAATATGAAATTCTGTGAAAGATGCTAAATTTTGATGTTAAAATGAATAAATTTGACTTTGGTCAATATTTTGGGTAAACGGATTCGGACCCGTGATTTGACGGTCCCGGAGGGTCCGTAGGAAAATATGGGACTCGGGCGTATGTCCGGAATCGAATTCCGAGGTCCCAAGCCTGAGTTATGAATTTTTAAGTGAAATTGTTTTCTGAAAATGTTTAAAGAAAATTGAAATGAAATCTGATGAGAAAGTAATGGTATCAGTCTCGTATTTTGGTTCCGGCGTCCGGTACAAGTCTTATATATGTTTTGAATCACTCCTGTAAAATTTAGTTAAAAAAGGACGTCGTTTGACACGATTCGGACCCTAATTGGGAAACTGATGTTTAAAAGGAATTTTGGAGAAATTTCATAGATCTTAAGGCTCAATTCGATGTTCATGATATTACATTGGTGATGTGATCACACGAATATATTCGTAGGGTATTTTTGAGGTAGTGTGCATACTTGGTTTAGAGTTTCGAGGGCTCGGGTGAGTTTCTAGTAGGTTTCGGGATGCCTTAGGCTTAAAAAGATCAGATGTTGCAGGTTCAGGAATTTTGACAGGTCTCTGAACCATTTTGCGTGGCCCGCGAGGAAACGCGTGCGGCCGCGGTCGTCTTTGCGCGGTCCGCGCGGGGCATAGATCCGCAGGCCTTCAGGAAGCCTGTGCGGCCACGGTCCTTCTTGCGCGGCCCGCGATGGGAACTTCAAAGGGGTATAAATACACGTGAATTTCAATTATTTTTACACTTTTCAAAACCCCAAAACATAAGAGGTGATTTTCCAAACAATTTTTCTTCTCCTAAACAATTGGTAAGTGATTTCTAACTCTTTTTCTTCACTTCTTAACATCTTTTAACATGATTTCAACTTCAAATCAAAGATTTTCATGGGAAAATTGGGTGTTTTGGGTAGAACATAGGTTTTTCAAAAAAAAATGGGGATTTGGACCTCAATTTGAGGTCCGATTTCAAAACAAATCTTATATTTGAATTCGTGGGGAATGGGTAACCGCGTTTTGGTCCGAACCTCGAGTTTCGACCACGTGGGCCCGGGGGCATTTTTGACCTTTTTGGGTAAAACCTTGTAAAATTTATTTTTATGCATTGGGGTTGATTCATTTAGCATTTATTAATGTGATTAAGTAACTTATGACTAGATTCGAGCGGATTGGTGGTGGAATCAAGAGGTAAAGCTATAATTGAGACTTGAGTGGTGTTCAATGCATCGAGGTAAGTGTTCGGTATAACCTTAGCTTGAGGGATTAGGAGTTGAGTAATATTTGCTACTTGCTTCTTGTTGAGTACGACGTATAGGCACGGTGACGAGTATCAATACGTTGGTATCGAGCATGACCGTGGGTCTTACATTGAAAGTTGTTGTATCCTTAAGTGACATTTCAGATGCTTTAATTAATGATTCTTCTATATTGAGCAAAGAATTGTTCTATCCTCGTAGATTTTATTCATGTTTGAGCATTATCATTATTTGGGCTGAGTACAAGCTAAGTTAAGATTGGTTATAGCTGATTCTCCCTTGCTGGGATGACTGTTTCGATATCTTTGTTTCCTTGCCGGGAAACTATTATATTGCTTTTGTCCCCTTGTCGGGAGGTTATTATATCGCTGATGTTCCCTTGACGGGATTTTTTGTAATTGTGTGATGAAATGGGAGCGGGTGGTACGTCTACCACAAGATATTATGAAATGGGAACGGGTGGTACGCCTACCACAAGATATGATGAAATGGGAGCGGGTAGTACGCCTACCACAAGATATTATGAAATGGGAGCGGGTGGTACGCCTACCACAAGATATTATGAAATGGGAACGGGTACCACAAGATATAATAAAATGGGATCGGGTGGTACGCCTACCACAAGATATGAGAAATGGGATCGGGTTGCACGCCTGCAACAAGATGAAACTGCAAGTTAAAGTTGCCTTATTTTCTTCATTTGTGATAGAAGTTATATTGTTAACTCCTTTATTATTCCCTGTTATTTTCTTTTAACTGCTATTCCCGAAGTATTTTTCCCCTTCCCCAGCTTTAACTGCTTATTACTTGGTTACTTTTCCGCTATATATTATATATAATATATATAACTGTACAGGTTTATCTGGAGTCTGGTCCTAGCCTCGTCACTAACTCGCCGGGGTTAGGCCAAACACTTACCAGCACATGGGGTCAGTTGTGTTGATACTACGCTCTGTGCTCTTTTGCACAGATCCAGGTTTTGGACAGCAGCATTAGCGCGGGAGCCAGCCTTCAGTCCAGTGAGACACTGAGGTAGCCTTGCAGACGTTCGCTAGCCCGACGTCTCCTCTATCTTTTATTTCAATCTGTTATCTCATATATTCGAAACAAATAGTTCATTTTCTTTCAAACGGTTGTATTTAGCACTCTTAGAAGTTCGTGAGTAATGTGACACCTGTTCTTGGGTAGAGGCATATGTTGATTCTCGCATTATTGTTCAGTTTTTTTAAATTTAAGTCTTCCGCATATTTATTTAATTCTGTTGCCTTCATGCTATCACTGATAATTGTTAAAAGAAGTAATTGTTAATGAAGTAAGTAGTTAAGGATTGACTTGCCTAGCTCTTATTAGTAGGTGCCACCACGACCCCCGAGGGTGGGAAATCCGGGTCGTGACAAATTGGTATTAGAGTTCTAGGTTACATAGGTCTCACAACTCACAGACAAGCTCAGTAGAGTCTGAGGGATCGGTACGGAGACGTCTGTATTTATTCCCCAGAGGCTACCGAGTTAGGAAAACTTCACTTTTGTTCTTTCTTATCGTGCGGTTCTGTTTCCCCAATACTGATTGAATTTTTACTCCGTTCTTTCACAGATGGCGAGAACCCGCACTTCCTCATCTACCGCTTAGCAGCCCGAGCCCCCGGTAGCAGCTTCCACTAGGGGCAGAGGGCGAGGCCGAGGCCGTACTAGAGGCCGAGGTAGGGGCAGAGCTCAGCCCCGAGCAGCAGCACCAGTGACAGAGCCTCAGGTTGATTTTGAGGAGGAGATTCCGACCCCAATAGTTCCGGTGGGACCAACTCAGGTCCTATAGGGGTTAATCGCTACCCCAGTCCTTTAGGATGCTCTGGTCCGATTGGTGGGCCTCATGGAGAGTGTCACCCGAGCGGGTTTGCTTCTTGTAGCACCAGCCACTTCTCAGGCTGGAGGAGGGGCTCAGACTCTCCGGAGCAGGTAGCTCCCCAGATTCAGGTTCCAGCGGTTCAACCAACAGTGGCAGTCCAACTGGGTGTAGTGGCTCAGACCGGCGATGGAGCGGCTATGTCTGTCGATGCTTTGTGTAGACTGGACAGATTCACCAAGCTCTTCACTACTACTTTCAGCGGAGCTTCTTCTGAGGATCCCCAGGATTTTCTATACAGCTGCCACGAAGTTCTCAGGAACATGGTCATTGTTGAGACCAATGGGGTCGATTTTGTTTCAGTACGCCTATTTAGATCTGTCAAGACTTGGTGGAGGGATTATTGCTTAGCCAGGCCAGCCGAGTCGCCACTTTTGACATGGGAGCAGTTTTCACTGTTGTTTCTGGAGAAGTTTCTCCCCGCGACGTAGAGAGAAGCCTATCGGAGGCAGTTTGAGTGCCTTCAGCAGGGTTACATGACGGTCAATCAGTATGAGACCAGGTTCATTGATCTAGCTTGCCATGCTCTTGTCATACTTCCCACCGAGAGAGAGAGAGAGAGAGAGGGTGATGAGGTTTATTGACGGCTTATTCAGCCGATTCGTCTTCAGATGGCCAAGGAGGCCGGGAGTGAGATTACATTTCAGGAGGCGGCTAATGTGACCCGCAGAGTTGAGATGGTTCTATCACAGGGAGGTGGTCATGGGTCGGATAAGCGGCCTCGTCATTCAGGCAGATTCAGTGGTACCTCGTCGGGAGATAGAGATTCATATGGTAGAGGCCATCCTCCTAGGCCCTTCCAGTCAGCTCTTCGGGTCTCCCATGGTACTTCAGGTGGTCGTGGTCCTCAGACACACTATTCTGATCAGCAGCCTTACAGTGCACCATCAGCACTTATCAGTGCAGCGCCGCTTCAGAATTTCCAGGGTCGTCAGACCCAGAAGCCGAGGGCTTGTTTTACTTGTGGCGACACGAGGTACATTTCTAGGTATTTCCCTCGAGCTTCGAGCAGTTCTTCACATTAGGGTTCTCGTGCTTTAGTACAGGCACTAGATGTCCCACAGCCTGCCCAGCCAGCTAAAAGCGGGGGCAAATGTGTTAGAGGTGGAGGTAGAGGTCCTAGAGGTGGAGCTCAAGCCGCCAGAGGTGGAGGCCAGCCAGCAGCAGGCCGTGCCAGAGAGGCAATTTAGGGTGGTGGGGCCCAACCCCGATGTTATGCACTTCCATCCAGGCCCGAGGCTGAGTCTTCAGATGCAGTCATTACATGTACTATACTGGTTTGTGATAGAGATGCTTCCGTGCTATTTGACCCAGGGTCCATGTATTCGTATATGTCATCTTATTTTGCACTGTATCTGGTCAATCCTAGTGATTCATTGAGTGTTCCTGTATATGTGTCTACACCGGTGGGTGATTCTATTGTGGTCGACCGAGTTCATCATTCTTGTATTGTGGTGATTGAGGGTCTTGAGGCCCGTGTTGATTTTTTGCTTCTAGACATGGTTGATTTCGATGTTATATTAGGGATGGACTGGTTATCACCTTACCACGCTATCTTAGACTGTCATGCCAAGACTGTGACCCTAGCATTACCGGATTTGCCCCGTTTAGAGTGGAGAGGGACTCCTGGTCATTCAACCCAAAGTGTTATTTCATATGTGAAGGCTCGGCGTATGGTCGAGAAGGGGTGTTTGGCCTATTTGGCTTATGTTTGTGACTCCAGTGCTGAGGTTCCTTCTATTGATTCTGTGCCCGTTGTTTGGGAGTTTCCTGAGGTTTTCCCTTCAGACCTGCTGGGTATGCCGCCCGACAAGGATATCGACTTCCGTATTGATCTGGCTCCGGGCACTTAGCCCATTTCTATCCCGCTATATCGTATGGCCCCACTGGAGTTGAAAGAGTTAAAGGAATAGTTGCAGGATTTGCTTGAGAAGGGTTTTGTAAGCACGTGATTTTTGCCCTATATGAGAATTACTCCCAAAAAATTCAAAAATAAAATGATTTTTCTTTGGTGTACAATTTTGTGATATTTTGAAGAATTATTTGTATTTGTCTGTGCGTGTTTATTCGCTAAATTAATAAAAAATACAAAAATATGTCGCATTTTGCATGTAGGATTTAATTCTACAATTGTTAGTAATTAAAATTGTTTTACAAAAATTAAAAATTACAAAAATAGGCAAATTTGCATTTTTAGCATTTAATGTCCAAATATACAATTTTATGCTTAATTAATACTTAATTGTGCGTTAATTGTTATTGGGAGTTAATTTGCGCCTTTATAACTTAATTTAGTTCTTAATAATAGTTTAAGTATTTTTATAATTTAGTTTTAGAAAAATAAAAGAAGAAAAGAGAGCGAAAATATAAAGAAAGTCGGAATTGGGCCTCTTCTTCAATTTCAAGCTATAGGCCCAAAAAATGGCCCAATCTTCCCTACGACCCAGTCCATTTCGAACTGGGTCGACCCAGTCCATTAACCCAACACCCCTTCTTCATTTTTGTCCAACACAAAACAAAACCAAAAAAAAAATAAAAAATAAAATAAAAAGTGAATTATCACTATTAATAGTTTTATTTTTTGTTTTTTTATATATATAAAAAAATCCGAAAATATTTTATTTTATTTATTATTTTTATTTTAAAAAATATATATATATTTATTTTAGTTTGTTTTATTAAAAGATTTTAAAAAGATAAAAAAATAAAAAAATAAAAAAATGTAAAAGAATGTAGAAAATTTAAAAAAAAAAGTAAAAAGTTTTAAAAAATTTAAAAGTAAAAGAAGGTTGGAATTAAAAAATAAATATAAAGATATCTGAAAATTTAAAAAATTTAAAGTAATTGAAAGTAGCATTTTTAAAAGAAAAAGAAAAGATAGTGGTTTATTTTTTAAAGAAAAGTTAAATAAAGTGAGATTCTCTTTTAAAAAAATAAAAAGTGGGATTTTAAATAAGATAAAGTAATTAAAGTTGGAATTTTAAAAATAAAAGTAAATAAAGGTGGGATTTCTTTTTCTAAAAAAATAAAAGCAATTTGTAAGTGGGATTTCTTTTAATTAAAAAAATAATAAAATAATAAAAAACAAATCTGAAAATTTCGAAAATTTTGCTATAAATAGAAGAGAAAATTTAGGAAGAAGGGTGGAAAAAAAAGAGAGGAAAAACTAGATAGAGAGTAAGAAAAAAAGAGGGGGCAGAGTGAGAAGTATACACCCGATATACATTCTGGATACACTGAATATACAGGGGCAGAATTCATTTTGGAGAGTTTTGAAATTGAAAAAGAATAGTTACTGCTTCATTGCCTCGCTTAAGATCTGAAATAGTCAGAACCTTCCTACCTTTTACTTCTTCACTATACTTGGAGTCGTTTATAGTCTCCTGGGTTTTCTGCTATTCCTACTGTACTGGTTTGCGATGTTGCTGAATCTGCTGTTGCTGTGTTATTACTGCTGTTGACTTCTCCTTCTTTTGTTCTTGTACTGCTGTTTCCAGGTACACATTTGTACAATCTCGGCTTGAAGCAAAAAATGAAATATTAATCAGGCTTTGTTCCTGTTGAATTCCTCCTGTTTAGATTTGTGGTTGGATATAATTTTTCTTTCTTCGTATAAAGATGTAGTTGAATGATTAATGAATAATGAGGTTGCATATGTATACTTTCTTCATCTAATAATGTTAGTTTAAATTACGGAGAATAATTAATCTGTTTTGATATTATGGTCAATCTCATGTTCTAGTATTATTGAATAACAGAATATAAAATGAAAGCAGTTTTTCTTTGTACAAACTCGATCGCAATTTTCCATTCGCATTAGCCGTAAACTAATAACTAATAAGTTACGTTTTTCAGCATGTAAATAATTAAGAGATTTTCTTTTATTTTAGAGACGAACTTAATAGAAAATATAGTCATTGTAGGTTTATCCTTTAAAAATAAAAATGAGACGAGCCTCGCCAAATAAAACGTATAGATTGCGGGGCCCTCACAAAATGTATGGTTTAATTAGAATTCGGAAGGACCGTTTAGCGAATTTCACGGTCTTCCCCAAAATAATAACGTGATAGTCTCTTTAGGCGCGTGTTTAATATTTTACTTTCTTAAGCCTGGGTGTGCATTTCATGCGACCCGAATCCAAATCCCAAAACATCAAATAAAACGTGTTCCGGATTGTGGGTGCATTTCATGTAACGCAGTCCAAAGACGTTTTAAGCGATGTTCATATTTCTTTTAAAAACAATAATAATAAAGCGGTTAAAAGATAAAATTTGCACATAAGTTCATATTTGTATAAAATCAGATAATCAAGCCGAATATAACAGTTGAGCGACCGTGCTAGAACCACGGAACTCGGGAATGCCTAACACCTTCTCCCGGGTTAACAGAATTCCTTATCCGGATTTCTGGTACACAGACTGTAATATGGAGTCATTCTTTTCCTCGATTCGGGATTAAAATTGGTGACTTGGGACACCCTAAATCTCCCAAGTGGCGACTCTGAAATAAATAAACCAATCCCGTCTCGATTGTCCTTTAATTGGAAAAACTCCCTTGCACCCTCTCGGGCGCGGAAAAAGGAGGTGCGACAGCTCTGGCGACTCTGCTGGGGAATAAAACCCAGAACCACTGGTTCAGGGTTTAAGAATTCGAGCTTAAAATAACTGTTATAGTTGGCTTTATTTATTATCTGATTTTTTTTATATATGCCCAATGTGCTAAATGACACTTTTACCGCTTTAATATTATTTGAATTATGAATATATACAACTGCTACGAAACCCCCTTCTTTCTGAGTCTTCTAAATTTATGGTGCACACGTGCGCGTGGCCCACCTTTCTGTTAAAGTCATACCAAATAAGACGAAGTTGGGACAAGTAACTAGGCCGGGTAGACTTTCGTGCTCCCGGTACGTTGCCCCCGCTTCGGCTCAAACTGTCCGTTTGGGTAAGCCAGGGCTAGATCAATATGCCTCAGGTTTTTCACTTAGAATAACTCAGCTTCATGCCGGATCCCTAGTAGGAGCGATTATTTGCATCAAGTGCATTTGACTTTGGAGACTCAACACAGGGGTTGGGTCTGTCTAGGACAGGTGTACCAAAAAAAAAAATGACCATCCTGATGCATCTTACTTGCTGCTACTTGCGCATTTATTTGATCCGGATTTGTGTGTTGACTGACTTTTGAATATGATGAATAATATTTTAAAATTGAAAAAAAAAATAGCTGTTAGGGAATTGACTGTTTATTTTTGAAAAAAAGCCAATGCCCAAATAACTGTCAAAACTCTGCCGAAATTTTGAGAAAATGAAAAAAAAATGTTTTATTAGTTTGTTTTATTAAAAGCAAAGGAAAAATAGAAAATGAAAATAAAAAAAAGAGTCTTATTTTTAAAATGGTTTTTATTTTATTTTATTTGCTTATGAAAATGCAAAAAATAAAAAAAAATAAAAAAAAAGGTCTTTCATTATTTGTCGCAAATATATATATATATATATATATATATATATATATATATATATATATATATATATATATATATATATATAAATCCGAAAAGTTTTTTTTTATTTCCAAAAGATATATATATATCTTTATTTGATGCAAAGAATATTTTTCTTGCCAAGATAATTTAAAATAAAATTCCAAAAAATATGTCTTGCAAAAAATAATATAAATATCTTTATTTTCCATTGTTGATAAAACAAAAATAATAAAAATGTTTTCTTTTAAGAAAAAAAATCCGAAAATATTTTGATTCCTCTTTCAAAATTGAAAAGAAAATTCAAAATTCAAAAAATATTTTTTAGAAGCATTTCTTTTATCAAAAGAAAAATTCCAAAAATATTTTTTTTAGAATAAAAAAAAAGACAAATGGAAATTCAAAAAAAAAAAAACTTCCTTTTGAAATTCTCAAAGTTCAAATCAAAAGAAAAGGAATTTTTACGAGTTTTTCTTTCAAAAAGAAATCAATCAAAAAAATATATATATATACTTCCTTTGAGCAGTTCTTTCACAGTTCCAATAAAAAAAAATATTAGTTCATTTACTTATTCACGATGCCCGAACTACGCGGGTTTGATTCTCACCGGATGTGAGATACGTAGGCAACCCTCATCGGGTCCAACCCCACCTTTTTGCTAAAATAGCCAAAAACCAATAAATAAATAAAAACGTGTCAAAATTTTAATTTTGTCATAAATAAGTCGGGTGGTGTCCAACCCCCCTTTTTGCTAAAAATAGCAACAAAAAAAAATATATGACAAATTTTAAAGAGTCATAAATAAGTCAGGGTGGTGCTGTTTTTGTCAAAAATAGCCGAATGTTCTCGAAAGGGACGCCGGAAGGCTGACTTCGCATAAACAGCCATTTTTGGGGTCATGGGTAGGATTTTGGTCCAGTCGACCCACACGGCCTTAAAAATCTTCGTCCTCGAGGCGCTGAAGGGCCATGTTTGCAACACACGATTTTATTGTAATTTGAAAAAAACAAAACAAAGAGTCAGCGGTCAGGTGAATACCGTTTGGATTTTTGGTCAAAATAAGTCGAGCCAGCTTCGACCGCGTCTTAAACCGTTCTTGCCGAAATAGCCTTAGAGTATCTTTCAGTTGTCGAAAGGCTATTTTCGTAAAAGAATGAGCAAGTTTGTAAAGTGTCATAAAATAATCCTCTCCGGCCTCAAAATTCGGAAGGGCCACATTTGCAAAAATAATCGTTCGGTTGCATTTGTCAAACGGAGAAAGGAAGCTTGCCGTTTGTTTTGGAGTTTGTAAAACTTTTGATTATAATATGTGGGTCGTTTGATTTTCAAGTTTGTAGGTCATTTTTAAACCTTTGAAACTCAATATGAAAATTGAAAAAATGATTAGTATTGCTTATCTTTTATTGGTCCGAACTACGCAAGGTCTGATTCATGCGGGGTCATGATACGTAGGCAATCTCCATAAGATTCGACCACAAAAAAAAAATGAAAAAAAAAATCGAAAAAAAAAGAAAAAATGAAATGAAAAAAAAAATCGAAAAAAAAGAAAGAAAGAAAATGAAAAAAAAGATGTTATTAATTATGGGGACCGACGGAGTCCATTCTAACCTGTTTTGAATCGCAAAGAAAGAAGGTGGTTGGTTTGTGGTAAGCCGGAAATACAAGACCCAGAAGCACACTTTGCGGGGATCAGGCCAGATAGCAGAAGCACTCGAATCCTATTGGGACTTGTTGACTAAGGTTGACGATATCGAAGTTGGAAATGGTCTAGACAATACTGATGCAAAGCTCAGTGGCTAAAGATGCCAATTTTGATAAAGTGGGAGGTCGCTCCGTTCCTTGGTTAGCAAAAGAGAAGCGGGTGGTGTCTTATTTTGTTGTCATTTCTGTTGTTCGGATTATTAGGATTGTAATCCGAATATTGTCTTGTGTCAAACCTTCTTATCTTTCCAGTTTGTCATATCAATTTGTTTAAGTTTTGTCAAGGTTGTGTTAAGATTTTATTCTGGTTGTTTTGTTTGTTTTATTATTCAAACCATTTCACCGGTAGTCTAATACAAAAGCCGGTCTTTTATTGTTTCCAGTCATCTTTTGTTTAGTCCTTTTATCATTTTGTTCAGCGCCGATTCCAGTGACATGACATGCGCACACAGTTTGGGCCTAGTCTTAAAAGTTAATCATAAAACCCTGGGAAGGTGATCAAAGCATTTAAAGGAAATAAGAACGGTTTGAGATTATTTGGAGCCCGAGTCATGTGGAACTGGGGCAAGTTAAACACAAATAAAACCGTTAAAGAAAGATTCGCCTAAATTGGCATGAGGGTCGTTCATAATAATGAGAATGAGAGTGTCGTCCAACGGTGCTTTAGAAGTGACAAATGAACAAACAGATGTTGAATATAATTGTCAAGTCCAGCACCATCGGAAGAGACTATAAATCTATTGTTCAATTGTGTTGTTTGCACTTGGCATGTTTTGAAGACTGGAATGACGAAGGCATTTTATTCTGCTACCTAAACACTTTATCCTTCGTTACCCCTTTTGAGCCTTATTTATTTTCTTTCATACCCCTCGTTCGGAATCAATAGCAACGACTAGGAAATACGAGCCTGGAAGGTAAAGAAAAATCAAAAAAAAAAGAAAAAAAAAGAAAAAGAAAAATGAAAAAAAACAAAAACAAAAGAAAGTCAAATGAAAAAAGAGGAATTGGGAACTACGTTTGACCTGATTCCTCAAAGAGGATACGTAGGCGCTTCACTGCTCGGTCATAGTTTTGAAAAAAATGAAAAACAAAACCAATCAATTAAAATATCCCCAAGCAAGAAACTGGGGCAAATGTTGCATTTGTTGTAAATAAATCTAATTCCGAAGGTTGTAACTAATAACCCAAAAATTAATGCATTTTTGAGCCTTTAATACCTTTTTTTTTCTAGCCCTATCCAAAACCCACATTACGGTCCAAAGAAAGACCTTCTGATCAGTCTTCAAAAGATTTCAAGTCAGACAAATGAGAGTCTCACCGGTGAGCATAACATTTTGTTCCACAGCAGAAAGGACTCTAATCTCCAACAGAAAGAGTCATACCGGCAACACTCCAAAACCCCAGCTGAAAAGTGATACAAATGAGAGAGTCTTATCGGTGAAAACCTTCACATGCACCATAAGGTGATGAAAGTTGAGAGAAAAACCCAAAATGAGAGAGGCTTGATAGTGAAAACCCTTCGGGCACTACAAGTCGAATAAGATTAAGAATCAGATGAGGAATTGCCAATTGAAGATCTTGAAAGATGATTGACGAAGGATAGGCCACATAGGCATGTCATGACCATTAGAGTCGGTGTCTGCGTTTGATAGGGTTTTATTTATAGTTTCTTTTGTTAAAGAGTCATCTTTTTCCGTTGTCTTTTATTCTGTTCCCTTTTATCTTTTCCTTTCATAGAAAAATTCCCCAGTAGAGTCTGTTTGGTCAGAACCAGTGGGAAATGATTTCAAAATAGGCCATCAGCTTTCCAAGATAAGATCTGACTAATACATCCAAGTGATATAGTCAGGAAGGAACAAGCGCGAGGCCAGTGTCAAGAAAGATATCTCCAGCAAAAGAATTGACGAGTGTCAAGAGGGATATCCTTGCCGAAATCAAAGGTTATTAAACCTCAAGACCAGAGCCCATGGACAAAACAAGAAAAACAATAAGCATGATTTGGGAAATTCATGCGAGACTAAAAGGTCGGGAAAATGCAAATTTCCGAGCCATGCCACGAAAGAAGAGGGATATCCCCAGCAGAAAAGGATTATCCCCAGCAAATAATATCATCCCCAACAAGTTGTGGAACGCAGAGCAAGGAAGAGAAAAGGGAAAACCATCCCAGTGGGAGTATCACAACCAACCACCGCGTTTTAAACTAACAAATTTTGTTTAAATTGAAACAGGTAAAGGAAGTGGCATTGATGACAGAAATGCAAGCCATAAGGGAGACTGTCAAACTGGGGCAGAAAATTTTCCTTTCATTTGGAAAATTTTCTGGAAGTCAGATAACCATTCAGGGTAAAATGAATATAGCACCAGTCTCAAGGGAAGTGGTCTTTGAACCAGTTTTATCCCCAGCATAACAAGTTTTAATAAAATAAGTTGTTCCCCAGCAGACAGAACAAAGGGATGACATTTGTGCTCATAAGAGCAAAAACCATTATCATCCCCAGCAGCTTCCAGAAGAATGATGCATCAATTTGAAGGGATAAAATTCCCCAGCAGCATTATCCTCAACAACGTTATCCCAAGAAGATAACACTTTTATCCCCAGCAGTGTTGAGAGAAAATAAATTCTGAAAAAAAAAAAATTAAATTTGAAGGAGGGGAAGAAAGGAGACTCCCACAGTGGTATTATCCCCAGCAAGCAAGAACAAAGCAGAGCGGAGGATAAAAAATTGAAGAAGAAGTCAGGCGTCCACCTGGAGAATGAGGATGAAAAATTGAAGAAGAAATCAGGCGTCCACCTGGAGAACAAGGAAGAGAAATGGAAGTATTAGTAGTCAGGCGTCCACCTGGAGAACAAGGAAGAACAGTTGAAGTATCAGCAATCAGGCATCCACCTAGAGAACAAGGAAGAACAGTTGAAATATCAGAAGTCAGGCGTCCACCTGGAGAACAAGGAAAAGCGCCAAAACTGGGGCAGAAGATTTTCTGCCATTGTCGAAAAATTTCTCGGAAGAACGAGAAAATCAATTCAAGTTTTAAGAGATAGCAAGACAACACGATTCGAAGAAAAACAGTCGGAGGTAAGACAATTCCAAGATTTTGAAAATGGGATCATTCGCCCTCGAATAGGATATTTTGGGTTCATCCGCCCTCGAATAGGATATTTTGGGTTCATCCGCCCTCGAATAGGATATTTTGGGTTCATCCGCCCTCGAATAGGATATTTTGGGTTCATCCGCCCTCGAATAGGATATTTTGGGTTCATCCGCCCTCGAATAGGATATTTTGGGTTCATCCGCCCTCAAATAGGATATTTGGGTTCATCCGCCCTCGAATAGGATATTTGGGTTCATCCGCCCTCGAACAGGATATTTTGGGTTCATCCGCCCTCGAACAGGATATTTTGGGTTCATCCGCCCTCGAACAGGATATTTGGGTTCATCCGCCCTCGAATAGGATATTTTGGGTTCATCCGCCATCGAATAGGATATATGGGTTCATCCACCCTCGAATAGGATATTTTGGGTTCATCCACCCTCGAATAGGATATTTTGGGTTCATCCGCCCTCGAATAGGATATTTTGGGTTCATCCGCCCTCGAATAGGATATTTTGGGTTCATCCGCCCTCGAATAGGATATTTTGGGTTCATCCGCCCTCGAATAGGATATTTGGGTTCATCCGCCCTCGAATAGGATATTTTGGGTTCATCCGCCCTCGAATAGGATATTTTGGGTTCATCCGCCCTCGAATAGGATATTTTGGGTTCATCCGCCCTCGAATAGGATATTTTGGGTTCATCCGCCCTCGAATAGGATATTTTGGGTTCATCCGCCCTCGAATAGGATTTTTGGGTTCATCCGCCCTCGAATAGGATATTTTGGGTTCATCCGCCCTCGAATAGGATATTTTGGGTTCATCCGCCCTCGAATAGGATATTTGGGTTCATCCGCCATCGAATAGGATTTTTGGGTTCATCCGCCCTCGAATAGGATATTTTGGGTTCATCCGCCCTCGAATAGGATATTCTGGGTTCATCCGCCCTCGAATAGGATATTCTGGGTTCATCCGCCCTCGAATAGGATATTCTGGGTTCATCCGCCCTCGAATAGGATATTCTGGGTTCATCCGCCCTCGAATAGGATATTCTGGGTTCATCCGCCCTCGAATAGGATATTCTGGGTTCATCCGCCCTCGAATAGGATATTCTGGGTTCATCCGCCCTCGAATAGGATATTCTGGGTTCATCCGCCCTCGAATAGGATATTCTGGGTTCATCCGCCCTCGAATAGGATATTCTGGGTTCATCCGCCCTCGAATAGGATATTCTGGGTTCATCCGCCCTCGAATAGGATATTCTGGGTTCATCCGCCCTCGAATAGGATATTCTGGGTTCATCCGCCCTCGAATAGGATATTCTGGGTTCATCCGCCCTCGAATAGGATATTTGGGTTCATCCGCCCTCGAATAGGATATTTTGGGTTCATCCGCCCTCGAATAGGATATTTCGGGTTCATCCGCCCTCGAATAGGATTTTATTTTTTAAAGTTGTTGAAATCAGGAGCCCCCTCTGAAGAACAGAATGGCGATGTATTGGTTGAAGAGAGGAATGACATTCATTTTTAAAGTTGTTGTTGAAGTTGGGAGCCCGCCCATAGAACAGAGGCATACATTTCAGTCTTTAATTTTCAAGCATTGAACTTGGGAGCCCGCCCAGATAACAGAGGCATGCATTTCAAGTCTTTAATTTTCAAGTATTAAAATTGGGAGCCCGCCCAGATAACAGAGGCATACATTTCAAAATCAAGTCAGAGGACAATAAAACAGAGGGTTACAATAGGAATCCCCAGCAGGAAACAATAAAATTCCCCGGCACCGGGAAACAGAAGGTTGCAACAAGAGGTCACAATACAAACTCAAGTACATGTGTCAAAAGAAGTAAAGCACCGAAAGAAATGCAAGCAGACAAGGAAGCAAGGCAACAAAAACAAATTGTACTCTAGCCTAGCTTCTTGTTTTTTTAAGCACGGTGTAACAAGGAGATCGGTAAGCAGTAGTAATAACATGCAACAACAGTAACATTGCAGTCCAACGGTAGTCCCAGCTACCAAAATTTCTCGAACTACATTGACCTGATTCCTGTTTAGCCTAGGATATGTAGGAAACCTTTGAAGCAAAGGTTCGGTCAAATCTTTTTCAAAAAATGCTTCAACGGAGTACTCGGATGGGCAAAAATCGCTCGCTTTATCTTTGCACGAAAACCCTTCGTGTCTCCGGGCAAAGAGGGGCAGCTGTAAGCACGTGATTTTTGCCCTATATGAGAATTACTCCCAAAAAATTCAAAAATAAAATGATTTTTCTTTGGTGTACAATTTTGTGATATTTTGAAGAATTATTTGTATTTGTCTGTGCGTGTTTATTCGCTAAATTAATAAAAAATACAAAAATATGTCGCATTTTGCATGTAGGATTTAATTCTACAATTGTTAGTAATTAAAATTGTTTTACAAAAATTAAAAATTACAAAAATAGGCAAATTTGCATTTTTAGCATTTAATGTCCAAATATACAATTTTATGCTTAATTAATACTTAATTGTGCGTTAATTGTTATTGGGAGTTAATTTGCGCCTTTATAACTTAATTTAGTTCTTAATAATAGTTTAAGTATTTTTATAATTTAGTTTTAGAAAAATAAAAGAAGAAAAGAGAGCGAAAATATAAAGAAAGTCGGAATTGGGCCTCTTCTTCAATTTCAAGCTATAGGCCCAAAAAATGGCCCAATCTTCCCTACGACCCAGTCCATTTCGAACTGGGTCGACCCAGTCCATTAACCCAACACCCCTTCTTCATTTTTGTCCAACACAAAACAAAACCAAAAAAAAATAAAAAATAAAATAAAAAGTGAATTATCACTATTAATAGTTTTATTTTTTGTTTTTTTATATATATAAAAAAAATCCGAAAATATTTTATTTTATTTATTATTTTTATTTTAAAAAAAAATATATATATATATATAGTAATTTCGGAAATGATTTTAAAAAAATAAAAAATAAAAAAATAAAAAAATGTAAAAGAATGTAGAAAATTTAAAAAAAAAAAGTAAAAAGTTTTAAAAAATTTAAAAGTAAAAGAAGGTTGGAATTAAAAAATAAATATAAAGATATCTGAAAATTTAAAAAATTTAAAGTAATTGAAAGTAGCATTTTTAAAAGAAAAAAGAAAAGATAGTGGTTTATTTTTTAAAGAAAAGTTAAATAAAGTGAGATTCTCTTTTAAAAAAATAAAAAGTGGGATTTTAAATAAGATAAAGTAATTAAAGTTGGAATTTTAAAAATAAAAGTAAATAAAGGTGGGATTTCTTTTTCTAAAAAAATAAAAGCAATTTGTAAGTGGGATTTCTTTTAATTAAAAAAATAATAAAATAATAAAAAACAAATCTGAAAATTTCGAAAATTTTGCTATAAATAGAAGAGAAAATTTAGGAAGAAGGGTGGAAAAAAAGAGAGGAAAAACTAGATAGAGAGAAGAAAAAAAGAGGGGGCGGAGTGAGAAGTATACACCCGATATACATTCTGGATACACTGAATATACAGGGGCAGAATTCATTTTGGAGAGTTTTGAAGTTGAAAAAGAATAGTTACTGCTTCATTGCCTCGCTTAAGATCTGAAATAGTCAGAACCTTCCTACCTTTTACTTCTTCACTATACTTGGAGTCGTTTATAGTCTCCTGGGTTTTCTGCTATTCCTACTGTACTGGTTTGCGATGTTGCTGAATCTGCTGTTGCTGTGTTATTACTGCTGTTGACTTCTCCTTCTTTTGTTCTTGTACTGCTGTTTCCAGGTACACATTTGTACAATCTCGGCTTGAAGCAAAAAATGAAATATTAATCAGGCTTTGTTCCTGTTGAATTCCTCCTGTTTAGATTTGTGGTTGGATATAATTTTTCTTTCTTCGTATAAAGATGTAGTTGAATGATTAATGAATAATGAGGTTGCATATGTATACTTTCTTCATCTAATAATGTTAGTTTAAATTACGGAGAATAATTAATCTGTTTTGATATTATGGTCAATCTCATGTTCTAGTATTATTGAATAACAGAATATAAAATGAAAGCAGTTTTTCTTTGTACAAACTCGATCGCAATTTTCCATTCGCATTAGCCGTAAACTAATAACTAATAAGTTACGTTTTTCAGCATGTAAATAATTAAGAGATTTTCTTTTATTTTAGAGACGAACTTAATAGAAAATATAGTCATTGTAGGTTTATCCTTTAAAAATAAAAATGAGACGAGCCTCGCCAAATAAAACGTATAGATTGCGGGGCCCTCACAAAATGTATGGTTTAATTAGAATTCGGAAGGACCGTTTAGCGAATTTCACGGTCTTCCCCAAAATAATAACGTGATAGTCTCTTTAGGCGCGTGTTTAATATTTTACTTTCTTAAGCCTGGGTGTGCATTTCATGCGACCCGAATCCAAATCCCAAAACATCAAATAAAACGTGTTCCGGATTGTGGGTGCATTTCATGTAACGCAGTCCAAAGACGTTTTAAGCGATGTTCATATTTCTTTTAAAAACAATAATAATAAAGCGGTTAAAAGATAAAATTTGCACATAAGTTCATATTTGTATAAAATCAGATAATCAAGCCGAATATAACAGTTGAGCGACCGTGCTAGAACCACGGAACTCGGGAATGCCTAACACCTTCTCCCGGGTTAACAGAATTCCTTATCCGGATTTCTGGTACACAGACTGTAATATGGAGTCATTCTTTTCCTCGATTCGGGATTAAAATTGGTGACTTGGGACACCCTAAATCTCCCAAGTGGCGACTCTGAAATAAATAAACCAATCCCGTCTCGATTGTCCTTTAATTGGAAAAACTCCCTTGCACCCTCTCGGGCGCGGAAAAAGGAGGTGCGACAGCTAGCATCACACATGTTTGTCCTTGGGGTGCGCCGGTTTGGTTTGTAAAGAAAAAGGATGGTTCGATGAGAATGTGCATTGATTACCGGCAATTGAACAAGGTCACAATCAAGAATAAGTATCCACTGCCGAGGATTGATGATTTGTTCGATCAGCTTCAGGGTGCCAAGGTATTTTCAAAGATTGACTTGAGATCTGGCTACCATCAGTTGAGGATTAGGGCATCCGATGTCCCTAAGACAACATTCCGCACTCGGTATGGGCATTATGAGTTCTTGGTTTTGTCATTCGGGCTGACAAATGCCCCAACAGCTTTTATGGATTTGATGAACCGAGTGTTCATGCTTTATTTGGACTCATTTGTGATAGTCTTCATTGATGATATTTTGATATATTCCCGCAGCCAGGAGAAGCATGAGCAGCATCTTAGAGTGGTCCTTCAGACCTTGAGGGATAGTCAGTTATATGCTAAGTTCTCGAAGTGTGAGTTCTGGTTGAGCTCAGTTGCATTTCTGGGTCATGTCGTATCAGCAGAGGGCTATTCAAGTTGATCCAAAGAAGATTGAGGCAGTCAAGAACTGGCCTAGACCAGCATCAGCTACAGAGATTCGGAGTTTCTTGGGATTGACAGGTTACTATCATTGGTTCGTGGATGGGTTCTCATCTATTGCAACCCCGATGACCAGGTTGACCCATAAGGGTGCCCAGTTCAGATGGTCGGACGAGTGTGAGGCGAGCTTTCAGAGACTCAAGACAGCTCTGACTACGGCACTAGTGTTGGTTTTGCCCACAGGTTCAGGGCATTATATAGTCTATTGTGATGCATCTCGTATTGGACTTGGTGTAGTGTTGATGCAGGATGGCAAGGTCATTGCCTATGCTTCGAGGCATTTGAAGGTTCATGAGAAGAACTATCCAGTGAATGATTTGGAGTTGGCAACCATTGTTCACGCATTGAAAATTTGGAGGCACTATCTGTATGGCGTGGCGTGTGAGGTGTTCACGGATCATAAGAGTCTTCAGTATTTGTTCAAGCAAAAGGAGTTGAATTTGAGGCAGAGGAGGTGGTTGGAGTTGTTGAAAGATTATGACATCACTATCCTATATCACCCGGGAAAGGCCAATGTGGTGGCCGATGCCTTGAGTAGGAAGTCAGCCAGTATGGGAAGTCTTGCTTATATTCCGGTCGGTGAGAAACCGCTTCCTTTGGATGTTCAGGCTTTGGCCAACCAGTTTGTGAGGTTGGATATTTCTGATCCTAGTCGAGTATTAGCTTGCACGGTCGCTCGTTCTTCGTTATTAGAGTGAATCTGTGATCGATAGTTTGATGATCCCCATTTGTGTGTCCTTAGAGACACGGTGCAGTGTGGAGGTGCCAAGCAGCTTACCTTAGGTAATGATGGAGTTTTGAAATTGCAGGGTCAAGTTTGTGTGCCTAATGTGGATGGGCTTCGAGATTTGATTCTAGAGGAGGCCCATAGTTCCCGGTACTTTATCCATCCGGGCACCGCGAAGATGTATCAAGATTTGCGACAACATTATTGGTGGCATAGAATGAAGAAAGATATCGTTGCCTATGTGGCTCGGTGTTTGAATTGTCAGCAGGTTAAGTATGAGCATTAGAGGCCTGATGGTTTATTTCAGAGGATTGAGCTTCCCGAGTGGAAGTGGGAGCGGATCACTATGGATTTCATTGTTGGGCTCCCGCAGACTCGGAGGAAGTTCGACGCAGTTTGGGTCATTGTTGATAGGCTGACCAAGTCAGAACATTTCATTCCTATGGCAGTCTCCTATTCATCCGAGAGGTTAGCTGAGATCTATATTCGGGAGATTGTTCGCCTTCATGGTTTGCCGGTATCTATCATTTCGGACCGAGGTACGCAGTTTACCTCGCGTTTCTGGGGTGCAGTTCAGCGGGAGTTAGGCACCCAGGTTGAGTTGAGTATAACATTTCATCCTCAGACGGACGGGCAGTCCGACCGGACTATTCAGATATTGGAGGATATGCTCCGAGCTTGTGTCATTGACTTTGGAGATTTGTAGGATCAGTTTTTGCCTTTAGCAGAGTTCACCTACATCAACAACTACCAGTCGAGTATCCAGATGGCTCCATACGAGGCTTTGTGTGGTAGGCGATGTCGATCTTCGGTTGGATGGTTTGAATCAGGGGAGGCTCGATTGTTGGGTACGGATCTGGTTCAGGAGGCCTTGGACAAGGTCAGGATCATTCAGGATAGGCTTCGTACAGCTCAGTCCAGGCAAAAGAGCTATGCAGATCGTAAGGTTCGAGATGTGTCATTTAGGGTTGGTGAGCGGGTATTGCTCCGAGTGTCGCCTATGAAGGGCGTGATGAAATTCGGGAAGAAGGGAAAGCTTAGCCCTAGGTTCATTGGTCCATTTGAGATCCTTGATCAAGTGGGAGAGGTGGCTTATAGACTTGCATTGTCTCCTAGCTTATCGGCCGTGCATCCAGTGTTTCATGTGTCCATGCTTCAGAAATATCACGGCGATTCATCCCACGTGTTAGATTTTAGCACTGTCCAGTTGGACAAGGATTTGTCATATGAGTAGGAGCCGCTGGCTATTCTAGACCGAGAGGTTCGCCAGTTGAGGTCGAAGAGCTTTCCTTCGGTTCGTGTTCAGTGGAGAGGTCAGCCTCCTGAGGCATTGACCTGGGAGTCTAAGTCCGATATGCGGGACCGTTATCCTCATCTTTTCCCTGACTCAGATACTTCCTTCTTCTGTCCGTTCGAGGATGAACGGTTGTTTTAGAGGTGGACAATGCAATTGAATTCTATGACTTCGAGGCCTTGAAAACCTCATTTAGAGTCGCCTCAATTTGTGTGTGCAGTCTGGGCGCGTAGCCGGAAAGCTTAAATATGAAATTCTGTGAAAGATGCTAAATTTTGATGTTAAAATGAAAAAAATTGACTGCGGTTAACATTTTGGGTAAACGGACCCGGGCCGTGATTTTACGGTCCCGGAGGGTCTGCAGGAAAATATGGAACTCGGGCGTATGTCCGGATTCGAATTCCAAGGTCCCAAGCCCGAGTTATGAATTTTTAAGTGAAATTATTTTCTGAAAATGTTTAAAGAAAATTGAAATAAAATCTGATAAGAAAGTAATGGTATCGGGCCCGTATTTTGGTTCCGGAGCCCGGTACAAGTCTTATATATGTTGTGAATCACTCCTGTAAATTTTGGTTAAAAACGGACGTCGTTTGACGCGATCCAGACCCTAATTGGATGTTTAAAAGGAATTTTGGAGAAATTTCATTGATCTTAAGGCTCAATTCGATGTTCATGATGTTACATTGGTGATGTGTGTAGACACCTGATTTTTGACCCTCCCCGAGAATTTTCACATTTTTAGCATAAATATGTAATCTAGGTCTAATATACCTATTTTGGCTATTTTTGCTTTATTTCGTTGCAAAAGGAAAAATTACAAAAAATATATATATAAACTTTTAGTTTATGTATTTCTCATAAACTTGAAAAATACAAAATATAGTACCTTATTTTGTACTTTACATAATTTCGAAAATTACCAAAAAATATAGTTCTATTAATGTTTTGTAGTCATTTTAATTTTTGAAAAATACAAAAATATTACTTTATATTTTATCTTTATATAAAAACGAAAATTACAAAAAAATAGTTTTATTAATATTTTGTAGCTATTTTAAACCTTGAAATTTTTTTTTTAAAAAAGATATAGTTTTGTTTTAAATATTAGTCTTATTTTGGTAGTTATTTTGCTTACATAGGATTAGTCGAACAACGTCGTATTCTTATTCTCGGGTCCGGGCAAAAGAATAATATTCGGGTTCAAACTACCCGGTTTTAGGCCTAATTTTCGGACCTAGCCCATAATAATCCGAGTCCACCACACATGGGGGACACGCGTGGGGAACACGACACACGGGGAACCCCACCACGCGTGGGGGACACAAGTCTTGAACCCCACCACGCGTGAGGCTCATTTTTCTTGGCATTGGGTATCAAATACACGGGCAAACACAGAAGGAAGGGGCTGGACTTCTGAAAATTTGAAGAGGATTTTGGAAAAAATTTGAAAAAGGTGCACTGTTCACCTTCTCCTTCCTCAAGAGAAGGAGAACAAAAACCCTAACGGAGCACCACCCAAACACCACCTCCATCAACGCCGGAACCACCATCAAACGACCACCCCGTCTCCTCCCAAACTCCGTCGCAACCAGATCCCTCCATCCCGTCGACCCTACTGTCGATCACTGCCCAAACAACACCACCAAACACCACCTCCGTCAACAACCCTTCCAGCAGCCCCCGACGCCGGAACCATCACCCCTCATCCCACGTCAAGCAGCAGCAACTGCTGCTGCGTTGTCCAACTTTCCTTCACGTCCGGCGACCATAGCCCAAAACCTCTCCGTCAACCATCATCACTGCCCCCAGCCTCCACTCCCTCACGTCGGAACCCCAGCTCCTTGACCCTACGTCCAAACGCCACCTCCTAACATCCCGTCAAACAACCTGCTCCTCACGTCCATCGACCATCCAAACTACCAGCCGACGACGACTTCTTCTCCTACGTCGTAACAAAAAAAACCAATCCGGCGATCCTCTGGTAAATCCGACCATCGTTGCTGTTCCGTTCAGCCCTCTCACGTCCAAATGACCACCTGGAAAAACTAGTCGCAGCCGTGACTCATTTTCAGTCCGTTCGTGTTCGAGTTTCTGGCGCGAGCTATTCAGTCCGAGCTTTGACGACCTTTTCTATGGTTTCCCGTTCGAGGTTATCCGTCGAGGTCGATGTTGAGGGCTGGTCCATGGCTCTGTCCGTTTCTGTTTTTCAGGTTAGTAAACCTCAAGTATTAGATAAGGAAACGTTACGTTGAATGTTCAAAAATGCAATATAGAAATTGGTATGGTAATTGTTCTGCCGATGTTTCACTGTATGCATTTTGGTTCATTTTATATGTTATGTTATTCTTGCTTATTTGATGTCATTTGATTAAGTTGTATTACGTGTTCTATGACACAGTTTGACGTTAATTGGTTCGTCCCCTCCTTTACTTAGCGCATTTAGACAAATTAATATTAGTACATGTTGTTGCTGCTCCCGAAACACTCGTTCGCTAAACTCCTTTTATTAAATCTCTAACAAGTTATGAGATTTTAGTTGTAAAGAGGCCGTAAGGTTTAATATTGTTCAAGGCATAAAAATGGCATCTTTTTAAGATAAAAGTTAAAAAACGAGACAAGCTTCGCCGAATAAAAAATGTACAGATTGCGGAGCCCTCACAAAAATATATGTATTATCCTTAGATTCCGGGACGGGCCGTTTAGCAAATTTCACGGCCCTACCCAAAATAATAATGCGCCAGTTGTTTTAGGCGTGCCTTTAATAATTTATTCTCCCTAACTCGGGTGCACATTTATGTGACCCAAATCCAAATCTCAACGGAATTGAAATGTGTCTCTAAATCGCGGGTACATTGATTGTAACATGGTTCGAGATGCATGTCCACGACGTTGCAAATTCCTTGAAAAAATAAGAATGAGATGAGCCTCGCCGAATAAAAATACAAATTGCGGGGCCCTCAGTAAATACTTGTTTTAAAATTACTTAGGATTCAGGAGGGCCGTTTAGCGAATTTCACGGTCTTCCCAGAATAATAACACGATAGTCTCTTTAGGCGCGTGTTTAATAATTTACTTTCTTAAACATGGGTGTGCATTTCATGCGACCCAAATCCAAATCCCAAAACATCAAATAAAATGTGTTCCGGATTGTGGGTGCATTTCATGTGACGCAGTCCAAAGACATGTTTTAAGCGATGTTCACATTCTTAATAATAATAATTATGAAAGCGGTAAAAAGTTAAAATTTGCACATAAGTTCATATTTGTATAAAATCAGATAATCAAGCCGAATATAACAGTTGAGCGACCGTGCTAGAACCACGGAACTCGGGAATGCCTAACACCTTCTCCCGGGTTAACAGAATTCCTTATCCGGATTTCTGGTACGCAGACTGTAATATGGAGTCATTCTTTTCCTCGATTCGGGATTAAAATTGGTGACTTGGGACACCCTAAATCTCCCAAGTGGCGACTCTGAAATAAATAAACGAATCCCGTTTCGATTGTCCTTTAATTGGAAAAACTCCCTTGTGCCCTCTCGGGTATGTAAAAAGGAGGTGTGACAGCTATGGCGACTCTGCTGGGGATAAGACCCAGAACCACTAGTTCAGGGTTAGAAATTCGAGCTTAGATAAATTGTTATATTTGGTTTTATCTGATTCTGTTACATGATATATGCCTAATGTGCTAAATGATGATTTTACCGCTTTGATATTATTTGGACTGATATATAAACTGTGTCGAAACCCCTCTCTTCTCTCTCTTGAGGAGTGCACGCTGGTCGTGACTTCTTTCTGTTAGTGTCATATACCAAAATAGAATGAGGATTCGGAGGAGTTGCAAAACCGGATGGCCTTTTGGTTACCGGTACACAGCTCCCATCCTCGGCTCGAGTTGTCCGCTCGGGTAAGCCAGGTCTAGAACAAATACCCAGGTTATGAACCTAGTATAACAAAACCTCATGCCGGATCCCTAGTAGGAACGCTTATTTGCATCATGTTGCATTTGACTTAGGGGACTCAATACAGGGGTTGGGTCCGTCTAGGACAAGCAACCTGAAAATAATGGACTATCTTTTGGCATCCTATGTGCTACATGTTGTATTTATTCAAGGGTGAATGGGTCATTTGGCGGACCAATGATAGTTGAGGACAAATGGCACTCCTTATCATGCTGATCACGTTAAATAAGAAAGTTGCACGATTTTTTAGATAAGCATGCTATTATGTTAATTAAGCACATGGGGAACATTGTGGAATTCAAGAAGCCTTGGTATTCCACATGCCCCCACGCTTCATTTTTGGGAAAAGTACATGGGGACCATTTGTGGAATCCAAGAAGTCTTGGAATTCTCCATGTCCCTCACGCTTCATTTTTGGGAAAAACACACGGGGAACATTTGTGGAATCCAAGAAGTCTTGGAATTCCCTATGTCCCCCATGCTTCATATTTTGGGAAAAGCGCATGGGGAATATTTGCGGAATCCAAGATGTCTTGGAAATCCTTATGTCTCCTATGCCACATTTTTGAAAATAATAATAAATATAAAATATATATATATATATATATATATATATATATATATATATATATATATATATATATATATATATAAGCATTGAAAATTCAAAAAAAAAAGATTTTGTATGTTGTCATCGTTTTCCACAAATTAGAAAATCGTGAAAAAGAGGAGAAAATAATAGCGTAGAGAAAATGTCCAAGTAGTGTCGAAGCTCTGCCGAAATTTTGAAAAAATGAAAAAATGTCTTATTAGTTTGTTTTATTAGCAGTCTTGTTTTCAAAAAGTCCAAAAAATCCAAAAAGTTTTATTATTTTTTAAAAAAAAAGAGTCGGGCGTTGAAAGTGGTTTTATTATTTATTGCAAATATATATATTTATTGCAAATATATATATATATAAAAAATCCAAAAAGTTTTTCTTTATTTCCAAAAAATGTATATATATCTTTATCTGTTGCAAGAACACTTGTCTTGCCAAAAAATCTAGAAAAGTTTTTAGACCCCCAAATTTTCAAAACAAAAAATCCAAAAATATTTTCCATTATTGACTTCTTTAGAAAGTCTTTCTAATTGTTAAAAAACAATATAATAAAAAAAATCCGAAAATATTTTGATTCTTCTTTCAAAATTGAAAAGAAAATTCAAAATTCAAAAAACATTTTTAGAAGCATTTCTTTTATTAAAGGTAAAATTCCAAAAAATATTTTCTTCTTTTTCTTTAGAATAAAAAAAAAGCAAATGAAAATTCAAAAAAAGTATATCTTAGAAGTATTTCTTTTAAAAAGAAAATCAATCAAAAATCCAAAAAATACTTCCTTTCTTCTTTTAAAGTAGTTCTTTCACAAATTCAAAAAAAAAAAAAATTAGTTCATCTACTTATTCTTGATTGCCCGAACTACGCGGGTTTGATTCTCACCGGATGTGAGATACGTAGGCAACCCTCATCGGGTGCAACCCCACCTTTTTGCTAAAATAGCCGAAGACAAATAAATAATAATAATAAAAAAAACATGTCAAATTGTAATTCTGTCATAAAGAAGTCGGGTGACGCTGTTTTGTCAAAACATAGCCGAATGTTCCCGAAAGGGACGCCGGAAGGCTGACTTTGCATAAACATCCACCTTTGGGTCATTTTTTAAGATTTGGTCCAGTTGACCCACACAGCCTTAAAAATCCTCGTCCCCGAGACGTTGAAAGGTCGTATTTGCAATATTGACTTTTCTAATTCAAAAAACGATAAAAAGAGTCATAAATAAGTCAGGTGATGTTGTTTTGTCATAAATAACTGAATGTTCCCAAAAAGGACGCCGGAAGGCTGACTTTGCATAAACAACTACCTTTTGGGTCATGTTTAGGATTTTGGTCCAGTTGACCCACACAGCCTTAATAACCTTCGTCCCCGAGACGCTGAAGGGCCGTGTTTGCAACACCAGGTTTTATTGTAATATGAAAAGGAAAAAAAAGAGTCAGCGGTCAGGTGAATACCGTTTGAATTTTTAGTCAAAATAAGTTGAGCCAGCTTCGACCGCGTCTTAAACCGTTCTTGCCAAAATAGCCTTAGAGTATCTTTCAGTTGTCAAAAGGCTATTTTCGTAAAAGAACGGACAAGTTTGTAAGGTGTCATAAAATAATCCTCCCCGGCCTCAAAATTCATGTGGAATTTGGAAGGGGCCGCGTTTGCAAAAATAACCGTTCGGTTGCATTTGTCAAACGGAGAAAGGAAGTTGGCCATTTGTTTTGGCATTTGTAAATCTTTGGATTAGAATACGTGGGTTGTTTGATTTTCGAGTTTGTAGGTCATCTTCAAACCTTAGAAACCCAACTTGTTTTATTATGAAAACTGATAATTCCAAAAAATGTCTCATTGTTGTTACCTTTCATTTTGTCCGAACTACGCAAGGTCTGATTCATGCGGGGTCATGATACGTAGGCAATCTCCATAAGATTCGACCGCCATTAATAAAGAAAAAGAAAATACAAAATAGAATAAATACAGGGGTTCCCAAAGTACTTCAAAGGGGCAAATAAGCAAGCTGGGATGACGCATGTTGTTTGAAGTAAAGCATGTTAGAAACGGTTAACTGCCTAGGGGCATTGCATCCTCAATGTGTTGTTATCAAATCTGTTAAAATCTAAACGCTAACAAGTTTGTTGTTTTCCGAATCTCAAACAGTTAGTTGTTAAAGAATTCTGGCAACACACCCTTACCAAACTAGATCCAAAGGACCGATAACAACAAGCATGACTACTTCAGAGAATAGTACCGAGGAAGAAAGGCCGATGAGCCAGTTGTTAAAGGAAGCAATGGAAAAGATAGAAAGGATGGGACTAGAGATGAATGCAATGCAGCTAGCTCTAGCCAAAGCACAAAAGAGCCCTGATCCATTGGGGCACATGCCGGAATACTCTCACTCCGGCCCTTCAACAAGCCTCTCGAATCACCGTTATCATCAGGAGAGAAGCCCCCATGATTCCCAAGCTCCACCACCCCATCAACCTCTCCCAACACCAAATGTTCCCACCTTTGTGGGACCCACATCAGCCACCCTGCAAAAAACGACTAGCAAGCCATTGTTTCAGGCTCCTGATACGCAATACTATCCCCCTGAGCCCACATTTCATGCACCAGAACCCCATACCTACAACCCGCACTTAGAGGTACCGGTAGAGATTGAAAAGCCGGTTAAAATCCCCGAATAAGATGAGGTGACAAGGAAGTTCAAGAGCCAGGAGCAGTCCTTCAGGAACCTGCACGGATTGGGCAACCAAGTCAGCGTGGCCTACAAGGATCTATGCCCTTTCCCGGACGTCCAACTCCCGGCTGGGTTCAAGATACCTAAGTTTGATTTATATGAAGGGCACGGTGATCCCATGGCGCATTTGCGGGGATTCTGTAGCAAAATGAGAGGGGCAGGTGGCAAAGATGAGCTGCTGATAGCTTATTTCGGCCAAAGCTTGAGTGGTTCGGTACTAGAATGGTACACCAGGCAAGATTCCAGCAGATGGTACACTTGGGATGATCTGGCGCAGGCTTTCGCAGGTCACTTTCAATACAATCTCGAGATAGTCCCTGACCGTCTCACATTGCTAAGGACCGGGAAGAAGCCCGGGGAAAGTTTTCGCGAGTTCGGGTTCTGCTGGAAAGAGCAAGCAGCCAGAGTTGATCCTCCCATGAGAGAGGGAGAAATGGTGGACTACTTCTTGCAAACATTGGATCCAACCTACTTTGGTCACTTGGTGACAATGGTTGGGAAATCCTTCAATGAAGTGGTAAAGATAGGGGTCATGATAGAGGAGGGCCTAAGGTCTAACAAGATCCTAAATTACTCAGCGCTCAAGGCAACGACCCAGGCTATTCAGAGCGGCACGGGAGGTGCGCTCGAGGTCGCATCAGTCGAAGCAGGTACTGGGTCCAAATTCAGAGGTCCTTCCTCTCACTACCAGCCCAAATGCAGTCATCCAAATTATCCACGCACTCCATACAACCTTCCACAACCCTACTACCCACCATCAAAGCCACTCTTTTCAGCCCATCATGCCCAAGCCTGCCCCCGAACTCCATATAATCCGCCTCAGTATTATCCTCCGAACAAGGCCCTGTCGCAGGGTCAACCATCAGGTCACCCCCAATGGCGAGAGCCAGCACCACATAATGCATTCTTGCCTTCACAACGCTTTCAAGCACCCAACGACCCTAGAAAACAGGGGCATGGGGGGAAACAAAGGCAAGGAAACAATTTCACGCCAATTGGGGAATCCTACACAAGTTTGTTTGAAAAGCTAAAGCTTTCAGGACTGATTGAGCCACTCCTTGGCTATACTCCAGATCCATATGCAAAAGGGTTCAATCCTATTGTACGATGCATGTACCACTATAATGTCCAAGGACATAGCATTGAAGACTGACGTTCTTTGAAAAAGGAAATCGAAATAATGATTCAGGAAGGGGCAATTGTGATCGACGACAGTGACAGGGAGCAGGCGAATCATCTTGAGAACTTGTTGATTGATGTTGATAATACTGAAGTTGGGTATGGTCTTGGCAATGTTGATATAGAGCTCAATGGCTAAAATGTCATGCTTTGCAGTTGGAAGATACTCCATTTTGGGTTAGCTGGAGATGTCGTGCTTGGATAGTTGGAAAGACACTCCATTTTGGGTCAACCGGAGAGGATCTTTGATGGTCTATTTTGTTGTCATTTCCGTTGTTCGGATTATTAGGATTGTAATTCGGATTTGTTTTATGTCAATATCTTTCCGCTTATCTTTCCGTTTTGTCATAGCGGTTTGTTTAAGTTTTGTCCAAGTTGTTTAGGATTTTATTCCGGTTTGCTTTGTTTTTAAAACCATTTGTTCAGTCCAATGCAAAAAATTCAGTCTTTGATTATTCACAGTCATCTTTCTGTTTAGTCATTTTATCATTTTTATTCAACGCCGATTCTAGTGACATGACATGCGCGCACAGTTTGGGCCTAGCATTTAAAGTTAATCATAAAACCCCGAAAAGGTAATCAGACCATTTAAAGGAAATAAGAACGGTTTGAGATTATTCAGAGCCCGAGTCATGTGGAACTGGGGCAAGTGAAACACAAAGAAAAATCGTTAAAAGCAAGATTCGCCAAATTGGCATGAGGGCCGTTCAAGATAATGAGGGTGAGAGTGTCACCCAATGGTGCTTTTGAAATGACAAGGAAAAATAAAATGTTTAACATAATTGTCAAGTCCGGCACCATCGGAAGAGACTATAAATCTATGTTCAAATTGTGTTGTTTGCACTTGGCATGTTTTGAAGACTGGAATGACGAAGGCATTTTGTTCTGCTACCTAAACACTTTATCCTTCGTTAACCCCTTTTGAGCCTTATTGTTTTCTTTCGTACCCCTCGTTCGGAATCAGTAAAAACGACTAGAAAACGCAAGCATATGGCAAAAAAAAAACGAAAAAAGAGAAAAATGAAGGAAGAAAAAAAAGAAAGAAAAATGATAACAAAAAAAAACAACAAAAGAAAGTCAGAATGAAAAGAGGAATTGGGAACTACGTTTGACCTGATTCCTCAAAGAGGATACGTAGGCGCTTCACGGCTCGGTCAAAATTTTGAAAAATGAAAAAAATCAATTAAAATAATCCCCAAGCAAGAAACTAGGGCAAATGTTGCATTTGTTGTAAATAAATCTAGTTCCGAAGGTTGTAATGAATAACCCAAAATCGATTCATTTTTGAGCCTTTAATACCCTTTCTTTCTAGCCCTATCCAAAACCCACATTACGGTCCAAAGAAAGACCTTCTGATGAGTCTTCAAAAGATGCCAAGTCAAGACAAATGAAGAGTCTTACCGGCGAACATAAAATTCTGTTCCATAGCAGAAAGGACTCTAATCTCCAACAGGAAGAGTCATACCGGCAACACCCCAAATCCCCAGCTGGAAAGTGATACAAATGAGAGAGTCTTATCGGTGAAAACCTTCACAGGCACTATAAGGCGATGAAAGCTGAGAGAAAAACCAAAATGAGAGAGGCTTGATAGTGAAAACCCTTCGGGCACTACTAGTCGAATAAGGTTGGGAATCAGATGGGGAATCGTCAAGGGAAGGTCTTGAAAGATGATTGACGGCAGAGGATATACCACATGTGCATGTCATGACCATTAGAGTCAGTATCTGCGTTTGATAGGCTTTTATTTATAGTTTCTTTTGTTAAAGAGTCATCTTTTTCCTTTGTCTTTTATTCGGTTCCCTTTTTGTTTATCTTTCTCTTTTCATAGAAACATCCCCCAGTAGAGTCTGTTTGGTCAGAACCAGTGGGAAATGACTTCAAAATAGGCCATCAGCTTTCCAATTATACAAGACGGGATCTGACTAGTACACCCAAGTGGTATAAGTCAGTAAGGAACAGGCGCAAAACCCGTGTCAAGAAGGGTATCCCCATCAAGATGAGATTGATAAAAGGGATGGGCCAGTGTCAGCAATTAACATCATCCCCAACAAGTTTTGATAGCATAATGGAACACAAAGCTGGGAAAGGAGAAAGAGGAAACCATCCCCAACAAGAGTGGCATGACCGCTTACCATGTTTTTAAACTAACAAATTTTTCTTTGATTTAGAAACAGGGAAAATGCAAGTTATTGATGGCGGAAAGACAGGCCATAAATAAAATCATCAAACCGGGGCAGAAAATTTTCTCATTGTGAAAATTTTCTTGAAGGCATGTACCCATTTGGGGAAAAAGAAAGATAAAGGGAGCTGATCTTTGAACCAGTGTTATCCCCAAGTTTTAATAAAGGAAGCTGAATCCCCAGCGGACCGAACAAAAAGATTGAAACTTGTGTTTGGAAAGGCAAATGGCCAGTGTCGCTCCCAGCAGGCTTCAAAAGAGTAGAGCACCAATTTTGAAGGAGTGAAAATCCCCCAACAGCGTTATCCCCAGCTCATAACATTTTATCCCCCGACAGGTAAGTAAATAATTCCTCAGCAGTGTTATCCCCGACAAGTTTTGAGGTAAGAAATTTTCAAGTTTTAATGATATGCCGGGTTCATCCTCCCTCGAATAGGATATTTCGGGTTCATCCGCCCTCGAATAGGATATTTCGGGTTCATCCGCCCTCAAATAGGATATTTCGGGTTCATCCGCTCTCGAATAGGATATGTCGGGTTCATCCGCCCTCGAACAGGATATGTCGGGTTCATCCTCCCTCAAATAGGATAGTTCGGGTTCATCCGCCCTTAAAACAGGATATGCTGGGTTCATCCGCCCTCAAAACAGGATATGTTGGGTTCATCCGCCCTCAAAACAGGATATGCTGGGTTCATCCGCCCTCAAAACAGGATATGTTGGGTTCATCCGCCCTCGAACAGGATATGTCGGGTTCATCCGCCCTCGAACAGGATATGTCGGGTTCATCCGCCCTCAAATAGGATAGTTTGGGTTCATCCGCCCTCAAATAGGAAGTTATTTTCATCTGCCCTCGAACAGGATATGTTGGGTTCATCCGCCCTCGAATAGGATATGACGGGTTCATCCGCCCTCGAATAGGATATGTCGGGTTCATCCGCCCTCGAATAGGATATGTCAGGTTCATCCGCCCTCGAATAGGATATGTTGGGTTCATCCGCCCTCAAATAGGATATGTCGGGTTCATCCGCCCTCGAATAGGATATATTGGGTTCATCCGCCATCAAATAGGATATGTCGGGTTCATCCGCCTTCAAAACAGGATATGTTGGGTTCATCCGCCCTCAAACAGGATATGTTGGGTTCATCTGCCCTCAAAAGTGTTGAAGTTGGGAGCCCGCCCAGATAACAGAGGCATACATTCAGTCTTTATGTTTCAAGTATTGAAGTTAGGCGCCCACCTGTATAACAAGGGAATACATTCCACGTCTTTACCCATAGGAGATGCATTTCCTCCTAAGTTTGTTTTAGTTTCACCCATAGGAGATGCATTTCCTCCTAAGTTTGTTTTAGTTTCACCCTTAGGAGATGCATTTCCTCCTAAGTTTGTTTTTTAATCATAGGAGATGTATTTCCTCCTAAGTTATTTTTACCCATAGGAGAGACATTTCCTCCTAAGTTTAGTTTTACCCATAGGAGATGCATTTCCTCCTAAGTTTGTTTTTTACCCATAGGAGATGTATTTCCTCCTAAAGTTTATTTTTACCCATAGGAGATGCATTTCCTCCTAAGTAAGTTTCACCAGTAGGAGACGCACTTCCTAAGATAAGTTTCACCAGTAGGAGATGCACTTCCTAAGTTAATTTCACCAATAGGAGATGCACTTCCTAAGTAATAATTTCACCAATAGGAGACGCACTTCCTAAGTAAGTTTCACCAATAGGAGACGCACTTCCTAAGATAAGTTTCACCAGTAGGAGACGCACTTGCTAAGTCAATTTCACCAATAGGAGACACACTTCCTAAGTAAATTTCACCAAGAGGAGACGCACTTCCTAAGAATAGTTTCACCAACAGGAGACGCACTTCCTAAGAATAGTTTCACCAAGAGGAGACGCACTTCCTAAGTTAAGTTTCACCAGTAGGAGACGCACTTCCTAAGAATAGTTTCACCAGTAGGAGACACACTTCCTAAGATAAGTTTCACCAAGAGGAGACGCACTTCCTAAGATAAGTTTCACCAAGAGGAGACGCACTTCCTAAGAATAGTTTCACCAATAGGAGACGCACGTCCTAAGGAGACGCACTTCCTAAGATAAGATTCACCAAGAGGAGACGCACATCCTAAGTAAGTTTCACCAATAGGAGACGCACTTCCTAAGATAAGTTTCACTAGTAGGAGACGCACTTCCTAAGATAAGTTTCACTAGTAGGAGACGCACTTCCTAAGTTAATTTCACCAATAGGAGATGCACTTCCTAAGTAATAATTTCACCAATAGGAGACGCACTTCCTAAGTAAGTTTCACCAATAAGAGACGCACTTCCTAAGATAAGTTTCACCAGTAGGAGACGCACTTCCTAAGTCAATTTCACCAATAGGAGACGCACTTCCTAAGTAAGTTTCACCCAGAGGAGACGCACTTCCTAAGAATAGTTTCACCAATAGGAGACGTACTTCCTAAGTAAGTTTCACCAATAGAAGATGCACTTCCTAAGTTAAGTTTCACCAATAGGAGACGCACTTCCTAAGATAGTTTTACCAATAGGAGACGCACTTCCTAAGTATAGTTTTTCCCAATAGGAGACGCACTTCCTAAGTTTATTGTACCCAATAGGAGACGCACTTCCTTAAGTTTAGTTTTGCCAATAGGAGATGCACTTCCTAAGTTTACTTTTACCCCATAGGAGACGCACTTCCTAAGTCTACTTTTACCCCATAGGAGACGCACTTCCTAAATTAAGATTTCACCCATAGGAGACGCACTTCCTAAATTATTTTCATTCATAGGAGACGCACTTCCTAGTTCAAAATTATTATTTTCATTCATAGGAGACGCACTTCCTAGTTCAAAATCATTAAGGTTTCACCCATAGGAGACGCACTTCCTAAAGACTATTTTACCCCTAGGAGACGCACTTCCTAAGTTTAATTTCGTGCATAGGAAACGCACTTCCTGAATTAAGTTTTCTTCATTAGGAGACGCACTTCCTAGTTTGGCTTTTCAGATTATATTTTTGCTTTAGGAGACGCACTTCCTAGTTTGGCTTTTCAGATTATACTTTATTTCAGGAGACGCACTTCCGGAATTGAGTTTTCACCCTTAGGATATTCACTTCCTAGTTTGATTCATTTTAAGTTCGACCATAGGAGACACAATTCCTAGTCCAGTTCTTCGAAGTTTACCCGTAGGAGACGCACTTCCTAATCAAGGTCTTTCAAGTTTTTTTAGGAGACGCACTTCCTAAATCGAGATTTTATTCATAGGAGACACACTTCCTAGTTCTAGTCACTGAAGTTTTCACCCTTAGGAGACGCACTTCCTAGTTTGGCTCATTCCGATTCAACCATAGAAGAAGCACTTTCTAGTTTGAGTCATTGGGGTTTTTATTTTAGCAGACACATTTGCTAGCAAGAGTTTTTGGTTTTACTCATAGGAGATGCACATCCTAGCCTAGTCTTTAGTTTACTCTCATCATTGCATCAGTAGGGTAAGTGGGTTACAATTTTGCTAACGACTCACAAATCTTCCCAGTACAAACGGGATTAGGAAATTTTGTTTGTTTGTTTGCTTTGGTTGCCAGGGACCCGCATGTAGAACGGAGGTTGTTATATGTCGAAGATCGAAGAAGTCAGGAGTCCGCCTGTAGAACAGAGGAACATTTTTCAAGATCAAGCAGTGACCCACTGGAAAGCAGAAGGTTGCAACAGAAATCCCCAGCATTCAATCCAAGTTAGAAATAGTAGAAGCTCGCCTCAAGAATGCGGGTCAACAGTTTGGGATGACCAACAAAAGCTGGTCACAAAAAAAAAGAGCAAGCATAGAAAAAGAAAAAGAAAAAGAAAAAGAACCCAAAGTACGGAAGTGGAGAACAGATGTGGTCTGCTCAAGAACTAGCACCTACAACTAGCAAGTGTCAAGGTTCAAATCAAAAGTCTGTATGAAGCACCATTCAAGACTCAAGACCAAGTTTCAGAAGACTTAAAGATAGGAATCCTTGTAACTAGTAGCTGATAGGCTTAGTTAGTCTTTTTCAGTTTTCATTTTTGTTGTAATGACAGGACCGCGGACCGGAACCTCAACGGAACGACACCTCGATCGGCTCTTCACCTCGGTACACTTCACTATCTCTCTCATTTCCGAACTACACGTGGCCTGATTCCTGTATAACCAAGGATATGTAGGCAGCTCAGATACCAGGGCTCGGTCACAATCCCTTCCTTTCCTTAGTGTAGTCCCTCCAAATAATGGTCGGGTCAAAAACATGTCTAGTCGTTCTTTGTCGGAAAACTCTTCGTGTTTCCAGTCAAAGAGGGGCAGCTGTAGACACCTGATTTTTGACCCTCCCCGAGAATTTTCACATTTTTAGCATAAATATGTAATCTAGGTCTAATATACCTATTTTGGCTATTTGTGCTTTATTTCGTTGCAAAAAGAAAAATTACAAAAAATATATATATAAAGTTTTAGTTTATGTATTTCTCATAAACTTGAAAAATACAAAAAATAGTACCTTATTTTGTACTTTACATAATTTCGAAAATTACCAAAAAATATAGTTCTATTAATGTTTTGTAGTCATTTTAATTTTTGAAAAATACAAAAATATTACTTTATATTTTATCTTTATATAAAAACAAAAATTACAAAAAAATAGTTTTATTAATATTTTGTAGCTATTTTAATCTTGAAAAAAATATTTAAAAAAGATATAGTTTTGTTTTAAATATTAGTCTTATTTTGGTAGTTATTTTGCTTACATAGGATTAGTCGAACAACGTCGTGTTCTTATTCTCGGGTCCGGGCAAAAGAATAATATTCGGGTTCAAACTACCCGGTTTTAGGCCTAATTTTCGGACCTAGCCCATAATAATCCGAGTCCACCACACATGGGGGACACGCGTGGGGAACACGGACGGAACACGACACACGGGGAACCCCACCACGCGTGGGGCTCATTTTTCTTGGCATTGGGTATTAAATACACGGGCAAACACAGAAGGAAGGGGCTGGACTTTTGAAAATTTGAAGAGGATTTTGGAAAAAATTTGAAAAAGGTGCAATGTTCACCTTCTCCTTCCTCAAGAGAAGGAGAACAAAAACCCTAACGGAGCACCACCCAAACACCACCTCCATCAACGCCGGAACCACCATCAAACGACCACCCCGTCTCCTCCCAAACTCCGTCGCAACCAGCTCCTTCCATCCCGTCGACCCTACTGTCGATCACTGCCCAAACAACACCACCTCCGTCAACAACCCTTCCAGCAGCCCCCGACGCCGGAACCATCACCCCTCATCCCACGTCAAGCAGCAACAACTGCTGTTGCGTTGTCCAACTTTCCTTCACGTCCGGCGACCATAGCCCAAAACCTCTCCGTCAACCATCGTCTTTGCCCCCAGCCTTCACTCCCTCACGTCGGAACCCCAGCTCCTCGACCCTACGTCCAAACGCCACCACCTAACATCCCGTCAAACAACCTGCTCCTCACGTCCAGCGACCATCCAAACTACCAGCCCACGATGACTTCTTCTCCTTCGTCGTAACAAAAAAAACCAGTCCGGCGATCCTCCAGTAAATCTAACCATCGTTGTTGTTCCATTCATCCCACTCACATCCAAATGACCACCTGGAAAAACCAGTCGCAGCCGTGACTCATTTTCAGTCCGTTCGTGTTCGAGTTTCTGGCGCGAGCTATTCAGTTCGAGCTTTGACGACCTTTTCTATGGTTTCCCGTTCGAGGTTATCCGTCGAGGTCGATGTTGAGGGCTGGTCCATGGCTCTGTCCGTTTCTGTTTTTCAGGTTAGTAAACCTCAAGTATTAGATAAGGAAACGTTACGTTGAATGTTCAAAAATGCAATATAGAAATTGGTATGGTAATTGTTCTGCCGATGTTTCACTGTATGCATTTTGGTTCATTTTTTATGTTATGTTATTCTTGCTTATTTGATGTCATTTGATTAAGTTGTATTACGTGTTCTATGACACAGTTTGACGTTAATTGGTTCGTCCCCTCCTTTACTTAGCGCATTTAGACAAATTAATATTAGTACATGTTGTTGCTGCTCCCGAAACACTCGTTCGCTAAACTCCTTTTATTAAATCTCTAACAAGTTATGAGATTTTAGTTGTAAAGAGGCCGTAAGGTTTAATATTGTTCAAGGCATAAAAATGGCATCTTTTTAAGATAAAAGTTAAAAAACGAGACAAGCTTCGCCGAATAAAAAATGTACAGATTGCGGAGCCCTCACAAAAATATATGTATTATCCTTAGATTCCGGGACGGGCCGTTTAGCAAATTTCACGGCCCTACCCAAAATAATAATGCGCCAGTTGTTTTAGGCGTGCCTTTAATAATTTATTCTCCCTAACTCGGGTGCACATTTATGTGACCCAAATCCAAATCTCAACGGAATTGAAATGTGTCTCTAAATCGCGGGTACATTGATTGTAACATGGTTCGAGATGCATGTCCACGACGTTGCAAATTCCTTGAAAAAATAAGAATGAGATGAGCCTCGCCGAATAAAAATACAAATTGCGGGGCCCTCAGTAAATACTTGTTTTAAAATTACTTAGGATTCAGGAGGGCCGTTTAGCGAATTTCACGGTCTTCCCAGAATAATAACACGATAGTCTCTTTAGGCGCGTGTTTAATAATTTACTTTCTTAAACATGGGTGTGCATTTCATGCGACCCAAATCCAAATCCCAAAACATCAAATAAAATGTGTTCCGGATTGTGGGTGCATTTCATGTGACGCAGTCCAAAGACATGTTTTAAGCGATGTTCACATTCTTAATAATAATAATTATGAAAGCGGTAAAAAGTTAAAATTTGCACATAAGTTCATATTTGTATAAAATCAGATAATCAAGCCGAATATAATAGTTGAGCGACCGTGCTAGAACCACGGAACTCGGGAATGCCTAACACCTTCTCCCGGGTTAACAGAATTCCTTATCCGGATTTCTGGTACGCAGACTGTAATATGGAGTCATTCTTTTCCTCGATTCGGGATTAAAATTGGTGACTTGGGACACCCTAAATCTCCCAAGTGGCGACTCTGAAATAAATAAACGAATCCCGTTTCGATTGTCCTTTAATTGGAAAAACTCTCTTGTGCCCTCTCGGGTATGTAAAAAGGAGGTGTGACAATGTGATCACACAAATATGTTCGTGGGGGTGTTTTTGAGGTAGTGTGCATACTTGGTTTAGAGTTTCTAGGGCTCGTGTGAGTTTCTAGTAGGTTCTGGGATGCCTTTGGCTTAAAAAGATCAGATGTTGCAGATTCAGGAATTTTTTACAGGTCTTTGAACTGTTTTACGCAGCTCGGAAGGAAATACGTGCGTCCGCGGAGGGGCTAGCATGGTCGCCTTTGCGTGGTACGCGGTCGGCTTTGCGTGGTCCACGCGGGGCATAGATCCGCATGCCTTCAGGAAGCCTGTGCGGCCACGGTCCTTCTTGCGCGGTCCGCGGTGGAAACTTCAGAGGGGTATAAATACACGTGAATTTTAATTATTTTTACACTTTTCAAAACCCCAAAACATAAGAGACGATTTTTCAAACAACTTTTCTTCTCCTAAATGATTGGTAAGTGATTTCTAACTATTTTTCTTCACTTCTTAACATCTTTTAACATGATTTCAACTTCAAATCATAGATTTTCATGGGAAAATTGAGTGTTTTGGGTAGAACCTATGTTTTTCAAAAATATTTGGGGATTTGGACCTCAATTTGAGGTTCGATTTCAAAACAAATCTTATATTTGGATTCGTGAGGAATGGGTAATCGGGTTTTGATTGAAACCTCGAGTTTCGACCACGTGGGCCCGAGGGAATTTTTGACCTTTTTGGGTAAAACCTTGTAAAATTTATTTTCATGCATTGGGGTTGATTCATTTAGCATTTATTAATGTGGTTAAGTAACTTATGACTAGATTCGAGCGGATTGGTGGTGGAATCAAGAGGTAAAGCTATAATTGAGACTTGAGTGGTGTTCAATGCATCGAGGTAAGTGTTCGGTATACCCTTAGCTTGAAGGATTAGGAGTTGAGTCATATTTGCTACTTGCTTCTTGTTGAGTACGACTTATAGGCACGGTGACGAGTATCTATACATTGGTGTCGAGCATGACCGTGAGTCTTGCATTGAAAGTTGTTGTGTCCTTAAATGACATTTCAGATGTTTTAATTAATGATTCTTCTGTATTGAGCAAAGAATTGTTCTATCCTCGTAGATTTTATTCATGTTTGAGCATTTTCATTATTTGGGCTGAGTAAAAGCTAAGTTAAGATTGGTTATAGCTGATTCTCCCTTGTCGGGATAACTGTTTCGATATCTTTGTTCCCTTACCGAGAAACTATTATATTGTTTTTGTCCCCTCGTCGGGAGTTTATTATATCGTTGATATTCCCTTGACGGGATTTCTTGCAATTGTGTGATGAAATGGGAGCGGGTGGTACGCCTACCACAAGATATGATGAAATGGGAGCGGTAGTACTCCTACCGTGAGAAAATTGGAATGGGTGGTACGCCTACCACAAGATATTATGAAATGGGAGCGGGTGGTACGCCTACCATAAGATATGATGAAATGGGAGCGGGTGGTACGCCTACCACAAGATATAATAAAATGGGAGCGGGTGGTACACCTACCACAAGATATTATGAAATGGAAGCGGGTGGTACGCCTACCACAAGATATAATGAAATGCGATCGGGTGGTACGCCTACCACGAGATATGAGAAATAGGATCGGGTTGCATGCCTGCAACAAGATGAAACTGAAAGTGAAAGTTGCCTTATTTTATTCATTTGTGATAGAAGTTATATTGCTAACTCCTTTATTATTCCCTGTTATTTTCTTTTAACTGCTATCCCCAAAACATGTTCCCCTTCCCCAGCTTTAACTGCTTATTACTTGGTTACTTTTCCGCCATATATTATATATAATATATAACTGTACAGGTTTATCTGGAGTCTGGTCCTAGCCTCGTCATTATCTCGCCGGGGTTCGGCCAGACACTTACCAGCTCATGGGGTCGGTTCTGCTGATACTACGTTTTGTGCTCTTTTGCACAGATCCAGGTTTTGGACAGCAGCAATAGCGCGGGAGCCAGCCTTCAGTCCAGTGAGACACTGAGGTAGCCTTGCAGGCGTTCGCAGGCCCGACGTTTCCTCTATCTTTTATTTCAGTCTGTTATCTCATATATTCGAGACAGACAATTTATATTTTCTTTCAAACGGTTGTATTTAGCACTCTTAAAAGTTTGTGAGTAATGTGAAACCGTTCTTGGGTAGAGGCATATGTTGATTCTCGCATTATTGTTCAGTTTCTTTAAATTTAAGTCTTCCGCATATTTATTTAATTCCGTTGCTTTCATGCTATCACTGATAATTGTTAAAAGAAGTAATTGTTAATGAAGTAAGCAGTTAAGGATTGACTTGCCTAGCTCTCATTAGTAGGCGCCACCACGACCCCCGAGGGTGGAAAATCCGAGTCGTGACAGTTTTACCTTTTAAGGTTTATATGCTCGATGGAGCATACCTTGAACGACGATAAATCATACAACAAAGAGAAATCTATCAAAAGAGACACAAACATATAATTGGTTCGGTTAATTGACCTGCGTCTACGGTGGAGATGAGCAATCCATTATAATAAAAGAGAGTAGAAAATATCGAGAAAACAACCTCACGAAGAGGCAAACACAAGTGACAAACTAATGCTTGCCCGTAAAGTTCTCCCCCTAAGTACGACTCTCAATCCCTATATGGCTACATTGTGGATGCTACTGAATGAGAAGAACAAATCTTCAATTTATAGAACTCCAAATCTTTTCCTACAAGAAAAGGGACTAGCCAAATATGGAAGAATTATATTTTCCTTCTAGGAAAAGTAAAACCCAATTACGGTAAATATGTTGTCCTTTCTTTCATGAGATAGGAAAATCAATTATGGTAAGAAAATCTAGACAAACACCAAATAATTCCCTCCTTGGCCTGAATTTTCTGAAAAAATAAAAGTGATCCACCTTCTTTACATAGCCATCAACAGGTCGCATCTCCAAATCTCCACCACAAAATTTGTCTCAACGTGTGTAGCATTCTGGTCAAATTTCTCATACAAAAATCATGATTACTGTCAAATAGGTTGCGGCTAGAATTATTCCCGTCAAGATGAACTTGTCTTGAACCTCGCTCTAATACCACTTGTTAGGACCGAAAAAAATCAAGTGTTATGCGGAAACTAAGGCAGAATAGCCTGGAAGACACTTGTACTTATTCTGGTTTGTCATCCCGGTCCCTAAACTCTATAAAGTTTCATCTGGACACCTCAACTTAATCAAAACAAGACTTTTAAACCCTCCGGAATAACATGATGCTCACTTGCTTGACGTAGATGACAAATCAGCATCCACATAGGATTTTGTGCCAAAATAATATTATTTAACAAAATTTTAATTTCTTAAACAAAAAATAAAATAAAATAAGCAAAAAATTAAAATTAAAGAAAACCCATCTCCCTTCTTCAAACCAACCTGCCATGGCTTCTCCACCAAATACCACTACTTCCTTCACTCCTCTTTTAAAGAAAGTTAGCTATCCATAAAAATACATGAGCAAAGAATTAAATCTTGAATTTTAACTTATTCCTCTGCCCTAATTTGAAAGGACTGTGAAAAAATTTGAAAGCTAAAACCACTAGAGAAAATGGAGGAGTCATAGAGAAGGGAAAGATGACAATGAAGAAAAGAGAGGAGGGGGGGGGGGGGCGCAGAACAAAAGGGGGAAAGGGCTGAAGAAGAAGATGAAGAGGGGGAAGGGGCAGAAAGCAATTGGGGCTGAAGAAGAAGAAGAAGAGGGGGGCAGAACGGGGGGGGGGGGGGGGGGGGTTGAAGAAGAAGAAGGGGGGGAGGGGCAGAACGAAGGGGGAAGGGGCTGTAGAAGAAGGGGGGCAGAACGAGGGGGGAATTTTATTTTTTTATTTTTATTTTTTTAATAAAAAAAAATCATCGGCTCATGCACCTAGTGTGCGTGTAAATCACTCATTTTGTCCACCTCAGCCATATCAATGCCACATAAGCTCGGTCAACGGTCAGAAGGGTTTAAAAGTCTTGTTTTGACTAAGTTGAAGTGTCTGGATGAAACTTTATAGAGTGTAGGGACCGGAATGACAAACAATATACAAGTGTCTCCCAGGCTAGCAAGCCTTTTAAATCAATTTAATTCAATTTGGAACAAGTCAAACTACTTTAGGGGCGATTTGGATTGGGAAACCAATTCAAATATATGTCAGCCTTTTAAAGTTTTACCTCTTTAAGCTCTGAGTTTTCTTGCTGAAAATTGTGGACAAAGGTCGTGCTTAACATTAAAGTAGTACTGCGGTGAAAAGCTTTAGACTTTTCTCTTTCAACATTTAAATTTACTAGTATTATCATCTTTGTTCCTTATTTGTATTAAGTATCACTTTGCATAAGAAAAATCAACTCCTCTAATCTATTTATTTTTTCAATATTATTTCATTTAGAAAAATTGCTGACAACCCGTAGCTTCAATGAAAGTTTAATTTATCTATATATTTAATTATAACAAGTTTTTATGCACGTTCATTGTTATCTACTACTACTGTATTCTATGACAATTCTTTTATATACAAGAAAAACTTATTAAATTTATAAAGGCACACATGTAGTATATATTATGAAAACATTATTTTGAGTTACAAAAAATAATGAAGTGGAAAAGGCAACTTTTTGTTAGGACCGAAAAAATCAGGTGTAATGCGAAAGTTAGCAAAGCAAACCTTGAACAGCGATAAATCATACAACAAAGAGAAATAAACCAAAAAAGACACAAATATATAATATGGTTCAGTCAGTTGAGCTACATCCACGGTTGAGATGAGCAATCCACTATAATAAAAGAGAATAGAAAATATCGAGAGAACAACCTCACGAAGAGGCAAATACAAGTGACACACCAACACTTGTGCCGTAAAGTTCTCCCCCTAAACACGACTCTCCATCTCTATATGGCTACATTGTGGATGCTATTGAATGAGAAAGACAGATCTTCAATTTATAGAACTCCAAATCTTTTCCTACAAGAAAAGAGACTACCTAAATATGGAAGAATTATATTTTCCTTCTAGGAAAAGAAAAATTCAATTATGGTAAATATGTTGTACTTTCCTTCATGAGATAAGAAAATCAATTATGGTAAGAAAATCTGGACAAATACCAAACACAAAGACTATTTATCTCATGGCTATGAGCAGGGGAGGGTGTGTCTCTCTGTTAGGTGTTGTCGTGATTTTCTTACCATATTTGGTTGGTCCCTTTTCTTGTAGGAAAAAGTTTGGACTTCTATAAATTGAGGATCCCCCCGTCTCATTCAGTAGCATCCACAATGTAGCCATATGAGGTCTGAGAGTCGTGTTTAGGGACAGAACTTTACGAGACAAATATTAGTGTGTCACTTGTGTTTGCCTCTTTGTGAGGTAGTTCTCTCGATATTTTGTAGTCTCTTTTATTATAGTGGATTACTTATCTCCGTTCGTGGACGTAGATCATTGATCGAACCACGTTAAATGTTTGTGTCTCTTTTGGTATATTTCTCTTTTGTTATCTGATTTATCATCATTGAAGGTTTGCTTTGCTAACTTCCGCATGACACCTGATTTTTTCGGTCCTAACACTTTAAAGGATCCAACTTCCAATTGAAGATTGCTCAAACAATTACTATCTTTTATATATAAGAATTATACGTATTTTTATAAGAATTAGAGCTTAATAGTAAGAAATATACATATTTTTATAAGAATTATAGCTTACTTGTAATGCATTTTTATCGATCCAAGAAAACACAACCTTCGCATAGTCTGCAATACTTTTTTTTGACAAAGCAAAAAGGTTGCTAAGTTTGTTTTTCTTCGTTTACATTTAATATATTTTCATCAGTTGTTTAATTATATTACAGCCAATTTTTATTTATAAAAAATCAGTATCATCATTTGAAATAAAATAAAGTCTATTAATTTGGAAACAAATATGCAAAGAAAATGAAAGCAAGTACGTGTATATGTAGTACTAGAATTCAGTCACAATAATCGTTTTAAAAAAGAAAATGGATCTAGATTAATGAAACAAAGGAAAGCCTCTTGGAAGTTTAAACAAGTAGGAGTAGTAGCTTTCTTTGATATGACACTTTTCATAAATTATTGTTGTTATTGTTATTATTATTATTATTATTATTATTATTATTATTATTATTATTATTATTATTATTATTATTTGTCAACATGACTCTAATACCAAAGGCAAATCGGATCGATTCCAATAGGCTTTCGGAAATAAATTATAGGAATACCAATCCAGGCTAGTTATAGTCTCAACAGTAGACCCTAACCCACGGTCCTATTCACATATCTTTATTATTATTATTATTATTATTATTATTATTATTATTATTATTATTATTATTATTATTATTTGTCAACATGGCTCTGATACCAAGGGTAAATCGTATCGATTTTAATGAGCTTCAGAAATAAATTATAGGAACACCAGTCTTAGCTAGTTATAGTCTCAACAGTAGACTCTATATATAGAGAGAGAGAAATCTCTATTATTATTATTATTATTATTATTATTATTATTATTATTATTATTATTATTATTATTATTATTATTATTATTATTATTATTATTATTATTTGTCAACATGGCTCTAATACCAAGGGTAAACCGGATCGATTTCAATGGGCTTCAGGAAATAAATTATAGGAATGTCCTGGCTAGTTATAGTCTCAACAGTAGACCCTAACCCACGGTCCTATTCACAACCTTTATTATTATTATTATTATTATTATTATTATTATTATTACTACTACTACTATTTTTTAACATGGCTCTGATACCAAGGGTAAATCGTATCGATTTTAATGAGCTTCAGAAATAAATTATAGGAACACCAGTCTTAGCTAGTTATAGTCTCAACAGTAGACTCTATATATAGAGAGAGAGAGTGTGTGTCTTTCAACTAGTAGTAGAATAGTCATATTAATATACCAAAATGATAGAAATTGATGCTTTTCAGTTTTTTGGTATAGCTAGAAAAGGAAATAACACAGGTTTTTGTAAAAGTCAATATCTTTTTATTTTGTCTTCTCTCCCTTTATCTTTAATAACGTACTCCCTCCATTCATTTTACTAATTTCGGAAAACCAAGAAAAATATGAAATTTAAAAAATGGAAATTAGCTAATTTTATTGGGAAGGAAAATGGAAAAAAGAAATTCAAATCACCTACTTATCCAAGATTAAAACCAATATCCCTATACATAACATGAAAATTGCACGCGTCTGCCAAAATTTCTACAATTATGCAAAATTAGAGAAAATATATTTTTCTAAATTTTCTTTTCCTGTGAAAGCATATATAAAAGGGTAATAACTATAATTATATAAGCTATTTTAGATTCAAGATATAATCTCAATTTAAAACGATTAAAGATACGACATAAGTTTTGTCCCCCTAAGCTGTTGTTGTTGATCCGCCCTGCCTTGTCCTATTTACTAATTTTTCAAACTTTTATCCTGTTCTTGCCCGCCCTATCAAGCCTTGTCCTGCCCCATTTAGACTCTTCTTTATTTTTATTTTTTTTAAATATTTTGTAATGTAATATTCTATTCAATTTTTAATAATTTTTTTGACCTTTTTAATATAATATTTAAAACTAACATGTGAATAAGAGTTGTCTATGTATATTAAGAAAAAAAAATATTATTTAGTCTAAATATAAATATCAATGTTACAATGAGAAAAAGTGAAACAAAACAATGCCAATAAACTTTAAAATCTAATAACTATTTAACATAAGAGGATTTTAATAAACAAACAAATTATCAGTTTTATTAAAGAGAAAGTAAAGCTTGTACTTCATTAGATTTATATTTACTTAGAATTATACAATTAATTGAAAAAAAATAGAGTACGTCGATCAAAAGAACTATTTTTGCTCCCTCCGAAAAAAATATTAAGTTGACTCAATAAATTTTTAGGGAAGTTTAGAGTGAAAAATGCCAAAATTTAAATTTTAAAAGGAGATATTGCACTATTATCTTCTTTTTGGTCCAAAATATTGTAGTATAATCATTTCAAAGACTTGCATGGAGAAGAAAATATATTTTACAAAAGAGACTATTAACAGGCATTAATAAAATATTAAGTCTATATTAAACTAAAATACCAATAAATTAAAAAAAAAAATAGCAAACTAAGAAGTTATTGATACTTTTCCCATTACGCAACTCATTGTGCATAGCACAAACCCTGCATTCAAAATTCCTATAGTTATAGAACCAAGAGTTTCTTACAGTTTGTTTTTGACCCATGCCCTGTGTCCCGTTTAAATATTTCTGTGTCCTGTCCTGCCCCGTTAAGGCCCTGCCCTACTTTTGCTTATGCTTACTCTAACCTCATTAAATAAAAAAGGGTAGTCTGGTGCACTAAGCGGACCGCTATGCACGAGGTCCGGAGAAGGGTTAGTCACACGGGTCTATTGTACACAGCTTTACCCTGCATTTATGCAAGAGGCTATTTCCATGGCTTGAACCCGTGGCCTCCTGGTCACATGGCAATAACTTTACCAGTTACGCCAAGAAGAATATTATTTTATGATGATATATTGGCAATTCAAGGGGTCCCTTACTTTTAATTTATTTGTTGACTAGATGGGTGCGTGCCCGTGTTGTGCATGGGCTAATGTCCGACATCGTGGTTTATGTTATTTTGCACAGCTGTAAGATTACCAAAAAAGGTTTTAACTGACAAAATATTTTCATTCTTGTGCAAGATCAAGCACTTAACACAACAAGAACACTGAAAAGGAGTAGTAGTGTCAATCTGATGAAATGTTCAGAATATATTAATGTTTCAAATTCATTGAGGAACAAACTTGGTCAGAAATTCAGAAGCAGGTAATATCAACTATCTTTATGCTTCAACGTCAAAGTAACTTGATGTTGATTGAAATGAGAAACTGCTTTTTAGTTACATAGTAGAGATGCCTCTGAACTTACTCAGATCATAGACAGCAAATACTGCAGTATTTGGGCCTCTCTGCTGGTGAATTGCCCTTCAAATACCTTGGTGTACCACTGTCAGAATTACTTCTTGGGCTGATAAGACTTTGTCTTATGCGGGGAGGACTCAATTAGTTCAGTGTTTTGTTTGGTATACAAGCTATCTGGGCATAATTGTTTGTAATACCTATAAAAGTGATCAAGCTTATTGAGGGATTATGCAGGTCCTACATATGGTCGGGGCCAATGGAATTACAAAAAAAGCATTGATTGCGTGGGATAAAGTCTGCTTACCCAAAGTTGGGGGTGGTCTTAACCTCACCAACCTGAAGATTTGGAACAAAGCAGCAATAGCAAAGACTTGCTAGGACTTAGCACACAAGCAGGACAAGCTGTGGATTCGATGGATACACAAATATTACTTCAAAGGGCAGCAAATCACTAACATGACAATATTACAGCAAGATTGCTGGATGGTGAAAAAAGTAATAGAGGCTAAAGAGATATTGAAGAGCAGACACTTTGAACAACCACACAAAAGAAGTTTGATCCGACAAATCTACCTATATTTTCTTGGTAACTATAGTCGAGTGGAATGGAAGAGCTTAATGTTCAATAACGCAGCAAGACCAAAAACAAAATTCACAATGTGATTAATGTTGCATGGAAGGTTGCTGACTTGTGATAGACTAAGCAAATGGGGGATTACTGTAGATACTCAATGCATGCTTTGCAGAATGCAAGAGGAAACGAGAGAACATCTATTTATACAGTGTGAATACACAAAGAATACTTGGAACAAGTTATTTCAATGGATACAGACACAACACTTGTGAGCTCTGGATTGGCAGCAGTTCACACAATGGGCAATCCAATATTCTAGAGGGAAATCCCAATGGGTACAGGTGTTCAAAATTGTGTATGCAGAAGCAGTTCATCAAATATGGATTGAAAGGAACCTTCGAATCTTTGAACAAAAAAAATAGAGCGTGGGAGCATATTGCTAAGGAAATAGCCTATGTTTGTAGTATTCGAGTAACTCCTTGGAACAAGTCTTGTTTGCATAGCTTGTGTTTCTAGGGAGTATAGTATGTCCTTTGTCATGAGATTTGATAGCAAGCTGTGTTAGCTTTGCTTATGGATTTGTAATTGATTCTTGGTGATTAATAAAATAAGTTAGTTACCAAAAATATAAAATTTAAAAATTAGAGTTGTGTTGGGACATGAACACAACTTGGAGCTATTTTTGAATTTTTGTGAGTGATTTGAAGTCAAAATTTTGCAAAATAATGTTTTAGGATTTTTTAAATTTTTTCAAAATTCCGAAATTCAACTTCAAGTGAAATTTAGAGCCTGTTTGGAAAGCCACATTGGAATTGGATTTAGGTGTAATTGGGTGTAATTACACAATTTAGCATGTTTGTCCGGCCAAGTAATTACTTGGTTAACATGTAATTGGGTGTAATTGGAGAGGTGTAATTATACTCTCTAATTCTCAAGGAGGGAAGGGGGAGGGGAATGGGTGAGAATTGATGGTAATAAACTATGTAATTACAAGGTTACTTTTTAATTTCCTTCCTTTTGTTTTTATTTTAATTTATTTTCTTTAAAACTTTTTATTTCCATTATTTTAATTTTTAATTTATTTTTACCTTTTAATTTATTTTTTAACTTTAAAATATATTTTTTTGTACATTATTTATCTTTTATTTCTCTACCTTCACTTTTTATGATCCATGTAATTGCTCGTCTATTTTATTTTTTATTTATTTTATTTTCTTCATTTAGCGTAACTGTGTTATTATTCTAGTTTTTGAAACTATGGGTATTTTGGTATAACGGAAAATATTTTTCGAGAAAATACTTTTTTGGAAAACAAGTAGTAATCTTATTCATTTTCCCGTGTTTAGTACGCAAATTAAGGAAAATAACTTCTCAAGAGTATTCATAAATAATTTAGATACAAAAAACATGAAGCCATAAACTTTCAAACCAACAACCTTCCGAACCCACAAATTTCATAAACTTCCGAATCGCTAAATTTTCGAAACCGCGAACTTTCGAACACGTAAACTTTATAATTTCTAAACTCATAAATTTTCAAACACATAAATCTCCGAACTCATAACTTTGGAACTTGTAAAATGTTCGAACCTGTAAATCGAAAGATGAAAAAATAAAATTGAAAATTTAGGAAAAAATATTTTTTTACTGTGCAGAAAAAAATAAAAATAGAAATTTAAAATTACAAAAAAAGTAAAAAAAATAATTGTCGGGGGGGGGGGGGGGGGGGGGGGCTGCAAAAAAATGAAAAAATAGAAATTTAAAATTTAAAATAGAAAAAAGCAAAAAAAAAGTGTTTTTGGATTGGAGAAGCTTGGCCAAAGGTGCAGAAAAATAAAAAAACAGAAATTTGAAATTACAAAAAAAAAGTAAAAAAATAATGTTTTTGGGGGGAGGGGGAGGGGAGGGGGAGGGGGAGGGGGAGGGGGTAGCAGGGTGGATGGTGACAGAAAAAAACTGAAATCTAAAAAAAAAAACCTTTTTTGGAGAGGGGGTGGGTGGGTAGGCATGTGGTAGGGTTGGGTGGGTGGGTGTGGGGGTTGGTGAGGGTGGAGAAGATTGAGAAGAATTTTGGAAAATGTTTTCCTTTCTTTTGATAAGGAAAATATTTTCCTCCAATGGGAGGAAAATGAGTTCATAAGGAAAATGTTTTCCAAAACATTTAAGACAACCTAGGAAAATTGGAAAACATTTTTCGGAAAATATTTTTCCTTCATACCAAACACACTCTACACTTTCTAGCATTAGAAATAATGAGTCATTAACAAATTTGGTATATAATGAGGGATGTCATTAAAGTAGAATTTCGTTGTTGAATAAGGTTGATGAAGTACTATATTGTAGTGTCACGACCTAGATTTCTCACATTCGGGAGTCGTGATGGCGCCTGCTCGTAAAAGCTAGGCAAGCCAACTATTAAGGTTCTATACATTAACAATCAACCCAAACAGTTATAAATAGTAACTATAGCTAAACAAATGAAAAGCGTGGAGAGTCATAACAAATCTAAATACTCCAATACATGTCTACCCATGAATCTGGTGTCACAAATCACGAACATCTACGAATTACTAGAAATGTTGGTCTGAAAAGAAAAGTACAACTGTTCTCGGAATGAAAAGAGACAACAGAAAGCTAAAACAAGGAAGGGTGACTTTAGGCTCTACGGACGCCAACAGATCTACCTTGGTCTTCCTAGACTGAAGGCAGCTACCTCAGCTACTCACCGGGTCATAAAATCTGCACAAAAAGTACAGAATGTAGTATCAGTACAACCGACCCCATGTACTGAGTAAGTGTCAAACCTAACCTCGGCAAAGTAGTGAAGAGGCTAGGACACGACAATCATATATACTTGTGCAGTTAAATCATGTACAAACAGAATCGTAGCAACAGGAATCAACAGAATAAGGTGGGAAGGGGACATGCTGCGGGGAATATCATATTCTAACAATAAACCAATAAAGAAAGATCAATAAAGGAGCATAATGAACATCATATCTAAATCAACAAAAAAATAATGAAACGGTAACACGTGCACGACATCACCCTTCATGCTTTTACTATCATCATCACCATATGAAACAACAGAAATGGAGCGGCATCACCCTTCGTGCATTATTCCTCACAATATCGGTACAGCATCACCCTTCGTGCATTAACTCTTAAATCATAGCACGACATCGCCCTTCGTGCATTAACACTCATAATATGGGCACGACATCACCCTTCGTGCATTACACTTACTCACAATATCATGCACGGCATCACCCTTCGTGTTTTACATCCTTCCTCACCCAAACAATAGAAACAATACGTCCCGATAAGGGATTCAACAATATCAACAATAACATCCCGGCAAGGGATTCAGCTATAACCAATCTCGTTTCAACAATTACTTTACAAAATGAAACTCAAATTGAGTCAATACTCAATATTAGTCAATTACCAAGAAACTTTCATAAGCTTTGTTCAACATCGGACAGTTATCAATTCAAGCTGACAATGCATAATAGAGTCATAAAATCATAGTATAAGACCCACGGGCACGCTTGACACCAACGTATAGATACTCGTCACCACACCTATACGTCGTACTCATATTAAAACATAGCAAATAAGAATACAACTCTTATTCCCTCAAGCTAAGGTTAGGCCAAACACTTTCATTGATTTCACGGACAAGATTATGCCTCAACTACCGGTTTACCTCTCGTTTCCACTTCCACTTCGCTTGTATCTAGTCATAATTTACTTAATAACGTTAATAAATGCTAAATAAACCAATTCTAATGCATGAAAATATATTTCCCAATGTTTTTCCCATAAAAGTCAAAAATCGACCCCGGGCCCGCTTAGTAAAAACCCGAAGTTCGAACCAAAACCCGATCATCCATTCACTCACGAACTCAAATATGCAATTAGTTTTGAAATCGGACCTCAAATTGAGGTCCAAATCCCCAAAATTTGAAAATCCTAATTTCTACCAAAAAACACCCAATTTCCCATGAAAACCCCTAGATTTTGAAGTGAAATCATGTAAAAAGATGTTATAGATTGAAGAAAATAAATTAGAAATCGTTTACCTATGATTTGTGGAAGAACTCTCTTCAACAAAATCGCTTATGGCAGTTTAGGTTTTGAGAAAGTTGAAAAATGATGAAAATCCCGTCTGAAATCCCACTTAACAAGTGCAGTTATCGCAATTGCGATCATGGGTTCGCAATTGCGAACCCTTGAAATTTCTGCCATCTCGCATTTGTGAAGAAATCGTCGCATTTGCGACTACTGAGGACTTACTGAGAACTTCGCATTTGCGAAGAAATGCTTGAAAATGCGAGCAAGGCTGGCCAGGGCATACATCGCAATTGCGATCAGCCCCTCGCACTTACCAACCTTGACAGGCTCGCAATTGCGAGTTCAGAGCATGCAATAAATACCAGATGAACATCAGAAATTTCCTAAGTTCAAACTCACTCCATGGCCTATCCAAAACTCACCCGAGCCCTCGGGGCTCCAAACCAAACATGCACGCAAGTCTAAAAATATCATACGGACTTGCTCGTTCGATCAAATCATCAAAATAACAACAACAATAACTACGAATTTAACCTCAAATTCATGAAATTCCTTAAGAACATTGAAATTTTTATTTTCTCAACTAAATGTCCGATTTATATTAAATCAACTCCGATTTTTATCAAATTTTACAGATTTGACTTAATTATTATTTTAAACTTGTACCAGGCTCCGAAACCAAGATACGGACCCGATACCATCAAGAACACATATCATTTCACTTCTAAAAGTCTTTATATTTTCTAGCAAATAATTTTCTTTAAAAATTCTTTTCTCGGGCTAGGGACCTCAAAATTCGATTTTGGGCATACGCCCAAGTCCCATATTTTACTCTGGACCCTACGGGACCGTCAGATCACGTGTCCGGGTCCGTTTACCAAGAATATTGACCAAAGTCAACTTTAATCAATTTTAAAGTCAAAATTAATCTTTTTCTTAAATTTCACATAAAAACTTTCCGGAAACGCGCCCGAACTGCGCACACAAATCGAGGTGAGACAAAAAGAGGTTTTTAAGGCCTCGGAACACAGTTTTGACTTTTAAAATAAGAGATGACCTTTTGGGGTCATCGCATTCTCCAACTCTAAAACAACCGCTTGTCTTCGAACGGACATAGAAAAGTACCTGAGTCGGTGAAAAGGTGAGGATAACGGCTCTGCATATCGGACTCGGACTCCCAGGTCGCTGCCTCAACAGGCTAACCTCTCCACTACACATGAACTGAAGGGAAATTCTTCGATCTCAACTAACGAAACTGCCGGTCTAGAATAGCTACCGGCTCCTCCTCATAGGTCAAGTCCTTGTCCAACTGGATAGTGCTGAAGTCTAACACGTGGTATGAATCGTCGTGATACTTCCGAAGCATGGGCACATAAAACATTGGGTGAACAGTTGATAAACTCAGCGGCAACGCAAGTCTGTAAGCCACCTCTCCCACTCGATCAAGAATCTCAAAAGGACCGATGAATCTAGGGCTTAGCTTGCCCTTCTTCCCAAATCTCATCACGCCTTCATGGGTGACACCCGAAGCAATACCCGCTCCCCTACCATGAATGTCACATCGCGAAGTTTACAGTCAGCATAACTCTTTTTCCTGGACTGGACTGTACGAAGCCTATCCTAAATAATCTTCACCTTATCCAAGACATCCTGTACTAGATCTGTACCCAACAACCGAGCCTCTCCCGGCTTAAACCATCCAATCGGCGACCGACACCGCCTACCATATAATGCCTCATAGGGAGCCATATGGATGCTCGACTGGTAACTATTGTTGTAGGCAAACTCTGCTAATGGAAAGAACTGATCCCATGAACCTCCAAAGTCAATAACACATGCTCGGAGCATATCCTCCAAAATCTGAATAGTACGCTCGGACTATCCGTCCGTCTAAGGATGGAATATTGTGCTCAACTCGACCTAAGTACCCAACTCACGCTGAACTGTCTTCCAGAAATGCGAGGTAAACTGCATACCTCGGTCAGAAATAATAGACACGGGCACACCATGAAGACAAATAATCTCTCGGATATAAATCTCTGCCAACCGCTCAGAAGAATAGGAAACTGCCACTTGAATGAAATATGCTGACTTAGTCAGCCTATCAACAATAATCCATACCGCATCAAACTTCCTCTGAGTCCATGGGAGTCCAACAACGAAGTCCATAGTGATACGCTCCCACTTCCACTCGGGAATCTCAATCTTCTAGAACAAACCACCAGGTCTCTGATGCTCGTACTTTACCTGCTGACAACTCAAACATCGAGCAACATACGCAACAATATTCTTCTTCATCCTCCTCCACCAATAATGCTGTTGCAAGTCCTGATACATCTTAGCGGTGCTCGGATGAATAAAATACCAGGAACTATGGGCCTCCTCTAGAATCAACTTACGAAGTCCATCTACATTTGGCACACAAACTCGACCCTACATCCTCAAAACTCCATCACCTCCCACTGTAACCTGTTTGGCACCCTGTACTGCTCTGTGTCTCTAAGGACAAGAAAATGAGGATCATCATACTGTCGATCTCGGATACACTCAAATAATGAAGAACGAGCGACTGTGCAAGCTAAAATACGGCTAGGCTCAGAAATATCCAACCTCACGGAATCACTGGGTAAAGCCTGAACATCCAAAGCAAGTGGTCTCTCACCGACCGGAATATACGCAAGACTGCCCATGTTGGCTGACTTCCTACTCAAAGTATCGACCACTACATTGGCCTTCCCCAGATGATACAAGATGGTGATATCATAGTTTTTCAATAGCTCCAACCACCTCCTCTGCCTCAAATTTAGCTCCTTCTGCTTGAACAAGTATTGCAAACTTTTGTGATCCGTGAACACCTCGCACGGCATGCCATATAAATAATGCCTCCAAATCTTCAATGCGTGAACAATGGCTGCTAGCTCCAAATCATGAACTGGATAATTGTTCTCGTGGATCTTCAGGTGCCGTGAGTCATATGCAATAACCTTGCCATTCTGCATCAACACCGCACCAAGTCCAATACGAGATGCATCACAATATACTATATATGGCCCTGAACCTGTATGCAATACCAACACCGGCACTGTAGTCAAAGCTGTCTTGAGCTTCTAAAAGCTCGCCTCATACTCGTTCGACCACCTGAACTGGGCACCCTTCTAGGTCAACCTGGTCATCGGGGCTGCAGTAGATGAAAACCCCTCCACAAACCGACGGTAATAGCCGGCCAAACCCAAGAAACTCCAGATCTCTGTGGCTGATGTGGGTCTAGGCCAGTTCTTGACTGCCGCAATCTTCTTAGGTCCACTTGAATACCCTCTACTGATACAACATGACCCAAGAATGCAACTAAACTCAACCAAAACTCATATTTCGAAAACTTAGCATATAACTGATTGTCCCTCAAAGTCTGGAGAATGACTCGAAGATGCTGCTCATGCTCCTCCTAGCTGCGGGAATAGATAAAAATATCATCAATGAAGATAATCATGAAGGAATCCAAATAAGGCTTGAACACTCGGTTCATCAAATCCATGAAAGTTGCTGGGGAATTTGTCAACCCAAATGACATCACTAAGAACTCATAATGCCCGTACCAAGTGCGAAAAGCTCTCTTAGGGACATCGAATACCCTAATCCTCAAATGATGGTAGCTAGATCTCAAATCAATCTTTGAAAACACTTTGGCACCCTGAAACTGATCAAACAAATCATCAATCCTCGGCAATGGATACTTATTCTTGATTGTGACCTTGTTCAACTGCCGATAGTCTATGCACATCCTCATCGATCCGTCCTTTTTCTTAACAAACAACACTGGCACACCCCAAGGCGAGACACTAGGTCTAATAAAGCCTTTATCAAGCAGGTCTTGCAACTGTTCTTTCAATTCTTTCAACTCTGGAGGGGGCATATGATATGGTGGATAGAAATGGGCTAAGTGCTTGGAGCCAAATCAATGCAAAAGTCAATATCCCTGTCGGGAGGGACCCCGGTAGTTATGAAGGAAATACCTCTGGAAACTCACGAACAACGGGCACAAAATCAATAGAAGGAACCTCAGCACTAGAATCACGAACATACGCCAAATAAGCCAAACACCATTTTTCAACCATACGCCGAGCTTTATATAAGAAACAACCCTACTGACAAATTGACTGGGAGTCCCTATCCATTCCAATCGAGGCAAACCCGGCAAGGCTAAGGTCACAGTCTTGGCGTGACAGTCAAGTACAACATGATAAGAGGATAACTAATTCGTCCCCAAAATGACATCAAAGTCTACCATATCGAGAAGTAAGAGATCTACACGGGTCTCAAGACCCCCAATAATAACCATACACAAGCGATAGACTCGATCTACAACAATAGAATCACACACAGGTATAGACACATATACAGGAGCACTCAAAGAATCACGAGGCACAACCAGGTAAGGGGCAAAATAAGATGATACTTAGGAATATGTAGACCCCGGATCAAATACAACTGAAGCATCTTTACTGCAAACCGAAACCATACATGTGATAACTGCATTAGAGGCCTCAGCCTTAGGTCTGGCTAGAATAGCATAACATCGGGCCTGGGCCCCACCACTCTGAACTACATCCCGAGGACGGACTCCTACTGGTTGGCCTCCACCTTTAGTTGCTTGGCCTCCACCTCTAACGACCTGACCTCCACATTTAACGGCCTGACCTCCACCTCTAACACCTCGACCCCTACCTTTAGTTGGCTGAATGGGCAATGGAACACTCGGTGCCTAAACTATGGCACGGGAACCTTGATGTTGAGAACTGCTCGGTGCTTGAGGGAAAAATCTAGCAATATGCCTCGTATTGCCACAAGTATAACAAGCCCTCGGCTGCTGGGACTGCTGACCCTGACGGCCTGAGTAACAATCTTGAAAACTCTGGAGCATAGGTGCACTAATAGAAGCTGGTGGCGCACTGTAGGGAAACTGATCAGAATACTGCATATGAGAACCACGGCCACCTGGAGCACCGTGAGAAGCCTGAAGTGCTGAATGAAATGGCCTGGGAGGATGGCCTCTACCAAAAGAATCCCTGCCTCCAGACGAGGCACCACTGAACCTGCTAGAATGACGAGGCCTCTTGTAAGACCCCTGACCACTCCCCTGAGCTAGAACCATCTCAACTCTCCTAGCCATATTGGCCGCATCCTAAAAAGAAATCTCGCTCCCTGTCTCCTTAGCCATCTGCAGTCGAATAGGCTGAGCGAGTCCCTCAATGAACCTCCTCACCATCTCTCTCTCTCGGTGGGAAGTATAATAAGAGTATGATGGACCAAGGCAATAAATCTGGTCTCGTACTGAGTGCTAGTCATGGAACCCTGCTGGAGACGCTCAAACTGCCTCCGATAGTTCTCTCTCTGAGTGATAGGAAGAAACTTCTCCAGAAATAACTGACAGAACGGATCCCAAGTCAAAGCCGGTGACCCAGCTAGTCTAGCCAAACAAAAATCTCTCCACCAAGTCTTGGCGGAACCTGACAGATGAAAAGCAGCAAAGTCGACCCCGTTGTTCTCCACTATCCCCATGTTCCGTAGAACCTCATGACAGCTCTCTAAATAGTCCTGGGGATCTTCTGAAGATGTACCGTCATAAGTAATAGTGAAGAGCTTGGTGAACCTGTCCAACCTCTACAAAGCATTAGCAGACATAGCTGCTCCATTACCGGTCTGAGCCACAATACCCGGTTGAACTACCCCAACTGGCTGAGCTGCTGGAGTCTAAAACTGGGGAGCCATCTGCTCCGGAGTGTGGGTAGCGGGAGTCTGTACTCCTCCTCCAGCCTGAGAGACGGTTGTTGCTACAGGAAGTAAGCCTGCCTGGGCGACACTCTCCATAAGGCCCACTAGACGGACCAGAGCATCCTGGAGTACTGGGGTAGCGATGAACCCATCTGGGACCTGAGCTGGCCCTGCTGGAACGGTCTGGGCTGGAGCCTCCTCCTCAAACTCTACCTGAGGCTCCGCCGCTGGTGTTGCTCCTCTGGGCTGAGCCCTGCCCCTACCTCGGCCTCTAGCACGGCCTCATCCTCATCCTCTGCCCCTCGTAGGAGTGGCCACTAGGGGCTCGGGCTGCTGATCAGCGGATGAAGAAGCACGTGTTCTCGCCATCTGCGAAAGAACATAGTAGAAGTTCAATTAGCATTGAGGTGTCAATTCGCACGACAAAGAAGAATAGATATGAAGTTATTCCTAAACTCTGTAGCCTCTGGGGATAAGCACAGACGTCTCTGTACCGATCCCCCATACTCTACCTAGCTTGTTCGTGAATTGTGAGACCTAAGTAACCTAGAGCTCTGATACCAACTTGTCACGGTCCGGATTTCCCACCCTCATGAGTCACGCCTACTCGTGAAAGCTAGGCAAGAAAACTATTAAGGTTCTATACATTAACAATCAATCCAAACAGTTATAAACAGTAACTATAGCTAAACAAATGAAAAGCGCGGAAGAGTTATAATAAATCCAAATACTTCAATACATGTCTACCCACGAATCTGGTGTCACAAATCACGAACATCTACGAATTACTACAAATATTGGTCTGAAAAGAAAAGTACAACTATTCTCGGAATGAAAAGAGACAGCAGAAAGCTAAAGCAAGGAAGGGTGACTTTAGGCTCTACGGACGCCAGCAGATCTACCTTAGTCTTTCTGGACTGAAGGCAGCTACCTCAGCTGCTCACCGGGTCTAGTACTAAAATCTGCACAAAAAGTACAGAGTGTAGTATCCACTAAAATCTGCACAAAAAGTACAGAGTGTAGTATCCGTACAACCGACCTCATGTACTGAGTAAGTGTCGAACCTAACCTCGGCGAAGTAGTGAAGAGACTAGGACACGACAATCATATATACTTGTGCAATTAAATCATGTACAAACAGAATCGTAGCAACATGAATCAACAGAATAGGGTGGGAAGGGGACATGCTGCGGGGAATATCAGATTCTAACAATAAACCAATAAAGAAAGATCAATAAAGGAGCATAATGAACATCATATCTAAATCAATAAAAAAAATGGTAACACGTGCACGACATCACCCTTCGTACTTTTACTCTCATCCTCACTATATGAAACAACAGAAATGACACGGCATCACCTTTCGTGCATTACCTCTCATAATCATGGCATGACATCACCCTTCGTGCATTATTCCTCACAATATCGGCATGGCATCACCCTTCGTGCATTAAATTTCAAATCATGGCACGACATCACCCTTCGTGCATTAACACTCACAATATCGGCACGGCGTCACCCTTCATGCATTACACTCACTCACAGTATCATGCACGACATCACCCTTCATGCTTTACACTCTTCCTCACCTAAACAATAGGAACAATACATCCCGGCAAGGGATTCAACAATATCAACAATAACATCCTGGCAAGGGATTCAGCTATAACCAATCTCGTTTCAACAATTACTTTACATAATGAAACTCAACTTGAGGCAATACTTAACAATAGCCAATTACCAAGAAACTTTCATAAGCTTTATTCAACATCGACAGTTATCAATTCAAGCATGGACAGTGCATAATAGAGTCATAACAATCATGGTATAAGACCCACAGGCACGATTGACACCGATGTATAGATACTCGTCACCACACCTATACGTCGTACTCATATTAACACATAGCAAATAAGAACACAACTCCTATTCCCTCAAGATAAGGTTAGGCCAAACACTTACCTCGATTCCACAAACAAGATTAAGCCTCAAATACCGCTTTACCTCTCGGTTCCACTTCCACTTCGCTTGTATCTAGTCATAATTTACTTAATAACGTTAATAAATGCTAAATAAACTAATTCTAATGCATGAAAATATAGTTCCCATTGTTTTCTCCAAAAAGTCAAAAATCGACCCCGAGCCCGCTTAGTAAAAACCTGAAGTTCGAACCAAAACCCGATCACCCATTCACTCACGAACTCAAATATGCAATTAGTTTTGAAATCGGACCTCAAATTGAGGTCCAAATCCCTAAAATTTAAAAATCCTAATTTCTACCCAAAAACACACAATTTCCATAAAAACCCCTAAATTTTGAAATGAAATCATGTAAAAAGATGTTGTAGATTGAAGAAAACAAGTTAGAAATCGTTTACGTATGATTTGGGGAAGAACTCTCTTCAAGAAAATCGCCTATGGGAGTTTAGGTTTTGAGAAAGTTGAAAAATGATGAAAAATCCAAATCCCACTTAACAGGTGCATTTATCGCAATTGCGATCATGGGTTCGCAATTGCGGACCTTGGGAATTTCTACTATCTTCGCATTTGTAAAGAAATCGTCGCATTTGCGGCTACTGAGGACTTACTGAGAACTTCGCATTTGCGAAGAAATGCTCGCAAATACGAGCAAGGCTGGCTAGGGCATGCATCGCAATTGTGATCAGACCCTCGCAATTACCAACCCTAACAGGCTCGCAATTGCGAAGCCTGACCTTGCAATTGCGAGATCAGAGCCTGCAATCCAAAACTCACTCGAGCCCTCGGGGCTCCAAACCAAATATGCACGCAAGTCTAAAAATATCATACGGACTTGCTCGTGCGATCAAATCATCAAAATAACATCAACAACTACGAATTTAACCTCAAATTCATGAAATTCCTTAAGAACATTGAAATTTTCATTTTCTCAACTAAAGGTCCGATTTATATCAAATCAACTCCGATTCTTATCAAATTTCACATATTTGACTTAATTATTATTTTAAACCTGTATTGAACTCCGGAACCAAGATACGGGCCCGATACCATCAAGAACACGTATCATTTTACTTCTAAAAGTCTTTATATTTTTCAGCAAATAATTTTCTTTAAAAATTCTTTTCTCGGGTTAGGGACCTCGGAATTCAATTTCGAGCATACACTCAAGTCTCATATTTTACTACGGACTCCGCGGGACCGTCAGATCACGGGTCCGGGTCCGTTTACCAAGAATGTTGACCAAAGTCAACTTTAATCGATTTTAAAGGTCAAAATCAATCTTTTTCTTAAATTTCACATAAAAGCTTTCCGAAAACGCGCCCGGACTGCGCACGCAAATCGAGGTAAGACAAAAAGAGGTTTTTAAGGTCTCGAAACATAGTTTTAACTTCTAAAACAAGAGATGACCTTTCAGGTCATCACAGTTTTCTAATCTTAAGTTGTAATTTATTTTTATTATGTTGGAATTTGACATATGTTTAAGTTTTTAGTTATTTTTACAATATTAGTTATAAATATATGATTACTAATTAATGTATATTCAAGAAAAAATATGCATCTTAAATACCAAATTTAATATCATTTATACTTGTAAAAATTATTTATAGGCATATATTTATTATATTTAGCTTTTAAGTTTTGATAATTCATTTAATATTTAATATAACTGTGTAATTACACTTGTCCAACCAAACAGTACGCTTGTAATTATATTGTAATTATGTTGTAAACAATAAATATGTCATTGTAATTACTAGACTGTATAATTACTAGGTTGCATAATTATTACCCTAGTAATAGTGCCTTTCCAAACAAACCCTTAAAAATTTTCTTAATCAAACATTAATTCAGAAAAAATGTAATTTTTTTTGGAAAAAGTGATTTTTTTTAATTCCTAAACTTTCCCTAAGTGGAGTCGTTAGAATCTCTCTCTCACGTTTTCAGCAGCTTCCGATTCTGATTGTAGATGGCACCTCCAGAGAATGATGGCCAAGGGAAAAAAAGTTGGAAGAGGAGAGTAGTAATGGAGTAGTTGGTTCAAATGTCACTGATTTTGATTCTGATCACGATATATGGTATGTGTGTCGATGGTTGCAGTATGTCTCGGAGACTTCGGGATGAATATAATCGGCAGGTGGATGAGAGCGAGGTGCGTACCCTGCCTTCCTTTCATACTTATGGCCTCATAGTTGTCGTACTAGACCACACTTTTTGTGTGTGATTTGTCCTTTTTGTTGTTCGTGTATTATGCAAAATAGGGGTTTAATATCAACGAAATTCTATATTCTAATTATTAAACCAATTTCCCAACCCTAAATGCAAGGTTCCTAAAATTCATCATCAGGCCTACGTGCCCGAATTCCGGAAATTTTTTAAAAACGTTGTTAGCCATAACTTAAGGATCAAGAATATATGATTTTTACTCTATTCCATAACAAATTTTGTGATTAAATCTTGTTTTTATCAAAACCCTAAGTTTTCACCCAAACCCTTGATTTTCCATAATTTTTACATGTTAATCTACCCATAATCTATGTATTTAACTCATGTTATGTAGAAATTACTTACCTCAAAGTGCTAGATAAAAACCCTCTTCCAAAAGCTCCAAAAATCTCCTAAGACCAAGTGGGAAATAAAGGAAATGGGCTAAGTCTCGGGATAAAAAACCCTGGGTTCCAGTCACAGTTGTCGCATTTGCGACATCCGTCTCGCAAATGCGAAGCCAAGCCGTCCCTGCCCAGGTCGCATTTGCGACCAGATTCTTCGCAAATGCGAAGGTGACAGCCTCGCAAAAGCGATCCTTAGTTCGCAAATGCGAACTTTCCCTCAGATGTCCATGCTCGCAAATGCGAGCTCCATAATCGCATTTGCGATCAAAACACTGCAAATGCGGTCACACCAGCACCGACAATCCCACTTCTCAACAAAATGCTCCGAAGCTACTCCAAAACACACCCGGGGCCCCCGGGACCCCGTCTAATCGTAACAACCAATCCTATAACATAACACGGACCTGCTCGAGGCCTCAAATCACATCAAACAATGGCGAAATCACGAATCGCAACTCAATTCAAGCTTTATGAACTTTAGAGCTTCAAACTTCTACATTCGATGTCGAAACCTATCAAATCTCGTCCGATTGATCTCAAATTTTACACACAAGTCATATTTGACATTACGGACGTACTCCAACTTCCGAAATCGGATTCCAACCTCGATATCAAAAAGTCCACTTCCGGGCAAACTCCTCAAAACCTTCAAATTTCTATCTTTAGCCAAATGACTCCAAAATGACCCACGGACCTCCGAATTCACTTCCGATCGCGCTTCTAACACCAGAATCACCATACAGAACTATTCTCAGTCTCTGAATCTCAAACGGACACTGATAACACTGAAATGCACTTTAACCCAAACTTATGAAATGCTTCCAAAAATGCTAACTTCCACATCAGGTGCCGAAACATTCCCGAGTCTTCCAAAACTTGATCAGGACATACGCCCAAGTTCGCAATCATCATATGACCCTGATGGAACCTTCGAATCCCGATTCTGAAGTCGTTTATTCAAAAATTCAATCTTAGTCAATTCTTTCAACTTAAAGCTTCCGAATTGAGAATTCTCTTTCCAAATAAACTCTGAACTTCCTGTAATTCAATTCCGACCAAGCGTACAAGTCATAATACCCGAAGTGAAGCTGCTCATGGCCTCAAACTGCTAAACGACGCGCTAAAGCTCAAAATGACCGGTCGGATCGTTACACGCACAACTTTGGAACTTGTAAAATTTCGAACTTGTAAACCGAAAGATCAAAAAATAAAATTTAAAATTTAAAAAAAAAATATTTTTTTCCCGTGTAGAAAAAAATAAAAAATAGAAATTTGGAATTACAAAAAAAGTAAAAAAAAATAATTGTGCGGGGGGAGAGGGGGGCGGGGGAGTGCAGAAAAAAGAAAAAACAGAAATTTAAAATTACAAAACAAAAAGTAAAAAAAAAAATGTGCGGGGGTAGGGGGTGGGGCAGCGGGAGTATGAGCGTGGGGGTGGGGGTGCAGAAAAACGAAAAAATAAAAATTTGAAATTATAAAAAAAAAGTAAAAAAAAATTTGGGGAAGGGGTAGCAGGGTTGGTGGTGACGGAAAAAAAAATTTTTTTTTAAAAAAATGCCTTTTTGGAGAGGGGGTGGGTGGGTGGGTGTGGGGGTGGGTGAGGGTGGGGAATAAGATGTGCAAAGTTGAGAAGAAGTTTTGGAGAATATTTTTCTTTCTTTTGATAAGGAAAATATTTTCCTCAAATGGGAGGAAAATGAGTTCTTAAGGAAGATGTTTTCCAAAATATTTAAGCCAACCTGGGAAAATTGAAAAATATTTTCCTTCATACCAAACACGCCCTACACTTCCTTCCTAATATTAGAAATAATGAGTCATTAACAAATTTGGCATATAATGAGGGATGTCATTAAAGTAAAATTTCGTTGTTGAATAAGATTATAAACTTATTATGTTTTCTAATCTTAAGTTGTATTGGAATTTATTTTTATTATGTTGGAATTTGAAATATATTTAAGTTATATTTTTTTTTTGGGGGGGGGGGGGTATTTTTTGGATTTTGAAATTATGTTATATTTATGGTTCCAATTTATTTTTTTTAGTAGTATTGGCTTGTTATTGCATATTGTTCATTTTTTAGTTAGAAAGAGATAGATTTGTTATGTCAAACATTCACATAATGTTATGATATTATATTATAAATATTAATTTATTTTATCAAACATATATTTCATGTTGTTGTTATAGAACGTATGTTTTTAGTTTTTATAATTAATTAAATTAAATACTATTAATTTGAAAATATATAAAAATTATTTTTACAATATTAGTTATAAATATATGATTATTAATTAGTGTATATTCAAGAAAAAATATGCATCTTCAATACCAAATCTAATATCATTTATACTTATAAAAAATTATTTATAGGGATATATTTATTATTTTTAGCTTTTAAGTTTTTATAGTTCATTTAATATTTAATGTAGTTGTGTAATTACACTCGTGCAATCAAATAGTACCTTATAATTACATTGTGACAAAAAAACACGTCATTATAATTACTAGATTGAATAATTATTACCATATTAACGACACCAATTCTAATTGCGGAGCGGCTTTCCAAACATATCCTTAAAATTTTTACAGCCTTCAGAAAAAAAAAAAGTGATTTTTTTTTTAATTCCTAAACTTGCCCGTTGGAATCTCTGTCACATTTTCAGCAGCTTCCGATTCTGATTGCAGATGGCACTTCCAGAGAATGATGGCCGAGGGAAAAAAATTTTGGAAGAGAAGAGTAGTAAAAATGGAGTAGTTGGTTCAAATGTCGCTGATTCTGATATTGATTCTGATCCTGATCACGATTATGGTATGTATGTCGATGGTCGCCCTATGTCCCGGAAACTTCGGTTGGAATATAATCGGCAGGTGGATGAGAGCGAGGTACGTACCCTTTCATACTTATGACCTCATAGTTCTCGTTTCACTTCAGTTGTCGTACTAGACCACACTTTTTGTGTGTGATTTGTCCTTTTTGTTGTTCGTGTATTATGCAAAATAGGGTTTTGATATCAATTTGGATTTGCCATTGGGGGTTAGTGTTGTGGCTCCAATTAATCCACAACGGGGTTGCGAGAACATCCCAAGATATACCGAGCTGTCTCACATGGCCATTGACGATTTCAATTCACAGAATGTAAGTAAAATCTTCTTATATAATTGCCTTATGCTTGGAGAAAAATGTTATTCTGTCTGCCCCTTTTAATTTGGCTGTCTTCTATTTGTTAGAATAAAAGATACGAATTTGTCAAAAATTTGACTGTGACCACATCACTTGCTGCTGGTTTTTGGTGTCGTATCACCTTTCAAGATAGGGATGCTGATGCTAATGCTGCTGCTTCTGATGCTGTAAAGACCTTTCAAACATTGGCGTGGTGGGGATTGATGGAGACAAAGAAATTATATTTTGCAGGCTTAAGAAACAATCCAGTGGTGAAGGTAAACCTTTTTTTATGCATCTTCTCACTTGTTACTTACATTGCTTTTATATGCAACATGCTCAGTGGCTAGGAATTTTTTCAAGGGTCTTTAAACTTGAAAGAAGTGAAAAAATTCTCCGACAAAGAGTGTTCAGTATATGCTATATACCTATAAAACCTAATAATTTTCCTATATACTCAGTGCTATTTTCCGATGAAGGGCGGTCAACTATCAGACATATGGCTTCACCCATGAACATGCTTATGCTAAGATATATAAACTTCCAATGGTTGTGCCCTCTTAGGATTACCTTGTCCCTCGTGGGGTTTTTTGCTGCGTTGACCGGCGTGTGTGTGTTGGGGGTGGTGGGGGGGTGGTGTATGTTTTCTCTAGCATACAACTCATTGATTTATGCCTGTGCATTTTGGTACACAACAACTATGCCTCAATTGTGATCAGGTCCGCAATATCACTAATTTCACTCCATTTGTATCTATTATATTCCAATATGCCAACATTTTTTGCCAATGGTGTAAAAATTATGTTGTGTGTGCTTGCCGGCAACCTCCATTACACCAAAAAGATAACTGCTCAAAACTTCATGATCAGCCCCAACCAACACCATGATTCTTTCCATATTGTTAAATGAGAGAAGGAATGAAATGGATGCATTCTGATATTTAGTTATTTAGCAACAAGTATGTTGGCGAATTCACTTTATGAGAGAATTCACATGATGCCATAGATCAATGCTGTTATGATATATGTGACTTTGTTTTGTCATTTTCTGTGTTAAGAAATAAATTATAAAATCACTTGTACCTGCAGTTTTTATGTTGTTCAGGTAGAAATATTACAAGTCTCGCATAAACAATAATGCTTTGCCTCTCCAGGAAACTACAAATTCCCTTATTTCTGCTTTTAAAGGATTTGTTTCTTCTCTTCAGTACTAAAGATCTTGCCATCATCAGAAAAAAAAGTAGATTAAGAGAGCTTAAACCTTGTAATAGTTAAAAGGCTAAGCTGCAGCATAATCTTTTTTTTTCACTTTCTTCTCTCTTTTGTTTCTTCTTCTTGATGATGGCAAGGATCTTTAGTACCGAAGAAAGAAACAATTTCTTTAAGAGCAGAACTAGGAGAATGTGTAGCTTTTCTCTGCCCATCTCATTTTTTCTTTTTTACCAAGAAATGATTTTGAACTCAATCAGATTCTCACGAAAACTTTTTTCCAACCTAGACAGTCTGAAGGTTATAAATTACTCCAAGAGTATGTGATTCATTGGAAGAGCTTCTTGCATTAGTGTTCAATATACTGATGTGCTTTGTTGTTACTCAACTGCATATCTTTTGCTAAAGCTGAACTTCATTGAGGTGTTAGTATTTTGTAAAATCTGTGTCTACCGCTCCTCATGGCTTTCTATTACTCTAGTTGCTCTAGTTCATTATGCATTCCCTGGAGTCCAGTTGAGTCAATAATTTGAAAAAACAATTTTGGTGGATTACATCATGTTTTTAAGGAAACAATAAATGCCTTAATTTCTATAGAGATGCAAACTGCATTACCTATTGAATTCAAAATCTTTACTTTTCATACAACTAGATATGTTGCCATGAAAAGCCCTTGATTTTGTGGCGACTTCGTGGGTCGTAACTGAAGGTCTGTTTTCCTGTAGTGTAATTAGGTTCCTTTGGAAAATCCTTTAGTAGGACAGGAGTTTTGTTTCACATCAAAATAATGGTATACCTAAACATTCAACTCCCTTGTCTTTGCAATTTGTCTTTCTCGATCGCAAGGTCTGCATTTTCTGGATCAAGCCTTCAAGATGTTTGCTTTGTGCAGGTTGGAACATCCAAATTGTTTTATATACAGACAAATGATGAGAAAAATTGATGCTTTAAATTTGTTTGGGTCTGCCCTGCTTTGCTATTCTTTGTTGTAAGTACCCTTTTATTTTTGGCAGGTGGTGAGCGAACTACTGATTCCAATGTTGATGTGAAAGCTACGCAGTGAGCTAGTCATCTCTTTAAGCTCTTGTCAGTCTTCTACTGTTTTAGTTATTGTTGAGAATGTAGTGTCATTTAATTGTATTATTACTAAGAAACATGAAAAAAAGTGCTGTGATTTGCCTTCTACGATTGTAGTTATGTCATTAAGAATGTAGGTTATCTGTGTTTTATTACTAAGACAAGGAAAAATGTGTTCTGATGTTATGATTCTGGTTATGTTTGATGATGATGCTTTTATTGGAGTTACTTGGTTTTGAGAAATCCTCTGTAGCTGGTCAGTTGTTTCACTTTGATCTATGGTAGTGCAACTTATTTTGGTTAATTTTTGGCTCTCTAAAGTTGGCTTATACTGTTCCTAGTTGTTTAATGGACCACATATTGAGTGAGGTTGGAGTATCTAATAGGTATAAGGCTCTGTTGAAGTAGCTAAATGAAAATAGTGGTCAACTTTAGGGAGATGTCTATATTTTGCCTTAATTTTTATTCTAATCACGAGTCGTGATGTACGTCACCTGACATCATATCCCTTGGGGTTGTCTACATCATACCCTACCCTTTGGGTGCGGCCCTTCTTCGGACCCTGCGTGAACACATAATGCCTTGTGCATCGGGCTGCCTTGAGTCAAGATGTACATGTGATGATGTGATAAAATAGCGACCGTTGAGTGTAGTCTATATAATCATTTGAACAACTTGACTGGTAAAATAAAATGAGATATTTACTCTATTATTGAATCTTATATTAACTCTATAAAATAGGATAATGATATTATTTCTTTTTAGAAGAAAGGCATAGCTTGTTACATATAAAGAAAAGATGCAGCACTATTCTTTCTTATCTAATTCATCAGGATGAGAAAATATAAGAGCTCAATCGTAGATGAAAAAAATCCTACTATCATTTTACTTTTCAAATCTTATACACTTTTCATTTCATTTTACATATCACTATTCTGACTTAGACAAAATATAGTACAGTCAAACCTCTCTTTAATAGTTATATTTATTCTGATATTTTTTAGATGCTATAGTGAAGTGTTGTTATAGAGAATATATATTATAACATAACATAAAATATCGGTTTTAGGAAAACTTGTCTTTTATAGTGAATGATTGTTATATAGAGAGTTATACGGTATAGGTTTGTTTCTTCTTGCTTTTTCGTTATGTTCCTCTCAAGTTTTTCCTGAATATGAGGTGTAATACGGATGCTATGGTGCTTGAATAATTGGCTACTAAAAATGCGTCCCTTTTGCAACACATACTTTTGCTGAAATATGAGCACGACTCGAGATTTTAGAAACAAAACATCATAATTTTTACTATTAATGTCGGAGTTTGAACTTGATTTTGCTCAGGTATCAGTATGATATTAAAAAGAAACAACCACTATTCATATACAGAGGCAGAACTAGGATTTCAAGTTTATGGGTTCGAGATTCTAATCATTTAAAGTTATTAGGTTCTAAATTAATAATTTGTACATATTTAATGGATTTTTAAGATAAATATAGGGTTAGAATCAAAGCTACTGGGTTCGGTTGAACCCGCTCCCAACTGTCTAGCTCCGCCTCTGTAATCATATATGTTTGATAATTGCAGGTTGATGCTAATAACTAGGGAGTAATAAATTGGGGAGCCCTCTACTAATTAAACCATACATACAGAGGTTGAAATCAAGTGGCAAATGAACTTTGCTAAAAATGGATGAATGTATTTGTAGGACTACTGTATTTTGATTCCCCACCAAATAAATAAGGATTATGTACCCTATAGTGTAAGGCTTAGTATTTAATATAATATTTCGTTTTCACCAGGAAAAAGAGAAAAAAATACGGAAAAAGCCTAAAAATGCCACTCAACTTTCAGAAATGGTTTATCCATGCCATCCGTTAAAAAATTGTTATTTCCATGCCACTGCCGTTAAACAAATGGCTCATCCATGTCATTATTGACTAATGGCTCAATTTTTATTTAGCCCATCAATGCCACTGCTGTTAGTCAATAATGGCATGGATGGGCCATTTCTTTAACGGCAGTGGCATGAAATGAGCATTTTTTTAACGGATGGCATGAATAGACCATTTCTGAAAATTGAGTGGCATTTTTACGCCTTTTCCGGAAAAAATATACTACACTAGAGGCTGTAAACTCAAGGAAATAGGTCAATTGGACCCTTTACTATTTGAATAGAAAAAAATAATCCATGTAACATTAGATCATGCGTGGGCCCGCCAATATTTGTTTGTCATTTCCAAAATATCGTACAAATATGTTTTATTGTTCGACAACGGCATGTGGCTTTCATAGCTCAGTTGGTTAGAGCACCCGTTTAGTAAGCGGGAGGTCTTGAGTTCGACTCTCAATGAAAGCAACTATTTTTTTTCCTTTTCTTGATCAAGCTGCTAATACTGAATTTGTAACCTATGAAGGGAAAGATGAAGCATTCAAAGAATTTCAAATTTTAAATTTTCAATCAAGCACTTTCCCATCTCTTCTAAAAATTTGGATGAAAATGCATCTAAATTTGAAGATTAAAATACATAAAAATCTAAACTAACTTCTAAAACTAGAGAATAAGGACTAATTGACGAATAAAACTAAAGAGGAAGTTGGACTGTCAAATAAAACACTTTCTCACTGTTCTATATTTGTTACTTCCTTCCAAATTTCCTTTGTATGTTCCTTTTTGTTTTGTAAATGCAAAGGTATCAATTGGAATTTGGAAATAATGAACACGAGTCATAGAAAAAAGGGAAATGGTCAAAGACATTTTCTATCAAAATCATATTATAGTTAAACTCTTCCTAAACATAATTAGTCTTAACACAGTAACGAAAATAAGTCAAAGAACATACTTTAATTCGTTATTAGTGACGTTCTCTATTAATTATATTAAGTCCTAAAAAGACCGACAAAATTTATTGTATGAGAGTCAATTCATTTAAGTGTCTATGTAGATTTGTCTTAAGCATATGGTAGAATAAATGTGATAAAAATGAAGAAAATAGGAGAAATTATACACACAAAAAAATGAGAAAGCAATATAAGATCTCCTTCCAACTCTTTGGTATTAAGAACACTGGTTTTTAAAAATGAATTATTGTCCTTCTTCATGCCGAGGGTCTTTCGAAAACAGTCTTTCTATTCCTTCGAGATAGAGATAAGGTCTACGTACACACTACCCTCCCCAGACCCCACTAGTGAAATTTCACTGTGTCGTTGTTGTTGTTGTTATTGTCCTTCTTCAACTCTGATTGCCCAATTTGAGAATGAACAACTAATGCGTTACACTTATTAGACCGAATGAACCACTTGATTAACGAGGAGGAACTAGTTTAGAAGTGAGTGCAGCCACGTCCTTAGATCTTAGGGGTCTACTGCGCCTATATTCATTGAGATTTGACTTGATCTACGACATGATTAACTAAATCACGTTATGTTGCTTTGGTTGAATTGTGTGTATGATGTAGTATAGTGTTGTGCCGTACCTACTAATTGGGCTTATTTGGTCAGGATTTTAGGGGGAAGTGCACAAACAAGCATTTCTAAGTACTGTTATTTAGGAATTAGGAGTATTTATTTCATCTTGAAAATTTGAACTAAAAGTCTTAACTTCATGAATGTCCTGAAAATTTAAACTGGAAAACTAAAATTCAGGATATATTGACTAATTCTTAAATAGCAGTTCTTTAGCAGTTTTTAAATTCAAAAATAGCCAAGTTTACAAGTGGTCATTCAAATATAGCCACAGTTTTAAAAGTAATCGAAATTTAGTCACTTTTTATGTAAAGATAAATCTGAACGAAAATATTGTTCAAAATCCAAAAAATACTCCAGTATAATATACTGAAGTTCCAGTATAATATACCGGTCCAGCATAATATGCTGGAAGTTCATACACAGGTGCTCATATCTCGAATATATTATGCTGGAACTTTCCATGTTGCAGTAAAATAGTGGATACTTTTCAATGATTTTGCAAATGCTGGCTATTTTTGAATGACCAATCTGAAAATTGGCTAGCCCGTGCTATTTTAACGGTATCATTCTACAGGATCTGACAAGAGAACGTTATAGGGCTTAGCCCAAAGAAAGTTTGGGCTAAGACAATATTGTTATTCTGAAAATTGTACTAGTGCCTATTTGATCGCCCCCATTTAACTTTTACCCACTGTTAATGTTTTGTTTAACTTGTACATATTTTTTAAACAACTTCAGACCTCCTCCTCCTCCTCCTCCTATTTCTTCTTCTTCTTCTTCTTCTTCTTCTTCTTTAGGTAACAATGATTTTATATGGTGTTTGTGAACATATTTTAAGGTAGTTTATGATATTTTATAGTGGTGAGCTATTGTATCGCTTTATTTTTTACTATTGCTTAGGGTTTCTTCTTCTTATTTTTCTTAATTGTAAAATAGGTTCGTTAGATTTATTGTTGTTTTGACAAATTAATTATTGGCGTTTGTTCTTGTTTGGAGGTTATGTTTCAAATTTGAGCCCATTTGGAGTAGATTTAAGTATTAAATCGTATATTAGATTGTTAAAATTCGAAGAATAAATTTTTGTTTCTCGACAATTTGTACTTCAGCTATATTTGGCCGTAAGTGTAGGAAAATGTTGGTTGCACTTCAGACCTTTTGGCCTTATGTGCATCTGAAGTGTAATTTTTCACTTCATACTTATTGGCCTTAAGTGCATAAAACCACTAGTTGCACTTCAGACCTATTTGTCCTTAAGTGCATTTTGAATTCTGAAGTGCAATTTTTCACTTCAGACTTATTAACCTTAAGTGTAGGAAAACGTTTGTTGCACTTCAGACCCTTTGGTCTTAAGTGCATATGAAGTGCAATTTCTATTTTTTTTTAGCTTCAGACCCGATAAGTCTGAAGTTGATCGTAAAGTGGGTAGTCTTGCCATTTTTTTTTACAAAGTGAGTATAAGTTCAATTGTAACTGCAAAATTGGGTATAGATGCAAAAGGCCGACTGTTATTGAAGGAGTAGTATCAAGATTATGTTTTACTAATAACAGTCACATCCTGGAGCTCCTTTATATGGTAAGATAATAATTCTTTAGTTCTTTAAAAAGTGTCCATATGGGTGGATCTCCATTTATATTGTCCTCATATAAGGAATGGTCACTATCACAAAAGACCACTACTATGGATTTCTCACCTTTCCTTTAGTCTTTTTCATCACCAAAAACTACAAAAATTGTCATAGTATAAAGTAATTTTTATAAAAAAAATTATCAACAACTAATATAATTATGATACAAAATTATAAAAGAATAAGAAATTTTTTGCCAGGGTGGATCAATGTGAAAAACACCTACCAATTGAGGCTAGATAAAAAAGCGTATGTGCAGTCAATACGATCATGAGACGTGTCAGTATTATATAATAAGGAAAATAACATTGTAGTCTCTCTTAAAATAATAATCGAAAATGTATTTATATATATATATATATATATTTTGTATGTTATATAAAAATTATATACACTTTTTTGGCTACCAAATATAAATAAATTTTTACACAGGCTAAAAGTGATAATACCCATTAAATAACTATGAATTTATCTAATTATTAATTATTCGTCTCATGACCTGTGTATGGAGAAAAATATTTACTCTAAAATAATTGGGTGAAGATCTTAATTCTTGACATGATCCCAAAAATTGGTGCTGATCCTATCTTGTTTTAATAAAGAATCTAAAACTATGGAATAATAAATGACAGATCCGATTCTTTTGTTAAATTAAAAAAAAGTAATTTAAAGCTAGTTATTAATATTGCAGAATGAGCTGGGATTGGTTATCCAAGAATATTTTAGAAATATAGAATATGTTATCCATATTTTATACCAAATTAAGATGACCCTTTAGTCCACTTGAAAGACTTTAGTGTATATTTTAATAGGAGTTATATTATTATTTTAATTAATCCAGCTTTTCGTGTTATCTAAACTCTAAAGTGAGATTACTTTAGTTATGAGGATACACGAACAAACTAATTTTATATTAGTAGTGGTGGATTGTACGTAATTAATTAGATAGTTAATTAAGATTAGAGGGCAATACCATTCAGAATCTACTAAGGCAATTAAATTATTAAGTAAAAAGACTACAGTCCAAGTAGAACAGAACTTTAGACAAATTAACTTTGGGATTCAATATTAGAGTTGTTTACCCGTAAAACGGTACAATTAAATTTGTAATGTAGTTTATAGACATGTGAATTAATTTGATCCAGAAATATAAAATAATTAAGAAGAAAAATAAATTAATTAAAAAAACTTGAAGAAAACACAAGCCCGACTATGAAATGAGCTTCTCCAAAAGTAAGAACAAGAGTCAAGTATAAAGCAAAAAGAATGTTTAATAGAGTAAAAACAACTTTTGGTTTTTTTGGGTATAGATATTCGTGTCTACAATGAGTACAAATTCTTGTATTTATAATCAATTCAGGGATATAAGATCCCCGAATCAAGCTATTCTTTAATATGAATAAAAACCCCTTTTGATGGCTGCATAACGGTTGAGTATAAATGCAGAGATTCTTTGTATTAGCTGCTTATCGAATACTGCCTTTTTCAACGGATATTTTTCTTTTAGACTTTCGTCCCTGATTCCAGCGTCTTCGGAATACTCAGCACCGGTCACGTATTCGTAACCGGTGCCAGTTATTTACTGACTCATATCTTATTTGTCTTCACATCCACGTGTCAACTCGACGAGCATCCACATGTCATTCATCAATTTTACCCTATACAAGAATTTTGAAAGAGTTTAACACTTTTTTCCCCCCCAAATTGAGAGGATCTATATAGTGTTTTCACACTTCCCCTCCAACGTGACTCGAACACAGGACCTAACGGTATAATAGAAAAGAACTTTTACGTTATTAGATCACTATAATTACAGGCAATGATCCTTAAAATGTGGGATCAGTAAACTGAACAGTAAGACACATTACCTACTTCAACACGTTAAAGTACCTTCTTATAGTAAAAATACTTCATGCTATGAGTGTAAATAAATTACTCCATTTGATCTATTTTATATGATATTTTTTTATTAGTTTGTTCTAAGAAGAATTAGACCGTTCTATATTTGAAAATAATTTTAGTTTTAAACTTTCTATTTTACGTTTACTTACATACTTTTACAACCACAAAAAACTTATGACATGGTTAAATAAAATCCAAAAAAAAAAAATTATTTTCTAAATTTTGTACTCAATCAAATATCATCATATAAGTTTAAACAGAAAGATAAATCCATTTTGAATGGATAAATAACTTAACAGCCTTTTGGATTTGTTATAGTTATTACACCTTATTGTCCAAATTAGGCCAAGTCTTTTTTTTTTTTTTTTTAAAGACAGTGTCAAAAAAAGATGCTGATATAAAACTTAAATGATTTCCTTTTATTTTATAATAATACAAACATGACTTTTCAGTGTTGCAAAGAGGAAAATAACATAAACTGACACCATTGCTCTCCGTTTGCCACTCAACCCTCCAACAACTATTTCAATGTTGCAATTATATATTCAGAATTATTCAGCTAAAATTGACTGCCATTAATGACAAAGGAATAGGTTTAATTTGCCACATTTTACAGGTGTTCTCATAGAATAAGGGGGCAACCCCGAATAAGATCAAAAAAACTGATCGCTTTCTACAATAGCATTATAGTTATCTGCTAGTTATGTTTTTTTTTTTTTGTGATAATACCGTCACGTAGGCAGAGGCGAAGCCATGATTTGTTTTATGAGTTTAGTATTCTAGTCTTTTTAAGTTACTGGATTATAAACTAATAATTTATACCTATTAAACAATTTTTTTTAAGACAAATACAAAATCTGGATTAAAGTTATTAGGTTCGGCCGAACTCGTAATTTGGGCTTTGGCTCTGCCTTGCGTGTAAGACTCCGGGAATTTTGGAAGCTGAATATGCTCAAAAAATGCCTAAAGCTTTTAGCTAACAATTAAGGTAAAGTAAGGTCAGGAACAATGAATCCCTTTATGATAAGCAAATTCATTTTGCACGTTCATTATTACGAGTAATTCCTACAAAGGATCGGACTAATGATGTATATAATACTTGAATTCTCGATATAGAGGAGGGAGAGGAAAGAATTTGTATTGCAGATTAGGAGCTTAGAGGAAATAAACTGTATCAATATTATTACATTAATTATCTTTTTAAGGTTGAGTTAGATCTGAGATCGCCTTCGTTCCGCCAACAATGTTATTTTGTTTTGCATTTTATTTTGTGGTGGGTAGGTGAGGGTTATGGATTAGGTTGATTGAATAAATTCAACCTATTTCTTTAACACTTTTTATCACTCCACTATAATACTAAATTTTGGAATTAAAAATAGTTGGATAATTCTTTTTCTCCTTTCCTTTTTTGCTTATTCTTTTTACCTCTTGATAATATGCACTTTGAGAATTTTTCTTTACATGCATTGCACCTTGAAGTTTATAAGGCTTACTTTTTCACACACATGAAATTACGAGCGGTTAGTATCTTTCATTCTTTAATTAGAGGTATCGAGCAATGATAGAACAAAATTTATTATTAAGGAGCGTCAAAATATAAAAAAATATACACAGAAAGAATATAAGTGGAGTCAAAATATAGCGTAAATACCTAAAATTAAAAATAAGTATTGTGCTATCCATTATAATTTTCGGGTAAAGGGGTATCAATTGGCACCCCTTTAACATATGTAGCTTTGTCACTGGTCTCGAGTTCGAATTCTGGGCATAGAGTTGTCTTTATTAATAAACATTTTACTCCCGGTATGAAACTTCTCGAGCTCATTAATTTATATTTAGTCGGAGACCCACACGAATACTGAACACCAGATGAAATATCCGGGGAAAAAGTACGACCGTAACATTCTAAAATTTTAAAACGTGCTTACTTTATATGGATGTTGGATTGAACTTTACAGGATATGTTGCTTTTTAGCAAAGAACTTTTGCCCATAAAAATTGATATGCATTATTTCAAGTGGATGACAGGCTTTTTGGTGGCCGGTGGGTACTGTATATACTTTTTTTGGTTTCCCACCCGGTTGGAGCCCGATTATATTTGGATTCGCGCCGCGTAGGGCCTCATTAAGGGGGAAGCGATCCCTACCAAGGATTTTTTCATACCCAGGGCTTGAACCCGAGACCTCTAGTTAAAGGAAGAGTAGTCTCATTCACTGTACCACGTCTTTTGGCAGTGGTACTGTATATACCATATCAAACAAGTGCCCTAAAGTAATATTACAAAAATATCTGCTTTTCAGTTCCAAATAAATTGAGCCAACTAACCATATACGATTGTTCCGAAATTGTTTGGCTGCTACAATAAGAGACGGATGTAGTGTTCTATCGACGAGTTCAACTAAACCCATAAGTTTCTATGCAAAATAAAAATTTATATGTAAAAATTCATTAAAATTACAAAAATAGTAGATATGAACCCACAACTTTAAATATCTAATGGGGTTCAATTCTTAAAATTAGGGCTATTATAGAGGATATATATTATAACATAATATAATATTTGGTTCCGAGAATAAATCTTTTTTTATAGTGAATGACTATTATATATGGATGTTGTTATAGATAGGTCTGACTATATAATTTCTTTTTTGAGAAAATTGAGTGTTTAGATATTCATTTCCAATTTTCCATTATTATTGATGGAATATAACAGCTTGATGTTGATGAGATAACTCGTGTTATTAAGGTAAAATAAAACCTTTGTCAGGTAATTTAATTTCATGCGAAGAGGGCACTAGTGTCACGCCCTGGGATTATCTGATTAAAAAAAAAAAGCAGCTCGATGCATTAGGTATTCGGCGTTCACGCAGGATTTGGGAAAGGGTTGCACCCCAAGAGGTGTAAATACAATTTACCCTAGTAAATTTATTAGTGATTGCTTTCACAGCTCGAACTCGTAACCTATAAGTCACATATAAATAATTTTACCGCTGTTCCAAAACTCCAAGCTCCTGATTTCAAACCAAAATATAATATTTTAAACTATATTTCTCTAAAAAGCACAATAAAATTATTATTTGAGAAACTAAATTCTCATTGCCTAACCAAAAATCTAGCCCAAGTGAGACACGTTTTTGCCCACCAAAAATGTACCTGTTTGGCATACGTTTTTTGTGGGGGTAAATTGATAGTAACTAGCTGCCAAACACAGTGAAAATTTTGTGGAAACACAAGTACCCTACAATAAAAGGAAAATCAAATTTTCTCTTGCTTTATATAATTGGTTTCTGTCAAATGATAGGGAATTGAGTGCCACTCAACTTGGAGATGATTACATAAATGTACTATCCCTATTTGAATGAATGAAAATCATTCACCAGTAAAGAAGCCACACGCCACCGAGTTACAGTGGAGTGGTAAGTACTCGTATATATATCTTTAATAAAAGGTTTCGGATTCAAGTCGGTATAGAATTATTTTTGTTGGGGAATACTTATCCCCAATATAGAATTTCCCGATATAAATATTTTTTACATCATTAATATCATTTAATATGTTATAGCATAATACTTGTCATATTTTCAGGTAATTGGTTCGACTTGTTATGGACAGTTGGACGTTTATAATCTTATAGTGTAATAATTTTTTAATAATGTCGTCAGGGGCGGACCTAGAGCATAGAATACAGGTTCTTGAGAACCCAGTAACTCTTGTATAGACCCTGTATTTATATTAAGAAATTCACTAAATATTTATAAATATATAATTGCGAACCCAGTTATTATTGCATATTGATATGAAATTACGGTAGGAACTCATAAGGCTCAAATCCTGAATCCGCCTCTGAATGTCGCGTACAAAATACATCGGTAAAACTTGATTTTGGCTTCCTCGATCGACCTCGATGATGGATTTAAATTTGCATCAATAGCTCGTTTGCTCTAGTAGCTTTTTTTATTCGTATTTTTTCCAGTATCTACATAAACAGCTAGCCGTAATGATTTACTTTTTATTTTTTAGTCGGCACACATAGATTATACATGATTATTCATATATGATATATAGATTATACATTTATCGACTATTTTTAATTTAAACAGTTGGAAACGACTAAAGTCTAAGCTAGCGTTTGGCTATAGATTCCCAAATTTGTTTTGAAAAATTTGATTTGAGTGAAGTTTGGTTTGAAGGTGAAAATGTATTTGGACATACGTTTTCAAAACATTTTTCCCAACTTTATTTTGGAAAAACATATATATAATTCCCAAGTTTTGGAATTTTGGCCCAAAATCGGCAATTGGGGTGATTTTGGGATTTGGAGTTTGGGAGTTGAGATTTTGCCAAAATGTGGGCAAAATTTTTATGGCCAAACATGAGCTTGCCAAATAAATCCCAAATTTATTTTGGCAAAACTCATGGCCAAACGGGTCCTATAGGGCAGCCTGATACACAAAGTATCCTGCATTTATGTAGGGTCCGAGGAAAGGCTGCACCTTAAGGGGGTGTGATGCAGACAACCTACCCTAATGCATATATTAGTGACTGCTTATGCAGCTCGAACTCATAACCTGTAAGTCGGATGAACGATTATTTAAGTTAATTCTTCTAAATCTCATCTCAATATAAACTAATTTGCTTATGTAACGTCCATATGCATCTTTACGAGGGCCATCAAATTTCGAAAAATCAAGAAATTAGTTAAACATCAATCACAAATACATACATTTATTTAATTCTTATTCTTATTAGAGATCCTCTCATTCGCATCTTTCAATAATATTCTGAAGTTTATACCTGCGCATCAGAATTTAGGAAGAGTACTTGACAACTATACCTAATCTTATCCATTTTTATAGGGCAAATAATTTCTTCAAACCACTATATTAATATTTTTTTAATGGTAAAGTTTGTTCCGTGTGATTTATAGGTTACGGATACAAGCTATAGAATCAGGCACGGATACTTATACCATGGTAGACTACTTACATTATACCCTCTTGGGGTACACTCCTTCCTGGACCTTGCATGAACGATGAATACTTCGTGCATCGAACTGTCCTTTTTTATTATATTAATACTAATTCATTATATTCTTACTATAGTTTTCATGACATATTGATGTGATCTAACAGTGTTACCGTGGTCCAAGGTGTTATAAAAGTACTACGTCCATATCTTCGCAAAAAGTATTAGAGCAACTTGTGTTATAGTCAGAGGCAGAGGCAAATCTAGTGCAAAGGTTATGGGTTCACGTGAACCTAATAACTTTTGCATATATTTTATATTTGTACAAAAAACTCATTAAAGTATAAGAGTATTTAGCTTGGAACTCAGCGTTAGTTTAATTATCATGTATATTAACTTGAGATTATTATAGGAATTCAACAACAACAACAACAACGTTCTAGTAAAATTTCATTAGTGGGGTCTGGGGAGGATAGTGTATACACAGACCTTACCCTCTACCCCGAAGGAGTAGATAAGCTGTTTTTGAAAGACCCTCGGATCATTATAGTAATTTATAAATTTAAAATTCCGGATCCGTCTCTGATTATAGTCACATAGTTCCCTGTAAGTTAGTGAAACTTCTTCTGTCATTGGCTGAGCTAGAGGGGCGAAACCCCTTTCAAAGGAAAATCACACTCTATATAGAATAATTTTTTTTATGTATATAATAAATATTGGTGAAAATCCTGCCTCCGTCACTATTACTCTTTTGTGCAAAATCTTTTAGATAAATATATAGATATATAGCTGCAAGTGTAATTGATTACGCCGATAAGTAATGGAATATATCTTTGTACACAGAGACAGAAATGCCGTATGATTATATGAGTTCAATTGAACCCAATATTTTCGACATGTAAACAAAGATATACATGTAAAAACTTAAAAAGTATCTATTAAATTATGAACTCAGAAAATATTTATTACGTCATGATGATCCATCAATCCACATGGCTTTAAAAGTTAGGTGTCACAAGTCTCTATCATTTAAGAAGCACTAAAAAAAGCAAATATCAATGAACCAAATTGCATAACCTAATCTTTGCCAATTTCCACATATTATTCATATTCCCTTTTCCACTAAAACATATTCCCTTTTTATACTCACTTTTGACCCATGCAACTATACTCAATTGCTAATCCAATCTTCACACTTTCCTTTTAGTCCAAATATGTCACCATCTTCACATTGATTAGTTACCCAATTATTTTTCAAGTTGTATTTTTCCTTTAAGAATCTAACATTTGAATGGATACATAATTAGAATAATTATCCAATGGGTTGTTGAGGTACTAATTACAATCCTATTGACATAGATTAGGTATTAGATATATCATTATCATTATAACTTATAAGATGGTGAAGTAAGCACAAGCTCAAGTTATAAGACCCTAGTCAACAAACTAATTTGGTAGCTAACAGAATTATTTGATAATTTATCGTTAATCTGTCGCTAAATAGGAGTAACGATGGATGCTTTTGTTTAACTACGGAATTTATCATTCACTAATTCCTATTTTGTAGTAGTGAATTCAAGCTGACTTTTGACATGATTATTGTTCACTTTCTATCTCAATCGTCCATATCTTTAGTTACCAAGATCACTTAATTGTCTTTAATATTAGTCGAGCAGAATTTATGTAGTTGATTTGGACAATCCTTGAGTTAACATTTGATAAAAAAACATGTATATAAAATTGAAGTTGAGAAACAAAAAAGAACTGTGGAAGTTGTGCTTGTATATTAACTTCACGGTTATAAAGTTTGTAAATGAAAATACATAATTTTAAAATGAAAATTTACCAACATTTAACTTAAAATTCAAATAATAAAATTCAGCAGTAAATACTCGTAACAAAATTATTACTTACAAACATCCGAAATTTACTACTGTAAAAGGGTCAAAATATCTTGTTTTACTCTCTGATGTATATTAAGATCATTCATATATTTGCCGCTAACAAATCATTTGATATTTCTTCTTGACCATAACATAACTCCGGTCTGGACCCTAATCAAATTATAACATAAGGTAATTTGAAGGGCCCGTTTGGCTATAAATTTTTTTTCCACATTTTTCCGATTTTTTTTTCAAAATTAATGTTTGGCAATAATTTTTTTAATTTTCACTTGAAGATGAATTTAAGAATTTTTCAAAAATTTAAAAAACTCCAAAAAGTTATTTTTCAAAATTTTTCACTTCACAAAAATTCAAAAACAACCCAAAATTATATTCTTGTCCAAACACAACTCTAATTTTTAAATATCATTTTTACTTAATTTTTCTTTTTAATACTATATACAAAATTTTACAATTCTTATGTCCAAACGCTCACTTTATCAAATTACAGATGGTGAAATTAAGATGTTTCGTAAATATAGTCCCTCAGAATATGCCACGTCAACCCACCCCTGTCACTTTATCAAAACCCTAATCACCCCCCTCGCTTTCACCTCTATATATATTCCCACCTCTCCTCCATTTGTCCTCTCTTCCCCTCTTTCTCTTTCTCACCATTTCATCACTCCACAAAACACTGACACATAACAAAATATATGCAATATCTATCGATCATATCGAAATCTCAAAAATTTCCTAATTCAAAACCCTAGTTTTTTTTGCTATTTTCATCAAATCACATCCAAATTCTCGAAATTTTCTGTAATGTGATTAACGTTGATTGAAGCATTGTAAGTTTGAGTTTTTGTGTGTATCAATGGCGGAGCGGAGATTCGGAGTAGGTTACGCTTTAGCACCGAAGAAACAAGCGAGTTTCATACAAGCAACGCTCGTGAACCTCGCGAGCGAACGAGGAATCGATCTAATACGAATCGATATGGATAAGCCGTTAATCGAACAAGGACCGTTCGATTGCGTGCTTCACAAGTTATATGGTGAGGATTGGAGACTGCAATTGAAAGAGTTTTCTTTACAAAATCCTCAGGCGCTCATTATCGACTCGCCCGAGTCAATCGAGCAGTTACATAACAGAATCTCAATGCTGCAGGTAGCGACCGAGCTGGAAATTAAGTGCGAAACGGCTTCTTTTGGGATTCCTAAACAGACTGTAGTTTATGACGCGAAAATCGTGTCGGCGAGTTATTTGGAAAGTGAGGGATTGAAATTTCCTGTTATTGCGAAACCCTTAGTGGCTGATGGTAGTGCGAAATCACATAAGATGTTATTGGTGTTTAATAAAGACGGGTTAACTAAATTGAAACCGCCGATAGTGTTACAGGAGTTTGTGAATCACGGAGCTGTTATTTTTAAGGTGTATGTGGTTGGGGACTACGTGAAATGTGTGAAGAGGAAGTCCTTGCCCGACGTGACTGAGGAGAATTTAGGGAAATTGGAGAGTTACTTGTCATTTTCGCAGGTTTCGAATTTGAATACTTGCGAGAAAAATGATGATAAGTACTATAAGTTGATGAATTTGGATGATGCTGAATTGCCCCCATTGAGTTTTTTGACGGATATAGCTAGAGGGCTTAGACGAGCGACGAAATTGCATCTTTTTAACTTTGATTTGATTAGGGATAATAGAGTTGGTAATAGGTACCTTATTATTGACATTAACTATTTCCCTGGTTATGCCAAGATGCCGAATTACGAGAGTGTGATGACAGACTTTTTTTGGGATGTATTGAATCAGAACGACAAGGGTTTCGAGAGTTTACAAAAAGTTAGTTGTGAGAAGGAGGTTAGGATGTTGGTTGGGAATAAAGGGTATGGCGAGGATGAAGGGACATTACCTGTTTCGCCTCTTAAGAGAGAAGAAAAAGAGAACACTATTCAGGTCTAAGGACGTGAAGTGCACAAATCAAAGTTTCATGGCAAAGGGTGGCGAAGGGTCGATCGGAAGATTTGCTCAAGATATGGACTGTGTCGCGGGTTACTGTCAAAACTGCCGAAGTTTCTTTTAGGTAGGGAGTTATTAGTACAGCAGTGAATAAGTAGGTTCCTGATATGGCCTTTTTTTTAAGGCATTAGATGGTGTTCTTTGTTGAAACATGTACATTCTATCTTTGCAGTGGAGATAGGTACTTGCAGATACTCTTTTCTAGGAAAGTTTAGTTTTCTTAAAGGCAATTGTATTTCATTGGCGACTATTTCAATATGTGCCTTTAACTTTGATATCAATGAATTTTGCTGTATTCTCAATGGTTATCATTCTATATTTCCCTAATTTGTCTGTTTTACAGGTCAATCTTATTGCATGTGAATTTTGCATCCTAAATAATGACTGTCTTTCTGTTTATAAATTTAATGACGTAAGAGGAAATCTAGCTCGTTGGAGATTTCCTCTCTGGTGTTTATATGGATAACACTTCATTATACTGTCTTGTTCATGGGAGTTAAAATGAATTATGTCTGCAAGAATATTCCTTCTCTAGACCACAATCCAAAAAAAGCTGTAATATTCGTTAGCTTTTGTATCATAACAGTTAATCCATGTTAGTTGTCAGATTCTCATGTTATATTTGGGTATGGGAGGCAACTTGCTCATTCTTATCTATTTGTCAAGTTGCCATTGAAGGTTAGTCGAGACTTAGGATTCAAATCCCTGTGGAGGCAAAAACCACCAGGTGATTTCTTCCCTTTGCCAGTTGATTTCTTCCCATCTGCCTAAGCCTTGGTGAGCCGAGTTATCCAATACCTAGTGCTGGTGGGAGGATACCAGGTACCTGGTCGAATAGTCGAGGTGTGCAGATGGCGTGGGTGTCCACTGTCATCACGACATAAAAAGGTTGAGAATTATATTCTCTGGTAGTAAGGCTTGAGACACAGTATTTCTACCTTTCAATTTAATGGTTATTTATCTGGTTATCTTTTATTTCCATTCTTGCCGTAGAATTTTCCTTTTATGCTAGGTTTCTGTTCCTCTTGTGTGCTAGGGCTTCTCCTGCTTTTTGATACTTAAGCACTAAAGTTTTACAAATGTGAAGAAACAGGAAAAAGTTTGTCACTGCCTTTTGTTTTCTGTAATTTGTGCTTCACCTTTTTTGCCCCCGGAGAACTATTTTTCAAAGATCCATTTGATCTTGTTTGTCGGTCTGATTCTTGAACAAGATGAAGATTGATTAGAGAGCATGAGTGGATATACCAGGAGTTAGATTCCCCTGCATTTATTCTTGCATTGATGGCCGACTGACAACTTGCTTATGTTACTAATGATCTTTCAACTATCAGACTGTCAATCCCGTGTACTCTTGCTTTTATAACTCTTTTATGTGGATGGACTGGTTGAGTTGCCATTGATCCGTAGGAGCCATCTTGGGAAGGCAGGTTTTCTGCTCTTGTACAGTTTGCTTTGAATTTGGGCCGTATTCCCTGGATTTCCATTTAATTACTATAGCATTATTAATTGTATACTTGTCTTGTTCGTCTCCTTATCTCTATATAGAAATTCTTTGGAGAAATTAATGACCAACAAAAGGATGAATAGGAAACTGTCCGTCGTAGTTGTACTCCATCAAATTTTTAAGAGTAGATAATCCTCTGTGGATTTGCAAGCCTTAGCATTTATACACTCCTTTTCTCTGCTAATTTGCTTCCCCGGTGTATTCTATGCATTCATGGATTGCAAGATTGAAAAGCAGGTTTTGTAAAGGGAAAAAGAGATCACGAGTGTTACAATGGGTTCATTCTCCCACCTTATTTGTGGAGAATTTCACTTGTTATGGCTGAAAGAAATTATGTCTTCAAATTTCCTGATAAAAAAGAAATTATGTCTTCAAACCTAATTGAAAGATGCATATACGTCCTGTAACCTAGTTCTTTCTCTTATGTTTCTTTTGGTCCATGCAATCATTTATACCGAGAAAACAGATTTTGGTACTAGCACTTTCGAGTATACTCATCATTTTTGTTTGGTATAGTTTATTTTTCCTTTGGAGGATGGTGCATGTGTACACTCCTTTTTGTTTACTGTAGGGGATGTGTATTGACAGACTATATGATGCACAACATATGTATGAGATGTTAATGCTCAGAAGAAACTTACCACTAAAGAAAAGGACAACAAGGAAAAGAAATGAATTATGACTTGGGATTCTATTTGTCGTATCAATTTGTCTTTTATGATTCTAGTTACACTTAGTCTTTGATCAATGTATTCCCTTTCAGTTTCAGCTAAGAGGCTTGTTTTAGGTCATCGTTTGGATAAAAAACAGTCCTGTCTCGAAAAAGTAGCTTAAATTTATCATGCTGACTTATTATGCAAGTTTTAGCCTGAGTGATTTGATGTTTCTATATTTATTACTTTCTCCGTTTCAACTTATGTAGTTATGTGTCTTAATTGACTAGGCACGAACTTTAAGAAAGGTTGGAAAACTTTTGTATCTTGTGTCCTTAGTAAAGGTGTATGACATAACAAAAATACTAAATATAGAAACATGACATTCTTTTTGAAACAGACAAAAAAAGAAAGTAAAGAAAGTAAGACACATAAACTAAAATAGAGGGAGTACATATTAGGACGTGACCTAAAGAAGTAGGTTTTGGATTATGAGTACTTAACGCGACATTTTAGGGCTTCATATCTCTAATTTATGGACGTTGTTCCACTTGACATGCATAGCTTCTGTGATTTGTTGTTGCAAATAACATAAATGCTTTCCCTCTTCTTATTTGTTATCTAAAATAATTGCTTACAGCTTGATATAGATTGCATATATACGACTCTGTTGATGAGATAACGTTCATATTAAGTTGCATAATTGCGCCATATTGAACTGGCACAACTGCGCTTGCATGACTTGACAGGGGGAGGAAGATGGCTTTTTTAAATGAGTTGCATGGATAGAATTGGCAAAATCCTGGGTGCTTGGAAACTGTGAGATGTAATACTAGGAAAAAATTTCTAGCTTTAATAACAACCATGTCTATACTTTTGTTTTATGTACTTGCGTTGTTGCCAGTTAGATGGATCTTTCTGCATGCTTGTATCTCACATTTCACATGAGCATCTTGGTTATGCTCCTTTTAACTGCAATTTTTGTTTTCTGGAATGACGCAAAATATGCTTGGAAAGATTCTTACCAGGCAGGAGGGAGAGTTGCAGCTGATTTTGATCCTTGACTAGCCTAGCCTTAAGTGCTCTCACCGTCTAGATTCTTGGTTGATGAGGATCTGTGCTACCCTTGAATAGAAGAGAGAAAAGAGAAACAGATAGGAAGTAGGCTAGATCTTCATATCTAGAAGTGCTCAGGCCAGCTTTTCCATGAGGGAAAGCTCTCTACATATAGCGGTTTCTGAGAGGAGTCAGGGCTAGTGCATGTTTTCGTACTGTTCAGAATCTAAGCATGGCGATGCTATTCTTAGCGAAGGAAATATTAATCTTTGTCAAGATGTTTCCTTCTGGTTAGAAAAGAAAATGTCAACTTATATTTTTTGTTTTGGCTCTGAAAGGTAACTCTCATCTTTTGTGAGCCGAGGGACTATCGGAAACAACCTCTCTGCCTTCAAGGCGGGGGTAAGATCTGCGTACACACTACCCTCCCTAGACTCCACTTGTGGGATTTACTGGTTTTTTTTTGGGTGTTGTTGTTGTACTCTGAAAGGTAGTAATACATTCTCAATCATCAGAAAAGAAAGTGGTACAGCTACTTCTTTTCTTTCTTCTTCTTGCCTTTTATGTGGCTTCACTTTAAGTTTTCCATTTTCCTCGACAGGTCAAGTTCTAAATAGATTTGCCATGGTTTCACTTCCTAGGGGTTCCTTTTCTTTTTATCCTTTTGCTGTATATGAATTGATTCTTTTAGACTTCTCAGTGTTACCTGACTGCACCTCTTCATTTTATACACCTACTAAAATTATAAGAAGCAGGTAATAACAAGAAAGGAGGGAGACTTGTCTCAATGTATACAGTTAGGTTTTCAATTTGATGAATTAAATCAGATGTTCGGTCTTACAGGGGAAACATATAGTATGCAATGATGTGCTCTTTCCTTAATGGTAGAAATGATTTAAGGAGTTCAATCTTGAGCACCTTGACCAAATGTGTAATCGAAATCTATTTTAGACATAGTCAGTTTTATTAGCATTATAGAGAGGATCAGATTCATAACACTACATTGAGCTTATAGTATATCTTCGAACTCATTCAATTCCGTGGATCCACTGTCCTTTATTCCATTTTTCTTTCCTTCAGGACAAAAGGACATCTCCACTTGCATTGGTTACTTCTCAGCAGTCCTATGATGTCGCTCCTGGTGAAATTTTTTGTCAATTTCTTTTTGGGTAAAAAGTTTTCTGCTCTTCCTGAATATAAGTTATAAGCAGGACAGGCAAGATAAGTGAGATGCCCTGAGGTTTTGATACGGAGTATTTTGTTAAACTTTTGAAGGGCATCTAACTGGACAGTTTAAATAAGGTAACAGATTTGTGTCTTTGGGAAATAGTAGCTTGGCCTCAAAAGAGTAGCAATTACATCTGCATGCTATGTAAGGCCATTTTAGAGGACAAGGAGTGTGTCCCTTTATTAAGGACCTACACTTGAACTGGTGAAGGTGTTAAACGGTGGATTACTTGATGCTACTGGATTTCACCGCCTTCTATAATTGCCAACCCATTAATTGCTTACACCTGACTTTCCTGTTAGATACCGGTATAATGCTTGCTGGTTTGAACAGCTTCAGCGTACTAGATAGCTTGGGATTTTGGCTCTGTAACTTTAGTAACACTAGCCTTGGTAGAATTGACATTTTCAACACAGTAGAAGTGCATATTAATGCTTCTTATTGTGAAACTTGAAACAACTGCAATGTTCACCCATTCTATGCACTAATCTGCTTATCGTTGCTGCAGTGTAGTATTTTTGTTGTCATACAAGTTATTTGTCTGATTTTGGCTTTCTAATTTATGGACATCACACACCTATGCGTCTTCTAGTTTTTACCCGTGTGCTTGAGGCATCTAACAAACATTAGCAGAGTTTTGGTGAAAACATGAAATGGGGTTCAAGCCCCCCGTGTTTGGACATCTTCTTGAACCAGACTAGAAAGGAAAGTAAGACACAAACTAATATAGAGGGATTTACATATTAGGACATGGCCTAAAGTAGTGGATTATGAGCACTTAGCTCGACGTTTTAGGGCTTTTATCTTTAATTTATGGACGTTGTTTCAATTGACATGCATCGTTTCTCAATTTGTTAATGCAAATAACATAAAGGCATTCCCTCTTTTTTGGGCTATAACTAATAGTCAGTTATACTAAATGCTTTGAGCTTGATATGGATTGCCTATACATGCCTCTGTTGATGAGATAACCATATTAAGTTGCATAATTGCGCCATATCGAATTGGCACAACTCTACTAGCATGACTTGTCATGGGGGGGAGGGGGGGTTGGGGGAGGGGTGGAGATGGCTTTTTTAATAAGTTGCATGGATTGAATTGGCAAAATCCTGAGTGCTGCGAAAGTGTGAGATGTACTAGGAAAAAATCTAGCTTTATAAACAACCTTGTCTATACTTTTGTTTTATGTACTTATGCTGTTGCTAGTTAGATGGATCATTCTGCATGCTTGTATCTCACATTGCACATGAGCATCTTGGTTATGTACTCCTTTTAACTGCAACTTTGTTTTCTGGAATGACACAAAATGTGTGGAAAGATTCTTACCAGGAAGGAGGGAACAACAACAGAATTGCAGAATTGATTTTGCTCTTCTTGACTAGCCTAAAGAGTGGTCTCACTGTCTAGATTCTTAGTTGATGAGGATCTATACTATAAATAGAAGAGAGAAAAGAGAAACAGATAGGAAGTAGGCTAGATCGTCATATGTAGAAGTGCCCAGGCCAGCTTCTCGATGAGGGAAAGCTCTCTGCATATAGTGGTTTTTGAGAGGAGCCAGGACCTAGTGCAAGTTTTCGTACTCTAGGGAATCTAAGTATGAGCGACGCTATTCTTAGCAAAAGAAATGTTAATCTTTTCCAGATGTTTCCTTCTGATTAGAAAAGAAAATTTCAAGTAATAGTTTTTGTTTCGACTCTGAAAGGTAGTAGTTAATAGAACATACATTCTCAATCATCAGAAAAGAAAATGGTACTTCTTCTTGCCTTGTTTGTTGGCTTCCCTTCAAGTTTATCCATTTTCCTTGACAGGTGAGGTTCTAAATTGATTTCCATGGTTTCACTTCCTAGGGATTCCTTTTCTTTTTTTCTTTTCTCTGTATGGGAGAAATGATTTAAGGAGTTCAATCTTGAGCACCTTTACTAAATGTGTAATTGAAATGTTTTTTTAGATATAGTCTATAGTTGTATAGCATTATGGCGAGGCTCAGATTCACGACGCTACATTGACCTTATAGTATATCTTCGAACTCGTTCAATTCCGTAGATCCTCTGTCCTTTATTCCTTTTTTCTTTCAGGACAAAAGGACATTTCCACTTGCATTGGTCACTTCTCAGCTGTCCTATGATTTTGCTCCAGGTGAAATTTTGTTGTAATTTCTTTTTGGGTCAGATAAAGTTTTCTGCTCTTGAAGTCTAACTTATAAGTAGAACAGGAAGGATAAGTGAAATGCCGTGAGATTTTGATTCGGAATATTTCATTAAACTTTTGAAGGGCTTCAAACTGGATAACATTTTAGATAAGGTAACAGATTTGTGTCATTTGGAAATGGTAGCTTGGCTCAAGAGTATAGCAATTATGTCTACATGCTATATAAGGCCTTTTTAAGGACAAACAGTGTGTCCCTTAACTAAGGACCTATGGTTGAACTGGTGAAAGTGTTAACCGGTGGGGTTACTTGATGCCTCTGGATTTCACCGCCTTCTATAATGGCTAACTAATTTAATTGTTTACTCCTGACTTTCCTGTTAGATAGCGGTATAATTCTTGCTGGTTTGAACATCTTTAGCATACTAGATAGCTTGGGCTTTTGGCTCTGTAACTTAAGTAACAATAGCCTCGGTATGATTGGCATTTTCAACATAGTAGAAAGGCATGTTAATGTTTCGTATTGTGAAACTTGAAACAACCGCAATGTTTTCTCATACTAAGCACTAATCTGCTTGTCATTGCTACAGTATAGTATTTCTGTTGTCATGCATGTATTGTCTGATTTTGTCTGTCTAATTTGTGGACATTGTGCAGCTACGCGTCTTCTAGTTTTTTACGCGTAAAGGCATCTGATAAACATTAACAGAGAGTTTTGATGCAAATATGTATGTGGACATGGTGAGAGTAGCCAATGATGCTCAGCCCTTTGCGAAGCACCTGTGAAGCCAGGTTCGATAAGGTGTTCTGTTGCCTCACAGAGAAGCAGGTACACTCATTTACTGCTTAAATCTAAGGCCATATGCTGCAGGTCTAGTTGTTGTTTTATTTTTGGGCCAGTTTGCATGCACCTAGACTATTTATTTACCTCTTATATCGCACCAACTCAAGTATCGGCTAATATCCATCAAGGCTTAGGTCAGATGAAAAGAAATCATTTTTTGTCTCTGCTGCCATTTAAATTGTGGTCTCCCATGATATTCACTCCTTAGATTTACTCTAGGTTATACTCTGTGTTTTTGTATTAACTTAATTTTTGGCTTATGGTTCAAAGGTAACTTCTAAATTTTAGTTTTGCTCTCCCCCCCTTCACACCCCCCCCCCCCCCCCACACACACACACATTTCCGTGCGAAATAAAATATTTTCCCCAGGAAAATAATTGATCTTCTTTAGATAATTTTTTGGTGTTTGGGGAGAGTAGAAATATTTACCAATATTTGGCTGTCAAAATATTACATACCGTAAAAAAAGTTTTTCTAGCAAATATGGTACCTATTTCTATTCCTCTTTGAAAGACGTAAGCAAAATATAGGTGGGGGTGCTAGATAAAACAACAAAAGACCTAGTAAAATCCCACAAGTAAGGTATCTTGGGAAGGTTAGTGTGTACGCAGACCTTACCCCTACCCTGGGGAGGTAGAAAACACTCGGCTCGAGAAGAAGAATAGAAACAAGCAACTATCAACAACAAAGGCGGATGCTAGGTAGATAGTAAAATTATTATATGCTCTTTTCATTTCTTTCCATAGCAAGTTGGCAAAGACAAATTTGACCTTCACGGATTCAAGTTCTGAATTCTATTATTGCCCATCTGATTTGTATTTATTTAGTGGATTTTTAATACAGTTATTGGGTTCGAATGAATCCATAACTTTACCGTTCAATCATATCGATGGAAGTCTCCCACGTAATAAGTATGAGTTTAATTCTCGACATCCCTTTTCTCTTTGCCTTTCCAAATCCCCTATATAACAGAGTTTTGTTGTAAAAAAAAAAAAAGAAACTAAATTACGTGCGGCAAATTGCCTTCTCTTCTTTTCCCATCAATAAATTAACTTAATCAATTTGCAAAAAAAAAAAAAAAAAAAAAAAAAAAAGAGAAGACAAAATAAAGAAACAAAGCCGCCTAAAAATGTTGGAAAATAGTAATAAAACTAATGACATCATATCTGGTAATTAGTCAATGGGGGTGTTGAGAAGAAGCTGGTAAGACTTTCTGGGAATTCTTCTTTCTTTTCTTAGTTAATTTAAATTATTACAAGTATTTTGAAATGTAATAATAAAAACCATCAATTGGGAAATTTTAAGAAGGAAAAAAGAAATTGAAAACAAGAATCAAATAATTTTTGTTGGATTTTTCTACCAAACATGATTTCGAGTTGATTGTTGACTTGAAAGCAGACAAAATTAAACTATCAATTCTTGAAGAGAGTCGTATTCAATTTCTTCTATCTCTATCGTTCGAATAAGATATTAAAACTAAATGATACCCTAATGGAGAACTAGTGTTAGTATTATATCGTAATTAGTTATAGTCCATCTTTTTTTAAATCTTTCTTCAGTGTAAAAAAATTATACACCATTACATTTACCTTGAGTTAATCTGTCTTATTTTCAAAATTATAAATCTCACATTTTAATTGCATTTAGATAGTCTTTGGTTAACGATCATGTAAAAATACTTGATCATGTAAAAAAATATTTATACTGACGTGCATATAACTTAAACTCGAGAATATATCAGTGAAGCATAATAACAACGACAACAACAACCCAGTAAAATTCTATTAGTGGGGTCTGGGGAGGGTAGAGTGTATGCAGACCTTACCGGCTTACCTCTATTCCGGAGGGGTAAAGAGGCTGTTTCCGGGAGACTCTCGGCTCAGAAATAGATTCGTAACAACAGAAGAAACCAGAAAAAGTAATATCAGCAACGTGAGAGACAATAAATAAATGGAAAAGCAATAACACAAATACTATGCAAAAGTGTAAAATACAACATAAACCGCTAGTAGTCCTAGACAAAACACTTTCACACTAGCCGGTACCAAAGAGAAAAAACGTTCGACTACCCCTTAACCTACAACCTTAATGCTCGACCTCTACACTCCTTAACCTACAACCCTAATGCTCGACCTCTACACGTTTCCTATCAATGAAGCATAATAACTGGCTACGTAATTGATTGCCAATAGTATTGGAGTCCATATAAAGCTAATGGATAAGAGATAATTAGTTTAATCTTATTAGCTTATGAATATAAACTATTAGGAAACTAGAAATAATAGAGAGTCGTTGAAGCGGGAGATAGGGGTCTTCTATCATGTCATATTGGAGTATAAATTTTCTGAATAATTCAAAAATAAAAGTTGTAGACGAGTTTAATTAAGTTCCCTAAACTAGTCGCGTATAACCTATTTATATAATCAAGTCAATCGTCAATTAATTACGAGTAAATATCTATAATAAGAGTTAAGCGATATCACTGGTTAAACTGCATTTGTTAATGTAAGAAATTATATACTCATTCCGTTCACTTTTACTTGTCCCTTTTCACGCCTCTTAAAAAATAATAATTATAGTATATATTTTACCATATAACCCCTAATAATGATAGCATTTCAAAAGTCTTAGGAAATAATTTTGAAAATGAGTAATTAATGATCGGGGTAAAATAGGGAAAAAAAGATTGTCTTTCTCTTGATTTATTATAGTGAACAAGTAAAAGTAAAAATATATTTTTAATATAGTGGAGAAGCAAAAGTGAACGGAGGGAGTATAACTTAAATCCGTTGTACATTTATCTAAAATTAGAAAACTAATTACCTATTCATGAAAATAAGTACTAGTAACTTGTTGGAAGCCGCAACTGACTAATTAACTGATCAGCTTTAGTAAAAATCTGTCTGGTTGGTCATATTGTGAGGGAGTAGTTACAAATTCTATTTTGACGTGCATTAAAAGCAATTCATGGAAGAATAAAGATTTACAATAATATTTCTTTGAAAATCTAACTAACTTAAATCTTAGTTTATTTGAGAATATACGTAATAGATGAAGTAGAAATAGATTAGTACTTATGGAGTAGGTATTAAATACCATTGTGTAGCTAAGGTCCGGTTTTTTCCCGGATCTCGCATATAGTGAGAGCTTAGTGAACCGTACTGCTTTTTTGTAGCTAGGGTTATCTATCCACGAAAATAATTAAATCTACCTAGAATTATTTCTTTAATGAACATTTGATATCCGGCCGGTATCAATTGGTTCGACTAAACTAGATTCACGCTGCGTAAGATTAATTAAAAGGGAAGCGCTTCAACCATCATGATTATATCGTAGTGATTGGAACAATTTTAAATTTAAGCCAATAGTTGATTTATTAATTAACTGTGTGTCCTAGTAGAAGCGGAGTCAGAATTTCAAGTTTATGGGTTCGAGATTTTAATCGTTTGATGTTACTTGGTTCTAAATAAATAATTTGTACATATTCAATGAAAATTTTAAGATAAATACAAGGTTCGAACCAAAACTATCGGGTTCAGCCAAAACCGGTCCTGACACTCTAGCTCCACCCCTGATCCTAGTAATCAATAATAAATAAATATTATTCAATTGGAGTGCAATATTTGGATATCATCCCTGAGATAGGAAGTTTCCTGGAAAGTTGAAAATAAACAAGAATTTTCGAGAAGTTCCAAGATTGACTTTTGTTAGTGAAACCAAACCAGAGATTTGGGATTTGTCATTCAAATGTTTTCTTTTGCCATTTCCTTCACGCTATATGCTATTTTTAGTGTCTTTATCACAGTCTACTTGTAACTGAAGTGAATGGAGCTAATAAAAGAATGAAGAAGAATTAACCCAAATAGGCGTTCACCCAATCGCTTAAATTAAAAATAGGCAGTGAAAGTATCATATATGCATAATATTTATATTATATATGTATAATTGTATATAATCTATGTATATGACTATAAAAAGTAGACAATGAATATGACCGACTATTTATGTAAACATAAAAGAAGCCAAAAAAGAAGAAGAATAATTTTTAGCATATGTACCTTCTTCCCAACCCCCTATTGACAAATATATCACGTGACATCACTGTTGAATATTACATTTTTCCTTTCTTTCTTTCTTTCTTTTAGTTTTACACCCCTCGGTACATGCATTGAGGTCTAACTAAATCTACATTCGAACTTCAGTATATTATGCTGGAATATTTTTTGGATTTTGAACATTATTTTCGTTTAGATTTATCTTTACATGAAAGTGGCTAAATTTCGATTACTTTTGAAACTGTATTTTTTAATTACCACTTGTAAATCTGGCTATTTTTGAATTTTTACCTTAAAACGCTCCCTAACAAAGGCGTCCGACACCCCGACTAAATTCGGATTCGCGCTGGGAAGTCCCACTTGGGAGATAATGCATTCCCTAATAAAGGCGACTCTATACCCAAAACTCGAACCCGAGACCTCTGATTAATTTAAAATAAAAGAGTACTTACCGTTCCACCATATCACTTGTTGGTTACATTTTTTCTTTAATTTCAAAGAAAAGAAAAGACTACTTTACTGTCCCTATAGAAGATAATGACATAATTTAATTACATGGAGATAAGAAATCTAAATTCTCACTTCTTCCACAAAAGTCAAATACTAATTATTTAACTTGATGGGTAAAGAATTATAAGCAGGTAGGATTTGCCTACCTCCACCAAATAAAGGTGGAATTAGAAAAGAAAAATCAATAATCTTTCAATTAAATAGCTAGGAAATACATTATTCAAAAGATTGAGTATATCTTTAACATAGTTTGATGTATTTGTTGGAAAAGCCAATTAGAGATTTGACCTTTGCTGGTATTTAGGAAAATTGTTTAGTATGTAGTAAGTTACATTAAATTTGCGTATGTTGACTTAATTCTAACCTTACTACCAATATAGTCGCTAGAGTTTAACCAATATTTTAGCAGTTAAATACTAATCAGTGGAAGGAAATAATTTTTATCATGAGTTTAATTTTTATATACAGACATCGTAAAAGAATATTTATACCGTCACCTAAATAATAACTATAATTAATTGTTCATAAAGAGCAAGATTAGTGATACTGCCAGGAATGCAACACAAATTACTTGCTACAATAGCAAAATATATAAATGTAAAAATTATCTATACAAATGTGATGATCCGATGGGTCATCTTATATTTTAGAACCTAATTCTGTGTTTCGAAGCCTTAAATACCTCATTTTAGCCTTTCTTGATTTGCGTGCATGGTCCGGGTATTTTTCTGAAGGCTTATATGCTTAAAAAACTGATAAAAATAAGAATTTTGCCTTAAAAATTTATTTGGGTTGACTTCTGTCAATATTTTAAGTAAACGGATCCGGATCCGTATTTTGACGGTCCCGATGGGTCCGTATAGTAATTTGGGACTTGAGCGTATGCCTGAAATCGAATTCTGAGGTCCCTAACTCGAGATATTAATTCTTTATGAAAATTAAAAGTCTAAAGGTTTAATGATTTTTAAGAATTGACCGATGTTTGAAATTGTTGATACCGAGTCCGTATGTTTTGGGAGCCCGCTATAAGTCCATTATTATATTTACGATTTGTCTCTCTAATTTGGTGAGAAAGGGAGTTGGTTTGACGTGATTCGGACGTTCGGTTGTGAAAATAGAAGTTTTAAAGTTTTCTTGAAAATTTCATTTGATTTGGTGTCCGATTCATAGTTCTAGGTGTTATTTTGGTGTTTTGATCACGCGGGCGAGTTCGTATTAGGTTTTTGGACTTGTGTGCATATTCAGTTTGGAGCCCCAAGGGCTCGGATGGATTTCGGATAGGCTACGGAAGGTTTAAGACTTAGAAATCTGGTTTTTTTATGCTCAACTAGTTTTCTGGTGTTTTCTTCTTCGCATTCGCGAAGGTACTATCGCGAACGCGAAGAGTGAACTGGGTTGGGGGAGGTTTTGTTCTACGCGAATGCGAGGCCATGGCCATGAACGCGGAGCATTAGGGGGTCTGCTCTTCGCGAACGCGATCGGCAACACGCGGACACGTAGAGTTATTGCAGATGGGTTGGGATCAGTGGGTTCTTCCACGCGAACGCGAGCCAAGGCTCGCGAACGCGATAGCCAGAGGGCACAGTCCATCGCGAACGCGTGCAACCCTTCTCGAACGCGTAGGCCTTCTGGGCCGCTGTCTTTCGCGAACGTGACAGCCCCTTCGCGAACGCGACAGTCCCTTCGCGAACGCGAAGAAGGCCTGGCGCCAGAATGTTAGCTCTTTCATAGTTTGATGATTCCTGCTATTTGCTTAAAGTGACTTACTTGCACCTTTTAATTGTCAATTACTGGATTTGTCTCGCTGTATAGTATTACTTACGTAGATTCCTTTCTTGTACGAGGTTTCCCTCTCTGGTTCAGTTTGGTATTTATTGATCGTAAAAGTTTCCGCGGTTTGAATTATTAATTTGACTATGCATATTGAGTATTTGGTACTGATATAGTGAGATCGGGTTGCTCAATGCAAAATGTGGAATAAGGGTAAACTTTGTACTATACGGTCGGATCGGGTTGCACGCCGCAACCGGTGGAATAAGGGTGGATTGACATGGTGAAATAAGGGTGAATTATGATACTGATGTTTCTATAGGGTGGGATCGGGTTGCGTCGCAACATTTATATATTATCTTTGTTATTGGTGTTATTACGGTAAAATAAGGGAGGATTATGTATTGTACGGTGAGATCGGGTAGCGCCGCAACAACCTATGTATTTCCATTTCTTGAGCTGTGTTTAGTTTTTGATATTCTCATTTGAAATGCTAAGGATTGGTAATTCTGGACGACGCTAGTTTATTTCTTGAGGCTGTAGTTATTATTTTCAGTTGACTGCTTCATCCTGTTCCGTATTTCCATTTTTTGTCATTATTATATACTGCGTACAAGTTGTAGTGTAGGTGACCCGCCTTAGCCTCGTCACTACTTCGTCGAGGTTCGGCTCGGCACTTACAGAGTACATGGGGTCGGTTGTACTCATACTACACTCTGCACTTCTTGTGCAGATTTCGGAGCCGGTCCCAGCAGTGGTTATCAGTGAGCTCGAATTGGACAGCGTACAGAGACTTGAGGTACAACTGCTCAGCATCCGTAACTCATGGAGTTCCTTTCTCTCCCTTTTTTTAGTTGTGTATTTTCATTCGGACAACTCTATATTTATTTCAGACCCTTGTATGTATTATTCTAGTAGCTCGTGCACTTGTGATATCGGGTTCAGGGATTTGTAGTAGATGTTTGGCAGCTGCAGCTTCCACGTTTATACTTTAGATTATTTTGGTTATTTCAGTTCTTTCTCATTATTTAATTCAAACTGTAGAAAAAAAAGATAAAGTGTTCTAACGTTGGCTTGCCTAACAAGTGAAATGTTAGGCGCTATCATGATCCCGACAATAGAAATTTGAGGTCGTGACAACAAACTTGACTCTATGATATGTAAATCGCTCAATCTTTCCCTCTGTTATACCTTTCTCCAACATTCATATCTTTGTTATCAGCAATTCGTCCCATATTCATTTTTTCCATTAGTGGAACTCCAATATAAAACGAGTAGACTCTATGTGTGCAAATTCTTTAAAAAAAATCTAAATTTACACCTTAATATGTGGTTATAATTATATATTTTTAGTGCATTACTTACTCTATATTTAGGTGCTTTAATGCTAAACTACACTATATTTGTGTTTAATTGAGTTATTTTATGTGTAGGTATATTGGAGATAAAATTGTGAGCAAAACGAATACTTTGGAAGAAAAAGTGTAAACGAATCAGTAAGAAGGTGAGGCGAGCTTTGTAGCTCACGTTAGAGCATGTGATGCGAGGCATTTTGCTCGCCATAGAGCAGGCGCCGCAAGGGATATCGCGAGATGAGGCACGCTGGAGAGCTGGCACTGCGAGGCCTGAGGCGAGCTGGAGTGTGCGTTGGAGCTGGCACCGCACGGACTATAGTGAGGGCGTTCCGGATTTTAAAAGCCTATTTCATCTCCTTGTTGGGTTTGGACTTGGGCTATTTCATTTTGTTTTTTTTCCTACATATATAAATAGTTATTAAATACCATTTTGAGGGAGTTCAGTAACCAGAGGCAAGAATAGCATGTGTAACAACTTTTGAGGGGAAAGAATCATCGAGTTCAACATTCCTTCATCTTTTCTTTGTAATTTGATTATGCAAAATACTTGGGGAATTGTTACTACGAATATGAGTAGATAAACTTCTAATCTATGGTTTGATGGAAACAAATGAAGGATGATTTCTCCATTGCATTTAATATAAGTTCGCCATTTACTTTTCTCTACTTGTTCAACTATATTATTATTGTTATTGGTTGAAGGGCCCTCAATTGACTGTGCCTATTTAGTGTGTACTGCTCGAGAGAGAGTATGCATTTAGGTAGTTGTTAAACAACACCACTCCTAACGTATTTGAAAATTAATACAGAGGATTTAAAGGCAGGATTAGAGGTAACGAAATCTTGGTGCGATCATAGTGAAAAGTAAATTTGTGTCAGTTAGCATATTTCGAAAGAATACGTCTAGTAAATTATGGCAGTTGCTCGAGAGAGAGTTACACACTCAAAGTACTCACGATCGATAGAGAATACTTGGGTAAATTTATAGGAACCGTAGCCGGGAAGATTCCGACAATAGGGGAAATTAAAACCATAGACCTTTCTAATAAGGTCTACAATATTTGCTTTATTAGTAGTAAATTACAGCTTTTTTAATTACCTTGCTTTTATTTAGTAAACAACCAACTCATTATTCTATATTTCTAAAGGTTGATTATTTGGATTCTTACGAAACTAGTGGTTGTGATTAATAGGTTAATTCCTTATGAGATTCGACTCAGGACTTGTAAATCGGATTATATTTGCAACGACCGCTAGACCTCTTAGGAGGCATAGTTGGGCGTGATCAAATTTTGGCGCCGTTGTTGGGGAACTAACGATGTATTAATTAGGGCTAAAAGAATTGTTAGAATTCGTAGTTTATTCAGCTTTCTCGATTTGAAATTCATTATATTAACTCTAACGTTTGTAGTCTTGTGTGTTACATGTGCATGCCGAGAAACTTCTCAAGAACTGGTGAATTGTATGAAGCATTACCGGACCCCGAGAAAGCTTACAAGGCACTAAACTGAGTAAACAAGAAAGACAAACAACAACAGAACTCAACAGAATGAATCGAACTAGACATGGGTGACGAAATAGACAACATAAATAATGGAAATGACCCGAACAACCAGGGTGTGCTACATCTTGTGCTAGAAGCAGCCTTGTATGATTGGTTACAACCAACCGCTAAAAATTTGGCAACCGAAATTGTAGTCCCTCATATACAAGCAGAATCATTTCAAATCACAAACAACATGCTAGATTTGTTACAGAACAAGGGACTATTCTCGGGGTCTTACATTGAAGATCCTCAGCAGCATCTGAAAATTTTTTTGTCGATATGTGTCACGCAAAGGCAACCAAATGCGACACCGGAAGCAATAAGGTTGTTGTTGTTTCCATTCTCGGTGACGGGAAAAGCTTAGACTTGGATCAATTTTCTCCCCATAAACTCCATTATCACTTGGGAAGAATTAGTCAAACAGTTTTTGAACAAGTTCTACCCACCCAATGACTGCCAAGAAATTTGATGAGATATTGAGCTTTAGGCAGAAACCAGCTAAAACATTGCAAGAAACGTGATAGAGATTCAAAGGTGTGTTGGTTAATGTCCACATCATGGGATTCCAGATCAGATAGTGGGGCAAAGGTTCTATATAGGATTGGCAGACAACTTGAAGGCCAATGTGGATGCTTCAGCAGGTGGAGCGTTTTTGAGCAAATCATTCAGGGAATGCAAGGTCTTACTTGATAAAATGTCTCAAAACTCAGGATAGATGACAAAAGACTCTACAATCACTCTTGTAGTTCAGTCATTAGCTTTAGATCCAAACAACTCCATGGCTGAGAATATGGCTACAATAATGATGTAATTGAGTATCCTAACCAAAAAGATTGATGAGTCAGGCCAGAACTAGGTGCACATAGTTGACACGACAAATGGAGGATTATGCACACCATGCATTAATCAGCCATATGTGTGCTCGTGGAGTGCTGAAAGTGACAATCAGAACTTTCAAGAGAATATGCACTATGTGGGCAACTATGGAGGCTAGAGACAAAGCAGTCAGACTTGGGGATAGCAGAATCAACAATATAGCCACCACAACAGTAGTACAACAATAATAATAATCCTGGATCTACACGACCATAGGGTCAAGCTGTGCCTTATCAAAGGCAACAAGGGTACAATCAGCAGAATCAACAACTAGCTTATCAACAACCTCAACAACAACAGCTAGTACGACAAGATGATGGGTTGTTTGAAATTAAAGGAATGTTGCAACAACTCATTGGGTCCAGCGGAAAAATGGAAGAAAAATCAACCAGATGCAAGAAAAGGCACACCAGATGTATGAAAAGGTAATATCACACAACTCAGCTATCACGGGCATTGAAATTCAACTAGGGCAAATATCCATGGCCCTTAACAATTGTCCTCGAGGGACATCACCTGCGGACACATATGTTAACCCGAAAGAGCAGGGCCCAAAACAACTGATGGTTGTGAGTCTAAGAAATGGTAGAGATCTTGATCTAGAGCAAGAAATTGCTCGCAAAAGCTAACCAAATGAGATACTTGTGCCAATACCAATTGAGATAGATGAGTCAACTGAGCTAACATAAGTAAGAGTGCAGCCAGCCTAAGAGGAACTAAACAAAGAAAAAGAAGTTGCAAAGGAGACTGAGAAAGTGCAAAAGAAGGCATTAGAAAAAGTGCCTGAGCAGGATCTAACTCAAGTCACATGAAAGAAGCAACCTCCAACACCCTTCCCACAGAGACTGGCCAAATTTCAGAAGGATGAGCAGTATAAGAAATTCAAGGAGATGTTGAAGCAAATCCAGGTGAACATTCCATTGATTGACGCCTTGAGGGAGATGCATGGGTATGCAAAAATGATGAAGGACTTGATGTCTCGCAAGTTTGACTTTCAAGACTTGGCCATTGTTACACTAACTCAGACATGTAGTGCTATTGTGATGAGACCCATAACTGAGAAGTTGTCTGACCCAGGGAGTTTCACAATCCCATGTACAATAGGAAGCTATGATTTTGCTAAAGCATTGTGTGATTTGGGGGAGAGCATAAACTTGATGCCCTTGGATATATATAAAAGGTTAGGAATTGGAAGAGCAAGACCCACATCCATGTTACTATAGCTAGCTTACCGAACGATAAAGAGGCCATCAGGTATACTTGATGATATACTAATGCAGGTTGGAAAGTTTGTGTTTCTGGAAGATTTTGTCATTCTGGATAGCCGGGTTGACGAGGAGATTCCCATAATTTTGGGAAGGCCATTCTTGGCCACTAGGAGAGCTCTAATTGATTGTGAAACTGAGGAGCTAAAGATGAGACTGGACGATGAAGAGATAAAGTTCAATATGCAAAAGTCTATGCAGCGACCCAGTGAATTTACTAACTGCTCTCTGATAGAAGCTATGGATGTGATTTTGGAGGAGGAAGATGAGGCTCTGAATGCAAAAGACCCTCTAGCAGTCTACCTCACAAACTTAGAAGAGGTAGATGGTGAAGACTTGGCGGAGCGGGTTTTGGCCCTTGAAAGCCAAGGGTATTAGAAAAGAGAGCTCGAATTCGAGCCCTTACACTTAGAATAAAGAAAGACCCCTCTGGCTAAGCAATCAATTGAAGAGCCACCACAGTTGGAGCTAAAACCGTTACTGTCTCACCTCAGGTATGCTTTCTTGGGACCTAACTCAACTTTACCTATTATTATCTCATCTTGTTTGTTAGATGTGCAAGCATAACAGATTTTGTAGGTGTTAATGGAGTGCAAGACTGCAATTGGTTGGACCATTGTAGATGTGAGCACGTGATTTTTGCCTTACGAAAACTACTCCAAAATAAATAAAAAAATAAAATAAATTTCTTTTACTGTGTAATTTTTGAATTTGCGTGGTGTTAAATATTTGTTTTATGTCCGTAAATTTTTACTTTGTCATAATAAAATGAAAATTAAAATAAAATACATGTTGCATGCATATAGGATTTAATTATGTATTTGAAAGATAATTTAAATAAAATCACAAAAAATATGCATTCGTTCTATTTTTAAATATGTTACTGTGTGATTAATATTTTGACTATGTGTTAATAGTTGTTATAAAATAATTAATATTTTTGTGTAAGGTTAAAAATTATTTTATAATTTTTATTAGGATTTTTTAATGATAAATAATAAAATAAAATAAAATAAAATAAGTTGTAAAATAAAAATTGGACCTGGATTAAAATCCAGGCCCAAATCAAATTACCCCCCCCACAGCCCAATCCAAACAGCCTGTCCGGTCCAATTTATACGAGCCAAAACGACAGCGTTTGGTCGCACTTCATCAAAGACCGTTAGATTAAATCAATCCAACGGCGGAGATCTCACCCCATTACCCGTAGCCCTTTACCCGACCCTTTGACCCGATCCAGTCTGACCCCGAACTTCAACCAAACGACAACGTTTGGTTAAGTGGATTGATCTCAACCGTGCATCTTAATTGATCCAACGGATGAGATCAATCCACCCCACCCCTATATAAGGACCAAACTCCTACCCCGGCCCCTAACTTAACACCCCCCTCCTCTCACTGTTCATCATCGTTCCTAAACCAAACCCCTAACCCTAGCTGCCCTAGAATCCCACCGCCTGAAACCCGGCGGCATCAACACCGCCGGTCACCAAACTAACACCCTAGAACCCCCTGAACATCCTCTATCCAGATATGCTAGCCACTTGCTCGAATCTTCCTGAAGGTTCTCGAATCTTCATTTGAAGATTCGAGCCAAGCTTAGATCTAAACCAAACAACCCCTAGTTAACACCATAGTACCCCCTAGCATGCCTCGTTATGGATCTGATGTTTGTTTGGCTCGAATCATTTCCGAGCTTCTCGAATCTTCTTTTGAAGATTCGGACCAAACAAGAACAAACTTAGATCTGTTCTAAACTGACACCAAATGACCCCTAGGCTACCCTCACCCTTGTGTCATATTTGGTCCCCCTCGAATCTGACCAGAAATGGTTAAGTCCCAAATCGAACCTTCAAGAACCCTAGAAATACCAGACTTTTGGATTCTGTTCAAATTAAATAGAAGATTGAGGTTTAATCGACCTTAGTCGAAGTATTTTCAGTGGAAAATACTTCGACTAAGGTCTGTTTGATTTCAAACAAAGTCCAAATCCAAGTTGAGTTGAGTCCGGTTGAATTTGAAGGTTCAGAGGTAATTTTCTGTTTCTTATGTGTATTCTACGTGTATTCTATGTTCGTTTCATTAGTTTGTTTAAATTTTCATAATTTTCTAGTCAATTCTGTTATACTGTCTCCTACCCGTCTAATTGATTCCAAATGTGAATTGTTTATGTTGATTGTGATTATGTACGATGTGTGTAATCGACTCGATTAAGTTCGTCGATTAATTGTATTGTGAATCTTGTTTCTAAAAATGTTGATTGAAGCAACCTATTTCGGATGGATTATTTTGTTGTAATTAGTTGTTTCTTATTTGATAATCAGTTTGATTAATATTCATTAATTAAGTCATCTTTGTTCATAGTTCAATAAAATTCATCAAATAGGTGTTATGTATGTTGATTTCTGAACATTAAAGTTCAGGGCAGTGTCAAAAACTAACAATGCTCCTGCATTTGTTGCTCTTTGTTCAGTTTTTGAATTTCAGTTGAGATGTTCTGTTGAGTTTTATGTATTGTTAATATGTTTGTATGCAAGTTCAGTGTTCAATCTGAATTTAGCTCTTGTACATCAGCTATTGCATTTCCTTGTTTAGCATAATCTGTAAAGACAGAAGGTTTGTTTGATTCAGGGGTTGGTTATTTGCTGCTAAACATGTTAGTTCAGATAAATTTGTTAAGGTTTAGGCAGTTTGGTTTGGGGCTGTAATAACAGTAAAATTCAGGGGCATTTCTGGGATAAAACAGTAAGGGTAATATGATATAATAGTGGGCTGAAAATGGATTGTTAATGGCTTTTAATTTAATGGGATAATGGGAAACAAAGGGTAATGGGCTGCTTAAAATTAGGATAGGATCATTTAAATTATTCAAAAGCAGTTTTTAATGGAAACTTTTTGATTTTAAAAGGAGAAAAGGGTCCATCCAGCACTTAAAAAAGAAAGGGGCAGCCCTGTATAAATACAGGGAGTTGGACAGACCTTAAGGAGAGGAGATTGGGACAGAGAAAAAAATCAAATTTGAAGAGGAGAGCCTTTCAGAAGAAAAATAGGAAGAGAAAAATCTGATTTGAAAAGAAAAAGAAATCAGATTTTAACAGGAGCCTTTCAGGAAGAAAAAAAAGAGAGTGAGAGATTGAGAGAAAAATCAGATTTAAAGATCAGTTTTCAGAGAGATACATTTGAAAGAAACAGAAAAGAAACCAAAAGAGAATATTCGCACACACACACACACACAGTGAAGCTGAAACAGAAAAATAGAAAAGAAAAGAAAAATCCGAAACCTTGTTGTTCTTTTGGAATCTGTCCGAGTCTGTGTATTGATACTTTTTGGTTTTAAAATCTGAAATTCTTTAAGAAGCTTTGCTCTTGTGAATCTGGGTTTCTCGGGTTTTATTATTGCTCAAATCTGTGGAAGTACTGATATTCTACCAGTATTTTGTTACTGCTGCAACTGCTGAAATTTACTTCTTCTACCTTCATTTCCAGGTACTTATCTTCTAAATTCTATGTTGGAAAGAGATTCAGCATGACAAATCGATGAAGATTGAATTGCAACTCTATTTTTTCATTTACCTAAGTTGTTATTATAAATTTCAGTTTTGTTTCATGTCGCTTAATATAGTAGCATGCCTGACATGTTAATATTCAGTTAATCATTCTCTTTGAAATTCATATAAGTGTTGTAATAATATTATCTATTCTAGAATTTCATTAAAGTATATGATTGAATTGTCAAGGCAGGGAATAGGGCATGAATGTTGGCCATTATTTAAATTTTTTGGTGTTGTTAGCTAAGTGAAGAGTAATGTAGAAATATCAAGAAAACTACATTAGTAACATCTATTGTTAAATAAGGTTAAAATGGTGTTGGTGGTGTTTTTCATGTATAAAATAATAGATGTGTGTATAACCATTAGCGAAAGGTGATATGATGTAGCTTGTTACGATGTTTACGACATACAGTTAGGTTGCATGTAAGACAATTTTATTGAATTAGCTTGTATAATAATTCCTTTCTTATCAACTTGATGCCTATTCACCCTCACAAATAAATTAACCAAACAATTAGGCCAATTAGATCAAAAGCAAGTATATGAGAATAAAATGAGGTGTACAAGCATAAATTACAATAATTTATATCAATGGTAAGTAGAAATAGAATTTGCACTAAATAAAAATAAATAAAATTCTTGAAAAATATTTCTTCACTTTATGAATCATTTTTTAGTTTCATATGCAATTCATTCTTTGATAGATATATAATGTTGTATTTACCGAAAATAGTGTTAATCATATTTTTATTCTTTTCTTTGAATTTGAATAGTCTGGATAAATATAATTTATACGCGGGAATTATAATCGACGGGCAACATTTAATAAATTGTGAATTCTTTTCAAGAGTTCAAGGGTATCTTAAATGGATATTTCTCATGATATAATAAACAATTTGGGGAAAGTCCATTACATTATTAACAAAGATTTTGCGCAATCCGGGATGCGTTCGCGCACCCTGATTATATTTTTAAAAGCAAAAATTCGGATTATGCGTACGCGCAATTTCGAGTGAATATTTAATAAAAAAACGAATTTCTTTGGAAAATATTAAATTTATTTCATAAAACCCGAGATGTGCGGTTCACTATTTAAGAAAGACAAATATTCTTGATTCGACATAATTTCGAAAAAATCATTTTGTTTATATTATCAAGATTATCGTGTACACGTATGCGTGACACAATTCCGCATTTTTTTTAATTTATAACACGAATATACGTACGCGTGATTCGATTCAAAGAAGGGCCCTTAATCACAAGCAGTATAAAAGCGGTAGTAAAATCATGCAATAAAAACGTATTTAGTAAAAATCAAGATAATTAAGCCAATAACAAAAACAGTTGAGCGATCGTGCTAGAACCACGGAATTCGGAAATGCCTAACACCTTCTTCCGGATTAACAGAATTCCTTACTCAGGATTTTTGGTTCGCAGAATAATAAACAGAGTCATATTCTCCTCGATTCAGGGATTAAAACCGGTGACTTGGGACGCCCTAAAATTCCCAGGTGGCGACTCTGAAATAATTAAATAAATCCCGTTTCGACTGTCCTTCAATTGGAGAAAACTCCCCACGCGCCCCGCGGGCGCGGTAAAAAGGAGGTGCGACAGCTCTGGCGACTCTGCTGGGGATAAACATGTTACTGTAACCCAGAACCACTGGTTCAGGGTTTAAAGAATTCGAGCTTAAAATAACTGCGATAATTGGCTTCATTTACTATATGATTTTCAGCTGTTTATATGCTTAACATGCTAAATGTTTTTTTTACCGCTTTAATATTATTTGAATTGTGAATATATACAACTGCTACGAAACCCCCTTCTTTCTGAGTCTTCTGAATTTATGGTGTACACGTGCGCGTGACCCACCTTTCTGTTAAAGTCATACCAAATAAGACGGAGTTGGGACAAGTAACTAGGCCGGGTAGACTTTCGTGCTCCCGGTACGTTGCCCCCGCTTCGGCTCAAACTGTCCGTTTGGGTAAGCCAGGTTTAGAACAATCAACCTCAGGTTTTTGCCTAGAATAACTCAGCCATGAACCGGATCCCTAGTAGGAACGTCTATTTGCATCATGTACATTTGGCCTTGGAGACTCAACACAGGGGTTGGGTCTGTCTAGGACAGGTGAACCCGAAACAAAAAGACCATCCTGATGCATCCTACTTGCTACCTGTGCATTCATTTGCCTCGAACATGCTTGTTGACCAGCTTAAATGAAATCATGGTGAGAACCAAGGGATAAAATGGGTTGTTTTTTTTTAAAAAAAAAAAAATTCAAAAAAAAATAGTTTTAAATCTTGAAATAAAGGTTTTAATAAATAATTTTTTTTTAAAAATGATTTTTTTTAGTGTATATTTTCAAAATAAGTCTTGACTTTATTAAATTAAATTTCAGATACAAAATGAGCACCACGCAAAACCCCCCATCCACGAATACAGAAGAGTTTCTATGTCAGCTTCAAATGTGGTGGTATGATTTAGGCGAAGATGGTCAAAAATGGGTCGTCAAGCATTTGGGAAATCTCACGGATATTATGAAGGTTAAACCCCGTGATAATCTGATTGCGGTGTTAGTAACTTTTTGGGACCCTGTTCACAATGTCTTTCGTTTCTCTGACTTCGAGCTTACTCCTACATTAGAGGAGATAGCTGGCTATGCTGGTTTTGACGGAAGTCTAAGAAATCAAAGCCTGATATTCACAAAGGCTCCCTCGATACATCGATTCTTCGGTCTTCTGAACATCAACAGTCAAATCAGGAAAAGCAATGTCGTCAATGGATGTTGTTCCTTCAACTTTTTGTATTCAAGGTTCGGAAAGTCAGATGGGTTCGAAATTCATGAGAAAGGCCTTACTAACAAGCAAAACAAAGACACTTGGCAGATCCACCGTCGCTTTGCCTTCATGGTGTCTTTTCTAGGAATCATGATTTTTCCAAACAAAGAGCGAACAATTGATATTCGCACGGCAAAAGTTGTACAGGTCCTCACCACCAAAGAAAATCACACCTTTGTCCCCATCATTCTATCAGACATTTATCGGGCTTTGACTTTATGTAATCAGGAGCAAAAGTCTTTGAAGGATGCAAAATTTTGTTGCAAATGTGGGTGATTGAACATCTCCAACAACAGCCCAAGATCATACAGTATGGGCCAAACAATGATAATTGCATTGAGAGTTATGAGGAAAGAATAAAAAATTATCAGGCTCCAGAAGGAATAGAAGCATGGGTATCTCATCTAAGGGCTTTAACGGCAAATCAAATTGAATGGACTTTGGGATGGCTCCCGATGAGGGAAGTAATACACATGTCAACCTCAAATAGTTATCTACTACTATTGGGATTGAGAAGCATTCAGCCGTATGCGCCACTAAGAGTCCTAAGACAACTAGGGAGATATCAAGTAGTTCCTGATGATGAAGATTTGAGTATGCAAGTAATCGAATTACACCCAGAAGCCACTATCCCCGAGGCTCTACTTCAGCAGATGTGGAATGGATGTCGATACTTGAAAAGTGATACTCAAGTCCCAGACACTACAAAGGGTGAGATAAATCCTGGATATGCAAGATGGTTTGAAAAACGGTCTCGCGTGGATGATGTACAAGAACCTGAGCTAAGAAGGCCAACAAAAAGACCCCATGTTCAAAACTTCAATGATAAAATCCAAGAGCAGTTGATCTGGGGAGAAAAGGAAAAAAGGGTACAAAGCAACTATCCATGCCCTAAAAGAAAATCTGAGGAGCCTCAGTTTGGAGAAAGATCTGCAAGCACAAGAAGCTGAAGGCGAGAAGAAGAGTCTAGCTTGTGAGAATGAAAATCTTCATGCTCGATTCCAAAAAATGAAAAGAGTTTCTGAAACGCCAAAGAGGAGCTGGAAGGATCAAAAAACCATCGCCAATCTTTTTGAAAGAATGCAAGATTATGATTCCATTCTTGCAGAAAACGAAAGGGCGTTGAGCAAAGCAAAAGAAAAGATCCAACAATTAAACGAAGAAGCCAGATCTAATGAGGAACGCCAAGATAGGCAATCCGAAAAAGACAGGGCACAATTCAAGAAGGAAAAAGACCATTGGATGCGATCAGAAGACCAACTTTGTGCACAACTAGAAGAGGCAAGAAGATGCAACAGAGAACATCAACAAGCAGACCTCGACAGGGAAAGAGCGCAAGCAAGATTAGAGCAGGCCAGACTCCAAGCTCTATTAGAATTAGCTCTAGATCGGGAAAATCGTGTCAGAGATATAGCCACCACTCGTCAGCAGCAATTGCAGAACCAAGACCAACGTATCCAAGATTTCAGGGCACAAATCCACGACCTGGCGGTCTACACTTCTCAAAGTTACGTAAACTGTCAAGAAATGGATTATGAAAGGTTTACAGAACATGCACCCATTTTTGCCCTTCATCTAGCAATGGAGTTGGAAAGGATGTATCGTACGCTGGGAGGTCATCCAGGTCAAGCCCCACATTGAGCAAATAATCTATTAATTTACAACACAAGTGGAAAGTGGGGCACGTTGTGAGATGTTAAGAATTGTATCTTTTATTTTGATTTAAGTGTGTGTTTCAAGCCATTTTCTTACAAAGTTTTCAAATGTAATGTTTGCTCATCTTTGAATAATGAATAAAAGTGTTTGCCTCATGTCCGAACTACGCAAGGTCTGATTCATGTAAGGGCATGATACGTAGGCAATCTCTATAAGATTCGACCACCACGATAAAAGATATATATAATAAATAAAAGTGAATAACAATAAAAATTTCAAGAAAGCTGGGACGACACAAGCAGCTGAGCAAATGCATAATAGAAAGGGATTATTTGTTTAGGAGCATTGCATCTCAACGTGTGATTATATATGTGTTAAACTCTCAAAACTAACAAGTTTGTTTATTTTCAGAATTCAAGCAGTTAGTTTCTCTAAAGAGTATACTGGCATATTATCATTATCACACGAGATCAAAAGGACCACTACCCGAAAGTATGTCTATCCCAGATGTTGACATAGGTATGGAGCTAGAGGAGATGGATGTCGGGAAAATGAAAGAAGAGATGTTTAAACTCAAGCAGCAAATGGCTGAGATGTACCAAGCCTGGTCTACAGGACAGTTACCCCCGTCTTATTCAACTAACCCTGCTCCATCAATGACCCAAACTCGGGATAATATTACCACTGAATTATCCCCAAATTTCCCCATTTACCAGCACTACCGAGGCACCACCTCTCAGACACCGCAGTCTCCACCTCCGAAACCAGTTCCATACTTTCCTCCACCTATGACTCCTGTTTTCGTAGCACCTCCCCCTGCTACATTCCACAAATCTCCTAGTGAGACTACATTCCAGGCCCAAGACAACCAATATTACCCCCCGGATCCCACCCTCAAAGCCTCCGAAATTCATTCAACTGCTCCTCGTTTTGATCTCCCAACCGAAATTGACAAACCAGCCAAAAATGCTGAACAAAAAGAGATGTTCAGGAAGGTCAAGAGTCTAGAACAATCGTTCAGAGACATGCGAGGATTAGGTGGGCAAGTTAGTGTAGCATACAAAGATTTGTGCTTATTCCCCAATGTACAATTACCAGTCGGCTTCAAGATGCCCAAATTTGACCTATACAACGGGCACAGCGACCCAGTAGCCCACTTAAGGGGTTTCTGTAGCAAGATGCGAGGAGCTGGGGGAAAGGATGAATTATTGATGGCTTACTTCAGTCAAAGTTTAAGCGGATCAGCTTTGGAGTGGTATACACGCCAGGGCCATGGGAGATGGTACACCTGGGATGACCTGGCACAAGCATTCGCATACCATTTCCAATACAATCTGGAAATCATCCCAGATTGACTATCTTTGACAAAATTTGAGAAGAAACACAATGAAAGTTTCAGAGAATATGATTTCCGGTGGAGAGAACAGGCAGCACGAGTGGATCCTCCTATGAAGGAGAGTGAAATGGTAGACTACTTCCTCCAAGCCTTGGAACCAACTTACTATGCCCATCTGGTTTCAGCGGTTGGGAAATCATTCAACGAAGTGGTGAAGATGGGAGGTATGGTGGAAGAAGGCCTCAAGACAAATAAAATCATGAGCTGTTCAGCGATTAAGGCGACTACTCAAGCTATTCAAGGCGGGGTAGGAGGAATCGGAAGAAAGAAGAGGGAGGAAGCAGCAGTAGTTGATTCAGGAATTTGGTCGGGACCCAGAGGCTCACCGCTTTACTATAATCAACAACGACCTCGCCAATCAGCTTACCACCATGATTCATCCCAACACTACTATCACCCTTCAGAGCCTCATTTTTTCATTAACCATGCTCAAGCATACAATCAACCACCTGTTCACACCAATTGGCGTGCTCCTGCCACACCAAATACTTACCCACGAGCCTATCCCGGACCAGGTTTCAGGCCTAGGCCAACATTCAGGGGAGAAAGGGAACAGAAAAAGAAAACTTACACCCCATTGGGAGAGTCTTACACCAGTCTGTTCCACAGGCTGAGACAGCTAGACATGCTAAGACCAATACAATCCAAGCTACCCAATCCTCCTCCAAAGAATTTGGATTACACCATTAGCTGTGAGTATTGCTCCGGTGCACCAGGCCATGATACGGAGAAATGCTGGCATTTGAAAAATGCAATACAAGAGCTGATTGATACTAATAAAATCGAGGTTCAAACCCCCGAAACTCCCAATATCAATAGAAATCCAATGCCAGCCCATCAAGAGGCCAATATGATAGAAATCATACAAGCTGATGGGGAGACAAAGAAGCCGTCACAAACTTTCATGATGATCAAGTCTCATGAAGCCAAACCAGATAAGCAGTTAACAGAGGAGAAGCCGGTACCTAAGTAGAGCAGAAATGGCGATGAATCATCTGTGGTAGACAAGGAGGGATCATCGAGCAAAGTTGCCCCAAAACAAGAAAGGCCGAAAGTGATAGTACCAGGGGTTGCTAACAAACCCATTGTATTCGTGGAAGGAGCCCGTACAGATCGGGTCATCATCACACCTGTGACCCAGCTGCCAGTCATCAACAACAAAGCTATCCCATGGAACTATGAACGGGTAACTGTAATGTACAAGGGAAAAGAAGTCAAGGAAGAAGTGTGTGAGGTGCAAGGCTTGACTCGTTCGGGAAGATGTTTTACGCCCGAAGAGTTAAGAAAAACTAAAAATAATCCAACACCAATAAAGAGAGCTGTGACGGAAGAAGAGGCGGAAGAGTTTTTAAGAAAAATGAAACTCCATGATTATTCTGTTGTGGATCAATTAAAGAAGACGACCGCTCAAATTTCATTGTTGTCATTACTGATCCATTCAGAGGAGCACCTTCTGGCTTTGATGAAAATCCTGAACGAGGCTCATGTTCCTGTAAAGATCTCTGTAAATCATTTGGGAAGAATAGCCAACAGAATCTTTGAAGCAAATAGAATTACATTTTCTGATGATGAATTGCCTGTGGAAGGTACTGAGCACAACAGAGCTCTTTACCTCACCGTGAAATGTGAAAACTCCGTAGTAACCCGGGTATTGGTTGACAATGGGTCAAGTGCAAACATCTGCCCTCTCTCCACTTTAAGCAAATTAAAAATTAAAGAGGAGAGGATCCAGAAAAATAGTATTTGCGTACGGGGGTTTGACGGTGGAAGCAGAGATTCATATGGCGACATAGTGTTGGAACTAACAATAGGGCCAGTTGAATTCACAATGGAATTTCAAGTGTTGGACATAACTGTTTCTTACAACTTGTTGTTGGGTCGACCATGGATCCATGCTGCTAAAACAGTCCCGTCAACACTACATCAGGCTGTCAAGTTTGAATGGGATCATCAAGAAATAGTTGTGCATGGGGAAGAAAGTTTAAATGCTCACAGCAGTACCATTATACCGGTTGAGGGAACAGAAAATGACCAGGGACCATGGGTATACCAAGTATCCGACACAGTGTCGGTAGAGAAAATTCCAGAGGGGAAATACCTTCCGAATCCAAAGATATCCTCTGCATCAGTCATGGTAGCTTATGAAATGTTAAAGAATGGTTTTATACCCGACAAAGGTCTGGGCTTATCTTTGCAAGGAATTATACAACCAGTATCTCTCCCCAAGAACTGGGGAACATTTGGTTTGGGGTTCATACCCACTGTAAATGACGTGATAAAGGCCAGAAAGTTGAAACACAAGGCATGGGTTCTTCCAAAACCAGTCCCACATCTGTCAAAGTCTTTTGTCAAGACCGGTGCTAAACATTGCCCGATAACAACAATTCCTAAATCCCGGGTCAATCCTGAGGAAGAATTAATTGAAAGATTCGAGAAATTGGCTTAATAATTGGAAAGCCACTCCTCTCCCCATTCGAAAGGAGTCTTGGTAGTTTATTTTGATTTTCTTTCAAGTTTGTTTGGGTTACTTCAGGGTTGTAATCCCAAAGCTTATCTTACAGTTTGTTTGAAGTGTGCAAACCTTGTTATCTTTCATCATCCAATAAAAAGCAGTTTCCTTTTTATTATCATTCCTGATAGTTTTCTTTTCTTTTTCTTTTTTCTGTACAGTTCCTTTTACGCTGGCTCTAGTGATATGGCATGCATGAGGAGTCCTCAGCCCAGTCTTAAAAATCAATCTGGTTCCGAAGTAATAATTCAAGAAATATATTGTGATTATGAATCATAATATGATGAAGATGAGGTTTTTGAAGAGATTAGTAAAGAGTTAATTCACTTTGAGGAAAAAATCAAACCTAACTTGAGTGATACCGAAGACATCAATATAGGGGACACAAGTAATATCCGGGAAACTAAAATAAGTGACCATCTCGAACCAAAGATCCGAGAAGAGTTAATTAAAGCACTCATAGAATAAAATTCAAAGATGTTTTTGCATGGTCATATGACGACATGCCGGGCCTGAGCACTGATTTAGTAGTTCACAAATTGCCCACCGATCCAACGGTGCCTCCTCTCAAGCAGAGGCTGAGAAAATTCAAGCCTGATATGAGTGTGAGAATTAAGGAGGAAATCACCAAACAATTGGAAGCAAAGGTCATTCGAGTCACTCGATATCCTGTTTGGTTGGCTAATATCGTTCCTGTACCAAAAGAAAGACGGCAAAATTAGAGTATGCGTCGACTACCGCAATCTCAACAAAGCAAGTCCAAAGGATAATTTCCCATTACCCAATATATATATTTTGATCGACAATTGTGCCAAGCATGATATAGGATCTTTCGTGGATTGTTATGCCGGGTATCATCAAATTCTAATGGATGAAGAAGACGCAGAAAAAATGGCATTCATCACACCATGGGGAACTTATTGCTACCGGGTAATGCCATTCGGTTTAAAGAACGCCGGAGCAACCTATATGAGAGCAATGACCACAGTGTTTTATGATATGATACACAAGGAGATTGAGGTATATGTGGACGATGTGATCATAAAATCAAAGCATCAGGCCGACCACGTTGGGGATTTGAGGAAGTTCTTCTTAAGACTTCGCAGGTACAACCTCAAGCTTAACCCTGCCAAATGCGCATTTGGAGTTCCATCTGGAAAGTTGCTGGGATTCATAGTCAGTCGACGAGGCATCGAGCTAGACCCATCAAAAATCAAAGCCATCCAAGAATTGCCACCTCCCAGGAACAAAATTGAAGTAATGAGTTTGTTGGGAAGGTTAAATTACATCAGCAGGTTTATTGCTCAGCTCACAACAACTTGTGAGCCAATTTTCAAATTGTTGAAAAAGGATGCTGCGGTCAAATGGACCGATGAGTGTCAAGAAGCGTTCGATAAAATAAAAGGTTACTTGTCGAACCCACCCGTGTTGGTCCCGCAAGAGCCAAGAAGACCTTTGATTCTTTACTTAACAGTTTTGGAAAATTCATTTGGTTGCGTATTGGGGCAACATGACCTCACCGGCAGAAAGGAACAGGCCATCTACTACCTTAGCAAGAAATTCACAGCTTATGAGGTTAAGTATACTCATCTGGAAAAGACATGCTGTGCCCTAACATGGGTTGCTCAGAAGTTGAAACACTATTTGTCGTCCTACACTACTTACCTCATTTCGCGTTTGGATCCATTGAAATATATTTTTCAAAAGCCTATGCCAACGGGAAGACTTGCAAAGTGGTAAATTTTGCTCACAGAGTTTGACATCATCTATGTGACTCGGACTGCAATGAAAGCCCAAGCACTGGCCGATCATTTAGCCGAAAACCCGGTCGACGAGGAATATGAGCCGTTGAAAACTTATTTTCCTGATGAAGAAATAATGCATATCGACGAGGGGGAGCGAATTGAAAAACCTGGCTGGAAACTTTTCTTTGATGGAGCCGCTAACATGAAAGGAGTCGGGATAAGAGCTGTAATCATTTCTGAAACAGGGCATCACTATCCTGTTACGGCTCAATTGCGATTTTATTGCACCAATAATATGGCTGAATATAAAGCTTGCATTTTGGGGTTAAGGCTAGCCGCAGACATGGGTATCCGAGAAATCTTAGTCATGGGAGATTCAGATCTTTTGGTACATCAAATTCAAGGAGAATAGGAAACCCGAGACTTGAAGCTCATACCATACCGACAATGTCTACATGATCTTTGTCAGCGGTTTCAATCAGTGGAGTTCCAACATATTCCAAGAATCCATAATGAGGTTGCCGATGCATTGGCTACCCTGGCATCAATGTTGCATCATCCGGACAAAGCTTATGTAGATCCGATACATATTCAAGTCCACGATCAGCACACTTATTGCAATATGGTTGAAGAAGAATTTGATGGTGAACCATGGTTCCATGACATCAAGGAGTATATCAGGATGGGGATATATCCCACACAAGCCACATGAGATCAAAAGAGGACCATTAGGCGATTGGCAAATGGATTATTCTTAAGCGGAGGAGTTTTGTATAAAAGAACACCAGATTTTGGATTATTAAGATGCATAGATGCCAGGCAAGCTACAACTGTCATGTCTGAAGTACATTCGGGAGTTTGCGGACCCCACATGAGCGGATATGTGTTGGCAAAGAAAATCCTCCGAGCTGGTTACTATTGGCTTACCATGGAGCGAGATTGTATCAATTTTGTGCGCAAATGTCATCAATGCCAGATACACGGAGATTTGATTCATTCTCCACCATCCGAGTTACACACAATGTCGGCACCATGGCCCTTCGTTGCCTGGGGCATGGATGTGATTGGACCAATTGAGCCGGCAGCATCCAATGGGCACAGGTTCATTCTGGTAGCCATTGATTATTTTACCAAGTGGGTTGAGGCCAAGACATTCAAATCAGTGACCAAGAAAGTTGTGGTCGATTTTGTCCACTCAAATATCATATGTCGATTCGGAATCCCAAAGGTGATCATCACAGATAACGGTGCTAATCTTAACAGCAACTTAATGAAGGAAGTATGTCAATAGTTTAAGATTACACATCGCAACTCTACCCCATATCGGCCCAAGGCGAATGGAGCAGTAGAGGCAGCCAACAAAAACATAAAGAAGATACTTCGGAAAATGGTAGAAGGTTCAAAACAATGGCATGAAAAATTACCATTTGCGTTATTGGGATACCGCACTACTATTCGCACTTCAGTAGGAGCAACTCCTTATTTGTTGGTATATGGCACAGAAGCAGTAATTCCTGCAGAAGTTGAGATTCCTTCCCTTCGGATTATCGCCGAAGCAAAGATTGATGATGATGAGTGGGTCAAAACCCGTCTAGAACAGTTAAACTTGATTGATGAAAAACGATTGGCTGCAGTATGTCATGGTCAATTATATCAAAGAAGAATAGCAAGAGCATACAACAAAAAAGTGCGTCCATGGAAGTTCGAAGTGGGCCAACATGTGCTGAAACATATTCTTCCCCATCAGGTCGAGGCAAAAGGCAAATTTGCCCCGAATTGGCAAGGACCATTCATTGTGACCAGAATATTATCGAATGGTGCACTATGCTTAACAGATATTGAAGGCAAATGCATAGACATGGCGATCAATTCTGACGCGGTAAAGAGATATTATGCATAACTTTTTGAATGTTTGTATTTAGCATTATTTCGAAGATTGGAATGACAAAGGCAATTTATTCTGCTATCCAAACACTATACCATTTGCTTCCCCTTCGAGCCATATTTGTTTCTTTCTTACCCTCTCTTGAAATCAATGAAAATCAAATATGAAATATATATAAAAAAATCACTATTATTGAGTGAACTACGTTTGACCTGATTCCTCAAAGAAAGATACGTAGGCGCCTCACGGCTCGGTCATAGGGTGCACAATATACATAATGTGCACAAAAAGAAACATCAAGAGACCCCAATCAAGAAAACTGGGGCAGGAGTTGTATTGGAAATAAGAAAAAGATTCCAAGAGTTGTAATTTTAAACCCATACCAAAGCTATTTAGCTTTTAATACCTTTTCCATTTCCCACCACATACCAAAAAGACCTTTCGACCAATCTTAGAAAAATGCTGAGTCAAACAAATGAAGATGGTTCATAACGCTCTGGTACAAACAAGAAAAGAAAGTAAAAGGAGAGAGTCTTATTGGTGAAAACCTTCGCAGGCACCATAAGGCGAAAAAGAAGTAAGAAATGAACAAATGAGGAAGGTTTATTGGTGAAAACTCTTTGAGATAGTGCAAGTCCAACAGGAACGTAAAATGAAAAATAAAGTTGGATTACAAAAATTTTGGGAAAACCAAAAATGAGACAATTGAAAGGAGATTGATTAAAAGACTGGGTTGATTAATCCAAAATGCATACCCTGATCATTGGCTCCAGTGACTCCAATCAGATAAGTTTTATTCCTTCTCTGACAGTCATCCAAATTTGAATTTTTCTTTTCATTCTATAATTGTCGAAATCAGCGTATTTCGTCACTAATAATCTTACTTTTCTAAAGCTTTGAGATAAGTTTTATTCCAAACAAATAAGAAGGAGTGTCAAGGTATACTACCAAGATTCAAGGTTACATGATGCAAAATAAGGCCATGAAAGGCGGGAGATAAAAATAATAAGATATGGGAGGAAGAAAAATGAAATCAAAAGTGGATCAACAATGTCAGGAGAGACATATGATCACGGTTAAAAGGGTTTGAAGGAAAACATACAGAGGGGAATCCTATAGTCAAGGATCAATTACAAGGACAAAACGGTCTTTTTCAACCATTCCAAGGCAATAAAAAAGAGACGAAGAGAAGCCTCACCATCGGCAAGAATACCCCAGTTAACCACCCTGCTTTAAACTAACAAAGTTTTCTTTGATTTAAAACAGGGGCAAAAACAACATTTGTATCAGGCGTCCACCTGGAGAACGAGGACGAAGAATTGAAAAAGTCAGGCGTCCACCTGGAGAATGAGGATGAAAGCTAAAGAAATCAGGCGTCCACCTGGAGAATGAGGATGAGATTTGAAGATATCAGGCGTCCACCTGGAGAATGAGGATAAGAATTGAAAAAGTCAGGCGTCCACCTGGAGAATGAGGATGAGAATTGAGAAATCAGGCGTCCACCTGGAGAATGAGGATGAGAATTAAAGAAATCAGGCGTCCACCTGGAGAATGAGGATGAGAATTGAAGAAGTCAGGCGTCCACCTGGAGAATGAGGATGAGAATTAAAAAAATCAGGCGTCCACCTGGAGAATGAGGATGAGAATTGAAGAAATCAGGCGTCCACCTGGAGAATGAGGATGAAAAAAGAAGAAGTCAGGCGTCCACCTGGAGAATGAGGACAAAGAATTGAAGAAATCAGGCGTCCACCTGGAGAACGAGGATGAAAGCTAAAGAAATCAGTCGTCCACCTGGAGAATGAGGATGAGAATTGAAGAAATCAGGCGTCCACCTGGAGAATGAGGATAAGAATTGAAAAAGTCAGGCGTCCACCTGGAGAATGAGGATGAGAATTAAAAAAATCAGGCGTCCACCTGGAGAATGAGGATGAGAATTGAAGAAATCAGGCGTCCACCTGGAGAATGAGGATGAGAATTGAAGAAATCAGGCGTCCATTTGGAGAATGAGGATGAGAAAAAAAGAAGTCAGGTGTCCACCTGGAGAATGAAGACAAAGAATTGAAGAAATCAGGCGTCCACCTGGAGAACGAGGATGAAGAATTAAAAAATCAGGCGTCCACCTGGAGAATAAGGATGAGAATTGAAGAAATCAGGCGTCCACCTGGAGAATGAGGATGAGAAAAGAAGAAGTCAGGCGTCCACCTGGAGAATGAGGACAAAGAAAAGAAGAAGTCAGGCGTCCACCTGGAGAATGAGGACAAAGAATTGAAGAAATCAGGCGTCCACCTGGAGAACGAGGATGAAGAATTGAAAAAGTCAGGCGTCCACCTGGAGAATGAGGATAAGAAAAGAAAAAGTCAGGCGTCCACCTGGAGAATGAGGATGAGAATTAAAGAAGTCAGGCGTCCACCTGGAGAATGAGGACAAAGAATTGAAGAAATCAGGCGTCCACCTGGAGAACGAGGATGCAGAATTGAAAAAGTCAGGCGTCCACCTGGAGAATGAGGATGAGAATTAAAGAAGTCAGGCGTCCACCTGGAGAATGAGGACAAAGGAAAAAGAAGAAGTCAGGCGTCCACCTGGAGAATGAGGATAGGAATTGAAGAAGTCAGGCGTCCACCTGGAGAACGAGGACAAAGAATTAAGAGAAGTCAGGCGTCCACCTGGAGAATGATGATGAAGAAAGAAAAAAGAAGAAGTCAGGCGTCCACCTGGAGAATGAGGATAGGAATTGAAGAAATCAGGCGTCCACCTGGAGAATGAGGATGAAGAAAGAAAAGAAGAAGTCAGGCACCCACCTGGAGAACAAGGGAATACAATTGAAGTATTGAAGTCAAAAGCCCGCTCATATGAGAAAGGAGCACACTTAGAATCAATAAAGCAGAGGAATCCAACAAAATCCCCAGCAAGAAACAACAAGAGTCCCAAACAGATGAAGAAAATACGGGACACAATGAAAAGGAAAATGGAATAAGTCAAATGCCCAAGAATCACCAAGATATCAAGATAACAAGAAACGCAAGGGCTTGATCTAGATAAGATTTTTATAATTCATGTACCATAGTCTAGTTTAGCTTTTTTGTATTTCCTTTGAAGTAAGGTGTAATAAGGAGGTCAACAAGCAGTAAAAACAACACGAAGCAGCAGTAACATCACAGTCCCACGGTAGTCCCAGCTACCCAAAACTTCCCGAACTACATTGACCTGATTCCTTTATAGCCAAGGATATGTAGGAAACCTTTGAAGCAGAGGTTCGGTCAAATCTTTCAAAAAATGCTTCCCATGGAGTATTTGAACGGGCAAAAATCGCTCGTATCCGCTCACTTTATCTTTGCACGAAAACTCTTTGAGTTTCCGCACAAAGAGGGGCAGCTGTGAGCACGTGATTTTTGCCTTACGAAAACTACTCCAAAATAAATCAAAAAATAAAATAAATTTCTTTTACTGTGTAATTTTTGAATTTGCGTGGTGTTAAATATTTGTTTTATGTCCGTAAATTTTTACTTTGTCATAATAAAATGAAAATTAAAATAAAATACATGTTGCATGCATATAGGATTTAATTATGTATTTGAAAGATAATTTAAATAAAATCACAAAAAATATGCATTCGTTCTATTTTTAAATATGTTACTGTGTGATTAATGTTTTGACTATGTGTTAATAGTTGTTATAAAATAATTAATATTTTTGTGTAAGGTTAAAAATTGTTTTATAATTTTTATTAGGATTTTTTAATGATTAATAATAAAATAAAATAAAATAAAATAAGTTGTAAAATAAAAATTGGACCTGGATTAAAATCCAGGCCCAAATCAAATTACCCCCCCCCCACAGCCCAATCCAAACAGCCTGTCCGGTCCAATTTATACGAGCCAAAACGACAGCGTTTGGTCGCACTTCATCAAAGACCGTTAGATTAAATCAATCCAACGGCGGAGATCTCACCCCATTACCCGTAACCCTTTACCCGACCCTTTGACCCGATCCAGTCTGACCCCGAACTTCAACCAAACGACAATGTTTGGTTAAGTGGATTGATCTCAACCGTGCATCTTAATTGATCCAACGGATGAGATCAATCCACCCCACCCCTATATAAGGACCAAACTCCTACCCCGGCCCCTAACTTAACACCCCCTCCTCTCACTGTTCATCATCGTTCCCAAACCAAACCCCTAACCCTAGCCGCCCTAGAATCCCACCGCCTGAAACCCGGCGGCATCAACACCGTCGGTCACCAAACTAACACCCTAGAACCCCCTGAACATCCTCTATCCAGATATGCTAGCCACTTGGCTCGAATCTTCCTGAAGGTTCTCGAATCTTCATTTGAAGATTCGAGCCAAGCTTAGATCTAAACCAAACAACCCCTAGTTAACACCATAGTACCCCCTAGCATGCCTCGTTATGGATCTGATGTTTGTTTGGCTCGAATCATTTCCGAGCTTCTCGAATCTTCTTTTGAAGATTCGGACCAAACAAGAACAAACTCAGATCTGTTCTAAACTGACACCAAATGACCCCTAGGCTACCCTCACCCTTGTGTCGTATTTGGTCCCCCTCGAATCTGACCAGAAATGGTTAAGTCCCAAATCGAACCTTCAAGAACCCTAGAAATACCAGACTTTTGGATTCTGTTCAAATTAAATAGAAGATTGAGGTTTAATCGACCTTAGTCGAAGTATTTTCAGTGGAAAATACTTCGACTAAGGTCTGTTTGATTTCAAACAAAGTCCAAATCCAAGTTGAGTTGAGTCCGGTTGAATTTGAAGGTTCAGAGGTAATTTTCTGTTTCTTATGTGTATTCTACGTGTATTCTATGTTCGTTTCATTAGTTTTGTTTAAATTTTCATAATTTTCTAGTCAATTCTGTTATACTGTCTCCTACCCGTCTACTTGATTCCAAATGTGAATTGTTTCTGTTGATTGTGATTATGTACGATGTGTGTAATCGACTCGATTAAGTTTGTCGATTAGTTGTATTGTGAATCTTGTTTCTAAAAATGTTGATTAAAGCAACCTATTTCGGATGGATTATTTTGTTGTAATTAGTTGTTTCTTATTTGATAATCAGTTTGATTAATATTCATTAATTAAGTCATCTTTGTTCATAGTTCAATAAAATTCATCAAATAGGTGTTATGTATGTTGATTTCTGAACATTAAAGTTCAGGGCAGTGTCAAAAACTGACAATGCTCCTGCATTTGTTGCTCTTTGTTCAGTTTTTGAATTTCAGTTGAGATGTTCTGTTGAGTTTTGTGTATTGTTAATATGTTTGTATGCAAGTTCAGTGTTCAATCTGAATTTAGCTCTTGTACATCAGCTATTGCATTTCCTTGTTTAGCATAATCTGTAAAGACAGAAGGTTTGTTTGATTCAGGGGTTGGTTATTTGCTGCTAAACATGTTAGTTCAGATAAATTTGTTAAGGTTTAGGCAGTTTGGTTTGGGGCTGTAATAACAGTAAAATTCAGGGGCATTTCTGGGATAAAACAGTAAGGGTAATATGATATAATAGTGGGCTGAAAATGGATTGTTAATGGCTTTTAATTTAATGGGATAATGGGAAACAAAGGGTAATGGGCTGCTTAAAATCATGATAGGATCATTTAAATTATTCAAAAGCAGTTTTTAATGGAAACTTTTTGATTTTAAAAGGAGAAAAGGGTCCATCCAGCACTTAAAAAAGAAAGGGACAGCCCTGTATAAATACAGGGAGCTGGACAGACCTTAAGGAGAGGAGATTGGGACAGAGAAAAAATCAGATTTGAAGAGGAGAGCCTTTCAGAAGAAAAATAGGAAGAAGAAAAATGGAAGAAGAAAAATAGGAAGAGAAAAATCTGATTTGAAAAGAAAAAGAAATCAGATTTTAACAGGAGCCTTTCAGGAAGAAAAAAAAGAGAGTGAGAGATTGAGAGAAAAATCAGATTTAAAGATCAGTTTTCAGAGAGATACATTTGAAAGAAACAGAAAAGAAACCAAAAGAGAATATTCGCACACACACACACACACACACACAGTGAAGCTGAAACAGAAAAATAGAAAAGAAAAGAAAAATCCGAAACCTTGTTGTTCTTTTGGAATCTGTCCGAGTCTGTGTATTGATACTTTTTGGTATTAAAATCTGAAATTCTTTAAGAAGCTTTGCTCTTGTGAATCTGGGTTTCTCGGGTCTTATTATTGCTCAAATCTGTGGAAGTACTGATATTCTACCAGTATTTTGTTACTGCTGCAACTGCTGAAATTTACTTCTTCTACCTTCATTTCCAGGTACTTATCTTTTAAATTCTATGTTGGAAAGAGATTCATCATGACAAATCGATGAAGATTGAATTGCAATTCTATTTTTTCATTTACCTAAGTTGTTATTATAAATTTCAGTTTTGTTTCATGTCGCTTAATATAGTAGCATGCCTGACATGTTAATATTCAGTTAATCATTCTCTTTGAAATTCATATAAGTGTTGTAATAATATTATCTATTCTAGAATTTCATTAAAGTATATGATTGAATTGTCAAGGCAGGGAATAGAGCATGAATGTTGGCCATTATTTAAATTTTTTGGTGTTGTTAGCTAAGTGAAGAGTAATGTAGAAATATCAAGAAAACTACATTAGTAACATCTATTGTTAAATAAGGTTAAAATGGTGTTAGTGGTGTTTTTCATGTATAAAATAATAGATGTGTGTATAACCATTAGCGAAAGGTGATATGATGTAGCTTGTTACGATGTTTACGACATACAGTTAGGTTGCATGTAAGGCAATTTTATTGAATTAGCTTGTATAATAATTCCTTTCTTATCAACTTGATGCCTATTCACCCTCACAAATAAATTAACCAAACAATTAGGCCAATTAGATCAAAAGCAAGTATATGAGAATAAAATGAGGTGTACAAGCATAAATTACAATACTTTATATCAATGGTAAGTAGAAATAGAATTTGCACTAAATAAAAATAAATAAAATTCTTGGAAAATATTTCTTCCCTTTATGAATCATTTTTTAGTTTCATATGCAATTCATTCTTTGATAGATATATAATGTTGTATTTACCGAAAATAGTGTTAATCATATTTTTATTCTTTTCTTTGAATTTGAATAGTCTGGATAAATATAATTTATACGCGGGAATTATAATCGACGGGCAACATTTAATAAATTGTGAATTCTTTTCAAGAGTTCAAGGGTATCTTAAATGGATATTTCTCATGATATAATAAACAATTTGGGGAAAGTCCATAACATTATTAACAAAGATTTTGTGCAATCCGGGATGCGTTCGCGCACCCTAATTATATTTTTAAAAGCAAAATTCCGATTATGCGTACGCGCAATTTCGAGTGAATATTTAATAAAAAAACGAATTTCTTTGGAAAATATTAAATTTATTTCATAAAACCCGAGATGTGCGGTTCACTATTTAAGAAAGACGAATATTCTTGATTCGACATAATTTCGAAAAAATCATTTTGTTTATATTATCAAGATTATCGTGTACACGTATGCGTGACACAATTCCGCATTTTTTTTAAATTTATAACACGAATATACGTACGCGTGATTCGATTCAAAGAAGGGCCCTTAATCACAAGCAGTATAAAAGCGGTAGTAAAATCATGCAATAAAAACGTATTTAGTAAAAATCAAGATAATTAAGCCAATAACAAAAACAGTTGAGCGACCGTGCTAGAACCACGGAATTCGGAAATGCCTAACACCTTCTTCCGGATTAACAGAATTCCTTACTCAGGATTTCTGGTTCGCAGAATAATAAACACAGTCATATTCTCCTCGATTCAGGGATTAAAACCGGTGACTTGGGACGCCCTAAAATTCCCAGGTGGCGACTCTGAAATAATTAAATAAATCTCGTTTCGACTGTCCTTCAATTGGAGAAAACTCCCCACGCGCCCCGCGGGCGCGGTAAAAAGGAGGTGCGACAGTAGATATTAAGGGTATCAGCCTGGTATTTTGTATGCATAAGATTCTACTGGAAGATGGGCACAAACCTTCGAGAGAACATCAAATATGGCTAAACCCTAACATGAAAGAAGTGGTAAATAAAGAAGTGATCAAGTGGTTAGATACGTGAATCATCTTCCCCATCTCTGACAGTAACTGGGCTAGCCCAGCTCAGTGTGTACCAAAGAAGGGTGGAATGACTATAGTGCAAAACGAGAACAACGAGCTGATCTCAACTAGAACAGTCACGTGATGGCAAATTTGTATGGACTACAGAAAATTTAACAAGGCTACCAAATTTAACAAGGCTACCTGAAAAGACCATTTTCCATTATCATTCATTGATCAAATGCTAGACAGATTAGTGGGGAGGTCCCATTTTTGCTTCCTGGATGGATACTCGGGGTATAACCAGATATCTATTGCCCCCGAAGATAGAGAGAAAATGTTGTTCACCTGCCCTTATGTCATCTATGCCTTTCGGAGAATGTAGTTTGGCCTATGCAACGCACCCGCCACATTCCAAACGTGCATGATGGCCATCTTTACAGATATGGTAAAGAAAATAATGGAGGTTTTCATGGATGACTTCTCAGTGGTGGGGAAATCATTCGATAATTGCCTTATGAACTTAAAAAGAGTATTGAAGAGGTGTATGGAGACTAATCTAGTATTAAATTAGGAAAAGTACCATTTCGTGGTATAGGAAGGTATAGTCTTGGGGCACCTAGTGTCGAGTAAGGGCATTGAAGTGGATCGCGCAAAGGTTGATGTAATAAAAAAGTTGCCACTACCCACTTCCTCAAGGCAATAAGAAGTTTCCTGGGCCACGCCGGTTTCTATAGGAGATTTATAAAAGATTTTTCCAAAATTGCTAACCCATTGTGTGAATTGCTTGAAAATGATCACCCTTTTGTGTTTTCTGATGACTGAAAGGTAGCTTTTGAGGAATTGAAGAATAGACTGGTGTCTACACCTATCAGAGTTGCACTCGACTGGGAGAAACCATTTATGCTGATGTGTGATGCAAGCGACTATGCAGCGGGAGCAGTTCTTGGGCAGCGAAAGATAAAGTCATGCATCTAATCTACTATTCAAGTAGAACCTTGAGTGGTGCCCAACTAAATTACACAGTGACTGAAAAGGAGATGCTAGCAGTGGTGTTCATATTTGACAAATTCATGTCATAGTTGATAGGCTCGAAGGTAATTGTTTACCGACCATACTGCTCTCAGGTACTTAATTGAAAAGAAGGAGTCCAGGCCGCGTCTAAATCGATGTGTGCTATTGCTGCAAGAATTTGACTTGGAAATCCGTGACCGAAAGGGAATGAAGAACCAAGTGGCTGATCACTTTTCTAGGCTGGAAGGAGCAGAGAAGAAGGTGGAGGTGGAAGAGATTGCGGAGACTTTCTCGGATGAACAACTGTTGTCCACAAGCCTTGAGGTAGCGCCATGGTGTGCAGGCATTGCAAACTACCTAGCGAGTGGTATTGTCCCCTATGACCTTTCCTCTGTCCAAAGGAAAAAGTTCTTTCATGACTGTCGCATGTATTATTGGGATGAGCCTTATCTGTTCAGGATTTGTGTTGATAACATGATCCGGAGATGTATCCTTGAGATAGACCAATCTTTTACTTTGTAGGATTGTCACACATCCCCATATGGTGGCCATTTCGGGGGAGTAAGGACACCTACAAAAGTTTAGAGTCGGGCTTCTACTGGCCGATACTGTTCAAAGATGCACACCTCTGGGTGAAGGGTTGTGATGAATGCCAACAGACCGAGAATAATTTTTGCCGATATGAGATGCCTATGAACCTAATTCAGGAGGTAGAAGTGTTTGATGTATGGGGAATCGATTTCATGGGGCCTTTTGTCAGCTTATATGGCAACAAGTACATACTCGTAGCTATGGACTATGTGTCAAAATGGGTGGAGGCTGCAACTCTCCCTACAAATGATGCAAAGGGAGTCATTGGTTTCCTGAGAAAAAATGTCTTCACCCGATTTGGCACTCCAAGGGCAATAATCAATGATGGAGGTACTCACTTTTGCAACCGAGCTTTTGCAAAGTTGTTAGAAAAATATGGTATTCGCCACAAGGTTACCACCCCATATCATCCACAAATAAGTGGGTAAGTGGAAGTGTCAAATAAAGAAATCAAGAGTGTGTGTGACAAAAACCTTGAATGCTACAAGAACGGATTGGGCGAAAAAGTTAGATGATGCAGTCTGGGCCTATCGTACCACTTTTAAAACTCCAATTGGCATGTCTCCATATAAACTGGTATTTGGAAAAGCGTGTCATTTACCAATGGAGTTGGAGCATACAGATTTGTGAGCATTGAGGCAGCTGAATCTCGACATAAAAATAGCAGGTACAAGTAGAGTCAATGAGTTGCACGAGTTTGATGAGTTCTGTTACCATGCTTTTGAGAGTACAAGGCTATATAAGAAGAGAATGAAGATATTGAATGACAAAAATATTCTTGAACGAAATTTTAAACCTGAAGACGTGGTATTGCTATAAAATTCAAGATTGAAGTTGTTTCTGGGCAAGTTGAAGTCCAGATGGTCGGGACCATTCAGAGTAGTGCATGTGCTATCAAATGGAGATGCAGAAATTAAGTCCGAGGATGGGATAAATAGGTTTAGAGTCAATGAGTAAAGGTTGAAACACTACCTACGAATGAGTGACAAGAAAAGATAGAAAGATGTGATACAACTGAAGAACCTCAATATGTAAGTGAAGCATAATCCGGAAAGTCTGTGTCATGCCGCGATGTTAAATCAGGCGCTTCGTGGGAGGAAACCTATTGTAATGTTGTATTCGTCATGCCGTGACGTTAACCAAGGTGCTCGTTGGGAGACAACCCAATTGTAGTTTATTTTAGCGTAACTAGAATTTTTCTTTTTGGCTTAAGGCACTAACATATTTGCAGGCAGCACTAATGGACCGGGCAGGAAACCTCGCGGTGCCAGGTTCCTAGCGCACTTGGCCAGGCTACATGGCTCATGTCGCCAGGTATCCTACGCGCGTTGAAGCTCGCCTAGCGAGGGGTATAGCGAGGTGGATCTTGCGGAATCCCTCGCTCCACACGCCTCATAACTCGCGTTTGAGCTCGCCTCGCCAGGTATGTAACTCGCTAGAAGCCTCGTGTCGCTAGGTAAGTTTTTTTTTCTTTTATTTTCTTTTTGTTTTGTTTCTTTTAACTCCTCCTCTTATAAACCTAACTTAAAACACTGCCTCAAGCCTAAAAAAGAAAACACCCACGCCTAAAAACATCACTGCCCGCCCCAATTTCCCTCTCCTCCTCCCACATAAACCCCATTGAAGACAAGTATTCCTCCATCCCTTCACTCACTTGCAACATCAATTCAAGAGAAAGCGCTTCTCATAAATATCTAAGGTATGGTTTCTAACTCTTTACCTTGCCAATTTTCAAATTGTGTAAAGGCATGAAATCGGATAACTTTTAGGTTTGTTCTTTATAGTAACAATGTGTTTGTTTGTCCTACACCTATAAACCCCATAGGAATGGTATTATTGCTATGTGCAATAGTGGTAGCATTGAATTCCCAAGCCGATTTGGGAGGATGAGGAAATCCCTCATTCTTACAAGCACCTCCATATCACTAGTGTTTGCTAAGTGTTTGTCAAAATGCCTCAAAGACATTCTTTGTCCCCATTGGAGACCGAGTATCCAAGAGTGTAATACTAGTGCTATGTTACAGTGCACCACTTGGAATTTTAACTGTGGGGTGGCTCATTAGTAGCTCTGTACTTCAAAATTGTAGATGACATCTTTGTGTCATTTCTTGAATTTCATGCTAAAAGAACGAGGTGAAGTCTGAGTAGCCTCGAAAATTTTTGAACATCATGTGATGAACTCTTAAGTGTGGGGTTGCAAAACCATGTTTTGAAATGTTGCAATGCGACTAAATCTGACTAATGTTCACTTGTGTAGGTACGAACATGCCTCCAAAGAAGGATACTAGTAAAGGCAAGGTCAAAGCCACTGCTCCATCCAAGGCTAAGGCTCCCTTCACACCTCCACCGAAAAAGAGAAATGGAGGAGGGGGGAAGCCACATCAAGTCAGGTTGAAGGACGACAAGCAGTTGCAACTATAACAGCCACTCGTCCACAACCTCTGGGCCAACGAGAGTTTGGAATCAAGAGCATACCCCCACATGTTAAGGACTCATACAAGAGTTGTCGGTCGAGACATATACATCCGGAATCTGCTATTCATGAGCGTCGCCTACAAGCCAAGTACCAAGAAATATGGAGAGGTATTCATGAAAAGGGGTTAAGTTATGTGTTGAGAAACTTCAGAGATATCAATGTTAATCTTATTCGGGAGTTTTATGCCAGTTTTGATCCAAAGGATCCTGAGCAACTGGTGCCTATTCGGGGAATGTTGATCGATTTTTCAGTCTTGGCAATATGCAATTTCTTAGGTGCACCGGATGTTCCCCAGGAACCCTTGGACAATTTTATCACCCGTCCTACATATCGAGAGTTGAGACACACTCTTTGTGGTGTCAATTCTATGGCGACTTGGGTTCGGGACAAGAAAACCAATCGCCATAGGAAATTCCCTAAGAAACAAATGAAGTTAAAAGCATAAGTGTGGTTGAAATTGATTAGTACACGACTCCTACCATGCAACCATGACACTGTTATTAGCCGTGAAAGGACTTGCGTGTTATATTTCTTAATGACGGGCCAAAAGGTGAATGTGGGCCCTTTGATCTGCTACCAGATGACCCAAGTGAGAACTAGAAAGAAAGTTGATCAAGTGCCCTTTGCAAACATCTTGACTCAGTACTTGAGACAAGAAGAGGTGGAGGAGGAGAAAGCTTTCGATCACATCATTGCTCCGTCCCTACGACTAATAGACATCACAAGCGTTCGGGTTAAGGAGGAGAATGCCACGACTTCATTGACAGGGTCCGAGCGCAAGGCACACAATAACAACTTTATGGCCCATTTATATGGGATGATAGATTTGCAACTTTGGATCGGGGGACGGCCGACCACTATAGAGGAGAGGGCAATCTTGGAGGAGCTTTTACCGCTCAATGCTCATGCTCAACAACTAGTTGGGCTTGGTGATGGCTACCGACTCCCAAATGATGAAAATGTCAACACACCAGAGCAGTCTGAGGCCGAGCCAGAGCAGTCTGAGGATGATGATGATGATTAGGTGGATGAAGTACAAGATGAGGAGTGGAAAGCTGCAGATAGAGCCTTCGAAGATGAAGGCGATAACGAGGCTTGATCAGGGAGTTTTCACACCACATTACTCGTTTTTTTGTTTTGTTGTCAGTTTATGTATGCATTGAGGACATTGCATGAATTAAGGGTGGGGGTGGTAACTTGTAGATATTAGATACATTAATTACTTCTTGTTTTATGTTTTTAGTTAATATTTTAGTTAGTGTCGTCTTTGCTTAGAAAAAAAATTTGGACTCTTCCCGACGATGGATCTCCTAGACAGTTTTCTTGAGGAAATTAAGTCTAAAGAAAAAAAAAATTCTTTGTAGGTATTGTAGTAATTCCTCCTTGGTTTTTCTTTGTGCCACGGTTCTTTTTCAAGGGTTTTGGTTGAACCGGGTGCAGTTAGTTTTATTTTTTTGGAGTAGGAACCAATGTACTATGAATTGAATTGAAGCAATATCTCGTGACTTTATTATGCCTCGAGAATAGAAAGTACTCTGGTTGTGACGCTTAGGCTCAGTTTTTGACTCTAGTATAAGTACCTTAAATCGTATAATCTTAAATTTGCTTAACTGCTTTGACTAGAGTATCATGATAAAACCAATCTTGAGTAAGTTATGTGCCATGTGTGTGTGAGGTTTATGTGTATTCTGTATATTGCAGTTGATGTCTAGAACTTGCCCCGTGTGTTTGCAAAGCGAAATTGTAGTCTTGTTCGGTCTGGGAAGTGATATAGGCATTTCTTCATTGAGCCAGATATATATAGTTTATCCGCCTAAATGTTATGTTACGTAGTTAACCCCTTTGAGCATGTAATCCTGTTTCTTTGGCAACCACATTACAAGCCTTATCCCTTTGTTTGAATTAACCATTTATTTGAACCTTTTTGCCTCTCATGAACACTTGAATTATTATGAATTATGTAAAAGTTAAAGTGTGGGGTGGTGGTTCAGCTTTTGAGTGGATCAAATAAAATAAGGAGAAAGGGGCACTGTTCTGAAGGAAAAAAAATATAACTAAAGGCCACTTGAATTGAAAAAAAATGATAATAATGATAAAAAAATTGTATTGTATGAAAAAATATTTTTTGGTGGCGATGACTATTGATGTAATTGTGCTTAAAGAAGTATGGGGTAATATACACTGATGTGAAGGTGGAGTTTTGGTTTGACATAAGTATGGACTTGAGTGTTAAGGTATATGTATTAAAGTGCTTAGGGGGCGTAGTCACTCATATCCAAATGTATCCTACCCGACCCTCAACCTACATTACAATCAATTAAAGTCCTACTTGATCCTAGACTGAATGAACTCGATTAGTAGAATAATACACTACGATCAAGTCTATGGCGCATCTTTTGTGGAATATGAATGTTATTTCTGAGAATGAGTGAATTATTCCTATCTTGAGTTCCTACGTTCATAAAATTTATTGTGTGTGGAACTAATCTCTTTTGTTGTGTGACAGCACGTAATTCATGATGGAAAGGTAATGTCATTGACCTTTATGTTAGAGTAAGTGAGTGAGTTGTGAATAATACATGGTACTTGTGAGTCAAATCTTGAGTGGAAGATGTTACACCTTTGTGCTTAGTATATTTTAAAGATTCTTGGTGTGAAGAATTAGGAGAATTGCTTAAAAAGGTCGTGCCTATAAAGTGTAGTTTGATTGCTCGAGGACGAGCAACGTTTAAGTATTGGGTAGTGATGTGTGGCTATAATTATATATTTTTAGTACATTACATGCTCTATATTTAGGTGCTTTAATGCTAAACTATACTATATTTGTGTTTAATTGAGTTATTTTATGTGTAGGTACATTGGAGATGAAATTGTGAGCAAAACGAATACTTTGGAAGAAAAAGTGTAAACGAAGCAATAAGTTGGCGAGGCGAGCTTTGTAGCTCGCGTTAGAGCATGTGAGGCAAGGCATTTTTCTCGCCACAGAGCAGGCGCCGCAAGAGATATCGCGAGATGAGGCTTGCTAGAGAGTTGGCGTCGCGAGGCCTAAGGCGAGCTGGAGTGCGCGTTGGAGCTGGCGCCGCACGGTCTATAGCGAGGGCGTTACAGATTTTAAAAGCCTATTTCATCTCCTTGTTGGGTTTGGACTTGGGCTATTTCGTTTAGGTTTTTTCCCTTCATATATAAATAGTCATCAACCACCATTTTGAGGGAGTTCGGCGACCAGAAGCAAGAATAACACGTGTAACAACTTTTGGGAGAAAGAATCATCGAGTTCTACATTCCTTCATCTTTTCTTTGTAATTTGATTATCCAAAATACTTGAAAAATTGTTACTACGAATATGAGTAGCTAAACTTCTAATATAGAGTTTGATGGAACCTATTGAAGGATGATTTCTCCATTGCATTTAATATAAATTCGTCATTTACTTTTCTCCACTTGTTCAACTATATTATTATTGTTGTTGGTTGAAGGGCCCTCAATTGACTGTGCCTATTTAGTGTGTACTGCTCGAGAGAGAGAGAGTATGCATTTAGGTAGTTATTGAATAACACCGCTCCTAATGTATTTGAGAGATCAATACAGAGGGTTTAAAGGTGGGATTAGAGATAACGAAACCTTGGTGTGATCATAGTGAGCGGTAAATTAGTGTCTGCGACTGCTAGCGTAATTCGAGAGAATACGTCTAGTAAATTGTGGTAGTTGCTCGAGAGAGAGCTACACACTCAAAGTACTCACGATTGGTAGAGAATACTTGGGTGAATTTATAGGAACCGTAGCGGGGAAGATTCCGATAATAGGGGAAATCAAAACCCTAGACCTTTCTAATATTGTCTACAATATTTGCTTTGTTACTAGTAAAATTACAGCTTTTTAATTACCTTGCTTTTAGTTAATAAACAATCAATTCATTGTTCTATATTTCTGAAAGTTGATTATTTGGATTCTTACGAAACTAGTGGTTATGATTAATAGGTTAATTTCCTGTGGAATTCGACTCCAGACTTGTAAACTGAATTATATTTACAACGACCGCTAGACCTCTTAGGAAACATAGTTGGGCGTGCTCACTCCTTAACTTAATTTTGACTACGGTTCAAAGTTATCCTCAAGTTTGAGCTTTGTTAGAGGTCACGGGAAAATATAAAACGTTTTCCTAATGATATGAGTAATATTAAATTAAATGTCTAACGAGGACAAAATTACTCGATTTCGAATAGCACTGACACAAATTTACTGCTTTCCCTATAAGTAATTAGTTAATTGATCTTTTTGTTATGTTTAGACGTTGAATTGAACATACATTATATTTACACCAAATCATGTTAATTTATTATAGTTACGTAATTTAGTGAGGTAAAAATATATATTAATTAACCATCACTAAGTGCAAAAAATATATTTGCAAACATATAATATATATTTATTAATTTGGTGTCAATATTGGACGCATATAATTTTTTTTAAACAGCCATACTCAAGAGCAGTTTGAGTAAAAGAAGAATGTTAGGTGGTATCAGACATGGTCAGAAAAAAGACAAAATTGATGACAAATTCGATGATGATTTAATTCACAATAATATAATGTTTTTTTGAAAGCAGCCAATCTAATCATTTGACAACGAATTAGTGCTGAATAAATTGCATGTTTCTTCTGAAAGGGATTTGAATAGTTAATTTAATTTGTTGTGTGTTTTTTGTATACTTTTAATCTGCTGCACCTCGACCTTAAAATAATTTAATTTCTATTCACTAAAAGTAAAATTTAGTTTTTATATTATCAGTCTCATTTTTATATCACGAGTTCGAGCCGTGGAAATAATTTCTTGTAAAAATGTAGGGTAAGAACGTGTACGATAGACCCTATGATCCGGCCCTTCGCTAGACACCGCGCATAACGGGAGCTTAGTGCACCGAACCGCTCTTTTTATTCATGCCACGGCAACTATTACATCATGTTTTTATCTCGAATCATATAGATATATACATATAAACAACAACACTTCAAATGCACCTTCACTCGAACACATTTAACCGTTACTTTTTCTTAGTAAAGTATTATAACTAATTAATTGAAAATTAGATATAGTCCCAACGAGCAATACTCTCACAATCCCATTGTTGGTTGAATATCCTCCTATTCCTACTTTGTACTCTATGATATTCTAGAACTTTTCTAACTCAATGACCAACAATTAGATTATAAAAAAGGAAAAAAATGTTTAATTTTGTTTTACTGAATTAAGGATTTAACTTGTTTTATTTGAGTGAAAGTGGCCACAAGCCACTTGGTATACAAAACTTGTATTAGTTGATCATGGTAGTTAATTTTGATCACATTTTCGAGAAATGGTGACGAAGATATATATCACCTACATTACTATACATAAACCTAGAACTATCAGTGTAATTTATAGGTTACATATTCGAGTTGTAGACGAATTAATTAGCAACCATTAATGTTTGTATTAGGGTATATAGTAGAATGTCTACATCACACCTCTTGGGGTGCGGTTTTTTTCAAGACCCTGTATGAACGCGGATACCTTTTCCTTTTTATAAACTTGAAACTACCTACTTCTTATTTAATTATTTCATATTAAATATTCATGAACACTATAATCCACCCTTCTGCTGAAAAATGTCAAAAAGGTCTCTAGATGACTTCTTTTCCATTACTTGCCGTGTTGCTTGAAGCTCTCTCTTTGGATAATAATATCAAGAAATACTTTGACCTTGTGATTTAAAACTAATTATATTGGAACATAATTATATATATATTTTCCATGCAGTTATAAAAGCCATTACTATACTTGCTCGATATCTCAAAAACTTCTCCTAAGTATTATCTTTCATTTTTCCTAATTTTTCTTTTCTTTATTAAAAATAAGTATGGGAAGGTATCCTTGTTGCAAATTAGATGATAATGATTTGAAGAAAGGGCCATGGACAGAAGATGAAGATGAGAAATTGATTGATTATATAAAGAAATATGGTCACACAAATTGGCAATTAATTCCAAGAAAAGCAGGTTTAAAAAGATGTGGAAAGAGTTGCAGATTAAGGTGGAATAATTATCTTAGGCCTGATATTAAGAGAGGAGGATTTTCACATGAAGAAGAAGAAATTATCATTAATCTCCATTCTGTTCTTGGAAATAAGTAAGTGTCACAATACTCTTCTTTCTTCCTATCTGAAATCCAATTCCAAATAAATAAATAAATAAATAAATAAATAAATAATCTCACTTATTATGAATAGTTACGTGTAGATTATAATTATCTTTTAAATAATATGATGGTGTATAAAAATATTTACTCGATAATATTAAAATTTTTCAACAAAGAGATATTTTTATTAGATTTATTTAATTTTTGAAGGGCAAATCCATCTCCCATACCTGTAGTGTACTAGTATAGTCTACGGTAGTAAAATCAGAAATTTTACAAAGGGTGTATAAGGTTTAATAAATATATTTATAGAAAGTAATTTTAACCTATATACATAATATAATTTTCTATATACGCAGTATAATTTTTTGATGAATGGTGTTCAATTGAATACCCTTCACTGTATGTGGCTATGCCACTGATAGTCTAGTATTCCTATTCTTAGAGTTCTGTTACTACCTGCTGTTTCGTTTGCTTAGGCTATCTTATTTTTTTGGTTGTGGCTACTGCTTCTCTCTCCCATGGCTTCTTCACTATCGTACTATCGTATCTCTTTTTCAAAATTACTGTGATTTTGCTTTCTTTGAGCCAATGGTTTATCAAAAACAATAGAGATAAGGTCTGCGTACATACTACCCTCTCCATACCTCATTTATGAGATTACATTGGATATGTCGTTGTTTGTTGTTGTAAGGGCAAATCTATCGAATAGTTTCATATTTTGGAAAAAATATATGGATTTTTCATGTTATTACTACTGATTATGAACAATTACCCGCACATTATAGTTATCTTTTAGATGATACGACGATGTAATCGAAATTTACACCATCATTATGTAGTGTTAAACTCTAATTTGAAAATTTGTGGTTATTATTTGTAGGTGGTCAAGAATTGCAGCTCATCTTCCAGGAAGAACTGATAATGAAATCAAGAACTTCTATAACACACATTTAAAGAAAAAGCTTCTCAAATTAGGAATTGACCCCAACACACACAAACCAATATCTGATCTTAATTCCCTTCTAAAATTTTCTAATCAATTTAGCTCTAACTCCAACCATTTTGTTTCTTTAGCATCTACCCTTAGATTACAAGCACATTTTACTTTACTAGCCAAAATCCAACAACTTATAAACTCAAACTTATTTTCATCAATTCAAGGCAATATTTTAAGCAATCCAAATCCTCTATTATTTCATGAGAGCCTTAAATATGAGAGTGGTCAACCCCAATTCTTGGATTCCTCTCTAGAAAATTTCACTACAACAATTCCTTGTTTGGATAATACTAATTCACTTTCCAATGATTATTCTTATATTTCAAATTCTTCGGAAGTCCCGTCTGGGACATCTGATAAAATTGAAATGATACAAAGAAGATTAGCACAATCGTTCCTGTGCAATGATGACATGCAGAAATCGAGAAATAGTTCAAATAACTTTGAATTATGTCAAGCAAATGAATTGAATTCAAATGAAAATCAAGTTGAAGGAGTACTTGCAAGAGCTTCTACTCAAGGAAATTGCAACTTTAATCAAAATTTTATTCCCACATTTTCGGAATTAGATGATATTGCTGCATGGGAAATACCTCAGGATGATGAAGAAATTAATACCTTTTGGAATACTATTTTTCAATGATTTTCTTATCATGTCTAGACATCCCTAAATGTTTTGATATTTTAACTTCCTTTTTTTTCCCTTCTGTACAATGTTGTTAAAAATTCTTTTTTTTTTTCGTTTGTGTGGAGAGTATTATTTTGATCTGTAATTGTTGGAAACCTATCCATCAATATTATGTTGCCATGTATATACGTCTATGTTGGAACTGTTTTATTGGCTATTTTCATCTCATTTTCCCTAAATATTTGTAAAAATAAAGTGGAACTAATATTCATTGACGGTGTAAATAATTTTTACAACTTTCAGGTTACCTTACCTATTGTAACAAGTAGCTTGCCTTATTTCAGATCCCACTTTGTATGGAGGGTTACATGCAGATATATTTTGGATTTCTTAAGATTGATGTATACAAGTTAAACTCTTTTTATTCCTTATTCATGTAAATGACTATCATGAGGCTACTTTATTTATTGTAACATGTAATTTGCCTTAATTATTTCACTACAGATCCTACTTTTTATTGAGGGGTTACATGTATATATCTTTTAATTTGGGTTACCTAATAGTGTAAAAATTTTCACAAGGTTAGTGTATACAAATTAAACTCTTTTTATTCCTTATTCGTGTAAATGATGGATACTTAATAAGTTGGAAATAAAAAGAGAGTAGGGCTTGACTTTGTTGCTGCCGATGATACATACCAGGACCTTAATTCCCTTAATGGCGGAGCCAAAATTTGAAGTATATGAATTATGAATTTCCCGTCAAATATATTGCTAATTTTAGTTATTGAGTTTGCATTGAATATTTATTTTTAATGAATTTCCTAATACAAATACAAAATTTAATTTTGTCCGAACCTATACTTAATATTGTAGCTCCACCCTTGAACTAAATAAATTAAACTATATAAAGTCAGCACTGTCCCTTTCTTTCTTGAATCTGCAGTAGTAACTTGTTTGAAGCAACAACTGACTGATTATAATTTCCTTTACCTTTGGCCATCTATAGGATTTCGTCTTGTTTTAGTTTAATCTCGTTTGTTCATTATTATTATTATTTTTATTTTTTTTTTATTTTTTTGCCGTGGTTTCCGGGCGATCGCTTTGCGAACCCAACTAGCTGTACCCATCGGGTCCCGCTGTTTCAAGGCAGGTCCACCACGGTTAGTTCCACGGGGCCCTGGAGACGCGGCCGGTTTGTAATGCCTCCAGTGGCCCTGCTGGGGCTCGAACCGGCGACCTAAAGGACTTTGTCCTCAAGCCTTTACCAGTCGAGCTACCCCTCAGGGTTGTTCATTATTTGATCTCTTATTCTTTGGAGCAGTTAATTTGTGATGACCTTTTGGGTTATCACTTATTTTAGAAATAAATTTTGCATTCGGAGGCCTTAAAAACCTCTTTCTGTCTCACCTCGATTTGCGTGCACAGTCCGATAGCGTAGCTGGAAAGCCATTATATGAAAATCTGTGAAAAATGATGAATTTTGCCTTTAAAATGAGTTTAAGTTGACTTCGGTCAACATTTTGGGTAAACGAACCCGGACCCGTGATTTGATGGTCCCGGAGGGTCCGTAGAAAAATATGGGACTTCGGTGTATGCCCGAAATTGAATTCCGAAGTCCGAAGTCCGAAGCCCGAGAAATGAATTTTTGAAAGAAATTATTTTGCTGAATTAATTATGAAATAAAGAAAAGAATTTATGTTTGAAACCATTGGTATCGAGCCCGTATTTTGGTTTCGGAGCCCGGTACAGGTCTTATATATGATTTGAGTTAAGCCTGTGAAATTTTGTCAGAAACGAACTTGAAATGACGTGAATCAGACCTTATTTGAGAAAATTAGAAAATTTGATGTTCTTGAGTGATTTCATAATTTTTGATGCTAAATTCATAGTTGTTGATGTTGTTATGGTGATTTGAATGAACGAGCAAGTCCGTATGAAGTTTTTAGGTTGGTGTACATGTTTGATTTGGAGCCCCGAGGGCTCGGGTAAATTTTGGATAGGCCACAGAGTGGAATTTGGACTTAGAATATTGCAGATTTTAGCTGGTGTATTGCAGGCCTGCAGCTCACACATGCGAGCAATGTGCCGTAAATGCGAGAAGTGGCCTGGGCTGCCTTATTCGCAAATGTGAAGTAACTGTCGCAAATGCGACGGCAGTATCGCAAATGCTAAGAGGCCTGGATTCCTCAGGGTTCGCACATGTTCGCAAATGCGAAAGTAGCAGACTTTTGGGTTTACAATTGCGAACCCTGTTCGCAATTGCGACATCTGCAACCTGCAATTTTATAACTTAGCCGAAAATCTTTCATTTTTCACATTCTTTCAAAACCAAAACACTCTTGAGCGATTTTTCAAAGACAACTTCTCTTCCAAACCGATTGTAAGTCATTTCTAACTCGCTTTCTTCAATTTTTAACATCTTTTCACATGATTTCAACTCAAAATCAAAGGTTTTTATAGGGGAAATTGGATGTTTTGGGTAAAACCTAGGTTTTTCAAATTTTGGGGATTTGGACCTCTATTTGAGGTCCGATTTCAAAATAAATTATATATTTGGGTTCGTGGGGGAATGGGTAATCGGGTTTTGGTTCGAACCTCGGGTTTTAACCATGTGGGCTGGGGCCATTTTTTGACTTTTTGGGGAAAACTTTAGGAAACTTATTTTCATGCATTAGAACTTATTCATTTAGCATTTAATTAAGTAATTAAGTAACTTGTGGCTAGATACGAGCGAATTGGTGGTGGAATCAAGAAGTAAAGCGATAATTGATACTTGAATTGTGTTCGTGGTATCGAGGTAAGTGTTTGGTCTAACCTTGGCTTGAAGGATTACGAGTGTGTCCTATTTGCTATGTGTTATTTATTTAGTACGACGTATAGGCATGGTGACGATTATTTATACATTGGTGTCAAGCATGCCTGTGAGTCTTAAATTGAAATTGTTGTGTTCTTAATAAGTACTACGAATGCCTAAGTTGTTGATTTTCTGTGTTGGGCAAGAATTATGGTTATTCTCATGGAAGTTGCTTATGGTTGAGTACTGGTACTAGTCGAGGTTTCTTGTGAAGTTAAATGTTGGAACAAGTTTGGTTATAGCTGACTCCCTTGCCGAGACGTATTTACTTGTATAGTCGATTCCCTTGCCGGGATAGTGTTATTTTCTTATTATTCCCTTGCTGAGACTCTTTTAGTGATTGGTGTTGAATTGTATATAATGATATGGATCGGGTTGCGCGACGCAACAATATTATATTTGGATCGGGTTGCGCGACGCAACAATATTATATTTGGATCGGGTTGCACGCCGCAACAATATTATATTTGGATCGGGTTGCACGCCACAACAATGTTATATTTGGATCAGGTTGCACGCCGCAACAATATTATATTTGGATCGAGTTGCACGTGGCAACAGTGATAAATGATATGGATCGGGTTGCACGCCGCAACAATGTTTTCATGATTTGGGACGGGTTGCGCGCCACAACAATAATGATAGAAGTGGTTATTGACTGGCTACGATTTTCCTTATTCTTTCTGCTGCAAGTTTTAAATTGTTCCTTAAGCTTTTCTCTTGAGTTACTGTTGGTAAATGATCTTCCCCCTCCCCCTCCCCCTCCCCCGCACAACATGTTTCCCCCTCCCATCCTTAATTGCATATTTCTGTGTTGTTTTCCTCTGTATATTATATAACTGCATAGGTTTATTTGGTAGTCTAGTCCTAGCCTTGTCACTACTTCACCGAAGTTAGGTTAGGTACTTACCAATACATGAGGTCGGTTGTGCTGATACTACACTCTGCACTGTGTGCAGATCCCGGAGCAGCATCATTCAGATTTTAGCTTGGGTGGCTGCCTTCAGTCCAGTTGGAGATTCCGAGGTAGTCCTGCAGGCGTCCGCAGGCCCTGACGCCTCCCTCTGTCCTTTCATCTTGTTTCATATACTTATTTCAGAAATATTGTATTAGTTATCTTTCAGACCTTGTTTATAGTAAATTCTAGACTGTCTATGAAGCGTGACACCAGTTCTGAGTAGATTTTGCTTAAGATGTTGTATTGGGTATTTATTCTAATGGTTTGTCATTTCTTCCGTTTGCTTTAAATTTTCGTTGTTTACAACTGTTGACCCACACTTGTTAAAGAATTAAAAAATGAAAAAAAGAAGTAATTTGTGCGAACGGTCGGCTTGCCTAGCTTTCACTATTAGGCGCTATCACGACTCCCGAGGATGGAAATTCCGGGTCGTGACATAATTAATAGCTTCATACTTGACGTAAAAGCAATTCATGCAACTTATACATCTTTTTATTCTAATCATATTATTATTTATTTTATCCTTATTTAATGAGATAATTTATAGTCATACAAATATTTATAGCTTGTTTAGATCATAAGTTTCAAATACATTTTTTAAATTTTGTACACACTCAAATAACGCTTCATAAATTGGTCACTCAGCTTTATCTACTGTAACAATAAATCCATAAAATTATTTACATTAAAGTAACTAAAACTTATTCAGTATAAAGGTAAAATCACTAAACTTTACCATTATAACAGAAAAATAACAAAGTCATTACTTTTTATCATATTAAACTACTAACTGAAACGTTATCTATTATAATAATAATAATGTCACTAAGCTTTACCCACAACAACAACAAATCCAGTGTAATATCACATATGGAATTTGGGAAAGATAGTATATAAAGAAGCTGTTTTCGATAGACCCTCGACTCAGGAAATGTTGGGTGTGCGAACAAAGTCTCACATTGATAGCTAAAAAGATTGGGAGCCTACATATAAAGTATAGAGATATCTTAATAGCATGAGACCTTTTGGGGAAAACCATGCGGGTTTGATCCAAAGCGGACAATATCACAACATGTTAAGAGTGTCTTTGGACCAGTTTAGCCCAACAGGAAAGAACAAAGATAAAAACGGTAAAAAGCTCTAGGAAGAATAAAAAGAAAGGAATAACAAGAAACAACAACACCAATAAGCCATTCACAAAACCGAAGCAAAAGAAACAAGTAATAACAGAAATATAAGAATAAGACAATACAAGACTAACACTAAGTAGTGCACTAAAGCTATTGGTACGAACAAGGCAATCACTCGGCCGCCTAACCTTCTATCCTAATCCTCGACCTCCACACCTTCCTATATATCAAGGGTCATGTCATCGGTAAGCTGGAACATCGCCATGCCTTGCCTAATTACCTCTCCCCGACACGTCTTTGGCCAATATAATCAGAAACCTTATGCCTCCGGGATGAACACATAGGGTTCATCATCATTCATGAGTTCTTTCCAGGTCTCAAACATGGTAGCTGAACACATGGGGTTAGTGTTAAGGTAAGGTAAACTTGCTAATTGGTAATTAGTTGTTGAAGTTTGAGGATTAATGCTATTGAGATTAAGTATTTCAGGGATAATTAATCCACCTTAGCTTGAAAAGTCTCTGAATTATCTGGGATGAAATTATCGTTAGAATTTCCATTTGATGGCATGGAAAAATTCAAGATGCCATTCATATCATCTTGAATAGGATAATTATTTGGCATAAAAAGATTACTTGGAAATGAAGTAATATTATTGATGGTCTCTAATATAGTTTAATTTGAAACTGCAATTGTTGTAATCTTGCTAATTGAGGAAAATCAAGAAGATTGGTCCATGGATTAGTAGAATAATCCATGTTTAATGAAGGAGGAAGTTGAAGAGGATTAAATAGGCTGAAATTAGGAATTGGTTTGTGGATTTTTGGATCAATTCCTAATAGATTAAGTTTCTTACTTAGCTTAGTATTCCAATGATTCTTGATCTCATTATCAGTCCTTCCTGGAAGTTCGAAAGCTATATATTTTGGACCACCTGCAAATAATAAAAGTGAAAATATTCAATAAGCACAGTCAATTAACGCATGATCATTGAAATTTATTTCCTATAACATTCAAGTCACAAAATTATTCACGTTAAAATTAACTAAAATTTACTTAGTATAATAGTAAAATCACTAAACTTTACCGATTATGCTTGAACAAAGTAACAAAAACGTTATGTTTGTCATATTAAAGTACTAGCTGAAACTTTGTCCATTATAATGATAAAGTCACCAAGCTTTGCATAGAATAACGACAAAAACTACTAATCGAGCTGACTTTACTGATAATTATTGTACTGGATAAAGCTAAGACTTTACTGTTACAGTGGATATAGTTTGATTACTTGATTGTCACTGAGAATAGTTTTGTAACGTCATAACTCTTATAATCAGTAAATTTCAGTGATCACACGCGAAAAGTTGCGAAAATGGAATAAAAAGAAGAAGAAAATGAGTTATTGATAGAGAAAAAGTTTATATACTTGTTCCCAAGAGATGAATGGAGATTGATAATGAGATTATCTTCTTCTTGTGAGAAATTTCCACGTTTAATATCAGGTCTTAAGTAATTAATCCACCTTAATCTGCAACTTTTCCCACACCTATTATTATTATTAAGACCTGCTTTTTTTACACAAAATATTCCATTTTCCTACACCATGAATTTGCACATAATTCATTAGTATTTCATCTTCTTCTTTTGTCCATGCACCTTTATTCAAGCTTCGAATATTGTTAATTATTTATGTTATTTGCATGGGCAGGGAAGCAGCAAGGAAGCAACAGGTTTAAAAAGATTGATATATAAAAATTTTATGACCTTAAGTTGATTACGTCGAACTATACTAGTAATTAGCAACACGTACTAATCTTGTTATGATAACCTGAAAAATAAAGTAATAATTTGTTATAGTAAACTCAATTGCATTGATGGTATAAATTTTTTTAGACTACTAATGTATATAATATATAAAAAGAATGTATATTTTTAGCAGCTCTAAAAAATAATAATTGATAAATCCTTTTTATATATGTGTATTATATACAAGAATATATATATATATATATATATATATATATATATATATATATATTATACACTTTTCTACTAACGAATGCAATTAGAGAGTGTTTGGATTGACTTAAAAGTTAGTCAAACCAGCTTAAAATCACTTTTGGGCTTATTTGAGTGTTTGGATGGGCTATAAAAGTGCTTTTAAGCTACATACTTTTAAGCTAAAATACCCAAAACAAGCCGAAAGCAATAAGTTGGACAACTCCAACTTATTGTTTTTTGGCTTATAAGCTCATTATATTTGACCAAGTGATTTACCTTACTATCCCCTCTACCTATTCTAAACCCCAAAACTATCCTTCCCTTACTAATTAAAGTGTCACTTCTCATCACCATTTTCCAGTTTATTGTTGCTGCTACGTTCACCAAAATTAGTAACTTTTTTGAAGTGCTAAAAGGGAAGCCAACAATAGCTTTTTAAATAAATGTTTGATATACTCTGATATTTTGTAAATATTATTCTTTAGCTTTTTTTTGGTTCCATAACAATTAATTTTTTTTGTGTGGTTGAATCCTTCCTTTGTTTAATTGCTGAAACTGTTGGGAAAAAAATAATAATCCCACCCAGGAATAATATCCACGGCAAATAATAATAACACAAGAGAGTAACAATGACACCAAATATTTTTGCGGGGTAAAATACAATACCCGAGTGGAGATAGCTTCTTCATTCCAAGTCTTGATCTTAGTCTTTGAAAATCTTCAAACTTGAGAGCTTTTGTGAAGATAGCTGCAAGTTGATCATGAGACTTCACATATTTGAGCTTGACTTCCTTCTTGGCAATGCATTCTCTGATGAAGTGATACCTTGTATCTATATGCTTGCTTCGATCATGATACACTGGATTCTTCGCGAGTGCCTGTGCTGATTTGTTATCAATACAAATCTCTGTAGCTTCCATTCGTGGCAAATTGAGTTCCTTTAATAATCTCATTAGCCAAATAGCATGACAGGTACATGATGTTGCTGCTATATATTCGGCTTCACAAGTCGAGAGCGTAACAATGGACTGTTTCTTTGAACTCCAAGAAATAACAAAATCACCCAAGAAAAATCCAAAACCCGTTGTACTTTTTCTATCATCAATATCTCCTACATAATCACTATCACAAAATCCCACAAGGTTGAAATCATTAGAAGAAGAATAAAATAACCAAAAATCAATCGTACCTTTTAGGTAACGAAGAATTCTTCTAGTAACCTTCAAGTGAGTAAAGGTAGGAGCCTCCATGAATCGACTTACTACTCCAACTGCAAAAAGTATATCTGGCCTGGTACAATTCAAATACCTCAAACTTCCCACGAGACTTTTGAAGAATGTGAGATCCACTTTTTCTCCTTCATCAAACTTGGACAATTTTGTCCCACTTTCCATCGGTGTGTTCACGGGATTGCAATCGAGCATGTTGAATTTCTTCAATATCTCTTTTGTATAGCTTTCTTGAGAGATAAAAATTCCATCCTCCATCTGCTTCACTTCTAGGCCCAGGTAATATGACATGGGCCCTACATCTGTTATCTCAAACTCACGTGACATATCTTTCTTGAAAGCTTCAAACAAACTTGGGTTATTGCCCATGAAAATAAGATCATCAACATAAAGACAAACAAGTAAGATATCTCCATTAGTATGAACTTTAAGGTAAAAATCATATTCATGGAGACAACGAGTAAACCCATTGTCTTGAAAATACTTGTCGATGCAACTATTCCATGCTCGCGGGGTTTGCTTTAATCCATATAAAGCTTTTTTCAACCGCAACACTTTATCTTCATGGTTTTTGACCATGAAGCCCAATGGTTGTTCAACATAGACTTCTTCTTCAAGATAGCCATTCAAGAAGGCTGACTTGACATCTAGTTGATGAATCTTCCACTTCATTTGTGGCGCCAAAGAGATCAGCAAATGAATCATCTCCATGCGGGCAACATGTGCGTAGACTTCTTCATAGTCAATGCCTTGCCTTTGATTGTACCCTTTAGCCACAAGTCGTGTCTTGTATCTCTCTACATCTTCATCAACATTCTTCTTTGTCTTGTATACCCATTTCACTCCAATTGCTTGATGACCCTTGGGAAGAGTTGTTAACTCCCAAGTGTTGTTCTTCTCTATTGACTCAATCTCCTCCTCCATGGCTTGTCTCCACCTTTTATTTGTAACAGCTTTATCAAAGTTTATTGGTTCACTGTCAGGAAAGAGACAACATAAAAAATCAAAATTAGGAACTTCTTCTATGTCCTCATAGAGCTCTTGAATGCTCCTTGTCCTTTGCGGCTATTCATTTGAACCTTCTTGAGAAGAGGGAAATGCAATATTTGTTGGAGAAGGAGGTGGAGTTGTGTCCTGTACAGGTTCCACGGTCTCTGGTTCTTCTTCATCACCAAAGTATGGAAGAAAATAATATGAAGTTTCTTCCTCAGCTTCCCAATTCCATGCCAATTCTTCATTAAATTCAACATCACGACTTACCACCACCTTGCCGCTGATTGGGTTGTATAGCTTGTAGCATTTTGAACTCGTATCATAGTCAATAAACACATGCTTGACACTTCGATCGTCAAGCTTTGGTCTCCCTTGATGTGGCACATGAGCATAGGCTATGCTCCCAAAGATTCTCAGGTGCTTGACACTTGGCTTTCTTCCACTCCATGCTTCTTGAGGGGTTTGATCTCTAGCATTTCTTATTGGAGACCTGTTATTCAAATAAACTGCACAAGAAACAGCTTCGGCCCAAAATTCCTTGGGCATACTTTTAGCTTTCAACATACATCTAGCCATATTAAGAATCGTTCGATTCTTTCTCTCTGCAACACCATTTTGTTGAGGTGAATAAGGTACTGTTAGAGAGAGACGAATTCTATGAAGTTGACAGAAGTCATTAAATTCGTTTGAAGTGAATTCGCCTCCTCTATCGGACCTTAGAGCTTTAATTTCATAGTCACTTTATTTCTCCACAAGTACTTTGAAATTTTTAAAAGTAGCAAAAACTTTAAATTTTTGGTTCAAGAAATAAACCCAAGTCTTTCTACTAAAGTCATCAATGAAAAGCAGAAAGTATTTTCTTTTACCAAAAGAAGGTGGATTGATTGGTCCACACACATCAGTATGAACAAGCTGGAGCGGCTTAGTTGATATTGACATGGCCTCCTTTGGAAAACTCCTCCTTGCATGTTTTCCAAGAAGACAAGCTTCACACAATTGATTGGGATGGTTGATTGATGGTATCCCATGCACCATGTTCTTTTCTCCCATTGATTTGAGTGCTTCAAAATTCAAGTGCCCGAATCGCATGTTCCAACACCATAAATCATCTTGCACATTAGCCTTCAAACACTTTGCATCAATTATTTTAATATTCAGAGAAAACAATCTATTCTTTGTCATATGCACTTTAGCAATTAGAATTTCACTTGAATCTCTAAGCCAAATATGCATATTTTCATGTGGATGTCATATTCCTTTTCAAGAAGTTGGCCCAAGCCCAAAATATTACTTTTTAATTTTGGCACATAATAAACATCTTGAATTAATTTGTGGCTACCATCTTTACAGGAGATTAAAATTGTACCTATCCCTTCGATTTGAACCTTTGAGGTATCTCCAAAGGACACATTACCTCTCACTGTTTTATTAATCTCCACAAACTTCTCTTTGCATCCATACATATGATTGCTTGCTCCATTGTCCAAATACCACGAGCTGCAATAATCTCTGTCTTCTTCCTTGAGTGCCATCAACAACGTTGACTCATCTTCTTCTTTCTTGTCGTCAACAAGGTTAGCTTTTTCTTCAACATTGCTACGACATTTCCAAGAGTAATGGCCAAATTTTTGACAATTATAACACTCAATTTTTGATTTGTCATACCTTTGTCCATTATTTTCTTGGTAGTAGCCACGTCCTCTTCCTCCTCTTTGTCCACGACCACGACCTCTGAATGTTTGGTGGATTTTAACTTCATTGTTGAAGTTGTTACCATTACTTCTTCCTCTTCCATGACCGCCACGGCCTCGTCCTCGTCCGTTTCCTCGATAGCTTGTTTCACCTCCATAATCCTTGAAGGATGCCTGAGTTTTAAGAATTTCCTCCAATGGCACTTTTTTTCTCCTTTTGATCTTTTCTTCGTGGGCTTGTAAAGAACCTTCCAATTGCTCCACCATCATAGAGTCTAAATCTTTAGACTCCTCAATAGCACACACCACAAAATCAAATTCAGGTGTTAAAGTGCGAAGGTGTCACGACCCAATCCCCGAACCCGGTCGTGATGGCGCTTCTCGTGAAGACAAGGCCAGCCAAACCAAAACGGAACACCTCTTTTAAACAGTTAATCCTCATAAACAGTAATAACAAATAATATAATATTCATAAATTTGCGGAATTTAACGATAATAACAGTAGGAACCATCCCGACACAGCCCAAACCAAGGTGTCACAAGTCATGAGCTACTACAGAATCTGCTATAGGTCTAAAAAGCACAGAATCCGATACAACAGTCTGAAGAAAACATAAATGATAGAGGATAAGAGAGACAAGGGGTTGCGAACATTAACAACTACCTTGCCTAGCTTGGAAGGAATCAACGCTCAGGTGCGGACTCTGCTATACCTGAATCTGCACACACGGTGCAGAGAGTAATGTGAGTACTTCGACTTAGTGAGTAATAATTATAAATAATGGCTGAAAGTATGAAAACACGTAAAGGCACAAAGCAATTCCATATCAAGCAGTAAAATCACTTAAAGCAGTAAATCAGTGAAAAAATCAAATGATATTCCTTTTTAAAACAAGTAAAACAGGTAATTTAACAGGTAAATAACAAGTAGAAATCCGCCCCTCGGGCACAGTATCAATCGCTCAGCATAGTATCAGCCCCTCGGGCTCACTCTTAGTACAGTATCAGCCCCTCGGGCTTAGTATCAATCACTCGAAACAGTATCAACCCCTCGGTCTCACTCTCAGAATAGTATCAGTCCCTCGGGCTACCTCACAATCACTCATATCAGCCCCTCAGGCATAGCATTAATCACTCAGAACAATGGGTACCCGCGCTCACTGTGGGTGTGCAGACTCCGGAGGGGCTCCTTACGGCCCAAGCGCTATATCAAGCCACCTCATGGTATCATCACTCAGCATATCCTCACATCACTCAAGCCACCGCATGGCATAAATAATATCTCAGGCCCTCGGCCTCATATCACTCAGCATATCCTCACATATGGCCCTCGGCCTCTCTTAGTCCAGAAATCATCATAAGCCCCTTGGGCATTAGTAAAACAGTAGTTCTCAGCCCAAAACATGATGTAGAAATATCATTTAAGTTTCAAATCTGAGTAAAAATGGCTGAGTTTGTAAAATAGTAGATATCAATAGGACTGAGTTCAAATAATAAGTCAAGCAGTGAGGAAACAGTGATAAAACCCCCGAGGGGTTCAAATAGTTAGCACGAAACCCAAATATGGCAATCAGCCCAAAACATGATGATAACAAATGAATTTCAGTCAAATATTCGGTAAACTCATCAATCGGGAAGGACCAAGTCACAATCCCTAGTAGTGAAAGACCCCACGCTCAACATCCATTGCGTATCTTGCCTCAATATAGTACTACGATGTGCAATCCGGGGTTTCAAACCCTCAGGATATCATTTACAACCATTACTCACCTCGAACAGGCTAATTCTCTAGCTCGCGATGACTTTGCCCCTCGAATTGGCCTCCACGAATCTATCCAAAATCAGAACAAATACGTCACAATATGCTAAGGGAACAAAGCTCAAGCGAAAACATTCGAAAAAATATCAAAAATCCCGAAATTAGCAAAACTCGAGCCCCGGGCCCACGTCTCTGAATCGGGTAAAATTTACATTTTCAGAATCCTAATACCCTCACGAGTCTAACCATACCAAAATTATCCAATTCCGGTACCATTTGGTCCTTCAAATCATCATTTTACATTTTTGAAAGGTTTCACAACTTTCTTCCCAAATTCCATCTCAAATCATGAATTAAATGATGAATTCAGTGATAGATTCATGTATTCTAGCCAAATCTGAGTTAAAATCACTTACCCCAATGAATTTCTTGAAAAACCTTCGAAAAATCGCCAAAATCCGAGCTCTCTAGGTTAAAATATTAAATAAAACCCAAAACCTCGTATTTATAGGTACCCCTCAGATTTCAGCTATCGCGGGCCGCACCAAATTGACCGCGGTCCGCACAAGCCAGTGCGGTCCGCGCAAAAACGACCGCTGCCGCACATGCCTTCCTCTGTAGTGACAAACTTTAGTATTTTGGCCATAACTTTATCTACATATGTCCAAATTGCAATATCTTTACCTTTCTGGAAACTAGACACGAAGGACTACAACTTTCGTGTTTGAATTACCTCCATATTCCTTGTAAATCAAAAGATATGAGCTTCCGAAGTAGGACCTGCGGGAAGGTTCTTCACCGCGGCCGCGCCCACTTTTGTGCGGTCCGCGCGACGCCTACCGCGGCCGCGCCCGCTTTTGTGCGGTCTGCACAGCACTCACCGCGGGCGCACTCATTTTTGTGCGGACCGCGTGAGTGTGTTCCGGGGCCTGCAACCCCTGTAGACCTGCTACAACTATGATTTTTGCACTAAAACATCCCGGAACCTACCCGAAACTCCCGGAACTTCAAACCAATGTTACCAACATATCCCATGACATTGTTCAAACTTGCTCAAAACTTCAGAACGCTCACAACAACATCTAATCACCAATTTATCATAGGATTCAAGCATAAGAACTCAAAGAACTCTTAAATTATGCTTTCGATCAAAAGGTCTATCAAATCTCGTCCGAATGGCCTGAAATTTTGCACACACATCCCAAATAACACAATGAAGCTACTGCAACTCTTGGAATTCCATTCCGACCCCTATATCAAAATCTCACCTATCAACCGGAATTTGCCAAAATATCAATTTCGCTAATTCAAGCCTAAATCTTCTCTACAATTCCAAAACCCATTCCAATCGCGCTCCTAAGTCACAAATCACCTACCGAAGCTAACCGAACCATCGTAACTCACTTCCGAGCCTTCTAACACATAAGTCAACATCTGGTTGACCCTTTTCCAATTTAAGCCTTCTTAAAAGAGTCTAAGTGTCTCATTTCTTACCAAATCCTCTCCGAACTTGAACTAATCAACCCGATCACATAAAACATGGATAATGAAGCGTAAAGAAGCTGAAATGGGGGAAACAGAGCGGTAACTCTTGAGACAACTGGCCGGGTCGTCACATCCTCCCCAACTTAAACAAACGTTCGTCCTCGAGAATCAACTCTCTAAGCCCATCCACATTGGGTACACAAATCTGGCCCTGCATCCTCAACACACCATCATCCACGATGGTCACATCTCTGGCGTCATCATGCTGAACTCTGTCCTTAAGGACAAGCAAATGCGGATCATCATACTGGTGCTCTCTGATACGATCATATAAGGAAGACCGAGAAACCACACATGCCAACACTCGACTGGGCTCCGAAATATCCAATCTCATGAACCGATTAGCCAAGGCCTGAACATCAACTGCAAGGGGTCTCTCCCCAACTGGAATATATGCCAAACTCCCCATGCTCACTGCCTTTCGGCTCAACGCATCGGCCACCACATTGGTCTTTCCCGGATGGTGCAATATAGTGATATCATAGTCCTTAAGCAATTCCAACCATCTCCGCTGCCTCAAATTAAGGTCCTTTTGCTTGAACAAATGTTAAAGAATGCGATGATCAGTGAAAACCTCACAAGATATGCCATATAAGTAATGTCTCCAAATCTTCAATGCATGAACTATAGCAGCCAACTCCAAATCATGAACAGGGTAGTTCTTATCATGGGGCTTCAACTGACGAGAAGCATAAGCAATAACTCTACCCTCCTACATCAATACACAACCAATCTCAACTCTCGAAGCATCACAATACATGGTATATGAACCCGAAGCTGATGGCAAAATCAATACTGGAGTTGCGGTCAAAACTGTCTTGAGATTCTGAAAGCTCTCCTCACACTCGTCCGACCATACAAATGGAGCACTCTTCTGAGTCAACTTGGTCAAGGGCGATGTAATGGATGAAAATTCCTGAACAAACCGACGATAATAGCCTGCTAACCCAAGAAAGCTACGAATCTCTGTGGTTGGGGACGATCTGGGCCAACTCTGAACCGCCTCTATCTTCTTCGGATCAACCTGTATACCCTCACTGGACACCACGTGCCCCAAGAAAGCCACTGAACTGAGCCAAAACTCACACTTGGAGAATTTTGCATAAAGCTTCTCCTCCCTCAGTCTCTGCAACACAACTCTCAAATGCTCCGCGTGCTCCTCCTAACTATGTGAGTACACCAGAATATCATCAATGAATACAATAACGAACGAATCCAGATAAGGCCAAAATACATTGTTCATCAAATGCATGAACGTTGCTGGGGAATTGGTTAGCCCGAAGGACATAACAAGAAACTCATAATGACCAAATATGGTCCTGAAAGTAGTCTTAAGAATATCTAAATCCCTGATCTTCAACTGGTGATAACCCGAATGGAGATCAATCTTGGAGAACACTCTCGCTCCCTGAAGCTAATCAAATAAATCATCAATGTGAGGCAAAGGATACTTGTTCTTAATTGCTACTTTGTTCAATTGCCTATAATCAATGCACATTCTTATCGTGCCATCCTTCTTCTTCACAAACAAAACCGGTTCACCTCAAGAGGACACACTAGGCCGAATGAACCCCTTATTTAGGAGTTCCTGAAGTTGTTCTTTCAATTCCTTCAACTCTACTGGTGCCATACGATATGGCGGAATAGAAATTGGCTGAGTGCTCGGCACCAGGTCAATACCAAAATCAATATCCCTGTCCGGTGGCATGCCCGACAGGTCTGCAGGAAAAACATCGGGAAAATCCCTCACAACTGGGACAAAATCAATACTAGGAGTCTCAGCTCCAACATCCCTCACAAATGCTAGATATGAAAGGCAACCCTTCCCAACCATACGCTGGGCCTTCAAGAAAGAGATCACTCTACTAGGGATATAATCAGTCACACCACGCCACTCGATCCAGTACACCCGGCATAGCCAAAGTGACTGTCTTAGCATGGCAGTCTAGAATAGCACGACACGGAGATAGCCAATCCATGCCCAAAATGACATCAAAATCCATCATGCTCAATAGCAATAGATCCACTCGGGTCTCCAGACCCCCAATAGTCACCACACATGACTGGTACACAAGGTCTACAATAACAGTATCACCCACTGGGGTAGATACATGAACAAGTAAAGCAAGAAACTCACGGGGCATACCCTAATAACGAGCAAAATATGATGATACATAAGAAAAGGTGGAACCGAGATCAAATAATACAGAGGTATCTCTGTGGCAGACTGAAACAATACCTGTAATGACAGCATCTAGCCTGTCAGGAAGTGCATATAAACGGGCCTGACCGCCTCCTGATCGACCTCCCCCTCTGGGGTGACCCCTAGCCGCATGACCTCCACCCCTAGCTGGCTGGGCGGGTGGTGAGGTAACTGGAGTAGTAGTCGAGGGCTGACCCCTCTGCTGAGATGAACTAGCAATACGACGAGGACACTGCCTCCACACATGTCCAAACTCTCCACACTCAAAACAACTCCCAGGTGCTGGAGAAGGGGACTGAAGGGAACCCCTCGCACCGGAGTGACCAGCAGATGCACTCGGCATAGAAGAACCCTAAGCTATCGGGGCACGCGATGAACTCTGGGCTGGAAGGGCACTAAGTGATGACTGGCCCCGCTGAGATCCATGATGACCATGACCTGAAGATGCCCCACGATACTCTGGACGGGCTAACGGAGCAGGCCTAAAAGAACGACCTCTACCATGCTGAAATTGGCCCCTCGAAGAAACACCACTATAACTGCCAGATCCTCGAGGCTTCTTGGCCTCCCTCTCCTCTCGATCCTGACGGCAAACCGTCTCAATCTCGCGAGCGATATCGACCACCTCCTCGAACGTAGCACCCAACACCCTCTCTCGGGTCATAAGAATACGGAGGTGATAGTTAAGGCCATCAACAAATCTCCTGATCCTCTCACGATCTGTCGGAACCATCCAAATGGCATGACGAGCCAACTCAGAAAACCTCGACTCATACTGTGACACAGTCATATCCCCCTGTCGCAACCACTCAAACTGTCTACGCAGCTCCTCTCTGCGGGACTGCAGCACATACTTCTCCAAGAAGAGAGTGGAGAATTGCTGCCAAGTAAGGGGCGCTGCTCCCACCGGCCTATGAAGGCAGCCCCAGTAAACTGAAAGGTGGTAAATGCGACACCACTAGTCTCAAGAATCCCTGTTGTACGGAGCATCCGCTAACACTTATCAAGAAAACCCTGGGCATCCTCGCCCTCGACACCACTGAATGATGGAGGCTGGAGTCTACCAAACCTCTCAAGACGACGCTGCTCATCATCCGGCATAACTGGCACAACAAACTCCTGAGCTGGTGCAACCAGTTGAGCTGGAGGTGCCCCCGGTGTCTATAGTCCCTGCACTACCTGCTCAGGTGTGCAAGCAGCGGGGGTCTGATTGCCTCCCCCGGCCTGTGAAGTAGCTGAAACTGCCTGAGCCAGGCCAGTGCAAACTGACAAGATCAGTGCCAAGGCCTCCTGGAGACCCGGAACCACGATGGGCACAACTGGTTCCTGAACTGGTGCTACTGGAGCATCCATAGCGGTAGCCTGATTCGGAGCCGGGGCAGCCGGTGCATCAATAGGTGCTGCCCTCGCTGCTCTGCCTCTGCCACGTCCACGACTTCTGGTGGCCTCAGTGGGTGGCACTGGTGGTCGTCCACCTCGTCTGGTAGCTCACGTCCTCACCATCTGTGAGAGAATGGAATATCAAAAGTTTAGTACTCGGACCAACAAGTTCGCACGACAAGAGTTTCAAGAATATGAAGTTTTTCCTAAAGGTTCTGCAGCCTCTCGAGGATAAATACAGACGTCTCCGTACCGATCCGCGAGACTCTACTAAACCTGCTCATAACTTGTGAGACCTAAGTAACCTAGGCTCTGATACCAACTTGTCACGACCCAATCCCCGAACCCGGTCGTGATGGCGCTTCTCGTGAAGACAAGGCCAGCCAGACCAAAATGGAACACCTCTTTTAAACAGTTAATCCTCATAAACAATAATAACAAATAATATAATATTCATAAATTTGCGGAATTTAACGATAATAATAGTAGGAACCATCCCGACACAGCCCAAACCAAGGTGTCACAAGTCATGAGCTACTACAGAATCTGCTATAGGTCTAAAAAGTACGGAATCCGATACAACAGTCTGAAGAAAACATAAATGATAGAGGATAAGAGAGACAAGGGGCTGCGGACGTCAACAACTACCTCGTAACTCCAAATCACTGCCTAGCCTGGAAGGAATCAGTGCTCAGGTACGGACTCTACTATACCTAAATCTGCAGACACGGTGTATGGAGTAATGTGAGTACTCCGACTTAGTGAGTAATAATTATAAATAATGGCTGAAAGTATGAAAACACGTAAAGGCACAAAGCAATTCCATATCAAGCAGTAAAATCACTTAAAGCAGTAAATCAGTGAAAAAATCAAATGATATTCCTTTTTAAAACAAGTAAAACAGGTAATTTAACAGGTAAATAACAAGTAGAAATCCGCCCCTCGGGCACAGTATCAATCGCTCAGTATAGTATCAGCCCCTCGGGCTCACTCTCAATAAAGTATCAGCCCATCGGGCTCAGTATCAATCACTCGGAACAGTATCAGCCCATCGGGCTACCTCACAATCACTCATATCAACCCATCGGTCTACCTCACAATCACTCATATCAGTCCATTGTTACCACTGTTTCAAATCACATGGGTACCCGCGCTCACTGTGGGTGTGCAGACTCCGGAGGGGCCCCTTACGGCCCAAACGCTATATCAAGCCACCTCGTGGCATCATCACTCAGCATATCCTCACATCACTCAAGCCACCGCATGGCATAAATAGTATCTCAGGCCCTCGGCCTCATATCACTCAGCATATCCTCATATATGGCCCTCGGCCTCACTCAGTCCAGAAATCATCATAAGCCCCTTGGACATTAGTAAAATAGTAGTTCTCAGCCCAAAACATGATGTAGAAATATCTTTTAAGTTTCAAATCGGAGTAAAAGTGGCTGAGTTTGTAAAACAGTAGATATCAACAGGACTGAGTTCAAATAATAAGTCAAGAAGTAAGGAAACAGTGATAAAAATCCCTGAGGGGTTCAAATAGTTGGCACGAAGCCCAAATATGGCAATCAGCCCAAATCATGATAATAACAAATGAATTTCAGTCAAATATTTGGTAAAATCAACAATCGGGATGGACCAAGTCACAATCCCCAGTAGTGAAAGACCCTACGCTCATCATCCAGCGTGTATCTTTCCTCAATATAGCACTACGATGTGCAATCCGGGGTTTCAAACCCTCAGGACATCATTTACAACCAGTACTCACCTCGAACTGGCTAATTCTCTAGCTCACGACGCCTTTGCCCCTTGAATTGACCTCCACGCGCATCGAATTTATCCAAAATCAGAACGAATACGTCACAATATGCTAAGGGAACAAAGCCCAAGCGAAAACATTCGAAAAAATATCAAAAATTCTGAAATTAGCAAAACCCGAGCCTCGGACCCACATCTCGAAATCGGGTAAAATTTACATTTTCAGAATCCTCATGCCCTTACGAGTCTAACCATACCAAAATTATCCAATTCCGGTACCATTTGGTCGTTCAAATCATCATTTTACATTTTTGAAAGGTTTTACAACTTTCTTCCCAAATTCCATCTCAAATCATGAATTAAATGATGAATTCAGTGATAGATTCATGTATTCTAACCAAATCTGAGTTAAAACCACTTACCTCGATGAATTTCTTGAAAAACCTTCGAAAAATTGCCAAAATCCGAGCTCTCTAGGTCAAAATATTAAACAAAATCCAAAACCTCGTATTTATAGGTACCCCTCAGATTTCAGCTACCGCGGGCCGCACCAAATCGACCGCGGTCCACACAAGCCAGTGCGGTCTGCGCAAAAACGACCGCGGCCGCACAGGCCTTCCTCTGTAGTGACAGACTTTAGTATTTTGGCCATAACATTTGCTACATATGTCCAAATTGCAATATCTTTACCTTTCTGGAAATACACACGAAGGTCTACAACTTTTGTTTTTTGGATCACCTCAAAATTCCTTGTAGATCAAAAGATATGAGCTTCTGAAGTAGGACCAACGGGAAGGTTCTTCACCGCGGCCGCGCCCACTTTTGTGCGGTCCGCGCGACGCCTACCGCGCCCGCGCCCGCTTTTGTGTGGTATGCACAGCACATACCGCGGGCGCACTCAGGTTTTGTGCGGACCGCGTGAGTGAGTTCCGGGGCCTGCAACCCCTGTAGACCTGCTACAGCTATGATTTTTGCACTAAAACATTCCGGAACCTACCCGGAACTCCCGGAACTTCATACCAATTATACCAACACATCCCATGACATTGTTCAAACTTGCTCAAAACTTCGAAACGCTCACAACAACATCAAATCACCAATTTATCATAGGATTCAAGCCTAAGAACTCCAAAAACTCTTAAATTATGCTTTTGATCAAAAGGTCTATCAAATCTCGTCCGAATGGCCTGAAATTTTGAACACACATCCCAATTAACACAATGAAGCTACTGCAACTCTCGGAATTCCATTCCGACCCCTATATCAAAATCTCGCCTATCAACCGGGATTTGCCAAAATATCAATTTCGCCAATTCAAGCCTAAATCTTCTCTACAACTCCAAAACCCATTCCGATCGCGCTCCTAAGTCACAAATCACCTCCCGAAGCTGACCGAACCATCGGAACTCACTTTCGAGCCTTTTAACACATAAGTCAACATCCGGTTGACCCTTTTCCAATTTAAGCCTTCTTAAAAGAGACTAAGTGTCTCATTTCTTACCAAATCCTCTCCGAACTCGAACTAATCAACCCGATCACATCAAACACGGATAACGAAGCGTAAAGAAGCTGAAATGGGTGAAACGGAGCGGTAACTCATGAGATGACTGGCCGGATCGTCACAGAAGGATCTTTTCTACCACACGGACATCTTCTATGTCCTCCCTGTATCTTCTTAGTTGATTTATAACAACCTTCACTTTTGAAAAATAATCCGAGATGCATTTGAATTCTTTCATTTTTAAAGCTTCAAAATCAGTCCTTAGAGTTTGAAGTTTTACCTTTTTCACCTTGTCAACTCCTTAAAGAGAATTTTGTAAAATCCCCCAAGCTTCATTTGAGGTGGTAGCATCTGCCACCTTCTCAAACATGGCATCATCCAAACATTGGTGGATGAGCGTGAGGGCTTGTTGATCCTTCTTCCTTGTCTTTGCCAAGACTTTTTTTTCAGTTTAAGGTAGAGCTTCCTCATTGTCTGATTTTGCATACCCTCTATCTACGATTTCCCACACATCCTGAGAGCCAAGAATGACTTTCATACGTAGACACCATTTCTCATAATTATCTTTTGTCAGACGGGGGTACTGAAAAGATAGCGGACCATTATTTGCCATGGCTCTGATACCACGTTATTGGAAAAAAATAATAATCCCACCCAGGAATACTATCCACGGCAAATAATAATAATACAAGAGAGTAACAATGACACCAAATATTTTAGTCGGGGTAAAATACAATACCCGAGTGGAGCAATATTACCACTATAATATTACAACTCAGTAGTGTCAAGAGACTACTACAACTTTAAAAGAAATAACACTCTTTATTTAAAACACTTCACTATAATTTTACTACCACTTGTTAGTTATATCACAGACAACAATCTGTGGATTACTCTCACCGCTTTCTACTTCTCGCGTTATTTGGATGTGTTTCAAAGGAGAAATGAAGCCAGCTATTTATAGAAAATCAGATTGCCATTGGTCAAAACACGTTTTGTGACTTGTTGCAATTTGGCAACACTTTCCATCCGCCCAAATTGAAAAATTTGTTTAGCCACCCAATTGGACCTTTTTTTTTTCATCTTTTTCTTTGTTTCCTTTTTTATGGGTCCTACAGAAACTATATTCTAAATCAAATATTTCAATGAATTTACATGTTACCCCAGAATTTGAAGCTACGAACGGAAAAATCACTTTTTGGTCAAATAATTAATTATTGTATATTATTAAAGAAATAATATATATTTTGATAATTAATTGAAATTGAAAGTGATTTATTTATAAATTATTTGCATGTGCGTTCATTTAGAATAAAAAATATAGTAACATCTTCTTTATAGTTAACATCTTTAAGGATATTTCAGTCATTAATAACAGAAAAAGTGTTTACTAGCATTTGTTTACCAAACACTCCAACAACTTTTTTTCAGCTTAACACTTTTATCCAAACACGTAACTGCTTATTTATAAAACAAGTTCCAGCACTTAAAAAGTACTTTTAAGTACTTATACTTAAAAACCACTTTTTTTAAGTCAGTCCAAACGGGCTCTTAGTTTCAGACAGCTGCCAATTTTATGTTTTGCCCAAATATATATCATTCTTTTATTATCTTCTTTGGCTTCCTAAAAAGTTGCAGGTGCTAACTTTATTTATCTTACTCCACTACATATTTTGATTTATTTCTTGTCGTCAAACTGGTTTGTTTTTTCTAATCTAAATAAATGTGCGTAGCACAAATTTTCGATCAGAGTTGAAATAATAATAAATCTGCAGGTTTAGTTAATTTTTTAGTCCGTTCAATTGATGATTCAATCGATCTCAATTTTTTAGTTTTGATTTTCTGTACCAAAAGAATTTTTATCCAAATTACTATGGTTTCCATTTCAAATAATGTAACCAATGTCAGTAGTATCTAATGAAGATCCAAGCTAAGATTTAAGGCAGAAATGTTGAGAACCCCCTAAATTTCGCAATTTTTATTTAGTTCCTCCTTAAATTTTATGGGGTCTTTAATACCTTTTTGAACTTAGAAATTTGATAGTCTTGACCCCCCTTAGATGCTGATGTGGCAAAGTGCTAGAATACAATCTCTTTTAGGTGTATGGAAGGGAAGAAAACTCGGAAAATTAGCTTTCAAGCGCGGTATTTTTCAAATATTTATTGCTACATAATCATATATAATGATTTATTTACTTCATATTTCTCATTGTTTCTTCTCAATATACATTGCATATTTTATCCCGATAGTATTTTTTAGATACATATGTTTCAATTATGTACTTATCTTCTTTTTTTTGGGTCCAAATTTATAAAACTTTTTTTAAACTCCATTTATTTTAGACAAATAAAAAGAAGATTTAACCAAAGTAATGAAGTTCAAAGGTGTATTTTTTACAAAAAGGAAAAAAATACAGTGAATTTTATTTTTATTTTCATGCAACTATTTATTTAAACTGTGCATTTTTATTTTTCAAGTCAAATTTGCAAATATTTGGCCGAAATTTTACTATTTTTAGCTTAAATATTTACTTAGCCAATATTTGAGTTCCAAATATGTACAAATAACTTGATTAAAAGATCAGTATCTTCAGCCAAATAAAAATTTACAGTAAAAATAAAGTTGTTTCAAGTATTTTTATAAACAGATTTTGTCAAAAAAAAAAAAATTAAATAATTGGTTGACTTAAAAATATAAAAATATATATTTTATTGTAAAAAAAGTTACATGGACGAAAAAACTCATGTAGCAAACTCATGTAAAAAAGTTACATGGACGATGCAGCAAATTTATATAAAATGACTTTTTCCATCGTTGCTTAACATTAAATTTAATAATATAATACAATAATTTTTTTTAAAAAAAAAAATATATTTAAAGTAATAATACAATACAGTATAGTCCCTTGATTCTAATTTATGTGACATACTTCTTTATTAGTCAGCTTCAGAAAGAATTATGTACTTATATATTTGGAAATAATTTAATTTTAAACTTTCCGTTTTACCCACTTAAGTACTTTAATGAGAAACTTTTCTAAAGCCATACAAATACAATTCCGTGACACAAAACTTTTATCCTTTAAGCTTCTAAGATCACAAGTTTTAAATTTTTGTTTTGTTTTGTTGAAACTTCATGTCAAGTCAAACTATGCCATATAAATTGAAACGGAAGAAGTAATGGGTAACAAATATCTAAAAAAGCTATAAAGGAGGGCATAATTCAAACTAAATAATACTAATCATCTTATAAGAATTTTACCATTGGTACTTACGAGTAAATATCTGATTTTGCACCATTGGTAAAATGGTAAATACTAATCCATTCTTTAGATATATCGGGTTTGAGTCTTAAGTATGAAATCGCCTTTTACAGGACCCGCTTTACCTCTCCAACGGGAACTTTTCGATGTAAATTTGAATTAGTCGCGGAACACAAGGTAGGACACCAGATGGAAAATTAAAAATAAAATTGAATTTACTTATTGACGTGGAAAGCCATCTTGGCATTTCAAACGACGTGGCTTACTTTCTTGGCTTTCCAGTGAGAGTCAATGGTTTTTCCAATAAGATCTATTTTCTGAGCAATAAGCCATACGCTTAATTAGGGAGTATTTCTATAGTGAAAGGAAGTACTAGTTTATTTAGTGAATTTTGTAGAAATAACTATAAGTTAGATGACCATTTGAAAAATTAACACTAAATACATGTTTGCTTTCAAGTTTCAAATGTGTAATTTTAGTCCTTGCTTATTTTTTCCATACAAGACAAGAGGGGTAGCAAGGTGAGAATTTTTTGGAGGGAAAAATGCCGGGTTTCTATTTGGAAACAACCTCTCTACCCCAGGATAGGGGTAAGGTCTGTGTACACACTACCCTCCCCAAACCCCACTAAGTGAGATATACTGGGTTTGTTGCTTATTTTTCCCATACATATATCTTTCTGTTGGTGTACGTGAAAAAAAAAGTGACGAACTTATTTTGATTTGTTCATAGATTGATCCAAGAAACGAGAATTGACTTCCTTAACTAAGTCTGTTGTTACTTAGTAGCTCAGTGCCTTCGTCTTGACTCATTATTTAATCACAGAAAGAAAGATATACTTCCTCCGGTCCAAAATAAGTGATTTTTTGGTTTTTTTCTTGTGGTCCAAAATAAGTGATTTTTCCAGATTTCAAGAATGAATTAATTATTTTTTCCTAGATTGCCTTTAGAGTAATTAAAGTTGGAGTATGTGTTAGAAGTGTTTATGTGAAGAGATAATAAATGTTAATATAGTCAATTTCATTGCTAATTAATATTAAAAAGTGAATTTCTTAATATGTGTGAAAACAATCAAAATATTACTTATTTTGGACCGAAGGGAGTATCAAATTAAATGTCAATAACATGTTGCCCTAAGCAGCATTTTCTTCTTGTATACAGCATGCATTCAACGTAAAGGACGTGGATCAATGTTTAGTGCTGACTGTAAATAGTCAAACTAACTAGAAATAAAAAAGCTCAATTAATATAATTACATCTAGTTGTTAAAGACTAATATTGGAGAATCTCATAAGAAAATTTTAATTTATCTACGTATTTAGTAAATATTTAAAGTATTTATAAGCCAAAATCAATCAAAAATCATAAGTTGATCAACCCTAACTTATCAACTTATAATTAAGCACTTTTTGTTTGATAAAATGCTAATACTTAATCCTTAATATTCTTTTCTAAGTATCAAAATACTCTTTGTCCAAAATAAAACTCTTGACTCCCTCTCCATTTCATTTTGGTTGTTCGCTCTTTTTCTTGTACAATTACATTTTAGTTTATAATTTTGTAAATAATTTTAGGGACACATTACTCATTTTCGCAGATAAATTGCTTATCGACACGTTTTCACCAAACATATCAACTGTCTATTGTTATTCGTTTCACCATAAAATATTTTTCAACATCAATGCTTAATTGTTTATTAGCTACTTATAAATTATAATTATCTAAACCAAATGGGCTCTAATTGTTTTTCATTTTATTGAAACCTCCGTTTGATTGGTTTGTTTTCAGTCACCAAAAAAACTTCTTATTGCCGCAAAACTGCAGACATTAGGTAGTAATAATGCCTAAAACTGATCTTCTCCCGTTAAACTGCTAATTTATTTATAGTATCTAATGCAGATTCTTCTACCAACCAATTTTGGAAATTTCTTAAAATATTGAAAACTCTTGGCTTTGAACAAATTGGTTATTAGATTATTGGCCAAACTAAACAAAATCTTGATCATATACAATGTCTAGGGACGATAACAACGATGGTAACAATGATAACATTAATAATGATAACAACATCATTCCTGTTACGCAACGCCTTCCTGATGATCTTTGGAAGGGCAACGTAAGGCTAAGCAACCGATGTCAGTGCGGTTGCTGTCCGCCAATGAGGTCCTCGCCGCACGCTAGACTAGATTGTCAGTGCCGTGCGGGAAAACCAATGTCGTGGGCAATTGCGGAAGCTTGAGAGAGAATTGGGTTTTGAATGCTGATGATGATTTTATTGATGACTGAAAATGATGATTACAATGATGTGGTGTCGAGGGGGAGAGACACCAGAAAATGCTGATTGAAATGTTTGATTGTTTGGTCCCCCTTAATAATGCTTAAAAAAATAAACCAACATTACAAGACTAGTCCTAATAAAGCTGTAGAAGCACACTGAAATGAAAATGATGTAAACTAGCCTATGATTACAATTAAAAGGACTTAGATTATTACAAGGAAAAACTAAGTCCGATGGCAGCATCTTTGTCTTGCGGGTCTGCGCGCGCGTTGCTGTGGGCGCGCGCGACACTTGATGTGCTGGCCTGAGGCTGGGCACTGGTGCTTGGCATCAGGGTCTGTGCGCGAGGCGCTGCTGGAATGGGCCTGCAGCTGGGCGCTGGCGAGGCATCAGGATCTGCGCGCGCGGCATTGTCAGGGCGCGCGGCGCTGTTGTCATTGGCCAGCCCTTGGGCGCTGGCGAGAGGCATCGGTGGGGCGACAGAGGCACATGCGCGCTTGTCACTTGGCGCAGCCAAGACCACGGGGCCGACCATGGCGCTAGGCATTGTGAGGCTTGCTAGGCCGCCATGGGGCGCGGCCAAGGGGTCATGGGGCATGTCTGGAAAGCAGCCCATGACATTCTCCCCCACCTGAGTTGGCGCCGTCCTCGGAGCCTTATGATGATGATGATGATGATGATGATGATGTTTCTGATGGTTGTTGGATGGGAGGTCTGCGCCCCTCTGTTGTCTGAGCTTGCTGTTGTAGCGAAGCAATGATTTCATGCGGCTGACATGGAAGACTGGATGGATCTTCCACCAGGATGGAGTTTTCACCTGGTATGTGGACTCCCCAATGCGTTTTTCAATGGACAGGGGCCCGATGTATTTTTGTTGCAGGCGAGGGTCATGGGTCCTTTCTGCAAACAAGTACTGCTTTGGGATTCGTAGCATTACTTTATCCCCTGGTTGATGTTGGGAAAAGCAACGCTTTTGTTCGGTGAACCTTTTTGCCCGCTCTTGGGCCCTGATGAGATAGCTCCGCACTATCTCCATGTTGCGCTCCCATTCGCTCGAGAAGTTGGCAGCTCGAGGAGATTTCGGCATGGTTGATGTATTCACCGTCTGCGGGAGAAGCGGTTGCTGTCCGGTAACAATTTCAAAAGGGCTCTTGTTTGTATGATGGCCCTTTTGAGAATTGAAACACAGTTGAGCAGCATCCAGGAGCTTCACCCAATGCTTCTGTGATCCGGTTGCGAAGTTGCGGAGATATTCCTCCAGCATGTCATCGAACCGGTCTGTCTGGCCATCCGATGGTGGATGGATGTCTGAGTTGTGACTCAATGTTGACCCAAAGCACCTGAAGAGATGGGTCCAAAAGTTGCTAGTGAAGCGTGAGTCGCGCCTACTAACAATGTGTTTGGGCAGGCCCCAATGTTTGACAATGTGCGAGAAGAAGAGTCGAGCTGTATCTTCCGCTGATGCATTTTGCGGGGCTGCTATGAAAGTTGCATAGTCTGAGAACTGATCTATGACAACCATGATGGATGCAAGATTGCCGACTTGGGGCAATCCCGTGATGAATCTGAGGGAAACACTTTCCCATGGTCTCTGAGGGACATGTAATGGCTGCGAGGGTCCCGGCTGTGATGAGTGATCCGACTTGTCCTTGTGGCATGGCTGACAAGTCTTCACACGATGATGAGCGTTACCAGTCTTTTGAGGCCGATGACATGATGACTGATTGTTGCTGCGAAGGGTAGCCTGAACCTGAGGTTCATGTCTGTTGACTACCTTCTCCAACTGCATGGCCGAGATGTTTTCAGCGGCCATCTTTATGGGAAAGCATGGTATGGTGCAGGGCTTGGCCCCGTTTTCTCCCATCATCAGGAGCATGTTGGCAAATGGTACTGGAATGGTGTTGGTCTGCCTCATGAACTCCAGACCCACTATGATGTCGAAGTCATCTATGATTGCGATGCGCAGGTCGATGCTTCCTTTGTATGGGCCAAGTTTCACTGGGACATTTGTAGCTGTTCCACCTAATGTCTGAGGTGGTGAGTTGATAGCCTTGACGCGGCCTTTGCTCTTTTGTACCACAAGACCTAGGCGCTCTACTTGCGTTGATGACAAGTAGTTATGGGTGGCACCCGTGTCTATCAATGCGTGAAGGGGCTTGCCGTTCACTTTCAATTCGACGAACATTAGGGTCCTCGCTTGCTTAGGAGGTCCTTCGTCCATCTTTTCTTTCCCTTTCCTGGTGATCGGGACTGATGTTTTCTTAGGAGGACATGCACTGGTCCCCGCTAAGGCATGAGGGATAGAGCCAACAATTGCATTGAAGGCGCCTACCTGGTCGTCGTCTGATGAGTCTGATGTGTCTAACTCATCCTCGACCGTCTGATGAGCATTGACCTTGATGTTTGGGCATTCATTGTTCCAATGTGCCCCACCGCAATGACGGCATTCTGAGGGAGGCTTTCTCCCCTGATTGTTGTTGATGGATGCAGCACTGTTGCTGTTGGAGGGAGGAGTCTTAGTTTTGGATGCACTCCGATCTCCCCCACTTTTGCTTGGGCCACCATTGCTGGGATGGTGCCCGTTGGATCCCCCTCGGACAGACGGCTGGGGCCTGTCATTCTGAGTTCCCAAATGATAGTCGCCAAGGCATTCTGCAGCTTGAATGGCCTTGGGCAGGGTGTCTACCCGTTGTCGCTGTAGTTCCATACGGGCATGAGGTTTCAAACCTTCTATGAATGCGAAGAGTTTGTCTTTGTCCCCCATGTCGCGTATGTTTAGCATGAGTGCGGAGAATTCGCGCACGTACTCCCTCACTGATCTGGTGTGGCGGAGGTCCCGTAGCTTTCTCCTTGCGTTGTATTCCACATTTTCGGGAAAGAACTGCAGGCGTATGGCTACCTTCAATTCGTCCCATGTCTGAAGAGTATCTTCACCGGCCTTGATGGCTTCGTGTTTGACCCGCCACCAAAGTTTGGCATCGCCCTGAAGATACATGGCAGCAGTCGCTACCTTTTTGGATTCCTCCAAATGGCCCACGGCATCGAAGTATTGTTCGATGTCGAAGATGAAATTTTCCACTTCTTTAGCATCCCGGGATCCGTCGTATGGCTTTGGCTCCGGTATCTTAAGCTTTTGTGGAATGGGGGTGAGGTTTGCTGCACCCCTGATGTGATGGTCGCCTTCTCGAAGTAGGCTCTGTAAGGCAGCATTGACAACGTTGAGCTTGTCAGTCAAGTCGTTTATGGTTTGCTGCATGGCAGTTAGTCTGTCTGCCTCATGTTGCTGATGGGCTAAATCGTCGGCACGCTCCTGTTGGAGGTCCTCAAATTTGCCATGGATGTTGGCAATTTCAATGGCTGCCGTTTGTCGGTCCTCGTCGGAGTCACGACTGATGTTTGCAATGTCATTTTCGGCCTGCCGCATTCGGCGGTCCAGGTCGTCCAACCTTTGCACTAGGTTGTTGCTTTGATCAGGCACCGTTTCTACGATGGGTCGTAATCGGTCAACCGTCTCTTCTAGGGATGCTAGACGCTCCCCATGATTCACCATGGTCAGAAATGGTGATGATGGCAAATGTTTTCCCTCGTCCGATGTCGAGCCTAGGCTCTGATACCAACTGTTACGCAACGCCTTCCTGATGATCTTTGGAAGGGCAACGTAAGGCTAAGCAACCGATGTCAGTGCGGTTGCTGTCCGCCAATGAGGTCCTCGCCGCACGCTAGACTAGATTGTCAGTGCCGTGCGGGAAAACCAATGTCGTGGGCAATTGCGGAAGCTTGAGAGAGAATTGGGTTTTGAATGCTGATGATGATTTTATTGATGACTGAAAATGATGATTACAATGATGTGGTGTCGAGGGGGAGAGACACCAGAAAATGCTGATTGAAATGTTTGATTGTTTGGTCCCCCTTAATAATGCTTAAAAAAAATAAACCAACATTACAAGACTAGTCCTAATAAAGCTGTAGAAGCACACTGAAATGAAAATGATGTAAACTAGCCTATGATTACAATGAAAAGGACTTAGATTATTACAAGGAAAAACTAAGTCCGATGGCAGCATCTTTGTCTTGCGGGTCTGCGCGCGCGTTGCTGTGGGCGCGCGCGACACTTGATGTGCTGGCCTGAGGCTGGGCACTGGTGCTTGGCATCAGGGTCTGTGCGCGAGGCGCTGCTGGAATGGGCCTGCAGCTGGGCGCTGGCGAGGCATCAGGATCTGCGCGCGCGGCATTGTCAGGGCGCGCGGCGCTGTTGTCATTGGCCAGCCCTTGGGCGCTGGCGAGAGGCATCGGTGGGGCGACAGAGGCACATGCGCGCTTGTCACTTGGCGCAGCCAAGACCACGGGGCCGACCATGGCGCTAGGCATTGTGAGGCTTGCTAGGCCGCCATGGGGCGCGGCCAAGGGGTCATGGGGCATGTCTGGAAAGCAGCCCATGACATTCCTCATGAGTCAAAAGATTTGGTTTTAACAAGAAGATTTATGTCCAATTCAATAAGGCTCCATATAATATTTAGGGTCAAACAAATTTAATAGTCTCTTAAGTAAACTTAATACTTGTATTAGGTTAGGCTATCTACGTCACGTTCCTTGGGATACGGTCCTTTCTCGGACTCTACATGAACGCGAGATATCTGGTGCACTGGGCTACCCTTTTCTCAAGTAAGTACTCAAAAATACGTATTCCTTATAATGAAACCTATAAGATATATTATTTTCAAAAAATCTAAAATGAATTTTCTCAACGACTTTCCTTCCTTTTCTCTTTATTTCTTTCCATTTCAAACAAAGGTTAAAGAAAGAAAAAAGAATTAACCCAAATAGCCACCCATCCAGCCGCTTAAAAACAAAGTAGCCGGTGGAGATATGATGTATGCATAATTTATATATTATATGTGTATAATTATGTATAATGAATGTACAGTCTATTTATATGGTTAGAAAAAGTAAACAATGAATATAATCGGCTATATATGTAAAAATCCCAAGGCCCGAACTAGATTTCCAAGGCCCAGATTAATTCTTCTTAATGGGCTACTCATAAAGTCCCAAGAAATGGGCCCCGTTTTGGGCTGTAAAAGATACCACTCAGCTCTGAATCAATTGAGAAGCCCATTAGCTTAACCCTAAGATTCATATAAAGAAGTTAACGCAAAGACCTGCTCACCCAACCGTTTAAATTGAATATTAATCGGTAGATATATAACATATACATAGCTTAGACGGAGTATATAATATGTGTCTAACTATGTATAATCTGTGTGTATTGGTTAGGAAAAGTAAACCGTGAATCCGCTCGGCATCCAATATAGTAAACTGAATAATAACCCTATTCTTGACAAAATTGAATGGGCTTCTATCAAGTTTAACACATGATAGGTGCCTACATATATGTAAAAATAGCTCGGTATAGCCAGTTTTCGGGCTGGTCATTCAAAAATAGCCAGCGTTTACGAAGTCAATGAAAAATAGCCACTATTTTGCTGCAACAGAGACCGGTCCAGCATAATATACTGGAGTTCGGTGCACCTGTGTATGAACTCCAGCATATTATGCTGGACCGGTATACTTTGCTGACTCCAGTATAATATACTGGAGACTGGAGCACCGGTGCTCCAAACTCCAGTATATTATACTGGACAATTATACTTGCTGGAACTCCAGTATATTATGCTGGAGTTCTAGTGTACTTATGCTGGAACTCCATCATATTATGCTGGAGTTCAAGCATACTTATGCTGGAACTCCAGTATAATATACTGGCGTATTTTTCGGGTTTTGAACAGTATTTTCGCTCAGATTTATCTTTACATGAAAAGTGGCTAAATTTCAATTACTTTTGAAACTAGGCTATTTTTGAACGACCAGTTGTAAATCTGACTATTTTTGAATTTCTCCCGTAAAAAAGGGGTCAGTTCATAATTTGAACCATTGAAGTCTTTTACCTAAATCACGAACTAAATAATCCAAGATATAAGTCAAATTGTCAAGACCATAAAGTACCATTTCATTAAATTTACAAATTACAATCTCGTAATTTATTTTTCTAATTGATATTAACTAGAGTTTTTTTTTTTTAAACTGAATAAACGTGGTCGATGGAGAAAGATAAAAAGTGAAAGAAACGTAACGAAGCCTCGAGATTCTTTTTAAGTTTGATTTTGTGTTCTGTTTGCATATGAAAAAACCAAAGAGAATTGACGGGTGAAAACAGTGGTACGACAAAATGCATGCAAACTCAATTACGGTACGGTCCCTTAAAAAAACAGGAATTAACGACGGACAAATTCTATAGCTAAACATACAGGTTAAAGATTAATTATTAAGAAATTTTATTAGCTATAAGCGATTCAGCGATAAATTAGTGATGGAGTTAGTAACAACAATAACAACAAAAATAAATCCAATGTAATCCGATCCACAAGTGGTGTCTGGGGAGGATAGTGTGTACGACGACATAAACCTACCTTCAAGAAGACAGAGAGGCTGTTTTCGGAAGACCCTCGGCTTAGGGTAGGTAAAAGGAAGGGCAACAACAACAAACATATCAATTAGAAAACTGAAACAAAAATATAAAACTAAATACACTAGGTACTGCAATCAGAAAGCCGACACGAAAGCAATAACAAGTAATCACAAAAGTCAAGGGATACGAGAATACACAAATAACACTAAATTACGTACTAAAGCTACTGTTACCGACAAGGACAATGCTCGGCTACAAGTCCTAATCCTCTACCTTAATTTTCAACCTCCACACCTTCCTATATATGATCATGTAACGTTATATCTTGCGTAATCACCTCTCCCCAATACTTTTTTGGTCTGCCTCTACCTCTCCTTAGACCCTCCAAAACCAACCTCTCACACCTCCTCACTGGTGCATTTGTGCCTCTGATCCTGTTACCTCTCCTTAGACCCTCCAAAACCAACCTCTCACACCTCCTCACTGGTGCATTTGTGCCTCTGATCCTGTTAGTAGCTAATTCTAGCTTTTTTTTTTGGTATTATGTGTTTGCTTTCAATCTCTATGTAAGATGAGTGTCTTACAACGTGTACAACAAGACAACAATGTGAATTAATAAATAACAAGACAACAAGCTAAGTAACTCGAAGTAGGTGTTTCTTGTGGTAGTATGGCTTCTGTATACTACACAAACCACAATTTGCCACGTCCAAACCAAACTCCACGTTATGAATTTTGTCAACAAGATTGTGACTTTAGCTACCATACCAAATCTCCCAGTTTTTGGACAAACAACCACCGATAAATATTTATTCATATTCAATGTTAAAAGGACAGAGCTCAGTGCACGAAATATCCTATGTTTAGGTAGAGTATAGGAAAAGCGGCACCTCAAGGGGATATGATATAGGTAGCTGATGCAATTATTATTGGCTGATTCCACGGCTTAATTTCATCATACGGAGAGGACGTTACCATTGCTCCAAAGAAAGAAGCTTGTGCAAATAGGACAAATATAAATTTTTGTATACAAATTGTTGAATTTGTTGATATAATATAAAATCAGTGAAGTAACAAAAGGGGTTCGAAAATTGGCGTAGGTCATAGATTCGAGTCTCTATCCAGACATTTTGGTTTTATTTAATCTTCTTGTGTAAATTTATTGGCTTGCCGGTCGATATTTACAGGAAATCCAGTAATTTAGTATTTCATTTAATTATGATAAAGTGATAAATATGTATATGAAAGATACATATTTTGCTTTCGCTGAATCAGTATAAACATCGGATCCGGGTAAAATTTTACCCAACTACCAATTACCAACCATCTATTGACTCCCACGCTCTTTAAATGCTTCTTTAGCTTAGCCTCTCTCATATATATTGAGTAAATATATGTTTCTTCTACTTACCCTCCTACGAAACATTAATTTCTTCCTTTTCTTTATAAATACAAGCCAAATTCACAACATAGCTAGCCATTATTCCCAATTGACATAGAAGTCTCTTGCCTTTTTCTTTGATCAACTTAAAGGGAGTTTCGCAAGTTTGTGAAGACAGATTCTCGTCACTCAATTTTCAGAGCTGAGCTAACTGATTCAGTAGTCTCATGGCGCCGGCTTCATTATGCTGCATCTCCAACACTGTCTGTGTTATGGATGCCTCTAGTCGGCTCGGCTCGAGCTTGGTTAAGCGGCTACTTGAAAGAGGCTTCACAGTCCATGCTGCTATTCAAAATCACGGTTAGTTCTTTAATTATTCACAAAACTTAAAATTTATATTGTTAATTTGCCTTCTTTTGTGCTCTTCTTGTTTATGGTATTTGGTCTGTTTTCTGTCAGATGTCCCGGCCTGGAAGTCCTGTTTGTTTTTGGTACTATAGTGGACCTTTTAAAATAAAAACACGTTACTTCTGCCTTAACTACAGTTACATTATTTGTCAGGTAATCATGAGTTGATGTCGTTGCCGCCATGTGACAAGAAAGGATTGAAGATTTTTCAGTCGGACCCTTTTGATTACCATAGTGTACTTGATGCTTTGAAGGGTTGTTCTTGTTTGTTTTACTCCTTTGAGCCTCCCAAGGACCACTCCAATGCTTATGATGTACGTTCACCCTTTTCACCATTTATTTCCTATCTTAAACTTTTTTATGTCATAGAAAAATTCAAAAAAATATTTGGTGTATAAAAGATTTCCATGAAAGAGGGGTGTTTAACACATTTGGTATACAAAAAGTGTTCGTGAAAGAGGAGTGTGTACTAACACCAAGTGTGACGAACACTTTTGGAGTAAATCACCTTTATTTACTTTCTTTATTTTCGGCAAAGACCTACTAGAGACTGTTTCGATAAGATCACTTAATTCTCTTTTTACTTTAATGCATAACAATAATCAGCGTCCCCAAGCGCCTTTTATCAAAAAAAAAAAAAAAGAACATGGATTTGACTACCAGTTCGGAGTGTAGACTATGTATTAAGCGTTCATTTTATTGTTATAAGTTGATTATTCATATTAATTCTTGATTAATTATGTGAGTGCATGTTCTTATCTAGTACTATATGGAATTGCGTAAAGATATGTTATGCAATCCCAAAGATTGATTAGGAAAGATGTGACGTCCTTTTGTTGTGAGGAGTTGCCCATGCAATGGTTTTGGCCCTATAAGGATAAAGAGCAAGTCAAAACCAAATTGACCTAATCAAACAAATTAAAAATTATCCACAACATTAAATTGTAATGATACTGATCAATAATGTCTAAAGTATGTTGAACACGTCAAGAAATTTCCTTAGACCTTGTAGCTAAAGTTGGTTTACCAATACAGGAAATCGTCCTAGTTTAGTTAAGCTAATAATAAATAATAAAGAATTTTTTATACGGTTAGTAAATTTTTAATTTGTCATAACACGTAAGTTATTATTTTTATTAAATTATCATTTAATACTTATTTAATATTTACTTATAGCTATCTTATATATATGATCTAATTATGTAAATGTTTTAACATCATTAATGCATAAAATTAAAGATAGTCGAGCGTATTTCATTTTTATACCCGCGGCATTTATTATTCTCGAATATTTATATTCTTAAAATTCTTTTATTGCATATTGTTTTTTGTACTTCAGTTATCATATTATCTTCTTGTTGTTACTGTTCTTTTTTTTCATGGCTTCTCCGCCACTGTATTTTTTTCATAAACTGTTGTATTCATGCTTTTCTTGAGCCGAGGATCTATCGAAAGTAATTTCTCTACCCTTCATAATGTAGGGATAAAATCTGCATACATACTATCCTTTCCGGAACTCAATTATAAAATTAGAATATGTTATTATAGTTGTGGTATACATAAAATTAAAACTATGTGAATAATTTGCAGGAATATATGGCAGAAGTAGAAGTTAGGGCAGCACATAATGTATTGGAAGCATGTGCACAAACTGAAACCATAGAAAAAGTTGTATTCACTTCCTCAGCAACTGCAATTATTTGGGGACATGATCATAAAAAATCTGCATCCTTTGATCTTGATGAAAGGCATTGGAGTGACATCAACTTTTGTCGTAAATTCAAGGTATGTCAACATTTTAAATTATTACTACATTCTTATATTGTTACTCTTGGTTAAAAAAAAAATTCTTTCTTTTCTTTCATAAAAATGAAGGATAGTTTTGGAGCAACGATAAAATTATTTTTGTGTGACCTACAACTTTATATATTTGAACTGTGAAATCAGTTACTGACACTTACATTAGAATAGACTGCCTACATCTCTAATCCCTTGAAGTGTGACACTTTTTTGGACACTAAATAAATGCAGAATACTTCATGCATTACACTGAGCTTTCTGCCATCAACCTTTTACAGTCCGCTTCCTTTATCAATATTCGAACTTCAGCTTTGTATGTGTTCTTCACCGGCGCTTGCCAAACAGGGACGAATTTATAGGGTAGACTATGAGACACCTGAACACATGATCTCTTTATATCAGACTAGGTATATCATGTATATATTTTTTTAGAATTTGTCTAATATTATCTGTTGCAACAAGGGTGAACTCAGGATTCTTAGAGGATGGAATGATAGGTTCACCACTAGTTTGATAGTATATATAAAAAAAAAGCATAGAGAAGTTCACCAAGGAACTATCCCTGGTCCCTAGGGAAGCTACTTAACCAGTGAACAAAAAACAACAAATTTAACCATGGGTTCATAAAAGTAGTATTTACACAAATTATATGAATTATACATACAATAGATACATTCTTTGTCGAAGACCACGGGTTCGTGAACCCTTTGGTACGTAGTCTGTAAATCCGCCCCTGTTGGCACTCATGCTACAAAAAAGACTGAATGATGCACTTGGTTGAATACTGAATTATTTATCCTAAGAACATCGATCGATTCCTATTTAATACTTTTTCTCTCATTTCTTTAATGGTGCACCCATGTTCTAAAAATTCTAGATTCGCCTCGTCGCCAGATGTATTACTCATGCTTAATTTATTGCATGGATACAGCTATGGCATGCTTTAGCAAAAACATTAGCAGAGAAAACAGCATGGGCATTGGCAATGGACAGAGGTTTAAACATGGTGTCAATCAACTCAGGATTGTTAATTAGTCCTGATTTAAACATCACAAATCCTTATTTAAATGGAGCTGCAGAGATGTATGAAGCTGGAGTTTTTGTAACTGTTGATCTTGATTTCTTAGTGGATTCTCACATTTGTGTTTATGAAGATATCTCAACTTATGGCAGATATTTGTGCTTTAATCACATCATTAATACCACAGAAGATGCTTTTAAGCTTGCTGAAAAATTGTTCCCTTTGCCTTCCTCCCCTTCAAGGTACGAACTTCGTCGCTAGTCTATCACTAAATCACTCGTAACTAACAAAATTTTGTGATGATCTGTCGCTAATCCTTCATTAAATAGGATTAACGACAGTTTTTTCTGTTTAGTTACATAATTTATCCGACTCTAATTCCTACTTTCTTAGTAAATTAAACCCACTAATGAATATTTAGTTATTGTATTTTAATGTTGGTAGTAGGTCTTTAACTTGCTTTATTTTCTTGGTTAGTATGTAATTTCATTTTATGCATGGTTATGGATAATTATTTGTTAGGTGATCTCATAATATATATCTTGTTTTTCTCTCCAAAAAATCATAAAATCTGCAAGTGTATCAATAAGATTTAAATAAATCTCACAATAAATATTGTAGATTTACGCCAGAAATTGTGTTTTTTAAAACTATGTTAAAAATCCAATACTTTTTGGGTGGAGTTAGGTTGGGGAAAAACACTGAATATAGAAGAGATGAGATGACAGAAAAGAGAATATTAATTATTTGTCATATTATCCGAAGGGGAGCCTTAGCGCAACTGGTAAAGTTATTGTCATGTGATCAGGAGATCACGGGTTTGTGCTGTGAAAACAACATCTTGCAGAAATGCAGGGTAAAGTTGCGTATAATAAACCCTTATGGTACTATCCTTCCCCGGACCCCATACATAATGGGAGCTTAGAGGGTGTTTGGCTAAGCTTATAAGCTGGTCAAACTGGCTTATAAGCACTTTTTGACTTATCTACGCTTTTGGTAAAATTAAAAGTGCTTATAAGTTAAGTGCTTATAAGACAAAAATAAGCCAAAAGCCATAAGTTGGTCTCCCCCAACTAATCAAATTTCAACTTATAAGAACTTTAGGTTAGAGCAAAATATTTACTATTCTATTCCTAAAATAATTCTTTTTAAACAAAACTCTCCGTATATCCAATTCTTCACCTGCTTATTATTAATTTCAACACTTTTATCCTAACACGTAACTGCTTATTTTTTAAATCAGTTTCAGTATTTAAAAGTGCTTTTCAGCACCTAATGCTTATCAACTACTTAAATCAGCTAAGCCAAACAGGCTCTTAGTGTATCGGGTTGTCTTTTATTAGTATTCATTTTAAGGACATGGATTATTACGACTATTTTTTTTCCTTATTCCTGTTTTTGATTTGATAGTTTTGAGAAGGATACAAGGATAATCCAGCAGAGGATAAGCAACAAGAAATTGAACAAACTCATGGTTGATTTTAGAAGATCAGAGAAAGACCTCTTGAAAAATCAATAAGATTAATTGTCCTTTGGACATGTCCTAAGGTCATTCAATTTGACAGCAATATTTAAGTGTTTAATTTATATATACAGTCTGTATAAACAAGCTTTACAGCATTAAGTTACTTTTTTCCTGTTGTAACAGATGATATATTTTATTTTCAAATTTACAAAATTTTATATTTTAAAGAGACTTACCAATATATATTTTTGGATGTTGTCACGATCCAAATCTCCCCCTGTCTCTACGACTAGGTAAGCCTAACAAATTGCGGAAATAACAGAATTGAACAACAAGTCTGTGACATATAACTATAGAGTGATAAAATGTCATCCGGCATGTACAAATAACTCATCACTCGAGTATACATAGTATTCCCAAAACCCAGAAAATCATAAGTCACAAGCTATAGAAGAAAACAGAGTATCTCTATACACTAGAGTCTAAGAAAAGTACGGAAAGGAAAATGACATAGAAGGGAATAAAGGGGAACACCGAGGTCTGCGGATGCGAGCAGATATACCTTGAAGTCTTCAAAATCTCGCTGCTCACTGATAACGAGGCTGATAAGAAGTACCTGGATCTGCACACAAAACATATACAGAAGAGTAGCATGAGTACACCACAACGGTACCCAATAAGTGCCAAGCCTAACCTTGGCTGAATAGTGATAAGGTCAGGTTAAGGCCCTACTGGTATATAATAAATAAGGCAGAAGAATATAGCAGTGTAATAAGAGACCGAAAATTTAACAAAGAGAAAACCACAAAAAATAGCAACACAACACATAGGGATAAACAACAGTAGGGGATCTCTAGAGATACCGTCTCGTAGTCCCAAAAGTGAATATGCAAGGAGATCTATCGAGGTACCGCCTCGTAGTCTCAAAAGTAAATGTGCAGGGAGATCTCCCGAGGTACTGCTTCGTAGTATAAAAATTAAATGTGCGGGGGATATCCCGAGGTATCGCCTTGTAGTTCCAAAAGTAAACACACAGCTCGAAACCGGCGAATATAACAATAAACAACAAGAAATTTACAGTTAAGACTGATACGGATAAGGGAAAAATAGGAAAATTAGCTAAGCGTGCTACACAAAGTTCAAATAAGCAGTTAAGACACGTAGACATGATAACTTAGTCTAAACAGGATAACTACACATGCCGGTATAACTTTGTTAAGATGAAACATGTTATTAATCAGTAAAAATCGAGTTTTACAACAAATAGCCCGTGTACTCACTTGTCACCTCGCGTACACAGCGCTCACATATCACATAAGTATCACAACAATACCAAATCCTAAGAGTACTTCTCCCACAAATGGTTAGGCAAGCCACTTACCTCGAACCAAGCTCAATCAATCAGTAAGAATGCCTTTTTCACGATTTTCTGACTCCGAATACCCCAAATGTAGCCAAAAGCAATTACATACCATAAATATAACTGTAAGAAACTAATCTAACTAATTAAATCAAGGCTTAAGCAAGAAATTATAAAATCGCCCCAAAAAGTCGACTCGAGCCCACGTCTCGAAATTGGATATACGTCACAAAATACGAATACTCATTCAACCATGAGTTCACTCGTACCAAAATTATCCAAATCTGATATCAAAATCTCAATCAAAACTCAAAAATTTGGTTGAAAAATGTTTTCCATTTTCCCCGATTTTCTCAACCCAAATTCGAAATTAAAGGATGAAATTAATGATAGATTAGTGGGATATAACCAAAAACAAGGGAAGAATCATTACCCAATCAATGCCTCTGAAAATCCCTTAAAATTTCGTCCAAATCTGAGATCTCTATATCAAGTTATGTTAAAAATGGCTAAACCCTCGATTTTGAAATGTTATACTCTGCCCAGGCATCCCTTCTTCACAAACGCGGAAGAATCTTCGCGTTCGTGAAGCACAAAATCTCTTCAGTTCAACATTCTTCATCGCGAACGCGATGGCCTAATCACAAACGCGAAGCTTACTCAGCTCGATCCTACGCAAACGCGGGACCAACATCGCGAACGCGTAGGCAAAATTGCCTGGAGACTCATTTGACCAGCTTTCTCTACGCGAATGTGGGACCCTCATCGTGAACGCTTAAACCAATTACCTTAGAGCTTTGTGAATGCGGGACCTTCATCGCGAACGTGAAGCACAAATCTCTCCTACCTCCAGCTCCTCTTCGCGAATGCGGAACTCCTTCGTGAACGCGAAGAAGGAAACCAGTAACTGGAAATGCCAGAAATTCTGCAACTTCGACAAGTCCAAATTGATCTGTTAACCATCCGAAATCAACCCGAGGCCCTCGGGACCTCAACTAAACTTACCTATAAGTCCTAAAACACCATACGAACTTAGTCGAGCCCTCAAAATACATCAAACAACAACAAAAACACGAATCACCCTCCAATCCAAACTTAATGAACTTAAAAATTAAAACTTCTACAACCGATGCCGAAACCTATCAAAACACATCCGTTGACCCCAATTTTTTCACAAAAGTCATATTCAACATTACGAACCTACTCCAACTTCCGGAATAGGAATCTGACCCCGATTCAAAGAGTCCACTTCCGGTCAAACTTTCAAATAATTGAACTTTTACCATTTCAAGCCTAATTCAGCTACAGACCTCGAATTCACAATTCGGACACGCTCCTGAGTCCAAAATCACCCAACGGAGCTAACAAAACCGACAAAACTTCATTTCGGAGTCGTCTTTACCTGGTTCAAACTACGAACAAAAATCGTAGAACTTAAGTGTCAGTTTTAGGGACTAGGTGTCCCAAAACACTCCGAAACCAAAAATAGAACCTCTCGCAAGTCACATAAGCAGAAACGGATACGGGGAAGGCAGTAAATAGGGGATCAGAGCTAATACTCTCAAAACGATCGGTCGAATCATTACATCCTTCCCATCTCAAAATAATCATTCGTCCTCGAACAAGCATAGAGACATACCCGAAGTAGTGAAAAGATGAGGATAACGGCTACGCATATCATGGTCTGTTTCCCAAGTTCCCTCCTCGACCGGCTGACCCCTCCACTGAACCTTCACTAAAGCATTATTCTTTGACCTCACCTTTCGAACCTAACTGTCCAAAATATTCATCGAATCCTCAATATAAGATAGATTCTTGTCCAACTGGACTGAGCTGAAATCCAACACATGAGACGGATCACCGTGATACTTTTAGAGCATAGAAACATGGAATACCGGATGAACGCCTGCTAGACTGGGAGGTAAGGCAAGCTCATAAGCAATCTCTCTAATTCACTATAACACCTCCAATGGACCAATAAACCTTGAGCTCAGCTTTCCCTTCTTCTCGAACCTCATAACACCCTTCATGGGTGAAACCCAAAGCAAGACTCGCTCCCCAACCATGAATGAAATATCGCGGACCTTCCGATATGCATAACTCTTTTGTTTGAACTGAGCTGTGCGAAGTTGATCCTGAATCCACTTAACCTTCTCCAAAGAATCCTTAACCAGGTCTATACCCAAAAGCCTAGCCTCACCCGGCTCGAACCAACCCACTGGAGACCGACACCATCTACCATACAAAGCCTCATACGGTGCCATCTGAATGCTCGACTGATAACTGTTGTTGTAGGAAAACTCTGCAAGTGGCATGAATTGATCCTAAGAACCTCCAAATTCCATCACGCACGTATGGAGAATATCTTATAGTATCTAAATATTGCACTCGGATTGTCCGTCCGTCTGAGGGTGAAATGCTATGCTCAACTCAACCCGAGTACCTAACTCATGTTGTACGGCTCTCTAGAACCGCAATGTAAATTGCGTACCTAGGTCAGATATGATAGATACTGGCACACCATGAAGCTTGACAGTCTCGCGGATATAAACTTGAGCCAGCTGCTCAGAAGAATAAGTAGTCATCACAAGAATGAAATGAGCTGACTTGGTTATCCTATCCACAATCACCCAAACCACATCAAACTTCCGCTGAGTCCGTGGAAGACCAACTACAAAATCCATAGTGATCCGCTCCCATTTCCACTCAGGAATCTCTAACTTTTGAAGCAACCCACCTGGCTGCTGATGCTCATACTTCACTTGTTGGCAATTTAGACACCGAGCTACATGTTCCAATATGTCCTTATTTATTCTCCTCCACCAATAATGCTGCCTCAAGTCCTGATACATCTTCGCGACACTTGGATGAATGGAGTAACGCGAACTGTGAGCCTCCTAGAAAATCAACTCACATAAACTATCTACATTGAAGCACACATAGCCTGCCCTGCATCCTCAATGCACCATCATCTCCAATAGTGACCTCATTAGCATCACCGTGTTGAATCGTGTCCTTAAGGATGAGGAGATGGGGGTCGTCATACTGGCGCTCCCTAATACAATCATAAAGAGAAGATTGGGAGACCAGACAAACCAACACTCGACTCGGCTCAGAAATATCCAATTTGACAAAATGATTGGCCAAGGCCTGAACATCAAATGCTATCGATCTCTCTACTGCTGGTAGATATGCTAAGCTCCCCAAACTCTCCGCCTTGCGGCTTAAGGCATCGGCTATCACATTGGCCTTCCCGGGATGGTATAGAATAGTGATATCATAATCCTTAAGCAACTCTAACCACCTTCGATGGCGCAAGTTAAGATCCTTTTACTTGAACAGATGCTTCAAACTCCATTGATCAATGTAGATCTCACAAGGGACACTATACAAATAGTACCGCCAAATCTTCAAGGCATGAACAATAGCTGCTAACTCAAGGTCGTGGATAGGATAGTTCTTTTCATGCACCTTCAGCTGTCTGGATATGTAGGCAATCACCCTACGGTCCTACATCAATACCGCGCCGAGGCCAACCCACGACGCATCACAATATACAGTATAAGACCCCGACCTGTAGGCAATACCAATACTGGGGATGTAGTCAAAGCTGTCTTGAGATTTTAAAAACTTTCATCAAACTCCTATATCCATATGAAAGGAGCACCTTTTTGGGTCAGCCTGGTCATAGGTGTTGCAATAGATGAGAAAGCCTCAACAAATCGACGGTAATATCCCGCCAAACCAAGAAAACTCCGGATCTCTGTAGCTGAGGACAGTCTAGGCCAACTTTGCACTGATTCAACCTTCTTCGGATCCACCTTGGTCCCCTTACTCGACACTACGTCAAAAATGCCATTGAATCTAACCAGAACTCACACTTTGAGAATTTTACATATAACTTCTTTTCTCTCAAGGTCTGAAGCACATTCCTCAGGTACTGCTCATGCTCCTCCTGACTATATGAGTACACCAAAATATCGTTAATAAACACAATGACGAATGAGTCAAGATAGGGCCAAAATACACTGTGCATCAAATGTATAATGTTGTTGGGGAGTTGGTCAGCCCAAATGACATCACAAGGAACTCGTAATGATCATACCATGTCCTGAAAGCAGTCTTCGGGATATCTGGCTCCCGAATCTTTAACTAATGATAGCCTGAATGCAAGTCAATCTTGAAAAACATCTGGCACCCTGTAACTGATCAAATAGGTCATCAATATGAGGCAAAGGATATCGGTTCTTCACTGTAACTTTGTTCAACTGGCGATAATCAATGCACATACGCATAGAACCATTCTTTTTCTTTATAAACAATACTGGGGAACCCCGAGGTGACATACTGGGTCGAATGAAGCCCTTATCAAGCAATTCCTGTAACTGTTCCTTCAATTCCTTCAACTTAGTAGGAGCCATACGATATGGAGGAATAGATACTGGCTGAGTGCACGGCAACAAATCAATACCAAAGTCGATATCTCTGTCGGTCGGCATGCCCGGAAGATCAGTTGGATTTATATCTGGAAAATCCCTCACTACTGGCACTGACTCAATCGTAGGGGTATCAATACTTACATCTCTCACATAAGCTAGATACACATCACGCCCATTCTTAACCATTCGTTAAGCTTTAAGAAATGAAATAACTATGCTGGAAGTATAATCTAAGATACCTCTCCACTCTAACCGCAGTAATCATGGTATAGCCAGCATCACGGTCTTAGCGTGGAAATCAAGAATAGCATAATGGAGAGACAACCAGTCCATGCCCAAAATAATATCAAAGTCTACCATACTAAGCAATAATAAATCGGCTCTGGTCTCAAAACTACTAAGATAACCAAACACGACTGATTCATACAACCAACAATAATGGATGTGTAGACATATAAACAAGAGAATTTAAAGAATCACGAGATACTCCCAAATACGGAGCAAAATAAGAGGACGCATATGAATAAGTGGAGCCTGGATCAAATAAAACCGACGCATCTCTACGACAGATTGGAACAATACCTGTAATGATAGAGTTGGAAGCAACTGCCTCTATACGAGAAAGAATGGCATAATATCTAGCCTGGCCTCTCCTCTAGGGCGACTTCTACTAGTCGAACCTCATCTTCGAGCTGGCTGAGCAGGTGGAGTGCTAGCTGGTGCTATAATCATAGCCTGAGGACCCAGTAGAGCACACGGTGTCTGAGAAGTTTGTGGAAGGGCACCCCTCATAAGTCTGGGGCGATCCATCACTATATGGCGAGTGTTTCCATACTCAAAACAAGCTCTTGGAGGGCATGGCTGCTGTGACTGGCTCGGGCCAGGTCTACTGGACTGTCCACTAAAAGCACCCCGTGCATGAGGTTCGCTAGATACTGGCAATGCATAATAAGGTTCCAGGGGCCTAAGAGTAGTCGGAATACCACTAGCGGCTGGAAGTGCTGAATGAACAGGGTGACTCACACAGCCTCTACCATGGTGAACTGCAGCCGGGGCATAAGTACCAGTATAAGATCCGGACTCTCGAGACCTTTTGGCCTCGCTCTCTTCTCTCTCTCGAGCAAGCATTCCCTCCACTCTTCTAGCAATACTCACAACTTGCTGGTACTAAATATCTATCTCTAATTCCCTGTACATGCTGATCCTGATGCTGGGATGGAGCCTCTCGATAAACCGTTAGACCCTTTCTCGAAATGTAGCAACCAAGGCTGGTACATGCCTAGCCAAATCACTAAAGTGAACCACATACTCTGAAACAGTCATATCACCCTGGAATAATTGCTCAAACTCGGTGCTCCACACATTCCTGAGACTCTGAGGAACATAATCCCTCAAGAACATATCCGAGAACTGAGTCCAAGTAAGTGAAGCTTCCTTAGCCAGACTACCCAAATCATAAGCACGCCACCACTGATAGGTCGTTCCTCTAAGCTGGAACACAGTGAAAGAGACCCCGCTTGACTCCGCTACACCCATAATACTCAGGATACGGTGGCAATCCTCAAGAAAACCCTGGGCATCCTCTGACGACAAGCCACTAAAAGTAAGAGGGTGGTACTTATTGTGCCTCTCGAGCCTAAGCTACTCCTCTTCAGAAGTTGGTGCCCTACCCTCAGGCTGAACTGGGCTACCGACTCTGCTGGTATAATCTCTAGGACCTGGTTGGCCTGAACCCGCTGCTTGGGGGTGCAGGTGGTGGGACTGTGTGCTCCTCCCCTAGCCTGAGATGTGGAAGGAGCAAGGGGGATCAACCCTGATTGAGCTAGAGTAGTTAACATGCTCAAGAACTGTGCAAGGGTCTCCTGAAGAACTAGTGCAGTAGTAGGCGTCTCAGGTGCCTGTGCTCCGACTGGAGCTACTGGTGGCTCATCTCTAGCAGCTCGTATGGGTGCTCTGGCTGCAGCACGTAGGCATCCTCGGCCTCTACCCCGGCCCCGGCCTCTCGCGGCTCTAGTAGGGGGAACAAATGCATGGTTATCTGATCCGGCTATACGTGTCCTCACCTTCTATGAGAGAATAGAACACAAAAGTTTAGAATATTGAAGTCAATAATTTCGCACGACAAGGAATCAAAAGAAGTGAAATTTTTCTAACAGTTTCATAGCCTCCTGAAGATAAGAACTGACGTCTCCGTACTGATCAGCGAGACTCTACTAAACTTGCTTGTGACTCACGACACCTATGAACCTAGAGCTCTAATACCAACTTTTCACGCCCCAAATCTCCCTTCGTAAGACGTCGTGACGACACCTAGTCTCTATGACTAGGTAAGCCTAACAAATTGTGGAAATAACAGAAATGAAAAACGAATTGAGCAACAAGTTTGTAACAAATAACTATAGAATGATAAAATACCACTCAGTGTGTAGAAATAACCCAATACTCGAAGTATACACAGTATTCCCAAAACTCAAAAAATAATAAGTCACAAGCTATAGAAGAAAACTGTGTATATCTATATGCTAGTGTATAAGAAAAAGTACGGAAAGGTAAATGACATAGGAGGGAATAATGGGGGACTCCGAGGTCTGCGGACGCGGGCAGATATACCTTGAAGTATCCGAAACCTCGCTGCTCACTGATAACGAGGCTAATAAGAAGTACTTAGTTCTGCACACAAAACATGAGCAGAAGAGTAGCATGAGTACACCACAATGGTATCCAGTAAGTGTGAAGCCTAACCTCGGCCGAGTAATGACGAGGTCAGGTCAGGGCCCTAGTGGTAAACAATAAATAAGGCAGAAGAATATAGCAGTGTAATAAGAGACCGAAAATTTAACAAAGAGAAAACCACAAAAAATAGCAACATAACACACAGGGATAAACAACAGTAGGGGGATCTACAACAGCAGGGGATCTCCTGAGATACCGTCTCGTAGTCCCAAAAGTAAATATGCAGGGAAATCTCCCAAAGTCTCAAAAGTAAATGTGCAGGGAGATCTGCCCAGGTACTGCCTCATAGTCTCAAAAGTAAATGTGCATGGGGATATCTCGAGGTACCACCTCATAGTTCCAAAAGTAAACTCACATCTCCAAATCGGCTAATATAACAATAAGCAGCCAGAAATGTATAGTTAAGACTGATACAGATAAGGCAAAAATAGAAAAATCAACTAAAAATGTTGCACAGAGTTCAAATAAGCAGTTAAGATACGTAGACATGAGAACTTAGGCTAAATAGGATAACTACACATGCTGGTATAACTCAGTTAAGATGAAACAGGTTATTACTAAGTAAAAATCGAGTTTTACAATAAATAGCCCATGTACGCGAGTGCATACACGGTGCTCACATATCACAAAAGTTTCACAATAGTGCCAAATCCTAAGGGGACTTCCCCACCACAAGGTTAGGTAAGTCACTTACCTTGAACCAAGCTCAATCAATCAGTAAGAATGCCTTTTTAACAAATTTTTGACTCTGAATGGCCCAATTCTAGACAAAAGCAATTACATACCATAAATATAACTGTAAGAAACTAATCTAATTAATGAAATCAAGGCTTAAGCCAGAAATTAGAAAATCGCCCCAAAAAGTTGACCCTGGCCCACGTCTCAAAATCGGGTAAATGTCACAAAATACGAATGCCCATTCACCCACGAGTTCACTCGTAATAAAATTATCCAAATGCAATACCAAATCTCAAAACTAAAAAATTTGGTTGAAATATTTTCCCCATTTTTTCCATTTTTCTCAATCCAAATCTGAAATTAAAGGATGGAATTAATGATAGATTAATGAGATATAACCAAAAACAAGTGAAGAATCATTACCCAATCGATGTCTCTGAAAATTTCTCAAAATTTCATCCAAATCCGAGCTCTCTATCTCAAGTTATGTTAGAAATGGCTAAACCCTCGATTTTGAAATGTTATATTCTGCCCAGGCATTCCTTATTCGCAAACGTGAAAGATCCCTCGCATTCGCAAAGCATAAAATTGTTTCAGTCCAATATTCTTTATCGCGAAGGCGAGGGCCTAATCGCGAACGTGAAGCGTACTCAGCTCGACCGTACTCAAATGCGGGACCAACATCACGAACGTGTAGGCAAAATGGCCTGGAGACTCAGTTGACCAAATTTCTCTATGCGAATGCGGGACCCTCATCGCGAATGCGTAGACCAATTACCTTAGCGCTTTGCGAATGCGGGACCTTCATCATGAACGCAAAGCATAATTCCTCTCCTGCCTCCAGCTCCTCTTCGCGAATACAGAACTTCTCTCGCGAATGCGAAGAAGGAAACTAGTAACTGGAAACACCTGAAATTCTGTAACTTCAACAAGTCCAAATTGATCCATTAACCACCTGAAATCAAACCGAGGCCCCTGGGACCTCAACCAAATATACCTACAATTCCTAAAATACCATACGAACTTAGTTGAGCCCTCAAAACATATCAAACAACAACAAAAACACGAATCACCCTCCAATTCAAACTTAATGAACTTGAAATTTCAATCTTCTACAACCAATGGCGAAACCTATCAAAACACATTTGATTGACCCCAAATATTGCAAACAATTCATATTCAACATTACGGACCTACTCTAACTTCCGGAATCATAATCCGACCCTGATATCAAAAAGTTCACTTCCGGTCAACCTTTCCAAAAATTCAACTTTTGCCTTTTGAAGCCTAATTCAGCTACAGACCTCCAATTCAGAATCCGGACACGCTCGTAAGTCCAAAATTACCCAACGGATCCAAATGAATCGACAAAACTCCATTCTGAAGTAGTCTTCACACAGATCCAACTACATACAAAAATCCTAGAACTTAAGCTTCCGTTTTAGGGACTAAGCATCCCAAAATACTCCGAAACCAAAAATAGAACCTCCCGCCAAGTCACATAAGCATAAATGGATACGGGGAAGGCAGTAAATAGGAAATTGGGGCAAATACTCTCAAAACAATCGGCCGGGTCATTACTAATGTCCCGATAATATAAGAAATTCTTTACACTAGTGAATATAAAAGAAGAAGAAGAAGAAGAAGAAGAAGAAGAAGAAGAAGAAGAAGAAGAAGAAGAAGAAGAAGAAAGTAAAGACACATAAGGGATCATTTGATATGCAGATTAAGGGAGAATAAGATATTGAAATTATATTTATACTGTGTTTGGTTGATGGGATAAATTTATACCGCACACCAAATATAGTATAAATTTAATCCCACATTTAATCCTGAATATTTCACTTATTCCATCCTATACCATCAAACTTAGGATTATTTTATTCTGCCTTCCAAGCGTGATAAATTAGTCCAGGAATTATGATTGGTGCAAATTATATATACGGCCTTGCCCTTTAGGTGTCGTTTGGTTATAAACAAGTTATTTTAGGATTAATTATTTCGGGATTAGTTATCCTGGGATTAGTTATTCCACCCTCCCAAAGGGATAAAAAAACACTACAATTCCGGGGTAACTAATCCCAGGATTAGTTATACTCTGATTTTATTCCAATTAAACATGCGATAAACTCATCTCAAATTTGACCCCGAAATTAACTGTCCATTATCTCGAGCCCTTCGTTACCTGTCCAATTTGAGCAAGGTATTAAAGAGACAACTGTCTAATGACTGTTGCCAAATATTAAATAGTAGGACAAGTGGGTATAAAATGATAAGATCCTTATGTAAGGTTACTGTTAAACATAATAGCAATTTGAATTTCACATTAAATATCAAGCCAATGTTTCCAATAAGGTGGAAGAGTACTGTCACGATCCGGATTTCCCACCATTGGGAGTCGTGATGGCGCCTACTAATGGAGCTAGGCTAGCCAAACTTTAAACATTCTCTGATAACTTCTCAACAATAACAATATACGAAAGCAATTAAATAAAAGCGAAAGACTTCAAGTTTATAAAACTGAAATTCAAATGCGGAAGTTAAAGACAATCTCTACCCAAAATCTGGTGTCACTAACTCACGGACTGCTAAAACGTTCTACAAACAAGTCTGAATGGAAATACAAAATGTCTGTCTCAGTACAATGAAGGATAAACTAAACATGGAGAAGGACTTCGGCCCGCGAACGCCAGCTAGGCTACCTTGAAAATCGCCTCTTAGATTTTGGGTTTTTGAAAAGTGGAAAAATGACTGAAAATCCCGAGTTTATATACTTTTGCTGGGGGCTGGCGCGGACCGCGCAGAAATGTACCGCGGCTGCGCCGAGGGAGGGAAGAAGTGGGCTCTCTCTGAACCCACCCAGCGCGGACCGCACTGATTTGGTGCGCGGCCGCGCTGGTCGACCTGAACTACCGCCCCTCTAAACTCTACCACGCGGACCATACAGAAAAGCATCGCGGCCGCGTGGCTGCCAGCGGACCACGCGGAAATGACCGCGGCCGCGCTGGGGCCTGTAACACCTGGACCTGTTATTTTTTAATTCTAAAACCTCCCGGGACCCACTCAAAACTCACCCGAGCCCCCGGGCCTCCAAACTGAACATACATATAATCTCGAAAATACCTTATAGACTTACTTGTGCAATCAAATCGCCAAAATAACATCATAATCAAAGAATCAAGCCTCAAAATCATCGTTTCCAATTCAAACTTCTCAAACTTCTAACTTTAGATAATTAGGTCCGAAACACGCCAAACGACGTCCGATTTCAACAAAACTTCACAGAAAGCGCTTAACGCATATTTAAGACTTGTACCGGGCATCGGAACCAAAATACGGGCCCGATACCTATATTTTCTAATTCATTTTCATTTCAAGTTTTCATATCATTTTTAGAAAAATAATTTCTTTCAAAAATTCTTTACTCAGACTAGGGACTTCGGATTTTGATTCCGGGAACACACCCGAGTCCCATATTTTCCTACGGACCCTCCGGGACCATCACATCACGGGTCCAGGTCCGTTTACCTAAAATGTTGACCGAAGTCAACTTTAACAATATTAATATCAAAATTCATCAATTTCTTTTACATAATTCGCATATTTCAACATAAAGGCTTTCTGGCTACGCGCCCGGACTACGCACGCTAATCGAGGCCACTAAAAGCAAGGCTTTCAAAGCCTAGGAAGCATGGAAAAGGAAGGAATCCTGTGATGACCCCTTTGGGTCGTCACATCCTCCACCTCTAAAACAACCGTTCGTCCTCGAACGAACAAAAAAAAGAAGTACCTGAGTCGGGAAATATATGAGGATAACGGCTTCGCATATCAGACTCGGACTCCCAGGTCGATGCCTCAGAAGGCTGACCTCTCCACTAAACACGCACTGAAGAAAAACTCTTCGACCTCAACCGTCGAACCTGCAAGTCTCAAAATAGCCACCGGCTCCTCCTCATAAGATAGATCCTTGTCCAATCGGACAGTGCTGAAATCTAACACGTGGGCTGGATCGCCGTGATACCTCCGAAGCATGGATACATGAAAAACTGGATGCACGACTGACAAGCTAGGCAGCAAAGCAAGTCTATAGGCCACCTCTTCCACACGCTCAAGAATCTCAAATGGGCTAATGAACCTAGGGCTAAGCTTGCCCTTCTTCCCAAATCGCGTCACGCCCTTCATAGGCGACACACGGAGCAACACTCGCTCACCAACCATGAAAGCAATATCTCGGACCTTGCGGTCTGCATAACTCTTCTGCCTAGACTGAGCTGTCCGAAGTCTATCCTGAATGATCTTGACCTTATCCAAGGCCTCCTGAACTAGGTCTGTACCCAATAACCGAGCCTCTCCCGGCTCAAACCACCCGACTGGGGATCGACACCACCTACCATATAACGCCTCATACGAAGCCATCTGAATGCTGGACTGGTAGCTATTGTTGTAGGCAAACTCTGCTAAAGGCAAGAACTGGTCCCACGAGCCTCCGAAATCAATTATGCAGGCTCAGCATATCCTCTAATATCTGAATAATTCTCTCAGACTGACCGTCCGTCTGGGGATGAAATGCTGTATTCAACTGAACCTAGGTGCCCAACTCTTGCTAAACCGCTCTCCAGAAATGCGAGGTAAAATGTGGACCCCGGTCCGAAATGATAGATATAGGCACCCCATGAAGGCAGATGATCTCCCTAATATAAATCTCAGCTAATCTCTCGGACGAATAGGGGTTGGCAACCGGAACAAAATGCATTGACTTGGTCAGCTTATCCACAATAACCCAAACCGCATCAAACTTCTTCCGAGTCATCGGAAGTCCAGTAAGAAAATCCATAGTAATCCTCTCCCACTTCCACTCGGGAAGCTCAATCCCCTAAAATAAACCACCGGGCCTCTGATGCTCGTACGTAACCTGCTGACAGTTCAAACAACGAGCCACATATGCAACAATGTCTTTCTTCATTCTGCGCCACCAATAATGCTGCCTCAAATCCTGATACATCTTCGCGGTGCCCGGATGAATAGAATACCGAGAACTGTGGGCCTCCGCTAAGATCAACTCTCAAATCCCATCAACATTGGGCACACAAACTTGCCCTGCAACCTCAATACACCATCATCATCTAAGGTTACTTTCTTGGCACCTCCACGCTACACCGTGTCTCTCAAGACACACAAATGGGGATCTTCGAACTGCCGATCACGGATACACTCCAATAATGAAGAACGAGCGACCGTGCAAGCTAACACCCTGCTAGGCTCAGAAATGTCCAACCTTACAAATCAATTGTCTAAGGCCTAAACGACCAAGCAAGCGGTCTCTGGCTGACCGGAATATAAGTAAGACTACCCATGGTGGCAGACTTCCTACTCAATGCATCGGCCACCACGTTGGCCTTTCCGGGGTAGTATAAAATAGAAACATCATAGTCTTTCAACAACTCCAACCACCTCTTCTGCCTCAAATTCAACTCCTTCTGCTTGAACAAGTACTGAAGGCTCTTGTGATCCGTGTACACCTCACACGTCACACCATATAAATAATGCCTCCAAATCTTCAAAGCATGAACGATGGCTGCCGACTCTAGATCATGGACTGGATAATTCTTCTCGTGGATATTCAACTGTCTCGAAGCATATGTTATGACTCTGCCATCCTGAATCAATACTGCACCAAGAACAATACGGGAAGCATCACAATAAACGGTATAAGGCCCTGATCCTGTGGGTAAAACCAATACCGGTGCCGTAGTCAGAGCTGTCTTGAGCTTCTGGAAGCTCGTCTCGCACTCATCTGACCACCTGAATTGGGCACCTTTCTAGGTCAATCTGGTCATCGGGGCTGCAATAGATGAAAATCCCTCCATGAACCGGCGGTAGTAACCTGCTAACCCCAAGAAACTCCGGATCTCTATAGCTGATGCTGGTCGAGGCCAGTTCTTAACTGCCTCAATCTTCTTCAGGTCCACCTGAATACCCTTTGCTGAAACAACGTGACCCAGGAATGCAACAGAACTCAACCAGAACTCGCACTTCGAAAACTTGGCGTATAACTGACTATCCTTCAGAGTCTGAAGAACTACTCTGAGGTGATGCTCATTGTTGCGACCAAAACACTTACGCAAGTGCACGCGATCGACAAGTAATATAGTAGTAAGTAGAGTATCGTTCCCACGAGGAATTGTGATCAACTTATCGATTGTTGTAGACTCAAACAACTATCAATTCAAGCTAAATTATCACAATATATATAAAGAACCAATTTATAATTTACTTAATAATTAAACAACAATTCATCACAAAATTACTACACCAATTTCACAATATGTTTATAACACTTTGGATAAATATATTCCCGGGTCATGGACTTGCTAGAAATTATGCTACTATTTTAGCTTAAAATGAATTTATTGAATTATCCGGATTATTAATTATAGGGTTAATAATATTCATAAGAATCTTTCGAGTTCTTATGCATCTATTCAAGTTAAACTAATACCTCTATGTCTATGGTATTAATATTAGCAAGAATGCATTTACAACTCCTATTTTTCAACCAAGCAAGGCAATTAAATATAGTTCTATCTTAATTGCGAATCTTTCACCCGATGCCCAGGATCCAGATCTTGCTCTATTTGATTCTATATGCAATCAAGAATTTCCTTTGTCAAGTTTAATTCAAGATTCGTAAATAATATTTCACTGTTAGCTACTCAGTAAAATAATTAGAAGCATAATCAAATAAACAACCCATAACGATAGATTCAAGATCTTCAATCTAAGCTTCAAATAACATAATTATCTAACATCCATGACCCAAGAATACTAGAGTTTTTAGCTACTCATAATCATACAAAAATCAACAATAAAAGTCTTAAACATAATATAAGTAAATACTAGGAGAAGGTTTAGAAAAACTCTTTCAATCTTTGCTCCAAGTTGATGTTCCTATTGATTTTTGATAGTTGAAGATGAGTTTCCTCCTCCTTCTCTCTCTAAAAATCAGATCTTCCAAACTAAATCTGATCTCCTCCCTCAATAATGGAGCTTTACTTTATGTAAGTTGAGTGGATCCTCTCAGATTTCCCATTTTGCCCCCAAATAATTGATTTCCCGGACTGGACTAGCGCGGGTGTGCATGACCAGCGCATGGCCCACGCTAGTGAGGTTTCTTTCTGTCCAAAACAATTGAACTAGTGCGGGTGCGCATGACCTGCGCTAGTGAGGTTTTCGGTAAAATTCAAAACATGAAAGTTGTAGCCCTTTTAAATAGCTTTCCATCAATATATTATGGAGCCCAAACGGAGTTCTGAGCAAAATGTTATGGCCATTTTACTCAACTTGATTCCAACTTGATTTATTTAGCTTTTACTCAGATTTCAAAGCCTCAAATTACTCAAATTCATCCCGAATTAATTCTTAAGTTGGAAACTCTTCCTGCAAGGCATAAATCATGAATTGAGTATAATTCATAATTATTTAAGCTCAAATATTTGTAAAATACAATAATTAAAGTGTTGTTACTACGAGTAAAACACGAGTTTTTAGCCTATGATCAACACCCCACACTTAAACCATTGCTCGTCCTCGAGCAATTAACATACACTTCACATAAGGACGATCTTTTTATCAAACAATTTCTTGTAATAACACATGGTGACACTTAGGTACCAATTCATAATAATTCAACCTCAAGACATGACTCACAAGTGCCACACATTTTCATAACTTGCTTACTTGCTCTAACACAAAGGTCAAAAATTCTCCTTGCCTTTAAAAATCATGTGCCCTCCCACAAATAATATAGACTAGTTCCTCTCAAAATAATAATCAAGAATATTCAGGAACTCAAAATAGGAAGAATTAACTCACTCTCAGAATGGAAATTCATGTGCAACAGATGACATACCATATACTTGCCCCTAGTGTAATACTCTACTAATTGAACTTATTCAGTCAAGGATCTAATAGGACTTTTATTGGTTGTAATGTAGGCTAGAAAAAAAAGATGTGAAAAATATAGAATGTAGTAACTACACCTCTTTGAACACTTCCATACATACAACATATTTCAAAATTTCAGCATTATTCCTATGTTAAACCATCTCCAACCTTTTTGAGATTTTACATACTAACAACAAATTCCATTTTCTTCAAGCACCTTACGTTAGAGAGTGTTACTACTGAAAATTCATCCCCTATATATATATATACATATATACATATATGAATTATTCTTCACTCTTTTTTTTTGATGATTTTCTTTTTCAAATAAACCAACCAATCTCTTCTCAACTTCTTCAACATTAAACAACATTAAGCGCTCATGAGAGATAGAGGTGCAAACAACTAATATATTACATAATTGATAAGGTTTATAACGTGGGTGCCAAAGAAATAGGATTAACCGTTCAAAAGGTTTGACTAAGATATATACAATTAGGTGGAAATAATTATCAAATTGGTTCAACAAAGAAATGCCTATATCATCTCCTAAACTGAGTAATGCTACTATTTCGCTTTGCAAAACACTTGGGGGAAAGTTCTAGACATCAACTATTATACACAGAATATTCCAGCAATCCTTACTCACACATTGGCACACAATTCACTCAAGCTTGGATCTTTCTCGACTCTCTAGTCAAAGCAGTTAAGCATAGTCATAATTATACAATTTAAGGCACTTACTTTAGAATCAAGAATTGAGATTTGAACATCACAAATAAGGCATATATCACTTTTCAAGCATGTGCATTTGAGAAGAATTAACTCTTTAATTTAGGAACTTTTTATTCAATTTGACATAAAGGAGAAAAACAATTACTATACCCGGTTCAAATACACCCTTGGAAAAGAACCATGACATAAAGAAAAAACCAAGGGGAATTATTTAAATTAAACCAAAACTAGCATACATTAAACTGAAAAATAAAATAAACAAAAATATATTATTATTTTTTTTCGAATTAATTCTGATTTTTTTACATAAAAAAAAAATTAATCTTCTAAAATACTACACAACTACGAAGAAAAGAAATAAGAAGCTAAAATACTAAAAAGCTAATTATCCAAAGGAATTATCCTACCCCACACTTAAAAGAGTGCAATGTCCCCAATGCACAAATAAATCAAAAATAAGAAGGGTGGACAAGAAACTCCCTGAAAGGCCAAAGACCGAAGCACTGGCAGCTCACGGGGTACTCAAACTTCTCCCAAAGATGGTCCTTTGTGCGGGTACCTCACACTAGTTCCAACCAGCTAGCTCGCATTTGCACACTTTCAGTGGCTTTTCTTCTATGCTCATAATCCTACAACAAATGCTACAAAGGTAGAAAACTAAAATAAACAAAAATAAATAAAAATAAAAGAAAGCAGTAAAGTTGGGTTGCCTCCCAACCAGCGCCTTATTTTACGTCGTGGCACGACGTGAACCACTTTTTGCCTCCACCTTGAACTTATAAATTGAGCCCCCAATTTGGCTTCAAGTCTGTGGCTATGCTCAAGTGGCGGAGCTACAATGATAACCAGGCCAAGTAATAATTTTTTCATTATGCACTTCTTGGCCTTTAAATGGGGAATGTAATTTTTGCTTTTCGATACAACAAATTCAAGAATATAGGCACTTTCATCCTCACTCTTTGACTCCCTTATAGGCTCAGATGGCTCGATTACTATCTTACTATCTAAGCACAACATGGAAAAATGATTGGAATGAGGTCTAATGCGCCCTAACTCATGAAGTTTACTACTATTTGCATCCCCATATTTACACACACTCATGTCTCCCAAAGTAATGTTATCTACTCCCTCACATGACTCTAGAGCACTCTTCTCAATATTGGCATCCTCAAGAAAAACAGGGTCTAGTGATTGGTATTCTCGTTTTAGCTCCTCAATTTGGTCTAGAAGATTTTTTTCAGCTTTACATAACTCATTATTAAATTGTTGGGCATTACACGCATCAACCTTTGCACTCAAATCTGAATCCAAGTTATGCACAACCAAGTCAAAATTATCACTTTTTTGTGCAAGCTCATCTCTCTCCTTAGACCAATCTTTCATTACCGTTGTTAGTAAACAACGTCGTTTCGCAGAATCCACTAATTGAGAATATCCGTCCCAATACCAACCCTTACTCCCATATTCAAATTCAGATGTCCAAGAGGTGAGGTCATGACTAGCCCAAAAATATGGGCCATAAAAATCTTTGATTAACCAAGCGTCTTCATCATTAACCTTATCTCTGTATATTTCATCCTCAGATGTCATCCTGAGAGAACTAGAAACATACTAAGAGAAAAATCAAATAGTTATAAAAATAACATATTTACAAAAAGAAAAGAAAATAAACTTGTAAAGATAATAATAAAAGTCTAACCCAGAAGAATAGTTAATGTCTAATTCCCCGGCAACAGCGCCAAAAACTTATTGCGACCAAAACACTCACGCAAGTGCACGCGATCGACAAGTAATATAGTAGTAAGTAGAGTATCGTTCCCACGAGGAATTGTGATCAACTTATCGATTGTTGTAGACTCAAACAACTATCAATTCAAGCTAAATTATCACAATATATATAAAGAACCAATTTATAATTTACTTAATAATTAAACAACAATTCACCACAAAATTACTACACCAATTTCACAATATGTTTATAACACTTTGGATAAATATATTCCCGGGTCATGGACTTGCTAGAAATTATGCTACTATTTTAGCTTAAAATGAATTTATTGAATTATCCGGATTATTGATTATAGGGTTAATAATATTCATAAGAATCTTTCGAGTTCTTATGCATTTATTCAAATTAAACTAATACCTATATGTCTATGGTATTAATATTAGCAAGAATGCATTTACAACTCCTATTTTTCAACCAAGCAAGGCAATTTAAGTATAGTTCTATCTTAATTGCGAATCTTTCACCCGATGCCCAGGATCCAGATCTTGCTCTATTTGATTCTATATGCAATCAAGAATTTCCTTTGTCAAGTTTAATTCAAGATTCGTAAATAATATTTCACTGTTAGCTACTCAGTAAAATAATTAGAAGCATAATCAAATAAACAACCCATAACGATAGATTCAAGATCTTCAATTTAAGCTTCAAATAACATAATTATCTAACATCCATGACCCAAGAATACTAGAGGTTTTAGCTACTCATAATTATACAAATAACAACAATAAAAATCTTAAACATAATATAAGTAAATACTAGGAGAAGGTTTAGAAAAATTCTTTCAATCTTTGCTCCAAGTTGATGTTCCTATTGATTTTTGATAGTTGAAGATGAGTTTCCTCCTCCTTCTCTCTCTAAAATCAGATCTTCCAAACTAAATCTGATCTCCTCCCTCAATAATGGAGCTTTACTTTATGTAAGTTGAGTGGATCCTCTCAGATTTCCCATTTTGCCCCCAAATAATTGATTTCCTGGACTGGACTAGCGCGGGTGCGCATGACCAGCGCATGACCCGCGCTAGTGAGTTTTCTTTCTGTCCAAAACAATTGAACTAGCGCGGGTGCGCATGACCAGCACATGACCCGCGCTAGTGAGGTTTTCGGTAAAATTCAAAACATGAAAGTTGTACCCCTTTTAAATAGCTTTCCATCAATATATTTTGGAGCCCAAACGGAGTTCTGAGCAAAAAGTTATGGCCATTTTACTTAACTTGATTCCAACTTGATTTATTTAGCTTTTACTCAGACTTCAAAGCCTCAAATTACTTAAATTCATCCCGAATTAATTCTTAAGTTGGAAACTCTTCCTGCAAGGCATAAATCATGAATTGAGTATAATTCATAATCATTTAAGCTCAAATATTTGTAAAATACAATAATTAAAGTGTTGTTACTACGAGTAAAACACGAGTTTTTAGACTATGATCACTCATGCTCCTCCTGACTGCGGGAGTATATCAGAATATAGTCAATGAAAACAATCACGAACAAATCCAAATAGGGCCTGAACACTCGGTTCATCAATTCCATAAATGTTGCTGGGGCATTGGTCAACCCAAATGACATGATCAAAAACTCATAATGCCTATACCGAGTGCGAAATGCTGTCTTAGGGACATCAGACGCCCTAATCCTCAGCTGATGATAACCAGATCTCAAATCTATCTTCGAGAACACCCTCACACCCTAAAGCTGGTCGAATAAATCGTCAATCCTCTGCAGCGGATACTTGTTCTTTATCGTCACCTTGTTCAACTGCCGGTAATCAATGCACATCCTCATCGACCCATCCTTTTTCTTCACAAATAACACCGGCGCGCCCCAAGGTGACACACTGGGTCTAACGAAACCCTTATCAAGCAAATCCTGAAGCTGCTCCTTTAACTCTTTCAACTCTGACAGGGCCATGCGATACGACATAATGGAAATAGGCTGAGTACCCGGAGCCAGATCAATAGAGAAATCAATGTCCCTATCGGACAGCATATCCGGCAGGTCTGAAGGGAAAACCTCGGGGAACTCCCGAACAATAGGAACAAAATCAATGGAAGGAACTTTCGCGCTGGAGTCGCGAACATACGACAGATATGCTAGACACCCCTTCTCGACCATGCGACGAGCCTTAATATATGAAATAACACTGCGGGTGGCATGACCTGGGGTCCCTCTCCACTCAAGTCGAGACAAGTCTGGCAAAGCCAAGGTCACGGTCTTGGCGTGAAAATACAAAATAGCATGGTACGAGGACAACCAATCCATCCCTAATATAATGTCGAAGTCCACCATATCTAAGAGCAATAAGTCGACACGGGTCTCAAGACCCTCAAATACTACTACACAGGAACGATGCACTCGGTCGACCGCTATAGAATCACCTACAAGTGTAGATACATATACATGAACACCCAAGGCATCGCTAGGCATAACCAAGTAGGGTGCAAAATAGGACGGCACATATGAATACGTAGATCCAGGGTCAAATAGCACTGAAGTACCTCTACGACAGACCAGAATAGTACCTGTAATGATAGCATCGGAAGACTCAGCCTCTGGCCTAGCTGGCAAAAGCATAACACCGGGGCTGGGCCCCACCTCCATGAACTATGTCTCTAGGACGATCGGCTACTGGCTGACCCCTGCCTCTGGCGGTTTGAGCTCTACCTCTATGCTCCCTACCTCCACCTCTATGGCCTCTACGCCCGCCTCTAGCTGGCTAGGCGGCCTACGGAGCCTCTGGTGCCTGGATCATAGCTTGAGGACCCTGCTGATGTGGCTGTGTACCCCTCAATCTCGGGCAAGCTCTTCTGATGTGACCATACTCACCACACTTGTAGCACCCACCTGACTGCTGTAGACGAGAGGGCTGAAGCTGACCCTGTCGACCTGCTGATCGGAATAGTGCTGCTGAGAACCACTACCGCCCGAAGTACCATGTGAGACCTGGAGTGCTGACTGAAAGGGCCTAGAGGAATGACCTCTACCATATGAATCCCTACCTCCAGAAGAGGTACCACTAAACCTACCAGAATGACTAGGCCTCTTATCTGACCCCTAACCACCTCCTCGTGTAAGAGCCATCTCCACTCTACGGGCCGCATTGGCCGCCTCTTGAAAAGAGATCTCGCTCCCGGCTCCTATAGCCATCTGGAGACAGATCGGCTGGATCAACCCATCAATAAATCTCCACACACACTCTCTCTCTCTCAGTGGGGAGTATCACAATAGCATGGCGTGCCAAATCAATAAAACGAGTCTCGTACTGTGTGACTGTCACAGTACCTTGATGAAGACGCTTGAACTGTCTGCGTAGAGCCTCTCGCTCAGTCACTGGGAGAAACTTCTCCAAGAACAACTCTACAAATTGATCCCAAGTAAATAATGGCGACCCTGCTGGCCTAGATAAACAATAGTCTCTCCACCAAGTCTTGGCTGATCCTGCTAGCCGAAAGGTGATGAAATCGACCCCTCCACAATACCCATAGTCTAGAGAACCTCATGGCAGCTGAATAAGAAATCATGGGGATCCTCTGTAGGGGAACCACTGAAAGTGGTGGTGAAGAGCTTGGTGAACCTATCAAGCCTCCACAAATCATCCGCGGACATCGCCGCAACATCGCCGGTCTGAGATGGAATATCTGGCTGGGCTACCACAGCTGGCTGAACTGCTGGAACCTGAGCCTGAGGAGCTACCTGCTCCGAAGTACGCATAGCGGGAGTCTGAACTCCTCCCCCAACCTGAGATGTGGCTGGTGCTACAGGAAGAAAACCCGCTCTAGAGATGCTCTCCATAAAGCCTACCAATCGGTCTAAAGCGTCCTGGAGTACTGGGGTGGCTATGAAGCCCTCTGGGACCTGAGCTGGGCCCACTGGAGCCGCTGGAGTTGGAACCCCTCATCATAGTCAACATGAGGCTCCACCTTTGGGACTGCTACTCGGGGCTGAGCTCTACCCCGGCCTCGGCCTCTGGCACGACCTCGCCCTGTGCCCCTAATAGGAGCTGCTGCTGGGGGCTCGGGCTGCTGCGCGGTAGAAGAGGAAACACGTGTTCTCGCCATCTGCGAAAGAACAGAGTAGAACGACAATCAGTATTGAGAAACAGAATCGCACGACAAGAAAGAACAAGGTGAGAATTTTCCTAACTTTATAGCCTCTGGGGGATAAATACAGACGTCTCCGTACCGATCCCTCAGACTCTACCGGGTTTGTCCGCGAGTTGTGAGACCTATGTAACCTAGAGCTCTGATACCAACTTGTCACGACCCGGATTTCCCACCATCGGGAGTCGTGATGGCGCCTACTAACGGAGCTAGGCCAGCCAAACTTTAAACATTCTCTGATAACTTCTCAACAATAACAATATACGAAAGAAATTAAATAAAAGCGAAAGACTTTAAGTTTATAAAATTGAAATTCAAATGCGGAAGTTAAAGACAATCTCTACCCAAAATCTAGTGTCACTAACTCACGGACTGCTAAAGAGTGCTACAAACAAGTCTGAATGGAAATACAAATGTCTGTGTCGGTACAATGAAGGACAAACTAAGCATGAAGAAGGACTTCGGCCTGTGAACGCCAGCTAGGCTACCTTGAAGTCTATGGACTGAAGTCAGCTCCCGATCAATACGCTACTGCTGCGGTCCTAAAGCTGCTCCAGTACCGTAATCTATGCAAAAAGCACAGAAGTGTAGCATCATCACAACTGACCCCATGTGCTAGTAAGTGCCTGACCTAACCCCGGCGAGGCAATGATGAGGCTAGACCCGGCTACCAAATAAACCTGTGCAGATATTTATGTATACAGAAGTAACGGAAATAACAACAGAAAATATCAACTAAAAAGGGGGTAGGAACATGCTGGGGGAAGATACAGTTATAACTAAGGAGCCTAAATACAGGTAAATCCACCAACAAAACTCAAGTCCGGAAATAACACCTTTATCCCATACAGTGCATCACTGTTGCGGCGTGCAACCCGATCCGAGTAGATGTTATCTATCCTTGATGCGGCGTGCAACCCGATCCGTGCGGATATTATGTATCCTTGTTGCAGCGTGCAACCCGATCCGTTCGGATATTATGTATCCTTGTTGCGGCGTGCAACCCGATCTATTCGGATATTATGTATCCTTGTTACGATGTGCAACCCGCTCCATTAAGATCATGCTTTCTCTTCCAAACATTTATCACAACTATAGAGCAAGGGAAGAATAGACAGTAGAGAAATCCCAGCAAGGGAACATATCAACTCAGCAAATTCCCGACAAGGGAGTAAATCTATAATACCAATAAAATCTCTCGGTAATGGAGCAACACCAGTAACCTGCACATCCCGGCATGGGATTCATCACGTCTCTCTCCTTTACTTTAACATCTTATTCAATAGTATTTATATCGTTCGAGTCAACGCTCCAAAAATTCACAATTCATAACTAATCCTCGTACTTTTCACATCATGTAGAATTCATCAATTAACATGGAGGAGTCCCCAAAATAATAAATAAGCGCAAACAAAGACCCACGGTCATGCTAGACACCGGTGCATAGATACTCGTCACCATGCCTGTACACCGTACTCGATCATTTAGCAATTAGCAATTAAAACACTCTAATCCTATTCTCTCAAGCCAAAGTTAGATCAAACACTTACCTCGAATGCTCCAAATTCAACTCACACTTCTAGTATAGCTTTACCTCTCGAATTCACCACCTAAACGCTCGAATCTAGTCACAAATTACTTGAATGCATTAATAAATACTATTGGAACTAACCCCAATGCATAAAAATAGTTTTTACAAGGTTTTTCCCCAAAAAGGTCGAAAATGCCCCCGGACCCACATGGTTGAAACTTGAGGTTCGAACCAAAACTCGGTTACCCATTCCCCCATGAATCCAAATATATGCTTATTGTTGAAATCGGACCTCAATTTGAGGTCCAACTACCCAAATTTAAGAAAACCTAAGTTCTAACCAAAACCTCCAATTCCCATTTATGAAAATCCTTGATTCGAGTTGAAATCATGTTAAAAGATGTCAAGGAATTAAGAAATTAAGTTAGAAATCACTTACCAATCGTTTTGGAGAAGAAACGTTGTTTGGAAAATCGCCTCTTAGGTTTTGTGTTTTGAAAAGTGAAAAAATGACTGAAAATCTCGAGTTTATATACTTTTGCTGGGGGCTGGCGCGGACCGCGCAGAAATGTACCGCGGCCGCGCCGAGGGAGGGAAGAAGTGGGCTCTCTCTGAACCTACCCAGCGCGGACCGCACTGATTTGGTGCGCGGCCGCGCTGGTCGACCTGAACTACCGCCCCTCTGAACTCCACCACGCGGACCGCACAGAAATGACCGCGGCCGAGCTGGGGCCTGCAACACCTGGACCTGCTATTTTTTAATTCTAAGACCTCCCGGGCCCCACTCAACACTCACCCGAGCCCTCGGGCCTCCAAATCGAACATACATATAATCTAGAAAACACCTTACGGACTTACTTGTGCGATCAAATCGCCAAAATAACATCATAATCAAAGAATCAAGCCTCAAAATCATCGTTTCCAATTCAAACTTCTCAAACTTCTAACTTTAGATAATTAGGTCTGAAACACGCCAAACGACGTCCGATTTCAACAAAACTTCACAGAAAGCGCTTAACGCATATTTAAGACCTGTACCGAGTGCCGGAACCAAAATACGGGCCCGATACCTATATTTTCTAACTCATTTTCATTTCAAGTTTTCATATCATATTCAGAAAAACAATTTCTTTCAAAAATTCTTTACTCGGGCTCGGGACCTCGGATTTCGATTCTGGGAATACTACCAAGTCCCATATTTTCCTACGGACCCTCCGGGACCGTCACATCACGGGTCCGGGTCCGTTTACCCAAAATGTTGACCGAAGTCAACTTTAACAATATTAATATCAAAATTCATTAATTATTTTCACATAAGTCGCATATTTCAACATAAAAGCTTTCCGGCTACGCGCCTGGACTGCGCACGTAAATCAAGGCCACTAAAAGCAAATCTTTCAAAGCCTAAGAAGCATGGAAAAGGAAGGAATCTGGTGATGACCCCTTTGGGTCGTCACAAGTACGTAGACTGTAAAAACCATAAGATCATCCATAACTATTTATAGTAAGTCTAATATTTGAACCAAATATGATTCGTTAAAATATAACAGTAATTGAAAAAAACTTTTTTGCATGGTCAGTATATACGTATTAGTTAAAATCATTTGTAATATCAATACAAATCGTGTAAAAACTTAAATTTACTGAATATTACATCAAATTCTTAGGTGCATGATATTCGTTTGTACATAAGTCATTTTATCCTAGTGTGCATGGTATTTAATTCCGAGAATCTAAACCAAGTTGAAGAGGAGCCTTGACGTAACTAAAAAATTGTAGCATGTGACAGAATGTCACGAGTTCGAGCCGCAAAAATAGTCTCTTGCAGAAATGAAGAGTAAGGTTGCATACAATAGATGCTTGTGATCCGGCCTTTCTCCGAAACCTGCGCATAACGGGAGTTTAGTGCACCAGACTGCTTTTTTTAAACCAAGTTCGAATCAATAATTACTTTCGAGGAATGGAATTCAAGCAACCACAATAAAAATCTGATTACCATCGTTAAAAAAGATTAACTTAACCATAAAGAAAATGCAATTATATTGTAGCTCTAAAGTCCAATAATATATACATACTTTAAATAGAATATCCCACATTCCAAATAAGGACTCGCTCTAGTACTTGGATTCTAACCATAGACAAAAAAACTAACACCACCCACGTTTCAATGCCATATTAAGATATAATTCTTCAATTTTTTTCTTTATTGTTCTAATTTTATCGGATGTTCTCGAGCGGGAAAAAAATACTTCCATAGACTGTCCTACATTTGCTCATTCACTCTAGTTCCTCACAAGACTAAACAATATTTTTTCCGGTTTTAAAAAAATATTCTCGCTTTTTCTTTGTCTATAGAAAATAAAAATAATTCGAGGCATGATTTATGGATCTCGGAGAACTAAGATTTCTTTTCCACTTTATTCTCTTCAATAAAAATGTCAACGAGTTCTATACAAAACTCACCACCACCACCATTAACATATTCTTCTCCACCATTAGCAATAATTATTGCATTCATTATTTTTGTATTCCTTTTTATAGCTCTTTTCTCAATTTTCTTTTGTAGATGCTTCTTACAAAATGTATTATACTCATGGCATATTACTCTAGCTGGAATTCCAATTTGTCCAACCAAAAATATTCAAGGGCTTGATCCATTGATTATTCAATCTTTTCCAACATTTATCTATTCGAGTGTACAAGATTACGGAGAGGGAAAATATGGGATTGAATGTGCCATTTGTTTAGTAGAATTTGTAGATGATAGTTTCCTTCGTTTGTTAACATCATGTAACCATGTATTTCATCAAGGATGTATTGACCATTGGCTTGAATTACACAAAACATGCCCGGTATGTCGCGCGAGCCTTGACTCGAAGGAAATGCAACAAAGGGCAGTCCAGAGCACTAAACTTCCACAACATATGAGGTCCAGAAAAGTGTCGAACTGCATTGAACCTATGAGTAATTCAATGCATGGCACTTATAACGAAGAGGAGTTGTTAGAACACACATGCAGCATAACAATCAAAGATGATGACAACAACAATAGCAACAACAACAACAATAAAGATGACGACGATGAAAAAGGACTCAATATTAGTGGGAAATTTGAGAAACTAGCTTCGGAAACACTTGAACGTATTGAGTTACGAGAGAATGCTGAAAAATTCTCGAGATCACAATCCACAGGACACTCGATAATATTGGTTAGGGAAAGTGAAGATAGGTTTACATTGGGATTACCTGAACATGTGAGGGCAAAAATTATGAAGGGACATAACTTGATGAGAAGTTGCACAAGTTTTGAAGAATTCAAGAACAAAACTACCACTGGAAATTGTTGTTTTGGTGAAATTTCCGAGTTATCCATTGTTTCTGTAGACAAAATATAAAAATTTCCTTATTTTTTAATTTTATTTTATAACTAGCTTGTAAATTTTGTTTATAATTTTTTAAAGAAAGATAACATACCACCCCTCCTTATGACTCTCCTATAGATTGTTTGTTTTGTTTATAAATTTTTAAAGAAATACTCTTTAAAAAATTGTTCAAATACTCTCCTATATGTATTCAGAATTTGCACCGTAATCAGGGGTGAAGCTATGTTGGCCCAAGAGTGGTCAATTGAACACCCTTCACCGAAAAAACTATACTACGTATAAGGTAAAATATTACTTGTTATTGTTTAAAAAATAGACATTGAACACCCTTGCATAGCCCACTGGCAAAAGGTGTTCAAAATTTAAACACCCTTATTGAATTTCCTTGCTTCGCCGCTAACTGTAACTGTTGCTGATAGTGTACATGAGTATAAAATGTGTCGTTAATCAGATACAATCATATAAAATGAAATAGAATGAGTAATATTTAATTCTTTTTATTTGATCCCATCTTCAAGACTAAGGCCCATTTCATACAAAGACAACAACAAACAAAGGGAAAAACTATACAGTATAGCCGTTCCAAAAAATAATAGCCAGAAATTTATATATTTCTTGTATATTAACGTATAATATGATATACTATGCATATCTTATAGTATATTTTAATATATTGGCTAGCGGATGTAATTAATTTTGACCGGCCGATCAAATATGTAACTTGCATGTGAGACTTGCTCTCTAGTTAACGGTTGGGACTATATCTCACCCTAGGAGTGGCAAACAGGCGGATCAGGTCGGACATGGTTCGGATCGAAAACGGATAAATTATCCGATCCGACCCATATTTAATACGGATAAAAAATGGATTAACCGGCGGATAATATGGGTAACCATATTATCCATGACTTCTTGCATATGATCATTTTTTGGGAGAATTCTTAGTCTCCCTAAGTTGAGGAACCCTCAATTTGCGGCTTTACATATGTAAAAGTTAGACCCCTTACTAATCATTGGTTATCCATTTTCTAAATGGATAATATGGTTCTTATCCATAGTTGACCCGTTTTTAAAAAATTTATTATCCAACTAATTTTTTAGTGAAAAATTGTAATGACCCGACTTGTTATTTTAAGAATTAGCGTTTCGTTCAGTAGCTTAAGGTCTCGAGCAGCTTTGAAATGTGTATTATGACTTGTGAGGGTGGTCAAGTTTGATTTTCGGATAATCCGGGATTTAATTAGAAAAATAATTTTAGTTTTGGAAGCTTAAGTTGACATAATTGACCGGATGAGGAATTATATGTAAACGACCCCGGAATAGAATTCTGATGGTTCCAATAGCTCCGTATATGTAAACATGTGTTCGTCTTTGAACGCGCCTAGAGGTGTTCTAAAAGCCATCAAATTGCCTTGTAACCTTACCATGCACATTCCGGGGGTGATACCACATCACTCTATCCCGTGTAGGTCTAACAACACAACATAATTGAAATTTTTTAATTCAACCTAGCCCATAAGCCTTAACATCCAAATTTTTATATGATCAGAACCTCGCATCTACACACTATATAAGTTTGAACAAGTTGTATTAAACCATATCCATAACCCAAGATGTCATCATATGTTATATCGCATAACTCACATACTCATAGCGATACTTTCTAATCACAGTAGCTACTAAAAATAACCCATACCGGTAATAGACTTCATATCAAACAAAGCATTGGTCTAAAACCTTCGTACTCTATTGATGATGAAAGAAATACGTAGAAAATCATAACCTTTCATCAGATCAACCGGTCATGGAGCTCCCTCTCCTTCGGCAAGAACTATAGCAAATTTCTAAGCCGATTTTCGATGTTATCCTTCCAACTATACTATAATAAATTTCGATAGTATACATTCTAGGTTCAATGACCTCATCTCATCCAACACGACCACTCTAGTGACATGACACATCAATACAATCTAAAGCCACAACCTGCGCAATCTGTGCACCAAATAGCAATATTCCAAATGTATTCAATCATGAAAATGACTCAAACGAGGGAAGTATATCGCAAGCTCAACAGGTACCACCACAATGCAATGCTAAGAACCCATTACTCACCGCAGAACCAAAACATATGAATCTAACACAAATGATCATACCTCAATATAAATCCTCTATAATGCATGACCCCATCCAAACACTGGTCCATATGAAATACCTCAGCCACCATGCTCAAAATCAATAACCATACGCAATTCGACATCAATTACCCAAAGTGCATTACCATAAGCACTGAGAGCAAATAAAACAACACCACAATCCAGAAAGAACATAGCCAGCGCTCAATCAATCATGCCATACCTAAATACTCATCTTGCTCAAATTCCACTATAAAAGCCCAGATAGAACCGCACCATGCGTGCATATAACCCACAAATTGCAACCCCCCGTAGCATAGAAGAGTAACTCACAGATCATTTTAGAACACGAATAAGTTCAACAACAACTGAATGGCACATCCCTCAATAATAGCTGTTTGGAGTCAACAAATCCGACTCAGTGTAGAATACACATCCTAATTGGGCCTACCAATGGACCCCCGAATCAGCTCTAGTCACCGATAAATAGATAAATAACCCTCCGAAAGTCCACAACGACTGAATCATAATACATACTATCATCTGGCTAGCTTCAGCCACAACTTCACATGCCACAACTGTCACGACCCAAAATCTAACTATGGTCGTGATGGTGCCTATCGTGTTACAAGGCAAGCCTACTTCCCAAAATATTACTACTAAACCGATTATACGAAATTAATAAAATATTTCAACATTTAAATTTTTTATAAACTAAATCAACTCTAAATATAATATAGAAAAATATGGAAACGAACCCCAAAAATCGGGTTGTCACTAAGTCATGAGCGTCTAAAACTATGAACTAAGATATATAAACTGTCTAACTGTCCAAAAGAAGAAATGACAAAAGGAGTAACAAGGTCCTGCAGACGCTAGCAGCTACCTTGCAGTTTCTAAAGATAGCTGGCATGGACTCAACGATCGCCGCGCTCTAACTCACCTGGATCTGCACATAAAGTGCTCGGTATAGTATGAGTACAACCAACTCAGTAGTAACGGAAATAACTAAGGAACTGAGTAATAGTGATGAGCTAAGTAAAGTAGTCCAATTATTATTTTCACAATTTAAAAATAATAGGAATAATTAGGTAAATTCCATAACTCAGTAAATGCCACAAAGAAAATTAATAGATAAATGCAGCAACAACAAAAGTAAATGCAACCTCACAGCAATATCACTCAATCACTCAGCACTCGCACTCAGCACTCAACACTCAACACTCAATACACTCAACACTTTGCGCTCACTGGGAGTGTGTACAGACTCCGGAGGGGCACCTAAAGCCCAAGCGCTAAGCATAGACAACTCACGTGCTACCATATCAATACCTGGATCTACACAGTCAACTCACGTGCTACGCGGACAACTCACGCGCTATGGTATCAATACCTGGACCCGTACGGTCAACTCATGTACTATGAGGACAACTCACGTGCTATAGTATTAATATCCTCACAACCAGGCCATCGGCCTCACTCAATCATGTACCATATGGACAACTCATGTGCCATCATATCAATACCTGGATCTGCACGGTTAACTCACGTGTTACGCGGACAACTCACGCGCTATAGTATCAATACCTGGACCCGCACAGTCAGCTCATGTGCAGCGCGGACAACTCACGCGCTATGGTATTAATATCCTCACAACCAGGCCCTCGACCTTACTCAATCATGTACCTCACTAGCCTCACCATCATCAAAAAATAAGGGGACACAACCCACATCAAGTATAACAGCAGATTAGAAAATAATAGAGACTGCGCTAAACATGTACACTAATTTCTATGACATAGTACAAATAATGTGAGCATTAATAAAGCCTAAGCATGATCTCTAACATGAAGGCAAACAATTTCAACAACAAGTAAACACATAACCACAGATAAAAGCCATTAGGACTCACAGCCTCACGGGACGGACCAAGTCTCAATCCCTCATGGTGCAAACCCACATGCCTGTCACCTAGCGTGGGTATCACCACCAAACAATCACATGATATCAATTTCTCCGGGTTTATACCCTCAAAACCAGAGTTAAAACTATTACTTACCTCAACCGCATAAAATCCTACTCCGGGATGCCCTCGTTTATGGACTCGGTCTCCAAAATCTCTGAATCTAACCATAATCAGATTAATACCATCACCATGTGCTAAAGAATCGAATTCCACAATAAGAACTACAAAATATGCCAAAATCCGAAACTGGCCAAAACCTGGCCCCCTGGCCCATGTCTCTCAATCAGTCAAAAATGGCATAATATTAATCCTCGTCCTCTCTCGAGTATAACCATATAAATTTCGTCAAAATCGGACTCCGTTTGGTCCCTCAAATCCTCACTTAAAACTCTCCAAAACTCAAACCCTAGCTCCCTCAATTTCACTTTGAAATCATCAATCAAATACCAAAAATGAAGATGAATTCATGAAATATAATCAAAATTAAGTAAAGAACACTTACTCTAATCCATATGATGAAAATCGCCTCCAAAATCGCCCAAATCCGAGCTCCCCAACTCAAAATATGACCGAATGAACAAACCCTAGTTTTATATATTTTTCTGCCAGCTATTCTACCTCGTTTCTCATGCCAAACGATCCCAATTCGTATTTTATGCCTCCAATGGATTCCTTGTAAAATTTGAGTCAAGTTAGGCTTTTGAATCACTCAGTTTGACCTTATAATGAATGAGATATGTAGGTTTTAATATTTGCAAATTGAGCAGATTTTTAATACGCCGTCAATGGCAATTTCGTAATTAATCTGAAAAATCTAGCAACCTAATTCTTAGTAAAATGATAAAATCCTCATACGATGTCTTAATTCGATCATTCTTTTTGCTACGAGTCCGTAATTGCGATACGGATCTAATGCTTCAATCAAAAAGATATCGAAGCTATATGATATCATTTATGTTTGAAGAAACGACGTCGAAACATAAGAAAAACTAGCGCAACACAACCCAAACCTATCCAAAACTCACCCGAGGTCCTCAGGACCTCAACCAATAATTTTAACAATTCATATATCACTACCCGAACTTAGTCGAACCTTCAGAACACCCAAAACACCAAATTAACCTCGAATTCAAGCCTAAGAATTTCTAAACTTCCAACTTTGGTCAATTCAAGCCTAATTCTACCACTGACCTCCAAATTATATTCTGGACACACTCCTAAGTCTAAAATCACCCAACGAAGCTAATCGAATCATAAAAATCCAAATCCGAATTCGTTTACTCATAAGTCAACTTCCGATTGACTTTTCTAACTTAGCTTTCTAACTAAGAGACTAAGTGTTCATTTCACTCCAAAACTACTCCGAACCCAAACCTACCAACTCAATAAAACTCAACACAGCTGAACAATACATAAAGAAGCATAGATGGGGGAAATGGGGCTATAACTCTCAAAACGGCAGATCGGACCGTTACAACAACCATGAAACAACCTGCTCTTGAGAACTCACAGTCTCCAACTCCATAGAACACACGAATCACCATATCTGATCCCAACTCCATCGCCCGAATATCTGACACATCTCTCATACACGACCATCCCACGAGGAATGCTTCTCTGATTCTTCCGTGCCACAAAGCATAATTTGAATATCCGTAGTCGATCAACCAGGACAGTGCCACAATGTCAATGAAGTATCCATAAATCAAAACACAGTTCCCCTTATAAAATATACACTCTCATCGAGCAATACCAAATAGTAACAATATTTACTTAGTCATCTAAAACCGTCTATGCTGCCTAAGAATTCAGGACGTTCTATTCAATACCGCATCCTGACCTTGCATATTCAAATCTCAATCCTACACAACATACTGCAGCTATCATTCCATCATATAAAAAGTACGAAAATCTCATAATCCACTCCGAGTCACAGCAAGCTACATGCCCAATCAGTTAGAAACCTTTTATTTGATCTCATCGAGGAGAAAATTACAATATGCATCATGTCCCGCACACTAATAGGAAATATACACCTTGAACCGTGGTAGAAACCGCCGAGAACTCTTCGAAGCCCATTTGTACATAACTAAGCCGACATAACTGCATCCATCCAACTCAATTAAGCCACGTAGGTTTCTAAAACCCAAGAGCGATGCCATGAAACACCTGTAGAGACTAGCCATATCATAAGTATCCAAAAAACTAATTATATCCATTACTGTGCTGATCTAACCCACTACCAAGTTGTCCTGTTTCTTTGAGTTCCTTCGGAATTACCCTCAAATGGATGCTTCCCCTTGCCATAATACCACAATCCTCAGGCAAAACTCACCATATAAGACCGTAGTATAAAACTACACCACCATAAGGCCCATAAGCCGCTGAATTCCTTCTTAATCACCCCAAAGCACCACAACTGAGATACCCACTCTAAAAAGACCTTTCGTGAATCTAAAGCCGCTTTTTTCCCCTTTCCTGATACTGAATATGATATAGAAATACGGCAAGTCTCGATACCACCTAATGTAAACCTCAGTTTCCAGCTATATACAAATCCAGAAAATTCCCAATTGCTACATAAAATTTAAATCTATTTAAACTGTTCTCGAGAGTCATCCACTATACTCAAATCTCAATTGCGCCGTCCAAACAGACCAGACGATCTATGCCCCATTAGAACACTAACACCCAAGGGCGTGACTCTACCTTAATGCAACCAAGCAAATTCCTACTCCATGCGCACTACATCTTTTACGCATAACTACTCAATTATTCAATGTTTCATATATACTCATAAAGTGTAATACATCATGCATCCATAAATTCCTTTGCTTAATTCCTCTACAAAACCAGCATCTGCAGGTCATAACTAATTCTCTAATATACCTCAAACTGAAACCATTACAACACATAATCGTGGAATCAACTTATCAATAGCAGACTCCCCCACTTGGATCAGAGCCAATGAATAAAGCATCTAATAACTTACAATTGCCACCCCAATACTTCCATGTTACCGTAATATGATTCCACTAAAACCCTCATTAGCTCATGTAACATAAACCATCTAACACCTCAAATCATGAGTAAATCTCGCACTCACCCTTGTAATAGTAAAGCCAATTTCCACAAGCAGCCCAAACTCAAATTGCAACAAATATAATTCGATGGTAAAGGAGAACTCTCCGCAAAACAACATAGGGATCACGCAACTTCAGGACCTTTTCTCCCCCCCCCCCCCACTTGCCCAAGAGATAACCCACCTACTTTGCCTCAAACTGACATCTCTCTATACGCTTCCACAGTTACAACTACTACGCAATCACTTAATTTTCCTGAGTCTGAACCCATCAACAAGAAATGAAACCTACTTCGTTCCACAATTAAACAACATGCAAGATACTCCAATACACTCATAACGCGAGACTATACGTCACATCAAGACATAAATCTAGCACCCAATAGTCCTTTTTGCATCTCAATCAAACTCTTCCCTCCATATTCAAACCATATGAACACATTGCCACACCTCATTTTTCCACCCGAAAGGGTATAGGGGAGTTTTTTCAATTAAAATGACAATAATCAAAATGGAATTATTTATTCAAATTCAGAGTCACCACTTGGGATAATTTATGGTGTTTCAAGTCACCGGTTTAAAATCTCATATCGAGGAAGTTGACTCTTATTTATGGTATGCGAACGCAAAATTCGGGTAAGAAATTCTGTTAACCCGGGAGAAGATGTTAGACTTTCCCGGGTTCCGTGGTTTTAGCATGGTCGCTTAACTATTAATATTGGCCTAATTATCTGATTAATTACACATTTTAAACCTACGTGTATTTTTAACTTTCTAACCGCTTTTAATGTTTTTAGGAAAATTCATGGTCGTCATACACTTGTTTGTTTTTGAAAACACATCATAAACCACGCTACATGAAATTCACCCGCGGTTCACGACTTTTTTATTTTATTCAATATTATTGGAAGTTGAAGTCGGATCACATGGAATGCACACCCGGATTTGGAAATTATATATCATAACTACGTCACGGGATCCATACCCGTAGCTATTATGATTTATTATAGCGTGCCTAAAGCAAACTATGAAGGTTCATGTTTAAACTAAGATAGGATAAAATGATGAGGTCCATGGGTTATGGATTTGTTTTTGCAAAATGTTGGTATGTAGAAGACTGATTTTGAAATGTGTTGCTTTCTTGATTTCGAACAAGTACGTTTAAAGCAACGTTTAAATGGAAATCGCAGTACATAGCAAATGTGATAATAACATCAATTTAACGAGTTTGCACTAAAGCACATGGTCTGGTCAGGCGGGAATCAAACTTACTTGAGGTATGACACAAAACAATCCAAAAACCTAGCACTATTTTACCTTTTTTGGGGTTAAGCTCTATCCCGATCCTATACAAGACTAAGCTCTATCTTGTTTTTCTCATATGATGCATCACCATGTCTCTGTCCGAAGGCGTCATAGTCTGAAGGCATCATCCTCATAGCCTGAAGACACCATGCCATGGCCTGAGGATCTCTATGCACATTATTATTCAAAGGCTTCATGGTTCGGAGGCACCATTCTCATGGCCCAAGAACATCATTTCATGGCCTGAGAATCCCTTATCTCACGATTCATGGCCCAGGACATCATGGTCTAAGGACACCATCATCACCATCTGAAGACAACCCTCATGGTATGTAACGACCTGACCGGTCGTTTTGAGCTCCGGCGCATCATTCAGCAATTTGAGGCCATGAGCAGCTTCATCTCAGGTATATTGACTTGTGTGTATGGTCAGAATTAAAATTGAGGAAGTTTGGAGTCAAATCTAAATGGAAATTCTGATTTTGAAAGCTTAAAATTGAAGAAATGAACTAGGATTGGAATTTTGAGTAAACGACCTCGGAATTGGGATCCGAAGGTTCCATCAGGTTCGTATGATGATTTCGGACTTGGGCGTATGCCCGAATCGGGTTTTGGATAATCCGGGAGCGTTTTGACGCCTATTGTGGAAGATAGCATTTTAGAAGAAATTGCATCAGTTTGGTTTAAAATGCATTTCAATGTTATTGATGTCCGTTTGGAATTCCGTGACTGGGAGTAGCTCCGTATGGTGATTCTGGATTTGGGAGCGCGATCACAAGTGAATTCGGAGGTCCGTAGGTCATTTTGGAGCCGTTCGGCTAAAGAGGGAAAATTGAAGGTTTTTGAGAAAATTTGGCCGAAAGTGGAAATTTTGATATCGGATTCGAAATGCGATTTTTATGGTTTGGATAGCTTCGTTAGGTTATTTGGGACTTAGGAGTATGTCCGGAATATTTTTGTGTTGAAATATATGAATTATGTGAAAAATTTGAAGAATTTTGATATTTAATATTGTTAAAGTTGACTTTGGTCAACATTTTTGGTAAACGGACCCAGACCCGTATTTTTCGGTCTCGAAAGGTCCATAGAAAAATATGGGAGTTGAACGTGTTTCCGGAATTGAATTCCGAGGTCCCAGGCCCGAGAAATGATTTTTTTCGTGAAATTGTTTTCTGAAAATGTTAAAGGAAAATGAAAATGAAATTTGATCAGAAAGTAATGGTATCGGGCTTGTATTTTGGTTCCGACGCTCGGTACATGTCACATATGTTGGTTAAGCGCTTCCTGTAAAGTTTAATTACAAACGGACGTTGTTTGACGGGTTTCGGCCTTAAATTGGAAAATTTGAAAGTTTATGAAATTTGAAAGAATTCTTGGATTTAAGGCTCAAATCATTGATTTTGTTGTTATTTTGGCAATTTGATCGCTCGAGCAAGTTCGTGTGATGTTTTAGAGTCAGTGTTCATATTTGGTTTGGAGCCCCGAGGGCTCGGGAGTGTTTCAGAGTGATTTCGGACTTAGGAAAAATTGCAGAAAATTGCAGAAATTCTGCTGCGAGTAGTCCAGTTTGGAAGCTCATATCTTGTAATCTATAAGAAATCAGAAAAAGTACAAAACAGGAAAGTTGTAGCCCATACATTCTAGTTTTCGGAAAGTTAAACTATTTGTGATTTGGATATCATCTCAGAAAGTCACGATGGATCGAAAAGGGCTGCTGGAGCAATTTCGGCAGAATTTACGATGCATTTTAGAAGCTCATATCTCGGGATATATAAAGAGTTATGTGGTGTACAACCTATCAAATTAAAGATCTTTGAGTCTAGTTTCTAAATCTTCAAACCGTTTATCATTAGGATATTTATACAAGACGTTATGGGTGTTTAAACAGAAAGTGTCCGACAAGGAACAATTTTAATAGGATGTACAACCTGTATAGCACAAGTGCAAGGTACAACTCGACGAAGCACAAACAGATTCTTTTATACACAGATTTAGCTCACTTTTCTTCATTCCTTCAAAGTATGGACGATTTTTGGGGAGCTTCAAGAGGGGATTTTCATCATCAATGTGAAGGTAAGTTATCCCCACCTATTTTGAGTTAAGTACATCAATTATGTATGGATTTGAGCATGAAAATTGTAGAAATATTGAGGATTTAGGCTTAGGGATTTGAAGATAAGATTTGGTGATTTGAGGGGTCAAATGAACTCCGATTTTGGTAAATTTTATATGTAAGGACTCGTGGCGAGACGAGAAATCCGGTGATGTGACTTTCGTAATTTTTCGAGAAGTGGGCCCAGGGATCGGGTTTTGCTAATTTCAGGATTTTCGACATTTTTCGAGTCTTTTCGATTGGGTTATATTCCCTTAGCCTATTGTAACGTATTCGTTGTGGTTTTGACTAGATTCGACGCGCGAAGAGGTCGATTCAAGAGGAAAGGGCATTGTGGACTAGTCTACGGCCGGTTAGAGGTGAGTAATAGATGTAAATGTTGTTCTGAGGGTTTGAAAACCCGGACTTTCACATCGTAACGCTATATTGAGGCGTGACACGCACTCCATGGCGAGTGCGGGGTCGGATACTATTGGGAATTGTGACTTGGTCCATCCCGTGTGATGTTTATACTATACTGGTGATTGATACACATACTTCATTGATATTACTGGGCTTGATGTCATGTTTGGGGCCTTGTGCCGATTTGTAAAATCCTTCGTTGATTGATATTACTGCTTAGCATGATTTGCATATTATTTAATTTCAGTCCAAGGTTTTAAATGCTGTTTTGCAAACTCAGCCATAATTCTAAGTGTTGAAAACTTAAATGATATTATTTAAATGTATTCCGGGCTGGGAACTTCTATTTTGTAAATGCCCAAGAGGCTTATTATATTATTTTCTGGACTGATTATAAAATGACTTGAAACAGTGGTAACAATGACACTGTGTGATATACTTGAAGCAGTGGTAACAATGACACTGTGTGATATACTTGAACAGTGGTAACAATGGCACTATATGATATAAATTGGTCAGGTAACAATGGTTGACCGGTCAGGTAACAATGACTGACCAAGATATTGCTCTTGGGCTGTAGGAGCCCCTCCGGAGTCTGTACACACCCCCAGTGAGCGCCGTCGACGATAAATAAATATGGATGGCTCGGTCTGCACGTCGCAGTGGGTACTGGAATGTACCATCATATGCATTGCATTGCATTCATGTATTTGTATTTATACTATTGTTTAGCTGCTCAGTTCCATATGTTGCTGTATATTTGGATTTTAGCTTACTTTGTGTATTTACGGGATTTTCTTATCTTCGGGCTGTAGTTACTTTTATTACTCACTGGGTCGGAGTACTCACTTTACTCCCTGCACTTTGTGTGCAGATCCAGGGCAGTTTCAGGCTCAGTAGATCCAGTTGATCAGCAAATCCAACTTCTGGGAGTATCGAGGTAGCTGCACGGCGTTCGCAGCCATTGATCTTCTCCCTCCTATCCTATCTCTTTATTTCCGCATTATCAGACTTTAGATATACCATGTATTAGGATGATATTCTGTATTCTAGAGGCTCAGATTCGTGACACCGGGTCCTAGTGAGATTATATTGTGTATTTTGTTAAATTCTTCAATACTTTAATCTTGCTTAATTGATATTTCTTTCCGCTATTTTTGATAAATTGGGTTAAGTGGTTGAATAATGGTCGAGCTTGCCTAGTAGTGTGCTGGGCGCTATCATGACCGGGATTTGGGTCGTGACAAAGTTGGTATCAGAGCCTAGGTTACTTGGTCTCGCTAGTCATGAGCCGGTTTAGTAGAGTCTCGTGGATCGGTACGGAGACGTCTGTACTTATCCTCGAGAGGTTGCCGAACCTTTAGGAAAACTTCACATTCTTGAATTCTTATTGTGCGTCCTTGATTCAGCTTGAAAAGAAACTTTTGAAATTCCTTCCGTGTGATCGTATGCACCAACGGGCGCTCAGTATCAGATGTGTCTCGATGGCTTTTGATTCCCCGATCGAGGGGCGAGGTGTAATCTCTGTGAGTTTGAAGTTAGACCAGTCTGGAGGACTTGAGGCCAAATCTTTGCCACTGGCTTGAGCACCGAGGTGCTGATTTTGTACGCAAGTGTTTCGAACTCATATGTTCATTATTGTCCTTGTTAGCCGGAATGGCGGTTGGATATCCACGTGATGAGTATGTTAGTGTTGCGAGGTGTATTTGTACGACTTGGTAGTGGCGAAGAAGCCTACTAGATAGTAGATGAACTGTTAAGTGATTCGTTTCTTATTGTGATTTGTTGAGTAGCCCGAGTTATGGGTGTGTGAAGAATATTTTTCGTGTCTCCTAGTTAGATAAGTCTGGGAGCTGAGATCGCTTCCGTAAATGTATTATGACGAAATCGTTGAGTCAAGGAGACCACCTTGAAGGTCGAAAATATTAAAGGAAGAATATGTTCCTACTTGGTTGAATAGCCCAATAATGGAGGGTTGAAGGGTATTTTCTATGTGTTATGATTCAAATAGGTGCAACGCATGTCCATGTATCAATTTAGATTTATGTAATTAATATGCATTGTGATGCTTTGTCAAGTTGTGGATGTGTTGTTAGGATGGTTTTGGTGATTCTCTGGCAAGTGGATAGGACCAATTACAAAGGAGGCTCTGCCGAAATTTTTGAAAAATTTAGGACTTAAAAAAAAATTGGTCGCCAAGAGAATGGGCTTAACTGTTGTGTGAGTAAATGCAAGAATTGCAGAAGAGTTAAAATTCCAGATGATTCGTGTTTCCACGAGCTTATGATGGAGTGAGTTTAATCTCACCATGATATTACAACAGCAATAGAGTATATGTGTTGTGATCTATGGCTTCGAGCCAAGTTGAGGAGCTTGCTGTTGATTAGCTGATTGCACAGTTTATTACCTGCGTGAATTCTGGTTATTGGCATATTGGTGGGTTATTGCAGCTACGGAAAAGGATCATGAATGGTAATTTGAGTAAATGAATTGTTGGATGCATGCTATGTTTAGCCTTATTGGCTCATGTTCAGACTTTAGGGAAGATTCATGATTTATGCCTCGTATAGGTGCAAGCTTCGAGGGAAGTGATCCCTCTAGGTGCTTTATCGAGAGGGTATTCATATGTTATAAAATTCAGTAGAGTTGGTTGCATTCGGGACCAAGTCAGAGCTGGGTGGCTCTCAATAGTGGTCCTAGTTAATTCAAGAAGTAAAGTGTGATGCCTAATGATTTTGAGTCTATAAGTACGGTTAAGAGTCAAGCTTTTGAAGCAGCTTATGAAGAAAGGCACATAATGTTATATGATGTTTTGACTTGCGGTGTAGCATTTGAGAGACATGAAATGATCTCGTGATTTAAGGTCACTCGGGGTGAGTTTGGTTGAAATAAGTTAGGTGTTAAAGGGAGATATTGTTATTTCTAAGGCAATCAAGGATAAATTGGAAGGAAGTAGATTGATTAGCCATAGTTGAGTTGGTATACTGGTGTCAGTGATCGGTTCGTTCAGCGTGATCGAGTTATGCATGTGAGGCTTGTCGGCCGCAGTGATTGATGTTATTCTGAAGCATTCTTTTGTTAGGGCCTATTATGAGTAGGCGGATCCCAGAAAGTGTTATGGTGGCTTGGACAACTACTTAGAGATTGGCATATTCGACGATTATGAGGATTCGCCTGTATGCTGCTATAGTTCTCCTGAAGTGAGTTAAATGGAAAGTCTTATGTGATGAAGTATTAGCCTATCGGCAGTTCCAGAGTTGTGATGGAAATCACGTCTATCGTATATTGGCACGTGAGGTGCACTGAGTGGTATGGAATTTGAAGTAAGGACCAAGGTTGCAGTTTGGTCAATGACTGTGATGTCACAATCTCGGATGAGCAGTATATGAGTTTTAATGTTTCGAGTAAGATGGGTATTGACGTCAGTATCACCTGAGGTCGGTGTTATGTGAGAAAGGCTTTGCATCCTGGTTAGGGATTCTTGATCGCTTTTCAGTGTTAGTGCAGCCAGTGGTTTGGATGTGCAGACCTGTTAATTATTTCGGAAGATGGTGGGAGCTTGTCCCACAGGAATATTGTATAAGTGTGACATGTAGTCACTTGATTAATTAGAAATTTAAACCAAGTATGAGGATTTTGGTAATATCATCCATTTGAGAATTTATGCCTGGAGGGCACTTTGTTTATTGGGTTATGGACCTGTGAAAGATTATTGGCCTAGCTTGGCACGATCAGGATCGACTTGAGGTCGGTCGATAGATTTAAATATGGAAGTGAGCCTTACGTCAGGCCAGTTGTGTTTATTTCAGCAATGCGCTCTTTATGGAAGGATAGTCGCGGTCTTATTTCGTGGTCAGTTAATTCATGTAAAGATATATTGCACCGTATGAGTTGTGAGACGGCTTGGTAAATTCCTTATGTGTCGAGGTTCCGCTCAGCGGTGATGTTATATGAGTAGGATGAGACTTAGATCATGTATCGCACCTCAGTTGTGCTTGAGTTTGTAGCCTATAATGCTATATATTTCCTTGGGAATGATATTATGCACCTTAGTATGTTTATGACCGATATTCGGTATTTTGATGTGATGAGCTATTCAGCTCGACGTATATCTCCTTATGTGAGTTCTATATGTGGATCGGGTGGCACACCACCATGGGTATATTGTTTGGATCGGGTTGCACGCTGCAACACTGTGATGTTCAGTTTAGTGCCCATATTTGCTTTTGTGTGTTCTGTTTCCCTGTTTTCTAAGGAAGTCTATGTTAGTGTGCGAGTTGAGTAGTTCCTTCTAGAGTTCGCCTTCTTTTTGTATCGCATTCGAATTGATAGCATACTCGCACATTGTGGCGTCTTGTGGGATTTTTAATTATATCTGAGGTGGCTTATTGCCTGATCAATTCGTACTGGGTGAGACGAGGTTACTAGATTTGGGGTCAGTGCAAACTGATTATATGAAGTATATTATAGAGCAAAGATCATTCTTTGGTTTGGGACAAGGTAATGGAACTTGTCAGGAGTGTAGATCCAATGAATTGTTGATTCAGCAGTTGGTTGTGAATTTCGGCACATCTCTTCAGTCGTATCGGTGTTGAAAAAAAAAACTAGAGCAAGACCTGTGTAGATCATGAGATGCAATGGGAGCATCAGATTCGTGGAATTTCGACTATTATGTTTAAAGAATGTTATTGTGGTTCTATGAGTAAAGTGATGCAAAGTGTGAATTCAGCAAAGTTATGCAGTCATGTTTGGGTACATCGTGTGGAGATTGATATGGTGGTCGTATGATGGAAACAGGCTTGGCAGGGAAATTCAGGATGTTGGAATTGGGCCTAATGGCTTATTTGCTTGAATAAATAAGTATATCTACAGAATTATCAAGCTAATGTGCTCAACGGAGTAGTGGTAGCATGGGAAGGTGCATGATGTGTTAAACAAGTGATTTCAGACTACTTCAGTGTAGTTCTCAGCACATTCGAGGACGAACGTATGTTTAAGTGGGGGAGATTGTAACGACCCTACCGGTCGTTTTGAGCTCCGGCGCGTCATTCAGCAGTTTGAGGCCATGAGCAGCTTCATCTCAGGTATATTGACTTGTGTGTATGGTTAGAATTAAAATTCAGGAAGTTTAGAGTCAAATTTAAATGGAAATTCTCATTTTGAAAGCTTAAAATTGAAGAAATGAACTAGGATTGGAATTTTGAGTAAACGGCCTCAGAATTGGGATCCGAAGGTTCCAGCAGGTTCGTATGATGATTTCGGATTTGGGCGTATGCCCGGATCAGGTTTTGGATAACCCGGGAGCGTTTTGACGCCTATTGTGGAAGATAGCATTTTAGAAGAAATTGCATCAGTTTGGTTTAAAATGCATTTCAGTGTAATTGATGTCCGTTTGGGATTACGAGACTAGGAGTAGTTCCGTATGGTGATTCTGGATTTGGGAGCTCGATCGAAAGTGAATTCGGAGGTCCGTAGGTCATTTTGGAGCCGTTCGGCTAAAGAGGGAAAACTGAAGGTTTTTGAGAAAATTTGGCCGGAAGTGGAAATTTGATATCGGATTCGAAATGCGAATTTTATGGTTTGGATAGCTTCGTTAGGTTATTTGGGACTTAGGAGTGTGTCCGGATTATTTTTGTATTGAAATATATGAATTATGTGAAAAATTTGAAGAATTTTGATATTTAATATTGTTAAAGTTGACTTTGGTCAACATTTTTTTAAACGGACCCGGACCCATGATTTTTCGGTCTTGAAAGGTCCATAGAAAAATATGGGAGTTGAACGTGTTTCCGGAATCGAATTCCGAGGTCCCAGGCCCGAGAAATGAATTTTTTCGTGAAATTGTTTTCTAAAAATGTTTAAGGAAAATGAAAATGAAATTTGTTCAGAAAGTAATGGTATCGGGCTTGTATTTTGGTTCCGATGCCCGGTATAGGTCATATATGTTGGTTAAGCGCTTCCTGTAAAGTTTGGTTACAAATGGACGTTGTTTGACGGGTTTTGGCCTTAAATTGGAAAATTTGAAAGTTTATGAAATTTGAAAGAATTCTTGGATTTAAGGCTCAAATCATTGATTTTGATGTTATTTTGGAAATTTGATCGCTCGAGCAAGTTCGTGTGATGTTTTAGAGTCAGTTTTCGTATTTGGTTTGGAGCCCCGAGGGCTCGGGAGTGTTTCGGAGGTGTCTCGGAGTGTTTTCGGACTTATTGCAGAAATTCTGCTGCGAGTAGTCTAGTTTGGAAGCTAATATCTTGTAATCTATAAGAAATCAGAAAATGTGCAAAACACGAAAGTTGTAGCCTATACATTCTAGTTTTCGGAAAGTTAAACCGTTCGTGATTTGGATATCATCTCAGAAAATAACGATGGATCGAATAGGGCTGCTGGAGCAATTTCGGTAGAATTTACGATGCATTTTAGAAGCTCATATCTCGGGATATATAAAGAGTTATGTGGTGTACAACCTATCAAATTAAAGATCTGTGAGTCTAGTTTCTAAATATTCAAATCGTTTGTCATTTGAATATTTATACAAGACGTTATGGATGTTTAAACAGAAGGTGTCCGACAAGGAACAATTTTAATAGGATGTACAACCTGTATAGCACAAGTGCAAGGTACAACTCGACGAAGCACAGACAGATTCTTTGATATACGGATTTAGCTCACTTTTCTTCATTTATTCAAAGTATGGACGATTTTTGGGGATCTTTAAGAGGGGATTTTCATCATCAATGTTAAGGTAAGTTATCCCCACCTATTTTGAGTTAAGTACATCAATTATGTATGGATTTGAGCATAAAGATAGTAGAAAAATTGAGGATTTAGGCCTAGGGATTTGAAAATAAGATTTGGTGATTTGAGGGGTCAAATGAACTCCGATTTTGGTAAATTTTATATGTAAGGATTCGTGGCGAGACGAGAAATCCGGTGATGTGACTTTCGTAATTTTTTGAGAAGTGGGCCCAGGGATCGGGTTTTGCTAATTTCGGGATTTTCGACATTTTTCGAGTCTTTTCGATTGGGTTATATTCCCTTAGCCTATTGTAACGTATTCGTTGTGGTTTTGACTAGATTCGACGCGCGAAGAGGTCGATTCAAGAGGAAAGGGCATTGCGGACTAGTCTACGGCCGGTTAGAGGTGAGTAATAGATGTAAATGTTGTTCTGAGGGTTTGAAACCCCGGACTTTCATATCGTAACGCTATATTGAGGCGTGACACGCACTCCATGGCGAGTGCGGGGTCGGATACTATTGGGGATTGTGACTTGGTCCATCCCGTGTGATGTTTATACTATACTGGTGATTGATACACATATTTCATTGATATTACTGGGCTTGATGCCATGTTTGGGGCCTTGTGCCGATTTGTAAAATCCTTCGAGGATTGATATTACTGCTTAGCATGATTTGCATATCATTTAATTTCAGTCCAAGGTTTTAAATGTTGTTTTGCAAACTCAGCCATAATTCTAAGTGTTGAAAACTTAAATGATATTATTTAAATGTATTCCGGGCTGAGAACATATGTTTTGTAAATGCCCAAGGGGCTTATTATATTATTTTTTGGACTGATAATAAAGTGACTTGAAACAGTGGTAACAATGACACTATGTGATATACTTGAAACAGTGGTAATAAAGACACTGTGTGATATACTTGAACAGTGGTAACAATGGCACTGTATGATATAAATTGGTCAGGTAACAATGGCTGACTGGTCAGGTAACAATGACTGACCAAGATATTGCGTTTGGGCTGTAGGAGCCCCTCCGGAGTCTGTACACACCCCCAGTGAGCGCCGTCGACGATAAATAAATATGGATGGCTCGGGCTGCACGCCGCAGTGGGTACTGGAATGTACCATCATATGCATTTCATTGCATTCATGTATTTGTATTTATACTGTTGTTTAGCTGCTCAGTTCCTTATGTTGCTGTATATTTGGATTTTAGCTTACTTTGTGTATTTACGGGATTTTCTTATCTTCGGGTTGTAGTTACTTTTATTACTCACTAGGTCGGAGTACTCACTTTACTCCCTGCACCTTGTGTGCAGATCCAGGGCAGTTTCAGGCTCAGTAGATCCAGTTGATCAGCAGATCCAACTTCTGGGAGTATCGAGGTAGCTGCACAGCGTTCGAAGCCATTGATCTTCTCCCTCCTATCCTATCTCTTTATTTCCGCATTATCAGACTTTGGATATACCATGTATTAGGATGATATTCTGTATTCTAGAGGCTCAGATTCGTGACACCGGGTCCTAGTGAGATTATATTGTGTATTTTGTTAAATTCTTCAATACTTTAATCTTGCTTAATTGATATTTCTTTCCGCTATTTTTGATAAATTGGGTTAAGTGGTTGAATAATGGTCGGGCTTGCCTAGTAGTGTGCTGGGCGCCATCACGATCGGGATTTGGGTCGTGACATGGTCCAAAGGGAATTTGCATCATGTCTAACTTTATGCAATAATTTATACATATGTGCCTGCAGTTGTATTTTTATGAGTTTGCAAGTGATCCGGAAAGTAACCTTTATCCCAACAGGAGCAATCCCGCTCCAATTCCCATTCACATCCATCAAAATTATTTAAAAAATAACCGTTCATCATCCGTTACCCTGTCTCATTTACCCATAACCGTTTCAAATCCTAATTTACCCCATTTGCAACATCTTGTCTTTTCTTGCAACAACTCCATCGGTTTACTCCACCGTTGGATCCAAAACTGCACACGACCTGATTCCTATAAAATCAGGGATATGTAGGCAGCTCAGAAACTAGGGTGCAGCCTATATTTTTTAAAACACCCTATTCGGTCAAAATCGGTCATCATTTCTTTACCCGACAACTTTTTCATCCTTCCGGGGTAAAGAGGGGCAGTTGATACCCAATTTTTCCCTCGTATATATATATATATATATATATATATATATATATATATATATATATATATATATATATATATATATATATATATATATATATATATATATATGTGTGTGTGTGTGTGTGTGTGTGTGTATGTATATACACACACACACACACACACACACACACATATATATATATATATATATATATATATATATATATATATATATATATATATATAGTTTCAAAATAGTGCACATGCATCATCATTTGATTTACAAGCATGCATAAATATTTTTCATAATTTTTCATAATTTTTAAAGGCTTTAAATAAATTTGTTTCTACATTTTTATTACATAAATATCCAATAATTACCCTCCAAATTATTTTTTATGATGATTTAATCATCTAAACTTATTATTTATACCAGTATAATATTTAAATACTTTTCAGTGCATTTTTCAAGGCTAAATTGCACATTTTGCAATAATAGCCCATATATAGACATAATTATATTATTTATACAGATAATGACTTTTTTATTTTTATAATGTTAAGTAATTATTTTAAATCATTTTCATACACAAGTGATATTTTTGTTATTTATTAATTATATTTTATAAATTATTTATTGGTTAAATTGGGTATTTAAAATATAGCCCCCTAAAACCCCAATTTCGGACTTATACACTACCCAATTACCCCAGCCCACAACACCATGCCCAATACCCCAGTCTAAGACCCATTAACCCATTCCTGTACCCGTCCAAATTACCCGTCCCAACATCTTTAAAACAGGACCGTTGATCTCCCAAAGTCAACGGTCCACATCACTCCAACCTTTTTAAAATAACCTACCCGGTCAAAACCCTAAATCATTTTTACCTAGCCCGCCGTCTTTATTCACTCCGTCTCTCATCTTCTCCCCCTCTCCTCTCAAAATCCTAGCGCTGTCATCACCCTAATCTCTCAGATTCCAACCCCATAATGGAATCAATCGTTGATTCCTTACCTTATTTGGCCCCTTCGCCTTAATGGCTACCCTATTTTGGTATTACCTAATAGCTTGCCTAAAATGGCAAGCAGATCTTAAGAGATTCGAACCAAATTTAGTTCAAAATCCTTAACCTGTTATGTATTCTGTCTGTGTTCATCCCGTGTTCTTTGTGAGTACGGTTGTTTTACCTATCTCTTGTGGATTCTTACTTGGACCTAAAGGTTAGGGTTTTAGATTCTCTTTGATTCGAATCTAAACTGGTTAAAACTTTGATTTTTAGCATTATCTCGTATATATTCACTTCATTATGTGTGAATCTGCCTATTAGTATTAATTTCTTTTATTTGCCCTAAATTACGCTTCCGGATCTTTTCTAGTTCGATTCTTTATTGCTTTTTGAATAAATCTCCTGTCTATGTTCATTGAACACATTATGTGATTGTTTTGCCCTTGTTTCTCTGCTGATTTTATGGTTTACCTAAACCTAGGGTTTGACTTTTACTCTTTCCTTTCTCGTATGATACTGATATTTTCCTTATTTTGTTCAATCTAACATGTTTCCATTATTTATTTACCTTATTTGCCTTAAAATTGATTGTTAATTGATATTTTCCTTATTTTAAATGTTACTCACCTGATTACACGCTATTATGCCCTGTTAATTTACTAAACTCTGTATTATTTATTCTGTAATTAATTTCTTTCATTACTTATATGTGTTTGATTACTTCCCTTATTTGTTCACCTAATTGAACACTATTTAAACCCTTCTCCCTTTCCTCTTTAGAATCTCTATACTCTCACTAAAATTTAAGGTTTCTGGTTCTATACTCTCTCTGTTCTCTCTTGCTTACTAGTGGTCTTGGCCGGCTGAAAGCCAAGGCCAAACATTCTGGACTCTCAACTTCGTGGTATTATTCTGATTTTGCTCACTTAACTTGTGAGTGATTATCCTTTATCATATCATTTTTATATGTTCCTGATCTATGTTTATAATCCAGCATGTCTAAAATCCCTCTCTAAGCACGATTCTTCCTGTCTACGTGCTTTTCTTTTAATTCTATGGTTAACACTATTAATTTAAGACTGGTTGTTTTGAATAATATGAATCCTCTTATGAAAATATGCTCAATCTGCCTCCGGTGTGTTCTGAACCTATTATGAATTTGAGTACCTTTAGGATAATGTTAGAAGGTTAAGTAGTCAATTAGTCTTATGCCTCTGAACTTGTATTGTTACTAGACTTTTTGTTCTATCATTTCTATATTTTGATAATTTACTTTTTAACATGTCTGGAACTTATGTGAGTGTTCTGACTATTTGGTTTTTCACGTCTTAACTAGACTGTTTTCTAGAACTGATTCATTTAGTGGAATCCTATAGGATTCCACTAGATAGTTAAAAACCTATCTTTACTAGACTGTTTTCTAGATTTCAACTTATTTGGGATGTGTGTTTGAGTATGAACCTTGCTTGTTTTCATAATGTAATCATTCCTATAAGTTCTGTGTTCTAAAATTTGTTCTCTTCTGAAATCAAAAATGGTTTTAAAACCGTCTCTACCTCTTTTTGTATGCTGTCACTCTTTAAAAAAAAACTCCCAACCTTAGTCCTTTAGGGTCTGTCCTCAACCACCCTAGTGCGAGCACTGTTCAGGGTCTATGTGAGATTCTTGTAAACTCTGACGCACTGGAAACTGGTTCCCAATCTCTATTGAATCATTTCTGAATATGTGGTTCTGGTTTGAGCATTACCCTGGGACCCTAAGGCCCTTGGGAACATTGACACAATGGAAACCTGGTTCTATATGTGCTATGGGTGAATCACTCGTATTTGGTTATGTTGTACATATGAAATAAGCTTCGAAGTTGATTGGTTTGAAGGCTTGGTTCCCAGGTTTATTTGGGCCTAATGAAGGTTCCCTATAGTGTATTTTTATTACTGTTATATAATATAATACATTCATTATATGGTCTGTAATAACTTTGTAATAAACAAATTCTAGGGTGTTTAGTGAAATCGGGAGGGTTTCTTATTTTCTTGGTTAAGTTGTGTAGAAATCCTGCTTATAGGGTTTCATCTACACTGTTAATTCTGCTCATTTTGTCTAAAACTATTAAGTTCTACGTTGTTTAGAGATTTTTCCAATTGGATTTTCATTGGTGATTTTAAAATCATATGAATTCTATATTAGAAACCCTACATATAGGATTAATATTACAACTTTTTCTAGAAATCCTGTATATAGGATACTTTAATTTGTCCAATAAAGTGTGTTAGCAATCATGCCTATAGGACCAATATTTGACTCAACTATTTTCTAGCAATGTGTCTAAATTTCTATATGTATGCTATTTAATTAGACATTATGCATATAGGATTAAAAATCAGTCCAATGATATAAATCATGCCTATAGGATTCCACTAAATGATTCTGAACACGATCGTCACTCTCAACATAGGATTGAACAACCATTCTAGATTCACAACTGTGATTTATTGTTATTCATTACTCTATGAAATGCCTAGATGTTGTACTAAATAAAATCAGTAGGCAAAATAATAGGCCTTAACACTCACATTAATAAGACTGATCAGGTATATTACTGCTCACCTATCTTCTCACATAGATATCCTATCTATAGGATTCTGCAATTAATAAAACCTGCTAATCAATTGCATGCATTTGCTATTTATGTGTGGAGGTCAATATGAGCCCGTATCCGCTCTTTATCTGATAGTCCTAATTGTTTTGCTTGTCGCCTAGCCTTTTACATTTTTGAGCAACCTAGGCTTAGTCTAGAACTATCCTTAATAGTGGTCCCAATACCTCCAGGGCCATAAGTAAGGGATGGGTAGTTCACGCATAGGAAGCGAACTAGAATCAATTAGAGCGCTTTAGGTAACAACTTAAAGATAGTAATCGGGTAGTAGGAGATGATAGTCTGTGCCCGCTGAATAATACGAGTAACACCCCGACTCGAGTTACGAAGTATTATTTATGTTGCATGGGGTGATCCTTTAGGCTAAAAAATTTAGGATCCCCCCCCCATCCTTATTAAATAATTCTCTCGCTTCTTTAGACTAATTCATCATTGAGTTCGTCCAGGACCTACCGTTGTGGACCTCAAGGGGTGTCTAACACCTTCCCCTCAAGGTAATTTCGAGCCCTTACCCGATCTTTGGTAATGCAAACTGGTATAATATGAAGCTCTAGGTGCCCTAATACACATTAATCTGTTAGGTGGCGACTCTAACCAATTCCTTTTCCCTACCCTATCAAAGGAATTGAAAAAATATCAAAACCCGATTTCGCGAGAAAAAGGGGGCTTGACATTGCACCTTAATCCGTGCAACACGTTAGTTGTCCGTGCGGATTTTGATTCGATATTATAGCACATGAGTTGTCCATGCAGCACGTGAATTGTCGTGCGGATTATAGCGCTTTGGATGTAGGAGCCCCTCCGGAGTCTGCACACCCCATATGAGCGCAGGTACCTATTGAGTGTGAGTACTGAGGGCTGAGAGCCTAGTGATTGAGCTGTTGAGATGAGTTGAGTGACTGTTGCCCTGAGATGTTGTACTTGCTTTCATTTGCTGTTGAACTTATTTGATATCAGTCATTATTGTGCAATTCTTAGAAGATTTTATATCCGGTCTATTATAACTTGAAACTGTATAAAACTGTCTTGACTTAAACTGCCGGATTTGAAAGCATGTCTAATCTTTACTGAAACTACTGAAATGAACTGTACTTGTATAGCTCATCACTGCTTCTCATTTCCTTATTTGTTTCTGTTACTTACTAAGTTGGAAGTACTCACGTTACTCCCTGTACCTTAATAATTCATATGCAATGTTTTAATAAAATTTGTATAAGTTAAAAGAAAATTATACTTATATATAGGATACACGCGCAACGTGCGTACCCAGAGACTAGTATATGTAAAAAGAGAGAGAGTAAGGATTTATATTTGTTTAACTAGTCTCATGGTACGCGCATTGCGCGTGTGCCCTATCTCATTGACTAACTTTTTTTTTCTGAAAATAATCACATACTTATAATATTAAAGTCTTTCTTTGATTGATAAAATAAAACACGTAAAAGTTGAGGATGATGATTATTGATTATATATTACCAACTCAATAAAAAAATAAGTTATAAATAGAAATCCTCAATCATTAGTTATTATCCTACTATGGTTGTATGAGGATTTACGTAGAACAGTTTTATGAAAATTATTATGCGACGTACCGAAAACAAATAAGTAATATAAAAATCCTTTTATCATGCTTTTTTTTTAAAATTTATGAAGTAACATAAATTGAAAAACTGACTATTAGTTTTCTAGGAATTTTGGAATAACGTTAAAGTGGTTTGCCTACCATGACAATATAAATCCTAAAAAGACTAATATTGAGTAAATATTTTTCAAAAGAAGTAATTTAATTTATATAAAATATAATGAGTAGTCATTCGTTAGAATATATTTGGTCTTTAATTGTTCCATACTTATTGCTTTAAGTTTTATCTTTGCAATTACTATAATATAAATGATTTACTTTATTTTTATATCCTAAGAGTTATGTCTACTTAAAAAAATAATTTATTATACGATGATTAGTTTAAAAAAGAGTTGAATTGGATCTTTTGCTATAGCTAATTTTAAAGCGTAATCATTTTTTTCTTAATTCCAAATGAAATAATGTATTTTTCTGCAAATTCTTAGTATTGGTTGATAATAGGTGAATTTAACTATAATTAGGTCCTAAATAACCACCTTTTTGTATAGTTTGGATGATAAAAGTGATAACAAAATGCTCTTATTAGTGCTTTTCATGCTTTGCAGGTTATATATGATCAGAGAAGGCTATGGAGTACTTTTGGGATCAAATATGGAGAAAAAGAGGCCGATCGTAAAATTCCGTCAAGTAAACCACGCGAAACAGCTCAAGTCAGAACTGGAAGAGGACTGCCGCGATTCCACCGCGACCGCGGCAGAACCGCGGTAGAAGATGGCTGCAGACAAAGTGAGAATCAGAGAGCATGTTTGGCCGCGGTTTGACCGCGGCAGAACCGCGGCGGAGGCGGAGGCGGAGAACTTCAGGGACTAAAGGGCAAAACACGGGATTTTTAGCCCAAAACCCTATTTTAAACACTAGACTTCGCTCAAGAGAGGCATGTATTGATTTGGAGAGTATTTTGGCAAGGAAAAACAATTGTGAGAGATCACCCAAAACATCTTTCTTCGTTTCTTTGAATTTTCTTGCAAGATTTATGATGAATATTGTTTTAGTTTGTTTACCCATAGTTTTGAGTAGCTAAATCCTTTGTCTAAGGTTTTGATGGAACCTATTGGGGGATGAACTTCTTGTTTATGTGAATACAAATTGCTAATCTCAATCTTTATTTGTTCAACTTTGTGCATGTTGTAGTTAATTGACAGAATCCTCAATTAGCTGTGCCTATTTAGTATGCATAACTCGGGAGAGAGTGCATATTTAGGTTATTGTTGAATAACACTACTCCCAAAGTATAAGAGGGATCTATAACTGAGGGTTTAAAGGAGGGATTAGGAATAACGAAGCCTTGAGTGCAATCTAAAGTGAACCGTGTTAATTAAAGCTAGCTAGTGTATCTCGGGAGAGTGCATTGAGTATATTACTGTGATTACTCGAGAGAGAGTTACGGTAAGATGAGCGTTCATGATTGATAGAGAGGTGATGGACAATTTGTATGAAGCATAAACAGAAAGGATTCCATCAATATAGGAAGTCATTATCTTAGCGTTTTCTCATTATTGTTTACAACCTTAGCATCCTTAGTTTACAGCTGTTTATTTACTTGCAATTTTAGTTATTAAAGACACCATCAACTGTGATTCAAACGTTTGGGGAAATTGGTTCTCAAGAGATTAGTGGGTCTAAAGATAGTGATTGATAGGTTAACTCTCTGTGGATTCGACTCTGGGCAGAATACTCAAGTTATATTTGCAACGTCTGCAGGGTCCTTTTTATAAGGCATAGTTGGGCGTGATCAAATTTTGGCGCCGTTGCCGGGGAGTTAACAGAATTATCAATTACCATTGATAGAAATACAAAAATTCTTAGTGTAGTCAGTTTTCTCTACACCAAATTATTGATTGAAATTTTTGACGATTGTTGACGTGGTTGCATGGGTGTATGCCTAGAAAATCTACGAGGACTGGAGAACTACTTGAAAGACTATCAAACCCCGAGAAAACCTTCCGGATATTGAACCGTGCCAACAAAAGACTTCAACAACCTCATCAAACACACAAACTCGAAATTGACATGGGTGACGTAGACAACGTCAACGAAAACGTCAGAGATATGGCACCTCCTGTGCCTGAGGTTGCACTATATGACTGGGCACAACCCACAACTAATAATCTGGCCACTGCCATTGTTGTGCCCGCGATATAAGCTGAATCGTTCCAGATCACGAACAACATGCTGCACTTGTTGCAAAACAAGGGACTATTTTCTGGGACACCAGCCGAAGATCCTCAGTAGCACTTGAAGAACTTCCTGTCGATTTGCAAAACTCAAAGGCAACCCAACGTAACTCCGGAAGCAATCAGGCTGTTATTATTTCTATTCTCGGTGAAATGAGCTGCTCAGATCTGGCTAAACTCTCTCCCCAAAAACTCTATAGAAACTTGGGATGAGTTAGTCAAGAAATTTCACATCAAGTTCCACCCGCCCAACAAAACAACTCAACAAATTGATGAGATTGTGAGCTTTAAACAGAAACCAATGGAGACACTGCATGAGACATGGAGCCGGTTTAAAGGAATGTTGGTTATATATCCACACCATGGTATTCTAGATTAGATGTTGGGACAACGGTTTTACATGGGACTGTCAAATAGCATGAAGAACATTGTAGATGCCTCAGCTGGTGGGGCATTTTTGAGCAAAACTTGGAGAGAAGGTCAGAGTCTGCTTGACAAAATGGCTCAAAATTCGGGGTGGACGACGAGGAATGCACCTATCACTCCAGTGGTGCACTCAGTGCCTTTTGACCCATCAAATTCCATGGCTGAAAATGTGGCGACCCTCTTGACACAGATGAGCATACTCACCAAAAAGGTAGAGGAATCAAGGCAGAAACAGCAATTGCACATTGTAGATACTACCAATGGGGGTTTGTGCACATCTTGCATTAGTCAGCCAGTTGGTAATCCTTGGAATGAAGAACATGATTATCATCATCAGCACCCTAAAGACATGAACTATGTGTCAAACTATGGAGGCTAGAGACAGGGCAATCAGAACTAGGGTTAGCAAACTCAGCAGCCATACAGACCACCTCAGCCACAGTACAACGCTGGAAGCATGGGAGGTATGAGACCCCCCAACAGTATGGCACCTTATCCAAGGCCACATGGGTACAACAATCAGCAGCAAGGGTATCCCCCACTTAGCAACAACATGGTGGAAGGCAAGAAGATGGGTTCACTAGACTTGAAGCAATGATGCAGCAGGTTATTGGGTCCAATGCAAAAATAAATGAAAGAGTAGATGCACATGACGCAGCAATCAAAAGTATTGAAGTGCAATTGGGCCAAATTTCAATGTCTCTGAACAATCGTCCTCAGGGGACATTACCTGCAGACACCCAGATTAATCCAAAAGATCAGGGCCCAAAGCAGCTGATGGCGGTGAGTCTCCGTAATGGCAGGGATCTAGATGTAGAACAAGGTAGAGCTCGAGAAAATATACAGGCAGAGACACTCATTCCAGTGCCCATTGAGCTGGATGAGTCTACGATACTGACAGAAGTGACAGTCCAGCCCGCTCAGGAAGAAAAGAACATTCAGTAGGAGACCGAGAAAGTAGCTGAGCCAGTTAAAGAGCTAGTAGTTGAAATAGTAGCTGATAAAGGGAAGTCCCAAGTGATTGGGAAGAAGAGACCTCCTGCACCCTTTCCACAGAGGCTGGCCAAGCATCAAAAGGAGGAGCAGTATAAAAAGTTCTTTGAAATGCTCAAACAAATCCAGGTAAATATTCCACTGATTGAAGCTTTAAAGGAGATGCCTGGGTACGCAAAAATGATGAAGGACTTGATGTCCCGGAAATTTGATTTTCAAGACTTGGCTACGGTTACACTTACTTAGATCTGTAGTGCAGTGGTGACGAGACCTATTGCTGAAAAGATGTTTGATCCAGGTAGCTTTACAATTCCATGCACTATTGGGAATTTCGCTTTTGCTAAGGCGCTCTGTGATTTAGGGGCCAGCATTAATATTATGCCCTGGATATCTATAAGAGGTTGGGCATTGGGAGAGCTAGACCCACCTCCATGTTGTTGCAGCTGGCCGGTAGGACTGTGAAGCGTCCATTCGGTATCCTTGATGATGTGCTTATTCAGGTGGGGAAATTTGTGTTCCCTGCAGATTTTGTGATCTTGGATTGCAAAGTGGATGAAGAGATTCCTATAATCTTAGGAGGACCATTCTTGGCCACGGGGAGAGCTCTAATTGACTGTGAGACTGAGGAGCTCAAAATGATACTCAATGATGAGGAAATAACATTCAATGTGCAGAAGTCTATGACGCGACCAAGCGAGTTCGCCAATTGCTCTCTTATTGATGCCGTAGATGTAATTGTAGAGTCTGATGATGAGGTATTGACAATTGAGGACCCCCTTGCTGCATGTTTGATGAACTTAGATGAAGTGAATGGTGAGGATTTGGCAGAATGGGTGTTGGCATTAGAAGGTAGAGGATTCTGGGAGAGAAATCTAGAGTTAGAGCCCTTGCACTTAGAAAAGAGAGAAACTCCTCCAGCTAAGCCATCCATTGAAGAACCACCAAAGCTAGAGTTAAATCCATTGCCAGCCCACCTCAAGTATGAATTTCTGGGACCTGACTCCACATTACCTATTATTATCTCATCTAGTTTGTTAGATGTGCAGGTTCAAAAGCTTTTACAGGTACTAAGGGAGTGCAAAACTGCCATCGGGTGGACCATGGCAGACACTAGGGGGATCAGCCCCACCTACTGCATGCACAAGATTCGGTTGGAAGAGGGGCACAAACCTTCCAGGGAACATCAGAGGAGGCTGAACCCCAACATGAAGGAAGTGGTGAAGAAGGAGGTGATAAAGTGGTTGGATGCAGGAATTATTTTCCCAATCTCTGACAGTAGCTGGGTAAGCCCAGTGCAATGTGTTCCTAAAAAAGGTAGCATGGCGGTTGTGACAAATGACAACAATGAATTGATCTCAACAAGAACCGTCACAGGCTGAAGAATTTGTATGGACTATCGAAAGTTGAATCTAGCCACCCGGAAAGACCACTTCCCACTTCCCTTCATTGATCAAATGATGGACAGATTGGCAGGGAGGTCACACTTCTGTTTTCTAGATGGCAGGGAGGCACGCTGCAACAATATAGCGCTTGGGCTGAAGAAGCCCCTCCGGAGTCTGCACACCCCCAATGAGCACAGTTGACTATTATTATTATGGATCGGGTTGTGCGCCACAGCGATATACGGATCGGGCTGCACGCCGCAACAGTATGTATATTTATTGATTCGATTATCGTGAGAAGTATATGGATTGAGGACTGAGGATAAGAACGAATAAATGAACTGAAATGCTTGAGGAGCTGATTTATACTGATTATATCTGTTTTAAATGGTTTAAAGAATTTCACAGGATTTCCTCATTCACTACTGCTTAAATGATTTTTACTATTTTGATATAGAACTGCTTAGTGCCTTTACGTGATTTCATACTGTCAGCCATTAGTTATTGTTATTACTCACTGGGTCGGAGTACTCACATTACTCCCTGCACCGTGTGTGCAGATTCAGGCATAGCAGATTTCCACTTCTAAGAGCTGATCCTTCCAGTCCAGACGGTGTTTCGGAGACTACGAGGTAGTTGTTGGCGTCCGCAGCCCCGTGCCTCCCTTATCTTATCATTTACATGTTATTCGAACTATTGTATCATATTTCGTATTTAGTAGACTTGTGCCAGGATTCATTAGTTGCTCATGACTTGTGACACCCCGGTTAGGGCTGTGTCGGGCTGGGTTTCCGCATCTTATTTATATTTTTTGCTATTTGATATTATTAAACCATGTTGTACTATATTTGTGTTAAACAATTGTTTAAAAAGACGAATTGGGTTAGACTGGATGGCCTTGTCTTCACGAGAGGCGCCATCACAACCAGGTTCTGGATTTGGGTCGTGACAGGCAGAAAGTAAGAAAACATAGGAAAACACAAGGCATTCTATACCGAAGCAGTAAAAATCACTTAAAAATCGTAACTCAGTGAAGAATCAAGTAAAATCCCCTTTTCAACAAGTAAAACAAGTAATTAACAGGTAAATACAAATAGAAGTTCGCTCCTCGGGAACAGTATCAATAAATCCGCCCCTCGGGCAACAACTCAGAATAGTACCAGCCTCTCGGGCTCAATCTCAGAACAATACCAGCCCCTCGGGCTCAATCTCACATCATAATAGGTACCCGCGCTCACTGGGGGTATGTAGACTCCTGGAGGGGCCCCTTACGGCCCAAGTGCAATACCAAGCCACCTCGTAGCATCAAATCTAGGCCCTCGGCCTCATATAAATCAAGCCACCTCATGGCGTATATGTGTATCTCAGGCCCTCGGCCTCATATCAGTAATAGTGTTCCTCACAATACAGGCCCTCAGCCTTACTCAGTCCAAAAATCATCACAAGCCCTCGAGCAATAGTAAAAATAGTATTTTCAGCCCAAACATCATTTAAAATATTATTTAAGTTTTAAAACTGATAAAGAGTGGATGAATAGTAAAACAGTGGAAATTATCGGGACTAAGTTCAAGTATTAAATTAAAACATTGAGGGAAATATCAATAAATTACCCCGAAGGGTTCACATAAATGGCACTAGGAAGTCGAATTCATGATGAAAACAAATAAGTTTCAGTCAAATACGCGGTAAAATCATCAATCAGGATGGAATAAATCACAATCCCCAATAGTGCACGACCCCATGCTTGTCATTAAGCGTATGCCTCACCTAAATATTGCACTACGATGTGTAAATCCGGGGTTTCAAACCCTCAGGACATCATTTACATTCATTACTCACCTCGAACCGGCTAAATCTCTAGCTCGCGATGCCTTTGCCCCTCGAATAAGCCTCCACGCGCGTTGAATCTATCCAAAAGCAGAACGAATACATCAAAATATGCTAAGGGAACAAAGCTCAAGAGAAAACAATCGAAAAATACCAAAATTCCGAAATTAGCAAACCCCGAGCCCCGGGCCCACTTCTCGAAACTCAGAAAATTTTAAATCAACGGGTTCCTTATCTCCCCACGAGTTTATACATACCAAAAGTTCTCAAATCCGACCCCAACTGGTCCACCAAATCCCTAAATCAAAATTCCAAAATTCCAAGCCCTGGTTCTTCCATTTTTAGCTTAAGTCCCATGATTTTCTAGGTAGATTTCACAATAGAAACGAGTTTTAAGTTCAAAAAGCTTACCTCCAATCGATTCCCCTTGAATCCCTCTTTAATCTCCACCAAGAAGCAATCAAAATGATCAACTATGGGTGAAAATAGACCCAAAATCGCCGATGAAATGACTTAAAACATTCTGCCAAGGTCTGCTTTTCCTTCATCGCGACCGCGGGAAAAACTTTACGATCGCGAAGCACAAAAATCTCAGCTCCCAAAATAACTCTATGCGATCGCGTCCAAGACCCTGCGATCGCAATGCCTGAGCCACTGACCTTACGCGATTGCGGACCACCTCCCACGTTCGCGTTGAACAAAATCCTTCCCAGACCCCTGGTCCAATTAACACAATGCGATCGGGACTCCTTACACGCGTTCGCAATGCACACTCTTCCCAAACAATGCGATCACAATCCAAGCTCTGCGAACGCGAAGTGCAATTGGGCCCCTTCCTAAATTCCTTCTATGCAATTGCAGGACTCCCCTCACGATCGCGAAGGGCAAAACCCTACAACAGCTGAACCTGAACTTCTGCAATTTTTCAACTTAGAATTTGTTCGATTGATCACTTGAAACTCACCCGAGGCCCCCGGGGCCACAACCAATGGCACCAACACTTCCTAAAACATTATTCAAACTTGTTCCAATTATCAAAACACCTCAAACAACATCAAATCACTCAAAACACATCGGATTCAAGCCTAAGTTTCTAAAATCTTCCGAAATATGCTTTTGATCAAAACCCCAACCAAATCACGTCCGAATGACCTGAAATTTTGCACACACATCCCAAATGACACAACAAAGCTACTGCATTTATCAGAATTCTATTCCGACCACCAGATCAAAATCTCACCTACCAACCAGAAATCGCCAAAATATCAACTTCGCCAATTCAAGCCTAATTCTACTCCGGACCTCCAAAACCCATTCCGATCACACTCCTAAGTATAAATCACCTTCCGAAGCTAACTGAACCATCGAAACTCACATCCGAGCTCTCTAACACATAAGTCAATATGTAGTTGACTTTTTCAACTTAAGCCTTCTTAAAAGAGACTAAGTGTCTCAAATCTTATCTAAATTATTCCGAACTCGATCCGACTAACCCGATACCACAATACACAGATAACAAAGCATAAAGAAGTAGAAATGGGGGAAATAAAGCGGTAACTCATGAGACGACTGGCCGGGTCGTCACACTTCCGTCAACCAAGCGTCTTCTTCAATAACCTTACCTCCGAATATTTCATCCCCATATGTCATGCTAAGAGAACTAGAAATGCACTAAGAGAAAAATAAAATAGTTATAAAAATAAAATATTTACAAAAAGAGAAGGAAAAAAACTTGTAAAGATAAAAGTAAAAGTCTAATATAGAAAAATAGTTAATTTCTAAGTCCCGGCAACGGCGCCAAAAACTTGTTGCGGCCAAACGCACATGCAAGTATACGCGACCGTCAAGTAATAAAGTGACTAGAAGTCGGATGTCGAACCCACGTGGACTTGTGATTAACTGTTAACTAAATTAGACTATTCTAACTATCTAAACAAGAATTAAAACTAGAAATATTTGATTCTAAACTAATTAAAATAAATAAAAACAAATAATGAACTTTGAATAGAGGAAGAACAGATTTTTATGTTATCAATATTATGAAAACGATCTAGGGTTATGGGATATTTAACAATCATATTGTATTCTTCAATTGAATTGACTAATTAATTTATCTGATTTATTGGTAGACAAAGTTAATATTGCTCAAAAGAATCTGTCGAGTTCTTACTCGCCTATTCAAGCTAACCTAACGCTTATACGTCTATGGAATTAGAACTAACAAGAACACATTTATAATTCCTGTAAATCAACCAAGCAAGGCAATTAGGTATATGTCTATCCTAACCGCGAATTCATTCCCCGATGCCCAAGTTCAAGAACTTGCTCTACTCAATCCTATATGCAATCTAGAATTCCCACTTTCGATTTCAACTCTAGATTCGTAGATAGTAATCAATTGGTGATCAAGCACTCAAATAATTAAGTGCAAGATTGAGTAAATAAACCAATACGAAAAATCAAGAAATCAAAATCAATATTCGAATAACAATAGTAATGAAAGAACCACAACCCTAGAACGTGGAGTTTATATCCACATAGACATGGTAGCCAAACAACAATTTATACAAAGAAACATAAAAAAAATACTAAGTTTGGTGGAAGAAATGATGAAACCCGGCCTCCACGGCGACTCTATGCTCTCCTTTGGTTAAATGCTACTGTAAAAAACGTCCTCTTCTTTCAAAATAGGTTTAGAACCCATTTTATACAAATCGGGACCGTGTAGGACTGAAATAACCTTGTCCCGAACAAAATAGGAAAAATCCTTGCTTCGAGCGTCCAGGGCAGCGCCTGGCGCTGGCCCTGGCGCACAATACGGTAGCATTTCTTCAATTTGTAATTCCTCCGCTCTTTTTTTGTCTTGCATTTGGGGGGACAAAACCCAAAGGGTGCCCCCCTTTATATTCTTTTAATTGTTTTATTTTCCTTTTTTTTCGTGTTTTATTCAATTTTGCTCCAAATCTCTTTATTTTTCACACCGCTTTATTCCTACATAGTTTAAATATTAGCACAAAATAATATGATTAATACTTAAAGGACGATTCAAAGTACCAGAATATAAGGTAACAATGGGTAAATATATGTATTTTTTAGCCGATCATCAAGTAGCTTGAGTGTCTGACACTGTATCTCATGGAAGTATGTAGGAACAACCATCTTAATATTTTTCATAGCTGATCCACGACATGACTCAACAATTTCTGTAATCGTTATAAGCACCATAAATGATATTTCATCAGAAGATTTGTTGAAGCAGTAACCTGGAGTGTCTGTGATCCTTTGGCATACTTTGTTACCGGATTCTCATGACTGTTTAACTAAAAATAGATTTCACGGTCAAAGTTAATATCTAGAAAAAGTTGGATTACTGATAATTAAGGTTTACTTCACATTCCCAATGATTTTAGAAGAATGGATCAAAGAATGAAAATGATTGACAGAGAAAATAAGAAATAAATTAATAATCAGTCCCAAAAATTAAGGCTTAAAACTTGAGAATAAAGCAAAGAATAACAATATGGATTTCAATAATAATCATTACTTGCCATTACTAGGGGTGTCAATGGATATTTAAAAACCGATTAAACCGTACCATACTGAACCCGTTTTCAGATTTCTTTTAATAAAACCGTAGGTTTTTATATAAATCTATAACCGTATCGATAATTAGGGTAGGTTTTTATTTTGTGAAAGTAAACCGAAAAAATATCGAAATGTACCGAATCAATTTACAATGTGAAAAATCTATTTATTTATTAAGTTTAAAATTAATAAAGCATTAAATTTTTTATTGGGCCTTGGAATTATGAAACAGTTACAAGATAACAAGTAATTCAACTCAAAATCCTAATTCCCAAACCTATTATGCTACCTTTATTGAAACTAAATTATGCATATTCACTAGCAAGGCACAAGGTATTGTAGAGATTATGAATAGCAAACTACAATGTATTGAATATGTTTCGTTTGAAACTAAATTATGTATATTCACTAGCAAGGCACACGGTATTGTAGCGATTATGAATAGATTGTGGAACTCTACTTGCTTTACTTTTCTGCACTTTGCTTCCTTAACTGGTATGTCCCTAGTTCAATTCTGAAACTCAACTCTATGTGCTCCATTATTTGCCAATCCCTGTCTCTTTCTGCACTAACTCAATGACTCATGTGTTTAATTATCTTTCTAGTTTACTGCTTTATTCAGCATGCTTAAGTTCTGCCATCTCTTGTTCAAATGTAATCAGCATGTCTACTTGAGTTCCTGTTTATGTCCCTCAACTAGTATTTCTCCTAATGTACTTGACTAACACTAAGTTATGACTAATTGTGTGTAATAGACCCCTGCATGATTACTCCCATACCCTGTTCCTATGTCTTATTACTTTTCTAGTTTCAAGCATGATCCCATTATTAACACTTTGAAGTAATTGTTTGTGTTCTAAAGGCCAATCAGCCCCTACTTGTTCTTTTTGATTGCTGGTCAATATGCTTCTATTCTCATCCATGTTTATGTATTTCTAATTTGGGCCCTACAGATCCAGGTATTGATATGATGGCACATGAGTTGTCCGTACGGTACATGATTGAGTGAGGTCGATGGCCTTGTTGTGAGGATATTAATACCATAGCACGTGAGTTGTCCTCGTAGTACGTGAGTTGACCGTACGGGTCCAGGTATTGATACCATAGTGTGTGAGTTGTCCGCGTAGCACGTGAGTTGACCGTGCAGATCCAGGTATTGATATGGTAGCACGTGAGTTGTTTGTGCTTAGCGCTTGGGCTTTAGGAGCCCCTCCGGAGTTTGTACACACTCTCAGTAAGCGCAAAGTGTTGAGTGTATTGAGTATTGAGTGTTGAGTGCGGAGTGCGAGTGCTGAGTGATGGAGTGACATTGCTGTGAGGTTGAATTTACTTTTGTTGTTGCTGCATTTATCTATTAATTTTCTTTGTGGCATTTACTGAGTTGTGGAATTTACCTATTTATTCCTATTATTTTTAAATTGTGAAAATAAATAATTGGACTGCTTTACTTAGCTCGTCACTATTGCTCAATTCCTTAGTTATTTCTGTTACTACTGAGTTGGTTGTACTCATACTACACCGTGCACTTTATGTGCAGATCCAGGTGAGTTAGAGCGCGACGATCGTTGAGTCCATGCCGGCTATCTTTAGAGACTGCAAGGTAGCTGCTAGCGTCTGCAGGACCTTGTTACTCTTTTTGTCATTTATTATTTTGGACAGTTAGACAGTTTATATATCTTAGTTCATAGTTTTAGACGCTCATAACTTAGTGACAACCCGATTTTTGGGGCTCGTTTCCGTATTTTTCTATATTATATTTAGAGTTGATTTAGTTTATAAAAAATTTAAATGTTGAAATCTTTTATTAATTTCGTATAATCGGTTTAGTAGTAATATTTTGGGAAGTAGGCTTGCCTTGTAACACGATAGGCACCATCACGACCATAGTTAGATTTTGGGTCGTGACAGTTGTGGCTAAAGCTAGCCAGATGATAGTATGTATTATGATTCAGTCATTGTGGACTTTCGGAGGGTTATTTATCGGTGACTAAATCTGATTTGGGGGTCCATTGGTAGCCCCAATTAGGATGTGTATTCTACACTGAGTCGGATTTGTTGACTCCAAACTGCTATTATTGAGGGATGTGCCATTCAGTTGTTTTTTAGCTTATTTGTGTTCTAAAATGATCTGTGAGTTAATCTTCTATGCTACGAGGGGTTGCAATTTGTGGGTTATATGCACGCCCGATGCGGTTCTCTCTGGGCTTTTATAGTGGATTTTGAGCAAGATGAGTATTTGGGTATGGCATGGTTGATTGAGCGCTGGCTATGTTCTTTCTGGATTGTGGTGTTGTTTTATTTGCTCTCAGTGCTTATGGTAATGCACTTTGGGTAATTGATGTCGAATTGCGTATGGTTATTGATTTTGAGCATGGTGGCTGAGGTATTTCATATGGACCAGTGTTTGGATGGGGTCATGCATTATAGAGGATTTATATTGAAGTATGATCCTTTGTGTTAGATTCATGTGTTTTGGTTCTGCGATGAGTAATGAGTTCATAGCATTGCATTGTGGTGGTACCCGTTGAGCTTGCGATATAGTTCCCTCGTTTGAGTCATTTTCATGATTGAGTACATTTAGAATATTGCTATTTGGTGCACAGATTGCGCAGGTTGTGGCTTTATATTGTGTTGATGTATCATATCACTAGAGTGGTCGTGTTGGATGAGATGAGGTCATTGAACCTAGAATGTATACTATCGAAATTTATTATAGTATAGTTGGAAGGATAACATCGAAAATCGGCTTAGAAATTTGCTATAGTTCTTGCCGAAGGAGAGGGAGCTCCATGACCGGTTGATCTGATGAATGGTTATGATTTTCTACGTATTTATTTCATTATCAGTAGAGTACGAAGGTTTTAGACCAGTGCTTTGTTTGATATGAAGTCTATTACCGGTATGGGTTATTTTGAGTAGCTACTGTGATTGGAAATTATCGCTATGAGTATGTGAGTTATGCGATATAACATATGATGACATTTTGGGTTATGGATATGTTTTGATACAACTTGTTCAAACTTATATAGTGTATAGATGCGAGATTCTGATCATATAAAAATTCGGATGTTAAGGCTTATGGGCTAGGTTGAATTAAAAAATTTCAATTATGTTGTGTTGTTAGACCTATACGGGATAGAGTGGTGTGGTATTACCCCCGGAATTTGCATGGTAAGGTTACAAGGCAATTTGATGGCTTTTAGAACACCTCTAGGCGCGTTCAAGGACGAACACATGTTTAAGTGGGGGAGGATATAACGACCCGACCAGTCATTTTGAGCATTTGCACTTTTCTTGGTTGTTTGAGGGAATGAGTAGCTCCGTATGATATATTATAACTTATGTTAATCGTCGGTTTTAGTTTTCATGTTATTCGAAATTTATTTGGAAGAATGATTCTCAACTAGAAGCTTTAAATTTACAAGGTTTGACCAAGTTTGGCTTTTTAGTAGTTCACCTCGGATTTGATTTTTGATGATTCCATCCGTTGGGTGATTTTGGACCTAGGAGTGCATACGAATTGTGATTTGGAGGTCCGCAGTAGAATTTGGCTTGAAAATGACGAAAGTTGAAATTTTGGAAAGTTTGACCGGGAGTGGACTTTTTGATATCGGGGTCGGATTCCGATTCTCGAAGTTGGAGCAGGTTTGTAATGTCAAATGTGACTTGTGTGCAAAATTTGAGGTCAATCGCACATAATTTTTAAGGTTTCGATATCTGTTGTGGAAGTTTGAAATTTTAAAGTTTGTTGATTTTGAATTAAGGGAACAATCCCCTACTTTCTCTCTCCCCTTCTAATGTCTCCTGCAACGTTCCAATCCCCCCTCCATGCCCCACGACCCCCCTCGCGACGGTAACACAGCAGTTCCACTCCTGCATCTTACTGCTTCGTCGTCGCCGTCATAGCCACAGGTGCGGGAACAGGTAAGTCCCTTCTCTCTTTCGTCGCCTCTCTCTCCCTCTATTTCTCTTTCTCTCTCCTATTTTTTCTTTATCTTCTCTTCCGGCAGCTTCTGTCCCTCTCGCTACTGGGGTCGGGACGTGCGTGTGTAGGAGAGTTGCATCAAGTCCGGCGACCCTTGTTTTTTGGCAACTCTTCCCGTTCTACATTTTTCGGTCATCCCTGCTCCATCTTCTTCTTCCCTGCTCTCTCTTTTTTGCCTTTCTCTTTTCCGCCTTTTGTGTGTGTGTGGGGGTGTTCTATTTTTCGGACAGGTGCAATATTTTTCCGGCGAGGATTTTCGGGAAGTTACATTACTTCCGGCGACTCCCGTTCAGCTTTTCGGCGGGACGCAGCAGAACTACCAGTTCCGATAAACTTCAGGAAAACTTGCCCCAGGTTCTTTCATTCTATAGCTGGTATCCGTGATATTGTTATTTTATTTTATTAGTATTATTGTTATTATATTTTTTTAATTGTATTTTTTTTCATTATTGCTTGCCGGTATCCTTGACATCCATAGTATCTTATTTAAATTATATTTAGTTAGACTTGTCTGCTTATTCGGTCTTTGTCTTTCCCCTTAGTGTTATAGCCGATACATAGTTGGTCCCTGCTTAGTCGGATCCCCTATTAGTACCTTGTGTACCTGTAGGTTTCTGTTTAGTTTATTTTGTAGTTTATTTTATTTTTCCATTTTTGCTTGCCGGTATCCTTGACATCCATAGTATCTTGTTTAATTTATTTAGTTAGACTTGTCTGCTTATATCGGTCTCTGTCTTTCTCCTTAGTGTTATAGCCGATACATAGTTAGTCCCTGCTTAGTCAAAATAATAGGGAATGTGAAGTAAACCTTAATTATCAGTAATCCAACTTTTTCTAGATATTAACTTTGACCGTGAAATCTATTTTTAGTTAAACAGTCATGACAATCTGGTAACAAAGTATGCCAAAGGATCACGGACACTCCAGGTTACTGCTTCAACAAATCTTGCTGATGAAATATCATTTATGGTGCTTATAAAGATTACAGAAATTGTTGAGTCATGTCGTGGATCAGCTATGAAAAATATTAAGATGGTTGTTCCTACGTACTTCCATGAGATACAGTCTCAGACACTCAGGCTACTTGATGATCGGCTAAAACATACATATATTTACCCATTGTTACCTTATATTCTGGTACTTTGAATTGTCCTTTAAGTATTAATCACATTATTTTGCGCTAATATTTAAACTGTGTAGGAATAAAGCGGTGTGAAAATAAAGAGATTTGGAGCAAAATTGAATAAAACACAAAAAAAGGAAAATAAAACAATTAAAAGAATATAAATGGGGGGCACCCTTTGGGTTTTGTCCCCCCAAATGCAAGACAAAAAAAGAGCGGAGGAATTACAAATTGAAAAAATGCTACCATATTGTGCGCCAGGGCCAGCGCCAGGCGCTGCCCTGGACGCTCGAAGCAAGGATTTTTCCTATTTTGTTCGGGACAAGGTTATTTCAGTCCTACACGGTCCCGATTTGTATAAAATGGGTTCTAAACCTATTTTGAAAGAAGAGGACGTTTTTTACAGTAGCTTTTAACCAAGGGAGAGCATAGAGCCGCCGTGGAGGCCGGGTTTCATCATTTCTTCCACCAAACTTAGTATTTTTTTTATGTTTCTATGTATGAATTGTTGTTTGGCTACCATGTCTATGTGGAGCTAAACTCCACATTCTAGGGTTGTGGTTCTTTCATAAATATTGTTATTCGAATATTGATTTTGATTTCTTGATTTATCGTATTGGTTTATTTACTCAATCTTGCACTTAATTATATGAGTGTTTGATCACCAATTGAATACTATCTACGAATCTAGAGTTGAACTCGAAAGTGAGAATTCTAGATTGCATATAGGATTGAGTAGAGCAAGTTCTTGAACTTGGGCATCGGTGAATGGATTCGCGGTTAGGATAGACATATACCTAATTACCTTGCTTGGTTGATTTACAGGAATTATAAATGCGTTCTTGTTAGTTTTAATTCCATAGACATATAAGCGTTAGGTTAGCTTGAATAGGCGAGTAAGAACTCGACTGATTCTTTTGAGCAATATTAACTTTGTCTACCAATAAATCAGATAAATTAATTACTTAATTCAATTGAAGAATACAATATGATTGTTAAATATCCCATAACCCTAGATCGTTTTCATAATATTGATAACATAAAAATCTGTTCTTCCTCTATTCAAAGTTCATTATTTGTTTTTATTTATTTTAATTAGTTTAGAATCAAATACTTCTAGTTTTAATTCTTGTTTAGATAGTTAGAATAGTCTAATTTAGTTAACAGTTAATCACAAGTCCTCGTGAGTTCGACATCTGACTTCTAGTCACTTTATTACTTGATGGTCGCGTATACTTGAATATGCGTTTGGCCGCAATAAGTTTTTGGCGCCGTTGCCGGGACTAAGAAATTAACTATTTTTCTAGATTAGACTTTTACTTTTATCTTTACAAGTTTTTTTCCTTCTATTTTTGTAAATATTTTATTTTTATATCTATTTGATTTTTCTCTTAGTGCATTTCTAGTTCTCTTAGCATGACATATGGGGATGAAATATTCGGAGGGAAGGTTATTGAGGGACGCTTGGTTGACGGAAGTGTGACGACCCGGCCAGTCGTCTCATGAGTTACCGCTCCATTTCCCCCATTTCTACTTCTTTATGCTTTGTTATCTGTGTTTCGTGGCATCGGGTTGGTCGGATCGAGTCCGGAATAATTTTGATAAGATTTGAGACACTTAGTCTCTTTTAAGAAGGCTTAAGTTGGAAAAGTCAACCAGATGTTGACTTATGTGTTAGAGGGCTCGGATGTGAGTTTCGATGGTTCAGTTAGCTTCGGGAGGTGATTTATGACTTAGGAGTGTGATCGGAATGGGTTTTGGAGGTCCGGAGTAGAATTAGGCTTGAATTGACAAAGTTGATATTTTGGCGATATTCGATTGGTAGGTTAGATTTTGATCTGGTGTTCGGAATGGAAATCTGAGAAATGCAGTAGCTTTGTTGTGTCATTTGGGATGTTTGTACAAAATTTCAGGTCATTCGGATGTGATTTGGTTGGGGTTTTGATCAAAAGCATATTTCGGAAGATTTTAGAAACTTAGGCTTGAATCCGATGTGTTTTGAGTGATTTGATGTTGTTTGAGGTGTTTTGATGATTGGAACAAGTTTGAATAATGTTTTAGGATGTGTTGGTGCCATTGGTTGAGGCCCCGGGGGCCTCGGGTGAGTTTCGGGTGATCAATTGGACCAATTCTAAGTTGGAAAATTGCAGAAGTTCAGGTTCAGCTGTTTTAGGGTTTTGCCCTTCGCGATCGCGAGGGGAGTCCTGCGATTGCATAGAAGGAATTTAGGAAGGGGCCCAATTTCTCTTCGCGTTCGCAGAGCTTGGATTGTGATCGCATTGTTTGTGAAGAGTGTGCATCGCGAACGCGTGTAAGGAGTCCCGATCGCATTGTGTTAATTGGACCAGGGGTCTGGGAAGGATTTTGTTCAACACGAACGCGGGAGGTGGTCCGCAATTGCGTAAGGTCAGTGGATCAGGCATTGCGATCGCAGGGTCTTGGACGCGATCACATAGAGTTATTTTGGGAGCTGAGATTTTTGTGCTTCGCGATCGCAAAGTTTTTCCCGCGGTCGCGATGAAGGAAAAGCAGACCTTGGCAGAATATTTTAAGTCATTTCGTCAGTGATTTTGGGTCTATTTTCACCCATAGTTGATTTTTTTGAGAGCTTCTTGGTGGAGATTAAAGAGGGATTCAAGGGGAATCGATTGGAGGTAAGATTTTTGAACTTAAAACTCGTTTCTATTGTGAAATCTACCTAGAAAATCATGGGACTTAAGCTAAAAATGGAAGAACTAGGGCTTGGAATTTTGGAATTTTGATTTAGGGATTTGGAGGACCAATTGGGGTCGGATTTGAGAACTTTTGGTATGTATAAACTCGTGGGGAGATAAGGAACCCGTTGATGTAAAATTTTCTGAGTTTCGAGAAGTGGGCCCAGGGCTCGGGTTTTTCTAACTTCGGAATTTTTGGTATTTTTCGATTGTTTTCTCTTCGGCTTTGTTCCCTTAGCATATTGTGAAGTATTCATTCTGCTTTTGGATAGATTCAACGCACGTGTAGGCTGATTCGAGGGGCAAAGGCATCGCGAGCTAGAGATTTAGCCGGTTCGAGGTGAGTAATGAATGTAAATGATGTCCTAAGGGTTTAAAACCCCGGATTTACACATCGTAGTGCTATATTGAGGTGAGGCATACGCTTAATGACGAGCGTGGGGTCTTGCACTATTGGGGATTGTGATTTAGTCCATCCTGATTGATGATTTTACCGCGTATTTGACTGAGACTTATTTGTTTTCATCATGAATTGGACTGAATGCCATATTTGGGTCTAGTGCCATTTATGTGAACCCTTCGGGGTAATTTATTTATATTTCCTTCACTGTTTTAATTTAATACTTGAACTTAGTCCCGATAATTTCCACTGTTTTACTATTCAGCCACTCTTTCTCAGTTTTAAAACTTAAATGATATTTTAAATGATGTTTGGGCTGAAAATACTATTTTTACTATTGCTCGAGGGGCTTGTGATGATTTTTGGACTGAGTAAGGTCGAGAGCCTGTATTGTGAGGAACACTGTTACTGATATGAGGCCGAGGGCCTGAGATACACATATACGCCACGAGGTGGCTTGATTGATATGAGGCCGAGGGCCTAGATTTGATGCCACGAGGTGGCTTGTTATTGCACTTGGGCCGTAAGGGACCCCTCCAAGAGTCTACATACCCCCAGTGAGCGCGGGTACCTATTATGATGTGAGATTGAGCCCGAGGGGCTGGTATTGTTCTGAGATTGAGCCCGAGGGGCTGGTACTATTCTGAGTTGTTGCCCGAGGGGTGAATTTGTTGATATTGTGCCCGAGGAGCGAACTTCTATTTGTATTTACCTGTTAATTACTTGTTTTACTTGTTGAAAAAGGGATTTTACTTGATTCTTCACTGAGTTACGGTTTTTAAGTGATTTTTACTGCTTCAGTATAGAATGCCTTGTGTTTTCCTGTGTTTTCTTACTTTCAGCCTGTCACGACCCAAATCCCGAACCTGGTCGTGATGGCGCTTCTCATGAAGATAAGTCCATCCAGTCTAACCCAATTAGTCCTTTTAAACAGTTGTTTAACACAAATATAGTACAACATGGTTTAATAATACCAAATAGCAAAAAATATAGATAAGATGCGGGAACCCAGCCCGACACAGCCGTAACCGGGTTGTCACAAGTCATGAGCAACTAATGAATCCCTACACAAGTCTACTAAATACGAAATCTGATACAATAGTTCGAATAACATGTAAATGATAAGATAAGGGAGGAACGGGGCTGCGGACGCCAACAACTACCTTGTAGTCTCCGAAACACCGTCTGGACTGGAAGGATCAGCTCTCAGAAGTGGAAATTTGCTATGCCTGAATCTGCACACACGGTGCAGGGAGTAATGTGAGTACTACGACCTAGTGAGTAATAACAATAAATAATGGCTGACAGTATGAAATCACGTAAAGGCACTAAGCAGTTCTATATCAAAATAGTAAAAATCATTTAAGCAGCAGTGAATGAGGAAATCCTGTGAAATTCTTTAAACCAGGTAAAATAGATATAATCAGTATAAATCAGCTCCTCAAGCATTTCAGTTCATTTATTCGTTCTTATCCTCAGTCCTCAATCCATATACTTCTCACGATAACCGAATTAATAAATATACATACCGCTGCGGCGTGCAGCCCGATCCGTATATCGCTGTGGCGCACAACCCGATCCATAATAATAACAGTCAACTGCGCTCATTGGGGGTGTGCAGACTCCGGAGGGGATCTTCAGCCCAAGCTCTATATTGCTGCGACGTGTAGCCCGATCCATATATATATATATATATAATATTACTGCGGCCTGAAGCCCAATCCATATAAGTAATTTCTGCGGCGCGCAGCCCGATCCAATATATGTATTTGCTGTGGCGTACAGCCCTATCCAATATATGTGTTTGTTGCGGTGTGCAGCCTGATCCAATATTTGTATTTGCTGCGGCGTGCAGCCCGATCCATATCATATAAAATATCCTCACTATTGGGTCCTCGACCCCTCTCAGTCATTTAAAAATCACAGCCTCTCGGGCATAATGTACGGTCGGGATCTCAGCCCTCATATCTCTTTCTATTTATGATTAGCATTTCAAAAATCTAGTTCATATCATTTTTAAACAATTGGAAACATGACTGAGGATATAAAATCTTTAATAAAATAAGTGAGGAAAATCAGTCAAAAATCCCTTAAGGGTTCTACAGGTCGGCACAAGGCCCCAAGCATGGCAACAAGCCCAATTCACAATAATAAAGTATATGTCTCAATAAAAAATGTAGTAAAATATCATTCGGGATGGACCAAGTCACAATCCCCATAGCATTGAACCTCACGCTCGTCACACAGCATGTATCTCAACTTAGTATAGCACTACGTTGTGCAAATCAGGGGTTTCAAACCCTCAGGACATCATTTAAAATCATTACTCACCTCAAGCAGGCCGAAATCCTAGCTCGCTACTCCCTTGCCTCGCAAATCAACCTCCTCGAGCATCAAATCTAATCAAAACAACAAGTAATACGTTACAATAGGCTAAGGGAATACAACCCAATCGAAAAGACTCGAAAAATATCAAAAATCACGAAGTTGGCAAAAACCCGAGCCCCGGGCCCACTTCTCAAAAAATCAGAAAATTGACATCACCAGATTCCTTATCTCTCCACGAGTCTATACATATCAAATTTACCGAAATCCGATCTCAAATGCTCCCTCAAACCCCCAAATTTCTCTTTCAAAAGTCAAGCCCTAATCCTTCCATTTTTAATCAAATTTCCATGAATTTAGATGTTGAATCTACAATTAAATGACGTTTCTAGGCCATAGGACTCACTTCCAATCGATTCCCAGTCAAAACCCTCTTTTATACTCGTCAAAAGCTCCCAAGGTTACTCAACAATGGAGGAAATGGGACTTGGTTCGCGGGTGAAATGTTTATTAAAACCCTTCTGTCACCTCAGATTTTACTCTATGTGATCACATCCAAGCCTCTGCGATCGCATAGCTCAATTTTTCCAGGCCTCCAATATGTCCTATGCGAACGCGACCCCTTAACTGCTATCGCACTGATTCACCAATCAATCCTACGCGATCGCATACACTACTCCACGATCGAATTGAACAAAGTACCCCTCAGAACCTCAGGTCCATTTAACACTACGCGATCGCATTACTCCTCATGCGATCGCAATGAACAACCTCCTCAACTTATGCGATCGCATACCCTATTCCGCGATCGCATTGAGCAATCAGAACGGCCTTCCCCAAAACTTCTATGCGATCGCAATTGCACTCCTGCAATCGTAGAGAACAAAAATGTTCTACAACACTCAACTGAAATCTGCAACTTCAAAAACCAAGATTGGTCCGATTGACCATCTGAAATCATCCCGAGGCCCCCGGGACCTTAACCAAAAGTGCTAACCCATCCTAAAACATCATTCAAACTTGTTTCAATCATAAAAACACCACAAACAACACCAAAACCATCAAATTACATCGGATTCAAGCCTAAATTTCTTAAAAACTTCCGAAATACGCATTTGATCAAAAGCCCGACCAAAACACCTCCGAATGATATGAAATTTTGCACACACATCTAAAATAACCTAACAAAGCTACTAAAACTCTCGGAATTCCATTCCAACCCTTGGATCAAAATCTCACCTATTAACCGGAATTCGCCAAAATACTGACTTCGCCAATTCAAGCCTAATTCTACACTGGACCTCCAAAACCACTTCCGATCACACTCCTAAGTCACAAATCACCTCCCGGAGCTAACCGAACCGTCGAAATTCATATCCGAGCCCTCTAACTCATAAGTGAATGCCCGGTGGACTTTTCCAACTTAAGCCTTCTTAAAAGAGACTAAGTGTCTCATTTCTTATCAAAACCACTCCAAACCAACTCGATCACATAAGATACGGATAATAAAGCATAAAGAAGCTGAGAATGGGAAAAACGGAGTGGTAACCTATGAGATGACGGGTCGGGTCGTCACATCCTCCCCAACTTAAACAAACGTTCGTCCTCGAACGTGCCTAGAGTTGTCCCAAAAGCCAAACAATCGCTTAGTAACCTCGCCACGCATATACCCGGGGGTGATCCCACATCACCTTATCTCATATAGGTCCGACAACACATTGTAACTGAAATTTTGCAATCCAATCTAGCCCATAAGACATAGGACCACGTTTCCACTTTTGAAATCTTTCATATGATCAGAATCCCACATTTATACTGTGAATAAGCCTGAACAAGCTGTAATAACCCACACCTGCAACCTCAGGTGCTATTACATGATAGACCACATAACTCAAACGCTTGTAGTGATAACTCCTAATCACAGCAGCTGCACACAACACCCGAATGCCGATAGAAAACTCTTATCAACTAAAGTCTCATCTCACACTTTCATATGCTGCCAATGATAACTAAATCACGCGGTAAGCCATAACCATTTCCCATATCAACCAAGCACAATTTGATGTCTAGTACCACAAGCGAATCATCATGCCCACGGAGAAGTACATAATACAATGTCATACCAGTAAACCTCACTATTGCAACATTTGGTTACCCCAGAAAGGGAAAATACCTCAAAGAAGAGCGCCACTTTTCAAGTTCCACAAGTACCACCCCAACGATATGTTATGAGCTCGTCAATCACAGTGGAACCAAGATACATGAATAGAATAATAATAACCGGCTCTTCTATAGCTCACATTGACATTAACTTCACGAGCAAGTTAGTTGCCAATAGCATAATCCACCTGGCACGGTCACAGACCTCCAATCCAAGCATATCATATAGAAGCAATCCAACAAGTACACATGTATATGCTAAGTGAAACAAGATTCTCATGCTCCTGGACTTGCATAAATAACACTCTATATCGTAGTCATGAGCAAACTGCGCTGTCATAGCTCAAATCAGCAAGTTAGCATAGAATTAGTAATTACCAAGTTTGTTCTGGAATTTAGCATCTTGGAAATCTCAAGTATAGTCCAGCTAGTTCTTAACAAAGTTACGAATACGAGAAACATTATACCTTTAAGCTCAATATCCCACTCTAGGCATATCATAGCCTACGTATCTTCCGAGCATGAATATTGGCTCGGTGCTTGCACGCAGGTTCAAACCTCATATATATCCGCGCTCACAGCGTATAGTTATCACCATCAATTAGCTCGACTAGTGCATCTAATGAGTTCGATAAAATACTCTCCTCAACATGACAGAATCCAAAAATAGTATATTTTTGAGAATTCCCCGTCTCTAAATTCATAGATCACATAAATCACTGTAACTGATCACAACCTCAACACCCAAATGACTGAAACATCCCTCAAGTACGATCATCCCAAGATAATTATTTTCAAAAATTTTCTAAATACATAACAAGATCGAAATATTGGTAGTCGATCAACTAGGTGAGCGTTGAAACGCCAATAGACATCTGTTAATTAGAATGTAATGTGCACCCTTCTCAGGCCTTACCGAGCAGTTAATAACATTCAATCTAAATATCTGAAACTGACTATTCTATCCAGAATTCATGACCTTTTCTTCAAGAATGAACTGCCACCTCGTACATGAAAATATTAAACATGCACATCATACCACGTCTATTATGCCAGCATTTTGCAAACGCCAGAATATCATTAGAATTTTCGGGCTATAGGAAAATTACATTCCGGCAGTTAGAAATCTTCTATTTGCTCCAATTTATGAGGGGTTCATAATATACAATATGTTCTGCGCACTGGTAGAAGATATCTGGCTCGAACCATGGTAAAAACCATCAAGAAAACTTTCAAATCTGTTCGCACATAACCAAGCTATCAATACGAGGCAAAGGGTACTTATTCTTCACTGTTACTTTATTCAATTACCTGTAATCAATGCACATTCTAATTGTGCCATCCTCCTTCTTCACAAATAAGACTGGTGCACCCCAAGGTGACACACTAGGCCAAATGAACCCCCCCTTTTTTTCTAGGAGTTCCTGAAGCTGCTCTTTCAATTCCTTCAGCTGTGCTGGTGCCATACAGTACGGTGGAATAGAAATGGGCTGAGTGCCCGGCACCAAGTCGATACCGAAATCAATATCCCTGTCCGGTGTCATGCCCGACAGGTTTGCAGGAAATACATCGGAAAAAATCCCTCACAACTGTGACAGAATCAATACTAGGGGTCTCAGCTCCAACATCTCGCACAAAAACTAGATATGACAGACAACTTTTCCCAACTATACGCTGGGCTTTTTAGAAAGAAATTACTCTGCTAGGAACATAATCAGTCATGCCACGCCACTCGATCCGCGGTACACCCGACATAGCCAAAGTAACTGCCTTAGCATGACAGTCTAGAATAACATGACACGGAGATAACCAATCCATGCCCAATATAACATCAAAATCCACCATGCTCAATAGCAATAGATCAACTCGGGTCTCCATACCCTCAATAATCACTACATATGACCGCTACACACGGTCCACAGCAACAGTATCGCCCACCGGGGTAGATACATGAACAGGTAAAGAAAGAAACTCCAGGGGCGTACCCAAATAATGAGCAAAATATGAGGACACATAAGAATAGGTGGAACCGGGATCGAATAATACAAAGGCATCACTGTGGCAGACTGGAACAATTCCTATAATGACATCATCTGAAGCAATAGCATCTGTCCTTCATGGAATAGCATAAAAACGGGCCCGGCCACCGCCTGATCGACCTTAAATCTCCGTAAGCCATAACTGACTCACCAACACGCCTCAAACTGGAACCAATATAGCACATAACCGTGCAATCAACTTAATTAATAGCAAACTCCCCAACTTGGCTCAAAATTATAGATCAAAACGCACTCAATAATTCACAACGTGTATACTCTATTGCTGCCGTAATACCATAGTGAGGTTAAACTCACTCCTTCATAAGCTTGTGGAAACACGAATCATCTGGAATCTTAACTCTTCTGCAATTCTTGCATTCACTCACACAACAGTTAAGCCCACTCTTTAGGCGGCCCAATTTAGATTTCAATGCATATTTTTTACTTGTAAATGAGATCTTCTAATAGACAACATAAGGATCACACCAACTTAGAACACTCCTTAGGAGATACCCCACCTGCTTCACCTCCAATTAACATTTTTGTATACCTTCCACGGTCATACACATTACACAATCACTTAATCTTCCTGAGTCTAAACTCATACTGTAACATGAAATTTACTTCACTCCAAATAGGAGACATGAAAAGATTCTCCACACGCCCATAACTCAGGGCTACACATCTAATCACAATGAAAATCAAACACTTAATAGTTCATCTATCATCCTGCAGCCCTTCCTCGTCACTTCCAAGTTATATAGATACATCTCACTGTACTAACATACTCCTCACGTAGCTATCCAACCATCATTCCCACTAATAGGGACAATACCAGACATATAAGTTCAAAACACTTGCTCGCACAATTAGCACCTCGGTGCTCAAGCCATAGGCAAAGATCCGTCCTCAAGTCCTTCAGACTGGCCCAACATCAACTCACAGAGGTCAGATCTCTCCCTTTGATCAGGGAATAACAAGCCATCAAGGCACATCTAATACTGAGCGCTCGTTCGCGCATACGAACACGTGGAAGGAATTGTAAGAGTCACTTTTTCAAGCTGAATCAAAGACGCATGATAAGAATTCAAGAATATGAAGTCTTTCCTAAAGGTTCTACAGCCTCTCGAGGATAAATACAAACGTCTTTGTACCGATCCACGAGACTCTACTAAACCTGCTCCTGACTCGCGAGACCTACATAACCTAGGCTCTAATACCAACTTGTTACGACCCAAATCCCGAACCTGGTCGTGATGGCGCCTCTCGTGAAGATAAGGCCAGCCAGTCTAACCCAATTCGTCATTTTAAACAGTTGTTTAACACAAATATAGTACAACATGGTTTAATAATACCAAATAGCAGAAAATATAGATAAGATGCAGAAACCAAGCCCGATACAGCCCTAATCGGGGTGTCACAAGTCATGAGCAACTACTGAATCCTGGCACAAGTCTACTAAATACGAAATCTGATACAATAGTTCGAATCATGTAAATGATAAGATAAGGGAGGCACGGGGCTGCGGACGCCAATAGCTACCTCGTAGTCTCCGAAACACCGTCTGGACTGGAAGGATCAGCTCTCAGAAGTGGAAATCAGCACACATGGTGCAGGGAGTAATGTGAGTACTCCGACTCAGTGAGTAATAACAATAAATAAAGGGTGACAGTATGAAATCACGTAATGGCACTAAGCAGTTCTATATCAAAATAGTAAAAATCATTTAAGCAGCAATGAATGAGGAAATCCTATGAAATTCTTTAAACCGGGTAAAATAGATATAATCAGTATAAATCAGCTCCTCAAGCATTTCAGTTCATTTATTCGTTCTTATCCTCAGTCCTCAATCCATATACTTCTCACGATAACCGAATCAATAAATATACATACCGCTGCGATGTGGAGCCTGATCCATATATCGCTGTGGCACACAACCCGATCCATAATAATAATAGTCAACTGCGGTCACTAGGGGTGTGCAGACTCCGGAGGGGCTCCTTCAGCCCAAGCGCTATATTGATGCGGCGTTCAGCCCGATCCATATATATATATATATACTATTGCTGCGGCGTGCAGCCCGATCCATATAAGTAATTGCTGCGGCGCGCAGCCCGATCCAATATATGTATTTGCTGCAGTGTGCAACCCGATCCAATATATGTATTTGCTGCGGCGTGCAGGCCGATCTAATATATGTATATGCTGCGGCGTGCATTCCGATCCATATCATATAAAATATCCTCACTATTGGGTGCTCGACCCCTGTCAGTCATTTATAAATCACAGCCTCTCGGGCTTAATGTACGGTCGGGATCTCAGCCCTCATATCTCTTTCTATTTATGATTAGCATTTCAAAAATCTGGTTCATATCATTTTTAAACAATTGGAAACATGACTGAGGATATAAATTCTTTAACAAAATAACTGAGGAAAACCAGTCAAAAATCCCCTATGGGTTCTACAGGTAGGCACAAGGCCCCAAGCATGGCAACAAGCCCAATTCACAATAATAAAGTATATGTCTCAATCAAAAATATAGTAAAATATCATTCGGGATGGACCAAGTCACAATCCCTATAGCATTGAACCTCACGCTCGTCACACAGCGCGTAACTCAACTTAGTATAGCACTACGTTGTGCAAATCCGGGGTTTCAAACCCTCAGGACATCATTTAAAATCATTGCTCACCTCAAGCAGGTCGAAATCCTCGCTCGCTACTCCCTTGCCTCGCAAATCAACCTCCTCGAGCGTCGACTCTGATTAAAACCACAAGTAATACGTTACAATAGGATAAGGGAATACAACCCAATCGAAAAGACTCGAAAAATATCGAAAATCACGAAGTTGGCAAAACCTGAGCCCCGGACCCACTTCTCAAAAAATCAGAAAATTGACATCACCGGATTCCTTATCTCGCCACGAGTCTATACATATCAAATTTACCAAAATCTGAGCTCCAATGCTCCCTCAAACCCCCAAATTTCTATTTCAAAAGTCAAGCCCTAATCCTTCCCTTTTTAATCAAATTTCCATGAATTTAGATGTTGAATCTACAATTAAATGACATTTCTAGGCCATAGGACTCACCTCCAATCGATTCCCAGTCAAAACCCTCTTTAATACTCGTCAAACGCTCCCAAGGTTACTCAATAATGGAGGAAATGGGACTTGGTTCGCGGGTAAAATGTTTAATAAAACCCTTCTGTCAACCCAGATTTTACTCTATGCGATCGCATAGCTCAACTTTCCCAGGACTCCAAATTGTCCTATGCGAATGCGACCCCTTAACTGCGATTGCACTGCTTCACCAATCAAACCTACACGATCGCATACACTACTCTGCGATCGCATTGAACTAAGTACCCCTCAGAACCTCAGGTCCATTTAACACTACGCGATCGCATTACTCTTCATGCGATCGCAATGAACAACCTCCTCAACCTATGCGATCGCATACCCTATTCCGCGATCGTATTGAGTAATCAGAACAGCCTTCTCCAAACCTTCTATGCGATCGCAATTTCACTTCTGCGATTTTAGAGAACAAAAATGTTCTGCAACACTCAGCTGAAATCTGCAACTTCAAAAACCAAGATTGGTCCGATTGACCATCCGAAATCACCCTGAGGCCCCCGGGACCTCAACCAAAAGTGTCAACCCATCCTAAAACATCATTCAAACTTTTTACAATCATCAAAACACCACAAACAACACCAAAACCATCAAATTACATCGGAATCAAGCCTAAATTTCTTAAAAACTTCCGAAATACGCATTTGATCAAAAACCTAACCAAAACACCTCCGAATGATCTGAAATTTTGCACACACATCCAAAATCACCTAACGAAGATACTGCAACTCTTGGAATTCCATTCCGACCCTCGGATCAAAATCTCACCTATCAATCGGAATTCGCCAAAATACTAACTTCGCCAATTCAAGCCTAATTCTACACCGAACCTCCAAAACCACTTCCGATCACACTCCTAAGTCACAAATCACCTCTCGGAGCTAACCGAACCGTCGAAATTTACATCCGAGCCCTCTAACTCATAAGTCAATGTTTGGTTGACCTTTCCAACTTAAGCCTTCTTAAAAGAGACTAAGTGTCTCATTTCTTATCAAAACCACTCCAAACCAACTCGATCACATAAGATACGGATAATAAAGCATAAAGAAGCTGAGAATGGGAAAAATAGAGCGGTAGACCCGTCGTCTCACATGCATTATTTATGTTTATTACTCATTGGGTCGGAGTACTCACATTACTCCATGCACATTGTGTGCAGATCCAGGTGTTCCAGAGACTAAGTGAGAGCGTTTTTAGCCATTCAGTATTTGCTGGGAATTTCGAGGTAGCTGTTTGGCGTCCGCAGCCTTGATTTCTCCCTTCTATCTTATTACTTTTCTGCATTCCTAGACTATCTATGTAGTAGGTTATTCAGACTTGTATTAGAGATTGTAGACTCGTGACACCAGATTGTTGGGGTTGTGTAGATTGCTATGTTGGTTTTCCGCATATTTCTATCCTTTTAATATTTATAATGAATTCCACGTTTAAATCTTATGTTAGAAAAATGGCTTAATGTTATTGGTAAATGGGTTATGATTATGAGTTTGTCGGCTTGCCTAGTAGTGTGATAGGCGCCATCATGACCGGTATTTGGGGTCGTGACAGGAAGACTTTTATGGCCCGTATTTTTGGGCTTGCCATGGCCTAACCACTTGGAGAACTGAATTTGAATATGGGAGTAAGGGTTGGTATTGGGATGTATATTCTCGATTAGGGGAATCTGCGGAACGACGTTGTTTACTAACAACGTTGGTGAATGATTGGTCTAAGGAGAGAGATGATCTTGCACATAAAATTGATAATTTTGGCTTGACTGTGCATAATTTGGATGCAGATTTGAGTGTAAAGGTTGATGCGTATAACGCCGAACAAATTACTGATGAGTTGTGTGAAGGTGGAAAAAAATCTTTTAGACCAAATGGAGGAGCTAAAACGAGAATACCAATTATTAGACCATATTTTTCTTGAGGATGCCAATGTTAATAAGAGTGTTCTCAAGTCGTATGAGGGAGTAGATAACATTACTTTGGGAGAATTGAGTGTGTGTATTTATAGGGATGTAAATAGTAGTACAATTCATGAGTTAGGGCGTCTTAGACCTCATTCCAATCCTTTTTCCACATTGTGTTTAGATAGTGAGATACTAATCAAGCCATCTGAGCCTATGGGAGAGTCAAAAGGTGAAGATAAGAGTGTGTATATTCTTGAATTTGTTGTGCCTAAAGCAAAAATTGCATTCCTCATCTAAAGACCGAGAAATGTAAAGTGAAAAATTTATTACTTGGCCTAGTTATCTTTGTAGCACCACCAAAGGAACATAGCCCCAGACTGGATGCTATGTTAGGGGTATAATTTATAAGTTTAATGTGGAGGCAAAAAGTAGTTCAAGTCGTACTGCGACTTTAAATTAGGCACTTGTTGAGAGGCAACCCAACTTTACTACTTTCTTTTAGTCTTGATTTTTTTTCTTATTGTATTATTTGTGTAGTGTTGTTTTTGTTTTGTAGAATTATGAGCATAGAGGCAATGCCACTAGAAGTGTGCAAATGCGAGCCAGATGGTTAGAACTAGTGTGAGGTATCCGCACAAAGGACCATCCATGGGAGAAGTCTGAGTAACCCGTTAGTTGTTATTACTTCAGCCTTTGGTCTTTCAGGGAGTTTCTTGCCCACCCTTGTTATTTTTACTTTATTTGTGCATTGAGGACATTGTACTCTTTTAAGTGTGGGGTGAAAGATTCTCTATTATTTCTATAGTATTATATTAGTATATTGTTAGTTTCTTATCTTTTTATCATTTGCTAGCTTCTTATTTTTAATAGCATAGCTAGTAAAATTAATGGTATAGTATAGTAGTAGTAGTTTTAGTAGCTTAATTAAGAAAATATAAAAAGAAGAAAAAAAATTTCATTTTTGGACTTTTCGTGATGATGGATCTCCTAGACAATTTTATTGAGGGATTAAAATCTAAAAAAATGAAAAATAGAAAAAATCCCAAAACCATGTTTTTTTTGTAGCAATAATCCCCGTGGTTTTTCTTTGTGCATCGCTTCTTTTTTATGGGATGTAGTTTGAATCGGGTAGTAGTTTTTATTTTATTTTTGAGTAGATTAGGATTTAGGGAATAAATGGAAGAAAGATAAGATTCCTAGGAACCCTTGACTTGTTTGATAGTAGCATATTTAGGCTTTAGCATGTGTAGTATCTTTCCTATGATTTGAAATTATTGATGATGCCTTGCATAGTTGGATAGCATGTCTTGTGACGCCTATGTCTCATTTTCTTGACTTGTGTTCACATTGTGCTTAATGCTTAATATCTCGTGGCTCCGTGAATACTTGTATTTATTGAGAGTCAGAATGGGACCGTCCTTAGTGAGTCATGTGCCATATGTGGTGAGATTTTTGTATAGTCCATGTATTGTAGTTGTGTCTAGAACTTGTTCGGTATGTGAGTTGAAGTGAATTTTAGGTGATGCTCGGTTTGAGAAATGATTTTAGGTTTTCTTTGATCTTTTTGAGCTTATTGCTTACCAGGAATAAAATCTATCCCTAGTTAACTATTTTGAACCCATAGACTTTTATTTGGCACCTATAATACGATCCAATATCCTTTTTGTTATTAATTGATATTATTTTGATTCTTTTACTTCTTAAAGTACTTTAATAGTAAAATAAGCGCTAAAAGAAATAAGGAGGAAAATTGGGTGGCTTTCGAGTGGAACAATGAAAGAAAGAAAGGTGCACTTGTTTTGTAAAATAATACTTCCTCCGTTTCATATTAAATGAGGTAGTTTGACTCGCACGGAGTTTAAGAAAAAGAAGAAGACTTTTAAAACTTGTCGTCTTAAAAGCTTAAGGAGTAAAAAGTATGCGGGGCCATGACATTTATGTGGCTATAAAAATTTCTCATTAAGGGTAAATTGGTCAAATGAAAGAGTTTAAAGTTGAATTATTTCTAAATTTAGAAATATGTCATTTGTTTTAGAACATACTAAAAAGAAAAGTACCTTATCTAATATGAAACGGAGGGAGCAAACCACTAGCGGAAAGTGAAAGACGAAAAATAATAATTGAAAAAAAAAGAAAAAAAAAGAAAAAGAAAATGTATGTAGAGAAATAAATTGTTGTCTTGTTCTTGCTAGAGAGATGTAAATTAAGGTAGCGCTTAAAGAAAGAGGGAATATTTTTGGGGTGTGATCTTGTTTGTGAAACTGAAGTGATGTTAAAGAAAATGCGCTTAAAGTTTATCATGTGGTGTGTTAAAGTGCTTAGGAGGGTGAACCACTATTCCTAAATTATATCTTACCTGTCCCTTCGCCCACATTACAACCATAAAAAAGTCCTAATTGATTTCAGACCGACCGAGCCTACATTAGTAGAGATTTACATTAAGGGCAAGCCTATGGTACCAATTGCATGCATGCGACTTCTTTTGTGAGAGAGAGAGATTTCTTTGATATATGTGAGTCCTTAAGCTATATTTGATCATGCGATTTGAATGTGTGAATTCAACGTATTCTCTTGTTCTTGTTGTGAGGGCACATGACTTCATGAGGGATATGCAACTTTATTAGACTTCTCTACGATGTTGAGTGTTCAAGCCATGCGTGCATTGTGATATTTAGTCGGTTTTTGAGATAGGATTGTTGTGATGAGCATGTTGTCTTTGTTTAAATATTTTTGAAGTTTGACTTAAGAAAAAGGGAAGTATATGTGATTACATATGCTAAGATTTAATTTTTGCTATCAACCATGGTCATTGGTGTAGTGTGCTTCAAATGTGTAAATATAAAGTGCTCAAGAATAGTGTGAATTGTTGGTTGACTCGAGGACGAGCAACGTTTAAGTGTGGGGTGGTGATGATCGGCTAAAAAATACATATATTTATCCATTGTTACCTCATATTCTAGTACTTTGAGTATTAATTATACTACTTTTTGCTAAATATTATATTATAGCTGTATATGAATAAAGCGGTGTGAAGATAAAGAGATTTGGAGCAAAATTGAATTAAATAAGGAAGAAAAAGAAAGGAAAATAAAACAATTAAAAAAATAAAAAAAGGGGACACCCTTTGGGTTTTGTCCCCCAAATGCAAGACAAAAAAGAGAGGAGGAATTACAAATTTAAAAAACACTACTGTATTGTGCGCCACCCTGGACGTTCGAAGCGATGATTTTTCCTACTTTGTTTGGGACAAGGTAATTTTGATCCTACGCGGACCCAATTTGTATAAAAGGGGTTCTAAACCTATTTTGAAAGGAGATGATGTTTTTTAGAGTAACTTTTAACCAAGGAAGAGCATAGAGCCGCCGTGGAGGCTGAGTTTTATCTTTTCTTCCATCAAACTTAGTTATTTTTTTATGTTTCTTTGTATGAATTGTTGTTTGGCTACAATGTCTATGTGGAGCTAATCTCCACGTTCTAGGGTTGCGGTTCTTTCATGACTACTGTTATTCGAATATTGATTTTGATTTCTTGATTTATCGTATTGGTTTATTTATTCAATCTTGCACTTAATTATTTGATTATTTGATCACCAATTAAATACTATCTACGAATCTAGAGTTGAACTCGAAAGTGGGAATTCTAGATTGCAAATAGGATTGAGTAGAGCAAGTTCTTGAACCTGGGCATCGAGGAATGGATTCGCGGTTAGGATAAACATATACCTAATTGCCTTGCTTGGTTGATTTACAGGAATTATAAATACGCTCTTGTTAGTTCTAATTCCATAGACATATAGGCGTTAGGTTAGCTTGAATAGGCGAGTAAGAACTCGACAGATTCTTATGAGCAATATTAACCTTATTTACCAATAAACCAGATAAATTAACTAGTCAATTCAATTGAAGAATACAATATGATAGTTAGATAGCCCATAACCCTAAATCGTTTTCATAATATTGATAACATAAAAATCTGCTCTTCCTCTGTTCAAAGTTCATTATTTGTTTTTATTTATATTAATTAGTTTAGAATCAAATACTTCTAGTTTTAATTCTTGTTTAGATAGTTAAGATAGTCTAATTTAGTTAATAATTAATCACAAGTCCTCGTGGGTTCGACATCCGACTTCTAATCACTTTATTACTTGACGACCACGTATACTTGCGTGTGCATTTGGCCGCAACACTACTACGGATACTAATATCATTACTGGTTTAAATATCACTAGTATTATCACTAAGCCTACAGGTGCTGCAATTACTTATGGCCTGACCAACAGTTTGAGCAATTTAGATTTTGATAACAAATTGACTAATCACTTTCAGCTGGACTGAAAAGCCAGCAGAGGATGGACTTTATCAGTAAACCTATAGTTTTAAGTATAATGCGGACAGCTTGTGAGGGGGCAAGTAGTGTGGCGTCAATTGAGAAATGTTTCGAGGGTGCATTGGAGCTGTATAATTTGATGAAACTCACTGGGAATCAACCAGATACCTTACTATTTGTTGGCGTGATCAGTTCGTATTTGGAGCTAGTAACGGTTGGACAGAGGCCGCTGATATATATATATATATATTTACCCCTCCCAATTTAGGAGGATCTATAGTGTTTCTACACTTCCCTTCCAACTTGACTCAAACCCAGGACCTAACGGGCCGCTGCTTCATTCTGATAAGATATACAGTGGAGCAATATATGTGGTTGTTGCAAAGGGATTTTTGCTTATTGAACCATATGTAGATATGAAGAAAATCACACACGAACAGTTGAAAAATTATCTTTTCCAATCATCAGTTATATTGACAATAAATTTAAGAGAAAATTTATCAATAGACAACAAAACGAGTAAACCCAACAGAATAAATAAATTTAAAGAGGAAATTGAGCGAAGTTTAATAGATCTAGAGACTAGAAGTGCAAAAAACAGTAACACAGACAATTAACTAGTGACCTAATTTTGGAGAGATCAAACTTTCTATATAAACAAAACCATCCTGAATGGTAATAGGTTGAATATCATCACAATCTAGAGGCCATTTTTTATTGCTTAATCCAAATGATCCATTGGATGTCCTGTATACAGTTCCTTCCGAACCAAAGTAGGTAAGTAGCACTTCATCATCGGGAAACATATATATCGGTATGATATCAACCCCATTGCTTGGTAAATTGAACCATTTCGTCCAAGATTCTTTGACACTATAGTCTTTCATTACCCATAAATTAAAATTTATCGCGTCATTATGATAAAAACAAAGTCTTCCTCCCAACACTGATACACCCTCTTCTACCATTCTATAGGACGTGCGCTCTATCACTGGCAGTGGTATCTCTCCATACATCTCATTCGAAATATTAAATGAAACCACGGACCTTGGAAACACACCGAGCCAATGAAATGCTCCATCCACAAATGCCAAACATAATTCCATTTGAGATATCGTAACGACACTCATCCTACCTGAGGTTTCATCAATTTTTCTCCAGGAAGCACTTTTAAGTGCCAAAATTTCGTCTGGTGCTTCATCATATCCGTCAATCCTAAGGATTTTATAGTCATCACTAGTAGAGTCATATCCCATTCCATAAATATATCCTTCTGGTAGCAATTCTAGATGGCGGGGAAGTATTATTGACTCTCTCGTGGACGGGTTCCATAGCAATAATATTGAAGGCTGTTCCTCAAATTTACTCCAAATCCCAATGAAAAACAAGCCATCACAACAACAATAAACTCTACCATCCAATGGTTTAGAGCTTGAAGGCCAATCTAGTCTACGTATATCCTTAACAAGTTGAGCTGAGGATAAAGAAGCAGAATAGAAGGTGAAAAAAATATCATTATGAGACATTTGGCTGATAAGCATTTTTTGGGAATTTTGGTTCTTAGCATGAATATTGATATGCATTTTCTTAAAGTAAGGTTCAGAGATTAATGTATTCCAAGATTCCGAAACACACTTGAATCGAAGAAGGGACTTCACGGATAGCCTGCTGAGGATGTCAATAATTACTTCTTCTTGAATATGGAGAGTTCCCATTCCTATATAGCATAAGCGATTTAGTAGTTCACATATTGGACAATAACAATAACAATAATAAATACAGTGTAATTCAAGTGGAAGATGGCGTGTATGGAGTCTTACCCTTGCCTTGTGAAGTTAGAAAGACCATTTTGAATTGATAATTCACAGATTGGACACACAATTAATTTTGTTAGGGAAGATATACAGAAACGGTGAACAAAGATCGAAGAAGAAAGCGCTAAGGCAATTAGAGAATAAAAATAGGATTTTAAATACACTGACTGTGTTCCAGAGAAAAATACGAAATAGGGTTAATTAGTCCCGATCTAGTGATATTCTATTTATAGCTTTATCAAATGAACAAGTAGGAACTAAATTCCTAGTTTAAATAAAATTCGATTCCTCAAAGAATTAGGATTGCTTGATTGTTTTGTCATAATAACGATGTTTTATTGTTTTATGTCTTTGTCAAAGGACAATTATATTAATTCCTTAATCTATCTATCTATATTATTATAAAAGCACGAATAATTTACGCTAAAGGTTATATGACAAAAATATCCCTAAAATATCAACCGACTTTTATGCCCTTAAATTTTTAAAGTCTTTCTTTTAATATACTAACGCGCATGTACCTTATTTCCATGATTAATATTTAAAAAAAAAAATTATATGAGTATTATTTTATATTTCTAGCTCAATAAAGGAGAAATTTCTGTCTTATAGAAGTCCTCAATCATAATCGAACATATTCCAAACTTTCTTCTTCTTTTTTTAGTTCAATTTCACAAGTTATCACACTTCCCTTTTAGTTTGAACAAGAACGCAATCTTAGAGATTTAAGAGTTTTATGGAAATATCTTTGAAAAGAAATTCTCAAATTCATTCTAGAAGGCAAAAACATGTTTAATTATACTTTTATTAGGATTTTTCAAAGTTTATCGGAAATCACAATTGAAAGATTAAATATTATGTTTTTCAATTTATTTCCCCTCAATTATTTCAATATTATTCATGTAATGAGGTTTAGTTACTAAGATAAAATGTTAAAGGAATTTATCATTTATATAACTTTGCGGAATGTGCGTGGGCAAAGAAAGCATTCCTAAAACATTAAAATTTAACAAGACAAACAAATTATTCAAAAATAATCACTTCTCTGATTTAATAAGTTATGAAAAATTATTGAATTCATTGGTTTTTAAAGTTCCCATCATACTTTGCATGTGGAATATGTATGTACAAGTTTTATAATGAAAGAAAATAAAGTAGAAGAGTTTCATTTAAATATTCCAATCTCAAAGAAGGAGTTATAATTATTTTACAGCATTTAATTATGGAAAGAATTAATATAAGTCACTAATTTTAACTTCCTGAACATTAGGAATGTTTAACTAAGAAAAAATTTAACACTCTAAATTTTAGTTAATTTTAAAGTCCTAAATATTTAAAAAAATATATAATATGAGTGTTATATTTAAGGTAAACTTTATTTTTAAGTTGTAAAAAAGTGATCAACATTTTACATAGAGATTTCGTGTTTTTACTGACTTATAATTGGATTAGAGTTGTTATTCCTTCTATGGTTCTACCTTACACCATATCGTTCTAAGCTCCTTCATAGTCAAATAATTGTTATTCCTTCTAACTTCCGTTGTTAACAAAAACATTTTAATATAATATAGATTTTAAGTTCCTCTTGAACTTTTCCTATTGAAAAAAGTAAATGATTAGTTAAAAAACTTAGGGTAATAAGGAAGAATTGAAAGCACATGAACTTAGTATGAAGTAATAAAGGAAGAGAACGAATTAAAACGCGATTGGTTTGGGAACAACGTCTGTTCAAGCACGGTTCATAGAGGAATCCTTTTTCATGTGTCGAAAATTAAGGTTGGACCCATTTTTAGCTTCGTTTCCCCCCTAACAATTTATCTAACAATGGTGAATGCAACATATTAAATTAGTTATCATCGAACTAACGTGGTAGAACTAATTCAACCTTAGCTTAAAAGAATTGCAAATCTGCGTTAATTGTTACCTTTGTACTGTCTGATGCAATAACATATAACTGAGAGATAGAAATTTTCATAACTAAGTAGAACACCGCATGTCATTGACATTAAAGCAACACCAACTAAAATTCTTTTCTTAATTAAAAGAAACCGCAACAATCACTGATTACAAGTAGGAATAAATAAGCACATGTACACCCTAAAATAATAATTTCGTTATCTATCAAGAACAGAAAGACAAAAGAAAATTTAAGAATGGCATGTGCCAAAATCATATATATTATAACTTATAAGGTATGCCAACACAACAAAATCGAATTTATAAACTAAATCGTCAAATAATACAGTCTGGCTTGAGTGGCAATCCAAGAATCAAACCATCATAAATAATGATTTAAATAAAAGTTACCTATAGTCAAGTTGGAAGTGCAGGGAGATTGCTTCAAAATACTGAACAATCCTTGAATGACTTGGCCTTTTAATGTGATCCTTTCAGAGATTTTGACATGTGAACCTGGCATGGAGTAATCTGGAGAAAGAAATAATAAAGGGTGGTTGGTGGAGGCTTTTTTGTCGAACATATTGCTAGGGTTCTTTTTATAGATGTGTCTTTCTAATCTAAGTAGGAGTTTATGTTAGATTTAATAATAAAATTTTAGTTGATTTTAAACTCTTAAATATTAGGAAAATAATTAAATAACTATTTTGTCCAGTATGGACTCTATTTTAAAAGACTCGCTGAGGGGCTTCGTGCTTTTAATATAGTCATAATAATATAGATAATTTCATATTGGATAAAAGTGTAAAATTAAGAATTTCACTCATACTAGGATTTTGATTACCATCAATAGACACGATTACTATACCTAATTTGTAATTGGATGTAATTAAGTGCTCACTTTAACCCTCTATATATAAAAACCTTTTTCTTACAAATTCTAAAGCATGATTTGAGAAGGACAAGAAAAATTATATATATTCCCCGGTTGATGGCCACTTTATATCATTCCCATTACTAATGTCTACTACTATCTTATCTTTTTTTGTTTTTCATCTTTTTTCCGATCCTAAGTATTACGTGTGAGGCACTACGTAGAGATTAGTACTATATTAAAAGCACGGAGGCCCTTAGCGAAATATTGTTCGCTTTTTTTACCCTTTAAAAATAAAGTTTACATTAAATAAAATTGTCATTTTACTTATCTTCCTAATATTTAGGACTTTTACATCAACTAAAACTCTATTTATTATATCTTTTCTTATTTAAACTACGAAAAAAGGAAATTTAAAAATCAATGGAAAGTTTACCTTATATAAGTGAATCACTGTAATTATGATGCAAAAACAATAGACGAGACTTTCCATGTTTCTACTTGTTTATATTTTTATTTTGTTAAAATAAATCATAATAGAACTGTATATAATCAGCTACTAAGTTTTTGAGCATTGAAGAGTTGTTCTTACCAATTAAAAGTATCTCGTCGGCTTTTATATTTATTGCATTAAATTTTACGTTAGATAAAATAGTTATTCAGTTACTTGCTTAACAAAATAAACTTTTTAATCACATAAAATATTATTTACTAAATCTTTATTTATTAGAATAATAGTGTTCTAATATCACGGACTTTAAAATAAATTAAGATTTTATTTTATAAACTAATAGTAAAAATTAAATACTAAGGGTTAGAATCTTTTTAACATTATTCGTTCATTATCACAAATATAAATAATTAAGAGTTTATATTACGTAACTATAATACCTTCCATGTTAGTGTTTCTAATGTTTAGTATTTTTAAATTAGGAAATTACGAACTTAATGCATTTTCAACATATTACCTGTTAAAATAATCTTGAAATTAAATAACGTGAACGGAGCTGTAAATGTGCTATTTTCTTTATATCATAAATCAATTACTATTTGAAGTCTAAATAAGTGTCATATGGTAAGATAAATAGTTAACGGTGTTAATTAATGATGAATTTCTAATGGTAATTTTTGATTTCTATACTATATTATGGTTGAACTGCTTTTCTACTCAAATAATATTATTTATTTGTCATTTCTATAATATTGAAAAGCGGCACTCAATAATTAGAACAAACAAACTGGCAAAACTTATAAGAGATAGAGGTGATTAGCAATAGTCAATAACACTAATGATTCTTCAAATACAAATATCCAAAGTGAAATGTCACATAAAGTATTACCCTTTAAAAATAGAATTTTATTACATAATTGAAATTCGGAATGAACCAAAGATCACGACCAACTATGCCTTATAAAAAGGACTCTGCGGACGTTGCAAATATAACCTGAGTATTCTGCCCAGAGTCGAATCCACAGAGAGTTAACCTATCAATCACTATATTTAGACCCACTAAACTCTTGAGAACCAATTTCCCCAAACGTTTGAATCACAGTTGATGGTGTCTTTAATAACTAAAATTGCAAGTAAATAAACAGCTGTAAGGTTGTAACAATAATGAGAAACGCTAAGGTAATGACTTCCCCTATTGATGGAATCCTTTCTGTTTATGCTTCATACAAATTGTCCAGCACCTCTCTATCAATCATGAACTCTCATCTTACCGTAACTCTCTCGCGAGTAATCACAGTAATATACTCAATGCACTCTCCCGAGATACACTAGCTAGCTCTAATTAACACGGTTCACTTTAGATTGCACTCAAGGATTCATTATCCCTAATCCCGCCTTTAAACCCTCAGTTATAGATCCCTCTTATACTTTGGGAGTAGTGTTGTTCAACAATAACCTAAATATGCACTCTCTCCCGAGTTATGCACACTAAATAGGCACAACTAATTGAGGATCATGTCAATTAACTACAACATGCACAAAGTTGAACAAATAAAGATTGAGACTAGCAATTTGTATTCACATAAACAAGAAGTTCATCCCCCAATAGGTTGCATCAAAACCTTAGACAAAGGATTTAGCTACTCATAACTATGGGTAAACAAACTAAAACAATATTCATCATAAATCTTGCAAGAAAAATCAAAGAAACGAAGAAAGATGTTTTGGGTGATCTCTCACAATTGTTTTTCCTTGCCAAAATACTCTCCAAATCAATACATGCCTCTCTTGGGCGAAGTCTAGTGTTTAAAATAGGGGTTTGAGCTAAAAATCCCGTATTTTGCACTTTAGCCCCTGAAGTTCTCCACCTCCGCCGCGGTCGCGGTCAAACCGCGGCCAAACATGCTCTCTGATTCTCACTTTGTCTGCAACCATCTTCTACTGCTGTTCTGCCGCGGGCGCAGTGGAACCGCGACAGTCCTCTTCCAGTTCTGACTTGAGCTATTTCGCATGGTTTACTTGACGGAATTTTACGATCGCCCTCCTTTTCTCCATATTTGATCCCAAAAGTACTCCATAGCCTTCTCTGGTCATATATAACAAGCAAAGTATGAAAAGCACTTATAAGAGCATTTTGTTATCACTTTTATCATCCAAACTATACAAGAAGGTGGTTATTTAGGGCTTAATTATAGTTAAATTCACCTATTATCAACACCCCACACTTAAACCTTTGCTCGTCCTCGAGCAAGTTAAACCACACTTCTAGGCCTAATCGTTCGATGCATTACCCAATTTTTTTTTATGCCACACCCGCCATTATGAAGGAACAACCTAATCAGTGCAACAGTCACGCCTCAGATGAAGACGCTAACACCATGACACACTCATGTTCACACTAATTACTCTAATAGAGGTAAAAACTCACTTTTTCTTCCTGAGTCACATGCCCTCACATCATAGTTCTGAGAGAAGATCCACACACATAAAATTCAAGCAGCAAGGAACCAAAGATAGGAAGAATTCACTCTCTCTCAGCAAAGAACATTCACATGCCACACAGACACACCATAAGCTTGCCCCTAGTGTAGTACTCTACTAATCGAGCTATTCAGTCAAAGATCAAGAGGTCTTTATTTGGTTGTAATGTAGGCTAAGAGACTGGTAGGATATATTTGGATATAGTGTCTAACCTCCCTAAGCACTTTTAATACACACTTCCTTTTATTTCAATTTCCATGCTCAGCCCACTCATTCATCCACATTTTAGTGCATAGGTGACCCCCACTTTTCTTTAGGTGCAACTGTTTTTTTTTCTTTCTTTTACAAATCCATTGCACCATTCAAGTATTTCTTTCCTGATTCCCCTTTTTCATACTTCCTTACCACCCCACACTTTGACTTTTGTATGTTCTTTAGTAATTCAAGTGCTTCTAGGAGGTACAGGTTCAAACAGTCAAACTATTCAAACACAAGAATATAGGTCATTATAGGGTTATCAAAGAACAGGCTTCAGGCTCAAAGGGGTTAACTATGATAATATATACAGGTGGATTCACATATATACAGGCTACACAAAGAAATGCCTCAATCATCTCTAAAACCAAAAAACTTCTATTTCGGTTTGCAAACACACAGGGCAAGTTCTAGGTATCACATGCAAGCATAGAATACAAGTAATAGCTCACACACACTTGGCATGTAACTCATTTCGAATCAGTTTATCAACACACTTATACGAGCGTTCAAGCAAGACAGGATGTGCAAAATTAAGGCATAGATTTACGAGTCTACAAACAAGCTTAGGCGTCGCACCCTCATATTCATTTTTGTTATTCTTAGGTGTGTACATCACGGGTTGCATTCTAGCCTTCACCCATTTTAGTCCTAAAACTACAAACGAAAAAATTTACCTAACTCGGTTAAAAAAAGCCCTTGAAAAAGAACAGTGGTCAAAAGAAAAATCAAGGGAGAATTACTACACTACCTAAAAAAAATAATAAAGAAACTACATGGTCTACTTCCCTCAAGAGTACTGTCCAAGTGGTCCGTCCTCAGGAAGAGTCCTCTACATTTTTTTTTCGACTTTGACCCTCAAGAGACCCGTTGATAAGTGTCCGTCATTGGGCCAAGTCAGTTACTTCTAATGTGAGTACAATCAATTATACACAACAACACCAATCAAATACTACAACATACACCATGTCTATATACACTACAATACATTACACGTACAAGTCTTCCACCCCATACTTAAAAATTATGGCATGTCCCATGTCATATCAAAAATAATGAGTAGAAGGGTAAGAAGACATTCCTGAGCCTCAATCAGAGTCGGAGACGGTGCTGGGGTCCACATGGCAAGCTCTCCCTAAAGCACGGAAGCAGGACATAAACCGGCTCTCAGATCTGGCCTGTCGCTGAGACATGGCATCCATACGCGTGTGTAGGCCCTCCACCGAGGTGCGAAGATCTGCGACCTCTTCCTCCATATTACGCAACATAGGATGGGTGGACTATGATCTGGATAATCCTGCCCCAGCATGGGGGCGCCGAGAGGGTCCGACATTGTCATAGGATCTCCTGGATGGTGCCATGGGAACCAGGTCATCATCCTCATCATCGATCTGAATGGTGGTGCGTGCACCCCTGCCCACTCTGATGCCTGAAGCTTTGAAAGCTACTTTAGGGGCAACTCTCCATCAGTAGGATTGGTGGGGACATTCTTCAGCAGGCACAATGTAGTCACCAGGGAGGGGAAGTAGAATCTCTTTGACCTCAGTGGGGACCGTATGATCATTTCATCACCAATAAGTCTTGCCGCATCAAAATCTTTCTTTGTGACGAAGCACCACATCAAGAGGGCTCTTTGGAAGTTCACGTCAGTCGTGTAGCCTGAGGGCAAGAACCGGCTGCAAATGACAGTGAGCCAACACTTAGCCAAATGGGTGAATGAATTGGAGTTCAGGGTGATATGGTCACGTATCCATATTGGTTTCCCCCCTGCTCAGAGTGCATCAGTCATAATATCCCAAGTGACTCCTGGGGCGTTCTGGTAATAGACAACGTCACCAGTAAACCGGGGTAGCCGCAACACCTGTCGAATAGTTTCAATTGAGGCATATACCCATTTGCCCCGCACAGTAACCTCCCACAACGTATGTGCTGGGCAGTTCGCGTAGAACTCTCTTACAAGCATCTTGTTCACCGTTTCAGGTTCATCAAATAAGAACTCCATTTCCCTCCACCGGATTTCCTCATACATCTCCTCCTTTTCTGCACGGAGGGCTGCCCTGTCAATCGGAATCTTAGGGAGGAAGCTCTTTGAGGCCTTGGCATGAAAGTCATCATTTGCCAATTCTGATTCGAACCTTGAAGCATCATATGTAGGCTGTTGGGACGTGCCTGCCGATCTCTTTTGCTTCTTACGAGCCATATGACTTGCAAAGAATATAAGATAACCATCAAATATATCCTACATGTGCCAACCGGATGGTTACTCAAACTTCACCACCCGAAGGCACCAAATAATACCCCCCATTTATTCCATTCATACATTATGCCAAACCCCCAACTAGTGAGGTGTTCAAGGTTACAACCTCCACAATGGACCCACAACTTTCTTACAAATTCTGGCATACAACACCCCACACATACTCCCTCAAGTGATTCACGTTAAATATAACACCACCATTCACCAAATACAACACCACCACAACCTAGGATAGGCACAAATGCCTCAAAATAGCACCACAAGCACTAAATTTTCGGCCAAAATGGGCCCTCCACCAAACTACACCGCAAAAATTATTTCTAGGCATCCAAATCATCTAAACAACCCCTACAATCGAAGTATAAGAAATCCCCAACCATTTTAGTACCAAACAAATCCACAAGAAGCAAATACAACAATAAAAACAGAGAAGAAGCAAAAATTGAAAGAAAATCTACACTATTCCTACCTAGGGTTTAACTAAACTAGTTTAGACTAAATTACGCTAATTAGAAGAAGAAATAGAATAAAAGAGAAGAGAACACTTACTTGATAAAGGTTGGAAGGGGTGGGTAATGGTGCAAGGAGGTGTGGAGAAGATAACAATGGAGGTGTTTTGGGAGTGAGGGAGGGATTTGAGAGAGAAGGAGAATAGAGGATGAGAAGGAGAAGAGAGGATTTGGGTTTTATTTTGGGGGATGGGGGATTTCATAGAGAAAGAGAAGAGAGGATTTGGGTTAGGTGAATTAGAAAAAAGGGAATGGGGGAAATAAATAAAACTTTTTTTTGCATACCTGGTTCTACCGGGGTCTGCCGCGGTCGCGGTTGAACCGCGGTAGACGAAGTTCAGAGAGGGGTTCCCACCGCGGTTCTACCGCGGTCACGGTGGAAACGCGGTGAACGAAGTTCAGAGGGGGTCTCTGACCGCGGTCTGGGCAGTTGTCTGATTTTTTGATTTTTTTTCTTCATATAACGCAGCGCTTGATTTAACGTCGCAGCACGATGCAGCATGAGCGCATTTAAGGCTCGCTCAACCTCTGTGGTTCAGTCAGGTGCAGCTCAGACACTTCCTTTTTCTCGCTCATGCCCATATATGGCTTCAATCTTTGACCATTGACTCTGAATGTACGAGAGTCATTCTCTATGGCAATCTCAACAGCTCTTGACGGGAAAACTTCAACTACTAGAAATGGTCCAGACCATCGTGACTTAAGTTTACCTGGGAACAGACGTAGTCTTGAGTTGTATAGCAATACCATGTCTCCGGGTTTGAAATTTCTCTCAACAATGTTCTGGTTGTGCAGCCTCTTCATTCTCTCCGTGTACAATTTTGTGCTCTCAAAAACAAGAAATCTGAACTCTTCGAGCTCATGTAATTCAGTGACTCTTGACGTGCCCGCAGTTTCCATGTCTAAGTTCAGCTGTTTCAATTCCAACCACGCTTTATGTTCAAGTTCCACTGGCAGGTGGCATGCCTTCCCAAACACCAACTTGTAAGGTGACATAACAATTGGAGTTTTGAAGGCAGTTCTGTAATCCCAGAGTGCATCATCAAGCTTCTTCGCCCAATCAGTTCTTGTGGCGTTCACAGTTTTGGTTAACACACTCTTGATTTCTCTTTTGGACACTTCAACCTGTCTACTAGTTTGCGGGTGGTAAGGAGTAGCTACCTTGTGGCGTACATCGTACTTAGTAAGCAACTTTTCAAAGGCCCTGTTGCAGAAATGAGTGCCTCCATCACTGATAATTGCTTGTGGTGTCCCAAAGTGGGTGAATATATTCTTCTTTAGAAATCCCACCACCACTTTTGCATCATTGGTGTGTAACGCCGCAGCTTCCACCCATTTGGACACATAGTCTACATCAACAATAATGTACTTATTTCCATAGGAGCTGACGAAGGGGCCCATGAAGTCAATCCCCCAGAAGTCAAACACTTCCACCTCTTGAATTGGGTTCATTGGCATCTCGTGGCGTCGAGAAAGGTTCCTGTTCTGCTGACATTCATTGCAGCCCTTCACCCATAGGTGCGCATCTTTAAACACTGTCAACCAGAAGAATCCAGCCTCTAACACATTTTCCGCTGTCCTAACCCCTCCAAAGTGTCCACCATACGCCGATGCGTGACAAGCCTGCAAAATAGAAAATTGCTCTATCTCGGGGACGCATCTATGGATCATATTATCAAGGCATATTCTAAACAGATAAGGTTCATCCCAGTAATACTGGCGGCTTTCACGAAAAAATCTTTTCCTTTGGACCGATAAAAGGTCGTGAGGAACTATACCACTGGCCAGGTAATTAGCAAAGTCTGCATACCATGGCGCTTCCTGATGAGTGGTGGCGAGCATCTTCTCGTCTGGAAAAAGTTACCAGTATTCCCTCAACCTCAACTACATTTTCAGCTCCCTCAAGTCGTGATAGATGATCAACGACTTGATTCTCAGTGCCCATATGGTCACGAATCTCAAGATCAAACTCTTGCAATAGTAACACCCAACGAATCAGGCATGGCTTAGATTCTTTCTTTTCTATTAAGTACCTGAGAGCTGCATGGTCAGTATATATAATTACCTTGGACCCTATCAGGTAGGATCGGAACTTGTCAAACGCGAACACTACAGCCAACATCTCCTTTTCAGTCACAGTGTAGTTTAACTGGGCTCCACTTAGCGTTCTATTAGCATAGTAGATTGGGTGCATCAGTTTGTCTTTCCGTTGGCCCAGCACTGCTCCCACTGTATAGTCACTGGCATCACACATTAGTTCAAATGGTTGCTCCCAGTTGGGGGCAACAATGATGGGTGTTGTGACCAGTCTCTTTTTCAACTCCTCAAATGCTACCCTACAATCATCAGAAAACACAAATGGGTGATCTTTTTCTAACAACTTACAGAGAGGGTTGGCGATTTTGGAGAAGTCTTTTATGAACCTCCGGTAAAAACCGGCATGTCCAAGGAAGCTTCTGATGGCTTTGACTGAAGTTGGTGGAGGCAGCTTTGCTATTATATCAACTTTCGCGCGATCCACCTCTATTCCCTTGCTTGACACCCGGTGCCCCAAGACTATGCCTTCTTGTACCATGAAATGACACTTCTCCCAGTTCAGAACCAAGTTGGTCTCGATGCACCTTTTCAGCACATGCGTCAGATTTATCAGGCACTCATCAAATGAATTCGCCACCACTGAGAAGTCATCCATGAACACCTCCATTATGTCCTCAACCATGTTAGTGAATATGGCTATCATGCACCGTTGGAATATGGCAGGTGCGTTGCAAAGGCCAAAGGGCATCCGTCTAAAGGCATAAATGCCATACGGGCATGTGAATGATGTCTTCTCTCTGTCCTCCGGTGCAATGGAGATCTGATTGTACCATGAGTACCCATCCAGAAAACAAAAGTGTGACCTCCCTGCCAATCTGTCCAACATTTGATCAATGAATGGAAGTGGGAAGTGGTCTTTCCGGGTGGCTAGATTCAACTTTCGATAGTCCATACAAATTCTCCAGCCTGTGACGGTTCTTGTTGAGATCAATTCATTGTTTTCATTTGTCACAACCGTCATGCCACCCTTTTTAGGAACACATTGCACTGGGCTTACCCAGCTATTGTCAAAGATTGGGAAAATAATTCCCGCAACCAACCACTTTATCACCTCCTTCTTTACCACTTCCTTCATGTTGGGGTTCAGCCTCCTCTGATGTTCCCTGGAAGGTTTGTGCCCCTCTTCCAGCCGAATCTTGTGTATGCAGTAGGTTGGGCTGATCCCACTGATGTCTGCCATAGTCTACCAAATGGCAGTTTTGCACTCCCTTAGTACCTGTAAAAACTTTTGAACCTGCACATCTAACAAACTAGATGAGATAATAACAGGTAATGTGGAGTCAGGTCCTAGAAATTCATACCTGAGGTGGGCTGGCAATGGCTTTAACTCCAGCTTTAGTGGTTCTTCAATGGATGGCTTAGCTGGAGGAGTTTATCTCTTTTCTAAGTGCAAGGGCTCAAACTCTAGATTTCTCTCCCAGAACCCTCTACCTTTCAATGCCAACACCCATTCCACCAAATCCTCACCATTCACTTCATCTAAGTTCATCAAACATGCAGCAAGGGGGTCCTCAATTGTCAACGCCTCATCATCAGACTCTACAATTACATTCACGGCAACAATAAGAGAGCAATTGGCGAACTCGCTTGGTCGCCTCATAGACTTCTGCACATTGAATGTTATTTCCTCATCATTGAGTCTCATTTTGAGCTCCCCTGTCTCACAGTCAATCAGAGCTCTCCCCGTGGCCAAGAATGGTCTTCCTAAGATTATAGGAATCTCTTCATCCACTTTGCAATCCAAGATCACAAATCTGAAGGGAACACAAATTTCACCACCTGAATAAGCACATCATCAAGGATACCGAATGGACGCTTCACAGTCTTGCCGGCCAGCTGCAACAACATGGAGGTGGGTCTAGCTATCCCAATGCCCAACCTCTTATAGATAGACAGGGCATAATATTAATGTTGGCCGCTAAATCACAGAGCGCCTTAGCAAAGGCGAAATTCCCAATAGTGCATGGAATTATAAAGCTACCTGGATCAGATAGCTTTTCAGCAATAGGTCTCGTCACCACTGCACTACAGGTCAGAGTAAGTGTAACCGTAGCCAAGTCTTGAAAATCAAATTTCCGGGACTTGAAGTCCTTCATCATTTTTGCGTACCCAGGTATCTCCTTTAAAGCTTTAATTAGTGGAATATTTAACTGGATTTGTTTGATCATTTCAAAGAACTTTTTATACTTCTCCTTCTTTTGATGCTTGGCCAGCCTCTGTGGATAGGGTGCAGGAGGTCTCTTCTTCCCAATCACTTGGGACTTCTCTTTATCAGCTACTATTTCAACTACTGGCTCTTCAACTGGTTCAGCTACTTTCTCGGTCTCCTGCTGAATGTTCTTTTCTTCCTGGGCGGGCTGGACTGTCACCTATGTCAGTATCGTAGACTCATCCAGCTCAATGGGCACTGGAATGAGTGTCTCAGCCTGTATATTTTCTCGAGCTCTCCCTTGTTCTACATCTAGATCCCTGCCATTACGGAGACTCACCGGCATCAGCTGCTTTGGGCCCTGATCTTTTGGATTAATCTGGGTGTCTACGGGTAATGTCCCTTGAGGACGATTGTTCAGAGACATTGAAATTTGGCCCAATTGCACTTCAATAATTTTGATTGCTGCATCATGTGCATCTACTCTTTCATTTATTTTTACATTGGACCCAATAACCTACTGCATCATTGCTTCAAGTCTAGTGAACCCATCTTCTTCCCTTCCACCATGTTGTTGCTAATGTGGGGGATACCCTTGCTGCTGATTGTTATACCCCTGTGGCCTTGGATAAGGTGCCATATTGTTGGGGGGTCTCATACCTCCCATGCTTCCAGTGTTGTACTGTGGCTGAGGTGGTTTTTATGGCTGCTAAGTTTACTGACCCCAGTTCTGATTGCCCTGTCTCTGGCCTCCATAGTTTGATACATAGTTCATGTCTTCAGGGTGTTTATGATGATAATCATGTTCTGCATTCTAAGGATTACCAATTGGCTGACTAATGCAATATGTGCACAAGCCCCCATTGGTAGTATCTACAATGTGCACTTGCTATTTCTGCCCTAATTCCTCTAACTTTTTGGTGAGTATGCTCATCTGTGTCAAGAGGGTCGCCACATTTTCAGCCATGGAATTTGATGGGTCAAAAGGCACTAAGTACACCACTAGAGTGATAAGTGCATTCCTCGTCGTCCACCCCGAATTCTGAGCCATTTTGTCAAGCAGACACTGACCTTCTCTCCAAGTTTTGCTCAAAAATGCCCCACCAGCTGAGGCATCTACAATGTTCTTCATGCTATCTGACAGTCCCATGTAAAACCGTTGTCCCAACATCTGATCTGGAATACCATGGTGTGGACAAATAACCAACATTCCTTTAAACCGGCTCCATGTCTCATGCAGTGTCTCCATTGGTTTCTGTTTAAAGCTCACGATCTCATCAATTTGTTGAGTTGTTTTGTTGGGCGGGTGGAACTTGATGTGAAATTGCTTGACTAACTCATCCCAAGTTTCTATAGAGTTTATAGGGAGTGAGTTTAGCCAGATCTGAGCAGCTCCTGTCACTGAGAATGGAAATAATAACAGCCTGATTGCTTTCGGAGTTACGTTGGGTTGCCTTTGAGTTTTACAAATTGACAGGAAGTTCTTCAAGTGCTGCTGAGGATCTTCGGCTGGTGTCCTAGAAAATAGTCCCTTGTTTTGCAACAAGTGCAGCATGTTGTTCGTGATCTGGAACGATTCAGCTTGTATCGCGGGCACAACAATGGCAGTGGCCAGATTGTCAGCTGTGGGTTGTTCCCAGTCATATAGTGCAGCCTCAGGCACAGGAGGTGCCATATCTCTGACATTTCCGTTGACGTTGTCTATGCCACCCATGTCAATTTCGAGTTTGTGTGTTTGATGAGGTTGTTGAAGTCTTTTGTTGGCACGGTTCAATATCCGAAATTTTTTCTCGGGGTCTGAGAATCCTTCAAGTAGTTCTCCAGTCCTCGTAGAGTTTCTAGGCATACACCTGTGCAACCACGTCAACAACCGTCAAAAATTTCAATCAAAAATTTGGTGTAGAAAAAACTGACTACACTAAGAATTTTAGTATTTATATCAATGGTAATTGATAATTCTGTTAACTCCCCGGCAACGGCGCCAAAATTTGATCAAGCCCAAATATGCCTTATAAAAAGGATCCTGCGGACGTTGCAAATACAACCTGAGTATTCTGCCCAGAGTCGAATCCACAGAGAGTTAACCTATCAATCACTATCTTTAGGCCCACTAAACTCTTGAGAACCAATTTCCCCAAACGTTTGAATCGCAGTTGATGGTGTCTTTAATAACTAAAATTGCAAGTAAATAAACAGCTGTAAACTAAGGATGCTAAGGTTGTAAACAATAATAAGAAAACACTAAGGTAATTATCCCCTATTGATGGAATCCCTTCTGTTTATGCTTCATAAAAATTGTCCAGCACCTCTCTATAAATCATGAATGCTCATCTTACCGTAACTCTCTCCCGAATAATCACAGTAATATACTCAATGCACTCTCCCGAGATACACTGGCTAGCTCTAATTAACACGGTTCACTTTAGATTGCACTCAAGGATTCGTTATCCCTAATCCCGCCTTTAAACCCTCAGTTATAGATCCCTATTATACTTTGGGAGTAGTGTTGTTCAACAATAACCTAAATATGCACTCTCTCCCGAGTTATGCACACTAAATAGGCACAGCTAATTGAGGATCCTGTCAATTAACTACAACATGCACAAAGTTGAACAAATAAAGATTGAGACTAGCAATTTGTATTCACATAAACAAGAAGTTCATTCCCCAATAGGTTCCATCAAAACTTTAGACAAAGGATTTAGCTACTCATAACTATGGATAAACAAACTAAAACAATATTCGTCATAAATCTTGCAAGAAAAATCAAAGAAACGAAGAAAGATGTTTTGGGTGATCTCTCACAATTGTTTTTCCTTGCCAAAATACTCTCCAAATCAATACATGCCTCTCTTGGGCGAAGTCTAGTGTTTAAAATAGGGTTTTGGGCTAAAAATCTCGTGTTTTGCACTTTAGTCCCTGAAGTTCTCCGCCTCCGCCGCGGTTCTGCCGTGGTCGCGGTCAAACCGCGGCCAAACATGCTCTCTGATTCTCACTTTGTCTGCAGCCATCTTCTACCGCGGTTCTGCCGCGGTCGCGGTGGAACCGCAGCAGTCCTCTTCTAGTTCTGACTTGAGGTGTTTCACGTGGTTTACTTGACGGAATTTTACGATCGGCCTCATTTTCTCCATATTTGATCCCAAAAGTACTCCATAGCCTTCTCTGGTCATATATAACCTGCAAAGCATGAAAAACACTAATAAGAGCATTTTGTTATCACTTTTATCATCCAAACTATACAAGAAGGTGGTTATTTAGGGCATAATTATAGTTAAATTCACCTATTATCAACCAATACTAAGAATTTACAGAAAAATACATTATTTCATTTGGAATTAAGAAAAAAATGATTATGCTTTAAAATTAGCTATAGCAAAAGATCCAATTCAACTCTTTTTTAAACTAATCATCGTATAATAAATTATTTTTTTAAGTAGACATAACTCTTAGGATATAAAAATAAAGTAAATCATTTATATTATAGTAATTGCAAAGATAAAACTTAAAGCAATACGTATGGAACAATTAAAGACCAAATATATTCTAACGAATGAATACTCATTATATTTTATATAAATTAAATTACTTCTTTTGAAAAATATTAACTCAATATTAGTCTTTTTAGGATTTATATTGTCATGGTAGGCCAACCACTTTAATGTTATTCCAAAATTCCTAGAAAACTAATAGTCAGTTTTCAATTTATGTTACTTCATAAATTTAAAAAAAATCATGATAAAAGGATTTTTATGTTACTTATTTGTTTTCGGTACGTCGCATAAATAACAATAATTTTCATAAAATTGTTCTACGGAAATCCTCATACAACCATAGTAGGATAATAACTAATGATTGAGGATTTCTATTTATACCTTATTTTTTTATTGAGTTAGTGATATATAATCAATAATCATCATCCTCAACTTTTACGTGTTTTATTTTATTAATCAAAGAAAGACTTTAATATTATTAGTATGTGATTATTTTCAGAAAAAAAAAAAAGAAAGTTAGTCAATGAGATAGGGCACACGCGCAACGCGCATACCTTAAGACTAGTTAAACAAATATAAATCCTAACTCTCTCTCTTTTTACATATACTAGTCTCTGGGTACGCACATTGCGCGTGTATCCTATATATAAGTATAATTTTCTTTTAAACTTATACAAATTTTATTAAAACATTGCATATGAATTATTAAGGTACATGGAGTAACGTGAGTACTTCCAACTTAGTAAGTAACAGAAACAAATAACGAAATGAGAAGCAGTGATGAGCTATACAAGTACAGTTCATTTCAGTAGTTTTAGTAAAGAATAGACATGCTTTCAAATCCGGCAGTTTAAGTCAAGACAGTTTTATACAGATTCAAGTTAAAATAGACCGGATATAAAATCTTCTAGGAATTGCACAATAATGACTGATATCAAATAAGTTCAACAACAAATGAAAGCAAGTACAACATCTCAGGGCAACAGTCACTCAACTCATCTCAACAGCTCAATCACTAGGCTCTCAGCCCTCAGTACTCACACTCAATAGGTACATGCGCTCACAAGGGGTGTGCAGACTCCGGAGGGGATCCTACATCCAAAGCGCTATAATCCGCACGACAATTCACGTGCTGCACGGACAACTCACGTGTTATAATATCGAATCAAAATCCGCACGGACAACTCACATGCTGCACGGATTAAGGTGAAACGTCAAGCCCCCTTTTTCTCGTGAAATCGGGTTTTGATATTTTGACAACTCCTTTGAGAGGGTAGTGAAAAGGAATTAGTTAGAGTCGCCAACTAACGGATTAATGTGCGTTAGGGCACCTAGAGCTTCATATTATACCAGTTTGCATTACCAAAGATCGGGTAAGGGCTCGAAATTACCTTGAGGGGAAGGTATTAGGCACCCCTTGAGGTCCACAACGGTGGGTCCCGGTCGAACTCAATGATGAATTAGTCTAAAAAAGCGAGAGAATTATTTAATAAGGATGGGGGGATCCTAAATTTTTTAGCCTAAGGGATCACCCCATGCAACATAAATAATACTTCGTAACTCGAGTCGGGGTGTTACTCGTATTATTCAGCGGGCACAAACTATCATCTCCTGCTACCCTATTACTATCTTTAAGTTGTTACCTAAAGCGCTCTAATTGATTCCAGTTCGCTTTTTATGCATGAACTACCCGTCCCTTACCTATGGCCCTAGAGGTATTGGGACCACTATTAAGGATAGTTCTAGACTAAGCCTAGGTTGCTCAAAAATTTAAAAGACTAGGCGACAAGCAAAATAATTAGGACTATCAGATAAAGAACAGATACGGGCTCATATTGACCTCCACACATAAATATCAAATGCATGCAATTGATTAGCAGGTTTTATTAATTGCAGAATCCTATAGATAGGATATCTATGTGAGAAGATAGGTGAGCAGTAATATACCTGATCAGTCTTATTAATGTGAGTGTTAAGGCCTATTATTTTGCCTACTGATTTTATTTAGTACAACATCTAGGCGTTTCATGCAGTAATTAATAACAATAAATCACAGTTACGAATCTAGAATGGTTGTTCAATCCTATGTTGAGAGTGACGATCGTGTTCAGAATCATTTAGTGGAATCCTATAGGCATAATTTATATCATTGGACTGATTTTTAATCCTATATGCATGATATCTAGTTAAATAGCATACATGTAGAAATTTAGACACATTGCTAGGAAACAGTTGAGTCAAATATTGGTCCTATAGGCATGATTACTAACACACTTTATTGGACAAATTAAAGTATCCTATATACATGATTTCTAGAAAAAGTTGTAATATTAATCCTATATGTAGGGTTTCTAATACAGAATTCATTCGATTTTAACATCACCAATGAAAATCCTATAGGCAAAATCTCTAAACAACGTAGAACTTAACAGTTTTAGACAAAATGAGCAGAATTAACAGTGTAGATGAAACCCTATTGGCAGGATTTCTACACAATTTAACCAAGAAAATAAGAAACCCTCCCGATTTCACTAAACATCCTAGAATTTGTTTATTACAAAGTTATTACAGACCATATAATGAATGTATTATATTATATAACAGTAATAAAAATACACTATAGGAAACCTTCATTAGGCCCAAATAAACCTGGAAACCAAGCCTTCAAACCAATCAACTTCGAAGCTTATTTTATAGGTACAACATAACCAAATACGAGTGATTCACCCATAACACATATAGAACCAGGTTTCCACTGTGTCAAAGTTTCCAAGGGCCTCAGGGTCCCAAGGTAATGCTCATACCAGAACCACATATTCAAAAATGATTTAACAGAGATTGGGAACCAGTTTTCAGTGCTTCAGAGTTCACAAGAGTCTCACATGGACCCTGAACAGTGCTCGCACTAGGGTGGTTGAGGACAGACCCTAAAGGACTAAGGTGGAGAGTTTTTTTTTAAAAGAGTGACAGCATACAAAAAGAGATAAAGATGGTTTTAAAACCATTTTTGATTTCAGAGGAGAACAAATTTTAGAACACAGAACTTGTAGGAATGATTACATTATGAAAACAGCAAGGTTCATACTCAAACACACATCCCAAATATGTTGAAATCTAGAAAACAGTCTAGTTAAGATAGGGTTTTAACTATCTAGTGGAATAGGATTCCACTAAATGAATCAGTTCTAGAAAACAGTCTAGTTAAGACGTGAAAAACCAAACAGTCAGAACACTCACATGAGTTCCAGACATGTTAAAAAGAAAATTATCAAAATATAGAAACGATAGAACAAAAAGTCTAGTAACAATACAAGTTCAGAGGCTTAAGACTAATTGACTACTTAACCTTCTAACATTATCCTAAAGGTATTCAAATTCAGAATAGGTTCAGAACACACCGGAGGCAGATTGAGCATATTTTCATAAGAGGATTCATATTATTCAAAACAACCAATATTAAATTAACAGTGTTAACCATAGGATTAAAAGAAAACCACGTAGATAGGCAGAATCGTGCTTAGAGAGGGATTTTAGACATGCTGGATTATAAACATAGATCAGAAACATATAAAAATGATATGATAAAGGATAGTCACTGTCGCACCTCCTTTTTACCGCACCCGCGGGGCGCGTGGGGAGTTTTCTCCAATTAAAGGACAGTCGAAACGGGATTTGTTTATTTGTTTCAGAGTCGCCACCTGGGAGTTTTAAGGCGTCCCAAGTCACCAATTTTAATCCCTGAATCGAGGAGAATATGAATCTGTTTATTATTCTGCGAACCAGAAATCTTGAGTAAGGAATTTTGTTAATCCGGAAGAAGGTGTTAGGCATTTCCGAATTCCGTGGTTCTAGCATGGTCGCTTAACTGTTTTTATTATTGGCTTAATTATCTTGATTTTATTAAATACATTTTGTTACGTGATTTTTCTACCGCTTTTACTTATTATGATTAAGGACCCTTACTTGAATCGAATTACGCGTACGTATATTCGTGTTATAAAAATGCGGACTTGTGTCACGCGTACGTGTACACAATAACTTTTGATAATATATTTATTAAGCAATCATTTTTCGAGATTGTGTTGAATCAAGAATATTTGTTTTTCTTAAATATTGAACCGCATATCGCGGGTTTTTATGAAATTAATTTAACGCCTTTGAAAAAATCCTTTTATTAAATATTCGCTCGAAATTGCGCGTACGCATAATCTGAATTTTGCTTTTAAAAATATAATCAGGGTACGCGAACGTATCCCTAATTGCGCAAAATATTTGCAATGATATTAGGGATTTTTCCACAAATTGTTTGTTGTATCTACACATTTTATATGAAAATACTGAGAAATTCATATTCAAATGGTGTCTTTAAATTCTTTTAAAAGTAATTCACAATTTTTAAATATTGCCCGTTGACTATAATTTCCGAGTATTAATTATGTTCATCCCAAGACTATTCAAACTCTCAGTGAAAGGATAAAAATATGATTAATACTATTTTTGACAATTATAAAACATATATATGCCAAAGAATGAATTGTATATAAAACTGAAAATGAATTATAAAGGAAAGAATATTTTCAAGAACTTTTATTATCATTAATTAGTGCAAGTTCTATTCTAATTACCATTGGTATAAAGTTTTGCAATTTGTATCTTACTCTTATATACTTGTTTTGATCCAATAGGAGAAATTAATTTAATTAATTACGCCTATGATTGAGTTATATATGTAATCAAACCCATTTGATTCTAAATCTATGTGAATTATTACAACCATTAACTTTCGCATCGTATAAGTTCCTAAACCCTTTTATTATTAAGAAAGAGAACAAGTCTAATTGACTTAATAAAATGATATTGCATGCAATATTACTTACCATATTTGACATCATAAACATAACGGATTATACTAACTCGTCTTTCAACTATAGATTATGAACACAACCAATGTTATGCCAAAAGATAGCTAATTGCAACCAATCATCATCTAGCTTTAAACAACAACTAATTAACTAACAAAATAAACTGATAGCATATTTTCCTTGATATTTCCATATTATGCTATACCTATCTAACAATACCGCAAAAAAATGTAAATAAAGCCAACTTTCTGCCATGCTTCCTATTTACACAACTCATAGATAACTAAACTAATGAAATTTGACATGGATAACATTATTACAAAGTTTTATATGAATTTCAAAAATAAGACAATTAACTTGTAGCCATCGATTCGAACTCACTACTGGTTAACCAGCATGAAACCAAAGCTGAAATTTTTTAACTAAAGAACTCAAATGAATAGAAGACAGTATTACAATTCAAACTTTGTTTATTTGTCATGTTGAATCTCTTTCCAACATAGAATTTAAAAGATAAGTACCTAAAAATGAAGGTAGAAAGAGTAAATTTCAGCAGTATCATCAATAACTAAATCAGTAGAATGTACCGATAACACAGCAAATCTGAACAAGAATAAGATTCGAGGAGCCCAGATGCACAGTAACAGGATTTTTGGAAAAACTTTCAGATTTAATCCAAGTAATATCAAACAAATAGACCAGGACAGATCCAAAGAAAAATATGTTTCTGATTTTCTTTTCTGTTTCTATATCTGTTTCTGTTTTTCTTTTTCCTCTTCCTCTTCAGATTCCAAGAAGAATCTGATTTTTCTGCTGGATTTTTCTCTTTTATCTCACTCTAGGTGTATTTTTCTTAAATTCTCTTTCAAAATCTGTTATGAAGTCTCTCTAAACTCTCTTCTCTGTCTAACTGATCACTCTTCTCTCTGAAAACTCTTAAAGTCTCCAAAATTCTGTTTTCTGTCTCACTAAAAACTCTTTTTTCTTTTTTAATCAGTCCCCATTCCCCCCTATCTTATACAGGTCTGTCCAGCTCTCTTAAATGCTGCCTGGACCCTTTCTCTTTTTTTAAATAATCAGAAAAGTTCCATTAAAACTACTTTTGAATACTTTAAATCCTATTGAGTGCTTTTTATCCTGTTTTTCAGCAGCCCATTATCCCTTGTTCCCCATTAGTATCTTAAATTATAACCATTAACTTCCACTTTCAGCACATTGCTATTAACATATTATCCTCATTGTTCTATCCCAGAAATGTCCCTAACCTACTGTTTTATATTGGTATTACTGCCTTAAATTCAGCATCTTAACAATACAGATTTTAAAATCTGTATAATCCTGATTATTAGTCTGATTTACAATAGCTACAAACCAATCCTAAAGTTTGGACTGAATCCTGACTAAGAATGTAACCCCCTAACACAATTATATCCAATCAACATTTGTAAACTTGAATTCAAACTTGACATTACAACAATATTACACTGAGTTCAGCATAATAATTCAAACTGATCTTCAAATTGAACTAAGATCAAACATACACAGGAGCATTGTCAATATACTGACAATGCCCTGTTCAGAAAACAACATATACAGCATACATTTGAATTCACTGATTCACAAACAAACATGATTTAATTGACAAGTATTAATCAGTAGACTATTTACAACATTTGTCCATAATCAGTCTAAAACAATAGAAGCAGACTGTTTTTATTAGCATTATCATAAATGAGAATTCATAATATAACTAATCGACGAACTTAATCGAGTCGATTACTTACATTATGAACAATCACAACCAACAGAAACAGTTTCATATTTTGATCATATAGACGGGCATGAGACAAAATGACAGAATTAATCAAAACAAAAAATATAAAAAAAATTAACAAGTTATTAAAACAAACAAAAATACATACAGAATATGCAAACAGAAATAGAAAAGTACCTCTGAATTTTAATCAGACTCGAACTCAACTCGGCTTCGGATTTTGTTTGAAATCAAACAGACCTTAGTCGAAGTATTTTCCACTGAAAATACTTCGACTAAGGTCGATTAAACCTCAATCTTTATTCAATCTGAACGGAATCCAAAAGTTTGGTATTTTTAGGGTTCTTGAAAGTTCGATTTGGGATTTAACCATTTCTGGTCAGATTCGAGGAGAACCAAACATGATACAAGGGTGAGGGTAGCCTAGGGGTCATTTGGTGTCAGCTTAAAACAGATCTGAGTTTGTTCTTGTTTGGTCCGAATCTTCAAAAGAAGATTCGAGAAGCTTGGAACTGATTCGAGCCAAACAAATAATAGATCCACACTCAAGGTGGTTAGGGGAAGCTATGGTGTCGATTTGGGGCTGTTAGGTTTATATCTAAACTCGGCTCGAATCTTCAAATGAAGATTCGAGAACCTTCAAGCAGATTCGAGCCAAGTGGCTAGCATAACTGGATAGAGGATGTTCAGGGGGTTCTAGGTTGTTAAGGTGGTGACCGGCGGCGTTGATGCCGCCGGGTTTCAGGCTTTGGGGTCTTAGGGCGGCTAGGGTTAAGGGGGGGGGGGTCTGAGGAAGGTGACGATGAACAGTAGAGAGGGGGGTTTAGTTAGGGGGGCCGGGGTAGGGGTCTGGAACTTATATAGGGGAGGGGTGGATTGATCTTGATCGTTAGATCAATCAGAATGAGTGGCCAGGATTCGTTCATTAAACCAAACGATGTCGTTTGGTTTAATGCCAGGGTCGGGCTGAGTCGGGGCGATGGGTCGGGTAGAGGGTTCCGGGTAAGGGTAGTGTATCTCAGCCATTGAATTGATCTAATCTAACGGCCCTTGATGAATGATCACCAAACGACGTCGTTTGGCGTAGCTGAATTGGACCGGTACCTGGGCTGTTTTGGATTGGGCTGTGGGGGTGGGTTAAAATGGTTTGGGCCTGATTGTTTTGTTTAAGATTTGGCCCAGATCCGTTTTACCCACTTTATTTCTACTTCTATTAATTTCCTAATTAAATTCCTAATTATTAAATTCTTAATAAAAATAATAAAAACATAATTACCCTTACAAAGATAAATTTCCTATTAATACATAGACAAAACATTAATCACACAGTGAAATATTTAAAATAGAACTATTGCATATTTTTTGTGATTTTATTTAAATTATCTTTTAAATACATAATTAAATCCTATATGCATGCAACATGTATTTTATTTTATTTTTCATTTTATTTATGACAAAGTAAACATTTATGGTCATAACACAAATATTTAACACCACGCAAATTCAAAAATTACACAGTAAAAGAAATTTATTTTATTTTTTGATTTTATTTTGGAGTAGTTTTCGTAAGGCAAAAATCACGTGCTCACAGCTGCCCCTCTTTGTGCGGAAACTCGAAGAGTTTTTGTGCAAAGATAAAGTGAGCGGATACGAGCGATTTTTGCCCGTTCGAATACTCTGTGGGAAACATTTTTAGAAATATTTGATCGAACCTCTGCTTCAAAGGTTTCCTACATATCCTTGGCTATAAAGGAATCAGGTCAATGTAGTTCGGGAATTTTGGGTAGCTGGGACTACCGTGGGACTGTGATGTTACTGCTGCTTCATGCCGTTTTTACTGCTTGCTGACCTCCTTATTACACCTTACTTCAAAGGTAATACAAAAAACTAAACTAGATTATGGTACAGGAATTATAAAAATCTTATCTAGATCATGCCCTTGCGTTTCTTGTTGTCTTGATATCTTGGTGACTCTTGGGCATTTGGCTTATTCCGTATTCCTTTTCATTGCGTCCCGTATTTTCTTTTGGAACTCTTGTTGTTTCTTGCTGGGGATTTTGTTGGACTCCTCTGCTTTATTGATTCTAAGTGTGCTCCTTTTTCATATGAGCGGGCTTTTGATTTCAACACTTCAATTTCATTCCCTCGTTCTTCAGGTGGGTGCCTTGACTACTTCTTTTCTTTCTTCATCCTCATTCTCCAGGTGGACGCCTGACTTCTTTTTTTTCTTCATCCTCATTATCCAGGTGGACGCCTGACTTCTTCAATTCTCATCCTCATTATCCAGGTGGACGCCTGACTTCTTCAATTCTCATCCTCATTCTCCAGGTGGACGCCTGACTTCTTCTTTTCTCATCCTCATTCTCCAGGTGGACGCCTGACTTCTTCTTTAATTCTCATCCTCATTCTCCAGGTGGACGCCTGACTTCTTTAATTCTTCATCCTCATTCTCCAGGTGGACGCCTGATTTCTTCTTTTTTTCTTCATCCTCATTATCCAGGTGGACGCCTGACTTCTTCAATTCTCATCCTCATTATCCAGGTGGACGCCTGACTTCTTCAATTCTCATCCTCATTCTCCAGGTGGACGCCTGACTTCTTCTTTTCTCATCCTCATTCTCCAGGTGGATGCCTGACTTCTTCTTTAATTCTCATCCTCATTCTCCAGGTGGACGCCTGACTTCTTTAATTCTTCATCCTCATTCTCCAGGTGGACGCCTGATTTCTTCTTTTCTTCATCCTCATTCTCCAGGTGGACGCCTGACTTCTTTTTCTTCATCCTCATTCTCCAGGTGGACGCCTGACTTCTTTAATTCTTCATCCTCATTCTCCAGGTGGACGCCTGATTTCTTCTTTTCTTCATCCTCATTCTTCAGGTGGACGCCTGACTTCTTTTTCTCATCCTCATTCTCCAGGTGGACGCCTGACTTCTTCTTTTCTCATCCTCATTCTCCAGGTGGACGCCTGACTTCTTTAATTCTTCATCCTCATTCTCCAGGTGGACGCCTGATTTCTTCTTTTCTTCATCCTCATTCTCCAGGTGGACGCCTGACTTCTTCAATTCTTATCCTCATTCTCTAGGTGGACGCCTGACTTCTTCTTTTCTCATCCTCATTCTCCAGGTGGACGCCTGACTTCTTCGATTCTCATCCTCATTCTCCAGGTGAATGCCTGACTTCTTCTTTTCTCATCCTCATTCTCCAGGTGGACGCCTGAATTCTTTAATTCTCATCCTCATTCTCCAGGTGGACATTTGACTTCTTTAATTCTTTACTAAGTATTTTCTGACACAAATATTGTACTTGCCCCTACTTTAAATCAAAGAAAACTTCGTTAGTTTAAAGCAGGGTGGTTGGCTGGGGTATTCTTGCCGATGGTGAGACTTCTCTTCGTCTCTCTTTATTGCCTTGGAATGGTTCAAAAGACTGTTTTGTCCTTGTAATTTATCCTTGACTATAGGATTCCCCTCTGTATGTTTTCCTTCAAACCCTTTTAACTGTAATCATATGTTCCTTCTGACTTTGCTGATCCACTTTTGATTTCACCTTTTTTACACCCATATCCTTTATCTCTCACCTTTCGTGGCTGTATTTTGTAACCTTGAATCTTGGTAGTAAACCTTGACATTCCTTCTTATTTGTTTGGAAATAAACTTATCTTAAAGCTTTTAGAAAAGTAAGATTATTAGTGACGAAATACACTGATTTCGACAATTATAGAATGAAAAGAAAAATCCAAGTTTGGATGATTGTTGGAGAAAGAATAAAAACTTATCTGTTTGGAGTTACTGGCACCAATGATCAGGGTATGCATTTCGAATTAATCAACCCAGTCTTTTAATCAATTTCCTTTCAATTGTCTCATTTTTGTTTTCACCAAAATTTCCATAATCCAACCTCATTTTTCATTTCACAGACCTGTTGGACTTGCAATGTCTCAAAGAGTTTTCACCGATAAACTTTCCTTATTTGTTCATTTTCTTTCACTTCCTTTTCTCCTTATGGTGCCTACGAAGGTTTTCACCAATAAGACTCTCTCATTTTACTTTTCTCTCAACTTCCGTTGCCTTATGGTGCCCGTGTGGGTTTTCACCTATAAGACTCTCTCATTTTTACTTTCTTTTCTTGTTTGTACCAGAGTATTATGAACCATCTTCATTTGCTTGACTCAACATTTTTCTAAGATTGGTCGAAAGGTCTTTCTGGTATGGGGTTAGAAATGGAAAAGGTATTAAAAGCTAAACAGTTTTGGTATGTGTTTAAAAATTACAACTCTTGCAATCTTTTTCTTATTTCCAATACCATTCTTGCCCCAGTTCCTTGATTGGGGTCGCTTGATGTTTCTTTTTGTGCACATTTTATGTATATTGTGCACCCTATGACCGAGCCGTGAGGCGCCTACGTATCCTTCTTTGAGGAATCAGGTCAAACGTAGTTCACCACAATAATAGTGGTTTGATTTTTTTTTATATTTGGTTTTCATTGATTCCAAGAGAGGGTAAGAAAGAAACAAGTATGGCTCAAAGGGGGAAAACAAAGGGTATAGTGTTTGGATAGCAGAATAAATTGCCTTTGTCATTCCAATCTTCGAAATAATGCTAAATACAAACACTCAAAAAGTTATGCATAATATCTCTTTACCGCGTCAGAATTGATCGCCATATCTATGCATTTGCCTTCAATATCTGTTAAACATAGTGCACCATTCGATAATACTCTGGTCGCAATGAATGGTCCTTGCCAATTCGGGGCAAATTTGCCTTTTGCTTCAACCTGATGTGGAAGAATACGTTTCAGCACATGCTGACCTACTTCAAACTTCCGGGGACGCACCTTTTTGTTGTATGCTTTTTCTATTCTTCTTTGATATAATTGACCATGGCATACTGCGGTCAATCGTTTTTCATCAATCAAGTTTAACTGTTCTAGACGGGTTTTGACCCATTCATCATCATCAATCTTTGCTTCGGCGATGATCCGAAGGGAAGGAATCTCAACTTCTGCAGGAATTACTGATTCAGTGCCATATACCAACAAATAAGGAGTTGCTCCTACTGAAGTGCGAACAGTAGTGCGGTATCCCAATAATGCAAATGGTAATTTTTCATGCCATTGTTTTGAACCTTCTACCATTTTCCGAAGTATCTTCTTTATGTTTTTGTTGGCTGCTTCTACTGCTCCATTCGCCTTGGGCCGATATGGGGTAGAGTTACGATGTGTAATCTTAAACTGTTGACATACTTCCTTCATTAAGTTGTTGTTAAGATTAGCACCGTTATCTGTGATGATCACCTTCGGGATTCCGAATCGACATATGATATTTGAGTGGACAAAATCGACCACAGCTTTCTTGGTCACTGATTTGAATGTCTTGGCCTCAACCCATTTGGTAAAATAATCAATAGCTACCAGAATGAACCTGTGCCCATTGGATGCTGCCGGCTCAATTGGTCCAATCACATCCATGCCCCAGGCAACGAAGGGCCATGGTGCCGACATTGTGTGCAACTCGGATGGTGGAGAATGAATCAAATCTCCGTGTATTTGGCATTGATGACACTTGCGCACAAAACTGATACAATCTCGCTCCATGGTAAGCCAATAGTAACCAGCTCGGAGGATTTTCTTTGCCAACACATATCCACTCATGTGGGGTCCGCAAACTCCCGAATGTACTTCAGACATGACAGTTGTAGCTTGTCTGGCATCTATGCATCTTAATAATCCAAGATCTGGTGTTCTTTTATACAAAACTCCTCCGCTTAAGAAGAATCCATTTGCCAATCGCCTAATGGTCCTCTTTTGATCTCCTGTGGATTGTGCGGGGTATATCCCCATCCTGATATACTCCTTGATATCGTGGAACCATGGTTCACCATCAAATTCTTCTTCAACCATATTGCAATAAGCGTGCTGATCGTGGACTTGAATATGTATTGGATCTACATAAGCTTTGTCCGGATGGTGCAACATTGATGCTAGGGTAGCCAATGCATCGGCAACCTCATTATGGATTCTTGGAATATGTTGGAATTCCACTGATTAAAACCGCTGACAAAGATCATGTAGACATTGTCGGTATGGGATGAGCTTCAAGTCTCGGGTTTCCCATTCTCCTTGAATTTGATGTACCAAAAGATCCGAATCTCCCATTACTAAGATTTCTCGGATACCCATGTCTGCGGCTAGCCTTAACCCCAAAATGCAAGCTTCATATTCAGCCATATTATTGGTGCAATAAAATCGCAATTGAGCCGTAACAGGATAGTGATGCCCTGTTTCAGAAATGATTACAGCTCCTATTCCGACTCCTTTCATGTTAGCGGCTCCATCAAAGAAAAGTTTCCAGCCAGGTTTTTCAATTTGCTCCACCTCGTATATATGCATTGTTTCTTCATTAGGAAAATAAGTCTTCAACGGCTCATATTCCTCATCGACCGGGTTTTCGGCTAAATGATCGGCCAGTGCTTGAGCCTTCATTGCAGTTCGAGTCACATAGATGATGTCAAATTCTGTGAGCAATATCTGCCACTTTGCAAGTCTTCCCGTTGGCATAGGCTTTTGAAAAATGTATTTCAATGGATCCAAACGAGAAATGAGGTAAGTAGTGTAGGATGACAAATAGTGTTTCAATTTTTGAGCTACCCATGTTAGGGCGCAACATGTCTTTTCCAGATGAGTATACTTAACCTCATAAGCTGTGAACTTCTTGCTGAGGTAGTAGATGGCCTGTTCTTTTTTGCCAGTGAGGTCATGTTGCCCCAATACGCAACCAAATGAATTTTCCAAAACTGTTAAGTAAAGAATCAAAGGTCTTCCTGGCTCTGGCGGGACCAACACTGGTGGGTTCGACAAGTACCCTTTTATTTTATCGAACGCTTCTTGACACTCATCGGTCCATTTGACCGCAGCATCCTTTTTCAACAATTTGAAAATTGGCTCACAAGTTGTTGTAAGCTGAGCAATAAACCTGCTGATATAATTTAACCTTCCCAACAAACTCATTACTTCAGTTTTGTTCCTGGGAGGTGGCAATTCTTGGATGGCTTTGATTTTTGATGGGTCTAACTCGATGCCTCGTCGACTGACTATGAATCCTAGCATCTTTCCAGATGGAACTCCAAATGCGCATTTGGCAGGGTTAAGCTTGAGGTTGTACCTGCGAAGTCTTAAGAAGAACTTCCTCAAATCCCCAACGTGGTCGGCCTGATGCTTTGATTTTATGATCACATCGTCCACGTATACCTCAATTTCCTTGTGTATCATATCATGAAACACTGTGGTCATTGCTCTCATATAGGTTGCTCCGGCATTCTTTAAACCGAATGGCATTACCCGGTAGCAATAAGTTCCCCATGGTGTGATGAATGCCGTCTTTTCTGCATCTTCTTCATCCATTAGAATTTGATGATACCCGGCATAACAATCCACGAAAGACCCTATATCATGCTTGGCACAATTGTCGATCAAAATATGGATATTGGGCAATGGGAAATTATCCTTTGGACTTGCTTTGTTGAGATTGCGATAGTCGACGCATACTCTAATTTTGCCATCTTTCTTTGGCACAGGAACGACATTAGCTAACCAAACAGGATATCGAGTGACTCGAATGACCTTTGCTTCCAATTGTTTGGTGATTTCTTCCTTAATTCTCACACTCATATCAGGCTTGAATTTTCTCAGCCTTTGCTTGACAGGAGGCACCGTTGGATCGGTGGGCAATTTGTGGACCACTAAATCAGTGCTCAAGCCCGGCATGTCGTCATACGACCATGCAAAAATATCTTTGAATTCTATGAGTGCTTTAATTAACTCCTCTCGGATTTTTGGTTCGAGATGGACACTTACTTTAGTTTCCCGGACATTACTCGTGTCCCCTATATTGACGTCCTCGGTATCACTCAAGTTAGGTTTGATATTTTCCTCAAAGTGAATTAACTCTTTACTAATCTCTTCAAAAACCTCATATTCCTCATATTCTGATTCATAATCACAATATATTTCTTGAATTATTACTTCGGAAATAGATTGATTTTTAAGACTGGGCTGATGATTCCTCATGCATGCCATATCACTAGAGCCAGCGTAAAAGGAACTGTATAGGAAAGAAGAAAAAGAAAAGAAAACTATCAGGAATGATAATAAAAAGGAAACTGCTTTTTATTGGATGATGAAAGATAACAAGGTTTTGCACACTTCAAACCAACTATAAGATAAACTTTGGGATTACAACCTTGAAATAACCCAAACAAACTGAAAGAAAATCAAAATAAACTACCAAGACTCCTTTCGAATTGGGAGAGGAGTGGCTTTCCAATTATTGAGCTTTGTTTCCGGTCCAACGAATTGAACTTCTGCGTTGCTACACCCTTCTCCGCTTTCCAACATATTCACATCACTAAACAATTTCTCGAACCTTTCAATTAATTCCTTCTCAGGATCGACCCGGGATTTAGGAATTGTTGTTATCGGGCGATTTTTAGCGTCGGTCTTGACAAAAGACTTTGACAAATATGGTACTGGTTTTGGAAGAACCCATGCTTGGTGTTTCAACTTCTTGGCCCTTATCACGTCATTGGCGGTGGGTATGAACCCTAAACCGAATGTTCCCCAGTTCTCGGGGAGAGATACTGGTTGTACAATTCCTTGCAGAGATAAGCCCAGACCTTTGCCGGGTATAAAGCCATTCTTTAACATTTCATAAACTACCATGACTGATGCAGAGGATATCTTTGGATTCGGAAAGTATTTCCCTTCTGGAATTTTCTCTACCGACACCGTGTCGGACACTTAGTATACCCATGGTCCTTGGTCAATTTCTGTTCCCTCGACCGGTACAATGGTACTGTTGTGAGCCATTAAACTTTCTTCTCCATGCACGACTATTTCTTGATGATCCCATTCAAACTTGACAGCCTGATGTAGTGTTGACGGGACTGCTTTAGCAGCATGGATCCATGGTCGACCTAACAACAAGTTGTAAGAAACAGTCATGTCCAACACTTGAAATTCCATTGTGAATTCAACTGGCCCTATAGTTAGTTCCAACACTATGTCGCCAAATGAATCTCTGCTTCCACCGTCAAATCCTCGTATGCAGATACTATTCTTCTGGATCTTCTCCTCTTTAATTTTTAATTTGTTTAAAGTGGAGAGGGGACATATGTTTGCACTTGACCCATTGTCAACCAATACCCGGGTTACTATGGAGTTTTCACATTTCACGGTGAGGTAAAGAGCTCTGTTGTGCTCGGTACCTTCCACAGATAATTCATCATCAGCAAATGTAATTCTGTTTGTCTCAAAGATTCTGTTGGCTATTTTTCCCAAATGATTTACAGAGATCTTTTCAGGAACATGAGCTTCATTCAGGATTTTCATCAACGCCAGACGTTGTTCCTCTGAATGGATCAGTAATGACAATAGTGAAATTTGAGCGGGGGTCTTCTTTAATTGATCCACAACAGAATAATCATGGAGTTTTATTTTTCTTAAAAACTCCTCCGCCTCTTCTTCCGTCACAGCTCTCTTTGTTGGCATTGGATTGTTTTTAGTTTTTCTCAGCTCTTCGGGAGTAAAACATCTTCCCGAACGAGTCAAGCCTTGCACCTCACACACTTCTTCCTTGATTTTTTTGCCTTTATACATTACAGTCACCCGTTCATAGTTCCATGGGATGGCTTTGTTGTTGATGATCGGCAGCTGGATTACAGGTGCAATAATAACCCGATCTGTACGGGCCCCTTCCACGAATATAATGGGTTTGTTAGCAACCCCTGGTACTATCACTTTCGGCTTTTCTTGTTTTGCGGCAACTTTGCTCGATGATCCCTCATCAACTATCATAGACGGTTCATCACCATTTTTGTTCTGCTTAGACACCGGCTTCTCCTCCATTAACTACTTATCTGGCTTGGTTTCATGAGACTTGATCATCATGACAGTTTGTGATGGCTTCTTTGTCTCCCCATCAACTTGTATGATTTCTATCATATTAGCCTCTTGATGGGCCGGCATTGGATTTCTATTGATATTTGGGGCTTCGGGGGTTTGAACCTCGATTTTATTAGTATCAATCAGCTCTTGTATTGCATTTTTCAAATGCCAACATTTCTCCGTATCATGTCCTGGTGCACCAGAGCAATATTCACAGCTAATGGTGTAATCCAAATTCTTTGGAGGAGGATTGGGTAGCTTGGATTGTATTGGTCTCAGCATGTCTAGCTGTCTCAGCCTGTGGAACAAACTAGTGTAAGACTCTCCCAATGGAGTGTAAGTTTTCTTTTTCTGTTCCCTTTCTCCCCTGAATGCTGGCCTAGGCCTGAAACCTGGTCCGAGATAGGCTCGTGGGTAAGTATTTGGTGTGACAGGAGCACGCCAATTGGTGTGAACAGGTGGCTGATTGTATGCTTGAGCATGGTTAATGGAAAAATGAGGCTCTGAAGGGTGATAGTAGTGTTGGGATGAATCACGGTGGTAAGCTGATTGGCGAGGTCGTTGTTGATTATAGTAAAGCGGTGAACCTCTGGGTCCCGGCCAAATTCCTGAATCAACTACGGCTGCTTCCTCCCTCTTCTTTCTTCCGATTCCTCCTACCCCGCCTTGAATAGCTTGAGTAGTTGCCTTAATTGCTGAATAGCTCATGATTTTATTTGTCTTGAGGCCTTCTTCCACCATACCTCCCATCTTCACTACTTCGTTGAATGATTTCCCAACCGCTGAAACCAAGTGGGCATAGTAAGTCGGTTCCAAGTCTTGGAGGAAGTAGTCTACCATTTCGCTCTCCTTCATAGGAGGATCCACTCTTGCTGCCTGTTCTCTCCACCGAAAACCATACTCTCTGAAACTTTCATTGTGTTTCTTCTCAAATTTGGTCAAAGATAATCGATCTGGGATGATTTCCAGATTGTATTGGAAATGGTATGCGAATGCTTGTGCCAGGTCATCCCAGGTGTACCATCTTCCATGGTCCTGGCGTGTATACCACTCCAAAGCTGATCCGCTTAGACTTTGACTGAAGTAAGCCATCAATAATTCATCCTTTCCCCCAGCTCCTCGCATCTTGCTACAGAAACCCCTTAAGTGGGCTACTGGGTCGCCGTGCCCGCTGTATAGGTCAAATTTGGGCATCTTGAAGCCGACTGGCAATTGTACATTGGGGAATAAGCATAAATCTTTGTATGCTACACTGACTTTCCCACCTAATCCCCGCATGTCTCGGAACGATTGTTCTAGACTTTTGACCTTCCTGAACATCTCTTCTTGTTCAGCATTTTTGGCTGGCTTGTCAATTTCGGTTGGGAGATCAAACCGAGGAGCAGTTGAATTGATTTCGGAGGCTTTGAAGGTGGGCTCCGGGGGTAATATTGGTTGTCCTGGGCCTGGAATGTAGGCTCACTAGGAGATTTGTGAAATGTAGCAGGGGGAGGTGCTACGAAAACAGGAGTCATAGTTGGAGGAAAGTACGGAACTGGTTTTGGAGGTGGAGACTGTGGTGTCTGAGAGGTGGTGCCTCGGTAGTGCTGGTAAATGGGGAAATTTGGGGATAATTCAGTGGTGATATTATCCTGAGTTTGGGTCATTGATGGAGCGGGGTTATTTGGGTAAGATGGGGGTAACTGTCCTGTAGACCAAGCTTGGTTCATCTTAGCCATTTGCTGCTTGAGCTTAAACATCTCTTCTTTCATTTTCCCGACATCCATCTCCTCTATCTCCATACCTGTGTCAACATCTGGGATAGACATACTTTCGGGTATTGGTCCTTTTGATCTTGTGTGATAGTGATAATATGCCAGTATACTCTTTAGAGAAACTAACTGCTTTGAATTCTGAAAAAGAACAAACTTGTTAGTTTTGAGAGTTTAACACATATATAATCACACGTTGAGATGCAATGCTCCTAGACAAATAATCCCTTTCTATTATGCATTTGCTCGGCTGCTTGTGTCGTCCCAGCTTTCTTGAAATTTTTATTGTTGTTCACTTTTATTTATTATATATATCTTTTATCGTGGTGGTCAAATCTTAGATATTGCCTACGTATCATGCCTCACATGAATCAGACCTTGCGTAGTTTGGACCAAAGGCAATCACTCTTATTCATTACACAAAGATGGAATTACATTTGAAAACTTTAAGAAAATAGCTTGAAAACACACACTTAAATCAAAATAAAAGATACAATTCTTAACATCTCACAACGTGCCCCACTTTCCACTTTTGTTGTCAAATATTGGATTATCTGCTCAATGTGGGGCTTGACCCGGATGGCCTCCCAGCGTACGATACATCCTTTCCAACTCCATTGCTAGATGACGAGCAAAAGTGGGCGCATGCTCTGTAAACCTTTCATAATCCATTCCTTGGCAGTTTACATAACTTTGAGATGTGAAGACTGCCAGGTCGTGGATTTGTGCCCTGAAACCTTGAAGACGTTGGTCTTGGTCTTGCAATTGCTGCTGACGAGTGGTGGCTATATCTCTGACACGGTTTTCACGATCTAGAGCTGATTCTAATAGAGCTCGGAGTCTGGCCTGCTCTAATCTTGCTTGCGCTCTTTCCCTGTCGAGGTCTGCTTGTTGGTGGTCTCTGTTGCATCTTCTTGCCTCTTCTAGTTGTGCACGAAGCTGGTCTTCTGATCGCATTCAATAGTCCTTTTCCTTCTTGAATTGTGCCTTGTCTTTTTCGGATTGCCTATCCTGGCGTTCCTTGTTAGATCTGGCTTCTTCATTTAATTGTTGGATCCTTTCTTTTGCCTTGCTCAATGCCCTTTCGTTTTCCGCAAGAATGGAATCATAATCTTGCATTCTTTCAAAGAGATTGGCGATGGTTTTTTGATCCTTCCAGCTCCTCTTTGGCGTTTCAGAAACTCTTTTCATTTTTTGGAATCGAGCATGAAGATTTTCATTCTCACAAGCTAGACTCTTCTTCTCGCCTTCGGCTTCTTGTGCTTGTAAATCTTTTTCCAAACTGAGGCTTCTCAGATTTTCTTTTAGGGCATGGATAGTTGCTTTGTACCCTTTTTCCTTTTCTCCCCAGATCAACCGTTCTTGGATTTTATCATTGAAATTTTGAACATGGGGTCTTTTTGTTGGCCTTCTTAGCTCAGGCTCTGGTACATCATCCACGCGAGACCGTTTTTCAAACCACCTTGCATATCCAGGATTTATCTCACCCTTTGTAGCGTCTGGGACTTGAGTATCACTTTTCAAGTATCGGCACCCATTCCACATCTGCTGAAGTAGAGCCTCGGGAATAGTGGCTTCTGGGTGTAATTCGATTACTTGCACACTCAAATCTTCATCATCAGGAACTATTTGATATCTCCCTAATTGCCTTAGGACTCTTAGTGGTGCATACGGCTGAATGCTTCTCAACCCTAATAGTAGTAGATAACTATTTGAGGCTGACATGTGTATTACTTCCCTCATCGGGAGCCATCCCAGAGTCCATTCAATTTGATTTGCCGTTAAAGCCTTTAGATGAGATACCCATGCTTCTATCCCTTCTGGAGCTTGATAATTTTTTGTTCTTTCCTCATAGCTCTCGATGCAATTATCATTGTTTGACCCATACTGTATGACCTTGGGCTGTTGTTGGAGATGCTCCATCACCCACATTTGCAACAAAATTTTGCATCCTTCAAAGACCTTTGCTCCTGATTTACATAAAGTCAAAGCCCGATAAATGTCTGATAGAATGATGGGGACAAAGGTGTGATTTTCTTTGGTGGTGAGGATTTGCACAATTTTTGCGGTGCGAATATCAATTGTTCGCTCTTTGTTTGGAAAGACCATGAATCCTAGAAAAGCCACCATGAAAGCAAAGCGACGGTGAATTTGCCAAGTGTCTTTGTTTTGCTTATTGGTAAGGCCTTTCTCATGAATTTCGAACCCATCTGACTTTTCGAATCTTGAATACAAAAAGTTGAAGGAACAACATCCATTGATGACATTGCTTTTCCTGATTTGACTGCTGATGTTCAGAAGACCGAAGAATCGATGTACCGAAGGAGCCTTTGTGAATATCAAGCTTTGATTTCTTAGACTTTCGTCAAAACCAGCATATCCAGCTATCTCCTCTAATGTAGGAGTAAGCTCGAAGTCAGAGAAACGAAAAACATTGTGAGCAGGGTCCCAAAAAGTTACTAACGCTGCAATCAGATCATCACGGGGTTTAACTTTCATAATGTCCGTGAGATTTCCCAAATGCTTGACGACCCATTTTTGACTGTCTTCGCCTAAATCATACCACCACATTTGAAGCTGACATAGAAATTCTTTCGTACTCGTGGATGAGGGGCTTTGTGTGGTGCTCATTTTGTATCTGAAATTTAATTTTGATAAAGTCAAAATTCATTTTGAAAATTTATACTGAGAAAAAAAAATCATTTTCGAATTTTTTTTTATTTATTAAATACCTTTATTTCAAAATTTAAAATTATTTTTTTTTCGAAATTTTTTTTTTAAAAACAAACCATTTTATTCCTTTCTTCTCACCATGATTTTATTTAAGCTGGTCAACAAGCATGTTCGAGGCAAATGAATGCACAAGTACCAAGTAGGATGCATCATGATGGTCTTTTTATTTTGGGTTCACCTGTCCTAGACAGACCCAACCCCTGTGTTGAGTCTCCAAGGCCAAATGCATATGATGCAAATATTCGTTCCTACTAGGGATCCGGTACATGGCTGAGTTATTCTAAGTGTAAAACCTTAGGTTGATTGTTCTAAACCTGGCTTACCCAAACGGACAGTTTGAGCCGAAGCGGGGGCAACGTACCGGGAGCACGAAAGTCTGCCCGGCCTAGTTACTTGTCCCAACTCCGTCTTATTTGGTATGAATTTAATAGAAAGGTGGGTCACGCGCACGTGTTCACCATAAATTCAGAAGACTCAGAAAGAAGGGGGTTTCGTAGCAGTTGTATATATTCATAATTCAAATAATATCAAAGCGGTAAAAAGCAACATTTAGCATATTAGCATATAAATAGTTGGAAATCATATAATAAATAAAGCCAATTATTGCAGTTATCTTAAGCTCGAATTCTTTAAACCCTGAACCAGTGGTTCTGGGTTACAACACTTTTATCCCCAGTAGAGTCGCCAGAGCTGTCGCACCTCCTTTTTACCGCACCCGCGGGGCGCGTGGGGAGTTTTCTCCAATTAAAGGACAGTCGAAACGGGATTTGTTTATTTGTTTCAGAGTCACCACCTGGGAGTTTTAAGGCGTCCCAAATCACCAATTTTAATCCCTGAATCGAGGAGAATATGACTCTGTTTATTATTCTGCGAACCAGAAATCCTGAGTAAGGAATTCTGTTAATCCGGAAGAAGGTGTTAGGCATTTCCGAATTCCGTGGTTCTAGCACGGTTGCTTAACTGTTTTTATTATTGGCTTAATTATCTTGATTTTATTAAATACATTTTGTTACGTGATTTTTCTACCGCTTTTACTTATTGTGATTAAGGACCCTTACTTGAATCGAATTACGAGTACGTATATTCGTGTTATAAAAATGCGGACTTGTGTCACGCGTACGTGTACACAATAACTTTTGATAATATATTTATTAAGCAATCATTTTTCGAGATTGTGTTGAATCAAGAATATTTGTTTTTCTTAAATATTGAACCGCATATCGCGGGTTTTTATGAAATTAATTTAACGCCTTTGAAAAAATCCTTTTATTAAATATTCGCTCGAGATTGCGCGTACGCATAATTCGAATTTTGCTTTTAAAAATATAATCAGGGTACGCGAACGTATCCCTAATTGCGCAAAATATTTGCAATGATATTAGGGATTTTTCCACAAATTGTTTGTTGTATCTACACATTTTATATGAAAATACTGAGAAATTCATATTCAAAGGGTGTCTTTAAATTCTTTTAAAAGAAATTCACAATTTTTAAATATTGCCCGTTGACTATAATTTCCGAGTATTAATTATGTTCATCCCAAGACTATTCAAACTCTCAGTGAAAGGATAAAAATATGATTAATACTATTTTTGACAATTATAAAACATATATATGCCAAAGAATGAATTGTATATAAAACTGAAAATGAATTATAAAGGAAAGAATATTTTCAAGAACTTTTATTATCATTAATTAGTGCAAGTTCTATTCTAATTACCATTGATATAAAGTTTTGCAATTTGTATCTTACTCTTATATACTTGTTTTGATCCAATAGGAGAAATTAATTTAATTAATTACGCCTATGATTGAGTTATATATGTAATCAAACCCATTTGATTCTAAATCTATGTGAATTATTACAACCATTAACTTTCGCATCGTATAAGTTCCTAAACCCTTTTATTATTAAGAAAGAGAACAAGTCTAATTGACTTAATAAAATGATATTGCATGCAATATTACTTACCATATTTGACATCATAAACATAACGGATTATACTAACTCGTCTTTCAACTATAGATTATGAACACAACCAATGTTATGCCAAAAGATAGCTAATTTCAACCAATCATCATCTAGCTTTAAACAACAACTAATTAACTAACAAAATAAACTGATAGCATATTTTCCTTGATATTTCCATATTATACTATACCTATCTAACAATACCGCAAAAAAATGTAAATAAAGACAACTTTCTGCCATGCTTCCTATTTACACAACTCATAGATAACTAAACTAATGAAATTTGACATGGATAACATTATTACAAAGTTTTATATGAATTTCAAAAATAAGACAATTAACTTGTAGCCATCGATTCGAACTCACTACTGGTTAACCAGCATGAAACCAAAGCTGAAATTTTTTAACTAAAGAACTCAAATGAATAGAAGACAGTATTACAATTCAAACTTTGTTTATTTGTCATGTTGAATCTCTTTCCAACATAGAATTTAAAAGATAAGTACCTGAAAATGAAGGTAGAAGGAGTAAATTTCAGCAGTATCAGCAATAACAAAATCAGTAGAATGTACCGATAACACAGCAAATCTGAACAAGAATAGGATTCGAGGAGCCCAGATGCACAGTAACGGGATTTTTGGAAAAAACTTTCAGATTTAATCCAAGTAATATCAAACAAATAGACCAGGACAGATCCAAAGAAAAATATGTTTCTGATTTTCTTTTCTGTTTCTATATCTGTTTCTGTTTTTCTTTTTCCTCTTCCTCTTCAGATTCCAAGAAGAATCTGATTTTTCTGCTGGATTTTTCTCTTTTATCTCACTCTAGGTGTATTTTTCTTAAATTCTCTTTCAAAATCTGTTATGAAGTCTCTCTAAACTCTCTTCTCTGTCTAACTGATCACTCTTCTCTCTGAAAACTCTTAAAGTCTCCAAAATTCTATTTTCTGTCTCACTAAAAACTCTTTTTTCTTTTTTAATCAGTCCTCATTCCCCCTATCTTATACAGGTCTGTCCAGCTCTCTTAAATGTTGTCTGGACCCTTTCTCTTTTTTAAATAATCAGAAAAGTTTCATTAAAACTACTTTTGAATACTTTAAATCCTATTGAGTGCTTTTTATCCTGTTTTTCAGCAGCCCATTATCCCTTGTTCCCCATTAGTATCTTAAATTATAACCATTAACTTCCACTTTCAGCACATTGCTATTAACATATTATTCTCATTGTTCTATCCCAGAAATGTCCCTGACCTACTGTTTTATACTGGTATTACTGCCTTAAATTCGGCATCTTAACAATACAGATTTTAAAATCTGTATAATCCTGATTATTAGTCTGATTTACAACAGCTACAAACCAATCCTAAAGTTTGGACTGAATCCTGACTAAGAATGTAACCCCCTAACACAATTATATCCAATCAACATTTGTAAACTTGAATTCAAACTTGACATTACAACAATATTACACTGAGTTCAGCATAATAATTCAAACTGATCTTCAAATTGAACTAAGATCAAACATACACAGGAGCATTGTCAATATACTGACAATGCCCTGTTCAGAAAACAACATATACAGCATACATTTAAATTCACTGATTCACAACCAAACATGATTTAATTGACGAGTATTAATCAGTTGGCTATTTACAACATTTGTCCATAATCAGTCTAAAACAATAGAAGCAGACTGTTTTTATTAGCATTATCATAAATGAGAATTCATAATATAACTAATCGACGAACTTAATCGAGTCGATTACTTACATTATGAACAATCACAACCAACAGAAACAGTTTCATATTTTGATCATATAGACGGGCATGAGACAAAATGACAGAATTAATCAAAACAAAAAATATAAAAAAAATTAACAAGTTATTAAAACAAACAAAAATACATACAAAATATGCAAACAGAAATAGAAAAGTACCTCTGAATTTTAATCAGACTCGAACTCAACTCGGCTTCGGATTTTGTTTGAAATCAAACAGACCTTAGTCGAAGTATTTTCCACTGAAAATACTTCGACTAAGGTCGATTAAACCTCAATCTTTATTCAATCTGAACGGAATCCAAAAGTTTGGTATTTTTAGGGTTCTTGAAAGTTCGATTTGGGATTTAACCATTTCTGGTCAGATTCGAGGAGAACCAAATATGATACAAGGGTGAGGGTAGCCTAGGGGTCATTTGGTGTCAGCTTAAAACGGATCTGAGTTTGTTCTTGTTTGGTCCGAATCTTCAAAAGAAGATTCGAGAAGCTTGGAACTGATTCGAGCCAAACAAACAATAGATCCATACTCAAGGTGGTTAGGGGAAGCTATGGTGTCGATTTGGGGCTGTTAGGTTTAGATCTAAACTCGGCTCGAATCTTCAAATGAAGATTCGAGAACCTTCAAGCAGATTCGAGCCAAGTGGCTAGCATAACTGGATAGAGGATGTTCAGGGGGTTCTAGGTTGTTAAGGTGGTGACCGGCGGCGTTGATGCCGCCGGGTTTCAGGCTTTGGGGTCTTAGGGCGGCTAGGGTTAAGGGGGGGGGGGTCTGAGGAAGGTGACGATGAACAGTAGAGAGGGGGGGTTTAGTTAGGGGGGCCGGGGTAGGGGTCTGGAACTTATATAGGGGAGGGGTGGATTGATCTTGACCGTTAGATCAATCAGAATGAGTGGCCAGGATTCGTTCATTAAACCAAACGATGTCGTTTGGTTTAATGCCAGGGTCGGGCTGAGTCGGGGCGATGGGTCGGGTAGAGGGTTCCGGGTAAGGGTAGTGTATCTCAGCCATTGAATTGATCTAATCTAACGGCCCTTGATGAATGATCACCAAACGACGTCGTTTGGCGTAGCTGAATTGGACCGGTACCTGGGCTGTTTTGGATTGGGCTGTGGGGGTGGGTTAAAATGGTTTGGGCCTGATTGTTTTTTTTAAGATTTGGCCCAGATCCGTTTTACCCACTTAATTTCTACTTCTTTTAATTTCCTAATTAAATTCCTAATTATTAAATTCTTAATAAAAATAATAAAAACATAATTACCCTTACAAAGATAAATTTCCTATTAATACATAGACAAAACATTAATCACACAGTGAAATATTTAAAATAGAACTATTGCATATTTTTTGTGATTTTATTTAAATTATCTTTTAAATACATAATTAAATCCTATATGCATGCAACATGTATTTTATTTTATTTTTCATTTTATTTATGACAAAGTAAACATTTATGGTCATAACACAAATATTTAACACCACGCAAATTCAAAAATTACACAGTAAAAGAAATTTATTTTATTTTTTGATTTTATTTTGGAGTAGTTTTCGTAAGGCAAAAATCACGTGCTCACAGTCACTCACAAGTTAAGTGAGCAAAATCAGAATAATACTACAAAGTTGAGAGTCCAGAATGTTTGGCCTTGGCTTTTAGCCGGCCAAGACCACTAGTAAGCAAGAGAGAACAAAGAGAGTATAGAACCAAAAACCTTAAATTTTAGTGAGAGTATATAGATTTTTAGTCTGTCTAAAGAGGAAAGGGAGAAGGGTTTAAATAGTGTTCAATTAGGTGAACAAATAAGGGAAGTAATCAAACACATATAAGTACACAACAACAACAACAACAAACACATATAAGTAGTGAAAGAAATTAATCACAGAATAAATAATACAGAGTTTAGTAAATTAACAGGGCATAATAGCGTGTAATCAGGTGGGTAACATTTAAAATAAAGAAAATATCAATTAACAATCACTTTTAAGTCAAATAAGGTAAATAAATAATGGAAACATGTTAGATTGAACAAAATAAGGAAAATATCAGTACCATACGAGAAAGGAAAGAGTAAAAGTCAAACCCTAGTTTTAGGTAAACCATAAAATCAGTAGAGAAACAAGGGCAAAACAATCACATAATCTGTTCAATGAACATAGACAGGAGATTTATTCAAAAAGAAACAAAGAATCGAACTAGAAAAGATCTGGAACCGTAATTTAGGACAAATAAAGGAAATTAATAATAATAGGCAGATTCACACATAATGAAGTGAATATATACGAGATAATGCTAAAAATCAAAGTTTTAACCAGTTTAGATTCGAATCAAAGAGAATCTAAAACCCTAACCTTTAGGTCCAAGTAAGAATCCACAAGAGATAGGTAAAACAACCGTAATCACAAAGAACACGGGATGAACACAGACAGAATACATAACAGGTTAAGTGTTTTGAACTAAATTTGGTTCGAATCTCTTAAGATCTACTTGCCATTTTAGGCAAGCTATTAGGTAATACCAAAATAGGGTAGCCAGTAAGGAGAATGGGCCAAATAAGGTAAGGAATCAACGATTGATTCCATTATGGGGTTGGAATCTGAGAGATTAGAGTGATGACAACGCTAGGATTTTGAGAGGAGAGGGGGAGAAGATGAGAGACGGAGTGAATAGAGACGGCGGACTAGGTAAAACTGATTTAGGGTTTTGGCCGGGTAGGTTAGTTTAAAAGGGTTGGAGTGATGTGAACCGTTGACTTTGGGAGATCAACGGTCCTGATTTAAAGATGTTGGGATGGGTAATTTGGACGGGTACAAGATTGGGTTAATGGGTCTTAGACTGGGGTATTGGGCATGGTGTTGTGGGCTGGGGTAATTGGGTAGTGTATAAGTTCGAAATTGGGGTTTTAGGGGGCTATATTTTAAATACCCAATTTAACCAATAAATAATTTATAAAATATAATTAATAAATAACAAAAATATCACTTGCATATGAAAATGATTTAAAATAATTGCTTAACATTATAAAAATATAAAAGTCATTTTCTGTATAAATAATATAATTATGCCTATATATGGGCTATTATTGCAAAATATGCAATTTAGCCTTGAAAATGCACTGAAAAGTATTTAAATATTATACTGGTATAAATGATAAGTTTAGATGATTGAATCATCATAGAAAATAATTTGGAGGGTAATTATTGGATATTTATGTAATAAAAATGTAGAAACAAATTTATTTAAAGCCTTTAAAAATTATGAAAATTATGAAAAATATTTATGCATGCTTGTAAATCAAATGATATATATATATATATATATATATATATATATATATATATATATATATATATATATATATATATATATATATATATATATATATATATATATATATATATATATATATATATATATATATATATATATATATATATATATATATATATATATATATATATATATATATATACAAGGGAAAAATTGGGTATCAACTGCCCCTCTTTACCCGGGAAGGATGAAAAAGTTGTCGGGTAAAGAAATGATGACCGATTTTGACCGAATGGAGTGTTTTAAAAAATATAGGCTGCATCCTGGTCTCTGAGCTGCATACATTTCCCTAATTTTATAGGAATCAGGACGTGTGTAGTTTTGGATCCAACGGTGGAGTAAACCGATGGAGTTGTTGCAAGAAAAGACAAGATGTTGCAAATGGGGTTAATTAGGATTTGAAACGGTTATGGGTAAATGAGACAGGGTAACGGATGATGAACGGTTATTTTTTAAATAATTTTGATGGATGTGAATGGGAATTGGAGCGGGATTGCTCCTATTGGGATAAAGGTTACTTTCCGGATCACTTGCAAACTCATAAAAATACAACTGCAGGCACATATGTATAAATTATTGCATAAAGTTAGACATGATGCAAATTCCTTTTGGACCATGAGGGTTGTCTTCAGACGGTGAGGATGGTGTCCTTAGACCATGATGTCCTGGGCCATGAATCGTGAGATAAGGGATTCGCATGCCATGAAATGATGTTCTCGGGCCATGAGAATGGTGCCTCCGAACCATGACGCCTTTGAATAATGATGTGCATAGAGATCCTTAGGCCATGGCATGGTGTCTTCAGGCTATGAGGATGATGCCTTCAGACTATGACGCCTTCGGACAGAGACATTGTGATGCATCATATGAGCAAAACAAGATAGAGCTTAGTATTGTATAGGATTGGGATAGAGCTTAACCCCGAAAAAGGTAAAATAGTGCTAGGTTTTTGGATTGTTTTGTGTCATGCCTCAAGTAAGTTCGATTCCCGCCTGACCAGACCATGTGCTTTAGTGCAAACTTGTTAAATTGATGTTATTATCACATTTGCTATGTACTGCGATTTCCATTTAAACGTTGCTTAAACGCACTTGTTCGAAATCAAGAAAGCAACACATTTCAAAATCAGTCTTCTACATACCAACATTTTGCAAAAACAAATCCATAACCCATGGACCTTATCATTTTATCCTGAATCTTAGTTTAAACACGAACCTTCATAGTTTCCTTTAGGCACGCTATAATAAATCATAATAGCTACGGGTACAGCTCTCGTGACGTAGTTATGATATATAATTTCCAAATCCGGGTGTGCATTCCATGTGATCCGACTTCAATTTTCAATAATATTAAATAAAATAAACAAGTCGTGAACCGCGGGTGCATTTTATGTAGCGTGGTTTATAATGTGTTTTCAAAAACAAACAAGTGTATGACGACCATGAATTTTCCTAAAAACATTAAAAGCGGTTAGAAAGTTAAAAATGCACGTAGGTTTAAAATGTGTAATTAATCAGATAATTAGGCCAATATTAATAGTTAAGCGACCATGCTAAAACCACGGAATCCGAGAATGTCTAACACCTTCTCCCGGGTTAACAGAATTCCTTACCCGGATTTTTGTGTTCTTATACCATAAATAAGAGTCAACTTCCTCGATACGGGATTTTAAACCGGTGACTTGGAACACCATAAATTATCCCAAATGGTGACTCTGAATTTGAATAAATAATTCCGTTTTGATTATTGTCACTTTAATTGGAAAAACTCCCCTATACCCTTTCGGGTAGAAAAATGAGGTGTGACAATGTGTTCATATGGTTTGAATATATGGAGGGAAGAGTTTGCTTGAGATGCAAAAAGGACTATTGGGTGCTATATTTATGTCTTGATGTGACGTATAGTCTCGCGTTGTGAGTGTATTGGAGGATCTTGCATGTTGTTTAATTGTGGAACGAAGTAGGTTTCATTTCTTATTGATGGGTTCAGACTCAGGAAGATTAAGTGATTGCGTAGTAGTTGTAACTGTGGAAGCGTATAGAGAGATGTCAGTTTGAGGCAAAGTAGGTGGGTTATCTCTTGGGCAAGTGGGGGGGGGGGAGAAAGGTCCTAAGGTTGCGTGATCCCTATGTTGTTTTGCGGAGAGTTCTCCTTTACCATCGAATTATATTTGTTGCAATTTGAGTTTGGGCTGCTTGTGGAAATTGGCTTGATATTACAAGGGTGAGTGCGAGATTTACTCATGATTTGAGGTATTAGATGGTTTGTGTTACATGAGCTAATGAGGGTTTTAGTGGAATCATATTACGGTAACATGGAAGTATTGGGGTGGCAATTGTAAGTTATTAGATGCTTTATTCCTTGGCTTTGATCCAAGTGGGGGAGTCTGCTATTGATAAGTTGATTGCATGATTATGTGTTGTAAGGGTTTCAGTTTGAGGTATATTAGAGAATCAGTTATGACCTGCAGATGTTGGTTTTGTAGAGGAATTAAGCAAAGGAATTTGTGGATGCATGATGTATTACACTTTATGAGTATATATGAAACATTGAATAATTGATTAGTTATGCGTAAAAGATGTAGTGCGCATGGAGAAGGAATTTGCTTGGTTGCATTAAGGTAGAGTCACGTCCTTGGGTGTTAGTGTTCTAATGGGGCATAGGTCGTCTGGTCTGTTTGGACGGTGCAATTGAGATTTGAGTATAGTGGATGACTCTCGAGAACAGTTTAAATAGATTTAAAATTTTATGTAGCGATTGGGAATTTTCTAGATTTGTATATAGCTGGAAACTGAGGTTTACATTAGGTGGTATCGAGACTTGCCGTATTTCTATATCATATTCAGTATCAGGAAAGGGGAAAAAAGCGGCTTTAGATTCACAGAAGGTCTTTTCAGAGTGGGTATCTCAGTTGTGGTGCTTTGGGGTGATTAAGAGGGAATTCAGCAGCTTATGGGACTTATGGCGGTGTGGTTTTATGCTACGGTCTTATATGGTGAGTTTTGGCTGAGGATTGTGGTATTATGGAAAGGGAAAGCATCCATTTGAGGGTAATTCCGAAGGAACTCAAAGAAACAGGACAACTTGGTAGTGGGTTAGATCAGCACAGTAATGGATATAATTAGTTTTTTGGATACTTATGATATGGCTAGTCTCTACAGGTGTTTCATGGCATCGCTCTTGGGTTCTGGAAACCTACGTGGCTTAATTGAGTTGGATGGATGCAGTTATGTCAGCTTAGTTATGTGCAAATGGGCTTCGAAGAGTTCTCGGCGGTTTCTACCACGGTTTGAGGTGTATATTTCCTATTGGTGTGCGGGACATGATGCTTATTGTAATTTTCTCCTGGATGAGATCAAATAGAACGTTTCTAACTGATTGGGCATGTAGCTTGCTGTGACTCGGAGTGGATTATGAGATTTTCGTACTTTTTATATGATGGAATGATAACTACAGTATGTTGTGTAGGATTGAGATTTGAATATGCAAGGTCAGGATTCGGTATTGAATAGAACGTCCTGAATTCTTAGGCAGCATAGACGGTATCAGATGACTAAGTAAATAATGTTACTATTTGGTATTACTCGATGAGAGTGTACATTTTATAAGGGGGACTGTGTTTTGATTTATGGATACTTCATTGGCATTATGGCATTGTCCTGGTTGATCGACTGCAGATATTCAAATTTTTCTTTGTGGCACGGAAGAATTAGAGAAGCATTCCTCGTGAGATGGTCGTGTATGAGAGATGTGTCAGATATTCGGGCGATGGAGTTAGGATCAGATATGGTGATTCGTGTGTTCTATGGAGTTGGAGTCTGTGAGTTCTCAGGAGCAGGTTGTTTCATGGTTGTTGTAACTATCCAACCTGCCGTTTTGAGAGTTATAGCCCCATTTCCCCCATCTATGCTTCTTTATGTATTGTTCAGCTGTGTTGAGTTTTATCGAGTTGGTAGGTTTGGGTTCGGAGTAGTTTTGGAGTGAAATGAACACTTAGTCTCTTAGTTAGAAAGCTAAGTTAGAAAAGTCAATCGGAAGTTGACTTATGAGTAAACGAATTCGGATTTGGATTTTTATGATTCGATTAGCTTCGTTGGGTGATTTTAGACTTAGGAGTGTGTCCGGAATATAATTTGGAGGTCTGTGGTAGAATTAGGCTTGAATTGACCAAAGTTGGAAGTTTAGAAATTCTTAGGCTTGAATTCGAGGTTAATTTGGTGTTTTGGGTGTTCTGAAGGTTCGACTAAGTTCGGGTAGTGATATATGACTTGTTAAAATTATTGGTTGAGGTTTTGAGGACCTCAGGTGAGTTTTGGATAGGTTTGGGTTGTGTTGCGCTAGTTTTTCTTATGTTTCGACGTCGTTTCTTCAAACATAAATGATATCATATAGCTTCAATATCTTTTTTGATTGAAGCATTAGATCTGTATCGCAATTACGGACTCGTAGCAAAAAAGAATGATCGAATTTGGACATCGTATGAGGATTTTAGGATCATTTTACTAATAATTAGGTTGCTAGATTTTTCAGATTAATTACGAAATTGTCATTAACGGCGTATTAAAAATATGCACAATTTATAAATATTAAAACCAACATATCTCATTCATTATAAGGTCAAACTGAGTGATTCAAAAGCCTAACTTGACTCAAATTTTACAAGGAATCTATTAGATGCATAAAAAGACGAATTTTGGGATCGTTTGGCATGAGAAACGAGGCAGAATATCTGGCAGAAAAATATATAAAACTAGGGTTTGTTCATTCGGTCATATTTTGAGTTGGGGAGCTCGGATTTGGGCGATTTTCATCATATGGATTAGGGTAAGTATTCTTTACTTAATTTTGGTTATATTTCATGAATTTATCTTTATTTTTGGGATTTGATTGACGATTTCAAAGTGAAATTGAGGGAGCTAGGGTTTGAGTTTTGGAGAGTTTTAAGTGAGGATATGAGGGACCAACAGAGTCCGATTTTGACGAATTTTATATGGTCAGACTCGGGAGAGGACGAGAATTAATATTATGCCATTTTGGCTGATTGAGAGACGTGGGACGGGGTCCAAGTTTTGGCCAATTTCGGATTTTTGGCATATTTTGTAGTTTTTATTGTGGAATTCGATTCTTTAGCATATGGTGATAGTATTAATCTGATTATGGTTAGATTCAGAGCTTTTAGAAACAAAGTCCAGAGACGAGGGCATCCCGGAGTAAGATTTTATGCGGTTGAGGTAAGTAATAGTTTTAACTCTGGTTTTGAGGGTATAAACTCGGAGAAATTGATATCATGTGATTGTTTAGTGGTGATACCCATGCTAGGTTACAGGCATGTAGGTTTTCATCGTGAGGGATTGAGACTTGGTCCGTCCCGTGAGGCTATGAGTCCTAATGGCTTTTATCTGTGGTTATGTGTTTACTTGTTGTTGAAATTGTTTGCCTTCATGTTAGAGATCATGCTTAGGCTTTATTAATGCTCACATTATTTGTACTATATCATAGAAATTAGTGTACATGTTTAGCTCAGTCTCTATTATTTTCTAATCTGCTGTTATACTTGATGTGGGTTGTGTCCCCTTATTTTTTAATGATGGCGAGGCTAGTGAGGTACATGATTGAGTAAGGCCGAGGGCCTGGTTGTGAGGATATTAATACCATAGAGCATGAGTTGTCCGCGCTGCACATGAGCTGACTATGCGGGTCCAGGTATTGATACTATAACACGTGAGTTGTCCGCGTAACACGTGAGTTGACCGTGCAGATCCAGGTATTGATATGATGACACATGAGTTGTCCGTACGATACATGATTGAGTGAGGCCGATGGCCTGGTTGTGAGGATATTACTAGCATAGCACGTGAGTTATCCTCATAGTACGTGAGTTGACCATACGGGTCCAAGTATTGATACCATAGCGCGTGAATTGTCCGCGTAGCACGTGAGTTGACTGTGCAGATCCAGGTATTGATATGGTAGCACGTGAGTTGTCTATGCTTAGCGCTTGGGCTTTAGGTGCCCCTCCGGAGTCTGTACACACTCCCAGTGAGCGCAAAGTGTTGAGTGTATTGAGTGTTGAGTGTTGAGTGCTGAGTGCGAGTGCTGAGTGATTGAGTGATATTGCTGTGAGGTTGCATTTACTTTTGTTGTTGCTGCATTTATCTATTAATTTTCTTTGTAGCATTTACCTATTTATTCCTATTATTTTTAAATTGTGAAAATAAATAATTGAACTGTTTTACTTAGCTCGTCACTACTTCTCAGTTCCTTAGTTATTTTTGTTACTATTGAGTTGGTTGTACTCATACTACACCGTGCACTTTATGTGAAGATCCAGGTGAGTTAGAGCGCGGTGATCGTTGAGTCCATGCCGGCTATCTTTAGAGACTGCAAGGTAGCTGCTAGCGTCTGCAGGACCTTGTTACTCCTTTTGTCATTTCTTCTTTTGGACAGTTAGACAGTTTATATATCTTAGTTCATAGTTTTAGACGCTCATGACTTAGTGACAACCCAATTTTTGGGGCTCATTTCCGTATTTTACTATATTATATTTAGAGTTGATTTAGTTTATTAAAAATTTAAATGTTGAAATCTTTTATTAATTTCGTATAATCGGTTTAGTAGTAATATTTTGGCAAGTAGGCTTGCCTTGTAACACGATAGGCACCATCACGACCATAGTTAGATTTTGGGTCGTGACAGTTGTGGAATGTGAAGTTGTTCCTGAAGCTAGCCAGATGATAGTATGTATTATGATTCAGTCATTGTGGACTTTCGGAGGGTTATTTATCTATTTATCAATGACTAGATCTGATTTGGAGGTCCATTGGTAGGCCCAATTAGGATGTGTATTCTACACTGAGTCGGATTTGTTGACTCCAAACTACTATTATTGAGGGATGTGCCATTCAGTTGTTGTTGAGCTTATTCGTGTTCTAAAATGATCTGTGAGTTACTCTTCTATGCTACGAGGGGTTGCAATTTGTGGGTTATATGCACGCACGGTGCGGTTCTCTCTAGGCTTTTATAGTGGAATTTGAGCAAGATGAGTATTTGGGTATGGCATGGTTGATTGAGCGCTGGCTATGTTCTTTCTGGATTGTGGTGTTGTTTTATTTGCTCTCAGTGCTTATGGTAATACACTTTGGGTAATTGATGTCGAATTGCGTATGGTTATTGATTTTGAGCATGGTGGCTGAGGTATTTCATATGGACCAGTATTTGGATGGGGTCATACATTATAGAGGATTTATATCGAGGTATGATCCTTTGTGTTAGATTCATGTGTTTTGGTTCTGCGATGAGCAATGGGTTCTTAGCATTGCATTGTGGTGGTACCCGTTGAGCTTGCGATATAGTTCCCTTGTTTGAGTCATTTTCATGATTGAGTACATTTGGAATATTGCTATTTGGTGCACAGATTGCGCAGGTTATGGCTTTATATTGTATTGATGTGTCATGTCACTAGAGTGGTCGTGTTGGATGAGATGAGGTCATTGAACCTAGAATGTATACTATCGAAATTTATTATAGTATAGTTGGAAGGATAACATCGAAAATCGTCTTAAAAATTTGCTATAGTTCTTGCCGAAGGAAAGGGAGCTCCATGACCGGTTGATGTGATGAATGGTTATGATTTTCTACGTATTTATTTCATCATTAGTAGAGTACTAAGGTTTTAGACCAATGCTTTGTTTGATATGAAGTCTATTACCGGTATGGGTTATTTTGAGTAGCTACTGTGATTGGAAATTATCGCTATGAGTATGTGAGTTATGCGATATAACATATGATGAAATCTTAGGTTATGGATATGGTTTGATACAACTTGTTCAAACTTATATAATGTGTAGATGCGAGATTCTGATCATATAAAAATTCGGATGTTAAGGCTTATGGGCTAGGTTGAATTAAAAAATTTCAATTATGTTGTGTTGTTAGACCTATACGGGATAGAGTGATGTGGTATCACCCCCGGAATGTGCATGGTAAGGTTACAAGGCAATTTGATGGCTTTTAGAACACCTCTAGGCGCGTTCAAGGACGAACACATGTTTAAGTGGGGGAGGATATAACGACCCGACCAGTCGTTTTGAGCATTTGGACTTTTCTTGGTTGTTTGAGGGAATGAGTAGATCCGTATGATATATTATGACTTATGCTAATCGTCGGTTTTGGTTTTCAGGTTATTCGAATTTTATTTGGAAGAATGATTCTCAACTAGAAGCTTTAAATTTAAAAGGTTTGACCAAGTTTGGCTTTTTAGTAGTTCACCTCGGATTTGATTTTTGATGATACCGTTAGCTCCGTTGGGTGATTTTGGACTTAGGAGCGCGTACGGATTGTAATTTGGAGGTCCGCAGTAGAATTTGGTTTGAAAATGACGAAAGTTGAAATTTTGGAAAGTTTGACCGGGAGTGGACTTTTTGATATCGGGGTCGGATTTCGATTCTCAAAGTTGGATCAGGTCTGTAATGTCAAATGTGACTTGTGTGCAAAATGTGAGGTCAATCGGACATGATTTTTAAGGTTTCAATATCTATTGTGGAAGTTTGAAATTTTAAAGTTTGTTGATTTTGAATTAAGGGAACAATCCCTTACTTTCTCTCTCCCCAACTTTTCTCTCTCCCCCTTATAATGTCTCCTGCATAGTTCCAATCCCCTCCCCCATGCCCCACGACCCCCCTCACGACGGTAACACAGCAGCGCCACTCCTACATCTTACTGCTTCGTCGTCGCCGTCACCGCCGCAGGTGCGGGAACAGGTAAGTCCCTTCTCACTTACGACTCAACTCTACGCACTATCTAGATTCAGGAAGAAGGTAACAACCCTAGATGTCATGTAGCCTCCTGATTATAAATGTGGCGCGCTACACATCCATAATCAAGACTCTACTAGACACGGCTCATAGACAACCCCTAGGACAGACTTGCTCTGATACCAAGTTTGTCACGACCCAAACTGAAGGGCCATGACTAGCACCCGACCACACTTGCCGAGCACCAACGTACATTTCATCTAACCTTCATTATTATCTTTTAAGGCTAAAGAGATCAATATAAATGGTAGACCTAGATCATGGACAACCAGCAATAAAATATGACGGCATGAACATACATAGCAGGGGATGACCAGACAATCAAGAAACTACATATAAGGTATGAGCTACCACGCTACTATCAAAGAATATACAACAAAAACTAGCCGACAAGGCATACCAAACTATACATGAGCCGACACTTGTCTATGAGCCTCTAAAAGAACATAAGTGTTGCAACATAGCCGGAACAGGGCCCCGACATACCCATAATGTCTATAACAAAAATTGCATACCAAGACCAAGGCAAGTCCGGAGAAGGGATCTCGCCAATCACCGCTGAACTGGACAGTCTACTGTGGTGGGGAGCTGCACCTGTCTGTCTATCAGGACCTGCAGCACGACATGCAGCATCCACAAATAAAAGGACGTCAGTACGAATAAAGTACTGAGTATGTAAGGCAAGGAACCATAAATACGATCAGTAATGTAAGCAAGGATAAAGAATATACCACCTGTAACATCTTAGTACCTCTGAGGGCTACTTACATGAAATGCATGATACATATGTATAAATACATAAACCTTTAAAGCATTCGCCTCTGTGGGCATCATCATCATCATATCGTACCCGGCCATAATAGGCTCGGTAGAATCGTACCCGGCCACGTGGAGCTCGGTAAAACCCAACTGATCAGTGGTTGCACAATAGGTGCCGTACCCGGCCAACTATAGCGTGGCTCGGTAGAGTAAAATAGATACATATATATAATGCATGCTCGACTCATGGAATCACATTCTAAACCTTTCGGAGTGACGTAAGGTCGGTATCCTCTGTACACGTTATTAGGACTAACTCTTCACTATGAACTTTATAAGAATCAGGAAGTACCAATAACATTGATAACATAAGAATAAGAGAAGCAACATTAACATCAATCGTTCCATAAGAGGGAAAACAATGTAAGTACTGCTAGCTTCTAAGAGTAGAGTATCTTTGGAAGCTCATTCATTACATTATGTACAATCGGAGTCATGCAAAAGAAGGAAAGGGATAGCCTCACATACCTTGTATATACTTCCCCAATCTCAAGCTATGCAATTGTCAAAACTCCTTAGTCTACAATAAGAGAAACGATACTATCGTTATCATTTAAGCGTCATAACTATTATGTATCGACCACAACCTATTTTACGATGAAACGGACAGCACCTCCCCTATATATATGACCTCACACCATTCAAAATAGTCACCAAACAGCCCAAACAACATCAATAATAAACATATTGAGCCTCCCAATATAGTCCACACACAGCCTAATCACTCCATACATACGACGACCACCATAGTCGTGTCAAACAATCTGGAAATATTACGAATAACTATCAGCCCATAACCCTACATATATATGGTGTTTCCCCACACCCTTCCTCCTCCAAAACTCCACAAGATAGTAGTAAAATACGCAGCCCAACAACAACGCAAAACAGTCCACAAAACAATAACATTACTACCAAACCTTTCGATATATATCTCACAAGTTCTAGCTTCAATGGCTTAGACGCAACTTGGATAATCTTAAATACATATAGAGTAAGAGGTTCCTTACCTTTATACAGAAAGAACAACTCCAATTTGACCTTAAATTTCCATGAAATATCCCTCCAATGCTGCCACACAACAAAAAAAAATGAAACTAGCGATCAATTAGTGTTTTTCGGCACTAGAATCACTTTAGAAGGCTTGAAATCACCTAGGATTGATATTAAGAACATGAGGGAGTATTTACAGAACATAAACCCTTTAAAACAACCTCCCACACGGGCTGTAACGACACAAAAATGAGCAACAACAAGAAGAACAAGAGACTTGCTAGCGCCACGGAATTCCCGACACTTGATTTGTGTTGTTTGCCCTTTTTTTGGGTCTTGAATCTTGAGAGAACCTTGAGAGGATGTTCCTAGGGTTCTAAGGTCTGAAAATAGTGAAAAGAAATGACTTAAAACGGGTTGTAGTCATCCTATATAGGTCCAAATATCTTAAACCGACTTAGTGGGCCCCATAGAGAGGTGCTTGGCGCAGTCTCGCAAAAATGCGAATATCTCTCTACTCCGAGATCGTATCGATGAACGGTTTAATGCGTTGGAAACTAGACTCAAAGATCTTTAATTTTGTGGGTAGATCACCCCGTAATTCCTTGTAAATTATGAGAAAAGATTAGAAACATTTGACCTAATGTTTAAGTAAAATTATGAACCTAAGTTGCGACAACTTTTGTCGACTTTTGTTTCATAACTCGTTTGACTTCAAGACTTATTATACGGATATTATATGATTAAAATACCTTAATAAATGACCTCTTGAGTGTATTAAGCACCGCTAGATTACCTGAAAATACGAGTTACAACATCCTTGATTCGTTTAACTTCTAATACTGGTTAATCACCCTTATACACTCTTGTATCACTTAAGACCAATAGGATTGACTTCTTATAATCTCAAAGATAATTCCTTCTTGGATTTATGTTAACTAATATATGGCATGAACTAACACATGTGGATATGGGTTGTAACACCCTCCCCCTTAGGAACATTCGTCCTCGAATGTAAGGGTTTAGTAGAGTCTACACATTCGTCCGATCAATTTTCCCCTATAAAATGGTCACTAGCAAAACTTGCAAGTAATTAAGCCCAACATATGGTTTCACAAGTCTACACAAAGCATTATGCGTATTTACATTATCTACATATCATCATTTTGTATTAAGGAGGAGTATTCTCAAATTATTGCTTACCTCATAGAGTCGTTTCTTCTTCCAATGTATCCTGTCTTCCACCAGCATCCTTGTTATCTTCATTCTGGAATAAGTAAGGGTATTTTGACTTCATCTCCTTTTCTGCTTCCCATGTCATTTCTTCCATATTTTTGTTCCTCCATAATACTTTGACGGAAGCTACATCTTTTGTTCTCAGCTTGCGGACTTGCCGATCTAATATCGCCACTGGCACTTCTTCATATGATAGGTCCTCTGTAACTTGTACATCTTTGATAGGGACGACTCGAGAAGGTTCTCCAATACATTTTCTCAACATAGATACATGGAATACCGGGTGGACAAATTCCAATTCGGATGGCAATTCTAACTCATAAGCAACCTGTCCAATCCGTCGAAGAATTTTATACGGCCCGATATACCTTGGATTCAGCTTACCTTTCTTCCCAAAACGCATAATACCCTTCATTGGTGAGATCCTCAGGAAAATCCAATCACCAACCTCAAACTCTAGATCACGACGTCGGACATCAGAATAAGATTTTTGCCTGCTTTGTGCCGTCCTCAATCGCTCCTGTATCACTTTCACCTTCTCAATAGCTTGGTGAATCAAATTTGGTCCATATAATTCTGTTTCACCGACTTCGAACCATCCAACTGGTGATCTACATCTCCTCCCGTATAGTGCCTCGTATGGGGCCATTTTAATACTGGAATGGTAGCTATTGTTATAGGCGAATTCTATGAGTGGAAGATGATCATCCCAATTCCCCTTAAAATCTAGAACACATGCTCGTAGCATATCTTCCAGTGTCTGAATGGTACGTTCAGCCTGTCCGTCAGTCTGCGGATGAAATGCAGTGCTGAGATTTACTTGTGTGCCTAAACCCTTCTGGAAAGACCTCCAAAAGTTAGCCGTAAATTGAGCTCCTCGGTCTGATATAATAGATATGGGCACACCATGAAGCCTAACAATCTCCTTGATATACAACTTTGCATAATCTTCAGCCGCGTAAGTTGTCTTCACTGGCAGAAAATGGGCACATTTTGTAAGTCGATCAATTATCACCCAGATGGAGTCAAACTTATGATAAGAGCGAGGTAATCCAATAATGAAGTCCATATTAATCACCTCCCACTTCCAGGTCGGAATCTCTATATTTTGAAGCAATCCACCGGGTTTCTGATGTTCTATCTTTACTTGTTGACAATTGGGACACTGGGCTACAAATTCAGCAATAGACTTCTTCATATTATTCCACCAATACTGCTCCTTGACATCATGATACATCTTTGTCGAGCCGGGATGGATGGAATATCGGGATTGATGAATCTCATTCATAATCTTCTCTCGCAACCCTGCCACATTAGGCACACACAATCGGCTCTGGTATCTCAGTGCCCCATCTTTTCCGATCCTAAAAGCCATACTTTTACACTGTTGAATGCTTTCTCTTAATCGTACTAAGATAGGATCTTCATATTGTCGTGCTTTTACCTCGGCTACCAAAGATGATTCTGATGTATTCTGTACAGTAACACCTCCGTCATCAGAGTCTAACAATCTAATTCTCATATTGGCTAACTGATGAAGCTCTTTAATCAACCCCCATCTACCTGCCTCAATATGTACTAAGCTTCCCATTGATTTACGGCTGAGAGCGTCTGCCACAACATTGGCTTTACCGGGATGATACAATATCTCGACGTCGTAGTCTTTCAATAATTCAAGCCACCTACGCTACCTCAAATTCAACTCTTTCTGCTTGAAGATGTATTGTAAACTCTTGTGATCTGTGTAGATGTCAACATGGACGCCGTATAAGTAGTGCCGCCATATCTTCAAAGCATATATTACTGCAGCCAATTCCAAATCATGGGTTGGATAATTCTTTTCATGCTTCTTCAATTGTCTTGATGCATAAGCAATCACATTCCCACGCTGCATCAATACGCACCCCAAACCTATACCTGAGGCATCACAATATACCACATAACCTTCTGTTCCTTCAGGAAGAGTGAGCACTGGTGCAGATGTCAATCGATTCTTCAACTCCTGAAAACTACGTTCACAAGTGTCAGACCACTGGAATTTGGTAGCTTTTTGTGTTAACTTAGTCAATGGTGATGATATAGAGGAAAATCCTTCCACAAACCGCCTATAATATCCTGCTAGCCCTAGGAAGCTGCGGACTTCTGATGGTGTTGTAGGTCTCGGCCAATTCTTTACTGCATCGATCTTCTGAGTGTCGACACTAATACCCTCATCAGATATCACATGGCCAAGGAATGCTACTGAGTTCAGCCAGAATTCACATTTGGAGAGCTTAGCATATAACTTACGATCCTGAAGCGTCTGTAATACTATCCGCAAGTGGCCCGCATGTTCCACCTCCGAACGAGAATACACTAGAATGTCATCAATGAATACAATCACGAACACATCAAGATAGGGCCTGAATATAGTATTCATGAGATCCATAAAAGCTGCTGGGGCATTTGTTAGCCCGAACGACATCACCAAGAACTCAAAGTGCCCATATCTTGTCCAGAAGGCCGTCTTTGGAATATCATTCTCCCTAACCCTCACCTGATGATACCCTGAATGTAAATCAATCTTAGAGAAATACTTGGCACCCTGGAGTTGGTCAAACAGGTCATCAATTCTTGGAAGTGGATACTTGTTCTTTATAGTAGACTTATTCAACTGTCGATAGTCGATACACATCCATAACGACCCGTCTTTCTTCCGCACGAATAGGACTGGTGCACCCCAAGGTGAAGTGCTAGGCCTAATAAAGCCCTTATCCAGCAAGTCCTTCAACTGCACCTTCAACTCTCGCAACTCTGCCGGGGCCATTCTGTATGGAGGAATAGAGATCGGTTGAGTGTCAGGCAACACATCAATGCTAAACTCAATCTCCCTTTCAGGAGGAAGGCCCGGGAGTTCATCTGGGAAAACATCTGGGAATTCGTTAACCACAGGGATTGATTGTAAAGTAGGCGGTTTCGCCTCCGCATCCCTAACGCGAACGAGATGATAAATGTAACCTTTTGAGATCATTTTCCTTGCCTTAAGATAGGAAATAAACCTACCTTTCGGTGTAGCAATGTTCCCTTTCCATTCAATGACGGGTTCACCCGGAAATTGGAACCTAACCATCTTCGTACGACAGTCAACATTTGCATAGCATGAGGCCAACCAGTCCATTCCCATTATCACATCAAAATCAACCATTTCTAACTCAAATAAATTTGCCGAGGTTTGACGACTACAAATCATCACAGTGCAACCTCTATATACCCTTCTAGCAATCACAGAATCTCCTATCGGAGTAGATACCGCGAGGGGTTTACTTATCAATTCAGGTTCAATGCCAAACTTATTAGCCACAAAGGGTGTAACATATGATAATGTAGATCCCGGATCAATCAGAGCATATATATCATAAGAAAATACAGATATAATACCTGTAACAACATCTGGAGACGACTCGAGATCCTGTCGACCTACTAGACCATAGGTTCGATTTTGAGCACCACTCGAACTCGGCACTGCACCTCTACCCCTACCACAACCTGTCGACTGCTGAAAACCCCGTGCTGGAGGTCGAACTGATGAGGAAGAACCAGACACAGATCCAGTCGGCTGAGCCATACCATCACCTCCTCTATTAGGACAATCCCGCATCATATGGCCAGGCTGCCCGCACGAATAGCATGCATCAGAACCTCGACGACACAGTCCAAAGTGGGCCTTGCCGCACTGATCACAATGTGGTGTTGGGGGTCTCATCTGACTAGTATCCCTGTGATGTTGCGAGCCAGATGCCCGCGAACTCTGACCTGGACCAGAATAGGATCGATCATATCGAGGCCTCTGAAACTGTGGAGGAGCACTAGCTACAGGTGGCGCCGAACTCCTCGAAAACTGTGGCCTGATGCAGCCTCTGAAGTCATCAGAATACCCTGCAAATCTCGCCCTCTTATGCTGGCCTCTATCCTGCTCCCTAACTGCCCTCTGCTGGCGCTTACGATCCTCTAGGGTCTGGGCATAAGCTTGAATACGAGAAATATCCATGCCCTCCACCAAGGAGGCTGTCGTACACTCATTTATTAGATGTGGTCCCAACCCATTCACGAACATATGCACCCTATCACTCATCTCAGCCACCATATGGGGAGCATACCTTGCCAAAGAATCAAACTGCATACTGTACTCCCGCACACTCATATTACCTTGTCTAAGGTTCAAGAACTTATCAGCTCTAGCTCGTCGTATCTCAACTGGCAAGTAGTGACGAAGAAAGGCCTCAGAAAATTCCTTCCACACAGCTGGAGGAGGGTTCGGACCCCTGGATCTCTCCCAACTATCATACCAGAGAACTGCTAAATCCCGTAGCCGATAAGAAGCCAACTCTACTGCCTCTGTATCACTAACATGCATAACCCGAAGTGTACGATGAACCTGGTCAATAAAAGTCTGTGGGTCCTCCTTGGGGTCTGATCCGGTAAACACTGGAGGGTCTAAATTAATAAAATCAATAACTCTTGTACTAACTGGTTTCTCAGCAGCACCTGTATTCTGCCTCTGAGCCTGAGCAGCTACCAAGCTAGTCAATAACTGCAAAGCACTCTGCATATCCTGGTCTGGAGTGCCAGACGGAGGAACTGGAGGCGTTGGGTGCCTTCTAATATCCTCTGGAGGAGATGGAGTAGATGAGGTATGAGAGGGCATCTCACTTTGAGCCTCACTTTGTCCTACTCTGACTTGGGGCACCTGACTGGTACCCTCTCCCGCTGCTGTATCAAGCCGTCTACTAATCGTTTGCTTCCTAGTCGAAGGCATCACTGAAAAAAAACAAGGTGAATATTAGAGACAAACACTTACGACTCAACTCTACGCACGATCTAGATTCAGGAAAAAGGTAACAACCCTAGATGTCATGTAGCCTCCTGATTATAAATGTGGCGCGCTACACATCCATAAACAAGACTCTACTAGACACGGCTCATAGACAACCCCTAGGACAGACTTGCTCTGATACCAAGTTTGTCACGTCCCAAACTGAAGGGCCATGACTAGCACCCGACCACACTTGCCGAGCACCAACGTACATTTCATCTAACCTTCATTATTATCTTTTAAGGCTAAAGAGATCAATATAAATGGTAGACCTAGATCATGGACAACCAGCAATAAAATATGACGGCATGAACATACATAGCAGGGGATGACCAGACAATCAAGAAACTACATATAAGGTATGAGCTACCACGCTACTATGAAAGACTATACAACAAAAACTAGCCGACAAGGCATACCAAACTATACATGAGCCGACACTTGTCTATGAGCCTCTAAAAGAACATAAGTGTTGCAACATAGCCGGAACAGGGCCCCGACATACCCATAATGTCTATAACAAAAATTGCATACCAAGACCAAGGCAAGTCCGGAGAAGGGATCTCGCCAATCACCGCTGAACTGGACAGTCTACTGTGGTGGGGGAGCTGCACCTGTCTGTCTATCAGGACCTGCAGCACGACATGCAGCGTCCACAAATAAAAGGACGTCAGTACGAATAAAGTACTGAGTATGTAAGGCAAGGAACCATAAATACGATCAGTAATGTAAGCAAGGATAAAGAATATACCACCTGTAACATCTTAGTACCTCTGAGGGCTACTTACATGAAATGCATGATATATATGTATAAATACATAAACCTTTAAAGCATTCGCCTCTGTGGGCATCATCATCATCATATCGTACCCGGCCACAATAGGCTCGGTAGAATCGTACCCGGCCACGTGGAGCTCGGTAAAACCCAACTGATCAGTGGTTGCACAATAGGTGCCGTACCCGGCCAACTATAGCGTGGCTCGGTAGAGTAAAATAGATACATATATATAATGCATGCTCGACTCATGGAATCACATTCTAAACCTTTCGGAGTGACGTAAGGTCGGTATCCTCTGTACACGTTATTAGGACTAACTCTTCACTATGAACCTTATAAGAATCAGGAAGTACCAATAACATTGATAACATAAGAATAAGAGAAGCAACATTAACATCAATCGTTCCATAAGAGGGAAAACAATGTAAGTACTGCTAGCTTCTAAGAGTAGAGTATCTTTGGAAGCTCGTTCATTACATTATGTACAATCGGAGTCGTGCAAAAGAAGGAAAGGGATAGCCTCACATACCTTGTATATACTTCCCCAATCTCAAGCTATGCAATTGTCAAAACTCCTTAGTCTACAATAAGAGAAACGATACTATCGTTATCATTTAAGCGTCATAACTATTATGTATCGACCACAACCTATTTTACGATGAAACGGACAGCACCTCCCCTATATATTGAGCCTCCCAATATAGTCCACACACAGCCTAATCACTCCATACATACGACGACCACCATAGTCGTGTCAAACAATCTGGAAATATTACGAATAACTATCAGCCCATAACCCTACATATATATGGTGTTTCCCCACACCCTTCCTCCTCCAAAACTCCACAAGATAGTAGTAAAATACGCAGCCCAACAACAACGCAAAACAGTCCACAAAACAATAACATTACTACCAAACCTTTCGATATATATCTCACAAGTTCTAGCTTCAATGGCTTAGCCGCAACTTGGATAATCTTAAATACATATAGAGTAAGAGGTTCCTTACCTTTATACAGAAATAACAACTCCAATTTGACCTTAAATTTCCATGAAATATCCCTCCAATGCTGCCACACAACAAAAAAACGAAACTAGCGATCAATTAGTGTTTTTCGGCACTAGAATCACTTTAGAAGGCTTGAAATCACCTAGGATTGATATTAAGAACATGAGGGAGTATTTATAGAACATAAACCCTTTAAAACAACCTCCCACACGGGCTGGAACGACACAAAAATGAGCAACAACAAGAAGAACAAGAGACTTACTAGCGCCACGGAATTCCCGACACTTGATTTGTGTTGTTTGCCCTTTTTTGGGTCTTGAATCTTGAGAGAACCTTGAGAGGATGTTCCTAGGGTTCTAAGGTCTGAAAATAGTGAAAATAAACGACTTAAAACGGGTTGTAGTCATCCTATATAGGTCCAAATATCTTAAACCGACTTAGTGGGCCCCATAGAGAGGTGCTTGGCGCAGTCTCGCAAAAACGCGAATATCTCTCTACTCCGAGATCGTATCGATGAACGGTTTAATGCGTTGGAAACTAGACTCATAGATATTTAATTTGGTGGGTAGATCACCCCGTAATTCCTTGTAAATTATGAGAAAAGATTAGAAACATTTGACCTAATGTTTAAGTAAAATTATGAACCTAAGTTGCGACAACTTTTGTCGACTTTTGTTTCATAACTCGTTTGAATTCAAGACTTATGATACGGATATTATATGATTAAAATACCTTAATAAATGACCTCTTGAGTGTATTAAGCACCGCTAGATTACCTGAAAATACGAGTTACAACATCCTTGATTCGTTTAACTTCTAATACTGGTTAATCACCCTTATACACTCTTGTATCACTTAAGACCAATAGGATTGACTTCTTATAATCTCAAAGATAATTACTTCTTGGATTTATGTTAACTAATATATGGCATGAACTAACACATGTGGATATGGGTTGTAACATTCTTCTTCCTCTCTCTCTCTTTTTTGCCTTTCTCTCTTCCGTCTTGTGTGTGTGGGGGGGTGTTCTATTTTTCGGACAGGTGAAATATTTTTCCGGCGAGGATTTCCGGGAAGTTACATTACTTCCAGCGACTCCCGTTCAGCTTTCCGGCTGGACGCAGCAGAACTACCAGTTCCAATAAACTTCAGGAAAACTTGCCCCAGGTTCTTTCATTCTATAGCTGGTATCCGTGATATTGTTATTATATTTTTTTAATTGTATTTTTTTCATTATTGCTTGTCGGTATCCTTGACATCCATAGTATCTTATTTAAATTATATTTAGTTAGACTTGTCTGCTTATTCGGCCTTTGTCTTTCCCCTTAGTGTTATAGCCGATACATAGTTGGTCCCTGCTTAGTCGGATCCCCTATTAGTACCTTGTGTACCTGTAGGTTTCTGTTTAGTTTATTTTGTAGTTTATTTTTTTATTTATTTTATTTTTCCATTTTTGCTTGCCGGTATCCTTGACATCCATAGTATCTTGTTTAATTTATTTAGTTAGACTTGTCTGCTTATATCGGTCTCTGTCTTTCTCCTTAGTGTTATAGCCGATACATAGTTGGTCCCTGCTTAGTTGGATCCCTTATTAGCACCTTGTGCACTGGTAGGTTTCTGTTGAGTTTATTTCTTTCTAGCCTATCCTTTTGTAGCTTTGTGCTGTTCTAGTGGCCGCGCTGAGTTATGATAGAGTGAGGGCATATCCTCGGGGGGAGCGAGCGGAGCGGGGGGTAGGGAGTAAGGGTGGCAGGGGGTAAGGCACCTTCTAGGCTGAGAGTGGGGTCATGGAACATAGGGGCTCTAATGGGAAAGTCTACAGAGTTAGCAAGGATACTCTATAAGAGGAAGATCAACATAGCTTGTGTCCAGGAGACTAAATGGGTGGGGAGCATGGCTCGGGAGGTGGATGGTTTTAAGTTGTGGTATTCAGGGATGGTGAGAGGGAAGAACGGGGTAGGCATTTTAGTTGACAAGTGTCTAAGGGAGCTAGTGGTTGAGGTTAAGAGGGTGAATGACAGGTTGATGGCCATTAAGATAGACGTAGGAGGGTATATTTTGAACGTAGTTAGTGCTTATACGCCTCAGGTGGGTTTAGGCGAGGAGGTTAAAAGACGCTTCTGGGAGGATTTGGATGGGTTGGTGCAGGGTATATCGTCCACATAGAAGCTTATTATAGGGGGTGATTTTAACGGCCACATTGGGAGGCTGCCTGGGGGATATGATGATGTGCATGGTGGCTTTGGTTTGGAGATAGGAATGGTGGAGGTACTTCACTGCTGGAGTATGCCAAAGCTTTTGAGCTGGTGATCGCTAACTCGTATTACCCGAAGAAGGCGGAGCATCTGATAACTTTTCGGAGTACGGTGGCGAAGACCCAGATTGATTATCTCCTTCTCCGAAAATGTGATAGAGGTTTATGCACGGATTGCAAGGTCATCCCGAGTGAGAATCTTACAACCCAACATATGTTTTTGATTATGGACCTAGAGGTCAGTTGGACGAGGAAGAAAAGGGATATGTCTGGTATACCTAGGGTCAGGTGGGGTGCATTGACTAAGGAAAAGGCCCAGGAGTTGGGGGAGAAGTTGCTGGCTTTGGGGGCCTGGAGGAGTAGCGGGGATGCGAGTTGTATGTGGTCTACGACAGCAAATTGCATTAGAGAGGCGGCGAGGGAGGTGTTAGGGGTCTCAAAGGGTTTTTCTGGTGGCCATAAAGGGTACTGGTGGTGTAACGAAGAGGTTCAAAGTAAAGTGGAAGCCAAGAAAGCGGCATATTTGAAGATCGTAGAGAGCATTGATGAGGGGCAGAAGAGTGCTAACAGGGAGGGGTATAATAAGGCCAGGAAGGAGGCGAAGTTGGCGGTTACTGCAGCTAAGACTGTGATGTTTAGTCGTCTATACGAAGAAATTGGGGATAAAGGTAGGGACAGGAAGTTGTACAGACTAGTGAAGGTGAGGGAGCGGAAGGCCCGGGATCTGGACCAAGTGAGATGCATAAAAGATGAGGAGGGAAGAGTTTTATTGGAGGGGGCTCAAATTAGGAAGAGATGGCAGTCTTACTTTCATAGGCTCTGGAATGAAGAGGGAGATAGGGGCATTGTGCTGGGGGAGTTGGAGCACTCAGAGAGGCAACGAGATTTTGGGTACTGTAGACATATTCGAGTGGGGGAGGTTGTAGGGACTATGAGCAGGATGAGTAGGGGTAGAGCGACGGGGCCGGACGAGATCCTGGTAGAATTCTGGAAGAGTGTGGGTAAGGAGGGCTTGGAATGGCTTACTGGGTTGTTTAACGTCATTTTTAGGATGAAGAAGATGCCCGAAGAATTGAGGTGGAGTACGATGATCCCGTTATACAAGAACAAAGGAGATGTTCAAAACTGCAACAACTATAGGGGTATCAAGTTGTTAAGCCATACGATGAAAATGTGGGAGAAGGTGATTGAAGGGAGACTGAGGAGGTGCGTGTCCATTTTCGAGAACCAGTTTGGTTTCATGATGGGACGGTCGACCACTGAGGCCATTCATATTGTGAGGAGATTGTTTGAGCGGTATAGGGAGGTGAAGAAGGATTTGCATATGGTGTTCATTGACATGGAGAAGGCCTATGACAAAGTCCCCCGTGAGGTTCTATGGAGATGTTTGGAGGCTAGAGGAGTGCCTGTAGCGTATATTAGAGTGACTCAGGACATGTATGATAGAGCTAAGACATGGGTTAGGACAGTAGGTGGAGACTCAGATTTTTTTCCGGTTGAGATGGGGTTGCATCAGGGATCAACACTTAGCCCGTTCTTGTTTTCCCTAGCGTTGGATTATTTGACACGTCACATTCAGAGGGAGGTGCCTCGGTGCTTGCTATTTACGGATGACATAGTCCTGATTGATGAGATGTGAGGTGGCGTTAACGAGAGGCTAGAGGTCTGGAGACATACCCTAGAGTCTAAGGGTTTCAAGTCAAGCAGGACCAAGACAAAATACTTGGAGTGCAAGTTTAGCAGTGAGACTCACGAGGCAAACAGGGATGTGAAACTCGATACGCAAGTCATTTCCAGGAGAGAGAGTTTCAAGTATTTGGGATCTATAATCCAGAAGGATGGTGAGATAGATGAGGATGTCACACACCGTATCGAAGTAGGGTGGATGAAGTGGAGGCTCGCTTTCGGTGTCTTGTCTGATAAGAATGTACCGTTGAGACTTAAGGGTAAGTTCTACAAGGTAGTTGTTAGACCGACTATGTTGTATGGGGCTGAGTGTTGGCTAGTCAAAACCTCTCATGTCCAGCAGAGGAGGGTAGTGGAAATGAGGATGTTGAGATGGATGTGTGGGCATACTAGGTTGGATAAAATTAGGAATGAAGTTATTCGAGCCAAGGTGGGAGTGGCCCCTATGGAGCAAAGATACGTGATGCAAGGTTGAGGTGGTTCGGGCATGTTAAGAGGAGAAGCGCAGATGCCCTTGTCAGGAGATGTGAGATGTTGGCCTTAGGTTGGTATTACGTTTTGGGACTTGTCGGTATATTTAGACAGGGTCCCAAGAGGCTCGGGTGAGTTTCGGGCGAGGTTTGGAGCATTTTGGAAATTTTGGCTAAGGTTGGTGGTTGCTGATTCTGGTGTGATCGAACCTGCGACTGGTTTTGCGCAGGTGCGATGTCCGCAGAAGCGAGCCCAGGTGCGAGAATGCACTGTTGGGTGGGAGTCCTCAAATGTGGAAGGATTTGAGCTGAAGCGCTATCGCAGATGCGGTTCTGAGCATCGTAGATGCAACCTGTCTCGTAAATGCGACCCTTTTTCTACAAAAGCCAAGGTCGCAGATGCGACCTATTGTCCGCAAATGTGGAACCTGCTGGGCAGAAGCTATAAAAATCAAAGGTTTTGGTTCTTTCTTAATATTTAGAGACGTGGGACTCGGATTGAGGCGATGTTTGGAGCAATTTTCATTTTTATTTTTGGCAATTGGTTGATGAATTTTAAAGAGAAATTGGGGATTTAGCCAAAAGTTTCATAATATGAATTTTTGAGTTTTAAGCATTGAATTAGAGTTGGATTTGAGTGAAACTAGTATGGTTGGGCTTGTAATTAAATGGGTTGTCTAATTTTGTGAGTTTTGTAGGATTCCGAGGCATGGGCCCGGGTGTATTTTTTACCCGGTTTTGGGTTTTGATTAAGGATTCAATCTTTATTATTTGTAATTGTTCCCTTGGGCTTTATCTGATGTATTTGAGTTGCTTTTGGCTAGTTTTGAGCCGTTCGGAGGTCGCTACGCGTGTGATGGCATTTTTGGAGCATCACTTGGCTTGCTCGGTATTGGAACTGGCTTTTTCGAGATACGTAACTTTTCTAAACTCAGTGTTGAGGGTATAAGTGTTGTGTGATTGGTATTTAGGTGACACACATGGTAGGTGAAGGGCGTGTGGGCGTGAACCCTGTGAATTGTGACTCCGTTGTTTCCATGGCACTGTATGGTGGCCCTATTTTTATGGATATCTGTATTTTTACCATGTGATAAAGTATCTGAGTTGTCAATCATGCTAGATATCGTGCTTAGGCTTTATATTGATATTGTTAGGACACATACTGGTCGTTTCTTGCTGTCATCTTACTGATTTCATTAACATTTCATACTCAGTCATATTCATGCATTCATAATCATATTTATTTGGAAGAATAATATTTGAATGATATTTATTTGAAGGATGTATATTCGAGATATATTTACTGGAAAGGATTATATTCTAAAGATTATTATTTTAAAAATTTATGGGCTAAAAAACCTGTATTCATTATTTGTTGAGCAATATATATGATGTTCTTATTGCCCTTCTGTGTATATCACTGGTTGTCTTGTTGTTTATATCATTGCTATTTGTTTCTATTATTATTATTATTATTATTATTATTATTATTATTATTATTATTATTATTATTATTATTATTATTATTATTATATTGCGTACATGTACAGGTTAATTCATTAGTGAATGTCTTGACTGTACCTCGTCACTACTCCACCGAGCTTAGTCTTGATACTTATTGGGTACCGACTGTGGTGTACTCATACTACACTTTTGTACATTTTGTATAGAGCTAGGTATTGGAGATATCGGACTCGGACAGAGTTAGGTGTTATCGCAAGGATTCAAGGTAGAGTTGCTTGGTTGTTGCAGTCCCTTGGAGTCTTTCCATTTTATCGTACTGTCAATTATTATTCGAGCAATATTGTATATTGCATTTCATTGAGATTATTTCATGTATTTAGTTAGAGTTCATGACTCAGTATTACCAGTCTTGAGAGGTTGTATTTTTATTTTTGCTGTTAGTTTGACACTTGTATCAGATAAAAAAAAGTCCGTTCATAGTATTGCGGGTCCTGGGCTCGGACAAAGAACTTGTTCATTTTCTCCTCTTCTAGGGCGGGTCTGACCTTAGCAGCTTCGGACCTCAAGCAAGTAGCATACTCGTGAAACGTCTCCGTGGGCTTCTTCTTCAAATTATGGATATAGAACACGTCTAGTGCATTCTCTGTATTAAACCTGAATCTTTCCATAAAGTCAGATACCATGCCTACCCAGCTTGACCACTTCTTGGGATCTTGGCTGATGTACCAAGATAATGCATCTCCTTTCATACTCCTCATGAACAACTTCATGCGGATCCTTTTATCCTTCCCTACTCCAACCAGCTTGTCGCAATATGTCCTCAGATGGACCCTTGGATCACCCGTACCATCAAACATTTCAAACTTAGGAGGCTTGTACCCCTCAGGCAGTTCGACATCAAGCTGTATGCAAAGGTCCTCATAGTTCAGTCCCTCGATTCCTTTGCTTCCCTCAACGCCCTGAATCCGGCTGGTCAATTTCTTAAGTTCTTCGGCCAAGTTCCTAATAAGCAGATCCTTTTCGTCAGACTCAAGTGTGTATGTGATGGGTTGGGTGGAGTGTGGCATGGTCTCTATGTAGATAGGAGTGTTATGGTGGCCTGGTGTATGGGTGTGGAAATGGTCATTTGTGGAGTTCTGAGGTTCTGGGATGAGTAGTGGAGTGTTGTTTGGGGTAAGGCAGGTGTTGCATTGGTTCTTTAGTGGAGCAACGTGATGGTGAAGAGCGGGATAATTCTGCTGTTTTGGGATATTTTGAGGAGGTGTAGGGTTTTGAGTGTTGGGGAAGTTGATATCTAGGGTGTTAAGGGAAAATGACAGGTTTGCCTGATTCCGAACCTGATCGAGCTCTTCTTGGAATTTCAGCAGTTTCTGTTCAAGTTGTGACACATTCTTGTTAGGAACCCAAATACCCTGGCCATCAGTGGGATCTACCTGTTCAGTCGTGTTCTCCTTCCTGATGTTGTTCAAATCTTCCATCTTGCCTTTGTTCTTGCTTTTAATGGGACTAAGAGGAGGAGTGGGTGGAGGGCCCCTGGATCTTGTGAAATAAGATGATGATGCCAGAGTGCACGAACTAAGCTTTGGGGAGGGGGAATAATAAAAATAAAAATAAAACAAAAACAAAAGGTAATCAAGTCAGCGAGGATTATAAATTTTTTTGCAATATTTAAACACATAGTGCGGTAATGTAAAGTGTGTCTTAATTTGGGAACCTCTTTGTGCCCGAGGTAGGCCTAACGGCAAATTTAGTTGGAGAACTTAGAATACTAAAAGCCTCATTTTATTGATAAAAATAGACGAATCCCAAATCGACACTAAATAAGCAAGAAATAAAAGTCATTAATGGCCATTGGCCTTATTACATTCATAATGCGAAAAGGTAAATTCCTATCTATTTGGTCCCAGAAGGACCTTCCCCAGATTCGGCATCCTTCGCTCCGTTGAACAGCTTCCCAAACTTGCGAAGTCCTACCAACAGGTATGCTCTGGCTAAATGTCCACCTTCGGTCCCTTCAGCCTATTGACAGTCTTCAACCCTTTTGAGAAATTTTCCCTCCAGTTCTACTATGCCTTGCTCCAAGTATCCTAGCCTTTTGTTGACACTGGTAGTTATATCCTTCCATTCATCAATCAGCTTCTTGTTGGACTCTTGTATCTCGCGATGTTCGCTCTCGCATTCACGGATCCTTTTGCGCAACTGGTTATACTTGACTTGCGCCTCTTCCTTTTCATCTATAATTCTATGACCTCGAACGAACCCTGGCTGGCCCAGACCATCCCAATTGTCTTCCAACCATCCTGAATAGAAAGGAGTACAACCTGCATGATATCTGTCTGGCTCGATGGTGTCTTTCCCCATTATGATCTTGTAGTGTCACATGTGTTGGGCTTGGTACTTGTAGGGACTATCATCATTTTGGAAGTCAGCTCGGAAATGGCTCATCTTGTCGACCCTGGGTATGACTTGCTTCCTACCTGCTTGCCTCTTAACTTGAAGAGGGACGTAAGGGTATGTTCCTCTTAGACCAATCAGTATCAGGGAAGGTACATCTCTAGATCGGGCGATAAACTCCTCTGCCGGAAACCACTCGAACATCCATTGAACATGTTCATCAGTCAGATTATCAAAGAGCTCAACCCATCCTTTGGCATTCTCAGGTTGAGCGAATATGTCGGGGATGTAATTCATTCGCTTTGGGTGGTGGAAAGTGATGTGATCATCCCAGACTCTCCGCTGAATTTCTTGTCGGTACTCGCCCTTTTGGAGATGTTCCATGAGCCAAAGCTAAAGTAATAGATTGCAGCCTTCAAAGTGTCTCGCCCCTCGTTGACACTTATCTAAAGCTCGGTATATGTCTGCGATGATCATGTGTACAATGCTGAATATCTGCCCACCAATCCACTCCATTAGGGTCTTGGTTACCATAGTGAGCCTAGTATGGATTCTCCCTTTCTTCATTGGAAATACGATCAGACCCAGGAATCAAAACATGAAGACAAAAACCCTACTATAAATATGTCCCAAGGACGTGATGGCAAACTTGTCAGGGTAGGTATGGTATGATTTGTTGTGACCGTATCTTTCATACAGGTAGTCAAACGGGATGTATGATTGATCACGCCCAATTATGCCCTCTAAAAAGGACTCTGCGGATGTTGCAAATATAACCCGAGTATTACGCCCAGAGTCGAATCCATAGAGAGTTAACCCATCAATCACAATCTTTAGACCCACTAAACGCTTCAGAACCAGCTTCCCAAACTTTTGAATCACAGTTGAAGGTTTCTTTACTAACTAAGATTGCAAGTAAATAACAAGTTGTAAACTAAAATGCTAAGGTTGTAAACAATGATGAGAAAAAGCTAAGGTAAAGATTTCCCCTATTGATGGAATCCCTTATGTTTATGCTTCATACAAATTTACCAACACACCTCTATCAATCATGAATGCTCGTCTTACCGTGAATCTCTCGCGAGTAATCACAGTAATATACTATTGCACTCTCCCGAGATACACTAGCTAGCTTTAATTAACGCAGTTCACTTAAGATTGCACTCAAGTCTTCATTATCCCTAATCCCGCCTTTAAACCCGCAGTTATAGATCCCTCTTATATTTTGGGAGTGGTGTTGTTCAATAGTAACCTAAATATGCACTCTCTCCCGAGTTATGCACACTAAATAGGCACAGCTAATTGAGGATTCTGTCAATTAACTACAACAAGAACATAGTTGAATAAATAAAGATTGAAACTAGCAATTTGTATTCGCATAAACAAGAAGTTCATCCCCCAATAGGTTCCATCAAAACCTTAGACAAAGGATTTAGCTACTCATAACTATGGGTAAACAAACTAAGATAAGATTCATCATAAACTAGCAATAAAAATCAAAGAAAAGAAGAAAGATGTTTTGGGTGATCTCTCATAATTGTTTTTCTTGCCAAGATACTCTAAAATTCAATACATGCCTCTCTTGGGCGAAGTCTAGTGTTTAAAATAAGGTTTTGGGCTAAAAATCTCGTGTTTCCACTTTAGTCCCTGTATTTTCTCGCTCCTGCCGCGGTTCTGCCGTAGTCGCGGTGGAACCGCGGCCAAACAGCTCCTCTGAATCTCCTTCTGTCCGCGAGCAGTCTTCACCGCGGTTCTGCCGCGGTCTCGGTGGAACCGCAGCAGAATCATTTCTCTGATTCTTCAGCCTGTTTTTTACGTGGTTCACTTGGGATATTTCACGGATGGCCTCTCTTTCTTCAATTTTTGACTCCAAAAGGGTCGTTCATGAATAGTAAGAGTCATGTAAAAAGTCGTAAAGTAAATAGTATATGTCATAATCATGAACAGTAAAGGTCGTTCATGAATTTTAAGAGTCATGTAAAAAGTCGTAAAGTAAATAGTATATGTCATAATCATGAACAGTAAAGGCCTTTCTGTTCTTACTATAAATTTGTTATAAACAATATATGGCTTCAATTTTTGTTATTACTTTTATTATCAAAACTATGCAAGAAGGCGGTTAATTAGGGCCTGAATATAGCTAAATTCACCTATTATCAATGATTCCTTCAGGCATACCAATTCTGTTATCTTCTTCAAACCCATCATTTTAAGGAAACCCTTGCCTGTGCGGTTCTCAAGCATCAGCAAACCCGGAATTTCCCACACTAGACCGGCCAGTCCCCCTATCTCCTCTAGCGAAGGTGTCATTTTGATGTCCCCAAAGCGGAACACGGCCCTTTCACAATCCCAAAATAAGGTAGCAGCTTTTATTATCATGTTTTTAGGCTGGATCTCCTGGAGGGATGGTAGATTACCCAGATATTTTCTGATGAGGGTTTTGTCACTGGAATGTAAATTTTCCCACCAATTTAGCAGTCTTGGGTGGATATTGGTGACTACGCCGAATCTGGGGACTTCGTGCCTCATATTTCTGCAAGACAAACAAGGTTAGGCCTTTACCCCCACCAGACTCGACTATTTAATATCAACAATTAGCATAAAGCATTTAGTTCTCCAAATAAATGCACAAAACGCGATGATGTACGTTTGGGTTTAGAGAAACCCAGTGGACTTTTGGACAAGGCTATATTAAAGGATCATTATGTGGACAACATAACTGACCCAACTAGGTTTGACCATGATGCATGCATAATTTAAATATAGTAAGGTTTCTACGGGGTTTTATACTGGTAACCTTGAGTGTACAACTCAAGAGGAAAGGCACGGAACTATCGACTGCACCGCTGATCGACTAGTTTTACCGCAAATAAACCTTTCCAAATATAGGGGGTAATTATATAGGAAGAGCGCAACCACTCATCAAGCATTGCTATAATATTTGTTTGGCACGAGTGGAGTATGATATTGAGCATGATATGCAATAATTAAAAGTATGTTGACATGTATTTGCATGTTAAGAAAGCGATAAATACAACAGTTTTATAGTTTAAAGCAGTAGTAAAGGAAGGAAACAAGAAGGATATGTCAGTTTTGCAATTGAAGAATAAATTAAATGCTTAAGAAATTAATAATTGCACATATGGAGGGGTACAAGTTCACAAAAACGGTATGAAATGGTAAAAGCCTAAATATCCCCAACAGAGTCGCCATGCTGTCGTGCCCCCTTTTTCCATCGCGGGAATTTGGTTCATGACATTTTGGTTTGGGACAACTCTTTCTTTTTGGAAGGGGGTTGCATTTTGGAGAGTCGTCACCTAACGATTTTTAAGGTGCATTAGGGCACCTATGTGTTTCATTTATAACTACGTTTGGTAACCAGAGATAGGGTAAGGGCTTCAAATTATCCTAAGGGGAAGGTGTTAGGCACCCCTGAGGATCTACTAGTGTGGTTCCCGAGCAGAGAGTTTTTGTGAATTGTACAATTAGCAAATAAACAAGTATGGCTCAAATAGCAGGGGATTTATGTTTAAATATACAAGTTTTTGAAAAACAACTAGTGAAAAAGCAAGATTTTGAAAAGAGTTACAATCTAAGCATGCTTACGAATGTAAAGGGGGTGTCCTAGGTTTCTTTGTAATATGGATCACATCAATGCAATACCCAGTATGACACTCCTCAAAAAGGGGCTACACGTGGTATTAATGCACCGATCATCATATCCATATCTACCCTTTCCCTTCCCGTGAAGGTAATTGAAGCGAGGGTTGGTCTAGACCCTTATTGCATGCTGTTACCCGTCCCTTCCTATCAATCCTGGAGGAATTTAGGACTTCTATCCTATGAGGGAGGTTCTAGGCAGACCCTTAGGTTTAAATGCAAAATGCTAGGCTACAAACAAGAACATATAGGACTGCATTTAAAGGGAGCATGGAAGATAAACGAAAGGCTCAAATATACCTCCACATACAGAGCATATGAACAACATGGATGATACACAAATAAGGTCTAAATTCAGAATTCTAAAACATGGTATCTAAGTGATAATAGCAGAACCAGATCTATTACATGACTCAAAAAAGAAGTCTGAATCAGGCATTGCCTACTGATTTTAACATGCTGGCAGTTAAACAAAGACAGTTCTGCTTTTCATTTAAATTATTAACTAAGGTCTGCCTAGGCATAAAATAATATGTAGCAGTTATTCAAAGTTATTGAAATAGTTTGGAAATTATTTTACTATAAGAGCATGTTGTTCTAATTGATACTAATGCAGAGATTATTACCAATTTTATTCAAAAAATATCACAATGTGGGATTATATTATTACATTTTCATGAATCAGTAATTAACTAGGCGTCTTAAACAAAAATGCAAACAGGATCCTAGGACATGATATATAATATGCACATGTAAATGGCAGGATTGTCAAAAAATAGAACCCCTAAGGCATGATTTCTAAATGCGCACAAGAGTTGCAGAATTATTGAAATACAACTTCTGAAAGTACAAGAGTAACAACTTTTATGTCAATGCTGTTATTGTCCTAGGAGCAGGATTTCTAAGTGATGGGCATAAAACATGGATTAGTGATGGATGAGATGTTGAAGCAAGAAACATGGGACCTAAGAGAACGATTTCTAATGCACGTATGAATCCTAAGCATTGTTTCTATTGCGCAATTAGGAATATAAACCTAATAACATGTTTTCTACCCTTAACAACTATAGCATGCATATTTATTCCATCCCCTTTTACTATCCAACCCCAATACTTATTTACAACAGGTTATTACAGACCAGCATTGAAGCGAATTACATAAGTAGAAATGAAAAATAAGAAGTTACACTACAGAATGCCTGATTAGGACTTCCTCTCTGAGTTATGTAATCAATCATCTCAAGTGCCAAGATGGTTCCATAGCCTTTCTCATATCTGGGTGTGTCAGAGTTCCCTAAGGACCTCAAGGGATCCCGGACAGTACTCACACCCAGATTGCATAACCAAGACAGAGTAAGTGCAGTGTGGAAAGGCCAGCTTTTATGTGTCCATGTTTAGAGGGAGCTCAAGGGTCCCAAGGCAAGGCTCACACAAAAGGGGCAGAACCTAGTGATCTAAGAGTATATGTGATAGTGCTTGACATAGATTTAAAAGAATTGAGTTGGAAAATGATTTTGAAACAACATATTTGAAATAAGTTTGAAAAATAACAGAAGAGCTGCTTAGGGAAAAACAGTTTAGAAAGGAGGAGAGAATAGGAGCAACAATAACTTGGAGCAAGCCAACACACATAGGACAAGTTCAAAGAATAGGAACATTCACAAGCAGGGGAGTAAGGGGTTGGGGACTCAGAGGGCCCAAATTAGAAATACATAAACATGGATGAGAATAGAAGCATATTGACCAGCAATCAAAAAGAACAAGTAGGGGCTGATTGGCCTTTAGAACACAAACAATTACTTCAAAGTGTTAATAATGGGATCATGCTTGAAACTAGAAAAGTAATAAGACATAGGAACAGGGTATGGGAGTAATCATGCAGGGGTCTATTACACACAATTAGTCATAACTTAGTGTTAGTCAAGTACATTAGGAGAAATACTAGTTGAGGGACATAAACAGGAACTCAAGTAGACATGCTGATTACATTTGAACAAGAGATGGCAGAACTTAAGCATGCTGAATAAAGCAGTAAACTAGAAAGATAATTAAACACATGAGTCAATGAGTTAGTGCAGAAAGAGACAGGGATTGGCAAACAATGGAGCACATAGAGTTGAGTTTCAGAATTGAACTAGGGACATACCAGTTAAGGAAGAAAAGTGCAGAAAAGTAAAGCAAGTAGAGTTCCACAATTTTTTCATAATCGCTACAATACTGTGTGCCTTGCTAGTGAATATACATAATTTAATTTCAAGCGAAACATATTCAATACATTGTAGTTTTCTATTCATAATCTCTACAATACTTTGTGCCTTGCTAGTGAATATGCATAATTTAGTTTCAATAAAGGTAGCATAATAGGTTTGGGAATTAGGATTTTGAGTTGAATTACTTGTTATCTTGTAACTGTTTCATAATTCCAAGGCCCAATAAAAAATTTAATGCTTTATTAATTTTAAACTTAATAAATAAATATATTTTTCACATTGTAAATTGATTCGGTACGGTTCAATATTTTTTCGGTTTATTTTCACAAAATAAAAACCTACCCTAATTATCGGTACAGTTATAGATTTATATAAACACCTACGGTTTTATTAAAAGAAATCTAAAAACGGGTTCGGTATGGTACAGTTTAATCGGTTTTTAAATATCCATTGACACCCCTAGTAATGGCAAGTAATGATTATTATTGAAATCCATATTGTTATTCTTTGCTTTATTCTCAAGTTTTAAGCCTTAATTTTTGGGACTGATTATTAATTTATTTCTTATTTTCTCTGTCAATCATTTTCATTCTTTGAGCCATTCTTCTAAAATCATTGGGAATGTGAAGTAAACCTTAATTATCAGTAATCCAACTTTTTCTAGATATTAACTTTGACCGTGAAATCTATTTTTAGTTAAACAATCATGAGAATCTGGTAACAAAGTATGCCAAAGGATCACGGACACTCCAGGTTACTTCTTCAACAAATCTTGCTGATGAAATATCATTTATGGTGCTTATAAAGATTACATAAATTGTTGATTCATGTCGTGGATCAGCTATGAAAAATATTAAGATGGTTGTTCCTACGTACTTCCATGAGATACAGTGTCAGACACTCAAGCTACTTGATGATCGGCTAAAAAATACATATATTTACCCATTGTTACCTTATATTCTGGTACTTTGAATTGTCCTTTAAGTATTAATCACATTATTTTGCGCTAATATTTAAACTGTGTAGGAATAAAGCGGTGTGAAAATAAAGAGATTTGGAGCAAAATTGAATAAAACACAAAAAAAGGAAAATAAAACAATTAAAAGAATATAAATGGGGGGCACCCTTTGGGTTTTGTCCCCCCAAATGCAAGACAAAAAAAGAGCGGAGGAATTACAAATTGAAAAAATGCTACCATATTGTGCACCAGGGCCAGCGCCAGGCGCTGCCCTGGACGCTCGAAGCAATAATTTTTCCTATTTTGTTCGGGACAAGGTTATTTCAGTCCTACACGGTCTCGATTTGTATAAATTGGTTCTAAACCTATTTTGAAAGAAGAGGACGTTTTTTACAGTAGCTTTTAACCAAAGGAGAGCATAGAGCTGCCGTGGAGGCCGGGTTTCATCATTTCTTCCACCAAACTTAGTAATTTTTTTATGTTTCTTTGTATGAATTGTTGTTTGGCTACCATGTCTATGTGGATCTAAACTCCACGTTCTAGGGTTGTGGTTCTTTCATTACTATTGTTATTAGAATATTGATTTTGATTTCTTGATTTATCGTATTGGTTTATTTACTCAATCTTGCACTTAATTATTTGAGTGCTTGATCATCAATTGAATACTATCTATGAATATAGAGTTGAACTCGAAAGTGGGAATTTTAGATTGCATATAGGATTGAGTAGAGCAAGTTCTTGAACTTGGGCATCGGGGAATGAATTCGCGGTTAGGATAGACATATACCTAATTGCCTTGCTTGGTTGATTTACAGGAATTATAAATGCGTTCTTGTTAGTTCTAATTCCATAGACATATAAGCATTAGGTTAGCTTGAATAGGCGAGTAAGAACTCGACAGATTCTTTTGAGCAATATTAACTTTGTCTACCAATAAATCAGATAAATTAATTAGTCAATTCAATTGAAGAATACAATATGATTGTTAAATATCTCATAACCCTAGATCATTTTCATAATATTGATAACATAAAAATCTGTTCTTCCTCTATTCAAAGTTCATTATTTGTTTTTATTTATTTTAATTAGTTTAGAATCAAATATTTCTAGTTTTAATTCTTGTTTAGATAGTTAGAATAGTCTAATTTAGTTAACAGTTAATCACAAATCCACGTGGGTTCGACATCCGACTTCTAATCACTTTATTACTTGACGGTCGCGTATACTTACATGTGCGTTTGGCCGCAACAAGTTTTTGGCGCCGTTGCCGGGACTTAGAAATTAACTATTTTTCTAGATTAGACTTTTACTTTTATCTTTACAAGTTTTTTTCCTTCTCTTTTTGTAAATATTTTATTTTTATAACTATTTTATTTTTCTCTTATTGCATTTCTAGTTCTCTTAGCATGACATATGGGGATGAAATATTCGAAGGTAAGGTTATTGAAGAAGACGCTTGGTTGACGGAAGTGTGACGACCCGGCCAGACGTCTCATGAGTTACCGCTCTGTTTCCCCCATTTATACTTCTTTATGCTTTGTTATCTGTGTTTTGTGGCATCGGGTTGGTCGGATCGAGTTCGGAATAATTTTGATAAGATTTGAGACACTTAGTCTCTTTTATGAAGGTTTAAGTTGAAAATGTCAACCAAATGTTGACTTATGTGTTAGAGAGCTCAGATGTGAGTTTCGATGGTTTAGTTAGCTTCGGAAGGTAATTTATGACTTAGGAGTGTGATCGGAATGGGTTTTGGAGGTCCGGAGTAGAATTAGGCTTGAATTGGCGTGATATTTTGGCAATTTCCGATTGGTAGTTGAGATTTTGATCTGGTGGTCGGAATGGAATTCTGATAAATGCAGTAGCTTTGTTGTGTCATTTGGGATGTGTGTGCAAATTTTCAAGTCATTCGGACGTGATTTGGTTGGGGTTTTGATCAAAAGCATATTTCGGAAGATTTTAGAAACTTAGGCTTGAATCCGATGTGTTTTGAGTGATTTGATGTTGTTTGAGGTGTTTTGATGATTGGAACAAGTTTGAATAATGTTTTAGGAAGTGTTGGTGCCATTGGTTGAGGCCCCGGAGGCCTCGGGTGAGTTTCGGGTGATCAATCGAACCAATTCTAAGTTGGAAAATTGCAGAAGTTCAGGTTCAGCTGTTGTAGGGTTTTGCCCTTCGCGATCGCGAGGGGAGTCCTCCAATTTCATAGAAGGAATTTAGGAAGGGGCCCAATTTCTCTTCGCGTTCGCAGAGCTTGGATTGTGGTCGCATTGTTTGGGAAGAGTGTGCATCGCGAACGCGTGTAAGGAGTCCCGATCGCATTGTGTTAATTGGACCAGGGGTCTGGGAAGGATTTTGTTCAACGCGAATGCGGGAGGTGGTCTGCAATCGCGTAAGGTCAGTGGCTCAGGCATTGTGATCGCAGGGTCTTGGACGCGATCGCATAGAGTTATTTTGGGAGCTGAGATTTTTGTGCTTCGCGATCGCAAAGTTTTTCCCGCGGTCGCGATGAAGGAAAAGCAGACCTTGGCAGAATGTTTTAAGTCATTTCATCAGCGATTTTGGGTCTATTTTCACCCATAGTTGATCATTTTGAGAGCTTCTTGGTGGGGATTAAAGAGGTATTCAAGGGGAATCGATTGGAGGTAAGATCTTTGAACTTAAAACTCCTTTCTATTGTGAAATCTACCTAGAAAATCATGGGACTTAAGCTAAAAATGGAAGAACTAGGGCTTGAAATTTTGGAATTTTGATTTAGGGATTTGGAGGACCAGTTGGGGTCGGATTTGAGAACTTTTGGTATGTATAAACCCGTGGGGAGATAAGGAACCCGTTGATGTAAAATTTTCTGAGTTTCGAGAAGTGGGCCCGGGGCTCGGGGTTTGCTAATTTCGGAAATTGTTTTATATTTTTCGATTGTTTTCTCTTGGGCTTTGTTCCCTTAGCATATTGTGATGTATTCGTTCTGCTTTTGGATAGATTCAACGCGCGTGGAGGCTGATTCGAGGGGCAAAGGCATCGCGAGCTAGAGATTTAGCCGGTTCGAGGTGAGTAATGAATGTAAATGATGTCCTGAGGGTTTGAAAACCCGGATTGACACATCGTAGTGCAATATTTAGGTGGGGCATACACTTAATGACGAGCGTGGGGTCGTGCACTATTGGGGATTGTGATTTAGTCCATCCTGATTGATGATTTTACCGCGTATTTGGCTGAGATTTATTTGTTTTCATCATAAATTGGACTGAATGCCATATTTGGGCCTAGTGCCATTTATGTGAACCCTTCGGGGTAATTTATTGATATTTCCCTCACTGTTTTAATTTAATACTTGAACTAAGTCCCGATAATTTCCACTGTTTTACTATTCAGCCACTCTTTCTCAGTTTTAAAACTTAAATAATATTTTAAATGATGTTTGGGCTGAAAATACTATTTTTACTATTGCTCGAGAGGCTTGTGATGATTTTTGGACTGAGTAAGGCCGAAGGACTGTATTGTGAGGAACATTGTTACTGATATGAGGGCGAGGGCCTGAGATACACGTATACGCCACGAGGTGGCTTGATTGATATGAGGTCGAGGGCCTAGATTTGATACCACGAGGTGGCTTGTTATTGCGCTTGGGCCGTAAGGGGCCCCTCCAGGAGTCTAAATACCCCCAGTGAGCGCGGGTACCCATTGTGATGTGAGATTGAGCCCGAGGGGGCTGGTATTATTCTGAGATTGAGCCCGAGGGGCTGGTACTATTCTGAGTTGTTGCCCCAGGGGCGGATTTGTTGATACTGTGCCCGAGGAGCAAACTTCTATTTGTATTTACCTGTTAATTACTTGTTTTACTTGTTGAAAAAGGGATTTTACTTGATTCTTGACTGAGTTACGGTTTTTAAGTGATTTTTACTGCTTCGGTATAGAATGCCTTGTGTTTTCCTGTGTTTTCTTACTTTCAGCCTCTCACGACCCAAATCAGGAACCTGGTCGTGATGACGCCTCTCGTGAAGACAAAGCCATCCAGTCTAACCCAATTCGTCTTTTTAAACAGTTGTTTAACACAAATATAGTACAACATGGTTTAATAATATCAAATAGCAAAATATATAGATAAGATGCGGAAACCCAGCCCGACACAGCCCTAACTGGGTGTCACAAGTCATGGGAAACTAATGAATCCTGGCACAAGTCTACTAAATACGAAATGTGTAGTTCGAATAACATGTAAATGATAAGATAAGGGAGACACGGGGCTGCGGACGCCAACAGCTACCTCATAGTCTCCGAAACTCCATCTGGACTGGAAGGATCAGCTCTTATGTGGAAATATGCTATGCCTGAATCTGCACACACAGTGCATGGAGTAATGTGAGTACTCTGACCCAGTGTGTAATAACAATAACTAATGGTGACAGTATGAAATCACGTAAAGGCACTAAGCAGTTCTATATCAAAATAGTAAAAATCATTTAAGCAGTAGTGAATGAGGAAATCCTGTGAAATTCTTTAAACCAGGTAAAATAGATATAATCAGTATAAATCAGCTCCTCAAGCATTTCAGTTCATTTATTCGTTCTTATCCTCAGTCCTCAATCCATATACCTCTCACGATAATCGAATCAACAAATATACATACCGTTGTGGCGTGCAGCCTGATCCGTATATCGCTGTGGCACACAACCCGATCCATAATAATAATAGTCGACTGCGCTCATTGGGGGTGTGCAGACTCCGGAGGGGCTCCTTCAGCCCAAGCGCTATATTGCTGCGGCGTGCCTCCCTGCCATCGAGAAAACAGAAGTGTGACCTCCCTGCCAATCTATCCAACATCTGATCAATGAAGGGAAGTGGTCTTTCCGGGTGGCTAGATTCAACTTTCGATAGTCCATACAAATTCTCCAGCCTGTGACGGTTCTTGTTGAGATCAATTCATTGTTGTCATTTGTCACAACCGCCATGCCACCCTTTTTAGGAACACATTGAACTGGGCTTACCCAGCTGCTGTCAGAGATTGAGAAAATAATTCTCGCATCCAACCACTTTATCACCTCCTTCTTCACCACTTCCTTCATGTTGGGGTTCAGCCTCCTCTGATGTTCCCTGGAAGGTTTGTGACCCTCTTCCAACCGAATCTTGTGCATGCAGTAGGTGGGGTTGATCCCCCTAATGTCTGCCATGGTCCACCCAATGGCAGTTTTGCACTCCCTTAGTACCTGTAAAAGCTTTTGAACCTGCACATCTAATAAACTAGATGAGATAATAACAGGAAATGTGGAGTCAGGTCCCAGAAATTCATACCTGAGGTTGGCTGGCAATGGATTTAACTCCAGCTTTGGTGGTTCTTCAATGGATGGCTTAGCTGGAGGAGTTTCTCTCTTTTCTAAGTGCAAGGGCTCAAACTCTAGATTTCTCTCCCAGAATCCTCTACCTTCTAATGCCAACACCCATTCTGCCAAATCCTCATCATTCACTTAATCTAAGTTCATCAAACATGCAGCAAGGGGTTCCTCAATTGTCAACACCTCATCATCAGACTCTACAATAACATCTACGGCATCAATAAGAGAGCAATTGGCGAACTCGCTTGGTCGCCTCATAGACTTCTGCACATTGAATGTTATTTCCTCATCATTGAGTCTCATTTTGAGCTCCCCAATCTCACAGTCAATCAGAGCTCTCCCCGTGGCCAAGAATGGTCTTCCTAAGATTATAGGAATCTCTTCATCCACTTTGCAATTCAAGATCACAAAATCTGCAGGGAACACAAATTTCCCCACCTGAATAAGCACATCATCAAGGATACCGAATGGACGCTTCACAGTCCTGCCGGCCAGCTGCAACAACATGAAGGTGGGTCTAGCTCTCCAAATGCCCAACCATCTTATAGATAGCCAGGTCATAATATTAATGCTGGCCCCTAAATCACAGAGCGCCTTTTCTGTGCCCGCTGAATAATATGAGTAACACCCCGACTCGAGTTACGAAGTATTATTTATGTTGCATGGGGTGATCCTTTAGGCTAAACAATTTAGGATCCCCCCATCCTTATTAAATAATTCTCTCGCTTCTTTAGACTAATTCATCATTGAGTTCGGCCGGTACCCACCGTTATGGACCTCAAGGGGTGCCTAACACCTTCCCCTCAAGGTAATTTCGAGCCCTTACCCGACCTTTGGTAATGCAAAATGGTATAATATGAAGCTCTAGGTGCCCTAACATACATTAATCCGTTAGGTGGCGACTCTAACCAATTCCTTTTCCCTACCCTCTCAAAGTAGTTGTCAAAATATCAAAACCCGATTTCGCGAGAAAAAGGGGGCTTGACATTGCACCTTAATTCGTGCACCACGTGCGCTTTGGATGTAGGAGCCCCTCCGGAGTCTGCACACCCCGTGTGAGTGCAGGTACCTATTGAGTGTGAGTACTGAGGGTTGAGAGCCTAGTGATTGAGCTGTTGAGATGAGTTGAGTGATTGTTGCCCTGAAATGTTGTACTTGCTTTCATTTGCTGTTGAACTTATTTGATATCAGTCATTATTGTGCAATTCTTAGAAGATTTTATATCCGGTCTATTTTAACTTGAAACTGTATAAAACTGTCTTGACTTAAACTGCCGAATTTGAAAGCATGTCTATTCTTTACTGAAACTACTGAAATGAACTTTACTTGTATAGCTCATCACTGCTTCTCATTCCTTTGTTTGTTTCTGTTACTTACTAATTTGGAAGTACTCACGTTACTCCCTGTACCTTAATAATTCATATGCAATGTTTTAATAAAATTTGTATAAGTTTAAAAGAAAATTATACTTATATATAGGATACACGCGCAACGTGCGTACCCAGAGACTAGTATATGTAAAGAGAGAGAGAGAGAGTAAGGATTTATATTTGTTTAACTAGTCTCAGGGTACGCGCGTTGCGCGTGTGCCCTATCTCATTGACTAACCTTTTTTTCTGAAATAATCACATACTTATAATATTAAAGTCTTTCTTTGATAGATAAAATAAAACACGTAAAAGTTGAGGATGATTATTATTGATTATATATCACCAACTCAATAAAAAAATAAGTTATAAATAGAAATCCTCAATCATTAGTTATTATCCTACTATGGTTGTATGAGGATTTCCGTAGAACAGTTTTATGAAAATTATTGTTATTCATGCGACGTACCGAAAACAAATAAGTAACATAAAAATCCTTTTATCATGCTTTTTTTAAAATTTATGAATTAACATAAATTGAAAAACTGACTATTAGTTTTCTAGGAATTTTGGAATAACGTTAAAGTGGTTGGCCTACCATGACAATATAAATCCTAAAAAGACTAATATTGAGTTAATATTTTTCAAAAGAAGTAATTTAATTTATATAAAATATAATGAGTAGTCATTCGTTAGAATATATTTGGTCTTTAGTTGTTCCATACTTATTGCTTTAAGTTTTATCTTTGCAATTACTATAATATAAATGATTTACTTTATTTTTATATCCTAAGAGTTATGTCTACTTAAAAAAATAATTTATTATACGATGATTAGTTTAAAAAGAGTTGAATTGGATCTTTTGCTATAGCTAATTTTAAAGCGTAATCATTTTTTTCTTAATTCCAAATGAAATAATGTATTTTTCTGCAAATTCTTAGTATTGGTTGATAATAGGTGAATTTAACTATAATTAGGTCCTAAATAACCACCTTTTTGTATAGTTTGGATGATAAAAGTGATAACAAAATGCTCTTATTAGTGCTTTTCATGCTTTGCAGGTTATATATGATCAGAGAAGGCTATGGAGTACTTTTGGGATCAAATATGGAGGAAAAAGAGGCCGATCGTAAAATTCCGTCAAGTAAACCACGCGAAACAACTCAAGTCAGAACTAGAAGAGGACTGCCGCGGTTCCACCGCGACCGCGGCGGAACCGCGGTAGAAGATGGCTGCAGACAAAGTGAGAATCAGAGAGCATGTTTGGCCGCGGTTTGACCGCGGCAGAACTGCGGTGGAGGCGGAGAACTTCAGGGACTAAAGTGCAAAACACGAGATTTTTAGCCCAAAACCCTATTTTAAACACTAAACTTCGCTCAAGAGAGACATTTATTGATTTAGAGAGTATTTTGGCAAGGAAAAACAATTGTGAGAGATCACCCAAAATATCTTTCTTCGTTTCTTTGATTTTTCTTGCAAGATTTAATATGAATATTGTTTTAGTTTGTTTACCCATAGTTATGAGGAGTTAAATCCTTTGTTTAAGGTTTTGATGGAACTTATTGGGGGATGAACTTCTTGTTTATGTGAATACAAATTGCTAGTCTCAATCTTTATTTGTTCAACTTTGTGCATGTTGTAGTTAATTGAAAGGATCCTCAATTAGCTGTGCCTATTTAGTGTGCATAACTCGGGAGAGAGTGCATATTTAGGTTATTGTTGAACAACACTACTCCCAAAGTATAAGAGGGATCTATAACTGTGGGTTTAAAGGCGGGATTAGGGATAACGAAGCCTTGAGTGCAATCTAAAGTGAACCGTATTAATTAGAGCTAGCTAGTGTATCTCGGGAGAGTGCATTGAGTATATTACTGTGATTACTCGGGAGATAGTTACGGTAAGATGAGCGTTCATAATTGATAGAGAGGTGCTGGACAATTTGTATGAAGCATAAAGAGAAAGGATTCCATCAATAGGGGAAGTCATTACCTTAGCGTTTTCTCATTATTGTTTACAACCTTAGCATCTTTAGTTTACAGCTATTTATTTACTTGCAGTTTTAGTTATTAAAGACACCATCAACTGTGATTCAAACGTTTGGGGAAATTGGTTCTTAGGAGTTTAGTGGGTCTAAAGATAGTGATTGATAGGTTAACTCTCTGTGGATTCGACTCTGGGCAGAATACTCGGGTTATATTTGCAACGTTCGCAGGGTCCTTTTTATAAGGCATAGTTGGGCGTGGTGAAATTTTGGTGTCTTTGCCAGGGAGTTAACGGAATTATCAATTACCGTTGATAGAAATACAAAAATTCTTAGTGTAGTCAGTTTTCTCTACACCAAATTTTTGATTGAAATTTTTGACGGTTGTTGACGTGGTTGCACAGGTGTATGCCTAGAAACTCTACGAGGACTGGAGAACTACTTGAAGGACTCTCAGACCCCGAGAAAACATTCTAGATATTGAACCGTGCCAACAAAAGACTTCAACAACCTCATCAAACACACAAACTCGAAACTGACATGGGTGACATATACAACGTCAACGGAAACGTCAGAGATATGGCACCTCTTGTGCCTGAGGCTATACTATATGACTAGGCACAACCCACATCTAACAATCTGGCCACTGCCATTGTTGTGCCCGCGATACAAGCTGAATCGTTCCAGATCACGAACAACATACTGCACTTGTTGCAAAATAAGGGACTATTTTCTGGGACACCAGCCGAAGATCCTCAGCAGCACTTGAAGAACTTCCTGCGATTTGCAAAACTCAAAGGCAACCCAACATAACCCCGGAAGCAGGGTGTTATTATTTCCATTCTCGGTGACAGGAGCTTCTCAGATCTGGATAAACTCACTCCCCATAAACTCTATAGAAACTTGGGATGAGTTAGTCAAGCAATTTCACATCAAGTTCCACCCACCCAACAAAACAGCTCAACAAATTGATGAGATTGTGAGCTTTAAACAGAAACCAATGGAGACACTGCATGAGACATGGAGCCGGTTTAAAGGAATGTTGGTTATATGTCCACACCATAGTATTCCAGATCAGATGTTGGGACAACGGTTTTACATGGGACTGTCAGATAACATGAAGAACATTGTAGATGCCTCAGCTGGTGGGGCATTTTTTAGCAAAACTTGGAGAGAAGGTCAGAGTCTGCTTGACAAAATGGCTCATAATTCGGGGTGGATGAGGAGTAATGCACCTATCACTCCAGTGGCGACCCTCTTGACACAGATGAGCATACTCACCAAAAAGGTAGAGGAATCAGGGCAGAAACAGCAAGTGCACATTGTTGATACTACCAATGGGGGCTTGTGCACATTTTGCATTAGTCAGCCAGTTGGTAATCCTTGGAATGCAGAACATGATCATCATCATCAACACCCTGAAGACATGAACTATGTGTCAAACTATGGAGGCCAGAGACAGGGCAATCAGATCTGGGGTCAGCAAACTCAGCAGCCATACAGACCACCTCAGCCACAGTACAACGCTGGAAGCATGGGATGTATGAGACCCTCCAACAATATGGAACCTTATCCAAGGCCACAATTGTACAACAATCAGCAGCAAGGGTATCCCCCACATCAGCAATAGCATGGTAGAAGGCAAGAAGATGGGTTCACTAGACTTGAAGCAATGATGCAGTAGCGTCCATTTGGTATCCTTGATGATGTGCTTATTCGGGTGGGGAAATTTGTGTTCCCTGCAGATTTTGTGATATTTGATTGCAAAGTGGATAAAGAGATTCCTATAATCTTAGGAAGACCATTCTTGGCCACGGGGAGAGCTCTGATTGACTGTGAGACTAGGGAGCTCAAAATGAGACTCAATGATGAGGAAATAACATTCAATGTGCAGAAGTCTATGAGGCGACCAAGTGAGTTCGCCAAGTGCTCTCTTATTGATGTCGTGGACGTAATTGTAGAGTCTGATGATGAGGTGTTGACAATTGAGGACCCCCTTGCTACATGTTTGATGAACTTAGATGAAGTGAATAGTGAGGATTTGGCGGAATGGGTGTTGGCATTGGAAGGTAGAGGGTTCTGGGAGAGAAATCTAGAGTTTGAGCCCGTTCACTTAGAAAAAAGAGAAACTCCTCCAGCTAAGCCATCCATTTAATAACCACCAAAGCTGGAGTTAAAGCCATTGCCAGCCCACCTCAGGTATGAATTTCTAGGACCTCACTCCATATTACCTATTATTATCTCGTCTAGTTTGTTAGATGTGCAGGTTCAAAAGCTTTTACAGGTACTAAGGGAGTGCAAAACTGTCATTGGGTGGACCATGGTAGACATCAGGGGGATCATCCCCACCTACTGCATGCACAAGATTCGGCTGGAAGAGGGGCACAAACCTTCCAGAGAACATCACAGGAGGCTGAACCCCAACATGAAGGAAGTGGTGAAGAAGGAGGTGATAAAGTGGTTGGATGCGGGAATTATTTTCTCAATCTCTGACAGCAGCTGGGTAAGCCCAGTGCAATGTGTTCCTAAAAAGGGTGGCATGACGGTTGTGACAAATGACAATAATGAATTGATCTCAACAAAAATCGTCACATGCTGGAGAATTTGTATGGACTATCGAAAATTGATCTAGCCACCCGGAAAGACCACTTCCCACTCCCCTTCATTGATCAGATGTTGGGCAGATTGGCAGGGAGGTCACACTTCTGTTTTATGGATGGGTACTCAGGGTACAATCAGATCTCCATTGCACCGGAGGACAGAGAGAAGACCTCCTTCACATGCCCGTATGGCATTTATGCCTTTAGACGGATGACCTTTGGCCTATGCAACGCACCTGCCACATTCCAATGGTGCATGATGGCCATATTCACTGACATGGTTGAGGACATAATAGAGGTGTTCATGGATGACTTTTCAGTGGTGGGGAATTCATTTGATGAGTGCTTGATAAATCTGATGTGTGTGCTGAAAAGGTGCATCGAGACCAACTTGGTTCTGAACTGGGAGAAGTGCCATTTCATGGTACAAGAAGGCATAGTTTTGGGGCACCAGGTGTCAAGCAAGGGAATAGAGGTGGATCGCGCGAAAGTTGGTGTAATAGCAAAGCAGCCTCCACCAACTTCAATCAAAGCCATCAGAAGCTTCCTTGGACATGCCGGTTTTTACCGGAGGTTCATAAAAGACTTCTCCAAAATCGCCAACCCTCTCTGTAAGTTGTTAAAAAAAGATCACCCGTTTGTGTTTTCTGATGATTGTAGGGTAGCATTTGAGGAGTTGAAAAAGAGACTGGTCACAGCACCCATCATTGTTGCCCCCAACTGGGAGAAACCGTTTGAACTAATGTGTGATGTCAGTGACTATGCAGTGGGAGCAGTGCTTGGCCAGCGGAAAGACAAACTGATGCACCCAATCTACTATGCTAGTAGAACGCTGAGTGGAGCCCAGTTGAACTACACTGTGACTGAAAAGGCGATGTTGGCTGTAGTGTTCGCGTTTGACAAGTTCTGATCCTACCTGATAGGGTCCAAGGTAATTGTATATACTGACCATGCAGATCTCAGGTACTTAATAGAAAAGAAAGAATCTAAGCCACGCCTGATTCGTTGGGTGTTGCTATTGCAAGAGTTCGATCTTGAGATTCGTGACCATAAGGGCACTGAGAATCAAGTCGTTGATCATCTATCACGACTTGAGGGAGCTGAAAATGTAGTTGAGGTTGAGGAAATACTGGAAACTTTTCCAGACGAGCAGTTGCTCGCCACCACTTATCAAGAAGCACCATGGTATGCAGACTTTGCTAATTACCTGGCCAGTGGTATAGTTCCTCACGAACTTTCATCGGTCCAAAGGAAAAGATTTTTTCGTGAAAGCTGCCAGTATTACTGGGATGAACCTTATCTGTTTAGAATATGACTTGATAATATGATCCAGAGATGCGTCCCCGAGATAGAGCAATTTTCTGTTTTGCAGGCTTGCTACGCATCTGCGTATGGTGGACACTTTGGAGGGGTTAGGACAACGGCAAAGGTGCTAGAGGCTGGATTCTTCTGGCCGACAGTGTTTAAAGATGCGCACCTATGGGTGAAGAGCTGCAATGAATGTCAGCGGACCGGGAATATTTCCCGACGCCACGAGATGCCCATGAACCCAATTCAAGAGGTGGAAGTGTTTGACGTCTGGGGGATTGACTTCATGGGCCCCTTCCTCAGCTCCTATGGCAATAAGTACATTATTGTTGCTGTAGACTTTGTGTCCAAATGGGTGGAAGCTACTGCGTTACCCACCAATGATGCAAAAGTGGTGGTGGGATTTCTAAAGAAGAACAAATTCACCTGCTTTAGGACACCACGAGCAATTATCAGTGATGGAGGCACTCATTTCTGCAATAGGGCCTTTGAAAAGTTGCTTACTAAGTACGATGTGCGCCACAAGGTAGCTACTCCTTACCACCCGCAAACTAGTGGAAAGGTTGAAGTGTCCAACAGAGAAATCAAGAGTGTGTTGACTAAAACTGTGAACGCCACAAGAACTGATTGGGCAAGGAAGCTAGATGATGCACTCTGGGCTTACAGAACTGCCTTCAAAACTCCAATTGGTATGTCACCTTACAAGTTGGTGTTTGGGAAGGCATGCCACCGGCCAGTGGAACTTGAACATAAAGCGTGGTGGGCATCGAAACAGTTGAACTTAGACATGGAAGCTGCGGCCACGTCAAGAGTCACTGAATTACATGAGCTCTAGGAGTTTAGATATCTTGCTTTTGAGAGCACAAAATTGTACAAGGAGAGAATAAAGAGGTTGCACGACCAGAACATTGTTGAGAGAAATTTCAAACCCGGGGACATGGTATTGCTATACAACTCAAGACTACGTCTGTTCCCAGGTAAACTTAAGTCACGATGGTCTGGTCTATTTCGAGTAGTTGAAGTTTTCCCGTCAGGAGCTGTTGAGATTTCCACAGAGAATGACTCTCGTAAATTCAGAGTCAATGGTCAAAGATTGAAGCCATATGTGGGCATGAGCGAGAAAAAGGAAGTGTCTGAGCTGCACCTGACTGAACCACAGAGGTCGAGCCAGCCTTAAATGCGCTCATCCTGCGTCGTGCCGCGATGTTAAATTAGGCGCTGCGTGGGAATAAACCCACGAAATTGTTGTAAGTGTAACACATTATATAAAAGAAAAAAAATCAAAAAAATTAGACAACTGCCCAGACCGCGGTTCCCCCGCGACCGCGGTCAAACCGCGGTCATAGACCCCCTCTGAACTTCGTCCACCGCGTTTCCACCGCAACCGCGATAGAACCAGGTATGCAAAAAAAAAGTTTTATTTATTTCCCCCATACCTTTTTTTCTAATTCACCTAACCCAAATCCTCTCTTCTCTTTCTCTATCAAATCCCCCACCCCCCATCCCCCAAAATAAAACCCAAATCCTCTCTTCTCCTTCTCTCTTAAATCCCTCCCTTACTCCCAAAACACCTTCATTGTTATCTTTTCCACACCTCCTCGCACAATTACCAACCCCTTCCAACCTTCATCAAGTAAGTGTTTTCTTCTTTTTGATTCTATTTCTTCTTCTAATTAGTATAATTTAGTCTAAACTAGTTTAGTAAAACCCTAGGTAGGAATAGTGTAGATTTTCTTTCAATTTTTGCTTCTTCTCTGTTTTTATTGTTGTATTTGCTTCTTGTGGATTTGTTTGGTACTAAAATGGTTGGGTCTTTCTTATACTTCGATTGTGGGGGTTGTTTAGATGATTCGGATGCCTAGAAATAATTTTGCGGTGTAGTTTGATGGAGGGCCCTTTTTGGCCATAATTTGGTGCTTGTGGTGCTATTTTGAGGCATTTTGTGCCTATCCTAGGTTGTGGTGGTGTTGTATTTAGTGAATGGTGGTGTTATATTTAACGTGAATCACTTGAGGGAGTAAGTGTGGGGTATTGTATGCCATAATTTGTAAGAACATTGTGGGGACATTGTGGAGGTTGTAATCTTGAACACCTTACTAGTTGGGGGTTTGGCATAGTGTATGAATGGAATAAATGGGGGGTATTATTTGGTGCTTTCGGGTGGTGAAGTCTGAGTAACCATCCGGTTGGCACATATACGATATATTTGATGGTTCTCTTCTATTCTTTGCAAGTCATATAGCTCGTAAATAGATCGGCAGGCTCGTCCCAACAGCCTACATATGATACTTCAAGGTTCGAATCAGAATTGGCAGAGGACGACTTTCATGCCAAGGTCTCAAAGAGCTTCCTCCCTGAGATTCCGATTGATAGGGCAGCCCTCCATGCAGAAAAGGAGGAGATGTATGAGGAAATCCAGCGGAGGGAAATGGAGTTCTTATTTGATGAACCTGAAACGGTCAACAGGATGCTTGTAAGAGAGTTCTACGCGAACTGCCCAGCACATACGTTGCGGGAGGTGACTATGCGGGGCAAATGGGTAGATGCCTCAGTTGAAACTATTCGACAGGTGTTGCGGCTGCCCCGGTTTACTGGTGACATCGACTATTACCAGGACGCCCCAGGAGTCACTTGGGATATTATGACTGATGCACTCTGCGCAAGGGGCCAACCAATCTGGATACGTGTCCATATCACCCTGAACTTCAATTCATTCACCCATTTGGCTAAGTGTTGGCTCACTGTCATTTGTAGTCGGTTCTTGCCCTCAGGCAACACGACTAACGTGAACTTCTAAAGAGCCCTCTTGACATGGTGCTTCGTCACAAAGAAAGATTTTGATGCGGCAAGACTTATTGGTGATGAAATGATCATACGGTCCCCACTGAAAGGGATTCTACTTCCCCTCCCTGGTGACTACATTGTGCCTACTGAATAATGTCCCCACCAATCCTACTGATAGAGAGTTGTCCCTTAAAGCAGCTTTCAAAGCTTCGGGCATCAGAGTGGGCAGGGGTGCACGCACCACCATTTAGATCGATGATGAGGATGATGACCCGATTCCCATGGCACCATCCAGGAGATCCTATGACAGTGCCGGACCCTCTCGGTGCCCCCATGCTGGGGCAGGCTTATCCAGATCACAGTCTACCCATCCTATGTTGGGTACTATGAAGGAAGAGGTCGCAGATCTTCGCACCTCGGTGGAGGGCCTACACACGCGTATGGATGCCATGTCTCAGCGGCAGGCCAGGTCTGAGAGCCGGTTTATGTCCTGGTTCCGTGCTTTATGGAGAGCTTGCCATATGGACCCCATCACCGTCTCCGACTCTGATTGAGGCTCATGGAAGTCTTCTTACCCTTCTGCTCGTTATTTTTTATATGACATGGGGACATGCCATAATTTTTAAGTATGGGGTGGGAGACTTGCTCGGGTAATGTATTGTAGTGTATATAGACATAGTGTATGTTGTAGTATTTGATTGGTGTTGTTGTGTATAATTGACTGTACTCACATTAGAAGTAACTGACTTGGCCCAACGACGGACACTTGTCGACGGGTCTCTTGAGGGTCAAAGTCGGATTTAAAAAAAATATAGAAGACTCTTCCTGAGGACGGACCACTAGGACAGTACTCTTGAGGGAAGTAGTCCATGTAGTTTCTTTATTTTATTTTATTTTTTCTTTTTTTCGGTAGTGTAGTATTTCTCCCTTGGTTTTTTTTTACCACAGTTCTTTTTCAAGGGCTTTTTTTTAACCAGGTTAGGTAAATTTTTTCGTTTGTAGTTTTAGGACTAAAATGGGTGAAGGCTAGAAAGCAACCCGTGATGTACACACCTGAGAATAACAAAAACGAACATGAGGGTGTGACGTCTAAGCTTGTTTGTAGACTCCTAAATCTATGCCTTAATTTTGCACATCCTGTCTTGCTTGAACGCTCGTATGAGTGTGTTGATAAACTGATTCGGAATGAGTTACATGCCAAGTGTGTGTGAGCTATTACTTGTATTTTGTGCTTGCATGTGATACCTAGAACTTGCCATGTGTGTTTGCAAAGCGAAATAGAAGTTGTTTGGTTTTAGAGATGATTGAGGCATTTCTTTGTGTAGCCTGTATATTTTTGAATCCACCTGTATATATTGTCATAGTTAACCCCTTTGAGCTTGAATCCTGTTCTTTGATAACCCTATAATGACCTATATCCCTGTGTTTGAATAGTTTGACTGTTTGAACCTGTACCTCCTAGAAGCACTTGAATTACTAAAGAACATACAAAAGTCAAAGTGTGGGGTGGTAATGAAGTAGGAAAAAGGGGAATCAGAAAATAAATACTTGAATGGTGCAACGGATTTGTAAAAGAAAGAAAGAAAAAAAAAACAGTTGCACCTAAAGAAAAGTGGGGGTCACCTATGAACTAAAATGTGGAAGAATGAGTGGGTTGAGCATGTAAATTGAAATAAAAGGAAGTGTGTATTAAAAGTACTTAGGGAGGTTAGTCACTATATCCAAATATATCCTACCCGTCCCTTAGCCTACATTACAACCAAATAAAGACCTCTTGATCTTTGACTGAATAGCTCGAATAGTAGAGTACTACACTAGGGGCAAGCTTATGGTGTGTCTGTGTGGCATGTGAATATTCTTTGCTGAGAGTGAGTGAATTCTTCCTATCTTTGGTTCCTTGCTGCTTGAATTTTATGTGTGTGGAACTTCTCTTAGAACTATGATGTGAGGGCATGTGACTCAGGAAGAAAAAGTGAGTTTTTACCTCTGTTAGAGTAACTAGTGTGAGCATGAGTGTGTCATGGTATTAGAGTCTTCATCTGAGGCGTGACTGTTGCACTGTTTAGGTTGTTCCTTCATAATGGCGGGTGTGACATAAAAAAAAATTTGGTAATGCATCGAACGATTAGGCCTAGAAGTGTGGTTTAACTTGCTCGAGGACGAGCAAAGGTTTAAGTGTGGGGTGTTGATAATAGGTGAATTTAACTATAATTAAGCCCTAAATAACCACCTTCTTGTATAGTTTGGATGATAAAAGTGATAACAAAATGCTCTTATTAGTGCTTTTCATGCTTTGCTGGTTATATATGACCAGAGAAGGCTATGGAGTACTTTTGGGATCAAATATGGAGAAAAAGAGGCCGATCGTAAAATTCCATCAAGTAAACCACGCGAAACAGCTCAAGTCAGAACTGGAAGAGGACTGTCGCGGTTCCACCGCGCCTGCGGCAAAACCGTGGTAGAAGATGGCTGCATACAAAGTGAGAATCAGAGAGCATGTTTGGCCGTGGTTTGACCGCTACCGCGGTAGAACCGCGGCGGAGGCGGAAAACTTCAAGGACTAAAGTGCAAAACACGGGATTTTTAGCCCAAAACCCTATTTTAAACACTAGACTTCGCCCAAGAGAGGCATGTATTGATTTGGAGAGTATTTTGGCAAGGAAAAACAATTGTGAGATATCACCCAAAACATCTTTCTTCGTTTCTTTGATTTTTCTTGCAAGATTTATGATGTATATTGTTTAGTTTGTTTACCCATAGTTATGAGTAGCTAAATCCTTTGTCTAAGGTTTTGATGGAACCTATTGGGGGATGAACTTTTTGTTTTATTTGTTCAACTTTGTGCATGTTGTAGTTAATTGACAGGATCCTCAATTAGCTATGCCTATTTAGTGTGCATAACTCGGGAGAGAGTGCATATTTAGGTTATTATTGAACAACACTACTCCCAAAGTATAAGAGGGAAATATAACTGAGGGTTTAAAGGAGGGATTAGGGATAACGAATCCTTGAGTGCAATCTAAAGTGAACCGTGTTAATTAGAGCTAGCTAGTGTATCTCGGAAGAGTGCATTGAGTATATTACTATGATTACTCGGGAGAGAGTTACGGTAAGATGAGCGTTCATGATTGATAGAGAGATGCTGGACAATTTGTATGAAGCATAAATAGAAAGGATTCCATCAATAGGGGAAGTCATTACCTTAGCGTTTTCTCATTATTGTTTACAACCTTAGCATCCTTAGTTTACAGCTGTTTATTTACTTGCAATTTTAGTTATTAAAGACACCATCAACTGTGATTCAAACGTTTGGGGAAATTGATTCTCAAGAGTTTAGTGGGTCTAAAGATAGTGATTGATAGGTTAACTCTCTGTGGATTCGACTCTGGGCAGAATACTCAGGTTATATTTGCAACGTCCGCAGGGTCTTTTTTATAAGGCATAGTTGGGCGTGATCATTGGTTCATTCCGAATTTCAATTATGTAATGAAATTCTATTTTTAAAGGGTAAAAATTTATCTGACATTTCACTTTGAATATTTGTATTTGAAGAATCATTAGTTTTATTGACTATTGCTAATCACCTCTATCTCTTATAAGTTTTGCCAGTTTGTTTGTTCTAATTATTGAGTACCGCTTTTCAATATTATAGAAATGACAAATAAATAATATTATTTGAGTAGAAAAGCAGTTCAACCATAATATAGTATAGAAATCAGAAATTACCATTAGAATTTCATCATTAATTAACACCGTTAACTATTTATCTTACCATATGACACTTATTTAGACTTCAAATAGTAATTGATTTATGATATAAAGAAAATAGCACATTCACAGCTCCGTTCACGTTATTTAATTTCAAGATTATTTTAACGGGTAATATGTTGAAAATGCATTAAGTTCGTAATTTCCTAATTTAAAAATACTAAACATTAGAAACACTAACATGGAAGGTATTATAGTTACGTAATATAAACTCTTAATTATTTATATTTGTGATAATGAACGAATAATGTTAAAAAGATTCTAACCCTTAGTATTTAATTTTTACTATTAGTTTATAAAATAAAATATTAATTTATTTTAAAGTCCATGATATTAGAACACTATTATTCTAATAAATAAAGATTTAGTAAATAAAATTTTATGTGATTAAAAAGTTTATTTTGTTTGGCAAGTAACTGAATAACTATTTTGTCTAACGTAAAATCTAATTTAATAAATATACAAGCCGACGAGATACTTTTAATTGGTAAGAATAACTCTTCAATGCTCAAAAACTTAGTAGCTGATTATATGCAGTTCTATTATAATTTATTTTAACAAAATAAAAATTTAAACAAGTAGAAACATGGAAAGTCTCGTCTATTGTTTTTGTATCATAATTACAGTGATTCACTTATATAAGGTAAACTTTCCATTGATTTTTAAATTTCCTTTTTTCGTAGTTTAAATAAGAAAAGACATAATAAATAGACTTTTAGTTGATGTAAAAGTCCTAAATATTAGGAAGATAAGTAAAATGACAATTTTATTTAATGTAAACTTTATTTTTAAAGGGTAAAAAAGGCGAACGACATTTCGCTAAGGGCCTCCGTGCTTTTAATATAGTACTAATCTCTACGTAGTGCCTCGCACGTAATACTTAGGATCGGAAAAAAGATGAAAAACAAAAAAAGATAAGATAGTAGTAGACATTAGAAGTGCATAACAATTACAGCGCCTAATAGTTAATGTGAAATATATGAATACTTGTTATCAAAATAGATTCGAGCAACTTATTTATAAAATTAAAAATGAGTTAAAACTTTATTTTGTCACAAATTATATGTTTCTTATTTGATAAAATCATAAATTCAGCTAAAAAGTATTTACCAAAAACTAAACCTAATACTAATCAGATAATTTGATTTCTAATATGCTATTGTTGTTTGAACTCTAAGAAATTAACACGTTCAAACTTTTTTTTAAAAAAAACACGACAAAAAAAATTCTCCAAGCTATATCTATTACCTCAATTTATAATCTAACCACAGTAAGCCCAAAAACCTAAGCTTAATCATATATGCCTTGCAGTAAGTATTTTTCTTTTAAATTTGACATGACAATATTTTATTTTAATAAAACGTAATTATAAAAATTGAGATTAACATACCACAGAAATGCCACTACGTTTAATGTGTTGCGCGAATATCTTGTGTATAGTAATTCTAATCATAAGATATATATTTTGTATTCTCAAAAGTTCTCCAAACCTGTTTCAATATGAAACTTCAACCGGGGATAATGCAGAATGAGAGAAAAGAAATTTCTTGTTCTTAGTAATGGGAATGATATAAAGTGGACATCAACCGGGGAATATATATAATTTTTCTTGTCCTTCACAAATCATGCTTTAGAATTTCAACAATAGCTCAAACGACTAAAAAGTTAGAAATTTAAGAGGAAGACATGGTGAAAAGTAAGTGCTGAATTCAATCTCACGGGCACACGATGAACAAAAAAATCAATTAAAAAAATAACACCAGAAGCCTAATTCAATAACTGAAGTTATAAATATGAAATAGAATATAGATTAGATGAAAAATTTCCTGTTGGATTGGCTGCATCAATGTTGGCAAAGTTGAATATCAAACAACAATTATGCAAAGGACGTATAAATTTTGTAAGCAAAAGGTTTTTATATATAGAGGGTTAAAGTGAGCACTTAATTACATCCAATTACAAATTAGATATAGTAATCGTGTCTATTGATGGTAATCAAAATCCTAGTATGAGTGAAATTCTTAATTTTAACACTTTTATCCAATATGAAATTATCTATATTATTATTACTATATTAAAAGCACGAAGGCCCTTAGCGAGCCTTTTAAAATAGAGTTCACACTGGACAAAATAGTTATTTAATTATTTTCCTAATATTTAAGAGTTTAAAATCAACTAAAAATTTATTATTAAATCTAACATAAACTCCTACTTAGGTTAGAAAGACACATCTATAAAAAGAACCCTAGCAATATGTTCGACAAAAAAGCCTCCACCAACCACCCTTTATTATTTCTTTCTCCAGATTACTCCATGCCAGGTTCACATGTCAAAATCTCTGAAAGGATCACATTAAAAGGCCAAGTCATTCAAGGATTGTTCTGTATTTTGAAGCAATCTCCCTGCACTTCCAACTTGACTATAGGTAACTTTTATTTAAATCATTATTTATGATGGTTTGATTCTTGGATTGCCACTCAAGCCAGATTGCATTATTTGACGATTTAGTTTATAAACTCGATTTTGTTGTGTTGGCATACCTTATAATATATATGATTTTGGCACATACCAATCTTTAATTTTCTTTTGTCTTTCTGTTCTTGATAGATAACGAAATTATTATTTTTAAGGTGTACATGTGCTTATTTATTCCTACTTGTAATCAGTGATTGTTGCAGTTTCTTTTAATAAAGAAAAGAATTTTAGTTGGTGTTTCTTTAATGTCAATGACATGCGGTGTTCTACTTAGTTATGAAAATTTCTATCTCTCAGTTATATGTTATTGCATCATACAGTACAAAGGTAACAATTAACGCAGATTTGCAATTCTTTTAAGCTAAGGTTGAATTAGTTCTACCACGTTAGTTCGATGATAACTAATTTAATATGTTGCATTCACCATTGTTAGATAAATTGTTAGGGGGGAAACGAAGCTAAAAATGGGTCCAACCTTAATTTTCGACACATGAAAAAGGATTCCTCTATGAACCGTACTTGAACAGACGTTGTTCCCAAACCAATCGCGTTTTCCTTTATTACTTCATACTAAGTTCATGTGCTTTATATTCTTCCTTATTACCCTAAGTTTTTTAACTAATCATTTACTTTTTGCAATAGGAAAAGTTGAAGAGGAACTTAAAATCTATATTATATTAAAAGGTTTTTGTTAACAACGGAAGTTAGAAGGAATAACAATTATTTGACTATGAAGGAGCTTAGAACGATATGGTGTAAGGTATAACCATAGAAGGAATAACAACTCTAATCCAATTATAAGTCAGTAAAAACACGAAATCTCTATGTAAAATGTTGATAACTTTTTTACAACTTAAAAATAAAGTTTACCTTAAATATAACACTCATATTATATTTTTTTAAAATATTTAGGACTTTAAAATTAACTAAAATTTAGAGTGTTAAATTTTTTTTTAGTTAAACATTCCTAATGTTCAGGAAGTTAAAATTAGTGACTTATATTAATTCTTTCCATAATTAAATGCTGTAAAATAATTATAACTCCTTCTTTGAGATTGGAATATTTAAATGAAACTCTTCTACTTTATTTTCTTTCATTATAAAACTTGTACATACATATTCCACATGCAAAGTATGATGGGAACTTTAAAAATCAATGAATTCAATAATTTTTCATAACTTATTAAATCAGAGAAGTGATTATGTTTGAATAATTTGTTTGTCTTGGTAAATTTTCATGTTTTAGGAATGCTTTCTTTGCCCACGCACATTCCGCAAAGTTATATAAATGATAAATTCCTTTAACATTTTATCTTAGTAACTAAACCTCATTACATGAATAATATTGAAATAATTGAGGGGAAATAAATTAAAAACATAATATTTAATCTTTCAATTGTGTTATCCGATAAACTTTGAAAAATCATAATAAAAGTATAATTGTATGTTTTTGCCTTCTAGAATGAATTTGAGAATTTATTTTCAAAGATATTTCCATAAAACTCTTAAATCTCTAAGATTGCGTTCTTGTTCAAACTAAAAGGGAAGTGTGATAACTTGTGAAATTGAACTAAAAAAGAAGAAGAAAGTTTGGAATATGTTAGGATTATGATTGAGGACTTCTATAAGATAGAAATTTCTCCTTTATTGAGTTAGAAATATAAAATAATACTCATATAATTTTTTTTAAAAAAATTAATCATGGAAATAAGGTACACGCGCGTTAGTATATTAAAAGAAAGACTTTAAAAATTTAAGGGCATAAAAGTCGGTTGATATTTTAGGGATATTTTTGCCATATAACCTTTAGCGTAAATTATTCGTGCTTTTATAATAATATAGATAGATAGATTAAGGAATTAATATAATTGTCCTTTGACAAATACATAAAACAATAAAACATCTTTAATATGACAAAACAATCAAGCAATCCTAATTCTTTGAGGAATAAATTTGATTCTAAACTAATTAATATAAATAAAAACAAATAATGAACTTTGAACAGAGGAAGAGCAGATTTTTATGTTATCATTATGAAAACGATTTAGGGTTATGGGCTATCTAACTATCATATTGTATTCTTCAATTGAATTTACTAGTTAATTTATCTGGTTTATTGGTAAATAGGGTTAATATTTCTCATAAGAATCTGTCGAGTTCTTACTCGCCTATTCAAGCTAACCTAACGCCTATATGTTTATGGAATTAGAACTAACAAGAACGTATTTATAATTCCTGTAAATCAACCAAGCAAGACAATTAGGTATATGTCTATCCTAACCGCGAATCCATTCCCCGATGCCCAGGTTCAAGAACTTGCTCTACTCAATCCTATTTGCAATCTAGAATTCCCACATAGACAATCTAGATTCGTAGATAGTATTTAATTGGTGATCAAATAATCAAATAATTAAGTGCAATATTGAATAAATAAACCAATACGATAAATCAAGAAATCAAAATCAATATTCGAATAACAGTAGTCATGAAAGAACCGCAACCCTAGAACGTGGAGATTAGCTCCACATAGACATCGTAGCCAAACAACAATTCATACAAAGAAACATAAAAAAATAACTAAGTTTGATGGAGGAAAAGATAAAACTCAGCCTCCACGGCGGCTCTATGCTCTCCTTTGGTTAAAAGTTACTCTAGAAAACATCATCTCCTTTCAAAATAGGTTTAGAACCCCTTTTATACAAATTGAGTCCGCGTAGGATCAAAATTACCTTGTCCCAAACAAAGTAGGAAAAATCCCCGCTTCGAACGTCCAAGGTGGCGCACAATACAGTAGTGTTTTTTCAATTTGTAATTCCTCCTCTCTTTTTTTGTCTTGCATTTGGGGGACAAAACCCAAAGGGTGTCCCCCTTTTTTTATTTTTTTTATTGTTTTATTTTCCTTTCTTTTTCTTCCTTATTTAATTCAATTTTGCTCCAAATCTCTTCATCTTCACACCGCTTTATTCCTATACAGCTATAATATAATATTTAGCAAAAAGTAGTATAATTAATACTCAAAGGACAACTCAGAGTACTAGAATATGAGGTAACAATGGATAAATATATGTATTTTTTAGCCGATCATCACCACCCCACACTTAAACGTTGCTCGTCCTCGAGTCAACCAACAATTCACACTATTCTTGAGCACTTTATATTTACACATTTGAAGCACATTACACCAATGACCATGGTTGATAGCAAAAATTAAATCTTAGCATATGCAATCACATATACTTCCCTTTTTCTTAAGTCAAACTTCAAAAATATTCAAACAAAGACAACATGCTCATCACAACAATCCTATCTCAAAAACCGACTAAATGTCACAATGCACTCATTGCTTGAACACTCAACATCGTAGAGAAGTCTAATAAAGTTGCCTATCCCTCATGAAGCCATGTGCCCTCACAACAAGAACAAGAGAATACGTTGAATTTCACACATTCAAATCTCATGATCAAATATAGCTTAAGGACTCACATATATCAAAGAAATCTCTCTCTCTCACAAAAGAAGTCACATGCATGCAATTGGTACCATAGGATTGCCCTTAATGTAAATCTCTACTAATGTAGACTCGGTCGGTCTGAAATCAATTAGGACTTTTTTATGGTTGTAATGTGGGCGAAGGGACAAGTAAGATATATTTTAGGAATAGTGGTTCACCCTCCTAAGCACTTTAACACACCACATGATAAACTTTAAGCGCATTATCTTTAACATCACTTCAGTTTCACAAACAAGATCACACTCCAAAAATATTCCCTCTTTCTTTAAGCGCTACCTTAATTTACATCTTACTAGCAAGAACAAGACAACAATTTATTTCTCTACATACATTTTCTTTTTCTTTTTTTTTTCTTTTTTTTTCAATTATTATTTTTCGTCTTTCACTTTTCGCTAGTGGTTTGCTCCCTCCGTTTCATATTAAATAAGGTACTTTTCTTTTTAGTATGTTCCAAAACAAATGACACATTTCTAAATTTAGAAATAATTCAACTTTAAACTCTTTCATTTGACTCATTTACCCTTAATGAGAAGTTTTTATAGCCACACAAATGTCATGGCTCCACATACTTTTTACCCCTTAAGCTTTTAAGACCACAAGTTTTAAAAGTCTTCTTCTTTTTTCTTAAACTCCGTGCCGAGTCAAACTACCTCATTTAATATGAAACGGAGGAAGTATTATTTTACAAAACAAGTGCACCTTTCTTTCTTTCATTGGTTCCACTCGAAAGCCACCCAATTTTCCTCTTTATTTCTTTTAGCGCTTATTTTACTATTAAAGTACTTTAAGAAGTAAAAGAATCAGAATAATATCAATTAATAACAAAAAGGATATTGGATCGTAATGTGAGTGCCAAATAAAAGTCTATGGGTTCAAAATAGTTAACTAGGGATAGATTTTATTCATGGTAAGCAATAAGCTCAAAAAGATCAAAGAATACGTAAAATCATTTCTCAAACCGAGCATCACCTAAAATTTCACTTCAACTCACATACCGAACAAGTTCTAGACACAACTGCAATACATGGACTACACAAAAATCTCACCACATATGGCACATGACTCACTAAGGACGGTCTCATTCTGACTCTCAACAAGTGCAAGTATTCACGGAGCCACGAGATATTAAGCATTAAGCACAATGTGAACACAAGTCAAGAAAATGAGACATAGGCGTCACAAGACATGCTATCCAACTATGCAAGGCATCATCAATAATTTCAAATCATAGGGAAGATACTACACATGCTAAAGCCTAAATATGCTACTATCAAACAAGTCAAGGGTGCCTAGGAATCTTATCTTTCTTCCATTTATTCCCTAAATCCTAATCTACTCAAAAATAAAATAAAAACTACTACCCGATTCAAACTACATCCCATAAAAAAGAAGCGATGCACAAAGAAAAACCACGGGGATTATTGCTTAAAAAAAACATGTTTTTGGGATTTTTCTATTTTTCATTTTTTTTAGATTTTAATCCCTCAATAAAATTGTCTAGGAGATTCATCATCACGAAAAGTCCAAAAATGAAATTTCAATTTTTTTCTTTTTTTTTTCTTCTTTTTATATTTTCTTAATTAAGCTACTAAAACTACTACTACTATACTATACCATTAATTTTACTAGCTATGCTATTAAAAATAAGAAGCTAGCAAATGATAAAAAGATAAGAAACTAACAATATACTAATATAATACTATAGAAATAATAGAGAATCTTTCACCCCACACTTAAAAGAGTACAATGTCCTCAATGCACAAATAAAGTAAAAATAACAAGGGTAGACAAGAAACTCCCTGAAAGACCAAAGGCTGAAGTAATAACAACTAACGGGTTACTCAGACTTTTCCCATGGATGGTCCTTTGTGCGGGTACCTCACACTAGTTCTAACCATCTGGCTCGCATTTGCACACTTCTACTGGCATTGCTTCTATGCTCATAATCCTACAAAACAAAAACAACACTACACAAATAATACAATAAGAAAAAAAATCAAGACTAAAAGAAAGTAGTAAAGTTGGGTTGCCTCTCAACAAACGCCTAATTTAAAGTCGCAGTACGACTTGAACTACTTTTTGCCTCCACATTGAACTTATAAATTATACCCCTAACATAGCATCTAGTCTGTCGCTATGCTCATTTGGTGGTGCTACAAAGATAACTAGGCCAAGTAATAAATATTTCACTCTATATTTCTCGGCCTTTAGATGAGGAATGCAATTTTTGCTTTAGGCACAACAAATTCAAGAATATACACACTCTCATCCTCACCTTTTGACTCTCCCATAGGCTCATATGGCTTGATTAGTATCTCACTATCTAAACACAATGTGGAAAAAGGATTGGAATGAGGTCTAAGACACCCTAACTCATGAATTGTACTACTATTTACATCCCTATAAATACACACACTCAATTCTCCAAAAGTAATGATATCTACTCCCTCATACAACTTAAGAACACTCTTCTCAACATTGGCATCCTCAAGAAAAATATGGTCTAATGATTGGTATTCTCGTTTTAGCTCCTCCATTTGGTCTAAAAGATTTTTTTCAGCTTCACACAACTCATCAGTAATTTGTTCGGCGTTACACGCATCAACCTTTACACTCAAATCTGCATCCAAATTATGCACATCCAAGCCAAAATTATCAATTTTATGTGCAAGATCATCTCTCTCCTTAGACAAATCATTCGCCGACGTTGTTAGTAAACAACGTCGTTCCGCAGATTCCCCTAATCGAGAATATCCGTCCCAATACCAACCCTTACTCCCATATTCAAATTCAGTTCTCCAAGTGGTTAGGCCATGGCAAGCCCAAAAATACGGGCCATAAAAGTCTTCCAGTCACGACCCCAAATACCGGTCATGATGGCGCCTATCACACTACTAGGCAAGCCGACAAACTCATAATCACAACCCATTTACCAATAACATTAAGCCATTTTTCTAACATAAGATTTAAACGTGGAATTCATTATAAATATTAAAAGGATAGAAATATGTGGAAAACCAACACAGCAATCTACACAACCCCAACAATCTGGTGTCACGAGTCTACAGCCTCTAATACAAGTATGAAAAACCTACTACATAGATAGTCTAGGAATGCGGAAAAGTAATAAGATAGAAGGGAGAAATCAAGGCTGCGGATGCCAAACAGCTACCTCGAAATTCCCGGCAAATACTGAACGACTGAAAAAGCTCTCACTCAGTCTCTGGAACACCTGGATCTGCACACAATGTGCATGGAGTAATGTAAGTACTCCGACCCAATGAGTAATAAACATAAATAATGCCTATGAGACGACGGGTCTACCGCTCCATTTTTCCCATTCTCAGCTTCTTTATGCTTTATTATCCGTATCTTATGTGATCGAGTTGGTTTGGAGTGGTTTTGATAAGAAATGAGACAGTTAGTCTCTTTTAAGAAGGCTTAAGTTGGAAAAGTCAAACAAACATTGACTTATGAGTTAGAGGTCTCGGATGTGAATTTCGACGGTTCGGTTAGCTCCGAGAGGTGATTTGTGACTTAGGAGTGTGATCGGAAGTTGTTTTAGAGGTCCGGTGTAGAATTAGGCTTATATTGGCGAAGTCAGTATTTTGGCGAATTCCGATTGATAGGTGAGATTTTGATCTGAGGGCCAGAATGGAATTCCGAGAGTTGCAGTATCTTCGTTAGGTGATTTTGGATGTGTGTGCAAAATTTCAGATCATTCGGAGGTGTTTTGGTCAGATTTTTGATCAAATGCGTATTTCGGAAGTTTTAAGAAATTTAGGCTTGATTCCGATGTAATTTGATGGTTTTGGTATTGTTTGTGGTGTTCTGATGATTGGAAAAAGTTTGAATGATGTATTAGGATGGATTGACACTTTTGGTTGAGGTCCCGGGGGCCTCAGGGTGATTTCAGATGGTCAATCGGACCAATCTTGGTTTTTGAAGTTGCAGATTTTAGCTGAGTGTTGCAGAACATTTTTGTTCTCTGCGATCACAGGAGTGCAATTGCGATCACATAGAAGGTTTGGAGAAGGCCGTTCTGATTGCTCAATGCGATCGCGGAATAGGGTATGCAATCGCATAGGTTGAGGAGGTTGTTCATTGCGATCGCATGAAGAGTAATGCGATCGCGTTGTGTTAAATGGACCTGAGGTTCTGAGGGGTACTTAGTTCAATGCGATCGCAGAGTAGTGTATGCGATCGCGTAGGTTTTATTGGTGAAGCAGTGCGATCGCAGTTAAGGCGTCGCATTCGCATAGGACATTTTGGAGGCCTGGGAAAATTGAGCTATGCGATCGCAGAGGCTTGGATGCGATCGCATAGCGTAAACTCTGGAGTGACAGAAGGGTTTTAATAAACATTTCACCCGCGAGCCAAGTCCCATTTCCTCCATTGTTGAGTAACCTTGGGAGCTTTTGACCAGTATTAAAGAGGGTTTTGACTGGGAATAGATTGGAGGTGAGTCCTATGGCCTAGAAATGTCATTTAATTGTAGATTCAACATCTAAATTCATGGAAATTTGATTAAAAGGGGAAGGATTAGGGTTTGACTTTTGAAATAGAAATTTGGGGGTTTGAGGGAGCATTTGAGCTCAGATTGTGGTAAATTTGATATGTATAGACTCGTGGCGAGATAAGGAATCCGGTGATGTCAATTTATGATTTTTTGAGAAGTGGTCCCGGGGCTCAGGTTTTGCCAACTTCGTGATTTTCGATATTTTTCGAGTCTTTTCGATTGGGTTGTATTCCCTTAGCCTATTGTAACGTATTACTTGTGGTTTTAATCAGAGTCGATGCTCGAGGAGGTTGATTTGCGAGGCAAAGGAGTAGCGAGCGAGGATTTCGGCCTGCTTGAGGTGAGCAATGATTTTAAATGATGTCCTGAGGGTTTGAAACCCCGGATTTGCACAACGTAGTGTGTGACGAGCGTGAGGTTCAATGCTATGGGGATTGTGACTTGGTCCATCCCGAATGATATTTTACTATATTTTTGATTGAGACATATAGTTTATTATTGTGAATTGGGCTTGTTGCCATTCTTGGGGCCTTGTGCCGACCTGTAAAACCCATAGGGGATTTTTCACTGGTTTTCCTCAGTTATTTTGTTAAAGAATTTATATCCTCAGTCATGTTTCCAATTGTTTAAAAATGATATGAACCAGAATTTTGAAATGCTAATCATAAATAGAAAGAGATATGAGGGCTGAGATCCCGACCATACATTAAGCCCGAGAGGCTGTGATTTATAAATGACTGACAGGGGTCGAGCACCCAATAGTGAGGATATTTTATATGATATGGATCGGGCTGCATGCCGCAGCATATACATATATTGGATCGGGCTGCACGCCGCAGCAAATACATATATTGGATCGGGCTGCACGTCGCAACAAATACTTATATGGGATCGGGCTGCACGCCGCAATAATATATATATATATATATATATATATATATATATATATATATATATATATATATATGGATCGGGCTGCACGCCGCAACAATATAGCGCTTGGGCTGAAGGAGCCCCTCCGGAGTCTACACACCTACAATGAGCGCAGTTCATTTATTATTATGGATTGGGTTGTGCGCCACAGTGATATACGGATCGGGCTCCACGTCGCAGTGGTATGTATATTTATTGATTCGGTTATCATGAGAAGTATATGGATTGAGGACTGAGGATAAGAACGAATAAATGAACTGAAATGCTTGAGGAGCTGATTTATACTGATTATATCTGTTTTACCTGGTTTAAAGAATTTCACAGGATTTCCTCATTCATTGCTGCTTAAATGATTTTTACTATTTTGATATAGAACTGCTTAGTGCCTTTACGTGATTTCATACTGTCAGCCATTATTTATTGTTATTACTCACTGGGTCGGAGTACTCACATTACTCCTTGCACCGTGTGTGCTGATTTCCACTTCTGAGAGTTGATCCTTCCAGTTCAGACGGTGTTTCGGAGACTACGAGGTAGCTATTGGCGTCCGCAACCCCGTGCCTCCCTTATCTAATCATTTACATGTTATTCGAACTATTGTATCAGATTTCGTATTTAGTAGACTTGTGCCAGGATTCTTTAGTTGCTCATGACTTGTGACACCCCGGTTAGGGCTGTGTCGGCTGGGTTTCTGCATCTTATCTATATTTTCTGCTATTTGGTGTTATTAAACCATGTTGTACTATATTTGTGTTAAACAACTATGTCAAAGGACGAATTGGCCTTGTCTTCACGAGAGGCGCTATCAAGACCAGGTCCGGGATTTAGGTCGTGACAAGTTGGTATCAGAGCCTATGTCACGTAGGTCTCGCGAGTCATGAGCAGGTTTAGTAGAGTCTCGTGGATCGGTACGAAGACGTTTGTATTTATCCTCGAGAGGCTGCAGAACCTTTAGGAAAGACTTCATATTCTTGAATTCTTATCGTGCGTCTTTGATTCAGCTTGAAAAACTGACTCTTACAATTCCTTCCATGTATTCGTATGCGCGAACGAGCGCTCAGTATTAGATGTGCCTTGATGGCTTGTGATTCCCTGATCAAAGGGAGAGATGTGACCTTTGTGAGTTGATGTTGGGCCAGTCTGAAGGACTTGAGGACGGATCTTTGCCTATGGCTTGAGCACCGAGGTGCTAATTGTGCGAGCAAGTGTTTTGAACTTATATGTCTAGTATTGGCCCTATTAGTGGGAATGATGGTTGAATAGCTACGTGAGGAGTATGTTAGTACTGCGAGATATATCTATATAACTTGGAAGTGACAAGGAAGGGCTGCAGGATGATAGATGAACTATTAAGTGTTTGATTTTCATTGTGATTAGATGTGTAGCCCCGAGTTATGGGCGCGTGGAGAATCTTTTCATGTCTCCTATTTGGACTGAAGTAAATTTCATATTACGGTATGAGTTTAGACTTAGGAAAATTAAGTGATTGTGTAATGTGTATGACCGTGGAAGGTATACAAAAATGTTAATTGGAGGTGAAGCAGGTGGGGTATCTCCTGAGGAGTGTTCTAAGTTGGTGTGATCCTTATGTTGTCTATTAGAAGATCTTATTTACAAGTAAAGAATATGCATTGAAATCTAAATTGGGCCGCCTAAAGAGTGGGCTTAACTGTTGTGTGAGTGAATGCAAGAATTGCAGAAGAGTTAAGATTCCAGATGATTCATGTTTCCACAAACTTATGAAGGAGTGAGTTTAATCTCACTATGGTATTACGACAACAATAGAGTATACGTGTTGTGAATTGTTGAGTGCGTTTTGATCTATAGTTTTGAGCCAAGTTGGGGAGTTTGCTATTAATTAAGTTGATTGCACGGTTATGTGCTATATTGGTTCCAGTTTGAGGCGTGTTGGTGAGTCACTTATGGCTTATAGAGATTTAAGGTCGATCAGGCGGTGGCCGGGCCCATTTTTATGCTATTCCAAGAAGGACAGATGTTATTGCTTCAGATAATGTCATTATAGGAATTGTTCCAGTCTGCCACAGCGATGCCTTTGTATTATTCAATCCCGGTTCCACCTATTCTTATGTGTCCTCATATTTTGCTCATTATCTGGGTACGCCCCTGGAGTTTCTTTCTTTATCTGTTCATGTATCTACCCCGGTGGGTGATACTGTTGCTGTGGACCGTGTGTAGCGGTCATGTGTAGTGATTATTGAGGGTCTGGAGACCCGAGTTGATATATTGCTATTGAGCATGGTGGATTTTGATGTTATATTGGGCATGGATTGGTTATTTTCGTGTCATGTTATTCTAGACTGTCATGCTAATTCAGTTACTTTGGCTATGTCGGGTGTACCGCGGATCGAGTGGCGTGGCATGACTGATTATGTTCATAGCAGAGTAATTTCTTTCTTGAAAGCCCAGGGTATAGTTGGGAAAAATTGTCTATCATATCTAGTTTTTGTGCGAGATGTTGGAGCTGAGACCCCTAGTATTGATTCTATCACAGTTGTGAGGGATTTTTTCCGATGTATTTCCTGCAGACCTGCCGGGCATGACACCGTATAGGGATATTGATTTTGGTATCGACTTGGTGCCGGGCACTCAGCCCATTTCTATTCCACCGTACTGTATGGCACCAGCGTAGCTGAAGGAATTGAAAGAGCAGCTTCAGGAACTCCTAGAAAAAAAGGGGGGTTCATTTGGCCTAATGTGTCACCTTGGGGTGCACCAGTCTTATTTGTGAAGAAGGAGGATGGCACAATTAGAATGTGCATTGATTACAGGCAATTGAATAAAGTAACAGTGAAGAACAAGTACCCTTTACCTCGTATTGATAGCTTGGTTATGTGCGAACAGATTTGAAAGTTTTCTTGATGGTTTTTACCATGGTTCGAGCCGGATATCTTCTATCAGTGCGCGGAACATATTGTATATTATGAACCCCTCCTAAATGGGAGCAAATAGAAGATTTCTAACTGCCGGAATGTAATTTTCCTATAGCCCAAAAATTCTAATGATATTCTAGCGTTTGCAAAATGATGGCATAATAGACGTGGTATGTTGTGCATGTTTAATATTTTCATGTACGAGGTGGCAGTTCATTCTTGAAGAAAAGGTCATGAATTCTAGATAGAATAGTCAGTTTCAGATATTTAGATTGAATGTTATTAACTGCTCGGTAAGTCCTGAGAAGGGTGCACATTACATTCTAATTAACAGATGTCTATTAGCGTTTCAACGCTCACCTAGTTGATCGGCTACCAATATTTCGATCTTGTTATGTATTTAGAAAATTTTTGAAAATAATTATCTTGGGATGATTGTACTTGAGGGATGTTTCAGTCATTTGGGTGTTGAGGTTGTGATCAGTTACAGTGATTTATGTGATCTATGAATTTGGAGACGGGGAATTCTCAAAAATATGCTATTTCGGGATTCTGTCATGTTGAGGTGAGTATTTTATCGAACTCATTGGATGCACTAGTCGAGCTAATTGATGGTGATAACTATACGATGTGAGCGCAGACATATGTGAGGTTTGAACTTGTGTGCAAGCACCGAGCCAATATTCATGTTCGGAAGATACGTAGGCTATGATATGCCTAGAGTGGGATATTGAGCTTAAATGTATAATGTTTCTCGTATTCGTAACTCTATTAAGAACTATCTGGACTATACTTGAGATTTCCAAGATGCTAAATTCCAGAACAAACTTGGTAATTACTAATTCTGTGCTAACTTGCTGATTTGAGCTATGACAGCGCAGTTTGCTCATGCCGACGATATAAAGTGTTATTTATGCAAGTCCAGGAGCATGAGAATCTTGTTTCACTTAGCATATACATGTGTACTTGTTGGATTGCTTCTATATGATATGCTTGGATTGGAGGTCTGTGACCGTGCCAAGTGGATTATGCTATTGGCAACTAACTTGCTCGTGAAGTTAATGTCAATGTGAGCTATAGAAGAGCCGGTTATTATTATTCTATTCATGTATCTTGGTTCCACTGTGATTGACGAGCTCATAGAATATCGTTGGGGTGGTACTTGTGGAACTTGCAAAGCGGCTCTCTTCTTTGAGGTATTTTCCCTTTCTGGGGTAACCAGATGGTGCAATAGTAAGGTTTACTGGTATAGCATTGTATTATGTACTTCTCCGTGGGCATGATGATTCGCTTGTGGTACTAGACATCAAATTGCGCTTGGTTGATATGGGAAATGGTTATGGCTTACCGCGTGATTTAGTTATCATTGGCAGCATATGAAAGTGTGAGATGAGACTTTAGTTGATAAGATTTTTCTATCGGCATTCGGGTGTTGTGTGCAGCTGTTGTGATTAGGAGTTATCACTACAAGTGTTTGAGTTATGTGGTCTATCATGTAATAGCACCTGAGGTTGCAGATGTGGGTTATTAAAGCTTGTTCAGGCTTATTCGCAGTATAAATGTGGGATTCTGATCATATGAAAGATTTCAAAAGTGGAAACGTGGTCCTATGTCTTATGGGCTAGATTGGATTGCAAAATTTCAGTTACAATGTGTTGTCGGACCTATATGAGATAGGGTGACGTGGGATCACCCCCGGGTATATGCGTGGCGAGGTTACTAAGCGATTGTTTGGCTTTTGGGACAACTCTGGGCACGTTCGAGGACGAACGTTTGTTTAAGTTGGGGAGCATGTGATGACCCGACCCGTCGTCTCATAGGTTATCGCTCCGTTTTTCCCATTCTCAGCTTCTTTATGCTTTATTATCCGTATCTTATGTGATCGAGTTGGTTTGGAGTGGTTTTGATAAGAAATGAGACACTTAGTCTCTTTTAAGAAGGCTTAAGTTGGAAAAGTCAACCAGACATTGACTTATGAGTTAGAGGGATCGGATGTGAATTTCGACGGTTCGGTTAGCTCCGGGAGGTGATTTGGGAATTAGGAGTGTGATCGGAAGTGGTTTTGGAGGTCCGATGTAGAATTAGGCTTGAATTGGCGAAGTTAGTATTTTGGCGAATTCTGGTTGATAGGTGAGATTTTGATCCAAGGGTTGAAATGGAATTCCGAGAGTTTCAGTAGCTTTGTTAGGTTATTTTAGATGTGTGTGCAAAATTTCATATCATTCGGAGTTGTTTTGGTCAGGCTTTTGATCAAATGCGTATTTCGGAAGTTTTTAAGAAATTTAGGCTTGAATCCGATGTAATTTGATGGTTTTGGTGTTGTTTGTGGTGTTTTGATGATTGGAACAAGTTTGAATGATATTTTAGGATGGGTTAGCACTTTTGGTTAAGGTCCCGAGGGCCGCGGGGTGATTTCAGATGGTCAATCAGACCAATCTTGGTTTTTGAAGTTGTAGATTTTAGCTGAGTGTTGCAGAACATTTTTGTTCTCTGCGATTGCAGGAGTGCAATTGCGATAGCATAGAAGGTTTGGAGAAGGCTGTTCTGATTGTTCAATGCGATCACGGAATAGGGTATGTGATCGCATAGGTTGAGGAGGTTGTTCATTGCGATCGCATAAGGAGTAATGCGATCGCGTAGTGTTAAATGGACCTGAGGTTCTGAGGGGTACTTTGTTCAATGCGATCGTGTGCGATCGCGTAGGTTTGATTGTTGAAGCAGTGCAATCGCAGTTAAGGGGTCGCGTTCGCATAGGACATTTTGGAGGCCTGGGAAAATTGAGCTATGCGATCGCAGAGGCTTGGATGCGATCGCATAGAGTAAAATCTGGGGTGACAGAAGGGTTTTAATAAACATTTCACCTGCGAACCAAGTCCCATTTCCTCCATTGTTGAGTAAACTTGGGAGCTTTTGACGAGTATCAAAGAGGGTTTTGACTGGGAATCGATTGGAGGTGAGTCCTATGGCCTAGAAACGTCATTTAATTGTAGATTCAACATCTAAATTCATGGAAATTTGATTAAAAAGGGAAGGATTAGGTCTTGACTTTTGAAAGAGAAATTTGGGGGTTTGAGGGAGCATTTGAGATCGGATTTCAGTAAATTTGATATGTATAGACTCGTGGCGAGATAAGGAATCCGGTGATGTCAATTTTTTGATTTTTTGAGAAGTGGGCCCGGGGCTCGGGTTTTTGCCAACTTCGTGATTTTTGATATTTTTCGAGTCTTTTCGATTGGGTTGTATTCCCTTAGCCTATTGTAACGTATTACTTGTGGTTTTGATTAGATTCGATGCTCGAGGAGGTTGATTTGCGAGGCAAGGGAGTAGCGAGGTAGGATTTCGGCCTGCTTGAGGTGAGTAATGATTTTAAATGATGTCCTGAGGGTTTGAAACTTCCGATTTGCACAACGTAGTGCTATACTAAGTTGAGATACATGCTGTGTGACGAGCGTGAGGTTCAATGCTATGGGGATTGTGACTTGGTCCATCCCGAATGATATTTTACTACATTTTTGATTGAGACATATACTTTATTATTGTGAATTGGGCTTGTTTCCATGCTTGGGGCCTTATGCCGACCTGTAAAACCATTAGGGGATTTTTGACTGGTTTTCCTCACTTATTTTGTTAAAGAATTTATATCCTCAGCCATGTTTCCAATTGTTTAAAAATGATATGAACCAGATTTTTGAAATGCTAATCATAAATAGAAAGAGTTATGAGGGCTGAGATCAAGACCGTACACTATGCCCGAGAAGCTGTGATTTTTAAACGACTGAGAGGGGTCGAGGACCCAATAGTGAGGATATTTTATATGATATGGATCGGCCTGCACGCCGCAACAAATACATATATTGGATCAGGCTGCACACCGCAGCAAATACATATATTGGATAGGGCTGCACGCCGCAGCAAATACTTATATGGATCGGGCTGCACGCCGCAGTAATATTATATATATATATATATATGGATCGGGCTGCATGCCGCATCAATATAGCGCTTGGGCTGAAGGATCCCCTCCGGAGTCTGCACACCCCCAATGAGCGCACTTGACCGTTATTATTATGGATCGGGTTGTGCGCCACATCGATATACGGATCGGGCTGCACGCCGTAGCGGTATGTATATTTATTGATTCGGTTATCGTGAGAAGTATATGGATTGAGGACTGAGGATAAGAACGAATAAATAAACTGAAATGCTTGAGGAGCTGATTTATACTGATTATATCTGTTTTACCTGGTTTGAAGATTTTCACAGGATTTCCTCATTCACTGCTGCTTAAATGATTTTTACTATTTTGATATAGAACTGCTTAGTGCCTTTACGTGATTTCATATTGTCAGCCATTATTTATTTTTATTACTCACTGGGTCGTAGTACTCACATTACTCCCTGCACCGTGTGTGCAGATTCAGGCATAGCAGATTTCCACTTCTGAGAGCTGATCCTTCCAGTCCAGATGGTGTTTCGGAGACTACGAGGTAGCTGTTGGCGTCCGCAACCCCGTGCCTCCCTTATCTTGTCATTTACATGTTATTCGAACTATTGTATCAGATTTCGTATTTAGTAGACTTGTGCAGGGATTCATTAGTTGCTCATGACTTGTGCACCCCGGTTAGGGCTGTGTCGGGCTGGGTTTCCACATCTTATCTATATTTTCTACTATTTGGTATTATTAAACCATGTTGTACTATATTTTTGTTAAACAACTGTTTAAAAGGACGAATTAGGTTAGACTGGATGGACTTTTCTTCACGAGAGGCGCCATCACGACCAGGTTCGGGATTTGGGTCATGACAGGCTGAAAGTAAGAAAACACAGGAAAACACAAGGCATTCTATACCGAAGCAGTAAAAATCACTTAAAAACCGTAACTCAGTGAAGAATCAAGTAAAATCCCTTTTTCAACAAGTAAAATAAGTAATTAACAGGTAAATACAAATAGAAGTTCGCTCCTCGGGCACAGTATCAATAAATCCGCCCCTCGGGCAACAACTCAGAATAGTACCAGCCTCTCGGGCTCAATCTCAGAACAATACCAGCCCCTCGGGCTCAATCTCACATCATAATAGGTACCCGCGCTCACTGGGGGTATGTAGACTCCTGGAGGGGCCCCTTACGGCCCAAGTGCAATACCAAGCCACCTCGTAGCATCAAATCTAGGCCCTCGGCCTCATATAAATCAAGCCACCTCATGGCGTATATGTGTATCTCAGGCCCTCGGCCTCATATCAGTAACAATGTACCTCACAATACAGGCCCTCGGCCTTACTCAGTCCAAAAATTATCACAAGCCCCTCGAGCAATAGTAAAAATAGTATTTTCAGCCCAAACATCATTTAAAATATCATTTAAGTTTTAAAACTGAGAAAGAGTGGCTGAATAGTAAAACAGTAGAAATTATCGGGACTAAGTTCAAGTATTAAATTAAAACAGTGAGGGAAATATCAATAAATTACCCCGAAGGGTTCACATAAATGGCACTAGGCCCAAATATGGCATTCAGTCCAATTCATGATGAAAACAAATAAGTCTCAGTCAAATACACTGTAAAATCATCAATCAGGATGGACTAAATCACAATCCCCAATAGTGCAAGACCCCACGCTCGTCATTAAGCGTATGCCTCACCTCAATATAACACTACGATGTGTAAATCCAGGGTTTTAAACCCTTAGGACATCATTTACATTCATTACTCACCTCGAACCGGCTAAATCTCTAGCTCGCGATGCCTTTGCCCCTCGAATCAGCCTACACGTGCATTGAATCTATCCAAAAGCAGAATGAATACATCACAATATGCTAAGGGAACAAAGCCCAAGAGAAAACAATCGAAAAATACCAAAAATTCCGAAGTTAGCAAAACCCGAGCCCCGGTCCCACTTCTCGAAACTCAGAAAATTTTACATCAACGGGTTCCTTTTCTCCCCACGAGTTTATACATACCAAAAGTTCTCAAATCCGACCCCAATTGATCCTCCAAATCCCTAAATCAAAATTCCAAAATTGCAAGCCCTAGCTCTTCCATTTTTAGCTTAAGTCCCATGATTTTCTAGGTAGATTTCACAATAGAAACGAGTTTAAGTTCAAAAATCTTACCTCCAATCGATTCCCCTTGAATCCCTCTATAATCTCCACCAAGAAGCTCTCAAAATGATCAACTATGGGTGAAAATAGACCCAAAATCGCTGATGAAATGACTTAAAATATTATGCCAAGGTCTGCTTTTCCTTCATCGCGACCGCGGGAAAAACTTTGCGATCGCGAAGCACAAAAATCTCAGCTCCCAAAATAACTCTATGCGATCGCGTCCAAGACCCTGCGATCGCAATGCCTGAGCCACTGACCTTACACGATTGCGGACCACCTCTCGCGTTCGCGTTGAATAAAATCCTTCCCAGACCCCTGGTCCAATTAACACAATGCGATCGGGACTCCTTACACGCGTTCACGATGCACACTCTTCCTAAACAATGCGATCACAATCCAAGCTCTGCGAACACGAAGAGCAATTGGGCCCCTTCCTAAATTCCTTCTATGCAATCGCAGGACTCTCCTCGCGATCGCGAAGGGCAAAACCCTACAACAGCTGAACCTGAACTTCTGCAATTTTCCAACTTAGAATTGGTCCGATTGATCACCCGAAACTCACCCGAGGCCCCCGGGGCCTCAACCAATGGCACCAACACATCCTAAAACATTATTCAAACTTGTTCCAATCATCAAAACACCTCAAACAACATCAAATCACTCAAAACACATCGGATTCAAGCCTACGTTTCTAAAATCTTCCGAAATATGCTTTTGATCAAAACCCCAACCAAATCATGTCCAAATGACCTGAAATTTTGCACACACATCCCAAATGACACAACATAGCTATTGCATTTCTCAGAATTCCATTCCGACCACCAGATCAAAATCTCACCTACCAACCGAAAATCGCCAAAATATCAACTTCGCCAATTCAAGCCTAATTCTACTCCGGACCTCCAAAACCCATTCCGATCACACTCCTAAGTCATAAATAACCTCCCAAAGCTAACTGAACCATCAAAACTCACATCCAAGCCCTCTAACACATAAGTCAACATCTGGTTGACTTTTCCAACTTAAGCCTTCTTAAAAGAGACTAAGTGTCTCAAATCTTATCAAAATCATTCCGGACTCGATCCGACCAACCCGATGCCACGAAACACAGATAACAAAGCATAAAGAAGTAGAAATGGGGGAAACGGAGCGGTAACTCATGAGACAACTGGTCGGGTCGTCACACTTCCGTCAACCAAGCGTCTTCCTCAATAACCTTCCCTCCGAATATTTCATCCCCATATGTCATGCTAAGAGAACTAGAAATGCACTAAGAGAAAAATCAAAAAGATATAAAAATAAAATATTTACAAAAGGAGAAGGAAAAAAACATGTAAAGATAAAAGTAAAAGTGTAATCTAGAAAAATAGTTAATTTCTAAGTCCCGACAATGGCGCCAAAAACTTATTGCGGCCAAACGCACATGCAAGTATACGCGACCGTCAAGTAATAAAGTGACTAGAAGTCGGATGTCGAACCCACGAGGACTTGTGATTAATTGTTAACTAAATTAGACTATTCTAACTATCTAAACAAGAATTAAAACTAGAAGTATTTGATTCTAAACTAATTAAAATAATAAAAACAAATAATGAACTTTGAATAGAGGAAGAGCAGATTTTTATGTTATCAATATTATGAAAACGATCCAGGGTTATGGGATATTTAACAATCATATTGTATTCTTCAATTGAATTGAGTAATTAATTTATCTGATTTATTGGTAGACAAAGTTAATATTGCTCAAAAGAATCTGTCGAGTTCTTACTCGCCTATTCAAGCTAACCTAACGCTTATATGTCTATAGAATTAGTACTAACAAGAACGCATTTATAATTCCTGTAAATCAACCAAGCAAGGCAATTAGGTATATGTCTATCCTAACCGCGAATCCATTCCCCGATGCCCAAGTTCAAGAACTTGCTCTACTCAATCCTATATGCAATATAGAATTCTCACTTTCGAGTTCAACTCTAGATTCGTAGATAGTATTCAATTGGTGATCAAGCACTCAAATAATTAAGTGCAAGATTGAGTAAATAAACCAATACGATAAATCAAGAAATCAAAATTAATATTCGAATAACAATAGTCATGAAAGAACCACAACCCTAGAACGTGGAGTTTAGCTCCACATAGACATGGTATCCAAACAACAATTCATACAAAGAAACATAAAAAAAATATTAAGTTTGGTGGAAGAAATGATGAAACCCGGCCTCCACGGCGGCTATATGCTCTCCCTTGGTTAAAGCTACTGTAAAAAACGTCCTCTTCTTTCAAAATAGGTTTAGAACCCATTTTATACAAATCGGGACCGTGTAGGACTGAAATAACCTTGTTCTGAACAAAATAGGAAAAATCCTTGCTTCGAGCGTCCAAGGAATCGCCTGGCGCTGGCCTTGGCGCACAATACGGTAGCGTTTTTTCAATTTGTAATTCCTCCGCTTTTTTTTGTCTTGCATTTGGGGGGACAAAACCCAAAGGGTGTCCCCCCCCCTTTTATATTCTTTTAATTGTTTTATTTTCCTTTTTTTTCGTGTTTTATTCAATTTTGCTCCAAATCTCTTTATTTTCACATCGCTTTATTCCTACACAGTTAAAATATTAGTGCAAAATACTATGATTAATACTTAAAGGACGATTCAAAGTACCAGAATATAAGGTAACAATGGGTAAATATATGTATTTTTTAGCCGATCATCAAGTAGCCTGAGTGTCTAAGACTGTATCTCATGGAAGTACGTAGGAACAACCATCTTAATATTTTTCATAGCCGATCCACGACATGACTCAACAATTTCTGTAATCTTTATAAGCACCATAAATGATATTTCATCAGCAATATTTGTTGAAGAAGTAACCTGGAGTGTCCGTGATCCTTTGTCATACTTTGTTACCAGATTCTCATGACTGTTTAACTAAAAATAGATTTTACGGTCAAAGTTAATATCTAAAAAAAGTTGGATTACCGATAATTAAGGTTTACTTCACATTCCCAATGATTTTAGAAGAATTGATCAAAGAATGAAAATGATTGACAGAGAAAATAAGAAATAAATTAATAATCAGTCCCAAAAATTAAGGCTTAAAACTTGAAAATGAAGCAAAGAATAACAATATGGATTTCAATAATAATCGTTACTTGCCATTACTAGGGGTGTCAATGGATATTTAAAAACCGATTAAATTGTACCATACCGAACCGATTTTTAGATTTCTTTTAATAAACCGTAGGTTTTTATATAAATCTATAACCGTACCGATAATTAGGGTAGGTTTTTATTTTGTGAAAATAAACCGAAAAATATCGAACCGTACCGAATCAATTTACACTGTGAAAAATATATTTATTTATTAAGTTTAAAATTAATAAAGCATTAGATTTTTTATTGGGCCTTGGAATTATGAAACAGTTACAAGATAACAAGTAATTCAACTCAAAATCCTAATTCCCAAACCTATTATGCTACCTTTATTGAAACTAAATTATGCATATTCACTAGCAAGGCACAAGGTATTGTAGAGATTATGAATAGCAAACTACAATGTATTGAATATGTTTCGTTTGAAACTAAATTATGTATATTCACTAGCAAGGCACACGATATTGTAGCGATTATGAATAGATTGTGGAACTCTACTTGCTTTACTTTTCTGCACTTTGCTTCCTTAACTGGTATGTCCCTAGTTCAATTCTAAAACTCAACTCTATGTGCTCCATTGTTTGCCAATCCCTATCTCTTTCTGCACTAACTCAATGATTCATGTGTTTAATTGTCTTTCTAGTTTACTGCTTTATTCAGCATACTTAAGTTCTGCCATCTCTTGTTCAAATGTAATCAGCATGTCTACTTGAGTTCCTGTTTATGTCCCTCAACTAGTATTTCTCCTAATGTACTTGACTAACACTAAGTTATGACTAATTGTGTGTAATAGACCCCTGCATGATTACTCCCATACCCTGTTCCTATGTCTTATTACTTTTATTGTTTCAAGCATGATCCCCTTATTAACACTTTTAAGTAATTGTTTGTGTTCTAAAGGCCAATCAACCCCTACTTGTTCTTTGTGATTGTTGGTCAATATTCTTCTATTCTCATCCATGTTTATGTATTTCTAATTTGGGCCCTCTGAGTCCCCAACCCCTTACTCCCCTGCTTGTGAATGTTCCTATTCTTTGAACTTGTCCTGTGTGTGTTGGCTTGCTCCAAGTTATTGTTGCTCCTATTCTATCCTCCTTTCCAAACTGTTTTCCCTAAGCAGCTCTTCTGTTATTTTTCAAACTTATTTCAAACATGCTGTTTCAAAATTGTTTTCCAACTCAACTCTTTTAAATCTATGTTAAGCACTATCACATATACTCTTAGATCACTAGGTTCTGCCCCTTTTGTGTGAGCCTTGCCTTGGGACCCTTGAGATCCCTCTGAACTTGGACACATAAAAGCTGGCCTTTCCACATTGCACTTACTCTGTCTTGGTTATGCAATCTGGGTGTGAGTACTGCCCGGGATCCCTTGAGGTCCTTAGGGAACTCTGACACACCCAGATATAAGAAAGGCAATGGAACCATCTTGGCACTTGAGATGATTGATTACATAACTCAGAGAGGAAGTCCTAATCAGGCATTCTGTAGTGTAACTTCTTATTTTTAATTTCTACTTATGTAATTCGCTTCAATGCTGGTCTGTAATAACCTGTTGTAAATAAGTATTGGGGTTGGCTAGTGAAAGGGGATGGAAAAAATATGCATGCTATAGTTGTTACGGGTAGAAAATATGTTATTAGGTTTATATTCCTAATTGCGCAATAGAAACAATGCTTAGGATTCATATGTGCATTAGAAATCGTGCTCTTAGGTCCCATGTTTCTTGCTTCAACATCTCATCCATCACTAATCCATGTTTTATGCCCATCACTTAGAAATCCTACACCTACGACAATAACAACATTGGCATAAAAGTTGTTACTCTTGTACTTTAAGAAGTTGTATTTCAATAATTCTGCAACTCTTGTGCGCATTTAGAAATCATACCTTAAGGGTTCTATTTTGTGACAATCCTGCCATTTGCATGTGCATATTATATATCATGTCCTAGGATCCTGTTTGCATTTTTGTTGAAGACGCCTAGTTAATTTGTCACGACCCAAACTGGAGGGCCATGACTAGCACCCGACCACACTTACCGAGCACCAATGTACATTTCATCTAACCTTCATTATTATCTTTTAGGGCTGACGAGATCAATATAAATGGTAGACCTGGATCATGGACAACCAGCAATAAAATATGACGACATGAACATACAAAGCAGGGGATGACTAGACAATCAAGAAACTACATATAAGGTATGAGCTACCATGCTACTATGAAAGACTATACAACAAAAACTAGCCGACAAGGCATACCAAACTATACATGAGTCGACACCTATCTATGAGCCTCTAAAGGAACGTAAGTGCTGCAACATAGCCGGAATAGGGCCCCGACATACCCATAATGTCTATAACAAAAATGCATACCAAGACCAAGGCAAGTCCGGAGAAGGGATCTCGCCAATCACCGCTGAACTGGACAGCCTACTGTGGTGGGGGAACATCACCTGCCTATCTATCAGGACCTGCAGCACGACATGCAGCGTCCACAAATAAAAGGACGTCAATACAAATAAAGTACTGAGTATGTAAGGCAAGGAACCATAAATACGATCAGTAATGTAAGCAAGGATAGAGAATATACAACCTGTAACATCTTAGTACCTCTGAGGGCTACTTACATGAAATGCATGATACATATGTATAAATACATAAACCCTTAAAACATTCTCCTCTGTGGGCATCATCATCATCATATCGTACCCGGCTATAATAGGCTCGGTAAAAAATGTACCCGGCCATCATAAGGCTCGGTAAAATCGTACCCGGCCACGTGGAGCTCGGTAAAACCCAACTGATCAGTGGTTGCACAATAGGTGCCGTACCCGGCCAACTATAGCGTGGCTAGGTAGAGTAAAATAGATACATATATATAATGCATGCTCAACTCATGGAATCACATTCTAAACCTTTCGGGGTGACGTAAGGTCGGTATCCTCTGTACACGTTATTAGGACTAACTCTTCACTATGCACCTTATAAGAATTAGGAAGTACCAACAACATTGATATCATAAGAATAAGAGAAGCAACATTAACATCAATCGTTCCATAAGAGGGAAAACAATGTAAGTACTACTAGCTTCTAAGAGTAGAGTATCTTTAAAGCTCGTTCAATTACGTTATGTACAATAGGAGTCGTGCAAAAGAAGGAAAGGGATAGCCTCACATACCTTGTATATACTGCCCCAATCTCAAGCTATGCAATTGTCAAAACTCCTTTGTCTACAATAAGAGAAACGATACTATCGTTATCATTTAAGCGTCATAACTATTATGTATCGACCACAACCTATTTTACGATGAAACGGACAACACCTACCCTATATATATGACCTCACACCATTCAAAACAGTCACAAAATAGCCCAAACAACATCAATAATAAACATATTGAGCCTCCCAAAATAGTCCATACACAGCCTAATCACTCCATACATACGACGACCACCGTAGTCGTGTCAAACAACCTGGAAATGTTATGAATAACTATCAGCCCATAACCCTACATATATATGGTGTTTCTCCACACCCTTCCTCCTCCAAAACTCCACAAGATAGTAGTAAAATAGACAGCCCAACAACAACGCAAAATAGTCCACAAAATAATAACATTACTACCAAGCCTTTCGATATATATTTCACAAGTTCTAGCTTCAATGTCTTAGCCGTAACTTGGATAATCTTAAATAAATATAGAGTAAGAGGTTCCTTAACTTTATACATAAATAACAACTCCAATTTGACCTTAAATTTCCATGAAATATCCCTCCAATGCTGCCACAACAACAAACAAGCAAAACTAGCGATCAATTAGTGTTTTTCGGCACTAGAATCACTTTAGAAGGCTTGAAATCACCTAGGATTGATATTAAGAACATGAGGGAGTATTTACAGAACATAAACCCTTTAAAACAACCTCCCACACGAGCTGGAACGACACAAAAATGAGCAACAACAAGAAGAACAAGAGACTTACTAGCGCCACGGAATTCCCGACACTTGATTTGTGTTGTTTGCCCCTTTTTGGGTCTTGAATCTTGAGAGAACCTTGAGAGGATGTTCCTAGGGTTCTAAGGTCTGAAAATAGTGAGAATAAATGACATAAAACGGGTTGGAGGCATCCTATATAGGTCCAAATATCTTAAACCGCCTTAGTGGGCCCCATAGAGAGGTGCTTGGCGCAGTCTCGCAAAAATGCGAATATCTATCTACTCTAAGATCATATCGATGAACGGTTTAATGCGTTGGAAACTAGACTCAGAGATCTTTAATTTTGTTGGTAGATCACCCCGTAATTCCTTGTAAATTATGAGAAAAGATTAGAAACATTTGACCTAATGTTTAAGTAAAATTATGAACCTAAGTTGCGACAACTTTTGTCGACTTTTGTTTCATAACTCGTTTGACTTCAAGACTTATGATATGGATATTATATGATTAAAATACCTTAATAAATGACCTCTTGAGTGTATTAAGCACCGCTAGATTACCTGAAAATACGAGTTACAACATCCTTGATTCGTTTAACTTCTAATACTTGTTAATCACCCTTATACACTCTTGTATCACTTAAGACCAATAGGATTGACATCTTATCATCTCAAAGATAATTCCTTCTTGGATTTATGTTAACTAATATATGGCATGAAATAACACATGTGGATATGGGTTGTAACACCCTCCCCCCTTAGGAACATTCGTCCTCGAATGTAAGGGTTTATGGGGAGTTTAAATCATCGTGGATTCCAATGGAAATTTTCGATTAATTTTCCCCTATAAAATGGTCACTAGCAAAACTTGCAAGTAATTAAGCCCAACATATGGCTTCACAAGGCTACACAAGGCATTATGCGTATTTACATTATCTACATATCACCATTTTGTATTAAGGAGGAGTATTCTCAAATTATTGCTTACCTCATAGAGCCGTTTCACCTTCCAATGTATCCTGTCTTCCACCAGCATCCTTGTTATCTTTATTCTGGAATAAGTAAGGGTATTTAGACTTCATCTCCTCTTCTGCTTCCCATGTCATTTCTTCCATATTTTTGTTCCTCCACAATACTTTGACAGAAGCTACATCTTTTGTTCTCAGCTTGCGGACTTGCCGATCTAATATCGCCACTGGAACTTCTTCATATGATAGGTCCTCTGTAACTTGTACATCTTTGATAGGGATGACTCGATAAGGGTCTCCAATACATTTTCTCAACATATATACATGGAATACCGTGTGGACAAATTCCAATTCGGATGGCAATTCTAACTCATAAGCAACCTGTCCAATTCGTCGAAGAATTTTATACGGCCCGATATACCTTGGACTCAGATTACCTTTCTTCCCAAAACGCATAATACCCTACATTGGTGAGATCCTCAGGAAAACCCAATCACCAACCTCAAACTCTAGATCACGATGTCGGACATCAGAATAAGATTTTTGCCTGCTTTGTGTTGTCCTCAATCGCTCATGTATCACTTTCACCTTCTCAATAGCTTGGTGAATCAATTCTGGCCCATATAATTCTGTTTCACCAACTTCGAACCATCCAACTGGTGATCTACATCTCCTCCCGTATAGTGCCTCGTATGGGGCCATTTTAATACTGGAATGGTAGCTATTGTTATAGGCGAATTCTATGAGTGGAAGATGATCATCCCAATTCCCCTTAAAATCTAGAACACATGCTCGTAGCATATCTTCCAGTGTCTGAATGGTACGTTCAACCTGTCCGTCAGTCTGCGGATGAAATGCAGTGCTGAGATTTACTTGTGTGCCTAAACCCTTCTGGAAAGACCTCCAAAAGTTAGCCGTAAATTGAGCTCCTCGGTCTGATATAATAGATACGGGCACACCATGAAGCCTAACAATCTCCTTGATATACAACTTCGCATAATCTTCAGCCGTGTAAGTTGTCTTCACTGGCAGAAAATGGGCACATTTTGTAAGTCGATCAATTATCACCCAGTTGGAGTCAAACTTATGATAAGAGCGAGGTAATCCAATAATGAAGTCCATATTAATCACCTCCCACTTCCAGGTCGGAATCTCTATATTTTGAAGCAATCCACCGGGTTTCTGATGTTCTATCTTTACTTGTTGACAATTGGGACACTGGGCTACAAATTCTACAATAGACTTCTTCATATTATCCCACCAATACTGCTCCTTGACATCATGATACATCTTTGTCGAACCGGGATGGATGGAATATCGGGAATTCATAATCTTCTCTCGCAACCCTGCCACATTAGGCACACACAATCGGCTCTGGTATATCAGTGCCCCATCTTTTCCGATCCCAAAAGCCATACTTTTACACTGTTGAATACTTTCTCTTAATCGTACTAAGATAGGATCTTCATATTGTCGTGCTTTTACCTCGGCTACCAAAGATGATTCTGATGTATTCTGTACAGTAACACCTCCGTCATCAGAGTCTAACAATCTGATTCTCATATTGGCTAGCTGATGAAGCTCTTTAATCAACCCCCATCTACCTGCCTCAATATGTACTAAGTTTCCCATTGATTTACGGCTGAGAGCGTCTGCCACAACATTGGCTTTACCGGGATGATACAATATCTCGACGTCGTAGTCTTTCAATAATTCAAGTCACCTACGCTGCCTCAAATTCAACTCTTTCTGCTTGAAGATGTATTGTAAACTCTTATGATCTGTGTAGATGTCAACATGGACGCCGTATAAGTAGTGCCGCCATATCTTCAAAGCATATATTACTGCAGCCAATTCCAAATCATGGGTTGGATAATTCTTTTCATGCTTCTTCAATTGTCTTGATGCATAAGCAATCACATTCCCACGCTGCATCAATACGCACCCCAAACCTATACCTGAGGCATCACAATATACCACATAACCTTTTGTTCCTTCAGGAAGAGTGAGCACTGGTGCAGATGTCAATCGATTCTTCAGCTCCTACAAACTACGTTCACAAGTGTCAGACCACTGGAATTTGGTAGCTTTCTGTGTTAACTTAGTCAATGGTGATGATATAGAGGAAAATCCTTATACAAACCGCCTATAATATCCTGCTAGCCCTAGGAAGCTGCGGACTTCTGATAGTGTTGTAGGTCTCGGCCAATTCTTTACTGCATCGATCTTCTGAGTGTCGACACTAATACCCTCATCAGATATCACATGGCCAAGGAATGCTACTGAGTTCAGCCAGAATTCACATTTGGAGAGCTTAGCATATAACTTACGATCCTGAAGCATCTGTAATACTATCCGCAAGTGGCCCGCATGTTCCGCCTCCAAACGAGAATACACTAGAATGTCATCAATGAATACAATCACGAACACATCAAGATAGGGCCTGAATATAGTATTCATGAGATCCATAAAAGCTGCTGGGGCATTTGTTAGCCCGAACGACATCACCAAGAACTCAAAGTGCCTATATCTTGTCCGGAAGGCCGTCTTTGGAATATCCTTCTCCCTAACCCTCACCTGATGATACCCTGAACGTAAATCAATCTTGGAGAAATACTTGGCACCCTAGAGTTGGTCAAACAGGTCATCAATTCTTGGAAGTGGATACTTGTTTTTATAGTAGACTTATTCAACTGTCGATAGTCGATACACATCCATAACGACCCGTCTTTCTTCCGCACGAATAGGACTGGTGCACCCCAAGGTGAAGTGTTAGGCCTACTAAAGCCCTTATCCAGCAAGTCCTTCAACTGCACCTTCAACTCTCGCAACTCTACCGGGGCCATTCTGTATGGAGGAATAGAGATCGGTTGAGTGTCAGGCAACACATCAATGCTAAACTCAATCTCCCTTTCAGGAGGAAGGCCTAGGAGTTCATCTGGGAAAACATCTGGGAATTCGTTGACCACAGGGATTAATTGTAAAGTAGGCGGTTTCGCCTTCGCATCCCTAACGCGAACGAGATGATAAATATAACCTTTTGAGATCATTTTTCTTGCCTTAAGATAGGAAATAAACCTACCTTTCGGTGTAGCAATGTTCCCTTTCCATTCAATGATGGGTTTACCCGGAAATTGGAACCTAACCATCTTCGTACAACAGTCAACATTTGCATAGCATGAGGGCAACCAGTCCATTCCCATTATCACATCAAAATCAACCATTTCTAACTCAAATAAATTTGCCGAGGTTTGACGACTACAAATCATCACAGTGCAACCTCGATATACCCTTCTAGCAATCACAGAATCTCCTATCGGAGTAGATACCGCGAGGGGTTTACTTATCAATTCAGGTTCAATGCCAAACTTATTAGCCACAAAGGGTGTAACATATGATAATGTAGATCCCAGATCAATCAGCGCATATACATCATAAGAAAACACAGATATAATACCTGTAACAACATCTGGAGACGACTCGAGATCCTGTCGACCTACTAGAGAATAGGTTCGATTTTGAGCACCACTCGAACTCGGTACTGCACCTCTACCCCTACCACGACCTGTTGACTGCTGAAAACCCCGTGCTGGAGGTCGAACTGATGAGTAAGAACCAGACACAGATCCAGTCGGCTGAGCCATACCATCACCTCCTCTATTAGGACAATCCCGCATCATATGGCCAGGCTGTCCACACGAATAACACACATCAGAACCTTGATGACACAGTCCAAAGTTGGGCCTTGCCGCACTGATCACAATGTGGTGTTGGGGGTCTCATCTGAATAGTATCCCTGTGATGTTGCGAGCCAGATGCCCGCGAACTCTGACCTGGACCAGAATAGGATCGATCATATCGAGGCCTCTGAAACTGTGGAGGAGCACTAGCTACAGGTGGCGCCGAACTCCTCGAAACCTGTGGCTTGATGCGGCCTCTAAAGTCATCAGAATACCCTGCAAATCTCGCCCTCTTATGTTGGCCCCTATCCTGCTCCCTAACTGCCCTCTGCTGGCGCTTACGATCCTCCAGGGTCTGGGCATAAGCTTGAATACGGGAAATATCCATGCCCTCCACCAAGGAGGCTGTCGTACACTCATTTATCATATGTGGTCCCAACCCATTCACGAACATATGCACCCTATCACTCATCTCGGCCACCATATGGGGAGCATACCTTGCCAAAGAATCAAACTGCATATTGTACTCTCGCACACTCATATTACCTTGTCTAAGGTTCAAGAACTTATCAGCTCTAGCTCGCCGTATCTCAACTGCCAAGTAGTGACGAAGAAAGGCCTCAGATAATTCCTTCCACACAGCTGGAGGAGCGTTCGGACCCCTGGATCTCTCCCAACTATCATACCAGAGAACCGCTAAATCCCGTAATCGATAAGAAGCCAACTCTACTGCCTCTGTATCACTAACATGCATAAACCGAAGTGTACGATGAACCTGGTCAATAAAAGTCTGTGGGTCCTCCTTGGGGTCTGATCCGGTAAACACTGGAGGGTCTAAATTAATAAAATCACGAACTCTTGTACTAACTGGTTTCTCAGCAGCACCTGTATTCTTCCTCTGAGCCTGAGCAGCTACCAAGATAGTCAATAACTGCAAAACACTCCGCATATCCTGGTCTGGAGTGCCAGACGGAGGAACTGGAGGTGCTGGGTGCTTTCTAATATCCTCTGGAGGAGATGGAGTAGATGAGGTATGAGAGGGCATCTCACTCTGAGCCTCACTTTGTCCTGCTCTGACTTGGGGCACCTGACTGGTACCCTCTCCCGCTATTGTATCAAGCCGTCTACTAATCGTTTGCTTCCTAGTCGAAGGCATCATTGAAAAAACAAGGTGAATATTAGAGACGAACACTTACGACTCAACTCTACGCACGATCTAGATTCAGGAAGAAGGTAACAACCCTAGATGTCATGTAGCCTCCTGATTATAAATGTGGCGCGCTACACATCCATAATCAAGAATCTACTAGACACGGCTCATAGACAACCCCTAGGACAGACTTGCTCTGATACCAAGTTTGTCACGACCCAAACTGGAGGGCCATGACTAGCACCCGACCACACTTGCCGAGCACCAACGTACATTTCATCTAACCTTCATTATTATCTTTTAGGGCTGACGAGATCAATATAAATGGTAGACCTGGATCATGGACAACCAGCAATAAAATATGACGGCATGAACAAACAAAGCAGGGGATGACTAGACAATCAAGAAACTACATATAAGGTATGAGCTACCACGCTACTATGAAAGACTATACAACAAAAACTAGCCGACAAGGCATACCAAACTATACATGAGTCGACACCTGTCTATGAGCCTCTAAAGGTACGTAAGTGCTGCAACATAGCCTGAACAGGGCCCCGACATACCCATAATGTCTATAACAAAAATGCATACCAAGACCAAGGCAAGTCCGGAGAAGGGATCTCGCCAATCACCGCTGAACTGGACAGCCTACTGTGGTGGGGGAGCTGCACCTGCCTGTCTATCAGGACCTGCAGCACGACATGCAGCGTCCACAAATAAAAGGACGTCAATACAAATAAAGTACTGAGTATGTAAGGCAGGGAACCATAAATACGATCAGTAATGTAAGCAAGGATAGAGAATATACAACCTGTAACATCTTAGTACCTCTGAGGGCTACTTACATGAAATGCATGATACATATGTATAAATACATAAACCCTTAAAACATTCGCCTCTGTGGGCATCATCATCATCATATCGTACCCGGCCATAATAGGCTCGGTAAAAAAACGTACCCGGCCATCATAAGGCTCGGTAGAATCGTACCCGGCCACGTGGAGCTCGGTAAAACCCAACTGATCAGTGGTTGCACAATAGGTGTCGTACCCGGCCAACTATAGCGTGGCTCGGTAGAGTAAAATAGATACATATATATAATGCATGCTCGACTCATGGAATCACATTCTAAACCTTTCGGGGTGACGTAAGGTCGGTATCCTCTGTACACGTTATTAGGACTAACTCTTCACTATGAACCTTATAAGAATTAGGAAGTACCAACAACATTGATAACATAAGAATAAGAGAAGCAACAGTAACATCAATCGTTCCCTAAGAGGGAAAACAATGTAAGTACTGCTAGCTTCTAAGAGTAGAGTATCTTGGAAGCTCGTTCAATTACGTTATGTAAAATAGGAGTCGTGCAAAAGAAGGAAAGGGATAGCCTCAAATACCTTGTATATACTTCCCCAATCTCAAGCTATGCAATTGTCAAAACTCCTAAGTCTACAATAAGAGAAACGATACTATCGTTATCATTTAAGCGTCATAACTATTTTGTATCGACCACAACCTATTTTACGATGAAACGGACAGCACCTCCCCTATATATATGACCTCACACCATTCAAAACAGTCACCAAATAGCCCAAACAACATCAATAATAAACATATTGAGCCTCCCAAAATAGTCCATACACAGCCTAATCACTCCATACATACGACGACCACCGTAGTCGTGTCAAACAACATGGAAATGTTATGAATAACTATCAGCCCATAACCCTACATATATATATGGTGTTTCTACAAACCCTTCCTCCTCCAAAACTCCACAAGATAGTAGTAAAATACGCAGCCCAACAACAACGCAAAACAGTCCACAAAATAATAACATTACTACCAAGCCTTTCGATATATATTTTACAAGTTCTAGCTTCAATGTCTTAGCCGCAACTTGGATAATCTTAAATACATATTGAGTAAGAGGTTCCTTACCTTTATACAGAAAGAACAACTCCAATTTGACCTTAAATTTTCATGAAATATCCCTCCAATGCTGCCACAACAACAAACAAGCGAAACTAGCGATCAATTAGTGTTTTTTTGGCACTAGAATCACTTTAGAAGACTTGAAATCACCTAGGATTGATATTAAGAACATGAGGGAGTATTTAAAGAACATAAACCCTTTAAAAAAACCTCCCACACGAGCTGGAACGACACAAAAATGAGCAACAACAAGAAGAACAAGAGACTTACTAGCGCCACGGAATTCCCGACACTTGATTTGTGTTGTTTGCCCTTTTTTTGGGTCTTGAATCTTGAGAGAACCTTGAGAGGATGTTCCTAGGGTTATAAGGTCTGAAAATAGTGAGAAGAAATGACTTAAAACGGGTTGGAGGCATCCTATATAGGTCCAAATATCTTAAACCGCCTTAGTGGGCCCCATAGAGAGGTGCTTGGCGCAGTCTCGCGAAAACGCGAATATCTCTCTACTCCGAGATCGTATCAATGAACGGTTTAATGCGTTGGAAACTAGACTCAGAGATATTTAATTTTGTTGGTATATCACCCCGTAATTCCTTGTAAATTATGATAAAAGATTAGAAACATTTGACCTAATTTTTAAGTAAAATTATGAACCTAAGTTGCGACAACTTTTGTCGACTTTTGTTTCATAACTCGTTTGACTTAAAGACTTATGATATGGATATTATATGATTAAAATAGCTTAATAAATGACCTCTTGAGTGTATTAAGCACCTCTAGATTACCTGAAAATATGAGTTACAACATCCTTGATTCGTTTAACTTCTAATACTTGTTAATCACCCTTATACACTCTTGTATCACTTAAGACCAATAGGATTGACATCTTATCATCTCAACGATAATTCCTTCTTGGATTTATGTTAACTAATATATGGCATAAACTAACACATGTGGATATGTGTTGTAACATAATTATTGATTCATGAAAAGGTAATAATATAATCCCACATTGTGATGTTTTCTGAATAAAATTGGTAATAATCTCTGCATTAGTATCAATTAGAACAACATGCTCTTATAGTAAAATAATTTCCAAACTATTTCAATAACTTGGAATAACTGCTACATATTATTTTATGCCTAGGCAGGCCTTAGGTAATAATTTAAATGAAAACCAGAACTGTCTTTGTTTAACTGCCAGCATGTTAAAATCAGTAGGCAATGTCTGATTCAGACTTCTTTTCTGAGTCATGTAATAGATCTGGTTCTGCTATTATCACTTAGATACCATGTTTTAGAATTCTGAATTCAGACCTTATATGTGTATGATCCATGTTGTTCATATGCTCTATATGTGGAGGTATATTTGAGCCTTTCGTTTGTCTTTCATGCTCCCTTTAAATGCAGTCCTATATATTCTTGTTTGTAGCCTAGCATTTTGCCTTTAAACCTGAGGGTCTGCCTAGAGCCTCCCTCATAGGATAGAAGTCCTAAATTCCTCCAGGATTGATAGGAAGGGACGGGTAACAACATGCAATAGGGGTCCAGACCAACCCTCGCTTCAATTACCTTCACGGGGTGGGAAAGGGTAGATATGGATATGATGACCGGTGCGTTAATACCACGTGTAGCTCCTTTTTGAGGAGTGTCATACCAGGTATTGCATTGATGTGATCCATATTACAAAGAAACCTAGGACACCCCCTTTACATTCGTAAGCATGCTTAGATTGTAACTCTTTTCAAAATTTTACTTTTTCACTAATTGTTTTTCAAACACTGTATATTTAAATTTAAATCCCCTACTATTTGAGCCATACTTGTTTATTTGTTAATTGTACAAATTCACAAAAACTCTCTGCTCTGGAACCACACTAGTAGATCCTCAGGGGTGCCTAACACCTTCCCCTTAGGATAATTTTAAGCCCTTACCCTATCTCTGGTTACCAAACGTTGTTATAAATGAAACCCATAGGTGCCCTAACACACCTTAAAAATCGTTAGGTGGCGAATCTCCAAAATGCAACCCCCTTCCAAAAGGAAAGAGTTGTCCCAAACCAAAATGTCATGAACCAGATTCCCGCGAGGGAAAAAGAGGGCACGACAGCATGACGACTCTGCTGGGGATATTTAGGCTTTTACCATTTCATACCATTTTTGTGAACTTGTACCCCTCCATATGTGCAATTACTTGTTTAATTTCTTAAGCATTTAATTTATTCTTCAAAAGCAAAACTGACATATCTTTCTTGTTTCCTTCCCTTACTGCTGCTTTAAATTATAAAACTGCTATATTTATCGCTTACTTAACGTGCAAATACATGTCAACATACTTTTAATTATTGCATAATCATGCTCAAAATCATACCTCACTCGTGCCAAACAAATACTATAGCAACACTTGATGAGTGGTTGCGCTCTTCCTATATAATTACCCCCTAAATTTGGAAAGGCTTATTTGCTGTAAAACTAGTCGATCAGCGGTGCAGTCGACAGTTCCATGCCTTTCCTCTTGAGTTGTCCACTCAAGGGTACCAATATAAAACTCCATAGAAACCTTACTCTGTTTAAATTGTGCATGCATCATGGTCAAACCTAGTTGGGTCAGTTATGTTGTCCACATAATGATCCTTTAGTATAGCCTTGTCCAAAAGTCCACTAGGTTTCTCTAAACCCAAATGGACATCATCGCGTTCTGTGCATTTATTTGGAGAACTAAATGATTCATACTAATTGTTGATATTAAATAGTCGAGTCTGGTGGGGGTAAAGGCCTAACCTTGTTTGTCTTGCAGAAATATAAGTCACGAAGTCCCCAGATTCGGCGTAGTCACCAATATCCACCCAAGACTGCTAAATTTGTGGGAAGATTTACATTCCAATGACAAAACCCTCGTTAGAAAATATCTGGGTTATCTACCATCCCTCCTGGAGATCCCGCCTAACAACATGATAATAGAAGCTGCTACCTTATTTTGGGATTGTGAAAGGCTCGTGTTCTGCTTTGGGGACATCAAAATGACACCTTCGCTAGAGGAGGTAGAGGGACTGGCCGGTCTAGTGTGGGAAACTCCAGGTTTGCTGATGCCTGAGAACCGCACAGGCAAGGGTTTCCTTAAAATGATGGGTTTGAAGAAGAACACAGAATTTGTATGCTTGAAGGAATCATACATCCCGTTTGACTACCTGTATGAAAGATACGGTCACAACAAATCATACCGTACCTACCCTGACGAGTTTGCCATCACGTCCTTAGGACATATTCATACTAGGGTTTTTGTCTTCATGTTTTAATTCCTGGGTCTGATCGTGTTTCCAATGAAGAAAGGGAGAATCCATATTAGGCTCGCTATGGTAACCAAGACCCTAATTGAGGGGATTGGTTGGCAGATATTCAGCATTGTACACATGATCATCGCAGACATATATCGAGCTTTAGAGAAGTGTCAATGAGGGGCGAGACACTTCGAAGGCTGCAATCTATTACTTTAGATTTGGCTCATGGAACATTTCCAAAAGGGCGAATACCGACAAGAAATTCAGCGGAGGTTCTGGGATGATCACATCACTTTCCACCACCCAAAGCGAATGAATTACATCCCCGACATGTTCGCTCAACCTGAGAATGCCAAAGGATGGGTTGAGCTCTTTGATAATCTGATAATCTGACTGAAGAACAGGTTCAATGGATGTTCGAGTGGTTTCCGACAGAGGAGTTAATCGCCCGATCTAGAGATTCACCTTCCCTGATACTGATTGGTCTAAGAGGAACATACCCTTACGCCCATCTTCAAGTTATGAGGCAAGTAGGTAGGAAGCAAGTCATACCCAGGGTCGACAAAATGAGCCATTTCTGAGCTGACTTCCAAAATGATGATAGTCCCTACAAGTTCCAAGCCCAACACATGTGACACTACAAGATCATAATGGGGAAAGACACAATCGAGCCAGACAAATATCATGTCGGTTGTACTCCTTTCTATTCAGGATGGTTGGAAGACAATTGGGATGGTCTGGGCCAGCCAGGGTTCGTTCGAGGTCATAGAATTATAGATGAAAAGGAAGAGGCGCAAGTCAAGTATAACCAGTTGCGCAAAAGGATCCGTGAATGCGAGAGCGAACATCGCGAGATACAAGAGTCCAACAAGAAGCTGATTGAGGAATGGAAGGATATAACTACCAGTGCCAACAAAAGGCTAGGATACTTGGAGCAAGGCATAGTAGAATTGGAGGGAAAATTTCTCAAAAGGGTTGAAGACTGTCAAAAGGCTGAAGGGACCGAAGGCGGACATTTAGCCAGAGCATACCTGTTGGTAGGACTTCGTGAGTTTGGGAAGCTGTTCGACGGAGCCAAGGATGCCGAATATGGGGAAGGTCCTTCTGGGACCAAATAGATAGGAATTTACTTTTTCGCTTTATGAATGTAATAAGGCCAATGGCCATTAGTGACTTTTATTTCTTGCTTATTTAGTGTCGATTTGGGATTCATCTATTTTTATCAATAAAATGAGGCTTTTAGTATTCTAAGTTCTCCAACTAAATTTGTCGCTAGGCCTACCTCGGGCATAAAGAGGTTCCTAAATTAAGACACACTTTACATTATCTCACTATGTGTTTAAATATTGCAAAAAAATTTATAATCCTTGCTGACTTGATTACCTTTTGTTTTTGTTTTATTTTTATTTTTATTATTCCCCCTTCCCAAAGCTTAGTTCGTGCACTCTGGCATCATCATCTTATTTCACAAGATCTAGGGGCCCTCCACCCACTCCTCCTCTTAGTCCCATTAAAGGCAAGATGGAAGATTTGAACAACATCAGGAAGGAGAACACGGCTGAACGGGTAGAGCCCACTGATGGCTAGGGTATTTGGGTTCCTAACAAGAATGTGTCACAACTTGAACAGAAACTGCTGAAATTCCAAGATGAGCTCGATCAGGTTCGGAATCAGGAAAACCTGTCATTTTCCCTTAACACCTTAGATATCAACTTCCCCAACACTCAAAACCCTACACCTCCTAAAAATATCCCAAAATAGCAGAATTATCCCGCTCCTCACCATCACGTTGCTCCACTAAAGAACCAATGCAACACCTGCCATACCCTAAACAACACTCCACTACTCATCCTAGAACCTCAGAACTCCACAAACGACCATTTCCACACCCATACACCAAGCCACCATAACACTCCTATCTACGTAGAGACCATGCCACACTCCACCCAACCCATCTCTTGCACACCTGAGTCTGACGAAAAGTATCTGCTTATTAGGAACTTGGCCGAAGAACTTAAGAAATTGACCAGCCGGATTCAGGGCATTGAGGGAAGCAAAGGAATAGAGGGACTGAACTATGAGGACCTTTGCATACAACTTGATGTCGAACTGCCTGAGGGGTACAAACCTCCTAAGTTTGAAATGTTTGATGGTACAGGTGATCCAAGGGTCCATCTGAGGACATATTGTGACAAGCTGGTTGGAGTAGGGAAGGATAAAAGGATCCGCATGAAGTTGTTCATGAGGAGTATGAAAGGAGATGCATTATCTTGGTACATCAGCCAAGATCCCAAGAAGTGGTCAAGCTGGGTAGGCATGGTATCTGACTTTATGGACAGATTCAGGTTTAATACAGAGAATGCACCAGACGTGTTCTATATCTAGAATTTGAAGAAGAAGCCCACGGAGACGTTTCACGAGTATGCTACTTGCTTGAGGTCCGAAGCTGCTAAGGTCAAACCCGTCATAGAAGAGGAGCAAATGAACAAGTTTTTTGTCCGAGCCCAGGACCCGCAATACTATGAACGACTTTTTTTTATCTGATACAAGTGTCAAACTAACAGCAAAAATAAAAATACAACTAATACTGAGTCATGAACTCTAACTAAATACATGAAATAATCTCAAGGAAATGCAATATACAAGATTGCTCGAATAATAATTGACAGGACGATAAAATGGAAAGAAGACTGCGACAACCAAGCAGCTCTATCGTGAATCCTTGCGGTCACACCTAACTCTGTCTGAGTCCGATATCTCCAATACCTAGCTCTATACAAAAATGTACAAAAGTGTAGTATGAGTACACCATGGTCGGTACCCAGTAAGTATCAAGACTAACCTCGGTGGAGTAGTGACGAGGTACAGTCAAGACACTCACTAATCAATTAACCTGTGCAGTGTAGCAGTATATAATAATAATAATAATAATAATAATAATAATAATAATAATAATAATAATAATAATAATAATAATAATAATAATAATAATAATAATAATAATAATAATAATAATAATAATAATAATAATAATAATAATAATAATAATAATAATAATAATAATAATAATAATAATAATAATAATAATAATAATAATAATAATAATAATAATAATAATAATAATAATAATAATAATAATAATAATAATAATAATAATAATAATAATAATAATAATAATAATAATAATAATAATAATAATAATAATAATAATAATAATAATCTTTAGAATATAATCCTTTCCAGTAAATATATCTCGAATATACATCCTTCAAATAAATATCATTCAAATATTATTCTTCCAAATAAATATGATTATGAATGCATGAATATGACTGAGTATGAAATGTTAATGAAATCAGTAAGATGACAGCAAGAAACGACCAGTATGTGTCCTAACAATATCAATATAAAGCCTAAGCACGATATCTAGCATGATTGACAACTCAGATACTTTATCACATGGTAAAAATACAGATATCCATAAAAATAGGGCCACCATACAGTGCCATGGAAACAACGAAGTCACAATTCACAGGGTGCACGCCCACACGCTCGTCACCTACCATGTGTGTCACCTAAATACCAATCACATAACACGTAATTTGGGGTTTATACCCTCAACACTAAGTTTAGAAGAGTTACGTATCTCGAAAAAACCATTTCCAATACCGAGCAAGCCAAGTGATGCTACAAAAATGCCATCACATGCGTAGCGACCTCCGAACGGCTCAAAACTAGCCAAAAGCAACTCAAATACATCAGATAAAGCCCAAGGGAACAATTACAAATGATAAAGATCGAATCCTTAATCAAAACCCAAAACCGGGTAAAAAATACACCCGGGCCCATGCCTCGGAATCCTACAAAACTCACACAATTAGACAACCCATTTAATTACGAGCCCAACCATACTAGTTTCACTCAAATCCAACTCCAATTCAATGCTTAAAACTCAAAAATTCATATTATGAAACTTTTGGCTAAATCCCCAATTTCTCTTTAAAATTCATCAACCAATTGCCAAAAATAAAAATGAAGATAGATTCATGCAGTAAAATCAAAACCAAGTATACAACACTTACCCCAATTCTTGTGATGAAAATTGCTCCAAACATCGCCTCAATCCGAGTCCCACGTCTCAAAATATTAAGAAAGAACCAAAACCTTTGATTTTTATAGCTTCTGCCCAGCAGGTTCCACATTTGCGGACAATAGGTCGCATCAGCGACCTTGGCTTTTGCAGAAAAAGGGTCGCAATTACGAGACAGGTCGCATCTGCGATGCTCAGAACCGCATCTGCGATAGCACTTCTGCTCAAATCCTTACACATTTGAGGACTCCCACCCAAAAGTGCATTCTCGTACCTGGGATCGCTTCTGCGGCCATCGCACCTGCGCAAAATCAGTCGCAGGTTCGATCACACCAGAACCAGCAGCCACCAACCTTAGCCAAAATTTCCAAAATGCTCCTAACCTCGCCCGAACTCACCCGAGCCACTCGGGACCCTGTCTAAATATACCGACTAGTCCCAAAGCATAATACCAACCTAAGGCCAACCTCTCACATCTCCTGACAGGGGCATCTACGCTTCTCCTCTTAACATGACCGAACCACCTCAACCTTGCATCACACATCTTTGCTCCACAGGGGCCACTCCCACCTTGGCTCGAATAACTTCATTCCTAATTCTATCCAACCTAGTATGCCCACACATCCATCTCAACATCCTTATTTCCGCTACCCTTATCTGCTGGACATGAGAGTTTTTGAATAGCCAACACTCAGCCCCATTCAACATAGTCGGTCTAACAACTATCTTGTAGAACTTACCCTTAAGTCTCAACGGCACATTCTTATCAGACAAGACACCAAAAGGGAGCCTCCACTTCATCCACCCTACTCCGATACGGTGTGTGACATCCTCATCTATCTCCCCATTCTTCTGGATTATAGATCCCAAATACTTGAAACTCTCTCTCCTGGAAATGACTTGCGTATCGAGTTTCACATCCCTGTCTTCCTCGTGGGTAACATTGCTGAACTTGCACTCCAAGTATTGTGTCTTGGTCCTGCTCGACATGAAACCCTTAGACTCCAAGGTATGTCTCCAGACCTCTAGCCTCTCATTAACGCCACCTCACGTCTCATCAATTAGGACTATGTCATCCGTAAATAACAAGCACCAAGGCACCTCCCTCTTAATGTGACGTGTCAAAGAATCCAACGCCAGGGAAAACAAGAACGGGCTAAGTGTTGATCCCTGATGCAACCCCATCTCAACCGGAAAAAAATCCGAGTCTCCACCTGCTGTCCTAACCCGTGTCTTAGCTCTATCATACATGTCCTGAATCACTCTAATATACGCTACAGGCACTCCTCTAGCCTCCAAACATCTCCATAGAACCTCACGGGGGACTTTGTCATAGGCCTTCTCCAGGTCAATGAACATCATATGCAAATCCTTTTTCACCTCCCTATACCGCTGAACTAATATCCTCATAATATGAATGGCCTCAGTGGTCGACCGTCCCGTCATGAAACCAAACTGGTTCTCCAAAATGGACACGCACTTCCTCAGCCTCCCTTCAATCACCCTTTCCCACACTTTCATCGTATGACTTAACAACTTGATACCCCTATAGTTGTTGCAGTTTTGAACATCCCCCTTATTCTTGTACAGCGGGATCATTGTGCTCTACCTCAATTCTTCGGGCATCTTCTTCATCCTAAAAATGACGTTAAACAACCCAGTAAGCCATTCCAAGCCCTCCTTACCCACGCTCTTCCAGAATTCTACCGGGATCTCGTCCGGTCCCGTCTCTCTACCCCTACTCATCCTGCTCATAGTCCCTACAACCTCCCCCACTCGAATATGTCTACAGTACCCAAAATCTCGCTGCCGCTCTGAGTGCTCCAACTCCCCCAGCACAATGCCCCTATTTCCCTCTTCATTCCAGAGCCTATGAAAGTAAGACTGCCATCTCTTCCTAATTTGAGCCCCCTCCAATAAAACTCGTCCCTCCTCATCTTTTATGCATCTCACTTGGTCTGGATCCCGGGTCTTCCGCTCTCTCACCTTCACTAGTCTGTACAACTTCCTATCCCCACCTTTATCCCCAATTTCTTTGTATAGACGACTAAACATAGCGGTCTTAGCCGCAGTAACCGCCAACTTCGCCTCCTTCCTGGCCTTATTATACCCCTCCCTATTAGCACTCTTCTGCCCCTCACCAATACTCTCTACGATCTTCAAATATGCCGCTTTCTTGGCTTCCACTTTCCTCTGAACCTCTTCGTTCCACCACCAGTACCCTTTATGGCCACCAGAAAAACCCTTTGAGACCCCTAACACCTCCCTCGCCGCCTCTCTAATGCAATTTACTATCATAGACCACATACAACTCGCATCCCCGCTACTCCTCCAGGCCCCCAAAGCCTGCAACTTCTCCCCCAACTCCTGGGCCTTTCCTTAGTCAATGCACCCCACCTGACCCTAGGTATACCAGACATAGCCCTTTTCTTCCTCTTCCACCTGATCTCTAGGTCCATAATCAAAAACATATGTTGGGTCGTAAGTTTCTCACTCGGGATGACCTTACAATCCGTGCATAAACCTCTATCATATTTTTGGAGAAGGAGATAATCAATCTGGGTCTTCGCCACTGCACTCCGAAAGGTTATCAGGTGCTCCGCCTTCTTCGGGTAATACGAGTTAGTGATCACCAGCTCAAAAGCTTTGGCGTACTCCAGCAGTGAAGTACCTCCACCATTCCTATCTCCAAACCGAAGCCACCATGCACATCATCATATCCCCCAGGCAGCCTCCCAATGTGGTCGTTAAAATCACCCCTATAATAAGCTTCTCAGTGGACGATATACCCCGCACCAACCCATCCAAATCTTCCTAGAAGCGTCTTTTAACCTCCTCGCCCAAACCCACCTAAGGCGCATAAGCACTAACTACGTTTAGGGTATACCCTCCTAAGACTCTCTTAATGGCCATCAACCTGTTATTCACCCTCTTAACCTCAACCACTAGCTACCTTAGATCCTTGTCAACTAAAATGCCTACCCCATTCTTCCCTCTCACCATCCCTGAATACCACAACTTAAAACTATCCACCTCCCGAGCCATGCTCCCCACCCATTTAGTCTCATGGACACAAGCTATGTTGATCTTCCTCTTATAGAGTATCCTTGCTAACTCTATAGACTTTCCCGTTAGAGCCCCTATGTTACATGACCCCACTCTCAGCCTAGAAGGTGCCTTACCCCCCTGCCACCCTTACTCCCTACCCCCCACTCTGATCGCTCCCCCCGAGGACATGACCTCACTGTATCATAACTCGGCGCGGCCACTAGAATAGCACAAAGCTGCAGAAGGATAGACTAGAAAGGAATTAACTCAACAGAAACCTACCAGTACACAAGGTGCTAATAAGGGATCCGACTAAGCAGGGACCAACTATGTATCGGCTATAACACTAAGGAGAAAGATAGAGACCAATATAAGCAGACAAGTCTAACTAAATAAATTAAACAAGATACTATGGATGTCAAGGATACCGGCAAGCAAAAATGGAAAAATAAAATAAATAAAAAAATAAACTACAAAATAAACTAAACAGAAACCTACAGGTACACAAGGTACAAATAGGGGATCCGACTAAGCAGGGACCAACTATGTATCGGCTATAACACTAAGGGGAAAGACAAAGACCGAATAAGCAGACAAGTCTAACTAAATATAATTTAAATAAGATACTATGGATGTCAAGGATACCGGCAAGCAATAATGAAAAAAAATACAATTAAAAAAATATAATAACAATAATACTAATAAAATAAAATAACAATATCACGGATACCAGCTATAGAATGAAAGAACATGGGGCAAGTTTTCCTGAAGTTTATCGGAACTGGTAGTTCTGCTGCGTCCCGCTGAAAAGCTGAACGGGAGTCGCCAGAAGTAATGTAACTTCCCGAAAATCCTCGCCGGAAAAATATTGCACCTATCCGAAAAATAGAACACCCACATACACACACAAAAGGCGGAAGAGAGAAAGGCAAAAAAGAGAGAGCAGGGAAGAAGAAGATGGAGCAGGGGTGACCGAAAAATGTAGAACGGGTAGAGTTGCCAAAAAATAAGGGTCGCCGGACTTGATGCAACTCTCCTACACACGCACGTACCGACCCCAGTAGCGAGAGGGACAGAAGCTGCCGGAAGAGAAGATAAAGAAAAAATAGGAGAGAGAAAGAGAAATAGAGGGAGAGAGAGGCGACGAAAGAGAGAAGGGACTTACCTGTTCCCGCACCTGCGGCGGTGACGGCGACGACGAAGCAGTAAGATGCAGGAGTGGCGCTGCTGTGTTACCGTCGCGAGGGGGGGTCGTGGGGCATGGGGTAGGGGATTGGAACGTTGCAGGAGACATTAGAATGGGGAGAGAGAAAAGTCGGGGAAAGAGAAAGTAGGGGATTGTTCCCTTAATTCAAAATCAACAAACTTTAAAATTTCAAACTTCCACAACAGATATCGAAACCTTAAAAATCATGTTCGATTGACCTCAAATTTTGCACACAAGTCACATTTGACATTACAGACCTGCTCCAACTTTGAGAATTGGAATCCGACCCTGATATCAAAAAGTCCACTCCCGGTCAAACTTTCCAAAATTTCAACTTTCGTCATTTTCAAGCCAAATTCTACTGCGGACCTCCAAATCACAATCCGTACGCGCTCCTAAGTCCAAAATCACCCAACGGACGGAATCATCAAAAATCAAATCCGAGGTGAACTACTAAAAAGCCAAACTTGGTCAAACCTTTTAAATTTAAAGCTTCTAGTTGAGAATCATTCTTCCAAATAAATTTCGAATAACCTGAAAACTAAAACCGACGATTAACATAAGTCATAATATATCATACGGATCTACTCATTCCCTCAAACAACCAAGAAAAGTCCAAATGCTCAAAACGACTGGTCGGGTCGTTATATCCTCCCCCACTTAAACATGTGTTCGTCCTTGAACGCGCCTAGAGGTGTTCTAAAAGCCATCAAATTGCCTTGTAACCTTACCATGCACATTCTGGGGGTGATACCACACCACTCTATCCCGTATAGGTCTAACAACACAACATAATTGAAATTTTTTAATTCAACCTAGCCCATAAGCCTTAACATCCGAATTTTTATATGATCAGAATCTCGCATCTACACACTATATAAGTTTGAACAAGTTGTATCAAACCATATCCATAACCTAAGATGTCATCATATGTTATATCGCATAACTCACATACTCATAGCAATAATTTCCAATCACAGTAGCTACTCAAAATAACCCATACCGGTAATAGATTTTATATCAAACAAAGCATTGGTCTAAAACCTTCGTACTCTACTGATGATGAAAGAAATACGTAGAAAATCATAACCATTCATCAGATCAACCGGTCATGGAGCTCCCTCTCCTTCGGCAAGAACTATAGCAAATTTCTAAGCCGATTTTCGATGTTATCCTTCCAACTATACTATAATAAATTTCGATAGTATACATTCTAGGTTCAATGACCTCATCTCATCCAACACGACCACTCTAGTGACATGACACATCAATACAATATAAAGCCACAACCTGCGATCTGTGCACCAAATAGCAATATTCCAAATGTACTCAATCATGAAAATGACTCAAACGAGGGAACTATATCGCAAGCTCAACGGGTACCACTACAATGCAATGCTAAGAACCCATTACTCATCGCAGAACCAAAACACATGAATCTAACACAAAGGATCATACCTCAATATAATTCCTCTATAACGCATGACCCCATCCAAACACTGGTCCATATGAAATACCTCAGCCACCATGCTCAAAATCAATAACCATACGCAATTCGACATCAATTACCCAAAGTGCATTACCATAAGCACTAAGAGCAAATAAAAAAACACCACAATCCAGAAAGAACATAGCCAGTGCTCAATCAACCATGCCATACCCAAATACTCATCTTGCTCAAATTCCGCTATAAAAGCTCAGAGAGAACCGCTCCGTGCGTGCATATAACCCACAAATTGCAACCCCTCGTAACATAGAAGATTAACTCACAGATCATTTTAGAACACGAATAAGCTCAACAACAACTGAATGGCACATCCCTCAATAATAGCAGTTTGGAGTCAACAAATCCGACTCAGTGTAGAATACACATCCTAATTGGGCCTACCAATGGACCCCCAAATCAGCTCTAGTCACCGATAAATAGATAAATAACCCTCCGAAAGTCCACAATGAATGAATCATAATACATACTATCATCTGGCTAGCTTCAGCCACAACTGTCACGACCCAAAATCTAGCTATGGTCGTGATGGTACCTATCGTGTTACAAGGCAAGCCTACTTCCCAAAATATTACTACTAAACCGATTATACAAAATTAATAAAAGATTTCAACATTTAAATTTTTTATAAACTAAATCAACTCTAAATATAATATAGAAAAATACGGAAATGAGCCCCAAAAATCGGGTTGTCACTAAGTCATGTGCGTCTAAAACTATGAACTAAGATATATAAACTATCTAACTGTCCAAAATAATAAATGACAAAAGGAGTAACAAGGTCCTGCAGACGCTAGCAGCTACCTTGCAGTCTCTAAAGATAGCTGGCATGGACTCAACGATCGCCGCGCTCTAACTCACCTGGATCTGCATATAAAGTGCACGGTGTAGTATGAGTACAACCAACTCAGTAGTAACAGAAATAACTAAGGAACTGAGCAATAGTGACGAGCTAAGTAAAGTAGTCCAATTATTTATTTTCACAATTTAAAAATAATATGAATAAATAGGTAAATTACACAACTCAATAAATGCCACAAAGAAAAATAATAGATAAATGCAGCAACAACAAAAGTAAATGCAACCTCACAACAATGTCACTCCATCACTCAGCACTCGCACTCCGCACTCAACACGCAACACTCAATACACTCAACACTTTGCGCTCACTGGGCGTATGTACAAACTCCGGAGGGGCTCCTAAAGCCGAAGCGCTAAGCACAGACAACTCACGTGCTACCATATCAATACCTGGATCTGCACGGTCAACTCACGTGCTACGCGGACAACTCACGTGCTATGGTATCAATACCTGGACCCGTACGGTCAACTCACGTACTACGAGGACAACTCACGTGCTATGGTATTAATATCCTCACAACCAGGCCATCGACCTCACTCAATCATGTACCGTACGGACAACTCATGTGCCATCATATCAATACCTGGATCTGCACGGTCAACTCACGTGTTACGCAGACAACTCACGTGCTATAGTATCAATACCTGGACCCACACAGTCAGCTCATGTGCAGCGCGGACAACTCACGCGCTATGGTATTAATATCCTCACAACTAGGCCCTCGGCCTTACTCAATCATGTACCTCACTAGCCTTACCATCATCAAAAAATAAGGGGACACAACCCACATCAAGTATAACAGCAGATTAGAAAATAATAGAGACTGAGCTAAACTTGTACACTAATTTCAATGACATAGTACAAATAATGTGAGGATTAATAAAGCCTAAGCATGATCTCTAACATGAAGGCAAACAATTTCAACAACAAGTAAACACATGACCACAGATAAAAGCCATTAGGACTCACAGCCTCACGGGACGGACCAAGTCTCAATCCCTCATGGTGCAAACCTACATGCCTGTCACCTAACGTGGGTATCACCACCAAACAATCACATGATATCAATTTCTCCGGGTTTATACCCTCAAAACCAGAGTTAAAACTATTACTTACATCAACCACATAAAATCCTACTCCGGGATGCCCTTGTCTCTGGACTCGGTCTCCAAAAGCTCCGAATCTAACCATAACCAGATTAATACCATCACCATGTGCTAAAGAATCGAATTCCACAATAAGAACTACAAAATATGCCAAAAATCCGAAATTGGCCAAAACCTGGCCCCCGGCCCACGTCTCTCAATCAGTCAAAAATGACATAATATTAATCCTCGTCCTCTCTCGAGTCTAACCATATTAAATTCGTCAAAATCGGACTCCGTTTGATCCCTCAAATCCTCACTTAAAACTCTCCAAAACTCAAACCCTAGCTCCCTCAATTTCACTTTGAAATCATCAATCAAATCCCAAAAATGAAAATGAATTCATGAAATATAACCAAATTTAAGTAAATAACACTTACCTTAATCCATATGATGAAAATAGCCTCCAAAATCACCCAAATCCGAGCTCCCAACCTCAAAATATGATCGAATGAACAAACCCTAGTTTTATATATTTTTCTGCCAGCTATTCTGCCTCATTCTCATGCCAAACAATCCCAAAATTTGTATTTTATGCCTCCAATGGATTCCTTGTAAAATTTGAGTCAAGTTAGGCTTTTGAATCACTCAGTTTGACCTTATAATGAATGAGATATGTAGGTTTTAATATTTGCAAATTGTGCAGATTTTTAATACGCCATCAATGGCAATTTTGTAATTAATCTGAAAAATATAGCAACCTTATTCTTAGTAAAATGATCCTAAAATCCTCATACGATGTCCAAATTCGATCATTCTTTTTGCTACGGGTCCGTAATTGCAATACGGATCTAATGCTTCAATCAAAAAAGATATCGAAGCTATATGATATTATTTATGTTTGAAGAAACGACGTCAAAACATAAGAAAAACTAGCGCGACACAACCCAAACCTTTTCAAAACTCACCCGAGGTCCTCATGACCTCAACCAATAATTTTAACAAGTCATATATCACTACCCGAACTTAGTCGAACCTTCAGAACACCCAAAACACCAAATTAACCTCGAATTCAAGCATAAGAATTTCTAAACTTCCAACTTTGGTCAATTCAAGCCTAATTCTACAACGGACCTCCAAATTATATTCCGGACACACTCCTAAGTCCAAAATCATCCAACGAAGCTAATCGAATCATAAAAATCCAAATCCGAATCCGTTTACTCATAAGTCAACTTCCGATTGACTTTTCTAACTTGGCTTTCTAACTAAGAGACTAAGTGTTCATTTCACTCCAAAACTACTCCGAACCCAACCCTACCAACTCGATAAAACTCAACACAGCTGAACAATACATAAAGAAGCATAGATGGGGGAAATGGGGATATAACTCTCAAAACGGCAGGTCGGATCGTTACAATAACCATAAAATAACCTGCTCCAGAGAACTCACAGTCTCCAACTCCATAGAACACACGAATCACCATATCTGATCCCAACTTCATCGCCCGAATATCTGACACATCTCTCATACACGACCATCCCACGAGGAATGCTTCTCTGATTCTTCCGTGCCACAAAGCAAAATTTGAATATCCGCAGTCGATCAACCAGGACAGTGCCACAATGCCAATGAAGTATCCATAAATCAAAACACAGTCCCCCTTATGAAATGTACACTCTCATCCAGCAATACCAAATAGTAACATTATTTACTTAGTCATCTGAAACCATCTATGCTGCCTAAGAATTCAGTACATTCTATTCAATACTGAATCCCGATCTTGCATATTCAAATCTCAATCCTACACAACATATTGCAGCTATCATTCCATCATATAAAAAGTACGAAAATCTCATAATCCACTCCGAGTCACAGCAAGCTACATGCCCAATCAGTTAGAAACCTTCCATTTGATCTCATCCAGGAGAAAATTACAATATGCATCATGTCCCGCACACCAATAGGAAATATACACCTCGAACCGGGGTAGAAACTGTCGAGAACTCTTCGAAGCCCATTTACACATAACTAAGCCGACATAACTGCATCCATCCAACTCAATTAAGCCACGTAGGTTTCCAAAACCCAAGAGCGATGCCATGAAACACCTGTAGAGACTAGCCATATCATAAGTATCCAAACAACTAATTATATCCATTACTGTGCTGATTTAACCCACTACCAAGTTGTCTTGTTTCTTCGAGTTCCTTCGGAATTACCCTCAAATGGATAGTTACCCTTGCCATAATACCACAATCCTCAGCCAAAACTCACCATATAAGACCGTAACATAAAACCACACCGCCATAAGGCCCATAAGCCGCTGAATTCCCTCTTAATCACCCCAAAGCACCACAACTGAGATACCCACTCTAAAAAGACCTTTCGTGAATCTAAAGCCGCTTTTTTCCCCTTTCCTGATACTGAATATGATATAGAAATACGGCAAGTCTCGATACCACCTAATGTAAACCTCAGTTTCCAGCTATATACAAATCCAGAAAATTCCCAATTGCTACATAAAATTTAAATCTATTTAAACCGTTCTCGAGAGTCATCCACTATGCTCAAATCTCAATTGCACTGCCCAAACAGAGCAGACGACCTATGCCCCATTAGAACACTAACACCCAAGGACGTGACTCTACCTTAATGCAACCAAGCAAATTCCTACTCCATGCGCACTACATCTTTTACGCATAACTACTCAATTATTCAATGTTTCATATATACTCATAAAGTGTAATACATCATGTATCCATAAATTCCTTTGCTTAATTCCTCTATAAAACCATCATCTGCAGGTCATGACTGATTCTCTAATATACCTCAAACTGAAACCATTACAACACATAATCGTGCAATCAACTTATCAATAGCAGACTCCCCCACTTGGATCAAAGCCAAGGAATAAAGCATCTAATAACTTACAATTGCCACCCCAATACTTCCATGTTACCGTAATATGATTCCACTAAAACCCTCATTAGCTCATGTAACACAAACCATCTAATACCTCAAATCATGAGTAAATCTCGCACTCACCCTTGTAATAGTCAAGCCAATTTCCACAAGCAGCCCAAACTCAAATTGCAACAAATATAATTTGATGGTAAAGGAGAACTCTCCACAAAACAACATAGGGATCACGCAACTTCAGGACCTTTCTCCCCCCCCCTGCCCAAGAGATAACCCACATACTTTGCCTCAAACTGACATCTCTCTATACGCTTCCACAGTTACAACTACTACGCAATCACTTAATCTTCCTGAGTCTGAACCCATCAACAAGAAATGAAACCTACTTCGTTCCACAATTAAACAACATGCAAGATCCTCCAATACACTCATAATGTGAGACTATACGTCACATCAAGACATAAATCTAGCACCCAATAGTCCTTTTTGCATCTCAAGCAAACTCTTCCCTCCATATTCAAACCATATGAACACATTGTCACACCTCATTTTTTCACCCGAAAGGGTATATGGGAGTTTTTCCAATTAAAGTGACAATAATCAAAACGGAATTATTTATTTAAATACAGAGTCACCACTTGGGATAGTTTATGGTGTTCCAAGTCACCGGTTTAAAATCCTGTATCGAGGAAGTTGACTCTTATTTATGGTATGCGAACACAAAAATCCGGGTAAGGAATTCTGTTAACCCGGGAGAAGGTGTTAGACATTCCCGGGTTCTGTGGTTTTAGCATGGTCGCTTAACTATTAATATTGGCCTAATTATCTGATTAATTACACATTTTAAACCTACGTGCATTTTTAACTTTGTAACCGCTTTTAATGTTATTAGGAAAATTTATGGTCGTCATACACTTGTTTGTTTTTGAAAACATATCATAAACCACGCTACATGAAATGCACCCGCGGTTCACGACTTGTTTATTTTATTTAATATTATTTGAAATTAAAGTCGGATCACATGGAATGCACACCAGGATTTGGAAATTATATATCATAACTACGTCATGGGAGCCGTACCCGTAGCTATTATGATTTATTATAGCGTGCCTAAAGCAAAATATGAAGGTTCATGTTTAAACTAAGATTCAGGATAAATTAAGAGGTCCATGGGTTATGGATTTGTTTTTGCAAACTGTTGGTATGTAGAAGACTGATTTTGAAATGTGTTGCTTTCTTGATTTCGAACAAGTGCGTTTAAAGCAACGTTTAAATGGAAATCGCAGTACATAGAAAATGTGATAATAACATCAATTTAACGAGTTTGAACTAAAGCACATGGCCTGGTCAGGCGGGAATCGAACTTACTTGAGGCATGACACAAAACAATCCAAAACCCTAGCACTATTTTACCTTTTTCGGGGTTAAGCTCTATCCCGATCCTATACAAGACTAAGCTCTATCTTGTTTTGCTCATATGATACATCACCACGTCTCTGTCCGAAGGCGTCATAGTCTGAAGGCATCATCCTCATAGCCTGAAGACACCATGCCATGGCCTGAGGATCTCTATGCACATCATTATTCAAAGGCGACATGGTTCGGAGGCACTATTCTTATGGCCCGAGAACATCATTTCATGGCCTGCGAATCCTTTATCACGCGATTCATGGCCCAGGACATCATGGTCTAAGGACATCATCCTCATCGTCCAAAGACAACTTTCATGGTCCAAAGGGAATTTGCATCATGTTTAAATTCTCGCAATAATACCATATATACTTGCCTGAAGTTGTATTTTTATGAGTTTGCAAGTGATCCGGAAAGTAACCTTTATCCCAATAGGAGCAATCCCACTCCAATTCCCATTCACATCCATCAAAATTATTTAAAAAATAACCGTTCATCATCCGTTACCCTGTCTCATTTACCCATAACCGTTTCAAATCCTACTTAACCCCATTTGCAACATTTTGTCTTTTCTTGCAACAACTCCATCGGTTTACTCCACCGTTGGATCCAAAACTATACACGGCCTGATTCCTACAAAACCAGGGATATGTAGGCTGCTCAGAGACCAGGGTGCAGCCTATATTTTTTAAAATACCCCATTCGGTCAAAATTGGTCATCATTTCTTTACCCGATAACTTTTTCATCCTTCCCGGGTAAAGAGGGGCAGTTGATACCCAATTTTTGTGTGTATATATATATATATATATATATATATATATATATATATATATATATATATATATATATATATATATATATACATATAGTTTCAAAATAGTGCATATGCATCATCATTTGATTTACAAGCATGCATAAATATTTTTCATAATTTTTAAAGGCTTTAAATAAATTTGTTTCTACATTTTTATTACATAAATATCCAATAATTACCCTCCAAATTATTTTCTATGATGATTCAATCATCTAAACTTATCATTTATATCGGTATAATGTTTAAATACTTTTCAGTGCATTTTTCAAGGCTAAATTGCACATTTTGCAATAATAGCCCATATATAGGCATAATTATATTATTTATACAGAAAATGACTTTTATATTTTTATAATGTTAAGTAATTATTTTAAATCATTTCATATACAAGTGATATTTTTATTATTTATTAATTATATTTTATAAATTATTTATTGGTTAAATTGGGTATTTAATATAGCCCCCTAAAACCCCAGTTTCGGACTTATACACTACCCAATTACCCCATCCCACAACACCATGCCCAATACCCCAGTCTAAGACCCATTAACCCAATCCTGTACCCGTCCAAATTACCCGTCCCAACATCTTTAAATCAGGACCGTTGATCTCACAAAGTCAGCGGTCCATATCACCCCAACCTTTTTAAACTAACCTACCCGGCCACACCCTAAATCATTTTTACCTAGCCCGCCATCTCTATTCACTCCGTCTCTCATCTTCTCCCCATATCCTCTCAAAATCCTAGCGCTGTCATCACCATAATGTCTCATATTCCAACCCTATAATGGAATCAATCGTTGATTCCTTACCTTATTTGGCCCCTTCTCCTTACTGGCTACCCTATTTTAGTCTTACCTAATAGCTTGCCCAAAATAGCAAGCAGATCTTAAGAGATTCGAACCAAATTTAGTTCAAAATTCTTAACCTATTATGTATTCTGTCTGTGTTCATCCAGTGTTATTTGTGAGTACGGTTGTTTTACCTATCTTTTGTGGATTCTTACTTGGACCTAAAGGTTAGGGTTTTAGATTCTCTTTGATTCAAATCTAAACTGGTTAAAACTTTAATTTTTAGCATTATCTCGTATATATTCACTTCATTATGTGTGAATCTGCCTATTATTATTAATTTCCTTTATTTGCCCTAAATTACGGTTCCAGATCTTTTCTAGTTCGATTCTTTGTTGCTTTTTGAATAAATCTCCTATCTATGTTCATTGAACACATTATGTGATTGTTTTGCCCTTGTTTCTCTGCTGATTTTATGGTTTACCTAAAACTAGGGTTTGACTTTTACTCTTTCCTTTCTCGTATGGTACTGATATTTTCCTTATTTTGTTCAATCTAACATGTTTCCATTATTTATTTACCTTATTTGCCTTAAAATTGACTGTTAATTGATATTTTCCTTATTTTAAATGTTACTCACCTGATTACACGCTATTATGCCCTGTTAATTTACTAAACTCTGTATGATTTATTCTGTGATTAATTTCTTTCATTACTTATATGTGTTTGATTACTTTCCTTATTTGTTCACCTAATTAAACATTATTTAAACCATTCTCCCTTTCCTCTTTAGACAAACTGAAAATCTCTATACTCTCACTAAAATTTAAGGTTTCTGGTTCTATACTCTCGTTGTTCTCTCTTGCTTACTAGTGGTCTTGGCCGGCTGAAAGCCAAGGCCAAACATTCTGGACTCTCAACTTCGTGGTATTATTCTGATTTTGCTCACTTAACTTGTGAGTGACTATCCTTTATCATATCATTTTTATATGTTCTTGATCTATGTTTATAATCCAGCATGTCTAAAATCCCTCTCTAAGCACGATTCTGCCTGTCTACGTGCTTTTCTTTTAATCCTATGGTTAACACTGTTAATTTAAGATTGTTTGTTTTGAATAATATGAATCCTCTTATGAAAATATGCTCAATCTGCCTCCGGTGTGTTCTGAACCTATTCTGAATTTGAGTACCTTTAGGATAATGTTAGAAGGTTAAGTAGTCAATTAGTCTTAAGCCTCTGAACTTGTATTGTTACTAGACTTTTTGTTTTATCGTTTCTATATTTTGATAATTTGCTTTTTAACATGTCTGGAACTCATGTGAGTGTTCTGACTGTTTGGTTTTTCACGTCTTAACTAGACTGTTTTCTAGAACTGATTCGTTTAGTGGAATCCTATAGATAGTTAAAAAACTATCTTAACTACATTGTTTTCTAGATTTCAACTTATTTGGGATGTGTGTTTGAGTATGAACCTTGCTTGTTTTCATAATGTAATCATTCCTACAAGTTATGTGTTCTAAAATTTGTTCTCTTCTAAAATCAAAAATGGTTTTAAAACCGTCTCTACCTCTTTTTGTATGTTGTCACTCTTTTAAAAAAACTCCCAACCTTAGTCCTTTAGGGTCTATCCTCAACCACCCTAGTGCGAGCACCGTTCAGGGTACATGTGAAACTCTTGTGAACTCTAACGCACTGGAAACTGGTTCCCAATCTCTGTTAAATCATTTTTAAATATGTGGTTCTGGTATGAGCATTACCCTGGGACCCTGAGGCCCTTGGAAACTTTGACATAGTGGAAACCTGGTTCTATATGTGCTATGGGTGAATCACTCGTATTTGGTTATGTTGTACCTATGAAATAAGCTTCGAAGTTGATTGGTTTGAAGGCTTGGTTCCCAAGTTTATTTGTGCCTAATGAAGGTTCCCTATAGTGTATTTTTATTACTGTTATATAATATAATACATTCATTATATGGTCTGTAATAACTTTGTAATAAACAAATTCTAGGGTGTTTAGTGAAATCGGGAGGGTTTCTTATTTTCTTGGTTAAATTATGTAGAAATCCTGCCTATAGGGTTTCATCTACACTGTTAATTCTGCTCATTTTGTCTAAAACTGTTAAGTTCTACGTTGTTTAGAGATTTTGCCTATTGGATTTTCATTGGTGATGTTAAAATCGTATGAATTTTATATTAGAAACCCTACATATAGGATTAATATTACAACTTTTTCTATAAATCCTGTATATAGGATACTTTAATTTGTCCAATAAAGTGTGTTAACAATCATGCCTATAGGACCAATATTTGACTCAACTGTTTTCTAACAATGTGTCTAAATTTCTACATTTATGCTATTTAATTAGATATCATGCATATAGGATTAAAAATCAATCCAATGATATAAATCATGCCTATAGGATTCCACTAAATGATTCTGAACACGATCGTCACTCTCAACATAGGATTGAACAACCATTCTAGATTCGTAACTGTGATTTATTGTTATTCATTACTGCATAAAACGCCTAGATGTTGTACTAAATAAAATCAGTAGGCAAAATAATAGGTCTTAACACTCACATTAATAAGACTGATCAGGTATATTACTGCTCACCTATCTTCTCACATAGATATCCTATCTATAGGATTCTACAATTAATAAAACCTACTAATCAATTGCATGCATTTGCTATTTATGTGTGGAGGTCAATATGAGCCCGTATCTGCTCTTTATCTGATAGTCCTAATTGTTTTGCTTGTCGCCTAGTCTTTTACATTTTTGAGCAACCTAGGCTTAGTCTAGAACTATCCTTAATAGTGGTCCCAATACCTCCAGGTCCATAGGTAAGGGACGGGTAGTTCACGCATAGGAAGGGAACTAGAATCAATTAGAGCTCTTTAGGTAACAACTTAAAGATAGTAACCGGGTAGCAGGATATGATAGTCTGTGTCCGCTGAATAATACGAGTAAGACCCCGACTCGAGTTACGAAGTATTATTTATATTGCATGGGGTGATCCTTTAGGCTAAAAAATTTAGGATCCCCCCATCCTTAATAAATAATTCTCTCGCTTCTTTAGACTAATTCATCATTGAGTTCGGCCGGGACCCACCGTTGTGGACCTCAAGGGGTGCCTAACACCTTCCCCTCAATGTAATTTCGAGCCCTTACCCGACCTTTGGTAATGCAAACTGGTATAATATGAAGCTCTAGGTGCCCTAACACACATTAACCCGTTAGGTGGCGACTCTAACCAATTCCTTTTCCCTACCCTCTCAAAGTAGTTGTCAAAATATCAAAACCCGATTTCGCGATAAAAAGGGGGCTTGACATTGCACCTTAATTCGTGCAGCACGTGAGTTGTCCATGCGGATTTTGATTCGATATTATAGCACGTGAGTTGTCCATGCAGCACGTGAATTGTCGTGCGGATTATAGCGCTTTGGATGTAGGAGCCCCTCCGGAGTCTGCACACCCCGTGTGAGTGCAGGTACCTATTGAGTGTGAGTACTGAGGGTTGAGAGCCTAGTGATTGAGCTGTTGAGATGAGTTGAGTGATTGTTGCCCTGAAATGTTGTACTTGCTTTCATTTGCTGTTGAACTTATTTGATATCAGTCATTATTGTGCAATTCTTAGAAGATTTTATATCCGGTCTATTTTAACTTGAAACTGTATAAAACTGTCTTGACTTAAACTGCCGAATTTGAAAGCATGTCTATTCTTTACTGAAACTACTTAAATGAACTTTACTTGTATAGCTCATCACTGCTTCTCATTCCCTTATTTGTTTCTGTTACTTAATAAGTTGGAAGTATTCACGTTACTCCTTGTACCTTAATAATTCATATGCAATGTTTTAATAAAATTTGTATAAGTTTAAAAGAAAATTATACTTATATATAGGATACACGCGCAACGTGCGTACCCAGAGACTAGTATATGTAAAAAGAGAGAGAGTAAGGATTTATATTTGTTTAACTAGTCTCAGGGTACGCGCGTTGCCCGTGTGCCCTATCTCATTGACTAACTTTTTTTTTCTGAAATAATCACATACTTATAATATTAAAGTCTTTCTTTGATAGATAAAATAAAACACGTAAAAGTTGAGGATGATTATTATTGATTATATATCACCAACTCAATAAAAAAATAAGTTATAAATAGAAATCCTCAATCATTAGTTATTATCCTACTATGGTTGTATGAGGATTTCCGTAGAACAGTTTTATGAAAATTATTGTTATTCATGCGACGTACCGAAAACAAATAAGTAACATAAAAATCCTTTTATCATGCTTTTTTTAAAATTTATGAAGTAACATAAATTGAAAAACTGACTATTAGTTTTCTAGGAATTTTGGAATAACGTTAAAGTGGTTGGCCTACCATGACAATATAAATCCTAAAAAGACTAATATTGAGTTAATATTTTTCAAAAGAAGTAATTTAATTTATATAAAATATAATGAGTAGTCATTCGTTAGAATATATTTGGTCTTTAATTGTTCCATACTTATTGCTTTAAGTTTTATCTTTGCAATTACTATAATATAAATGATTTACTTTATTTTTATATCCTAAGAGTTATGTCTACTTAAAAAAATAATTTATTATACGATGATTAGTTTAAAAAGAGTTGAATTGGATCTTTTGCTATAGCTAATTTTAAAGCGTAATCATTTTTTTCTTAATTCCAAATGAAATAATGTATTTTTCTGCAAATTCTTAGTATTGGTTGATAATAGGTGAATTTAACTATAATTAGGCCCTAAATAACCACCTTCTTGTATAGTTTGGATGATAAAAGTGATAACAAAATGCTCTTATTAGTGATTTTCATGCTTTGCAGGTTATATATGACCAGAGAAGGCTATGGAGTACTTTTGGGATCAAATATGGGGAAAAAGAGGCCGATCGTAAAATTCCGTCAAGTAAACCACGCGAAACAGCTCAAGTCAGAACTAGAAGAGGACTGCCGCGGTTCCACAGCGACCGCGGCAGAACCGCGGTAGAAGATGGCTGCAGACAAAGTGAGAATCAGAGAGCATGTTTGGCCGCGGTTTGACCGCGGCAGAACTGCGGTGGAGGCGGAGAACTTCAGGGACTAAAGTGCAAAACACGGGATTTTTAACCCAAAACCCTATTTTAAACACTAGACTTCGCCCAAGAGAGACGTGTATTGATTTGGAGAGTATTTTGGCAAGGGAAAACAATTGTGAGAGATCACCCAACACATCTTTCTTCGTTTCTTTGATTTTTCTTGCAAGATTTATGATGAATATTGTTTTAGTTTGTTTACCCATAGTTATGAGTAGTTAAATCCTTTGTTTAAGGTTTTGATGGAACTTATTGGGGGATGAACTTCTTGTTTATGTGAATACAAATTGCTAGTCTCAATCTTTATTTGTTCAATTTTGTGCATGTTGTAGTTAATTGAAAGGATCCTCAATTAGCTGTGCCTATTTAGTGTGCATAACTCGGGAGAGAGTGCATATTTAGGTTATTGTTGAACAACACTACTCCCAAAGTATAAGAGGGATCTATAACTGTGGGTTTAAAGGCGGGATTAGGGATAACGAAGCCTTGAGTGAAATCTAAAGTGAACCGTATTAATTAGAGCTAGCTAGTGTATCTCGGGAGAGTGCATTGAGTATATTACTGTGATTACTCGGGAGAGAGTTACGGTAAGATGAGCGTTCATAATTGATAGAGAGGTGCTGGACAATTTGTATGAAGCATAAAGAGAAAGGATTCCATCAATAGGGGAAGTCATTACCTTAGCGTTTTCTCATTATTGTTTACAACCTTAGCATCCTTAGTTTACAGCTATTTATTTACTTGCAGTTTTAGTTATTAAAGACACCATCAACAGTGATTCAAACGTTTGGGGAAATTGGTTCTCAAGAGTTTAGTGGGTCTAAAGATAGTGATTGATTGGTTAACTCTCTGTGGATTCGACTCTGGGAAGAATACTCAGGTTATATTTGCAATGTTCGCAGGGTCCTTTTTATAAGGCATAGTTGGGCGTGATGAAATTTTGGTGTCGTTGCCAGAGAGTTAACGGAATTATCAATTACCGTTGATAGAAATACAAAAATTCTTAGTGTAGTCAGTTTTCTCAACACCAAATTTTTGATTGAAATTTTTGACGGTTGTTGACGTGGTTGTATAGGTGTATGCCTAGAAACTCTACGAGGACTGGAGAGCTACTTGAAGGACTCTCAGACCCCGAGAAAACATTCTAGATATTGAACCGTGCCAACAAAAGACTTCAACAACCTCATCAAACACACAAACTCGAAATTGACATGGGTGACATATACAACGTCAACGGAAACGTCAGAGATATGGAACCTCATGTGCCTGAGGCTACACTATATGACTGAGCACAACCCACAGCTGACAATCTGGCCACTGGCATTGTTGTGCCCGCGATACAAGCTGAATCGTTCCAGATCACGAACAACATGCTGCACTTGTTGCAAAATAAGGGACTATTTTCTGGGACACCAGCCGAAGATCCTTAGCAGCACTTGAAGAACTTCCTGCGATTTGCAAAACTCAAAGGCAACCCAACGTAACCCCGGAAGCAGGCTGTTATTATTTCCATTCTCGGTGACAGGAGCTTCTCAGATCTGGCTAAACTCACTCCCCATAAACTCTATAGAAAGTTGGGATGAGTTAGTCAAGCAATCTCACATCAAGTTCCACCCACCCAACAAAATTGCTCAACAAATTGATGAGATCGTGAGCTTTAAACAGAAACCAATGGAGACACTGCATGAGACATGGAGCCGGTTTAAAGGAATGTTGGTTATATGTCCACACCATAGTATTCCAGATCAGATGTTGGGACAATGGTTTTACATGGGACTGTCAGATAACATGAAGAACATTGTAGATGCCTCAGCTGGTGGGGCATTTTTGAGCAAAACTTGGAGAGAAGGTCAGAGTCTGCTTGACAAAATGGCTCATAATTCGGGGTGGATGAGGAGGAATGCACCTATCACTCCAGTGGCGACCCTCTTGACACAGATGAGCATACTCACCAAAAAGTTAGAGGAATCAGGGCAGAAACAGCAAGTGCACATTGTAGATACTACCAATGGGGGCTTGTGCACATTTTGCATTAGTCAGCCAGTTGGTAATCCTTGGAATGTAGAACATGATCATCATCATCAACACCCTGAAGACATCAACTATGTGTCAAACTATGGAGGCCAGAGACAGGGCAATCAGATCTGGGGTCAGCAAAATCAGCAGCCATACAGACCACCTCAACCACAGTACAACGTTGGAAGCATGGGAGGTATGAGACCCTCCAACAATATGGCACCTTATCCAAGTCCACAGGGGTACAACAATCATCAGCAAGGGTATCCCCCACATCAGCAACAGCATGGTGGAAGGCAAGAAGATGGGTTCACTAGACTTGAAGCAATGATGCAGCAGGTTATTGGGTCCAATGCAAAAATAAATGAAAGAGTAGATTCACATGACGCAGCAATCAAAAATATTGAAGTGCAATTGGGCCAAATTTCAATGTCTCTGAACAATCATCCTCATGGGACATTACCTGCAGACACCCAGATTAATCCAAAAGATCAGGGCCCAAAGCAGCTGATGGGGGTGAGTCTCCATAATGGCAAGGATCTAGATGTAGAATAAGGGAGAGCTCGAGAAAATATACAGGCTGAGACACTCATTCTAGTGCCCGTTGAGCTGGAGGAGTCTACGATACTGACAGAGGTGATAGTCCAGCCCACTCAAGAAGAAAAGAACATTCAGCAGGAGACCGAGAAAGTAGTTGAGCCAGTTGAAGAGCCAGTAGTTGAAATAGTAGCTGATAAAGAGAAGTCCCAAGTGATTGGGAAGAAGAGACCTCCTGCACCCTTTCCACAGAGGCTGGCCAAGCATCAAAAGGAGGAGTAGTATAAAAAGTTCTTTGAAATGCTCAAACAAATCCAGGTAAATATTCCACTGATTGAAGCTTGAGATGCCTGGGTACACAAAAATGATGAAGGACTTGATGTCCCGGAAATTTTATTTTCAAGACTTGGCTACGGTTACACTTACTCAAACCTGTAGTGCAGTGGTGACGAGACCTATTGCTGAAAAGCTGTCTGATCCAGGTAGCTTTACAATTCCATGCACTATTGGGAATTTCGCCTTTGCTAAGGCGCTCTGTGATTTAGGGGCCAGCATTAATCTTATGCCCTGGCTATCTATAAGAGGTTGGGCATTGGGAGAGCTAGACCCACCTCTATGTTGTTGCAGCTGGCCGACAGGACTGTGAAGCGTCCATTCGGTATCCTTGATGATGTGTTTATTCAGGTGGGGAAATTTGTGTTCCCTGCAGATTTTGTGATATTGGATTGCAAAGTGGATGAAGAGATTCCTATAATCTTAGGAAGACCATTCTTGGCCACGGGGAGAGCTCTGATTGACTGTGAGACTAGGGAGCTCAAAATGAGACTCAATGATGAGGAAATAACATTCAATGTGCAGAAGTCTATGAGGCGACCAAGTGAGTTCGCCAAGTGCTCTCTTATTGATGTCGTGGACGTAATTGTAGAGTCTGATGATGAGGTGTTGACAATTGAGGACCCCCTTGCTGCATGTTTGATGAACTTAGATGAAGTGAATAGTGAGGATTTGGCGGAATGGGTGTTGGCATTGGAAGGTAGAGGGTTCTGGGAGAGAAATCTAGAGTTTGAGCCCTTGCACTTAGAAAAAAGAGAAACTCCTCCAGCTATGCCATCCATTGAATAACCACCAAAGCTGGAGTTAAAGCCATTGCCAGCCCACCTCAGGTATGAATTTCTAGGACCTCACTCCATATTACCTATTATTATCTCGTCTAGTTTGTTAGATGTGCAGGTTCAAAAGCTTTTACAGGTACTAAGGGAGTGCAAAACTGTCATTGGGTGGACCATGGTAGACATCAGGGGGATCAGCCCCACCTACTGCATGCACAAGATTCGGCTGGAAGAGGGGCACAAACCTTCCAGGGAACATCAGAGAAGGCTGAACCCCAACATGAAGGAAGTGGTGAAGAAGGATGTGATAAAGTGGTTGGATGAGGGAATTATTTTCCCAATCTCTGACAGCAGCTGGGTAAGCCCAGTGCAATGTGTTCCTAAAAAGGGTGGCATGACCGTTGTGACAAATGACAACAATGAATTGATCTCAACAAAAACCGTCACAGGCTAGAGAATTTGTATGGACTATCGAAGGTTGATCTAGCCACCCGGAAAGACCACTTCCCACTCCCCTTCATTGATCAGATGTTGGACAGATTGGCAGGGAGGTCACACTTCTGTTTTATGGATGGGTACTCAGGGTACAATCAGATCTCTATTGCACCGGAGGACAGATAGAAGACCTCCTTCATATGCCCGTATGGCATTTATGCCTTTAGACAGATGACCTTTGGCCTATGCAACGCACATGCCACATTCCAATGGTGCATGATGGCCATATTCACTGACATGGTTGAGGACATAATAGAGGTGTTCATGGATGACTTTTCAGTGGTGGGGAATTCATTTGATGAGTGCTTGATAATCTGATGTGTGTGCTGAAAAGGTGCATCGAGACCAACTTGGTTCTGAACTGGGAGAAGTGCCATTTCATGGTACAAGAAGTCATAGTTTTGGGGCACCAGGTGTCAAGCAAGGGAATAGAGGTGGATCGCGCGAAAGTTGATGTAATAGCAAAGCTGCCTCCACCAACTTCAGTCAAAGCCATCAGAAGCTTCCTTGGACATGCCGATTTTTACCGGAGGTTCATAAAAGACTTCTCCAAAATCGCCAACCCTCTCTGTAAGTTGTTAGAAAAAGATCACCCGTTTGTGTTTTCTGATGATTGTAGGGTAGCATTTGAGGGGTTGAAAAAGAGACTGGTCACAGCACCCATCATTGTTGCCCCCAACTGGGAGAAATCGTTCGAACTAATGTGTGATGCCAGTGACTATGCAGTGGGAGCAGTGCTGGGCCAGCGGAAAGACAAACTGATGCACCCAATCTACTATGCTAGTAGAACGCTGAGTGGAGCCCAGTTGAACTACACTGTGACTGAAAAGGAGATGTTGGCTGTAGTGTTCACGTTTGACAAGTTCTGATCCTACCTGATAGGGTCCGAGGTAATTGTATATACTGACCATGCATATCTCAGGTACTTAATAGAAAAGAAAGAATCTAAGCCACGCCTGATTCGTTGGGTGTTGCTATTGCAAGAGTTCGATCTTGAGATTCGTGACCATAAGGGCACTGAGAATCAAGTCGCTGATCATCTATCACGATTTGAGGGAGCTGAAAATGTAGTTGAGGTTGAGGAATACTGGAAACTTTTCCAGACGAGCAGTTGCTCGCCACCACTTATAAGGAAGCGCCATGGTATGCAGACTTTGCTAATTACCTGGCCAGTGGTATAGTTCCTCACGAACTTTCATCGGTCTAAAGGAAAAGATTTTTTCGTGAAAGCTGCCAGTATTACTGGGATGAACCTTATCTGTTTAGAATATGCCTTGATAATATGATCCGGAGATGCGTCCCCGAGATAGAGCAATTTTCTGTTTTGCAGGCTTGTTACGCATCTGCGTATGGTGGACACTTTGGAGGGGTTAGGACAACGGCAAAGGTGCTAGAGGCTGGATTCTTCTGGCCGACAGTGTTTAAAGAAGTGCACCTATGGGTGAAGAGCTGCAATGAATGTCAGCGGACCGGGAATATTTCCCGATGCCACGAGATGCCCATGAACCCAATTCAAGAGGTGGAAGTGTTTGACGTCTGGGGGATTGACTTCATGGGCCCCTTCCTCAGCTCCTATGGCAATAAGTACATTATTGTTGTTGTAGACTTTGTGTCCAAATGGGTGGAAGCTGCTGCGTTACCCACCAATGATGCAAAAGTGGTGGTGGGATTTCTAAAGAAGAACATATTCACCTGCTTTAGGACACCACGAGCAATTATCAGTGATGGAGGCACTCATTTATGCAATAGGGCCTTTGAAAATTGCTTACTAAGTACGATGTGCGCCACAAGGTAGCTACTCCTTACCACCCGCAAACTAGTGGACAGGTTGAAGTGTCCAACAGAGAAATCAAGAGTGTGTTGACTAAAACTGTGAACGCCACAAGAACTGATTGGGCAAGGAAGCTAGATGATGCACTCTGGGCTTACAGAACTGCTTTCACTAGCTTAGACATGGAAGCTGCGGGCACGTCAAGAGTCACTAAATTACATGAGCTCTAGGAGTTCAGATATCTTGCTTTTGAGAGCACAAAATTGTACAAGGAGAGAATAAAGAGGTTGTACGACCAGAACATTGTTGAGAGAAATTTCAAACCCGGGGACATGGTATTGCTATACAACTCAAGACTACGTCAGTTCCCAGGTAAACTTAAGTCACGATGGTCTGGTCCATTTCGAGTAGTTGAAGTTTTCCCGTCAGGAGCTGTTGAGATTGCCACAGAGAATAACTCTCGTACATTCAGAGTCAATGGTCAATGATTGAATCCATATGTGGGCATGAGCGAGAAAAAGGAAGTGTCTGAGCTGCACCTGACTGAACCACAAAGGTCGAGCGAACCTTAAATGCGTTCATCCTGCGTCGTGCTACGACGTTAAATTAGGCGCTGCGTGGGAAGAAACCCACGAAATTGTTGTAAGTGTAACACATTATATAAAAGAAAAAAAATCAAAAACATTAGACAACTACCCAGACCGCGGTTCCCCCGTGACCGCGGTCAAACCGCGGTCATAGACCCCCTCTGAACTTCGTCCACCGCGTTTCCACCGCAACCGCGGTAGAACCAGGTATGCAAAAAAAAGTTTTATTTATTTCCCCCATTCCCTTTTTTCTAATTCACCTAACCCAAATCCTCTCTTCTCTTTCTCTATGAAATCCCCCATCCCCCAAAATAAAACCCAAATCCTCTCTTCTCCTTCTCTCTCAAATCCCTCCCTCACTCCCAAAACACCTCCATTGTTATCTTTTCCACACCTCCTCGCAACATTACCCACCCCTTCCAACCTTCATCAAGTAAGTGTTCTCTTCTTTTTTGATTCTATTTCTTCTTCTAATTAGTATAATTTAGTCTAAACTAGTTTAGTAAAACCCTAGGTAGGAATAATGTAGATTTTCTTTCAATTTTTGTTTCTTATCTGTTTTTATTGTTGTATTTGCTTCTTGTGGATTTGTTTGGTACTAAAATGGTTGGGTATTTCTTATACTTCGATTGTGGGGGTTGTTTAGATGATTTGGATGCCTAGAAATAATTTTGCGGTGTAGTTTGGTGGAGGGCCCTTTTTGGCCAAAATTTGGTGCTTGTGGTGCTATTTGAGGCATTTTGTGCCTATCCTAGGTTGTGGTGGTGTTGTATTTAGTGAATGGTGGTGTTATATTTAACGTGAATCACTTGAGGGAGTAAGTGTGGGGTGTTGTATGCCAGAATTTGTAAGAACGTTATGGGGACATTGTGGAGGTTGTAACCTTGAACACCTCACTAGTTGGGGGTTTGGCATAGTGTATGAATGGAATAAATGGGGGGTATTATTTGGTGCTTTCGGGTGGTGAAGTCTGAGTAACCATCCGGTTGGCACATGTAGGATATATTTGATGGTTCTCTTGTATTCTTTGCAAGTCATATGGCTCGTAAAGAGATCGGCAGGCACGTCCCAACAGCCTACATATGATGCTTCAAGGTTCGAATCAGAATTGGCAGAGGATGACTTTCATGCCAAGGCCTCAAAGAGCTTCCTCCCTGAGATTCCGATTGATAGGGAAGCCCTGCATGCAGAAAAGGAGGAGATGTATGAGGAAATCCAGCGGAGGGAAATGGAGTTCTTATTTGATGAACCTGAAACAGTGAACACGATGCTTGTAAGAGAGTTCTACGCGAACTGCCCAGCACATACATTGCGGGAGGTGACTATGTGGGGCAAATGGGTAGATGCCTCAGTTGAAACTATTCGACAGGTGTTGCGGCTGCCCCGGTTTACTGGTGACGTCGACTATTACCAGGACGCCCCAGGAGTCACTTGGGATATTATGACTGATGCACTCTGCGCAGGGGGCCAACCAATCTGGATACGTGTCCATATCATCCTGAACTCCAATTCATTCACCCATTTGGCTAAGTGTTGGCTCACTGTCATTTGCATTCGGTTCTTGCCCTCAGGAAACACGACTAACGTGAACTTCCAAAGAGCCCTCTTGACGTGGTGCTTTGTCACAAAGAAAGATTTTGATGCGGCAAGACTTATTGGTGATGAAATGATCATACGGTCCCCACTGAAAGGGATTCTACTTCCCCTCCTTGGTGACTACATTGTGCCTGCTGAAGAATTTCCCCACCAATCCTAATGATAGAGAGTTGCCCCTTAAAGCAGCTTTCAAAGCTTCGGGCATCAGAGTGGGCAGGGGTGCACGCACCACCATTCAGATTGATGATGAGGATGATTACCCGATTCCCATGGCACCATCCAGGATATCCTATGATAGTGCCGGACCCTCTCGTCGCCCCCATGCTGGGGCAGGCTTATCCAGATCACAATCCACCCATCCTATGTTGCGTACTATAGAGGAAGAGGTCGCAGATCTTCGCACCTCGGTGGAGGGCCTACACACGCATATGGATGTCATGTCTCAGCGGCAGGCCAGGTCTGAGAGCCGGTTTATGTCCTGGTTCAGTGCTTTAGGGAGAGCTTTCCATGTGGACCCCAGTACCGTCTCCGACTCTGATTGAGGCTCAGGGAAGTCTTCTTACCCTTCTGCTCGTTATTTTTGATATGACATGGGGACATGCCATAATTTTTAAGTATGGGGTGGGAGACTTGCTCGGGTAATGTATTGTAGTGTATATAGACATAGTGTATGTTGTAGTATTTGATTGGTGTTGTTGTGTATAATTGACTGTACTCACATTAGAAGTAACTGACTTGGCCCAACGACGGACACTTGTCGACGGGTCTCTTGAGGGTCAAAGTCGGAAAAAAAAATATAGAGGACTCTTCCTGAGGACGGACCACTTGGACAGTACTCTTGAGGGAAGTAGTCCATGTACTTTCTTTATTTTATTTTATTTTTTCTTTTTTTCGGTAGTGTAGTATTTCTCCCTTGGTTTTTTTTTTACCACGGTTCTTTTTCAAGGGCTTTTTTTAACCGGGTTAGGTAAATTTTTTCGTTTGTAGTTTTAGGACTAAAATGGGTGAAGGCTAGAAAGCAACCCGTGATGTACACACCTGAGAATAACAAAAACGAACATGAGGGTGCAACGTCTAAGCTTGTTTGTAGACTCCTAAATCTATGCCTTAATTTTGCATATCCTGTCTTGCTTGAACGCTCGTATGAGTGTGTTGATAAACTGATTCGGAATGAGTTACATGCCAAGTGTGTGTGAGCTATTACTTGTATTCTGTGCTTGCATGTGATACCTAGAACTTGCCCTGTGTGTTTGCAAAGCGAAGTAGAAGTTGTTTGGTTTTAGAGATGATTGAGGCATTTCTTTGTGTAGCATGTATATTTGTGAATCCACCTGTATATATTGTCATAGTTAACCCCTTTGAGCTTGAAGCCTGTTCTTTGATAACCCTATAATGACCTATATCCCTGTGTTTGAATAGTTTGACTGTTTGAACCTGTACCTCCTAGAAGCACTTGAATTACTAAAGAACATACAAAAGTCAAAGTGTGTGGTGGTAAGGAAGTAGGAAAAAGGGGAATCAGAAAATAAATACTTGAATGGTGCAATGGAAAAGAAAAAAAAAGAAAAAAAACAGTTGCACCTAAAGAAAAGTGGGGGTCACCTATGAACTAAAATGTGGAAGAACGAGTGGGCTGAGCATGGAAATTGAAATAAAAGGAAGTGTGTATTAAAAGTGCTTAGGGAGGTTAGTCACTATATCCAAATATATCCTACCCGTCCCTTAGCCTACATTACAACCAAATAAAGACCTCTTGATCTTTGACTGAATAGCTCGAATAGTAGAGTACTACACTAGGGGCAAGCTTATGGTGTGTCTGTGTGGCATGTGAATATTCTTTGCTGAGAGTGAGTGAATTCTTCCTATCTTTGGTTCCTTGCTGCTTGAATTTTATGTGTGTGGAACTTCTCTCAGAATTATGATGTGAGGGCATGTGACTCAGGAAGAAAAAGTGAGTTTTCACCTCTGTTAGAGTAACTAGAGTGAGCATGAGTGTGTCATGGTGTTAGAGTCTTCATCTGAGGCGTGACTGTTGCACTGCTTAGGTTGTTCCTTCATAATGGCGGGTGTGGCATAAAAACAATTTGGGTAATGCATCGAACTATTAGGCCTAGAAGTGTGGTTTAACTTGCTCGAGGACGAGCAAAGGTTTAAGTGTGGGGTGTTGATAATAGGTGAATTTAACTATAATTAAGCCCTAAATAACCACCTTCTTGTATAGTTTGGATGATAAAAGTGATAACAAAATGCTCTTATTAGTGTTTTCATGCTTTGCAGGTTATATATGACCAGAGAAGGCTATGGAGTACTTTTGGGATCAAATATGGAGAAAAAGAGGCCGATCGTAAAATTCCGTCAAGTAAACCACGCGAAACAGCTCAAGTCAGAACTGGAAGAGGACCGTCGCGGTTCCACCGCGCCTGCGGCAGAACCACGGTAGAAGATGGCTGCAGACAAAGTGAGAATCAGAGAGCATGTTTGGCCGTGGTTTGACCACGACCACGGTAGAACCGCGGCGGAGGCGGAAAACATCAGGGACTAAAGTACAAAACACGGGATTTTTAGCCCAAAACTGAACTTAGACATGGAAGCTGCGGGCACGTCAAGAGTCACTAAATTACATGAGCTCTAGGAGTTCAGATATCTTGCTTTTGAGAGCACAAAATTGTACAAGGAGAGAATAAAGAGGTTGTACGACCAGAACATTGTTGAGAGAAATTTCAAACCCGGGGACATGGTATTGCTATACAACTCAAGACTACGTCAGTTCCCAGGTAAACTTAAGTCACGATGGTCTGGTCCATTTCGAGTAGTTGAAGTTTTCCCGTCAGGAGCTGTTGAGATTGCCACAGAGAATAACTCTCGTACATTCAGAGTCAATGGTCAATGATTGAATCCATATGTGGGCATGAGCGAGAAAAAGGAAGTGTCTGAGCTGCACCTGACTGAACCACAAAGGTCGAGCGAACCTTAAATGCGTTCATCCTGCGTCGTGCTGCGACGTTAAATTAGGCGCTGCGTGGGAAGAAACCCACGAAATTGTTGTAAGTGTAACACATTATAAATTAGCTAGTGTATCTCGGAAGAGTGCATTGAGTATATTACTGTGATTACTCGGGAGAGAGTTACGGTAAGATGAGCGTTCATGATTGATAGAGAGATGCTGGGACAATTTGTATGAAGCATAAACAGAAAGGATTCCATCAATAGGGGAAGTCATTACCTTAGCGTTTTCTCATTATTGTTTACAACCTTAGCATCCTTAGTTTACAGCTGTTTATTTACTTGCAATTTTAGTTATTAAAGACACCATCAACTGTGATTCAAACGTTTGGGGAAATTGATTCTCAAGAGTTTAGTGGGTCTAAAGATAGTGATTGATAGGTTAACTCTCTGTGAATTCGACTCTGGGCAGAATACTCAGGTTATATTTGCAACGTCCGCAGGGTCCTTTTTATAAGGCATAGTTGGGCGTGATCATTGGTTCACTCCGAATTTCAATTATGTAATGAAATTCTATTTTTAAAAGATAAAAATTTATCTGACATTTCACTTTGAATATTTGTATTTGAAGAATCATTAGTGTTATTGACTATTGCTAATCACCTCTATCTCTTATAAGTTTTGCCAGTTTGTTTGTTCTAATTATTGAGTACCGCTTTTCAATATTATAGAAATGACAAATAAATAATATTATTTGAGTAGAAAAGCAGTTCAACCATAATATAGTATAGAAATCAGAAATTACCATTAGAATTTCATCATTAATTAACACCGTTAACTATTTATCTTACCATATGACACTTATTTAGACTTCAAATAGTAATTGATTTATGATATAAAGAAAATAGCACATTCACAGCTCCGTTCACGTTATTTAATTTCAAGATTATTTTAACAGGTAATATGTTGAAAATGCATTAAGTTCGTAATTTCCTAATTTAAAAATACTAAACATTAGAAACACTAACATGGAAGGTATTATAGTTACGTAATATAAACTCGTAATTATTTATATTTGTGATAATGAACGAATAATGTTAAAAAGATTCTAACCCTTAGTATTTAATTTTTACTATTAGTTTATAAAATAAAATCTTAATTTATTTTAAAGTCCATGATATTAGAACACTATTATTCTAATAAATAAAGATTTAGTAAATAAAATTTTATGTGATTAAAAAGTTTATTTTGTTAGGCAAGTAACTGAATAACTATTTTGTCTAACGTAAAATTTAATTTAATAAATATACAAGCCGACGAGATACTTTTAATTGGTAAGAATAACTCTTCAATGCTCAAAAACTTAGTAGCTGATTATATGCAGTTCTATTATGATTTATTTTAACAAAATAAAAATTTAAACAAGTAGAAACATGGAAAGTCTCGTCTATTGTTTTTGTATCATAATTACAGTGATTCACTTATATAAGGTAAACTTTCCATTGATTTTTAAATTTCCTTTTTTCGTAGTTTAAATAAGAAAAGACATAATAAATAGACTTTTTGTTGATATAAAAGTCCTAAATATTAGGAAGATAAGTAAAATGACAATTTTATTTAATGTAAACTTTATTTTTAAAGGATAAAAAAGGCGAACGACATTTCGCTAAGGGCCTCCGTGCTTTTAATATAGTACTAATCTCTACGTAGTGCCTCGCACGTAATACTTAGGATCGGAAAAAAGATGAAAAACAAAAAAAGATAAGATAGTAGTAGACATTAGAAGTGCATAACAATTACAGCGCCTAATAGTTAATGTGAAATATATGAATACTTGTTATCAAAATAGATTCGAGCAACTTATTTATAAAATTAAAAATGAGTTAAAACTTTATTTTGTCACAAATTATATGTTTCTTATTTGATAAAATCATAAATTCAGCTAAAAAGTATTTACCAAAAACTAAACCTAATACTAATCAGATAATTTGATTTCTAATATGCTATTGTTGTTTGAACTCTAAGAAATTAACACGTTCAAACTTTTTTTTAAAAAAAAAAAACACGACAAAAAAAATTCTCCAAGCTATATCTATTACCTCAATTTATAATCTAACCACAGTAAGCCCAAAAACCTAAGCTTAATCATATATGCCTTGCAGTAAGTATTTTTCTTTTAAATTTGACATGACAATATTTTACTTCAATAAAACGTAATTATAAAAATTGAGATTAACATACCACAGAAATGTCACTACGTTTAATGTGTTGCACGAATATCTTGTGTATAGTAATTCTAATCATAAGATATATATTTTGTATTCTCAAAAGTTCTCCAAACCTGTTTCAATATGAAACTTCAACCGGTGATAATGCAGAATGAGAGAAAAGAAATTTCTTGTTCTTAGTAATGGGAATGATATAAAGTGGCCATCAACCGGGGAATATATATAATTTTTCTTGTCCTTCTCAAATCATGCTTTAGAATTTGTAAGAAAAAGGTTTTTATATATAGAGGGTTAAAGTGAGCACTTAATTACATCCAATTACAAATTAGGTATAGTAATCGTGTCTATTGATGGTAATCAAAATCCTAGTATGAGTGAAATTCTTAATTTTAACACTTTTATCCAATATGAAATTATCTATATTATTATTACTATATTAAAAGCACGAAGGCCCTTAGCGAGCCTTTTAAAATAGAGTTCACATGGGACAAAATAGTTATTTAATTATTTTCCTAATATTTAAGAGTTTAAAATCAACTAAAATTTTATTATTAAATCTAACATAAACTCCTACTTAGGTTAGAAAGACACATCTATAAAAAGAACCCTAGCAATATGTTCGACAAAAAAGCCTCCACCAACCACCCTTTATTATTTCTTTCTCCAGATTACTCCATGCCAGGTTCACATGTCAAAATCTCTGAAAGGATCACATTAAAAGGCCAAGTCATTCAAGGATTGTTCTATATTTTGAAGCAATCTCCCTGCACGTCCAACTTGACTATAGGTAACTTTTATTTAAATCATTATTTATGATGGTTTAATTCGTGGATTGCCACTCAAGCCAGATTGCATTATTTGACGATTTAGTTTATAAACTCGATTTTGTTGTGTTGGCATACCTTATAAGTTATAATATATATGATTTTGGCACATACCATTCTTAAATTTTCTTTTGTCTTTCTGTTCTTGATAGATAACGAAATTATTATTTTTAGGGTGTACATGTGCTTATTTATTCCTACTTGTAATCAGTGATTGTTGCGGTTTTTTTTAATTAAGAAAAGAATTTTAGTTAGTGTTGCTTTAATGTCAATGACATGCGGTGTTCTACTTAGTTATGAAAATTTCTATCTCTCAGTTATATGTTATTGCATCATACAGTACAAAGGTAACAATTAACGCAGATTTGCAATTCTTTTAAGCTAAGGTTGAATTAGTTCTACCACGTTAGTTCGATGATAACTAATTTAATATGTTGCATTCACCATTGTTAGATAAATTGTTAGGGGGGAAACGAAGCTAAAAATGGGTCCAACCTTAATTTTCGACACATGAAAAAGGATTCCTTTATGAACCGTACTTGAACAGACGTTGTTCCCAAACCAATCGCGTTTTCCTTTATTACTTCATACTAAGTTCATGTGCTTTCTATTCTTTCTTATTACCCTAAGTTTTTTAACTAATCATTTAATTTTTGCAATAGGAAAAGTTGAAGAGGAACTTAAAATCTATATTATATTAAAAGGTTTTTGTTAACAACGGAAGTTAGAAGGAATAACAATTATTTGACTTTGAAGGAGCTTAGAACGATATGGTGTAAGGTAGAACCATAGAAGGAATAACAACTCTAATCCAATTATAAGTCAGTAAAAACACGAAATCTCTATGTAAAATGTTGATCACTTTTTTACAACTTAAAAATAAAGTTTACCTTAAATATAACACTCATATTATATTTTTTTAAAAATATTTAGGACTTTAAAATTAACTAAAATTTAGAGTGTTAAATTTTTTCTTAGTTAAACATTCCTAATGTTCAGGAAGTTAAAATTAGTGACTTATATTAATTCTTTCCATAATTAAATGCTGTAAAATAATTATAACTCCTTCTTTGAGATTGGAATATTTAAATGAAACTCTTCTACTTTATTTTCTTTCATTATAAAACTTGTACATACATATTCCACATGCAAAGTATGATGGGAACTTTAAAAACCAATGAATTCAATAATTTTTCATAACTTATTAAATCAGAGAAGTGATTATTTTTGAATAATTTGTTTGTCTTGTTAAATTTTAATGTTTTAGGAATGCTTTCTTTGCCCACGCACATTCCGCAAAGTTATATAAATGATAAATTCCTTTAACATTTTATCTTAGTAACTAAACCTCATTACATGAATAATATTGAAATAATTGAGGGGAAATAAATTGAAAAACATAATATTTAATCTTTCAATTGTGATTTCCGATAAACTTTGAAAAATCCTAATAAAAGTATAATTAAACATGTTTTTGCCTTCTAGAATGAATTTGAGAATTTCTTTTCAAAGATATTTCCATAAAACTCTTAAATCTCTAAGATTGCGTTCTTGTTCAAACTAAAAGGGAAGTGTGATAACTTGTGAAATTGAACTAAAAAAAGAAGAAGAAAGTTTGGAATATGTTCGATTATGATTGAGGACTTCTATAAGACAGAAATTTCTCCTTTATTGAGTTAGAAATATAAAATAATACTCATATAATTTTTTTTTTTAAATATTAATCATGGAAATAAGGTACATGCGCGTTAGTATATTAAAAGAAAGACTTTAAAAATTTAAGGGCATAAAAGTCGGTTGATATTTTAGGAATATTTTTGTCATATAACCTTTAGCGTAAATTATTCGTGCTTTTATAATAATATAGATAGATAGATTAAGGAATTAATATAATTGTCCTTTGACAAAGACATAAAACAATAAAACATCGTTATTATGACAAAACAATCAAGCAATCCTAATTCTTTGAGGAATCGAATTTTATTTAAACTAGGAATTTAGTTCCTACTTGTTCATTTGATAAAGCTATAAATAGAATATCACTAGATCGGGACTAATTAACCCTATTTCGTATTTTTCTCTGGAACACAGTCAGTGTATTTAAAATCCTATTTTTATTCTCTAATTGCCTTAGCGCTTTCTTCTTCGATCTTTGTTCACCGTTTCTGTATATCTTCCCTAACAAAATTAATTGTGTGTCCAATCTGTGAATTATCAATTCAAAACGGTCTTTCTAACTTCACAAGGCAAGGGTAAGACTCCATACACGCCATCTTCCACTTGAATTACACTGTATTTATTATTGTTATTGTTATTGTCCAATATGTGAACTACTAAATCGCTTATGCTATATAGGAATGGGAACTCTCCATATTCAAGAAGAAGTAATTATTGACATCCTCAGCAGGCTATCCGTGAAGTCCCTTCTTCGATTCAAGTGTGTTTCGGAATCTTGGAATACATTAATCTCTGAACCTTACTTTAAGAAAATGCATATCAATATTCATGCTAAGAACCAAAATTCCCAAAAAATGCTTATCAGCCAAATGTCTCATAATGATATTTTTTTCACCTTCTATTCTGCTTCTTTATCCTCAGCTCAACTTGTTAAGGATATACGTAGACTAGATTGGCCTTCAAGCTCTAAACCATTGGATGGTAGAGTTTATTGTTGTTGTGATGGCTTGTTTTTCATTGGGATTTGGAGTAAATTTGAGGAACAGCCTTCAATATTATTGCTATGGAACCCGTCCACGAGAGAGTCAATAATACTTCCCCGCCATCTAGAATTGCTACCAGAAGGATATATTTATGGAATGGGATATGACTCTACTAGTGATGACTATAAAATCCTTAGGATTGACGGATATGATGAAGCACCAGACGAAATTTTGGCACTTAAAAGTGCTTCCTGGAGAAAAATTGATGAAACCTCAGGTAGGATGAGTGTCGTTACGATATCTCAAATGGAATTATGTTTGGCATTTGTGGATGGAGCATTTCATTGGCTCGGTGTGTTTCCAAGGTCCGTGGTTTCATTTAATATTTCGAATGAGATGTATGGAGAGATACCACTGCCAGTGATAGAGCGCACGTCCTATAGAATGGTAGAAGAGGGTGTATCAGTGTTGGGAGGAAGACTTTGTTTTTATAGAGCGCACGTCCTAAAGGAAGCCCAACCAGACTTCGAGTATGGGCTATGAATCCCCAAACAGTCTCAATGTTTCAATAGACATGGGCTCAGACTCAAACCAAATAGAATTCCTTTAGAATGAGGTCTTAGACTGACCTTAGAGCCCAAATAACAAAGGTGAAACCCAAACAAATTCAGAAAACTTAAAAACATAACAAATCGACTAATTAATGATCACAAACAGACGGGGAACTAATTAAGCTAAGTGACCAAATCAAAAGTTCTAACAGGACAATTAATAGAACTAGGAAAATCAGAAAACAAATTAAAAGAGAGGAAAAGAACAGAGGTGACACATAGACGACAAAATGAACGGGACTTACCAGCTAAACTTGAAATCAAAACTGAGGCACTGATTCGACCCAAAATAGTGGCAAACATTTGTTCTTGGTGAAGAACAAACGAGTGACACTATTTTGTGCCAAAACCAACTTGAAACAACCGGAAAATTCCTAAAATGACTTGCATGCATGATTCTGACTTTAGGCCCTTAGGGCTCGACTCTTCGATTTGATATTCGAGGAGCTCCAGAGATGTTCGAAGGAATCTGAGTGAGGATTTGAAATGAGGGAGAGAAGATGGTCCTAGGGTGTTAATTTGGGGCCAATTAGAGGTGGCGCCGCCATCGGAGAAAACAAGGGCGGTGCTAGAGTTTCTCCTTTGAACCTAGATTCGAGACGTTCCAGGGTGATTCGAAAGAAAAGAGCGACAAATTTGGGATGAGGAAGGCTTGAGGGTTCTTTGGTGTTAATCTGGGGTCGATTGGTGGTGGCGCCGCCACCCTCAGGCGGTGGGATTTCAGGGCGGCATTTAGGGTTTTCGAGTGCTCTCTAAAGAGAGGGGGTAAGACGAGAGAGATGAGTTTGGGGGGTAACGTTTGGACAATTATATATTATATGATACCCAAGTTCCGGACCGTTAGATTAGGGAGATCCAACGGTCGCAATTGAATGCATACAAAACGGGGTCATTTTGGTTGTGGAGGGTGCTGGACCGGGTTGGACACGGGTCTGGGATGGGTATTTGAGTGGTTTGGACGGGTTTAGGGGTCTTGGCCTGGTAATTTTAATTGAAATAGCCCAGAATCTGATTCTTTTCACTTCTTTTCCTTTCATTTTCTTTTTATTTTCAAATTCTTTTAATTAATTCCAAATAAAAATAAAAACCTAAATGAAAATCTTAAAACTAGATTATCCTACCAAATTAAATTAATTAACTCTAAATAATAATTACCACAACTAATTAAATACCAAATTAAAGAAAACTACCAAAATTCGAATCTAAAAATTAAAAATGCAAAAAATGAGTTATTTTTTTGTGATTTTTCCATTTTTGTAAAACACCAATTTACTAATTAATCTAAAAAGGTAAAATTAATTCCTAAATGCAATGCGCGATATTTTTGCTATTTTTTATTTTTTAAATAAAATTAAATATGCACACAAAAATGCAAACAAACACGAAAATTGAGCAATTAATTCCTAAAAACCAAATAATAAAAAAATCCTAATTTTGACGATTCTGTAGGAGTAATTCATTCGAGGCAAAAATTACGTGCTCACAGCTGCCCCTCTTTGCTCGAAAACACGAAGGGTTTTCAGGCAAAGATAAAATGAGCAATTATGAGGGATTTTTGCCCGTTTGACACTCGATGAGAAGCATTTTTGAAAAGAATCTGACCGAACCCTGCTTCAAAGGTTGCCTACATATCCTTGGCTATAAAGGAATCATGTCAGAGTAGTTCTGGAAACTTTGGTAGCTGGGACTACCAGGAAGCTATGATTTCACTGTTGCTGTTGTTGCTGCTTGCTGACTCCCTTATTACACCAAAAGAAAATCAAAAAGCTAAGCTAGCTAGGCCTACCAACTACGAGTTACAAGATTCTGATCTATAAATCTCTTGAAGCTTGATCTCGAGTCTTAGCTGACTTTGCGGTAGACTCCAGTCTGAATCTTGATGCTCATCAGCTGCGTGTGCTGGTTCTCTCTTCAGCTTTTGGGTCAAAGCGGGTCATACGAAGCCTGTGACTTCAATCACATCAGGAGCAGTCCGCATCTTAGTCCGCTTCAGCATTTGAATTCACTTCTTTTTGTTCTTTTTTCTTCTTTTCTTTATTTTGGATTGAGCCTCATTCTTTTGGTCATCTCGAATCACGTTCCTTGAGGTAAAACCTGCTCTGACATCAAAACAAACAAACGAACGAAATTTTTCTGCCCCAGTTTTCACTAGGAAAATTTCGTGAGTTATTTGCAACACAAATCCAAACTGTCTCTTTATTTGAAGAAATAAAAATCAAGATTGCATATCCTTGGGAGTAGGGTGTGAAGCCCTAAATTGGGAGGATTGCCTGGTTATGCTGGAAAACTGACCGGGTTATGCCGGAAAAGAAAAAGGGTTATCAGGTTATGCCGGAAAAGTCATCGGTTTATGCCGAAAGAAAAGAAAAGGATCCTCGGCTTATGCCAGAAAATAAAAAACAAAATAGGTCCCTAGGTTATGCCAGCAAGATCCAAGGGTTACACCGGGATAAAAGAAAAAGGGTCATTGGGTTATGCTAGGGAGATCCACGGGTTATGTCGGGGTAAAAGTAAAGAGTCCTTGGGTTATGCCGGGGATAAAAGAAAAGGGTCCTTGGGTTATGCCAGGGAGATCCGTGGGTTATGTCGGGATAAAAAAAGGGTCCTTCGGTTATGCCAAGGAGATCCGCGGGTTATGCCGGGATAAAAGAAAAAGGATGCTTGGGTTATGCCAGAGAGATCCACGGGTTATGTCGGGGTAAAAGAAAAGGGTCCTTGGGTTATGCCAGGGAGATCCGCGGGTTATGCTCGGATAAACAAAAAAAGGTCCTTGGATTATGCCAGGGAGGTCCACGGGTTATGCGGGGATAAAAGAAAAAGGTCTTTGGGTTATTCCAGGGAGGTCCACGGGTTATGCCGGGATAAAAGAAAAAGGTCCTTGGGTTATGCCAAGGAGATCCATAGGTTATGCCGGGATAAACGAAAAAGGTCCTTGGGTTATGCCAGGGAGGTCTACGCGTTATGCCGGGATAAAAGAAAAAGGTCCTTGGGTTATGCCAGAGAGATTCACGGGTTATGCCGGGATAAGCGAAAAAAGGGTCCTTGGGTTATGCCAGGGTAAAAGAAAAGGGTCCTTGGGTTATGCCAGGGAGATCCACGGGTTATGCCGGGATAAACGAAAAAAGGTCCTTGGATTATGCTAGGGAGGTCCACGGTTTATGCCGGGATAAAAGAAAAAGGTCCTGGATTATGCCAAGGAGATCCACGGGTTATGCCGGGATAAAAGAAAAAGGTCCTTGGGTTATGCCAGGGAGGTCTACGGGTTATGCCGGGATAAAAGAAAAAGGTCCTTGGGTTATTCCACGGAGATTCACGGGTTATGCCGGGATAAGTGGAAAAAGGGTCCTTGGGTTATGCCTGGGAGGTCCACGGGTTACGCCAGGATATCTAGGGAATGGGGGCCCTATGCTTTGAATTTTTCTTCTTCTTTTCTTTCTTCTTTCTTTTTATTCTTCCTTTTTACTTCACTTTTCATTTTACTTAGGAGAATGAATGAAAAGTTTAAAAGGACTTCCCTTTTCGGGTCAACTTTTGCTGCAAAACAATTTTGGTTTCCGCGTGCCTTGTTTTTATTGCACCTACTTCTTGCAGGGTTATTTTGAACTACACCCGTTTCCCTATTTTCAAATCAAAGAACAATTTGTCAGTTTGAGACGGTGGTTGGTTTTGTGGCCTTCGTTGTTTTTTGATCACTTGATCTCGGCCCAACTCTTTGGTGAGAACCTCTGCTGCTTGCCAGTTTTCTGAAGACTGATCTCTCTTTCCAACCGAGAAACTCAACTTTTCAAACTTTCTAGACGACGGCTAAACTGTGCAGGGCTTTGGCCTTTCCACTTTGTCCCACCTCTAGGGCTTTTGACTTCGGATTTCATTTTCAATAATTCTGGTTTCAAAGCATCAGCTATCATGGGCAGTCGGGATCGACTCGATGCACCCGCTGAGGCTGGGTACTCTTCTTTGGATTTGGCTTTTATGAAGCGAAAACCTGTAAAACCAATCTTTCCACCTTTTCTTTGTATCAGTTTCGGAATGGAGTTAGACTGAAAGGGATTCAAGGAAAAGTAAACAAAGGACAAGAAAAAATGAATTTAAAGGAGAAGCGTCCCTTTCGGGAGGGAAGGAAGGACTTATCTGGGGTGCATGCGGGCTTCAATAGACATGGAATGCTTCTTGGACTGGATGTCCGACCCGCACAAACTTCCCCAATTCCTCATAAACTCATTGTGAACCATATTTCCAAATCGAGAAACTTAGCCAGGACTCCAATGGTGGTGAGGGTGTCTTCTTTTCGATCAATGGAGCCCATTACGAGTTTTTGACAATTGACCTATCTCATTTCTCTTCTCACCATCGCCTGATAGTGATCTTTACGAGTTTTCACTAACCAAGCTCTGTCATTTTCAATTTCTCTGCTCACCGTCACCTTATGGTGCCCGTAGGTTTTTACCGATAAGACTCTCTCATTTTATTTCTCTCATTTTGATTGTATTAGATCCAAGCAGTTGTATTTTCTAATTCCGACACCTTTGCCTATTGATCCAAAGGACTTGGACAGGGTTTGTGTGAAAAGAAAATTGGATCGCGTTACAACTTTGGAACCGTTCGGCGGGATCATTGTCGAACCATTATATCATCTACCCCAGTTTCACTTTTTGGGGAAAATTGGCTTTTTGTTTTGGTGTGAATGAACCCCAGGGAGAGTCTGCCTACATATCCTTTCTGAATCAAGTTGAACGTAGTTCAGAGAAACATTTTACTTCGTTGTTTTTTTTGTTTTTTTTTCATAACACTTTCCGGTTCCAAAGATGGTAATCAAAGAAGATTGAACAGCTCAAATAGGTTTGCAAAAGGGTAAATATTGTTAGGGTAGCAAGAATGAAAGCCTTCATCATGCCAATCACACAAGGTTGTCGCTGCAGAAAACCTAAACATAGTACCTTTTGACTGCATCCGCATTTACAGCTACTTCAGGATCAATCCCTTCGATATCGCGCAGATACAATGCCCCTTTTGGCAATATCTTTCTGATGATGTATGGGCCCTTCCAATTAGGAGCAAATTTTCCTTTTGCTTCCTGGTGATGGGGAAGGATACGCCTTAAAACGAGTTGCCACATTTCAAAATTTCTAGGTCGCACTTTCTTGTTGTAGGCACGGGCCATTCTTTGTTGGTACAACTGCCCGTGGCAAACCGTGGCCATTCGCTTTTCACTGATTAAGGTTAACTGTTCCAGACGGGTTTTAACCCACTCAATGTCTTCAATTTTAGCTTCAACGATAATCCGGAGAGAGGGGATTTCAACCTCTACGGGTATTACGACTTCAGTGCCATAAACCAAAAGATATGGGGTGGCTCCAATTGACGTGCGCATAGTAGTGCGATATCCCAACAATGCAAATGACAACTTTTCATGCCACTGCCTAGAACTTTGAATCATCTTTCTCAAAATCTTTTTGATGTTTTTGTTTGCTGCTTCGACGGCACCATTGGCTTTGGGCCGATAAGGAGTAGAGTTCCGGTGCGTTATCTTGAATTGTTCACATATCTCTTCCATCAAATGACTATTCAAGTTTGCAGCATTGTCTGTGATAATAGTTGCAGGAATGCCAAAACGGCAGATAAGATTGGAGTGCATGAAATCTACCACAGCTTTCTTGGTGACGGATTTTATAGTGATGGCTTCAACCTATTTCGTGAAGTAGTCAATGGCAACTAGTATGAATCTGTGCCCATTTGAGGCTTTCGGCTCGATTGGCCCAATAACGTCCATACCCCAAGCAACAAATGGGTAAGGCGCTGACATGGGATGCAGTTCCGTGGGAGGTGCATGAATCAAATCACCGTGCACCTAACACTGATGACACTTTCGGACAAAGCTAAAACAGTCCTTTTCCATGGTTATCCAGTAATAGCCCGCTCGAAGGATTTTCTTTGCTAAAACATACCCGTTCATGTGGGGTCCGCATACTCTCGCGTGTACCTCATGCAAGATTCTTCCAAGACATCGCGTTGAGGTCCGGATTTTTCTTGCACAAGACATCACCACTCAAAAAGAAACCACTTGTGTGCCGCCTAATGGTTCTCTTCTGGTCTCCACTGGCTTGCTCGGGGTATTCTTGTGTTTTCAAAAACCTTTTGATGTCGTGGTACGATGGTTGGGTATTTGGTGTTGCTTCAACCGTATTACAATAAACATGCCTTTCCCGGATCTGGATTTCCAAGGGATCAATTTGGGCATTGCCTGGGTATGGCAGCATCGAGGCTAAAGTGGCAAGTGCATCAGCTAGTTCATTGTGGCAATAAGGAATGTAACTAAACTCTATTGACTTGAATCGCTTGCCAAGTTCTTCCACGTGTTGCCTATAAGGAATAAACTTGATGTATCGGGTTTCCCATTCTCCTTGAGCTTGTAGGATGATCAAATCTGAGTCTCCCATGATTAATAGTTCCTCAACATTTTGATCGATTGCCATGTTCGTACCCATAATGCAAGCTTCATACTTGGCAATGTTGTTTGTGCAAAAAAACTGAAGCCTGGCTATGACCGGATAATACTGACCGGTGGGCGAGATCAAAATTGCTCCAATTCCAACACCTTTTGCGTTTACCGCTCCATCGAAGAACATTTTCCAAGCATTGATGTCTTCGGATATTGCCTCAACTGAATTTACCTCTTCATTCGGGAAATAAGTATTCAAAAGTTGGTACTCGTCATCTATCGGATTTTCAGCCAAATAATCTGGTAACGCCTCGACTTTCATTGTCGTGCGAGTGACATATACTATGTCGAATTCCGTAAGCAGGATCTGTCACTTTGCTAACCTCCCAGTGGGCATTGGCTTCTGGAATATGTATTTTAAAGGATCCAACCTGGTTATGAGGTAAGTGGTGTAGGCTTGCAAATAATGCCTCAGCTTCTGAGCAACCCAAGTCAAAGCGCAGCAAGTCCTTTCCAGCAAAGTGTACTTGTCTTCATAACTAGTGAATTTCTTGCTCGAATAGTAAATGACCTGCTGTCTCTTTCCGATCACATCATGTTGCCCGAGGACGCAACCAAAAGAATTTTCCAAAACTGTCAGGTACAAGAACAAAGGCCTCCCTGGCTCAGGTGGGACCAAGACTGACGGATTTGACAGATATTCCTTGATTTTATCAAAAGCTTTTTATCATTCTTCTATCCACTTGACTGCCGCATCTTTCTTCAGCAATTTGAATATGGTTTCACATGTGGATGTCAACTGGGCAATGAACCGGCTGATGTAGTTCAATCTACCCAACAAGCTCATAACATCCTTCTTGGTTTTCGGAGGAGGCAAATCTCGAATAGACTTTATCTTTGTTGGGTCTAACTCGATGCCCATCCGACTGATGATGAATCCTAAGAGTTTGCCGGATGGTACCTCAAATGCACATTTGGCTGGGTTCAGCTTCAAATCATATTTGCGCAGCCGCTCGAAAAACTTTCTCAAGTCACGAACATGGTCATCCAGGGTTTTGGATTTGATGATTACATCGTCCACATACACATCTATCTCTTGGTACATAATATCGTGAAAAATGGCAGTTATGGCCGTCATATAGGTTGCCCCGGCATTCTTCAGACCAAATGGCATGACTCTGTAACAGTATGTACCCCCAAGGTATGGTAAAAGTTATCTTTTCCACATCCTCTTCATCCATCAACACCTGGTGATATCCTACGTAACAATCCACGAAAGATTGTATCTCATGCTTGGCGCAGTTATCAACAAGGATGTGGATGTTCGGCAAAGGGAAGTTATCTTTGGGACTTGCCTTGTTTAAATCTATGTAATCCACACATACCCGGGTTGTCCTGTCTTTCTTTGGCACTGGGACTACATTAGCTAGCCATGTGGTGTACCGGACCACCCGGATCACCCCCGCTTTCAACTACTATGTAACCTCTTCTTTGATCTTATCACTGACATTAGTTTTAAATTTTCTTTGCTTTTGCTGAACAGGGGGACAATCAGGGTATGTTGGCAACTTATGAACCACCAAATCAAAACTCAGTCCTGGCATGTCATCATATGACCAAGCAAACACATCTTTGAACTCAAACAGGAGTTGGATTAAGGCGTCTCGAGTTTTTTCGTCTCGTGAATGCTTATCTTGGTTTCCCTAATTTATTCAAAACTACCCAAATTAACCGGTTCAGTATCATTTATGTTCGGCTTAGGTTTATTCTCAAATTGTTCCAATTCTCGATTTATTTCCCTAAAAGTTTCCTCTTCACCGTACTCCGGTTCTAGGTTCATTATTTCGTAGTTAGACAGCGTGTTTGGATTTGGGCATGAAGTCCACAAGTATGTCATGTTATTTAAAGCTGCATTATTAGAACTGAAAGAAGAAATAAAAGAGAAAGATAACAAAATCAGAAAGAATAAATAAAGATGAACGATGAAATATTAATTTCATTTCTTGGAATTTGACGATAACAAGGTTTACATTAGAAAATTAAAAAACAAGAAACTAAAGAAAACATCCGAGTTATACCCTAAAATAACTCGTGATGCAGAAAAGGTGGCAGGACAGGTCTACCGGGACTCCCTCCTGATTGGGAATGGCGTAGCCTTCCAATTCTACAGCTTGGCGTTAGGTCCCATATACAGCACCTCAGCGGTGCTTGAGCCCTCCCCTTGCTGGACCATGTGGGTTTCATATAGTATCTTCCTCATTTCCCCATAGATCTCTTCAATCTCTTCGGCCGTAAAGGCCTCATCTTCCTCTTCTTCATTGTACTTTGGCTTGACAAAGGTTCTGTACAGATGTGGTACCGGCTGAGGCAAGACCCAACCATCATTATTTCTATCATTTGCTCATCTTATATCAGCTGGGGTGGGTCAGAAACCCACCCCGAAGAACTTTTCACTAGCAGGCAGGGTGATGGGTTCAACTATTCCTTGCATCGATTTCCCGAGCCCATTCCTCGATTTGAAGCCATGTATGATCATTTCTTTGGCTACTATAATTGATGCATTAGAAAGGAAGGGTCGGGGGCAAGGATTTCCCTCTTCGTGCTGGTCCGCGACCACAATTTCAAAGGCCTAATAAACTATGTGCTCACTCCCCTCCCTTGCTTCAAGACATGAGACTGATGGGTCCCGATAAATTGATTGCTCGTCTTCCCCGTGGACCATAATCTCTTGATCTTCATGCTCAAATTTTACCATCTGATGAAGGGTAGAGGGTACAGATCCCGCTGTATGAATCCATGGCCTCCCCAAAAGAAAGTTGGAGGATGTGTCCATGTCCAGAACCTGGAAGGTTACTTCAAAGTCTACTGGGCCGATGGTCAGAATCAGATCGATCTCTCCAATTGTGTCCCTTTTGATTCCATCGAAGGCCCGAACACACACATTGTTGGGTCGAATTCTTTTGGTCCTGATTTCCATGCGCTGTAGAGTTGAGAGTGGGCAAATGTCTACCCCAGAGCTTCCGTCCAACATAACCCTTTTCGCGTAGTACCCTTCACATTTGACTGTCAGGTGCAGGGCTTTGTTATGTGCGGCCCCTTTTGGGGGCAAGTCATTTTTGCTGAAGAAGATCTGGTTAATTGAAAGAAACCTTTCTGCATTTCTCTCCAACTGCTCTACTGAAGTCTCAGCAGGAACATATGCTTCGTTAAGGGTCTTGATCAGTACCTTCTGGTCTTCGGTGGAGTTCATCAACAAAGCAAACAAGGAGACTCATTCGGGAAATTTTCTAAGCTGGTCGATCGCCTCATAATCTGCCATTTTCATCTTTTGAAAGAAGGTCTCCACTTCTTCGAAACTCATGGGCTTCTTAGATGGGAAGCGCTTTCTAGTGGCATTGTTCACCTCTTCCAAATTAGAACTTTTCAACGGGGTTATTTTCTTGAACTTGTCCTGAGATTTCTTTGCCCTTATAGGTCACCACCTTTTTATTCTAGTTCCAGGGCACATCGGTAGGATCTGTCATGGGCTATTGTGGTGCGCGTCCAATAACCACGGCTCATTCAGCCTTGTGGATTAATTGGCCCCCGCATCACATAAACCCCCTTGGGCACATACATCTGGGTTGTCTTGTTCAGCTCGAATCTCCTGGGGGAACTCAAAGTCATCTGCTTTTCTTTGCGGCCTCGCAGGATATAGAAAACAACATCTTTGGGAGGCGTTTCCCCAGTTTCGACTTCGACTTTCTTTTCTAACTTTGGAGGTGCGGTTTTGTTCTTTTCCTCCCCTTTGTCTTGCTTCGTGGCAACATTAGGTTTCTTTTCTACATCAGCGATGTCAATGATGCCCTTCAATGCTGGGTCAAATTCCTTATCCTCCCAAATTATTCCAATTACTGGCCTGTTGTTGTGGGTCTGCAATGGGTTGTTAGTCACATTGGTAATATCTTCATCCCTTAGCACTATCTTCCTCTATTTTGTCAAATCTTCCACAGCTCTTTTCAAAGTCCAACAATTTTTTGTATCATGCCCCTCAACCCTTGAGTGGTAGGCACATCGGGTGCCATGTTGGTAAGAGGGTGATTCTGGGTTTTGCCTATATGGGGGTACGAGCTGCAACAAACCCATTTGGACCAACTTTGGGAATAGGCTTGAATAAGACTCGCCAATTGGAGTGAAGTTTGATTTCCTTAGCGGCTCTCAGGCACGGAAGTTGTTTTGTGGAGGTCGGGGATTGTAGTGGGCTTGGTAAGGAGGCTGGTTTCTGGGAAATGGAGCTTGGTTCCAGTTGGCTTGTTGTTGTGGCCGGACATAAGGCTGAGCATTCATGACCGGGTATGGCTAAGGAGCATAGGCCACGTCTTGGTGGGGGTAATAGTGTTGTGGGGTTCTTTCGGAGAAAAGGGATCTGGGAGTATGGTGTTTACTTGCACCCGACACTGTCATGGATGTTTCTTCCTTTTTATTGCCCTTCGCTACTACTCCAGACCCACCCTGAATGGCTTGGGAGGTGGCTCTGATAACAGATTGGCTTAGGATTCGACCCGTTTTCAACCCATTTTCATCCATTTTGACAATCTTAATGGCTTCAGCGAACGGTTTGCCCATTGCGGACATCATATTTTGGAAGTAGTCAGCTTCCTAAGCTTGGAGGAAAACTGTGACCATTACAAACTCATCCATCGGAGGCTTTACTCTGGAGGCCTGCTCACGCCACTTAACTGCATACTCTCGGAAGCTTTCCGAGGATTTCTTCTTCAGGTTTGTCTATGTGTTCCGATCTGGAGTAATATCAATGTTGTACTGGAAATGCCTGACGAAATCTCTGGCAAGATCATCCCAGATGTGCCAGCTAGATATATCTTGGTCCATGTACCACTCAGATGCAATTCCTACCAGACTTTCTCCGAAATAGGCCATGAGGAGTTCTTCCTTTCTACCGGCTCCTCCCAGATGGTTGCAATATCTCTTGAGATGAGAAATAGGATCCTCGTTCCCATCATACTTCTCAAATTTTGGGGTTTTGAATCCCAATGGTAGGTGCACATGGGGAAACATGCATAAGTCGGCATAGGATACACTTTTCTGTCCACTCAAGCCTTGTGTGCTCTTGAGACTCTGTTCCATACTCCTCATCTTTCTCACAATCTCTTCTTGCTCAGAGGTTTTGGTGGTCTTTTCTTTCCCCGCAGTGAACTCAAATTGGGGTGGTTGGGGGTAAGTATAAGTAGGAAACTGAGGAGGTTCCATTTGGAAGGTAGGCGTTTGGAAGGTGAAAGCTTAGGGGTCAAAACTGGGCCAAGGTAGTGTAGGTTGTGCCGTGGCTGAGCATGGGGGAGCGGTGAAGATATTTGAAGCTGCACCGGACATTAACACCTGGGGGCAAACCTCAGAAGGTGTTCCCACAAAATGAGCTGAGATAGTTGGGTGTTCTAAGGGTGTGTTTGGGTGACTGGTCGGAATAGTGAAGGCACCACTTGCTCTAGGAAAGAGTTCGGGGAATCCCGGGATGGCGCTTGGTGGCTCTCTTCCATTTGCCCAAGCATCCCACATCTCCATAACCCGAAGACGCAGAATTCTGTTTTCTTCAGCAGCTGGTGATTCTGAGGTCGGGATGCCTGAGATGGGACTACCATCCATGATGTGAATTGTTGGCAGAGTCATTTTTGAAGACATTTCGACGCTTCCCTTTGATATCGTAAAGTATGGGTGCGAAGCCAGATTACCACAAAAACTAACCACCATTCTATAAAAACCTAGACTAAATAGCTACAGCGAACGATTAGTTTGAAACAAATAACAGATAGGTAATTGCACGTTGGGGTGTGATGTACCTATACAGTTAAATGTGTTCCTACATGTTTTGCAATGGTTGCATGCTTCATCCTCGCTTTACTTATTCTCTCCCATTTTCTTCTTTCCATTTCCACTCTTTTTTGTTTTTTTTATCACCTTTTTTTTTCTTTGGTTATTTTTCTCTCTTTTCTTTCCTTCTCTTTACTTTTTTGGGTTACGATCGAATCCTATGTAGATTACCTACGTATCATGACCCCGCATGAATCAGACCAAGCGTAGTTCTGAGGGAAATAAATGTAAAAAATAAATAACAAAATATTTTGGGATTTTCAATTTTCATAAAAAGAAAATGCTTTGATTACAACGACTCAATATAACAGACTCGAAAAAAGAACCAACAGACTCCAATAGTAAGATGGCAATACAGACTCAAGAACCGACTAACAGACTCTGACAGAAAGAAAATACATAATCGAAAATAAACTGACAGACTCCAACAAAGAGAAAAATACAGACTTAAGTGAAAATAATAAATACATTAATGCTCCTGGGGCCCGAGGGACATCATTTTGTCTCGTCGCAGGCCTATATGCGAGATCCCCTTGTAGTCGCTCCAAATCACTCATTATCTAGCGGACGAAAGTCATCACTGCCGTAAATAAAGTGGTACGAGTCATTTCCTCGCACGCTTGGCATTTCACGGTAATATAGTCAGCAATGCTCTAATACTCTCTCGGATTCTGCCTTTTTCCTGGAGCAATCGCCCTATCTGCTGATTCCGAGCTTCTAACACTTGAGAGTCGTGAAGGTGTTGATCTTGCAATTGTTGTATTCCTTCCTTCATCTGAGCCATCAAATCATAACAGTGTTCCATATCAGCTTTGAAATCTTTAGCCTGCTTGGCTGCCTCATTCTCAATAGTAGTCACCTTTCTTTTCAGGCTGGTGATTGTCCCTTCATATTTTCTCTTTATTTGTTGCACAAACTGTGTCCTACCTTTTGCATTTTCCGCTAATTGAGCCCGGGCATTTGTTAAACTGGCCTCAACCTTTTCTAGTCGTCTTGGCACTCAAGGGCTTTCTTTCTCAGACTGCTTATAAGCCTTTCGTCTGCTCGACTTCTCTCCGGATTTCTAGGAGCTATTTTCATCTTTCGGATTTGAGCTTTGAAGGCGTCATTCTCTTGAGTTAGTTTTTCCTTTTCTCCCTCGTCTGCGGAGGCCTGCATGCCATTTAAAAATTGAAGGTCCATGATTTGTCTTTCTAACTTACTTATTTTGCCAACCAACCACACTGCTCTTGTGAGTCATTAGTAAATTATTGAACGTGGGCTCTCTTAGCAGGTCTCTCAGGAATCTGAAATCTTCTACCGAACCAAACAATGTACTTAGGGTCCACTTTACCTCTAGATAGATCTCGCACCATGGTCTTAGGTTCAATAAACCTACATTCATTCCACACCTGGCGAATTCTCCCTTATGGAAATGCGGCTTTTGGGCCCAATTCAATGACATGTTTACTCAAATCTTTTCCATGAGGGACGGTTTGAAATCTTCCTAACTGGCGCAAAACCCTGTGGGGAGCATACGGCTGGATGCTTCGGATTCCCATCAGGAGGAGATAACACACTTCAGCAGACATGTACACTGCTTCGGTGCCAGGAAGCCATCCGAATGCCCACTCAATTTTATCGTCAGTCAAGGAGCTTAAATGTGTAAGCCAAGCTTCAGTACCTTCGGGGAATTCGATACCCACTACTCGGCTTTCAAATTCTTCAATGCAACTCAAATCAGTCATACCATAATTCATATATCCAACTCGGTGACAAAGATGTTCCTGTATCCATAATTGTAGTAACAGATTGCAGCCTTGGAAGAACTGTCCCCCTTCCTGACAGATAGTCAAAGCTCAGTATATCTCGGATAAGATCAGGGGAACCACAGTGATGTTGGCTTTCTTGATTGCAACATCTACCATTCCTACGAGACCCAGCTCTATATTACCATCCTTTCGCGGACAGACTACAACACCCAAGAATGCTACAATAAAAGCAAAATCCGCCTTGCTTCCCATTTGTCTTTATTTCCAGCATGGGTCAGACCAGTGTTCGGCTCTTCGAAACCTCGAGGGTTACCATAGCATTGATATAAGAATTGGAGATTGCAATACTCTTCAGATAAATTTCCATCCTGAATATCCCGACTAATACTCAGTAAATCCAGAAATCTGTGAGGAGATACCGGTCTTGGTGACAATGGATATCGACTTCTAAAGTTTCCATTAAGGCCCGCATAACCTGCAACTTCCTCCAGTGTAGGTGTGAGCTCAAAGTCAGAGAAACGGAACACATTGCGAGTTGGGTCCCAAAAAGGTATTAATTCTTCAATTACATCCAACCTTGACTTGACGTTCAGTAATCCGATGAGGCCTCCCAGAACTTTTGCCACTGTTTCTCTACTGCCTTTTCCTAGATCATTCCACCACATGTGGAGCTGTAAGGGGATCTCTTTAAGGACTGTGAAGGGTTCAATTTCATTTGTGCTCATCCTGCACATTTATTAAGGTGATTTAATAACTCATTTGACCCAAAAGTTATACTATTTTTTCAAAATTTTACTTAAAAAAAAAAACCGGTTTTGCGGACACGGCCTTTCAGCACTTCAGGGAAGAAGATTTTAAGGTTGTGCCTGCTAACCATACAAAAATTATCAAAGGGGGATATTATTGCAAAAATAGCCTTCTGGCGCCTTTTTGAGGACATTCGGCTTACTTTAGACAAGAATGGCATCACCCTGCTTATTTGTGACAAAAAACAAAAATAAAATTTTGTTGTTTTTAGGCTATTTTTTAAAAAGGGAAGTTGGACCCAATGGGGGTTGCCTACGTATCCCACATTCGGTGAGAATCAAAGTGGCGTAGTTCGGGCAGATTGGACGAAAATAAACCAGAAAATTTTTGTCAAAATTTTGGCAGAGTTTCAGCATATTTTGGACACTGATTTTTCAAAACAAGTAATTATCTCTCCGAGCCCTCACATTGATTTTCTTTTCCCAACTTTTCTCCTATTATTCATAAGTCGATCAACATGCAAATCCGAACAAATAAATGCACAAGTAGCAAGTAGGATGCATTCAGATGGTCTTTTCATTTCGGGTACACCTGTCATAAACAGACCCAACCCCTGTGTTGAGTCTCCTAAGTCAAATGCACGTAATACAAACAAACGTTCCTACTAGGGATTCGGCATGAGGCTTTGTTATACTAGGTTTAAAACCTGGGTTTATTGTTCTAAACCTGGCTTTCGTCCACTCTTTTTTGTTTTTTTATCACCTTTTTTTCTTTGGTTATTTTTCTCTCTTTTCTTTCCTTCTCTTTACTTTTTTGGGTTACGATCGAATCCTATGTAGATTACCTACGTATCATGACCCCGCATGAATCGGACCAAGCGTAGTTCTGAGGGAAATAAATGTAAAAAATAAATATCAAAATATTTTGGGATTTTCAATTTTCATAAAAAGAAAATGCTTTGATTACAACGACTCAATATAACAGACTCGAAAAAGGAACCAACAGACTCCAACAGTAAGATGGCAATACAGACTCAAGAACCGACTAACAGACTCTGACAGAAAGAAAATACAGAATCGAAAATAAACTGACAGACTCCAACAAAGAGAAAAATACAGACTTAAGTGAAAATCATAAATACATTAATGCTCCTGGGGCCCGAGGGACATAATTTTGTCTCGCCGCAGGCCTATATGCGAGATCCCCTTGTAGTCGCTCCAAATCACTCATTATCTAGCGGACGAAAGTCATCACTGCCGCAAATAAAGTGGTACGAGTCATTTGCTCGCACGCTTGGCATTTCACGGTAATATAGTCAGCAATGCTCTAATACTCTCTCGGATTCTGCCTTTTTCCTGGAGCAATCGCCCTATCTGCTGATTCCGGGCTTCTAACACTTGAGAGTCGTGAAGGTGTTGATCTTGCAATTGTTGTATTCCTTCCTCCATCTGAGCCATCAAATCATAACAGTGTTCCATATCAGCTTTGAAATCTTTAGCCTGCTTGGCTGCCTCATTCTCAATAGTAGTCACCTTTCTTTTCAGGCTGGTGATTGTCCCTTCATATTTTCTCTTTATTTGTTGCACAAACTGTGTCCTACCTTTTGCATTTTCCGCTAATTGAGCCCGGGCATTTGTTAAACTGGCCTCAACCTTTTCTAGTCGTCTTGGCACTCAAGGGCTTTCTTTCTCAGACTGCTTATAAGCCTTTCGTCTGCTCGACTTCTCTCCGGATTTCTAGGAGCTATTTTCATCTTTCGGATTTGAGCTTTGAAGGCGTCATTCTCTTGAGTTAGTTTTTCCTTTTCTCCCTCGTCTGCGGAGGCCTGCATGCCATTTAAAAATTGAAGGTCCATGATTTGTCTTTCTAACTTACTTATTTTGCCAACCAACCACACTGCTCTTGTGAGTCATTAGTAAATTATTGAACGTGGGCTCTCTTAGCAGGTCTCTCAGGAATCTGAAATCTTCTACCGAACCAAACAATGTACTTAGGGTCCACTTTACCTCTAGATAGATCTCGCACCATGGTCTTAGGTTCAATAAACCTACATTCATTCCACACCTGGCGAATTCTCCCTTATGGAAATGCGGCTTTTGGGCCCAATTCAATGACATGTTTACTCAAATCTTTGCCATGAGGGACGGTTTGAAATCTTCCTAACTGGCGCAAAACCCTGTGGGGAGCATACGGCTGGATGCTTCGGATTCCCATCAGGAGGAGATAACACACTTCAGCAGACATGTACACTGCTTCGGTGCCAGGAAGCCATCCGAATGCCCACTCAATTTTATCGTCAGTCAAGGAGCTTAAATGTGTAAGCCAAGCTTCAGTACCTTCGGGGAATTCGATACCCACTACTCGGCTTTCAAATTCTTCAATGCAACTCAAATCAGTCATACCATAATTCATATATCCAACTCGGTGACAAAGATGTTCTTGTATCCATAATTGTAGTAACAGATTGCAGCCTTGGAAGAACTGTCCCCCTTCCTGACAGATAGTCAAAGCTCAGTATATCTCGGATAAGATCAGGGGAACCACAGTGATGTTGGCTTTCTTGATTGCAACATCTACCATTCCTACGAGACCCAGCTCTATATTACCATCCTTTCGCGGACAGACTACAACACCCAAGAATGCTACAATAAAAGCAAAATCCGCCTTGCTTCCCATTTGTCTTTATTTCCAGCATGGGTCAGACCAGTGTTCGGCTCTTCGAAACCTCGAGGGTTACCATAGCATTGATATAAGAATTGGAGATTGCAATACTCTTCAGATAAATTTCCATCCTGAATATCCCGACTAATACTCAGTAAATCCAGAAATCTGTGAGGAGATACCGGTCTTGGTGACAATGGATATCGACTTCTAAAGTTTCCATTAAGGCCCGCATAACCTGCAACTTCCTCCAGTGTAGGTGTGAGCTCAAAGTCAGAGAAACGGAACACATTGCGAGTTGGGTCCCAAAAAGGTATTAATTCTTCAATTACATCCAACCTTGACTTGACGTTCAGTAATCCGATGAGGCCTCCCAGAACTTTTGCCACTGTTTCTCTACTGCCTTTTCCTAGATCATTCCACCACATGTGGAGCTGTAAGGGGATCTCTTTAAGGACTGTGAAGGGTTCAATTTCATTTGTGCTCATCCTGCACATTTATTAAGGTGATTTAATAACTCATTTGACCCAAAAGTTATACTATTTTTTCAAAATTTTACTTAAAAAAAAAAACCGGTTTTGCGGACACGGCCTTTCAGCACTTCAGGGAAGAAGATTTTAAGGTTGTGCCTGCTAACCATACAAAAATTATCAAAGGGGGATATTTTTGCAAAAATAGCCTTCTGGCGCCTTTTTGAGGACATTCGGCTTACTTTAGACAAGAATGGCATCACCCTGCTTATTTGTGACAAAAAACAAAAATAAAATTTTGTTGTTTTTAGGCTATTTTTTAAAAAGGGAAGTTGGACCCAATGGGGGTTGCCTACGTATCCCACATTCGGTGAGAATCAAAGTGGCGTAGTTCGGGCAGATTGGACGAAAATAAACCAGAAAATTTTTGTCAAAATTTTGGCAGAGTTTCAGCATATTTTGGACACTGATTTTTCAAAACAAGTAATTATCTCTCCGAGCCCTCACATTGATTTTCTTTTCCCAACTTTTCTCCTATTATTCATAAGTCGATCAACATGCAAATCCGAACAAATAAATGCACAAGTAGCAAGTAGGATGCATTCAGATGGTCTTTTCATTTCGGGTACACCTGTCATAAACAGACCCAACCCCTGTGTTGAGTCTCCTAAGTCAAATGCACGTAATACAAACAAACGTTCCTACTAGGGATTCGGCATGAGGCTTTGTTATACTAGGTTTAAAACCTGGGTTTATTGTTCTAAACCTGGCTTTCGTCCACTCTTTTTTGTTTTTTTATCACCTTTTTTTCTTTGGTTATTTTTCTCTCTTTTCTTTCCTTCTCTTTACTTTTTTGGGTTACGATCGAATCCTATGTAGATTACCTACGTATCATGACCCCGCATGAATCGGACCAAGCGTAGTTCTGAGGGAAATAAATGTAAAAAATAAATATCAAAATATTTTGGGATTTTCAATTTTCATAAAAAGAAAATGCTTTGATTACAACGACTCAATATAACAGACTCGAAAAAGGAACCAACAGACTCCAACAGTAAGATGGCAATACAGACTCAAGAACCGACTAACAGACTCTGACAGAAAGAAAATACAGAATCGAAAATAAACTGACAGACTCCAACAAAGAGAAAAATACAGACTTAAGTGAAAATCATAAATACATTAATGCTCCTGGGGCCCGAGGGACATAATTTTGTCTCGCCGCAGGCCTATATGCGAGATCCCCTTGTAGTCGCTCCAAATCACTCATTATCTAGCGGACGAAAGTCATCACTGCCGCAAATAAAGTGGTACGAGTCATTTGCTCGCACGCTTGGCATTTCACGGTAATATAGTCAGCAATGCTCTAATACTCTCTCGGATTCTGCCTTTTTCCTGGAGCAATCGCCCTATCTGCTGATTCCGGGCTTCTAACACTTGAGAGTCGTGAAGGTGTTGATCTTGCAATTGTTGTATTCCTTCCTCCATCTGAGCCATCAAATCATAACAGTGTTCCATATCAGCTTTGAAATCTTTAGCCTGCTTGGCTGCCTCATTCTCAATAGTAGTCACCTTTCTTTTCAGGCTGGTGATTGTCCCTTCATATTTTCTCTTTATTTGTTGCACAAACTGTGTCCTACCTTTTGCATTTTCCGCTAATTGAGCCCGGGCATTTGTTAAACTGGCCTCAACCTTTTCTAGTCGTCTTGGCACTCAAGGGCTTTCTTTCTCAGACTGCTTATAAGCCTTTCGTCTGCTCGACTTCTCTCCGGATTTCTAGGAGCTATTTTCATCTTTCGGATTTGAGCTTTGAAGGCGTCATTCTCTTGAGTTAGTTTTTCCTTTTCTCCCTCGTCTGCGGAGGCCTGCATGCCATTTAAAAATTGAAGGTCCATGATTTGTCTTTCTAACTTACTTATTTTGCCAACCAACCACACTGCTCTTGTGAGTCATTAGTAAATTATTGAACGTGGGCTCTCTTAGCAGGTCTCTCAGGAATCTGAAATCTTCTACCGAACCAAACAATGTACTTAGGGTCCACTTTACCTCTAGATAGATCTCGCACCATGGTCTTAGGTTCAATAAACCTACATTCATTCCACACCTGGCGAATTCTCCCTTATGGAAATGCGGCTTTTGGGCCCAATTCAATGACATGTTTACTCAAATCTTTGCCATGAGGGACGGTTTGAAATCTTCCTAACTGGCGCAAAACCCTGTGGGGAGCATACGGCTGGATGCTTCGGATTCCCATCAGGAGGAGATAACACACTTCAGCAGACATGTACACTGCTTCGGTGCCAGGAAGCCATCCGAATGCCCACTCAATTTTATCGTCAGTCAAGGAGCTTAAATGTGTAAGCCAAGCTTCAGTACCTTCGGGGAATTCGATACCCACTACTCGGCTTTCAAATTCTTCAATGCAACTCAAATCAGTCATACCATAATTCATATATCCAACTCGGTGACAAAGATGTTCTTGTATCCATAATTGTAGTAACAGATTGCAGCCTTGGAAGAACTGTCCCCCTTCCTGACAGATAGTCAAAGCTCAGTATATCTCGGATAAGATCAGGGGAACCACAGTGATGTTGGCTTTCTTGATTGCAACATCTACCATTCCTACGAGACCCAGCTCTATATTACCATCCTTTCGCGGACAGACTACAACACCCAAGAATGCTACAATAAAAGCAAAATCCGCCTTGCTTCCCATTTGTCTTTATTTCCAGCATGGGTCAGACCAGTGTTCGGCTCTTCGAAACCTCGAGGGTTACCATAGCATTGATATAAGAATTGGAGATTGCAATACTCTTCAGATAAATTTCCATCCTGAATATCCCGACTAATACTCAGTAAATCCAGAAATCTGTGAGGAGATACCAGTCTTGGTGACAATGGATATCGACTTCTAAAGTTTCCATTAAGGCCCGCATAACCTGCAACTTCCTCCAGTGTAGGTGTGAGCTCAAAGTCAGAGAAACGGAACACATTGCGAGTTGGGTCCCAAAAAGGTATTAATTCTTCAATTACATCCAACCTTGACTTGACGTTCAGTAATCCGATGAGGCCTCCCAGAACTTTTGCCACTGTTTCTCTACTGCCTTTTCCTAGATCATTCCACCACATGTGGAGCTGTAAGGGGATCTCTTTAAGGACTGTGAAGGGTTCAATTTCATTTGTGCTCATCCTGCACATTTATTAAGGTGATTTAATAACTCATTTGACCCAAAAGTTATACTATTTTTTCAAAATTTTACTTAAAAAAAAAACCCGATTTTGCGGACACGGCCTTTCAGCACTTCAGGGAAGAAGATTTTAAGGTTGTGCCTGCTAACCATACAAAAATTATCAAAGGGGGCTATTATTGAAAAAATAGCCTTTTGGCGCCTTTTTGAGGACATTCGGCTTACTTTAGACAAGAATGGCATCACCCTGCTTATTTGTGACAAAAAACAAAAATAAAATTTTGTTGTTTTTAGCCTATTTTTTAAAAAGGGAAGTTGGACCCAATGGGGGTTGCCTACGTATCCCACATCCGGTGAGAATCAAACTAGCGTAGTTCGGGCAGATTGGACGAAAATAAACCAGAAAATTTTTGTCAAAATTTTGGCAGAGTTTCAACATATTTTGGACACTGATTTTTCAAAACAAGTAATTATCTCTCCGAGCCCTCACATTGATTTTCTTTTCCCAACTTTTCTCCTATTATTCATAAGTCGATCAACATGCAAATCCGAACAAATAAATGCACAAGTAGCAAGTAGGATGCATTCAGATGGTCTTTTCATTTCGGGTACACCTGTCATAAACAGACCCAACCCCTGTGTTGAGTCTCCTAAGTCAAATGCACGTAATACAAACAAACGTTCCTACTAGGGATTCGGCATGAGGCTTTGTTATACTAGGTTTAAAACCTGGGTTTATTGTTCTAAACCTGGCTTTCGTCCACTCTTTTTTGTTTTTTTATCACCTTTTTTTCTTTGGTTATAAAAGCTTCACCGGCTTTGCAACTTGTCCGAACCTCGTTCTAAAATGGGATAAGACTCTAGACAAAAGAGAAGTCACACGAAGTGCACCCTTCTCCATGATTTAGAAGACTCATAGAGAGGAAGGGTTTCGTAGCAGTTTATATACAATTCACAAAATATCAAAGCAGTAAAAGCATTTAGAACATTAGGCTCAAACATGTAGGAAAATCAGATCAAAGGTAAAGCCAATCATAACAGCTATTCTAAGCTCGAATTATTGAAACTTGAACCAGAGATTCTAGGTTCGGTCCCCAGCGGAATCGCCAGAGCTATCACACCTCCTTTTTACACATCCGAAGGTAGCACAAGGGAGTTTTTCTAATTTAAGTGACATTATTCGAAATGAGATTATTTATTCATGCAGAGTCGCCACTTGAGATGGTTTATTTTCTGGTATCCCAAGTCACCGGTTTATTTTAAAAATCCCAAATCAAGGAAAATTCGACTTTCCTTTTGAAGTCTGCGAATCAGAAATTCTGTTAACCCGAGGGAAGGTGATAGGCACCCCCGGATTCCGTGGTTCTAGCACGGTCACTTAAACTATCATAATTGGCCTATTATCTGATTATAAAACACATTTTAACCTATGATGCCATTTTAAACTATTAACCGCTTTAAATTAATTTTAAAGAAGATTGAGCGTCATTTAAAATATGTCTTTGGATCGCGCCACATGAAATGCACCCGCAATCCGAAGCACATTTTATTCAACATTTTAAGATTTGGATTTGGGTCACATGAAATGCACACCCGCATTTAGGAAGGTAATATTATTAAAATAACGCGCCTAAAGCAACTACAAGTTGTTAATTTTGCGAGAGCCATGGAAATTTGCTAAATGGCGTGCCTCTAATTCTAAGGATCAACACAAGATTAATTAAATGAGGGTCATGCAATTGTCATTTTTGTTTGGCATGGAGCACTTTAATTCTAAATTAAAAAGGCATTCAAACTAGGCGTCGGAGGGCCATATGTTATATTCTAATGGATATGGCTCACCTCGTAATGTAACTAGTGAAAATTCAATTAATTAGAGGACAGAATTATTAACACTTTAAAGACTAAAATTTTGGATCAATTTAAAACTAAAAGACCAACAGTCATGGGAATGAGCGGGTGGAATTAAAGAACATTGGCCTCGGACGGCTGGCCCTACTACCAGAAAAAAAACCGACCTGCCCTAATACAGGCCCAACGCAAGCCCCAAGCCATAGATAATGGACAACGGCAGATGCGAGATTCCAGATCGAGTCTCTACACATGCAGAACATCAGAATTATTTGAATTAATTGCCCTGACCTCGTTAACTGGGCCATCGCTAGGCCAAGTTCTCATGATTCAAATGATTCATTCCCAAATCAAATAATACAAATCAACAACAACAATAACAACAACAACCCAGTATAATCCCACAGGTGGGGTCTGGGAAGAGTAATATGTACACATACCTTACCCCTACCCCGAGGGGTAGGGAGGCTGTTTCCAGGAGACCCTCGGCTCAATATAGCAACCAGAGAGGATACATTAGTACAATTAATAGACTCGTACTAAAATAACATAAAATACATAACATAACATAAATAACAAAATAACAACAATATAAGAAATATAGGAAATACAGAAAAGATGGAAGGTATACTAATATCCAATAGATAAATCCCTGCATCAGTAGATGATCAGTAGCATCCTAAGATTAACTCCTAACTGGCTAGTCTGACTCTAGTGCGATGAAGGAATATCCGCAACTTCCCCCTATCCTACAACTTTAATGGTCGAGCTCCACAATTCCCTGTCAAGGGCCATATCCTCAGTAATCCTACAACGCGCCATGTCCTGCATGATCACCTCTCCCCAATACTTCTTAGGTCTCCCTCTACCTCTTCTCGTGCCCACCAGAGCCAGTCGCTCACACCTTCTCACCAGTGCATCAGTGCTCCTCCTCTAAATGTGCCCGAACCATCTAAGTCTTGCTTCCCGCAGCTTGTCCTCTAGGAGGTCCACGCCTACCTTTTCTCGAATATCTGCATTCCTAATCTTATCCATCCTTGTATGCCCGCACATCCACCTCAACATCCTCATCTCTGCTATTTTCATCTTCTGGATATGTGAGTTCTTAACCGGCCAACACTCGGTCCCGTATAACATGGCAAGCCTAACCACTGCTCTATAAAACCTACCTTTTAGTAATGGTGGAACTTTCTTGTCATACAGTACTCCCATCTCTAACCTCCACTTCATCCACCCCACCCCACCCCGATACGGTGTGTGACATCCTCGTCAATCTCGCCGATCTTCTGGATAACTGACCCAAGGTACTTGAAACGACCCCTTTTAGGGATGACTTAAGAGTCAAGCCTTACTTCCACTCCCGCTTCCGTCGGCTCGGCCCCAAATTTGCACTCGAGGTATTCCGTCTTCGTCCTGCTCAACCTAAAACCTTTAGACTCAAAGGCATGTCTCCAAAACTCTAGCCTCTTGTTGACGCCGCGTCGTGTCTCGTCAATTAGGACTATGTCATCAGCAAATAGCATGAACCATGGCACCTCCCCTTGAATATGATGCGTTATGGAATCCATCACCAGGGAAAATAGGAAAGGGCCGAACGCAAGCCCTTGGTGCAACCCCGTAACAACCGAAAAATGCTCGGAGTCGCCTCTTACTGTCCTAACCTGAGTCTTAGCTCCATCATACATGTCTTTAATCACCTTAATGTAGGCTATCGGGACTGCTTTAACCTCGAAGCAGCTCCATAAGACCTTCTTATGAACCCTGTCGTACTATTTCTCTAGATCGATAAACACTATGTGGAGATCCTTTTTCTTATCCCTGTATTGTTCCACCATTCTCCTAATAAGGTGGATAGCTTCTGTGGTAGATCACCCTGGCATGAACCCGAACTGGTTGTCTAAAATAGACATCGTCCTTCTCACTCTCATCTCTACCACTCTCTCCTAGACTTTCATGGTATCACTCAGTAATTTGATACCCCTATAGTTGTTACAACTCTGGATATCGCCTTTGTTCTTATACAACGGAAACATTGTACTCCACCTCCACTCTTCAGGTATCCTATTAGTCTTGAATATAACATTAAACAACCCAGTAAGCCATTCCAACCCTACTCTACCCACACACCTCCAAAGTTCAACCGGAATTTCATCTGGCACGGTAGTTATGCCCCTCCTCATCTTACGCATTGCCTCCATGACCTCATTGACCTCAATGTCCCTACAATAACTTAATTCCTGGGGGTTGTCTGCATTAGTCAATTCACCTAGTATGCTATCTTGATCCCCTTCTTTATTTAGAAGTTTATGAAAATAGGTCTGCCATCTCTTCTTAATCTGGTCATCCCCCATCAAAACTTTTTCGTCCTCATCCTTTATGTACCTCACCTAGTCCAGATCTCGAGCCTTCCTCTCTCTCACCTTAACGAGTCGGAATAACTTTTTCTCCCCGCTTTTGTTCCCTAGTTCCTCATATAGACAAGAAAAAGCTGTCGTCTTAGCCTCTGTTACTGCCATCTTCGCCTCCTTCCTAGCTACATTATATCTCTCTCTGTTCACTCTCTTCTCCTCCTCGTCAATGCTCTCTACTAACCGTAGGTAAGCCGCCTTCTTCGCTTCCACTTTACCTTGGACCATTTAATTCCACCACCAATTTTATTTTGTGGCCCCCAGCACGGCCCGAAGATATCCCTAACACCTCTCTCGCCGCCTTCCATATACAGTCTGCCGTCGTCGACCACATAGTGTTTTCATCCCCACTCCTTCTCCAAGATCCCACTGCCGATAACCTTCCTTCCAACTCTTGAGATTTTTCCTTAGTCAAGGTGCCCCACCTAATCCTCGGGCGGCCTCGTGTTGACGTCTTCTTCCTCCTTATCATAATCCCAATATCTATCACCAAAAGCCTATGTTGCGTTGTAAGGGTCTCACCTGGGGTAACTTTGCAATCCTCGCACAACCTTCTGTCGCATCTCCTAAGGAGGATATAGTCAATCTGAGTCTTCGCCACTGAGCTTTGGTAAGTAACCAAATGCTCCTCCCGCTTCGGAACACTTGAGTTCGCAATCACTAGATCGAATGCCTTGGCAAAGTCCAACAGTGAAGTGCCCTTCCGTTCCGCTCCCCGAAACCAAAACCACCTGCAAACGACCCGATATGACCATTGAAATCTCCTCCTATGAATAACCTCTCGGTAGGCGGATTATTACGAATGATGTCATCCAACTCTTCCCAAAAGCGCCTTTTAATCTTCTCATCCAAGCCTAGTTGCGGCGCGTGCACGCTAATGACATTTAAAGTACACTCACCCACCACCAATTTAATAGTCATTAGTCTATCATTCACCCACCTGACCTCTACCACAGACTCTCTAAGGTGGCTATCTACCAGGATACCCACTCCATTCTTACCCCTCAGGACTCCAGAGTACCACAACTTATACCCATCCACATTTCTTACCCTCAATCTGACCCACCTAGTCTCCTGGACACACGCTATATTAATCTTCCTCTTCTGAAGGATCTTCGCCAACTCTATAGACTTACTCGTTAGCGAACCTATGTTCCATGACCCGATTCTCAACCTACAGCCTCCCTTGCCCCCTCTACCTCCCTTGCCTCCCGTCCCACACCCTGACCCCGGCCCCACACTCTGCCCCACCCGAGGACATGCCCTTAATCTATCATTCCAGGTTGCACCCACTACACCTAATACAAATCTAAAGAAGACTCGCTAGTGCAGAACGCACAACGAATCAAACTAGAAGTAAACAAGTGACTACAAGTACACTAGTTGAATGATTGAACTATTGTGAACTAAAGTAACATCAATTTAGCTAACACCAAAAGTGAAACAGTAGAACGGGAGGTACCAACTCCCGAGACAAAACCTGTGTTGATTTGTTGTACTCGATGTAGTTGTACGGTCACGTACCGCTTCCCACCGCCCTTTGCTGATTCTCGTCCAGGTTTCCCTCCTTTGCTAGTTCTCGTGCGCCCAACTTGTCTTTAACAACTTCGAGAAGTTCCCTGAAAACACAGAAAATACCACGACCCAAAACCAAAAGGGCTATCACCGCTACCACTGGTGTCGCCCTGACAGTAGTAGGGGAGATGTAGTGATAAAGCAAAGAACTACACCCAAAAGCCTAGAGTACCTTAAATGGTAATTAAAAATCAAAAATCTTAATCTAGAAATTTTGACCAAATCAATAAATCAAAAATTAGTATATAAGGGTAATTCTCTTTTATCATAAAGAGAAGGAGAAAGTCATGAAACTTTTCACACCCGTAACTTCTAGAAGTTGGCCTTGGATGCCAGATATCCTCGACATGGAAGAATGCAGATTTTAATTATCACTATTTTGAATTTTGCCAATCAGAAAAAATGATGAATTTCTTTATTATAGGTATAAACAGGAAAGTAATAGAGAAGGTAAGAAGGAAAATGTCCAAAACCAATTAAAATTAAAAATTGAGAAGAACCGCGTTGAAAATGACAGGGAAGGGAACCATAAGTAACGGGAACATGAAGTCAGATTAACAAACTTAAACTCTAATTTTAAACAATTAACACAATTTAACTAAGCTAAATTTCTAATTTTATCTTCCATGCATCCTTGAGTCAAATCTGCTACCACAACAATCCAGTAGCCAAAAGAATGTACTGTTGGGCTCAAGAAACGAGCCCAAATAACAATAGCACGCCATCTTCCCTTGCAAATGACTTCATAATTCAAGGCTCGATGAGCCCCAACACTGTAACGAACAAAATTGAGGATTCCAGACTCGACATCAGGTCTATACTAAAGCAAAACAAACCCTTGCACTCAAACACAAACTGTTAAATCTCATCACTACCCAATAAATAATACACCAGGAAAACTTTGAATACTACTGAGGATACATGTTTGACTTCAGACTGACAAATATTCACACTTGAACTAAACTTACAAACACAGCACGAGACTTTAAACTAACTAACTCTTTTTCAATACCAAAAAAGTAACAAAATCTAGAGAATTAATTAACACCCAAAACTCTTAAAGAGTACACATTCACTTGTATAGCATATTAAGGGCATGAGATAACTAAGATAATATGTGTAATTCAGGACTTATTACAGAACATTTAAGAAATAGAGGAAACGAACGTAATGGAATTCAAAACAGCTTGCATTCAGTCAGGCCTCAACTCGAAATACATGTTTTTAGTCACTTGTTGACAATGGTTTGGGGAAATACCTGGAAAATACACAAAAGGAAAAATGTGAGGGCAACAAGAAGCTACAGCAGCAGTGTAACAGGTCCAGCAACAGCAGAAACCAAAACAAAAAAACTCAATAGCAAGAAAAGTCCCAGATTCCACCAAATATCTTGTGAAATCAACTCAACCAACAATGAAACAGTGACCTTGACCTAGAACTCAACCCCAGACTTTAAGAGAAGAACAAGTTCAAGCCATTTCACACACCCACTGAACCAAAGATTGCCTTAGCAAGTTGGAATTCCAAGAATCAGAAATAAAACTCAATGGAACAGTGATTTTTCTTCAAATTTCAGTCGTTCTCTTTTTCTGAGTTTCTTAGATTTTTCTAATCTCCAAAAATCTGAATTGAACCCCAAGTAACTATGCCTTTATAGGCAAGTTACTAGGGCAGCCTTAAGAGTTTAGTTATTTCATTTTTAGTCCTTTTCAAATTTTCGCTACTTAGTCCTTCATTTTCTGACCTGCTGATCAAGTTAGTTTGTTTTTGCAGCTTCTAGGCACCTTCCTAAGTGGTTACTGAGAGATTCCCTATGCCCTTTACCAAAATACCCCCTTAGTGCCCTATTTTTACCTTGAAGGCCAGCCAGACTTCGAGTATGGGCTATGAATCCCCAAACAGGCTCAATGTTTCAATAGACATGGGCTCAGACTCAAACCAAATAGAATTCCTTTAGAATGAGGTCTTACACTGACCTTAGAGCCCAAATAACAAAGGTGAAACCCAAACAAATTCAGAAAACTTAAAAACCAAACAAAATGACTAATTATTGATCACAAACAGGCAGGGAACTAATTAAGCTATTAAATTAAGCTAAGTGACCAAATCAAAAGTTCTAACAGGACAATTAATAGAACTAGGCAAATCAGAAAACAAATTAAAAGAGAGGAAAAGAACAGAGGTGACACATAGACGATTTTGAAAACAAAAATGAACGGGACTTGCCAGCTAAACTTGAAATCAAAACTGAGGCACTGATTCGAAAAAAACAGTGGCAAACGTTTGTTCTTGGTGAAGAACAAACGAGTGACACTATTTTGTGCCAAAACCAACTTGAAACAACCGAAAAATTCCTAAAATGACTTGCATGCATGATTCCGACTTTAGGCTCTTAGGGATCAACTCTTCGATTTGATATTTGAGGATCTCCAGAGATGTTCGAAGGAATCTGAGTGAGGATTTGAAATGAGGGATAGAAGACGGTCCTAGGGTGTTAATTTGGGGCCAATTAGAGGTGGCGCTGCCACCGCAGAAAATAAGGGCGGCGCTAGGGTTTCTCCTTTGAACCTAGATTTGAGAAGTTCCAGGGTAATTCGAAAGAAAAGAGTGATAGATTTTGGATGAGGAAGGCTTGAGGGTTCTTTGGTGTTAATCTGGGGTTGATTGGTGGTGACACCTCCACCCTCAGACGGTGGGATTTCAGGGCGGCTGCTAGGGTTTTCGAGTGCTCTCTAAAGAGAGGGGGTAAGACGAGAGAGATGAGTTTGGGGGGTAACGTTTGGACAATTATATATTATATGATACCCAAGTTCCGGACCGTTGGTTAGGGAGATCCAACGGTCGCGAATAAATACAAAACGGGGTCGTTTTGGTGATGGGGGTGCTGGACCGGGTTGGACACGGGTCTGGGCTGGGTATTTGAGTGGTTTGGACGGGTTTAGGGGTTTGGGCCTGGTAATTTTAATTGAAATGGCCCAGAATCTGATTCTTTTCACTTCTTTTCCTTTCATTTTTTTTATTTTCAAATTCTTTTAATTAATTCCAAATAAAAATAAAAACCTAAATGAAAATCTTAAAACTAGATTATCCTACCAAATTAAATTAATTAACTCTAAATAATAATTACCACAACTAATTAAATACCAAATTAAAGAAAACTACCAAAATTCGAATCTAAAAATTAAAAATGCAAAAAATGAGTTATTATTTTGTGATTTTTCTATTTTTGTAAAACATCATTTTACTAATTAATCTCAAAAAATGTAAAATTAATTCCTAAATGCAATGCGTGATTTGTTTGCTATTTTTATGGTTTAAATAAAATTAAATATGCACACAAAAATGCAAACAAACACGAAAATTGAGCAATTAATTCCTAAAAACTGAATAATAAAAGAAAAAATCCTAATTTTGAGGATTCTGTAGGAGTAATTCATGCGAGGCAAAAATTATATGCTCACAAAGATGATATGTGAAACACCTCCGGGACCGACCATACTCGTACCGTGCCTGTTAGCCTCGGAATTGATCATCAAGAAATAGCCCAGAACAGGCACGGGATTGACTCAACAGGCACGAGATTGACTCATTAATTATGGAATTAACTCATCAGTTACGAAATTCCAGCATTTACACAGCTGTTACAAGTCTTCCAAAAGTAATGGATGGATTGAGTAAATGCTCATAATGGACCCAGAATTCAAGGAGACTAGTTGCTTAGATTTAGCCCTATAAATAGACATACTTTTACCACCATCTGGGGGATCTATTTTCTTCTTTACAATTCCATAGATTGTAATTTATAGCATACTGCTCTCAAGTTAGCCATAGTTCGGCCCTTCAAGCTCTATTCGGCTCATTATCCTATCAAGGATCATTCAATAAGAATTCTTTCTTCTCTGCTTTATTTTTATTATATTATCTGTCATTGAATTTATTTTCCACCTCTCTATCACGTTGGATTAACGAAATTTTATATCTTTCGGATTGAATCGGTTGCTTGTGTCCCGTCATATAAAATTATTGCTTTGACCTTGAAAACTATTTTTTGGGTTAAACAGTTTGGTTTCGTTACCGGGAACTCAAGCAAATTTGCTATTCATCCAAAGATAGTAACAATTTTTGTTAATATTCGCTTGTTTTTAGTCTAAACCTTCATCATGACCGAAATTTGCCAATCAACACAGTTAAGGACAACCAAGTTGGAGATGGATTTACCATGAAAAATAAAAGGGAAGAATAGTCATGATAATGATATGTAAGCAACAAGCAGAGAAAAATGGAGAATGTACATCGATATATTGGTACCGCAACTATCAGTACAAAAACTGATTATAATGGATCTGTACGAAACAGTTCCAGAATAGGAGGTTCAGATACACCGGGTAATTTTAATTTGAAAAATTTAGTTCTAACCTTACAGAAACAGATCAAGGAATAGAACGAGCGGATAGAACACCTCCGGGAATTCCTATCTATCATGCGAGAATGATATGCATAACCGTTGCAACACCGGAATTTAAACAGAAGAAGACACGGTAAGTCGAATCGACACTAATAAGTGTCCAAAAACAAGTTCGAAAACCAAACCGAGGTGATTCCGGATATGATTGAAGGAGTCAGAAGAATAACGCCGATATGAGCACGTGATTTTTGCCCTATATGAATTACTCCCATAAATTCAAAACAAAATAATTTCTTTCAGTGTTTGCAATTTTGTGGATTTTCGTAGCATTTTCTGTTAATTGTTTGCATTTTGTTTGTGCATTTTAATTAGTGAAAAATACAAAAATATGTTGTATTTGCATTTAGGGTTAATTTTATATTTTAGGATTAATTAGAAAAATAATTGTTGCATAAAATGGAAAAATCACAAAAAATTAGTTTAATTTGCACTTTTAATTTTAGCTTTGATTTTGAGTAGTTTTCTTTTTGTTAATTTGTTTTTAATTAATTGTGTTAATTATCATTTTAGGTTTAATTAGTCTTTTTTAGTTCTAGGAATTAATTTTGATTTTAATTAAATTTCAAAAAAAAAGACAAAAAGAAGAAAAAGAGTTTTGAATTAAGAAAAGGGAAAATATATTTTTGGGCCAAAATCAGGCCATTTCCCCAGGCCCAAGTCGTCCCCCCCAAATGCCCATCCAAACCATGCCCATACCCGGCCCACAACCCTTCTATCCCTAGTTAGTCTATAATCAGATTAGTTCAGACTGTTAGTTAGTAAATCATTTAGGCTAAAGTTTTAATTGTCTCATGTTATTTTGTGTTTACAACTTGTTAATTGGATAATTGCTAGTCTAGGCCGAGTAGATTTCTGATCCTGTGAGTTGAGCTTTGGGTCCCTTCCGACTCATTTGGATCTGAACAATTGGGTCAAAATTGACCCATGACCCGTTTTGGTTCAAGGTAATTTCAGGGGTTGCAGGGGTTACTTTGGGAACTTTAGCTTAGGGAATCTTTGGTAACTACCTAGGGAAGCTTCTAGGAAGCTGGGGGAAGCGGCTATTCTGTAATTCTGATATGTGAACTGAGGTTATTTGAGCAAAATCAAAAATTGAATAAGGGCTCCTAAGCTAAAATCAGAATCAAAACAAGGTTTCATTTGTAAATCTGATTCTAGAATAGGCTGCCCTAATGCCTTGCCTATAAAGGCATCAAGACGCCATTCAAGGCAGAAAAAAGGGGCTGAAAATAAAAAAAAATCAGAGACGGCTAAAAAATACAAAAAATACTGTTCCATTGAAAAATCCTTGGGAAATTCTTCTGGTACTTATTCTGTGACAGCTCTGGCGACTCTGCTGGGGATCGAACCCAGAATCTCTTGTTCAGGGTTCAAGAATTCGAACTTAGAATAACTGTTATAGTTGGCTTTATCTATTATCTGATTTTGTTACCTGATTTGGACCTAATGTGCTAATTGATTGCTTTTACTGCTTTGATATTCCGTGAAATGTATATAAATTATTGCGAAATGCCTCCTCTCTCTGAGTCTTCTAAATCATGAAGAAGTGTATACTTCGTGTGACTTCTTTTCTGTTAGAGTCATATTCCAAATTTAGAACGAGGTTCGGACAAGTTGCAAAGCCGGTGAAGCTTCTGTATTCCCGGTACGCAGCCCCCCCCCAGCTCGAGTTGTCCGCTCGGGTAAGCCAGGTCTAGAACAAATCAACCCAGGTTTTAAACCTAGTATAACAATACCTCATGCCGAATCCCTAGTAGGAACGTTTGTTTGCATCATGTACATTTTGACTTTGGAGACTCAACACAGGGGTTGGGTCTATCTAGAACAGGTGCACCCGAAATAAAAAGACCAACCTGATTCATTTTACTTGCTACTTGTGCATTTATTTGCTTCGGACCTGCATGCTGACCGGCTTATGAATATTGGGAAAAGTCGAAAAAAAGGAAATAGCAGTATAGAGGGTTAAGAGGATTGATCACCTGTTTTGAGAGAAACCAAATGTCCAAATAATGCTGAAATTCTGCCGAATTTTTGAGAAAAATGAAATAAAAAAAAAGAGTTTTGTTTTCAAAAATGGTTTGTTTTACTCGCCCGAACTACGCCAGTTTGATTCTCATATGGTGTGAGATACGTAAGCAACCCCCATCGGGTCCAACTTCCTTTTTGAAAAAAATAGCCCGAAAGAACAAATTTTACTTTAAATTGAAAATAATTAAGGTGATGTCATTCTTGTCAGAAATAGCCGAATGTCCCTAAAAGGGCACCGGAAGGCTATTTTTGCAAGAACAACCACTTTTAGTCACTTTTAAAGGTTTTGGCCGGTTAGCCGACACAGCCTTAAAATCTTCGTTTTCGAAGTGCTGAAAGGCAGTGTTGGCAAGGCCGGATGTTTTGTGAAAATTTTGAAAAATGGTCACTTCTCTTAAGTCAAAATGAGTCATAGTTTTCTTTTAATTAAATCACCTTAATAAATGTGCAGGATGAGCACAAATCAAAAGGAACCTTTCTCAGTCCATGAAGAGATCCCTTTGGAGCTACATATGTGGTGGCATGATTTGGGGAGCGACAACAGGAAAGTTGTGACAAAAGCATTGGGCGGTCTTATTGGACTCTAGAAGGTTAAGCCCAGAAAAGACGTGATTGAGGCCTTGATACCATTTTGGGACCCAACACATAATATGTTCCACTTTGTGGATTTCGAGTTAACCCCTACGTTGGAAGAGATAGCAGGCTATGCCGGTTTCGAAGGAAATCTCAAAAGTCAATACCCAGTAGCACCATGAACAGTGACCCCTCACAAATGTTTGGACTTGTTAAGCATCAGTCGGAACATCCGAGACGGAAATTTGGCTAAAGGATTTTGTACCTTCTACTTTCTATATCGACGTTACGGGAATCCCCGTGGCTTCGAAATGCCAGATATCGGTCTTACTCACGCTGGAAATCAAGACAAGTGGGAAGCTCAGAGAGGATTAGCTTTCATAGTGGCGTTGCGTTCCTGGGTATTTTGGTTGGCCCGAGAAAAGACGGGAACATAGAGCTGGGGCTAGCAGGGATAGCTGACTTTATGATGAAAAGGTAAATGGGACTATAGTACCGCTGATCTTGGCAGAAATTTACCGAGCTCTTACTCTTTGTCGAGAAGGAGAAAAGTTCTTTGAAGGGTGCAATATGCTATTACAAATATGGATGGAGGAACACCTTTGCCACCGGGCCGGATACTTGAATTGCGGTATGACTGGCCTCGAGTGCATTGAAAAACATGAAAGGCGAGTAGAGGGTTATGAGTTCCCAGATGGTACGGAAGCATGGCATGCTCATTTGAGATCTTTGACCACAAATAAGATCGAATGGACATTCGGGTGGCTCTCGGTCAATGAAGTAATCTATATGTCGGCTAAGGTGTGTGTTTGCTTTTGATGGAACTTCGGAGTATCCAGCCTTATGCTCCGCACAGAGTCCTACATCAGTTAGGCCGATACCAGACCATCCCACACAATGAAGATTTGAGTCGGCATGTCATTGAGTTAGAGCCAAAAGCTGCCTTCCTAGAAGAGAAAGTGCGCCGGATTTGGCATCAGTGCAGATTCTTAGGGCCTAGTAATCAAGTACAAGACCTATCCAGAGGCGAGGTGGAGCCTAGTTATATTGGTTGGTATGGTAAAAGATCTCGAGTTCAACATGAGCCTGACAGGCCCGCAAAGAAACCCCATGTACAACCATTCACCGACAGAGCTTAAGTGCAATGGGACTGGCTGACCAAAGAAAACGAGTACAGGGTTACCATAAGCAAATTGGAAAGCAAGTAAGAGAACTTCAATTCGAGAATAGCTTGCAAGTCGCGGCGGATGAAGGAGAAAAGATAAAACTAGCCAAAGAAAATGAGGCCCTTCGAGCCCAAATTCAGAAAATGAAAATAGCTATAGAAAATCCAGCCTGAAGTGACAGAGATGAAAAACTCATAGCTAACTTGAGGTAGAAAGTGAGTGACTATAGTTTCGATTTGAGCAAAGCAGAAAGTGAACTAGCCAAGGCTCGAAAACAATTGGCTAAAAACGCAAATGAACGAGCACTCCTGGTTAAGTTGAAAGAAAAGTACGATGATGAGGTCGCAGGATTAAAGAAAAAGGTCATCGCCATGGAAAACAAAATGATCAAACAGGAAAAAGACTTTAAGGTTGAAAGGGAACATTGTTATACAGCATTGGCGCAATTAGAAATAGATTTGCAACAACTTCAGGACTAGAATCATTTGGCTGAGCAAACTTTGGAAGCCAGGGCCCAGCAGATTTGGTGTTTGTCACAAGAAAAGGGCGTCATAAGAGAGAGAATTAGAAACATCACCAACTACATCGTTATGAAGTGTCAGATCTGTGAGGATATGACTCATACTACCTTCTTCGCAGCAGTGATGACATTTGTTAAACAAATAATGAATGACTTGGACCGACTTCAAAGGGAGCTTGCATATAGGCCCGCGGCGAGACCGAATGATGTCCCGCGGGCACCAGAAGCATTGATGTATTCATGATTTTTTCGTTTGAATCTGTATTTCCTTTTTCGTTAGAGTCTGTCAGCCGTGTTGAGTTTGTATTTTCTTTCTGCTAGAGTCTGTCAATTGTTTTCGAGTCTATATTTTCTTTTGTTGGAGTATGATAGTTTATTTTCGGAGTCTGTATTTCGTCTTTGCATCAAAATCTGTTAGTTTCTTTCGAAATTTGTTAAGTTTTGAGTTTTTATAATGGAAAGTATTCATTTTTTATGAAAACTGAAAATTCCAAAAATATTTTATTATTTACTTTCACACTTATCCCCCAAAACTGCGCTCAATCTTATTCATACGGGGTCATGATACGTAGGCAATCTCCAAAGGATTCGGGCATAACCAAAAAAAAGATGAAAAACAAGAGAAAAGAAAGGAAATAAGAGAAAGAAACAATGGCAAAACAAGAGGAAAATGAGAGGATAAAAACAAAGAAAAGCAAAGGACAGAATGAAAAAAAAGTTGCAAGTGGAAAAGCCGGGATGACGCAAGTAGCCGATCAAATGCATGATAGAAACAGTTAACTGCTTAGGTGCATTCATCCCCCAAATGTGTGGTTACCAATTTGTTAAACGCCTAACCGATAACAAGGTTGTTGTTGATGTATTGAGTTCAGGCAGGTGGGTAGTTGATTGGCATTCTGGCAACTCACTCATACAACACCCGATCAAAAGACAAGCTGAATATGGCCAACCAAGAACCGGAGACAAGTATTGTCGACCCATCAAAAGAAGTGGAAGAATTGGATGTTAATGCAATGAGGGAAGAGATGTATAAGTTAAAGCAACAAATGGCTGAAATGTACCAGGCCTGGGCAAAGGGTCATCCACCCCCGGTTTATCCTACCAACCCTGCTTATATCCCACTATTGGCTCAACCTCAAGAACCTCCCACTCTGAACTCATCTCCAACCTTTCCCCTCTACCAACAGTGCCACAGCGCGAATTCCCATACATCTCAAGCTCTACCACCCAGAGAAGTCCTGCACCCTCCTCCGCCAATCACACCTGTTTTTGTGGCACCTCCACCTGCTACATTACACCGATCCTCCAGTGAACCCCTGTTCCAAACTCACGATAACTAGTATTATCCCCCTGAACCCACCTTCAAAGTTCCAAAACCATATTCATACACCCCTCATCTCGATCTCTAGGCAGAGACCGAGAAGCCACCAAAAAATCCCGAGCATGAGGAGATGATCAGAAAGGTTAAAAGCTTAGAACAATCATTCAGAGATATGAGAGGATTGGGGGGTCAAGTAAGTGTGGCCTATAAAGATTTACGTCTGTTCCTAGATGTTCAGTTACCAGCCGGGTTCAAGATGCCTAAGTTTGACCTGTATGACGGGCATGGTGACCCAGTAGCACACTTATGAGGATTTTGTAGAAAGATGAGAGGAGCAGTCGGAATAGATGAATTGCTGATGGCATATTTCAGCCAAAGTTTGAGTGGATCGGTATTAGAATGGTAACCAGACAAGATCACTGCAGGTGGTACACATGGGACGATTTGGCCCAAGCCTTCGCCTGCCATTTTTAGTAAAATCTTGAAATTATTCTAGACCGACTGTCATTGATGAAGATCGAGAAGAAGCCCGGTGAGAGTTTTAGAGAATATGGGTTCCATTGGAGAGAGCAAGCAGTGAGGGTTGACCCTCCGATGAAGGAAAGTGAGATGGTTGATTATTTCTTGCAGGCTTTGGAGACCACTTATTTTGGTCACATGGTGTCAGCAGTGGGCAAGTCCTTTGATGAAGTTGTAAAAATGGGAGGCATGGTTGAGAAGGGGCTCAAGTCCAACAAGATCATGAGTTATTCAGCAATCAAAGTGACCACCCAAGCCATTCAAAACGGTACTAGGGGTGTACTCGGTAAAAAGAAGAAAGAGGATGTTGCGACGATTGAGTCAGGAGCTTGGGTCGGATCCAGGAACCTTCCACATTACTACAACCAGCCTCGACTCTATCCCCAAACTTGCCCCCACACTCCATATAGCCCACAACAACATCATTACCCACCGCCAGATCCCCATTTTTCCGTCCATCACGCACAGACCTATACCCAACCTCCCGCTCACGCACAATGGTGTGTGCCACCTCCACAAAATCCATTCCAAGCTCCACAAAATAACTATCCACCCCCAAAAGCCTACAAAAATCCTCCTGGAACAGGTTTTTGACCCAATCAAGCCTTTAAGAATGAGAGGTTGCAGAAGCAGAAGACTTTCACTCCATTGGGAGAATCATATGCTAGTCTATTCCACAGACTGAGACAGTTGGGTATGTTAAATCCAATGGAGGCTAAACTGCCAAATCCTCCTCCCAGAAATCTTGACCGCTCGGTGAGTTGTGAGTATTGTTCAGGGGCCCCGGGTCATGACACAGAGAAATGGTGGAAATTTAAAATAGCTATTCAAGAGCTCATTGACACCAATCGGATTAAGGTCCAAGCTCTGGAGGCTACCCAATATCAATCAGAATCCCTTGCCAGCCCATCATGAGACAAATATGATTGAGATAGTGCATAAGGGAGGGGATCCTAAGAAGCCTTCGCAAACTGTTATGATGATTTGGGCTAGTGAAGCCAAGCCATTTGAAAAGTCAACAAGTGAGAAGTCTGTGATCAAGTTGAACGAGGCAAATAGTGAACCATCTGCGGTGGTCAAGAAGGGGTCCTCAAGTGACGTAGCAGGGAAACATGAAAGAGCAAAAGTGGTAGTGCCTGGAGTGATAAACAAGACTGTGGTAATTGTGAAGGGTTCCCGCAAAGATCTTGTTATTATCAAACCGGTAACTCAGTTACCGATAGTCAGTAGCAAGGCAGTCCCATGGAATTATGAACGAGTGACAGTAACTTACAAGGGGAAAGAGGTTAAAGAAGAAGTGTGTGAGACCCATGGTTTGACTCGATCGGGGAGATGCTTTGCCCCCGAAGAGCTAGAAAAGCTAAGATTTCCAAAGATAACCCAGTATTGTGAAGAAAGTTGTGACCGACGAAGAAGCAGAGGAATTTTTGAGAAAGATGAAAGTGCAAGACTATTCTATTGTGGAGCAGTTGAGGAAGATACCGGCTCATATTTCATTATAGTCATTATTGATCCATTCCGACGAGCACCGTCGAGCTTTGATGAATATCTTGAACGAGGCCCATGTTCCTGACAAAATCTCGGTAAACCACTTGGAAAAGATAGCTAACAAGATATTTGAGGTAAATAGAATCACTTTTTTGATGATAAGTTGCCCGTAGAGGGTACTGATCACAATAGAGCCCTCTATCTGACGGTGAAGTGTGAAGATTCTGTGGTTACTCGGGTACTGGTTGACAATGGGTCTAGTGCGAACATTTGTCCTTTCTCCATGTTGAACAAGCTGGAAGTGGAGGAAGAAAGAATTCACAAGAACAGTATTTGCATTCGGGGATTCGACGGTGGAGGGAAATATTCAGTTGGGGACATAGTGCTTGAGCTCACCATACGGCCAGTTGAATTTACTATTGAATTCCAGGTGCTCGATGTGGCTGTTTCTTACAATCTGCTATTGGGACAACCTTGGATTCATGCTGCCAAAGCGGTCCCGTCTACTCTTCATCAAATGGTCAAATTTGAATGGGATCGATAGGAAATTGTTGTACACGGCGAAGATAATTTGTGTATTCCCAATGATGCCATTGTTCCGCTCATAGAGGTTGAAGACGACAAGGGGCCATAGGTTTATCAGGTTTTTGACACAGTACCGATAGAGAAAATTCCAGAAGGGAAGTGCGTTCCAACTCCCAGGGTAGCGGCGGCATCAGTCATGGTAGCCGGTGAAATGTTGAAAAATGGTTTTGTACTGGGCAAGGGTTTGGGTGCATCTATGCAAGGTATCGTACAACCGATTTCTCTTCCCAAAAACTTGGATACATTTGGTCTGGGGTTCAATCCTACAGTTGCGGATCTGAGAAGGGCCAAGAAAATGAAATAGAGAGCATGGGCTCTCCCAAAGCCAGTGCCGCGTCTTTCCAGATCATTTGTCAGGCATTGTACCAGAAAGCGCCCTATGACGACGGTTCCCAGTTCGGTGGTTGATGTGGATGGAGATTTGATGGAAAAGTTCGAGAGGATATTCGACGAAGTGAACATGGTGGAAGCTGGAGAGGGTTCTAGCAAGGCGGATGTGCAATTTGTCAGGCCCAGTGCAAAGATTAACAATTGGGAAGCTACTCCTCTCCCCACCAGGAAGGAGTTTTGGTAGTTTGCTTTGATTTTCTTTCAGTTTATCTGGATTATTCCAGGGTTGTAATTCAGATTCTATGTTTCGTCCGTTTGGATGTATAAACCTTGTTATCTTTAATTTCAATGAAATGCAATTTCCCTTTTTTCTTCCTTCCTGATAGTTTTATTTTTATTTTTCTTTTCTTCCTTGTACAGTTCTTTTTATGCTGGCTTCAATGATATGACATGCATGCGGAATCTCCGGCTCAGTCTTAAGAGCCAATCTAATTCTAAAATAGTAATTCAAGAAATAGAATGTGATGTTGAATCGGAATATGACGAGGATGAAGCCTTTGAAGAAATAAGTAAAGAATTAAGTCATTTTGAAGAAAAGCCCAAGCCTAATCTGAGTGATACAGAAGCAATCAATTTAGGGGACCAAGATAATGTCCGGGAAACTAAAATAAGTGTCCATCTTGAACGACAATCAGAGAGGAGATAATTAAAGCATTGTTTGAATTCAAAGATATTTTTGCATGGTCCTATGACGACATGTTGGGTCTGAGCACCAAATTAGTGGCTCACAAATTGCCCACTGACTCGGCATGCCCTCCTATCAAGCAGAAGCTGAGGAAATTTAAAACTGATATGAGTGTGAAAATTAATGAAGAGGTCACCAAACAGTTTGAGGCCAAGGTCATTCGAGTCACTCGGTATCCCACTTGGTTAGCCAATGTAGTGCCTGTGCCGAAGAAGGATGGCAAGACCAGGGTGTGTGTTGATTATCGAGACCTCAACAAGGCAAGTCCCAAGGATAACTTCCCATTGCCGAACATCCATATATTGATTGATGATTGTGCCAAACATGAGATTGGTTCTTTTGTGGATTGTTATGCGGGTTACCACCAGATCTTAATGGACGAGGAGGACGCAGAAAAGACAACATTCATCATGCCATGGGGAACGTACTGCTATCGGGTCATGCCATTTGGTTTGAAAAATGCTGGGGCAACATACATGAGGGCAATGACGACCATATTCCATGACATGATACATAGGGAGATCGAGGTTTACGTGGACGATGTGATTGTAAAGTCTAGAAAGCAGTTTGACCATGTCATAGATCTGAGAAAGTTCTTCCAAAGGCTTCGCAGGTACAATCTCAAGCTCAATCCTACAAAATGCGCATTCCGTGTTCCGTCCGAAAAGTTGTTGGGATTCATACTCATCTGACGAGGTATTGAATTAGACCTGTCAAAGATCAAAGCTATCTAGGAGTTGCCACCTCCAAATAACAAGACTGAGGTGATGAGTCTGTTGGGGAGATTGAATTACATCAGCCGGTTTATTGCTCAGCTCACGACAACTTGTGAGCCTATCTTCAAATTGCTAAAGAAAGATGTTGCGGTCAAGTGGACAGATTAATGTCAGGAAGCATTTGATAAGATAAAGGGGTACTTCTCAAACCTATCTATGTTGGTCCCACCAGAACCAGAGAGACCTTTGATTCTGTATTTGACGGTCTTGGACAATTCGTTTGGATGTGTGTTAGGTCAGCATGACATCACTGGCAGGAAGGAGCAGGCCATATATTATCTCAGTAAGAAGTTCACATCTTTCGAGGTTAAGTACACTCATCTCGAGAGGACGTGTTACGCCCTAACTTGGGTAGCCCAGAAGCTGAAACATTATTTGTCATTTTATACTACTTACCTCATCTCTCGTTTGGATCCATTAATGTATATCTTTCAGAAGCTTATGCCCACATGGAGGCTCGCAAAGTGGAAAATCTTGGTCACAGAATTTGACATCATCTATATGACCATGACTGCAATGAAATCCCAGGAATTGGCTGATCATTTGGCTGAGAACCCAGTAGATGAAGAATATGAGCCTTTGAAGACTTACTTCCCTAATGAAGAGGTAATGCACATTGATGAATTGGAACAGATTGAAAAGCCAGGATGGAAACTTTTCTTTGATGGGGCTGCTAACATGAAAGGCATTGGGATAGGAGCGATACTTATTTCTGAAACAGGGAATCACTACCCTGTTACGGCTCAGCTTCGGTTCTACTTTACTAACAACATGGCTGAGTATGAGGCATGCATTTTGGGTTTGAGGATGGCTATGGATATGGGTGTCCAGGAAGTCTTGGTCTTGGGTGACCCGGACCTTCTGGTGCATCAGATTCAGGGAGAATGGAAAACACGGGATTTAAAACTCATACCGTACCGGCAATGTTTGCATGATCTGTGTCAACGTTTCCAATCAATATAGTTCAAGCATATTCCAAGGATTCATAATGAGGTCGTTGATGCTTTGGCCACTCTAGCGTCAATGTTACATCATCCAGATAAGTCTTATGTAGACCCATTGCATATTCAGGACCGCGATCAGCATGCTTATTGTAACATGGTGGAAGAAGAACTCGATGGTGAACCATGGTTCCACGATATCAAGGAATATATCAAGATGGGTGTATACCCAGTACAAGCCACATGTGATCAGAAAAGAACAATTAGGCGGCTGACAAGCGGGTTTTTCTTCAGCGGAGGGTTTTTATACAAAAGGACTCCCGACCTTAGACTGCTGAGATGCATAGATGCTAGGCAGGCCACAGCTATTATGACTAAAGTGCATTCTGGAGTCTGTGGACCGCACATGAGTGGGTACGTGTTGGCAAAGAAGATTCTCCGAGCAGGTTTATTGGCTCGCTATGGAGCGAGATTGTATCAGTTTCGTGCGTAAATGTCCTCAATGCCAAGTGCATGGAGATTTGATTCATTCCCCACCATATGTATTACACCCAATGTCTGCACCATGTCCTTTTGTTGCGTGGGGCATGGATGTCATTGGGCCAATTGAGCCATCAACATCAAATGGGAACAGGTTTATTCTGGTGTCCATTGATTATTTCACCAAGTGGGTATAGGCTAAAACATCCAAGTCTGTAACCAAGAAGGCGGTGGTTGATTTTGTGCACTCAAATATCATTTGCCGGTTTGGGATACCGAAGGTAGTCATTACAGACAATGGGGCTAATCTCAATAGTCATCTGATGAAAGAGGTATGTCAGCAGTTCAGGATTACGCATCGCAATTCTACCCCATATCGCCCCAAGGCGAATGGGGCAGTTGAGGCAGCCAACAAGAACATAAAGAAGATACTTCAAAAAATGGTGGAGGGTTCTAGGCAGTGGCATGAAAAACTGTCGTTTGCATTGTTGGGTTATCGCACTACTGTCCGAACTTCAGTAGGTGTACGACACGGAGGCAGTAATACCCGCAGAAATTGAAATCCCATCCCTTCGGATTGTCGCTGAGGCAGAAATTAATGACGTTGAATGGGTCAAAACCTGCTTGGAGAAATTAAGTCTGATTGATGAAAAGAGATTAGCAGCAGTGTGTCACGACCAATTGTACCATCAGAGAATGGCGAGAGCATATAACAAGAAGGTATGTCCACGGAAGTTCGAAGTGGGTTAGTTAGTATTGAGACGTATCTTGCCTCATCAGGCTGAGGCAAAAGGAAAATTCGCCCCAAACTGGCAGGGGCCATTTGTTGTAACTAGAGTGTTGTCCAATGGCGCGTTATATTTGACAGATGTAGAATGGAAATATGTAGAAATGGCTATCAATTCCGATGCAGTCAAGAGATACTATGTATGATTTCTTTGTTTGATTGTACTTGTTTGTATTTGGCCTATTTTGATGATTGAAATGACAGATTGAAATGACGAATGCATTTTTTGTTCTGCTATCTAAACACTATATCCCTCGTCACCCCTTTTGAGCCTTATTTATTTTCTTTCATACCCCTCTTTCGGAATCAGTAGCGAATATCAGAAACACAAGCATGAAAGATAAGAAAATGAAGAAAAGAAAAGGAGAAAGAAAAGGAAAGAGAAAGAAAAGAATGAAAAAAGAGAAAAAAAAGAAGAAAAGAGAAAAGAAAAGGAAAAACAATAAAAGAAAAAAAAAAGAGAAAAGCAAAAGAGAAAAAGAAAAATCACAACAAGTAATTTCTATGACATGAACTACATTCGACCTGATTCCTTTTAAGGATATGTAGGCAGCCTCACGGTTCAGTCGCATCAAAAAAAAAATTCAAAAGTCCCCAACCAAAGAAACTGGGGCAGAAGTTGTGGTTGTTGTAAGAAATCCGATTCCGAAAGTTGTAATTTTGAACCCATGTGAATTGTTTCGAGCCTTTGATACCCTTTCTTTCTAACCCCATCCAAAAGTCCACGTTACGGTCCAAAGAAAAACCTTCTGATCAGCCTTCGAGAAATGTCAAGTCAAGCAGGTAAAGGTAATTCATGTCAGGGGCAACACTCTGGTTCAAGCAGAAAAAAATCAAAAAAATGAGAGAGTCTTATTGGTGAAAACCTTCAAGGGCACCGTAAGACGATGGGAGCTGAGAAAAATAAAAATGAGAGAGTCTTATTGGTGAAAACCCTCACAAGCACCGTAAGGCGATGGGAGTTGAGAGAAATTAAAATGAGAGAGTCTTATTGGTATAAATCCTCACGGGACCTTGAGGCGAAAGTGAGTTGAAAAGTCAACAAGTGAGAAAGGTCTGTTGGTAGAAAACTGTTTCAAGGCACTGCAGGATGAACAAGGTCAAGGTTTGGGTAAAGTAATCAGGTCATGGAAATTCTGAGGCAACAAAGTACGGCAACTGAAAGTTGATTGGTTGGACAGATTAGGCCGATTAATCCGAAATGCATGTCATGATCATTGGTACCAGCTGTTCCACTCAGATAAGTTTCTTTTTCTTTTTTCCTTTGTAGCAGTCATCTGGTTTTGGATTCTTCTTATCCTTAACCCGCAAAGGCATTGCATTTCATTTTCTTTTGGGTTTATTTGTCTAAGATGTTTCAATGTCAGTCTTGTTCAAAGCAAGTGAAAAAGAATTTCAAAGCTCACTACCAACTTCCAAAATGGTAAAGCACAGTGTGGTCAGAGCATACCAAAGACAGTATGATGTAAGGTGGGATATAAGAAATCACCGGATGTTTCATCGATGGAGTGGTATTGGTAATGTCATGGGGGATGCAAAGGTTCAGATAAAGGGGTTAGAGGCACAACAACAACATGGGTATAGAACACTCGGTTCGTCAAAGGTCATGGGGGTTTGAAAGTCAGTCAGAAAGTCAAAGCGGTTCAGGGCCAGTTCGGGGAAGCTAGTCAGAACAAAACAATGCAGCGGAAAGATCTTCAGCAGGAATGCCATCAACTAACCACCATTTTAAACTGACAAAATTTTCTTTGATTGAAACAGTGGCAGAAAATTCATTTATTCCGGAGGAACTCTCTATAAGGGAAAAGCAAGCACTAATCAGGTTTGACCGTAAACTTTCAGGACCCTCCTGGAAAATGTGGCTTAGTTAAAATTCAAAACAATCATGAGTAGCATAATTCAGCATAAATGTATCCCAAAGGAATATAAGTTGGTTTCAATGTTTGCATGTTTAAGATAGGATTCAACTAAGAGTTTTCAGGACCTTCCTGGATAATAAGATGCAGTTTAAAACCATCTTAGATAACAGGACTTGGCGGAAATAATACCTTTAGAAGATACAACTTAGATCTATAATTGTCAGTTGTCAGGACCTCCCTAGATAATAGGACTTAGCTTTCAAAATCCTTAGTAACAGTTGGCAGAATAATTCAGTTTAACACACACCCATGTGCCCAGCTACCAAATTGGGGCAGGAAATTTTCTTTGTTTTATCTGTTTTGCTGAAGTTAGGAGCCCGCCTGGAGAGAAGGGAATACATTTCAAGTTGAAGTCACGAGCCCGCCTGGAGAACAGGGAATACATTTCAAGTTGAAGTCAGGAGCCCACCTGGAGAGCAGGGAATATATTTCAAGTTGAAGTCAGGAGCCCGCATGGAGAGCAAGGAATACATTCAAGCGCAGCAGTCAGAAGCCCGCCCGGAGAACAAGGGAGTACAATTCAAGTTTTAGCTTTCAAATTCTTTGTTTTATCTTTTTTGAAGTCAGGAGCCCGCCTGGAGAGCAGGGAATACATTTTAAGTTTAGCAGTCAGGAGCCCCCCTGGAGAACAAGGGAGTACAATTCAAGTTTTAGTTTTCAAAATGCTTATTGATATTCGGTAATGTGATTCGTTTTACACTTACACATGGGCCCACATACCCAAACTTGAGCAGAAAATTTTCTTTGTTTTGTCTATTTTGCTGAAGTTAGGAGCCCGCATGGATTGCATGGGAATACATTCACGTTTTGAAGTCAGGAGCCCACCTGGAAAGCATGGGAATACATTCAAGTGCAGCAGTCAGGCATCCACCTGGAGAAAAGGAAAAAAAACATCTCAGATTATAATTCAAGGCGGAAACAAAGGGATTTCACCAGGAGAATACAAGTCAACGAGGCGACACGAACCATAAGAGCAAGTTGAAGATATAGATAGGATTTTGTAATGCATAGAACATAGTACAGGCTAGCTTCTTTTATTTTGACATGGTGTAATAAGGGGGTTCAGTAAGCAGTAGCAGCAACAACAACAACAGTGAAATCACAGCTTCATGGTAGTCTCAGCTACAAAACATTCCCGAACTACACTGACCTGATTCATTTATAGCCAAGGATATGTAGGCAACCTCAGAAGCAGGGTGCGGTCAAATCTCTCAAAAATGCTTCCCACGGAGTATTCAAACGGGCAAAAATCGCTCGTATCCGCTCACTTTATCTTTGCACGAAAACTCTTCGTGTTTCCGGGCAACGAGAGGCAGCTGTGAGCACGTGATTTTTGCCCTATATGAATTACTCCCATAAATTCAAAACAAAATAATTTCTTTCAGTGTTTGCAATTTTGTGGATTTTCGTGGCATTTTCTGTTAATTACTTGCATTTTGTTTGTGCATTTTAATTAGTGAAAAATACAAAAATATGTTTCATTTGCATTTAGGATTAATTTTATATTTTAGGATTAATTAAAAAATTAATTGTTGCATAAAATGGAAAAATCACAAAAAATTAGTTTAATTTGCACTTTTAATTTTAGCTTTGATTTTGAGTAGTTTTCTTTTTGTTAATTTGTTTTTAATTAATTGTGTTAATTATTATTTTAGGTTTAATTAGTTTTTTTTAGTTTTAGGAATTAATTTTGATTTTAATTAAATTTTAAAAAAAAGAAGAGAAAAAGAGTTTTGAATTAAGAATAGGGAAAATTTATTTTTGGGCCAAAATCAGGCCATTTCCCAGGCCCAAGTCGCCCCCCCCCCCCAAATGCCCATACCATGGACATACCGGCTCACAACCCTTCTGTCCCTAAGACTCAGGAAACGACGTAGTACAGGCGTGAAACTACGTCGTTTCGAGTTTGATAAACCTCAACAAATCATGGTCGTTCGTCTCGTTGCATCCAACAGCCCAGAGCATTTCATCCTTTTTCATTTAAACTTGTCCTAAACCTCTAGAGATAGTTCAGTTCGAACAGCGTCCTCCCCCCCCCCCCCGCTTATCTCTCTCACAGAAACCCTACCCGCCGCCCCTAATTCCACCGCCTTAACTTGGCGGCGCCACCGCCAAACCAGCCCAAATTCACACCGTAGAACCCTCACATCCCCATTTTCCCCAATCTCTATTCTGTTTCCTTTGAATCACCCTAGATTCTGTCGAATCTTAGATCAGAGATGAATCCTAGAATATCCAAGTCAAGTTTTTGGTGAAATTTCGTGTCTAATCTGATGTTATTCGTGTGTTCTTTGTAAAAGCACACGATTAACATCATATTTGGCCAGAAAATCAGAGGATTTGAAGACCCAGGCTACCTCCTTCGTTTTTCGAATTTTTTTTAGGTATGTTCTTTTCTTACTTCTGTTTAATCTTTTCTTAGTTTGTTTTTCTGTTTTCTGCTTCTTCTCCTCTTCCTGAATCATTTTCATTTGTTCTGGAGTTTATGTGTTCATGCATGAGTAATTGTGAGTCTTTTTCTTAATTAGTGTAGTTAGTCTATAATCATATTAGTTCAAATTGTTAGTTAGTAAATCATTTAGGCTAAAGCTTTAATTGTCTCATGTTATTTAGTGTTTACAACTTGTTAATTGGATAATTGTTAGTCTGGGCCGAGTAGATTTCTGATCCTGTGAGTTGGGCTTTGGGTCCATTCCGACTCATTTGGGTCTGAACAATTGGGTCAAAATTGACCCATGACCCATTTTGGTTCAGGGTAATTTCAGGGGTTGCAGGGGTTACTTTGGGAATTAGCTTAGGGAATCTTTGGTAACTACCTAGGGAAGCTTCTAGGAAGTTGGGGGAAGGGGATATTCTGTAATTCTGATATGTGAACTGAGGTTATTTGAGCAAAATCAAAAATTAAATAAGGGCTCCTAAGCTAAAATCATAATCAAAAAAGGTTTCATTTGTAAATCTGATTCTAGAATAGGCTGCCCTAATGCCTTGGCTATAAAGGCATCAAGACTTGCCATTCAAGGCAGAGAAAAAGGGGCTGAAAATCAAAAAACAAATCAGAGACGGCTAAAAAATACAAAAAATACTGTTCCATTGAAAAATCCTTGGAAAATTCTTGTAGTACTCATTCTGTGACAGTCGGACCTTCCCGGAACTGAGGAGTAAAATTTACATTCGATATAATACAAAGCTTCGAATAGAGGAAGACACGTTCATTCAATTGAAAGTTAAAAACAGGTCCGGAGATTAAGCGGATGTGATTCTTGGGTGATTCGAATCTAAATGCAAAAATCTAAAAAACAGGTCCGAGCAAAGAGATACGAGATTTTCTTCACGGGCTGGAAAAGATCCGGCTCTACCCGAACATGCAAGGAATTGCCTTGCTATATTGTAAAATTTTACAAGGTAAACCACCTATGAGATTGCTTACAAAGATACCACACCTAACAACTGAAAAAGAAGATATAGTTGCGGGATGGAATAGACACGAGGAAGGAAGGTTCATTAATAACCTTGGACAATTATACAAATATTTTCGGAAACAATCATTGAACCGAAGGCATCAGAAGCCACGAGGTCAAATGCTAAAGAACTAAAAATTATCATTTACTTCCCAAATAGGAAGGATTACGTTGGTCGAGACTCTACACCGAATTTATAGGTAAGTTTATTAAACTTTTACATGTTAACAAAAATTGCTTTGCTTGCCTCCATGCTAACATAACAGGTGTACCACCGGAGGTAAAGGTTTATATGCTCAATATTAACCAGTGGTATAATCTGGTCAAGCAAAAGAATAAACTAGATACAAATAATAAAAGATAAAGTTACAGAACTTTGAAAGATCGATTTAGTCCGAAAAGTCGAATCATTCGAACTTGCTATCTAACAACAATGCATCATTACTTTCAAAATTCTGAGGAGAAAGATGGTTGCCGGTACACCAAATTGTCTTGGATGTCTCGGTAAATGCAATTTTAATTCAAGAAGATAAAGGTACACATTCTCCTATCTATTATAAAATGCTCTTAGATACGGAAACTACATATCTACATTTTGCTAAGTTGGCATTAATTGTAGTTGCCCTAAATCTAAGGCTTTATTTTCAATGTAATTCAATTCCCGTAGTCACTATATTTTCATTATGCAATATTTTGCATAAACATGAACTGTCAGGAAGGCTAGCTAAACTAGTAGTCGAACTAAGTGAATGTGATATTATTTATTAGCCACGTACGACTATAAATCACAAATTTAGCAGATTTTATGATTAATCTTAGCTCGAACATATTACCCGAACATGTTATTTCTGGGATAATTCTTGGGATCTAGACCTTCTACATAATTAGGTCCACAAGTACTAAACTTTCCGAGTTAGGGGCAATGCTTAATGTATATCAGGGAAAGTAGTTAGATAATTCATAAAAGTTATTTTATTACTAACAACAAAGCCGAGTATGAAGCATATGCTACAGGGCTTAAATTAGCTTGGGGACTCAAAGCAAAAATATTAATTTAACAATTGATCAAATAAACTATGCAGCCCAAGAACTTAAGGGTCAATTAAAGCTCGAATCGCAACGCGACTCGGAGACTGGACCCGAAATAGTTGAAACAACAAGCGCCCGAGGGCGAGAAATAGAGGCCACTGTCGTCCGCCCATGTAGGAAGGAAAGAACTTAAGGTCAATTAAAACTCGAATCGCAATGCGACTCGGAGACTGAACCCAAAATAGTTGAAACAGCGAATGCCCAAGGGGAAGAAATGAGAACAATCAATATCTGCCAGCACGGTCACACAAGATCGAAGGCTAGGCAAGCTCGAGTCAAGGCCTGACTCAGATACTAAGCCTAAATAGTTGGGCAAAGCACGGGGCCCCCAATGCCTGCTCACGTCAAGGATCGTACTTAAAAGCCTCTAGGCCTGCCTGATCAGTTTCAGACCTACGAGGATCCTGCTAAATACCGAAACTAGCCCGCCTGGTCAAAAGCAATACAAAAAGAAATGCAAAAAAAATAAATCTTCAAGTTTCCTCTTATCTTACATACGCAAAAAAGGCGCACTCTCCATATACAAACATGCTCTACAAGTATCAAATATAAAGCGAAAAAATAGCGAAATCTACACTTCGCTCCAAAGGGCTATAACCTACCAGATTCGCTCTCCATGATGTCAGCAAGAAGTGATCGAGCGTCACGCTCGTCCGCCCTTGCTCGAGCCAATTCCTCCGAGTGAACGAATCCCCTTGCACCGATATTCTTGAGTACCTCTCTTTGGGATATGCAACGAACATATTCCTCGTTTCTCTTCTCCCGATCGAGGACCCACTTTAGCTCGGCTTGGGCATCAACATTGTCCTTCATACGAATCACCATCTCCTGATCAGCCTTGGTTCAACATAATGCCGCTTCAGCCCGGGCATCGATTATCTTAGCCCTGATCTTCGAGAGATCAGACTCGAGTTTCCCGATCATATCTGCTTGAACTGTGGCGTTGTCATGGGCTAAGCGGAGCTGGGCTTCGAAGGTAGGGACCTTGGCCAAAGTGCCTGCCTCCTCTAAAGCTTGATCTTGCATCTAAGCCCTTAGCTCACCACAAGCATTTCTGACGCGGTTGGTGTCTCCCTTGAGGTACACCAAGGCCTCCATCTTTTTCTACAACTAATATAACAAAAAGGGTTTAATCTTAAAGTCCAAAAAGAGCGAAGCGCGTGCTACAAAAGGTTACTTGCTCCATCAAATAGCTCTCATAATTCGAGCTCCGATACGCCTAATATCGCCAATGCAGTAACTCAACCTCCTTCTCCTGGCTAAGGAGCCTAAGGGACTCGCCCTCGTCCAGAATTTTCTGAAGCCTAGCTCCTTGACGGAGCAACTCAGACCTTAGCCTATCACAGGCTTGCAAGAGGAAAACTCAATAAAGATAGGAGAACACGGAATACAGGAAAACTACGCCTAAGCTCACCATGAAGTGAAGCCAGTGGACTTCCTCGAAGTCAGAGCACACTCCTGTCGATCCTACCTCTTCGGCCCTAGGAGGACCAACCTCAGGCAAAGCATATTCACTTGGACGAACCGCCATCCGAGAACCAAACACTCTGGGAACAGCAGGCTCGGACGACACCCTCTCCTCGAAGACACGGGCCCATTCAGCGCCACTAAAAGCTCCATCATACTACGGGTGCCACTCCCATTTATCGCTATCGTCCCTCAGCTCGGAGGCTGACGCCTCCTTCCCCTCTTCAGAAGAGCACTACCTCATTTCAAAGAACTGCCTGATACCTACAAACGACAAAGCCAGTACAAAAGAAAAGGGAAAATGTTACCTCAAATATATGAAGGCCGAGTCAAAGGCAGCATGCGCGCACACCTTCGTATTTCGCTCCCCATCTAATGCGGAATACAACTCGCCACCTACGCTCATCGCAGGTCGAATGGGTCACCAGCCTCCGAACCCAGCCGGGCAGATCAAGAACTTTGCCCGGCATCCATAAAGTTGCTGTAGATGGGGAAAAACACGATTACTCAACTGATTTTTGCTATAAGCAAAATCTGAAAAAGCACCAGACGCTTCACTTACGTGCATAATTCCATCCCTCGGGAAATGGCAAAAGCTCCACAGGGATAATGTCAGTCGTCCGGACCCGGATGAACCAACTGGCCCACTCTCTATCCCCATCTTCTTCGTTATCGACAACAAAGGGCATGGACGAATGACACCTCCGGGTTAGCAGGCCTTGGTGATGAAAGGGCCGATATAGCCTAACGAGGTGGCTAAGCATGAATTCAAGCCCAGCCCCCTCCGCAAAGGACCTCAACATCAGCACCACTCGCCAAAACGATGGATGTATCTGCGCCAAAGTAATACTCTATCAAGGGGGCCAAATGCGAAAGGATATTGGTATACGCTCAAGAATCCATCAGCAGAGTCCGTAATACTCTCATCCGGGGAAAATAAATACAGCGGTATCCCCTCGCTCCATCCACAATATCTCTTTACCATCTCCAGATGTTCCTCTCTGATCAAAGAAATGGCCTTCAGGGCGAATTCCCATGGATCCTGAGCGCCAAGAGCAGCACTCCCCACTCTTTGTCGGGCCGGCCCCAAAGTAATTGCCATGACTATGGTAAAATTTATAGACCAGAGTAAGGACGTGCACCAACGCTTTTTGTGCCTGAAGAAATGAAGAACCATATGCCAAAGCTGAAGGGCAACTATCTGAAATAGTAAGGTCTTTTAAAGAAGCCAAAACCGCCCCACATATACGTGAGAAGCATCAATGACTCGCCTACCCGGAGTGAACCCCGAGAAGCCAAAAGCTTCAATACAGATCGATGGGGTGATACCCGACCCCAGAAGCATCCACCGATAAGAGGACAAGCCTCAAGAAGTCAACTATATTGTCTCCAATCCCGGGACAGTGTTCGACCTCGAGGACCTCTACCAAAAAAGAAGTCGGGCTTCAGGAAGCTTTCAACGCCATCACTCGACTTAAGGTGGTACCTGGCCTCATGGTTTCCTTTTCTAAAAAAGAGAAATAGGCACGCGAAGCTCCGATCACAAAGGATCCACGAAGGCTCGAGGCAGTACCTGAATACAGGAAACTCCTCAACAGAAGTCTATCACATACACTTTAAAAATCTATCTACATCAAGTTCAAAAGGGACCCCCAGGTACCCAAAGCTGACCTACATTCAGGATATCATTCTCAAAAGCTCCGAGACTCAGCGTAATATCTCCATGCAACTCAGAGGGCCCGATAGCCCGAGTCTATCATTTAGGCTCGATCCGAGGTATGACGACGGGCTCGGAAAGGAGCCTTGTCAATCAACAGAGGATCAGGAAGAACGCTCGCATCCGACTTAGGTATCAGCGGTCGACAACAAAGGAAAACATCCAAAAGGCCTCGAAGGGCAAGAGAGCATACAAAAATAAGGCAAGAATCGAAAGCAGAAGTCAATAAAGTATATTCCTATTCATAAAAATCCATGTACAACAGCCCTCGAAGGGTCCTTAAATACAATTACAAAAGACTATAGAGGATCTCTACGCATAAAGGAAGTAGGAAACACGGAGACTATATGTACGCGGTGAAATCAGAGGACTTAATTTCTCGCTATCAGGTCATTTCGGAAGAATACCTCAAGACCCTGAGGACGGGAATCCATGACCGAATCCCCTCCTCGGGGCTCGTCGAGGCCAGACTCAAAGAAGATGGAAATCTAAGCCAGAACAGAAGAAGAAGCTCCCGATGCACGCGGCTAAGTCTGACAAAGCCGTCCTATCCAGGGCCTACGCCGAGGCATCACGTCTAGCCGTCACATCTCCATACTTAACAATTAATGCATGTTGTACTGTAGCTGAGTTCCCTCCTATATAAAGGGAACTCGCACTACCTTGTAAAGGGCGTATATTGCTCCATTTCTCCACAAGTGCAATAATATCTCTCTCTTCTTTCTAACTTGCTCATTCTCGCTGGCCCGAGGCCACTTTAATATTTATTACTTTCTTACTTGTTCTTCATTTTATCGCTTGGTATTGTCCATATAGAGCTTTGCTCGATCATAATCTAATTGTTCTCCCATTCCCGATTATCCCCGATAGCTCGAGCGCGACCCAGACATCGACCCCAAGGTCCCCCATCGGCCAGTCCTATACCCGGGTAGCAGGCCCCTCGGTTTGGTTACTACCTCGTTTTAGCTTGCATTTCCTCATTAAACTCCACATTCTTAGCATCATCTGCTCTAACAACTAGATAAAAATAGATCACGTATTTTTAGAATTTCATTTTAAAAATTTAATTATTGTTACCATTTTCACGGTAAACACTTAATCTCAATTCAAAATCTCTCCCAAAATAGGGGAGTCACCGAGTACATGAGCATCTTGATCTCATCCAAATTCACATCTCAAATCAAGGTTATGAAACGGTCAATTGCAATATTAATACCCAACAAGGAGTCAGGGTCGAATTCCACAGGGAGCTATGCGTGGGAGTTAGGAGTATATATTGTAGTGTATGAGTATGAACGATCTCAATTTATACTTCCACAAATTGGGGTTGTTTCTGTCTATTTTAAACTAAGATTGCAAGTTAAGAAATGAAACATGGAAATTATTTTTGTTGTTTTTAAAGTTTTCTAAAAAGCCTAGGGCTATGACCATCATCTAGGTGTTTGACTAATGGGATATAAAGTTTAATGCTTGTTTTGTTGGTCGGGCTGTATTATAGTTATCAACACTCAATTACCCACCTAATACCTCTCGGTCAGAGAGTGATTTTGCCCAATTTGGCTTTCTCAAATTCAAATGGGTATTGAACAAAACAATTGGTAAAAGCTCAAGTCGTGGTATTACAATCTCTAGGTTAAAACCTTTAATTGGGACTATCAATCTCTCAATTGACCCAATGTCTTGTTAGCCAAGTTTTCTAGACTAAGTCTCTCTTTCTCAAATAAAGACTAAGTCAAACAGGCATGAACCAATATTTGCAACCTTTAATTCCACAAATTAAAACATGAACACGGCTAAATAATAAACATCCAACCATAAACAAGCACCAAATCAAACACCCATAAGGTTTACACACTAGGGTTGGGTCACAACCCTGATAAAAATCTAACTACTCATGCTTGAAATTAAATAAATAGAAGAATAGATGCTAATTAAACTCATATTGCAAAATTAAAATGATAAAATTTATGTTAAAATAAGCCAAAAGATGAAAAACTACTAAAAGAAGTAAAGAGAAATGGTTACCATATCTGATGATGTCAAAAGTTAACCTAAAAATTTGAAACTCGTCTATTTATACAGGGCTGGAAATTTCTAATAAAAATGCCCTTCAAGAGGTTTTGCGACCGCATAATTCCATGTGCGGTCCACAGAATTCTTCAACTTTGTCAGGACTGAAAGTCTACGGCCGCATAATTCTGATCTACGGCCGCATGGCACTCTTTCTGCAGTCCGCAGATTTGTAACTGCGACCGCATCTTGCTCTTCTGTGGTCCGCACTTTTACATCTGCGGCCGCACAATTCTTGTGCGGTCCACACTCTTGATGGTCTGGGAATGTACGTTCTATGAACTTTTCTCCCCGCCTAGCTTTTGCGGTCGCATAATTTATGTGTGGGCCGCACTTTGCACACTTCTCTACTGACCTTTCCTTCATAACCTATGGCCGCAGATGATATTCTATGGTTCGCACTTCTGAGCTTTTGTGCCTTTTGTGTCCTTGAGTTCAGATTACTCCTTCTTGAGTTGGATTCTATCTCGGGAGTTCATCTTCTAATAGTCTTACAATTAAGCACATTTCATCAGTTGTCAGGAACACAATTGAATGTTTTTAGACTAAAACAAAAGCAAAAAAGGCACTAATAAGTAGTCAAAATCCCCGCTTATCACATCTACATAGGGTTGTAGTCTAATACAACGTCCAAAGAATAAATCTGAAACATAAAATGAAAGATAAAGAGGGATTCAAGGTTTGCGAATGCCAAGCAGCTTCCTAGATAATCTCCAAAGATCCGAACTCCACAACTGAGCAACCACCGTGACTGGAAGCACCTGGATCAGCACACGAGGTGCAGGATGTAGCGTGAGTACAACCAACTCAACAAGTAACAAATCTAACTTTTCGACTGAAGTAGCGACGGACCCAACAGGTACAGTTCAATATAGAAGTAACAGTATGGAAATGTAGACATTCTCTCTAGTTCAACAGTTAAACTCAATATAAGTACGCTAGATCGATTCTGAATGATATGAGGAATATATAACTTCTCTACATCTACATGCCAATGCACGTGTTGTATGTGATGCACCATGCTAAAAGCCATATGTACTCACACTCTAGAATACTCAATCACTCAGTATTGTATATGGCCAATCCAGCCCAGGGAAGATCCATCCCAAAAATACATACATCAACTAATAGTCAGTCACTCAGTACTGGGTAGGGCCAATCCAGCCCATGGGGAAGATCCATGCCCAAGTATAAATGATTTGGACAAGATCCATGTCTAGGGAAGATCCATCCCTCTATATAAATCAACTGCGCTTACTAGGAGTGTGTGCAGACTCCGGAGGGGCTCCTTCAGTCCAAGCGCTATCATAAGACAAATTCAGGCATAAATCAATAAAACTTGCTGATGTGCGCAGCCCGATCCCATAAATGTTACTCATAATCAGGCCCTCGGCCTCACTCGATCATCTCTTTAGTCTCTTTCTCTGGGGCTCACAATGTCGTAAAACTAGCCCAAAATGATGATGTGATGTATCAATAAATAGCAATAGAGACTGAGATATGATATGCAATGAATAAATATGACTGGGTACGAAATTTCAATGTAAACTATATGTCAATAGCAAGAAAAGACCATTATGGGTCTCAATAGTACCAACATGTAACCTAAACATGATTTCTAACATGATTGGCACCTCAGTTACTTAATCACATAATGAAAATCAACATGATAAATCAGCTATACAGTTCTATGGAATCGACTAGGTCATTGTTCTCATGGTGCACGCCCGCACGCTTGTCACTTGGCATGTGCGTCACCTAAACACAAATCATATAACACAAATTTTGGGGTTTCAAACCCTTAATTCCAAGTTTAGAAATGTTACTTACCTCAATCCGAGCAAATCTCTACTCCAACACAACTTTGCCTCGCAAAGCGTCCTTTGAATGCCTCGAATCTAGCCACAAATAGTGTGATACAATCAACACGAGCTAAAGGAATCAATTCCATAAGAAAATACTAAGCTTTAAATAAAAAGTCAAAAACTCAACTCAAAAGTCGGCCCTCGGGCCCACATCTCGGAATCGGGTAAAAGTCACAAAATCCGAACACTCATTCAACCACGAGTTCACTCATACCAAAATTACTCAAATCCGATGTCAAAACCCCGATCAAAACCTCAAAATTTGGCCTAAGAACTTTTTCTCCATTTTCCCCAATTTTCACCCCAAATCACTAATTTAATGATGAAATCGAAGGCATAATCATGAAAATTAATCAAAACTAGGTAAGAATCACTTACCCCAAACACTCACGTGAAAAGCTCTTCGAAAATTGCCTTCCACCGAGCTCCCAAATCAATGTTTGTGTTATGAACTCAAACTCTCGTTTTTTAAACTTATAAATCTACCAAGGTGTGCCTTCTTCGCGAATGCAGAAAGAGCCTCGCATTCACGAAGCACAAACTCGATTGCCCAGAAAAAACCTCTTTCGCAAATGAGAATGTTCCCTCACGAACGTGGTTCCTTATAGAGCTTAGCCTACATGAATGGGGTCCCCTGAATGCGAATGCAAAGCCTTAGGGCCTGGTGCCCAAGCCCGCTTCACCCTTCTACACGAACGCGAGCTCCCTCTCGCGATTGAGATGCACACCTACCCCTAACCTTCGCAAACGCGTTGCTCCCTTCACGAATGCGAAGAACAACTCCTCGCCTACCTACAGATACAATTCGCGAATGCGAGACCTCTCTCGCGAACGCATAAGAGGAAACCAGTAACAGAAAATCAGCACTCTTCAGCTATAATACCAAGTCCAAAATTTATCTGTTAACCATCTGAAACTCAGCCGAGGCCCTCGGTACCTCAACAAAACATACCATCAAGTCCCAAAACATACTATGAACTTATTCGAGCCCTCAAATCACATTAAGAAACATCAAAAACATGAATCACGCCATAAGTCAAGCCTAATGGAACTAAGGAATTTCAACTTCTACAAACGATGCCGAAACCTATTAAATCAAGTTCAATTGAACCCATGTTTTGCACACAAGTCACAATTGACAACACAGACCTACTCCAACTCCCGGAACCCCAATTCGAGCCTGGTAACCACAAAGTCCACTCTCGGTCAAACTTCAAAATTTCCAACTTTCACCATTTCAAGCATAATTCCACTAAGGACCTCCAAATCACAATCCGAACAAGCTCTTAAGTCCACGATCATCCAACGGAGCTAATAGAATCATCAAAACTCCAATCCGGAGTCATTTACACATAAGTCAATATCCGATCAACCTTTTCAACTTAAGCTTTCAACCTTGAGACTAAGTGCCTCAATACATTCCGAAATTTCTCCATACCCGAACCAACTACCCCGACAAGTCATATAACAACTGCAAAGCATAAATCAAGCAGTAATGGGGGAATGAGGCTACATCTCTCGAAACAATCGGCCGGGTCGTTACATCTTCCCCCTCTTAAATAAACATTCGTCCTCAAACGGGTCTAGAAACATACCTGGAGTCTCAAATAGGTGCGGATATTTGCTCTATATCTTCCGTTCGGTCTCCCAAGTAGCTTCCACAACTGGCTGACCTCTCCACTGCACCTTCACTGGAGCTATATCCTTTGACCTCAATTTTCAAACCTGCTGATCCAATATGGCCACTGGCTCTATATCATAAGTTAAATCACCATCCAATTGAACCGTGCTGAAATCCAAAACATGAGACTGACCACCTACATACTTCCAGATCATAGAAACATGAAATACTGGATGTACACTTGACAAACTAGGTGGCGAGGCAAGCTTGTAAGCCATCTCTCCAATCCTCTGAAGTACCTCAAACGGCCCAATATATCGAGAGCTTAACTTTCCCTTCTTCTTGAACCTCATAACACCCTTCATGGGTGAAACCTTAAGCAAAACCTTCTCCTCAACCATGTAATCAACATCACGAACCTTCTGATGGGTGTAACTCTTTTGCCTAGATTGCGCCGTGCAAAGCCGATCTTGAATCAATTTAACCTTGTCCAATGCATCCTGAATCGGGTTAGTACCCAATAATCTAACCTTACCAGCTCAAACCAACCCACCGAAGATCGACACCATCTACCATACAAAGCCACATACGGAGCCATCTGAATGTTTGACTGATAGCTATTATTGTAGACAAACTCTGTGAGTGGCAGAAACTGATCCCAAGAACCCCTGAAATCAATGACACAAGAGCATAGCATATCCTCTAATATTTAAATAGTGCGCTCGGACTGTCCCTCCATCTGAGGGTGAAATGTTGTACTCAACTCAACCCGTGTGCCCAACTCTCGATGCACGACTCTCCAAAACTGTGATGTCAATTGCGTTCCCCGATCTAAAATGATGGACACTAGCACCCCGTTAAGGCGAACAATCTCGCGGATGTAAATCTCAACCAACCACTCTGACCAATAAGAAGTCCTAACTGGAATGAAGTGCGCTGACTTGGTCAGCTGATCCACAATCACCCAAATAGCATCAAACTTCCTCGAAGTCCGTAAGATCCCAACTACAAAATCCATGGTGTTCCACTCCTATTTCCACTATGGAATCTCGAGCCTTTAAAGCAATCCGCCCGGTCTCTGATGCTTATACTTTACCTGCTGACAACTAAGGCATCGAGCTACAAATCCCACTAAATCCTTCTTCATCCTCCTCAACCAATAATGTTGCCTCAAGTCTTGGTACATCTTCGCAACACCCGGATGAACGGAATACCGCGATCTGTGGGCCTCCTCAAGAATCAGCTTACGTAACCTATCTACATTGGGCACACATATACGGCCCTACATCCTCAATACCCCACCCCAATAGTAATATCTCTGGCATCACCGTGCTGAACATTGTCCTTGAGGACAAGCAAATGAGGACCATTATACTAACTTTCTATGATGCCATCAAATAAGAAAGATCGAGAAACCACAAAGGCTAGAATCCAACTAGGCTCTGAAACATCTAATCTCACGAACTGATTGGCCAAGGCCTGAACATCAACTGCAAGTAGCCTCTCACCAACAAGAATGAATTAAAGCATACACATACTCACTGCCTTCCTACTCAAGGCATCGGCCACAACATTGGCCTCCCCGTGATGATACCAAATAGTAATATCATAGTCCTTTAACAGCTCCAACCATCTCCGCTTCCTCAAATTTAGATGTTTCTATTTGAACAAGTGTTGGAGACTCCGATGATTTGTAAATACCTCACAGGACCACCATAGAGATAGTACATCCAAATCTTCAATGCATAAACGATGGCAGCCAACTCCAAATCATGGACAGATAGTTCTTCTCATGAGGCTTCAAATATCGCGAAGCATAAGCAATCTGTCACGGCCCGAACTCAAGGAACACGACTGCTGCTCAAATGAGTGAACTCGGCCGAGCAAGCCTATTAGATTTACTTCTACCCAAACTCATCAATGAACAAATAGAAAATATATCTCATTAATTAAACATCGAGGGGATTTCATTAACAACCCCAATTTCCATTTCCATTAGCAGCTTCATTCATAATTTCCAAAAAAGTATGAGTTTATAGATTTATTAAAAAATATGTATTCCAAATACCAACATTTCTAATTCAGTTCCCAACATCAAATACTACATACAACCTATCTACGAAGCCTTTAGGTACAACTAAAAAGTAATATGAAAATGCCAGTAATAAGGCCCGGGATATACCTCAAAACGCAATACATGAGAAACAAAAAATACATGACCCCAAAATGAAGTGAGGTTCACCAAGTCAGCTGAATAGAGTGTAGCACTATCACTGATTAATATCGCCTGGTGTAGAACCACCTGCAACCATTAAAAATGTAGCGCCCCCGGCAAAAAGGACGCTAGTACCGTCTAATAGCACTAGTATGTAAAGCTAAAAGTCCTCTTTCAAAATAGAATGACCACATACGAAAAGGAAAATCATAGAAACAGCAACTCATAATCAATAATATCCAAATGCCCAATTGAAACATAAAAATTTTCAAAATACGAAAATAATATATATATTTTTGGTTGGGGGATCTTAAGTACCAATAATACCACTGTTCACAATACCACTGCTCACAATGCCACTATTCACAATGCCAACGTACTCTTGGCACGGAGTTTGATCAATCACAATTTCAATTTCTATGCAAATATACCACCGTAAATCTAGCACGAAGTTCGATCACGACCAAATCGACTAGGATGTCTTATTTAAAGATATCAACCACAATAATAATTTCAATTACAATTTCCAGCACAATCACCACCATGCGTGCAGCATGGCATCCGATCACGACCTGATCGGCTAGGCCATCTCACCACATTGTCGTGTGGATCGACATCAACCGTTTTTACCAGTAATCTCATCCCAATAGAGGGGAATAATTTCATCAACATCAATATCATCCCAAAAATATTCATGATTCACTCCTACACCGGCATGTGTAGTTTCGGAGTTAGGCTATTTTAACCGACCCTTCCTCGGCGACCATCGATAATCCCAAAAATATTTTTTTATATTTGATATGCACACAAAGGTATCATAAATACAATGTACCCACCTTAACATCTTTCACGTTGTATAAATCTTCTTAAGCATTTTCAATCACTCATAACCACAATAATTTCTTAGCTCTTTTGGCTATTCACAAGATTCTTTATTCATGGTACAGTGGTCGTATTTTATGTTCCACACTCTCACCTCTTTTATTTTCAAGGATCGCCATCAAATACCAACATAGAGAATATTTCATAAATCATATACCTCAAATTCATTAGTAATGGAAACTTTAAACACAAAAGGTTTCTTCCCAAGGAATGGGGCATACCGACCAGCAATAGAAACATACATCAAAATCATAAACAAGCAATACACAATTTATGCTTGCAATACTCTTTTCCAAAAATGACAATGTACAATTTTAACACCTGAGTATGTAAGAACTCGAATCACATTGGATATATTTATAAAAGCAAAGCATTAGTTAAAATAGCCACTTATGGGCATAATTTGAGTACAAAAGCTTTTAGGAAATTCTATTTTCGAAATCATTTTCAAACAGTTGAGTCAAGGCTCATTTCATAATCTTTATCCCATCCTCTCATTTCATTGGCACCACTAGCCACAATCATAACTTAAATTGTTGGCGCATTGGACACAATCTATATCCCCAATTCACTTATTTACTTTTCAAGCATCTTTATAGATTACCAACAACAACACATTTTCAATCAAGACTTTAGGTACACATATGAGCAATTTAGAGTCTTAAGCATATCGAGTTTTTTTCTCACCCAATTTGGCATACTAGCTTTCATTTGAAACACGACTCAAATACATAACATTTTAATACGTAATCCATACTTTGAATATATATTTTACGACATAAAACTCATTTGGAATAGCCAAGTTATAGGGATTAACTCAGAATATAGAATTTAGAAATCTTGAGCCAACCATACTTGAACTTACGGGAACATTATGGAATTCGATTCTAAGAGAGAAAGTTTAGTCAACATACCTTGTCCGAGCTTTTCTTAAGTTACTACAACGCCCAAACATGTCTAGCAATAACAATCTATAGGAAGATAGTGAAAATTGATTAATAATTAGAAGGATTCCCATGATGTAACTCTCTTTGAAATTTTGTCAAACACCTAACATGAGAAATAGACTACAAGGCTCTACAATGGAGATTCTTTCATCCCTCAACCAATTTCAACAAGAAGCTACTCAAAATAATCATTACTCCACATACTACAACTGTGTGTCACATGCATGGCCTATTTCCAACTCCACAATATATTTGAACTCATAACCTCTTGTATGAAAGCTTATAAGTAGGACTAACCCGGAAAGATAATGATCTAGTGATTGGTTTCCTTGATTCTTGAGGACTGGTGTATGATTGGATGATTGTGGTATTAGGTTTTCTCCTTCTCTCTCTAAAATGCTCTTACCTCTCTCTAAACTCACCAGAAAATCGTCTCAAATAAATCCCTAAAGGTTACTTATTAAAATGGGGTTGGGTTGTAAAAAATCCAAAATTTGCACAGTCGCACCGCATGGGGTGCTGCGGGGCATGGTTTGGTGTGAAAAATGTGTCTAGAAATGACATTTGGAAGTGTTTAGGAAATCTCCACAGGCACGCCGCACGGGGTGGCTCGTCAGTGTAAAATTCTGTTAGCTTTTGGTAATTTGGTCATTTCTTGTAGAAGTGTCCAAATGATGAACAGTTTGAAGTGTTAGAAGCTAGACTCGAAGATCTTTAATTTGATAGATTTTTCATCACATAAATCCTTAGATATATGTAGATATGATCGTCCAAAGTTTAGTCTTGTTCGTACTTATTTTGAAGTGTAGTCTATCATGTAATTTTCCAACTTGACTTAGACTTAGGTCTAACCAAGAAAAGAGAAACGGCAACACATTACATAGAGAAATAGTTTGGGTGGGGTTGGGCTTGGGGTCCACATGGGAAGTACAAAGTAAGGCAGCAAAAGTTGTTGTATGGGAATGTGTGTAGTGATGGATAATAATATAAGCAAAGGGCAATTTAGTCAAGGCATGCAAAACTTTATGCACGAGCTACAGTAAGATTCTATTTTGACCAATCATTATGTTCCCATTTAACTTAAATTACCATATTACCCTTTAAATCCCAAGCAGACATGTTGTCCAGCTGCCTGCTACACAAGATGAGAAGAAGAAGAAAATTCACAAGAAACAATGATCCAAAGAGGAAAATTCGCGAAACTGCAAAGATAAGATCAGGGAATTTGCAGACGGCGGAACTTTTGAACTATTGCTAGATTGGTACAAAGCACTGAATTTGTAAAAATCTTTGTATTAACCTTTTAATGAAGAGAACGCTGCGTCTGTAATTGTTCAATCATTGTTCAGTGTGGTCATCGTACATATTGTATGATGCAAGTCACAATCTCACTGTAGACAAAGTGTGATAAATCAAATTTTGTTGTTTACAAGCACTCCGAACATGCACACAGGATAGTGGCTGTTATAGCATTTACATTAACAAAACATTGTGAATTCTCCAGACAAAATAATTACATTCCAAATGATATTGAAATCAATAATTCTTTTCTTTTGTTTAACACTTAGACTCTAGACCCAACAGCCAACATTGCTCAAACCTTCAAAACCAAAACAGACCTAACCACTTGATTCGAATCCGCAACGTCTCACCAATATTTATTTCAGGCAATTGATCGTCTGAGCTGAAACTTCGTGTGTGAAGAGCAGCGTCATTTTAATTTATTTATTAGTTATATAGTTTTTGCTACTAATCAAATACTCTATATTTAGAAAACTTTTTCGACGAAGCGCTGCCATCTAACATCGCTTAAGCTAAGGTGGCTCTGCCCCTGCCCATAACACCATGACACAATAATTTATGTGATTTAAAAAATTAAGGAAAAAAGGACAAGTGAAAATAGAAATCTTTCTTTCTTTTTAATGCTGGTTCATGCCTTTGCTAAGAATTGCCTTTGAGTCTAATTCAATCCAAAAACTAGCTTAAAGGATAAGAATTGCCCAAGTCATATAACGAATTCAAGGAACTCATCTATTTTCAATGCGGGACTCCCCCCTCCCCCAAAAAAAAATTACCGACATGCATAGACCTGCCAACTGGAGCATAACTAATTTATCTTGGGGCTCAATATCGGGAATTTGGCTATATTACCATGATAAGAATAAACTTTGAGCCCAACTCAACCCCAAAAACTAACTCAAATAGTATGAATTGCCCAAGTCATACAAAGAGTCCAAGGAATCCACTCATTCGAACAAAAATATTAAAAATTACATTCATTAGTTTCTTTAGTCTTTTTATATCTATAAAACATCCTCTAAGATATATACATGCAAAAAATTAATTTGTCCTCTTCATTTTAAATGATATTATTTTTTAGTAGAACGTCTCAAAAAGGTGATATATTTTTATATTTAGAAGCTCTTTGAACTCTAGGCACTTCATTATATTCATAAAAATACAACAACAAAAACAACAACAAATCAAGTGCAATCCCACATAGTGGGGTTTAGGGAGGGTAATGTGTACGCAGACCGTACCCCTACCTTATGAAGGAAGAGATGCTATTTCCGATAGACCATCGGCTCAAGAACAATGAAAAAGACACAATAAACAAACAACAACAATGGCAAGAAAATAAGTTAACAGAAACAAATAACATAGCCTACAATAGCAAAGGAATAGAAATACGAAGCTACAAGAGAAGTGTGAGAACTACTGGCAATAATGTCGCATTGTCTAACAAGAAGGAACTTGAAATAAGAGAATACAAGGCTGCTACTACTAGTAGTAGTGTGATTAGAAGAGACTCTCGACTACCTGTTAACCCACAGTCCTAATTCTCGACTTCCACACCTCCATATCGAGGGGCATGTCCTCGATAAGCTAAAGTAGTGTCATGTCCTGCCTAATCACCTTACCCCAGTATTTCCTAGGCCCTACCTCTACCTCTCCTCTCCCCCGCTATGGTCAACCTCTCGCATCTCCTGATCGGGGCATCGGCGTCCCATTTCTTCACATGTCCGAACAATCTCAACCTCGATTCCCGCGACTTGTCTTTCATAGGGGACACACCCACCTTGTCCCTTATAATTTCAGTCATAATCCAGTCTTTCCTGGTATTCCTACACATCCATCTCAACATCTTCATCTCCTACTTTCATCTTCTGGACATGAGATTTCTTGACTGGCCAGCACTCGGCTCTATACAACATAGTCGACCTTACTACCACTTTGTAAAACTTGACCTTAAGTCTTGGTAGAACACTCTTATCACACAAAACACCAAACGCAAGCCTCCATTTCATCCACCCCACTCCAACACGATGCGTAATATCCTCGTCAATCTCTCTGTTACCCTGAATAATAGACCCAAGAAATTGGCAAAAAGCACCCCAACTTACATCAAATCAGTATGATCAGATCATGAAGTTACTCAACAAAGACACTCCAAAGGATGTGATGGCAAACATGGCAGGTACAGCTTATTCCTTTATGGCTAAGATGTCAAAAGGCAGTTGGATAGTTGATACAGGAGCAACAAACCATATGGTAGCAGATTTAGGGATGTTAACAAATGTTAAGAACATTAGTCATACTAGAGACAAAAGAGTTCATTTACCTAATGGAGAATGTACAATTGTGCCACATGTTGGGAATTGTAAAATCACAGAAACAGGGGAAATGCAAGATGTATTGTATGTCCCAGAGTTTGCATACAAATTTCTTTCAGTATCAAAGATAACAAGAGACTTACATTATTTTGTCTCTTTCTATCCTGATTATTGCTTGTTCCAGGACCTCTCAAATGGGAAAGTGAGGGAGATTGGTAAAGAGAAAGATGGACTCTATTTGTTAGTACCAAGAGCTTCCTTAAATACTGATAACAATGTACCAACATTCAAAGGGTTGAATGTTCAGACAACTAAGGAGGATATATCTCTGTGGCATAAAAGATTAGGACATGCATCTGGAGGATCATTGAATGGGCTTCTGGGATATAAATTGGAGGATTGCAAGTGTGTAATAGATAATTATAATATTTATCCAATGGCTAGACATGTGAGGTAGTCTTTTCCATTGAGCAGTGTCAATGGAAGAGATTGAGGGAGATTGGTAAAATCTTTTAACTGTTGCATTTAGATGTATGGGAACCTTGTACTTTTCCAACTTTTGATGGTAATAAGTTCTTTCTCACAGTTGTAGATGATTACTCTCGTATAATCTGGATCTTTCTCCTGCAATTGGAGAATGATGTTATGATTGTTTTTAAATCATTCCTTAAGCTGATACAGACACAGTTTAATGGAATAGTATAAACAATTAAAAGTAATAATGGTGGAGAGTTTGTAAACTCAGCTATGCTGGACTAATGCACATCTATAGGGATAGTTCACTAGAGAACATGTGTCTACACACCACAGCAAAATGGTGTGGCTGAGAGAAAGCATAGACACTTGCTTGAAGTTGCAAGAGCTTTCAAATTTCAAGGTCATATCCCTGTGAAGTTTTTGGGCCATTGTGTTCTGGTTGCAACCTATGTTATTAACAGGCTACCATCACAAACACTCAGTGGTAAGTCACCATATGAATTGTTCTTTGGTAGGAAACCTTTCATTTCTCATTTGAAAACACTAGGATGTCTTTGCTTTGCAAGTACACTACCCAGAACAGACAAGTTTGCTAGTAGATCTGTCAGAGCTGTGTTTATGGGATATTCTGGTATCACTAAAGGGTACATATTGTATGATTTGGATAAGGACAAGTTCTTTATCAACAGGGATGTGGTGTTCAAGGAGTCTATATTTCCTTTTCAAGATACAGCTGATGGTTCTAGGGACCAAATCAGGCCTTGTATTCCCAGTACTGCTAATGATGCTTATGGTTTTGAAGGTGGAAATATAGATGGCCCTGTTGCTACAGCCACAGAACAGCTAGATGTCTCTAATGGTATTGTAGAATACATTATACAATATGCAGCGGATTTATAGGATTCAGACAGTTTTACACAAGATTTGCAAAGCTTAGACAACATCTTGCAGGCAACAGATCAATACAATGCCACTGAAGTCTAAGACTCAGAGGCCATCACCTCAGAGGTTCTTGATCCTCATGCGGCACAGACGCATCCTAACACTCTAAGAAGATTACAGAGGGAACCTAAAGAACCGGTTTGGTTGACAGATTATGCAACCACAAGGAAAACAGGAAACACTGCCTTTTACCCTACCAACAATTATATTACATATGCTAATCTTTTTACTTCTTATCAAGCATAAATGGGTATATCTCCTCAGTTGTTGAGGCTTGGACTTTTCAGGAAGCTTCTAAGGATCCAAGATGGGTAGAAGCTATGTAAAATGAAATTCAAGCTCTACAGGCCAACAACACTTGGGAACTGGTTCCACTGCCTCAAGGGAAAACAGCTATAAGTTGTTAATGGGTCTACAAAGTCAAGCTTAAGGATAATGGTGATGTGGAGATATTCAAGACAAGGTTGGTAGCCAAAGGCTACAATCAAAGAGATGGTCTTGACTACAATGAGACCTTCTCACCTGTAGTGAAAATCACCACTGTGAGAACAGTCCTTTCATTGATGGCTATGCATAATTGGCCAGTCCAACAATTAGATGTCTACAATGCCTTCTTGCAAGGAGACTTACTTGATAAGGTCTATATGCATCTACCATAAGGTTTTACAAGTCAGGGGGAGTCTGGATTGGTTCGTCGACTTGTAAAATCTCTATATGGTCTAATACAAGCAAGCAGATAATGGAACTTAAAGCTGACAGAGGCATTGGTGGAGGCTGAGTTCAAGCAAAGCAATTTAGACCATTCATTATTCATCAAGAAGAAATGAGCAGATATAATGGTGATACTAATATATGTTGATGACATGTTGGTTACAGGAAACATTTGGAGTTGATTGAAGCCACCAAAGTCTTCTTGCAACAGGCTTTTAAGATCAAAGACTTGGGTGAACTGAAGTTTTTTCTTGGCATGGAGTTCAGTAGATCCAACAAGGGTATCCTGATAAATCAGAGAAAGTATGCATTGGAAATAATTTCAGACATGGGACTAAGTGGAGCAAAACCAGCCTGGACACCATTAGAGACAAATATCAAGCTGATAGTTCCAGAACTGGACAAGCTGATGTGCACAATAGAAGATCAAATATTGGCAGATGTAGGCCAATATCAGAAGCTTATTGGGAAATTATTGTACCTAACTATGTCCAGGCCAGATATTGCATTCTCAATACAAACCCTCAGCCAATTTATGCAGCAGCCATAAGAGTAGTATTAAAAGGGAACTAGGACTGGGAATCTTGCTGAGCAGTCAAAATTCAAGTGAAATCAATGTTTTTTGTGATGCTGATTGGACCTCATGTCCTAACATTAGAAAGTTAGTGTCAGGATACCAAATCAAGCTTGGAGAATCACTAGTTTCATCGAAGTCAAAGAAGCAAAACACAGTTTCAAAAAGCTCAGCTGAAGCTGAATACAGAAGCATGGCAAGTGCAGTTTCAAAGGTTGTTTGGCTAGCAGCATTACTAAAGGAGCTGGGAACATAGCTGAAACTCCCAGTAAATGTACATAGTGATAGTAGAGCTGCAATGCAAATAGTAACAAATCCAGTGTTTCACGAATGAACAAAGCATATAGAGATCGACTGTCATTTCATTAGACAGAAGATACAAGAGGAACTAGTGAAAACTCAATACGTTCCTTCAAGGGAGCAGTTGGCAGATGTTCTAACGAAGGGATTAGGAAGACCACAACATGAGTGTCTAATTGGCAAGCTGGGAGTGCTCAATGTCTTTGCACCTACCATCTTGAGGGGGAGTGATGAAAAAGGGATTGCATGAGCTGTCAATATCTGTTAATAGAAATAGAATAGGAGTAGAATATTTGTTATTACATTTTGTTAAATGGGATATGTATTTGTACGCGTGAGAGTTAGTTTGTTAGTTAGAAGGGAGATGTGTACATAGGCGATTAGTTAGGCAATGTAACAGTACTTCTTCTTAGTTAATTTCAGAAATACAGAGCTAAGCTCATTTTTCCTCTCTTTTCTCAATTCTGTCCAACTAAAGTTCTTCAGTTGATTCACATAAATCTTCAATATAGAGGCCTACAGTAAATTTGTTAATTTTTTATTGGGTTATGTTCTTTTTATGTTCTTTTTCTTTCCTTAAACTTTTGTGACACCTTTTGCTCCATGTTATAGTATGGTTTTAGGAGAGGCTGCCCCTAATTCCTATAGCGTGCAACGAAAATTTTCAGCAAGTATGTGTGGCTTCTGCTTTTCTGTGATTATGCATTAAAACAATTTGTCAATTCCTTTTAACTCACAGCTCTAACTACATATTCTTCTTTTAATTTAAGGGAATTTAGTAACCACATTGCCCATGATGTCACAAATTTAATATTTCTCTTCTTCAATTATGTCTCATTGATGTCAGAGTAAAATTATGTTACCTTTATAAAAGGGCAAAAATACATAAACAAATATTTGAAGTTGGCTCCAACTGTCAGTTGAACACTCCAACTTACCTAATGATCATTTAGATCTCAACTTGACGCAAGTGCATCTCGTGAACCTCTCCGCTGACATGGCAAAATATTTATTTTCCACGCAACGTGAAGGCCCTTATAATTATACTTATTTTTTTTTTTCACATGAACCCCACTATCTCTTAACCCAATTTTATTCTCTCCCTCTCTCTTCCAAAAAATATAATACAATCCACACTATCCAGTTAGTTGTATTTTATATATCAGGATAGAAAGCTCGAAAACCCGTACCTAACTTAAATAGGAGAAATTTATAGAACATTAGGCTTTAGATAACAGTTGAAGAGGGAGAGGTTTGGATGAATTAGAAAGGAAGAGGAGGGAATGGAAAGAATTGAAGCAAGGGCTTTTTAATAAGTATATATTTTTTTTACACATCATTTTTCTATTTGTTTGGAATTCGGCGTAAGAAGAAGTAGAAAGTGGGGCATAAAGTGGGGCATAGGGGAGAGGTCTCTTTTAACATATTTCTTTTTTATTGGTAATTATTCAAATTTTATTTACCAAGGGAAAAATGTGTTAAAAAAATCAAAATCTTTAAAGCTGAACAACCCCAATTTTAGCACAACTATCTCCTTAACCTCCCCCATCCCTTTTTACAACATGTTTCCAAGCAGACCTAGGGGTAATAGTTCATTTTTCTCAAAACTTCAGCTATCCTACTGTTCCATTGTCCTCTTCCATGTATGTCTTGTACTATCAATTTGCAGAGGCATGCAACACTTTTTTGTTTGCCCAAGAAAGTCCTTTGGTTCCTCTCTTACCACAGATAGTATATACAACCAGCCATCACCATCCTAAATATGCCAGCTTTGGCATTTTTTCCTTTAGCATAATTGATTGCCCAGTTAACTTCTTGACTCCATCCCATAGGTAATCTGTTGATGCCTTGGCAGTTGAGTAGTTTGCTCCATAATTCTATAGAGAACTTGAAGTTGAAGAACAGATGTTATATGGATTCATCTTTAGTGTTGCATAGAGGACACTCTAAGTTTGTTACTACACCCCACTTAAGCAGCCTGTCCTTCGTATATATTCTCCCAAGAGCTACCAGTTGCAAGATAAAAGTCCATTTGTTGCATCCAGGATTATTACATACTAGTCTTCTCCAGCTAATCTTGTGGAAGTCACCTCATAACATGTGATAGAACTTCTTAACTGAGAACTAAGTAATATCCATTAGATCTTCATATGTATAGCCAGCAGTTTCGACAGTCTCCTATGCCTTAAACATCTTGATCACCATCCAAGAAGCATTTCAATGTTTAACCTCTCACAAGTGATTGATCTTCACATAGTAGTTATGGATTCACTTGATCCATAATCTGTCTTTTTTCTTGTATAAATCCCAAAAGTGTTTGCATATAGAAGCCTTATTCCATATATAGATATCAATCACATTAAAACCTCCAGTTAATTTGGGATAACATATTTTGTCCCATGAAACTAATGCCTTCATGGTTATCTCGTTTCCTCCGGTGCAGAGAAATCTTTTACACACAGCTTCAACTTGTTGTATGATCTTTTTTGGCATGATAAATATCTGGCACCAAAACGTTTGCATAGAGAAAAAGAATACTTTTTATCAGTTATAGCCTTCCCGAGTAGGACAAAAATTTTGAAGTCCACGAAGTGATCAGTTAAATTTTATTTTTTCCTCAAAATTACACGTATCATTTTTCTGTTTGTTACTTTACCATGTCATTCGCAAGTGCAACTCACGCTTGAGATCTATCATATCCAAGTGTGCACACGGTACACTTACGGAAACGAAAGGTGTCTAAATGATCACTAGATAAGTTGGAGTGTTCAACTAGGGTTGTGCATAATTTGGTAAATACCGAATTACCGTACCAAAACACAAAATTTGTGTATTCGGTATTTTGGTATTAGGTATAAAATTTTAAAAATTTTGGCATTAAATATGGTATTTTGTATTTTAAAATAAAATATTGAAATATCGATATCGTACCGAAATATATATTATAATAATACAATACACATACTATTATAATAATATAAAATTCTAAAATTTTACTTTCCTTTTGTTCTCCAAGTTCATCAATTAACCCTAAGCAGGTAACGAGATATTTCCAATGATCAAATTTATTCTTCTATGTGTAGTTTTCTCTCTATAGGTTAATACTTGTTGGTTTTGAACAAAACTTTTGTCAACAAATGTTCTTATTATTTACTTTTGAGTACTTTTTAAGAATATAAATTTATGTCTTCATGCATTACTTAGTCTTCAAACCGAATAAATTGAAGTTAAAGGAGAAAAAACGAATCATACCGAATTTAATTAGGTACGGTATTGGTATAGCATTTTAAAAAATCGAATACCGAACCGAAATGTCTAAACATCGTATTGTACCGAATGACGAACACCACTATGTTCAACTGACAGATGATGCTAATATTTCATTGTTCTCCTCCCACTTCATTTATCGGCAACATCATTGGGCTCTAGACTCCTCAAAAGTGGAATTGTTCAAAATCGAACCATAACCGCTAATCGAGTCGAAAAATTGACTTATTGAATTATTGATTACGGGTTATCTGGTTGATGAATGCATTAAAATTTTATAATTAATGATTTAACAGTTTGGGACGGATTACTCAATTTTCTCGGATAAACTATTAACCCATTAAAAAATTTTGTATTTATACTTTTACCCCTACGTATATAAAGTACTATTTAAAATCCTAAATTCCTAATTTTCCAATTCAATACTAGCAGCCCGCAGTGGTAGCGTAGGCATTTTCTCTTTACCTCATCAAGCAAAAAATCAATAGCAGCTCAACATCGACAGCACCCTTAAAGAGTGACTATGGTCGAAAACCTGAAGTCAAACAAATTCTTGTAAACTCTTCAAGCAAAGATTTATGATAGTGTGTACTTCTTTTATTGTCTATTTGATTTAACCGATAAATCGATCGATAATTACTAATCCGACATCAATCCTTCTAATGTCATATTGGTTGGCTAGCGGATACTATATTTATAAACTGATAAACGATAAGCCAAACCATCTTGTTCTCTTCGCAAGAACTTCCGGATCTAGAAGCATTCGGAACGGGTCCTAAGCAAAAGGCATCTGCTTACCTTTGCAGATCTCCGCCGGAGAAATTAAATTCTCCGTGAAGATGCTGAGTACCAACGGACATAAGCAAGCTACAAGCTTTAGCACCGCTTTCCTACGGACCTTATGTTAAAAAAATAGCAGCGAAGAAAACAAGAATAAGTTGTTGCGCTAACACGCTAGCGCATTACGACCTTTCAGCCTCCTGCGGGTCCCTTCATTCCTTTAAAAATCCTTTACATGCAAAATTTCTCTCCTTTTTTGTGGTATATTACAACAGATAGTTTAGTTTTTGTCGCATCTTGAGATCATATCATTCTGCAATTTCAGTGACGACGAATATTTATTGTGAACTTTAACATCAGATAGTTTTATGTTTGTGTTATGATATCACGATAAAGATTAGAAAGATGTCGAAATCCAGGGGCTTCGGATTTAAATTAAAGATATAGTTGACAGAGTCATATTATAAACCAATTTACCCATTATTTTCTACAACAAAATTACGATGTTAAAGGATTTTTGGCTTATGAGAAAATTTGAAATGACTTTAATCTAGGTGAAACTTTATTTAGTTTTTAGCCAATATTGTAGGTCTATCTTTGAAGGTAGGTCTATTTTGATCCCTTAAATATAACCCCACATATTCAATTCTTTAAGTATGCTTAAGTGGAGCACCTTTAGTCTCAATGCCAGAATCTTCTCAAGATCAATTACGGGATTGGTTTCGACACACACCGTCTCATAAATTTAAGATTTTAACATTGAAACTTTTACTTTTAAAAGTTTCGGTTGATTTTTACAAAATGTAAAGTTAAACTTTGAAAAAATAGAGCTGCCAAGATCATTTCTAGGCATATTATTGAAGCAAATAAATAACCAAATTGTATTATCACTTTTAGCCTGCGCCAGAAACTATTTACATTTGGTAGCCGAAAAAGTAAATAAAATTTCTATAATTTTTGTGTATTAACAAACAAAATGCACATGTGTACAAAATAGTATACAAATTTTATATTATTTTTTGGCTATTATTTTTACCGAGACTATACGATATCATTTTCTCATGAAAAACTAGCACAAAAGGAAATATTTCCAAGGTCAAAATTTTAGAAGATATTATCTAAAAACGAGGAACTAAAGTGATAATTCACATTATCCAATAAAAAGAGAGGAAACGTTTTTCTTCAGAGCAGAAGATTTGCTTCATGAATCAGAGTTGGTTAACACCGTTAGTTTTTGAATACTTTAGCATACTAAATACTATAATTGTCTTGTATAGCATCTTCATCTTGAATCATTTCATTGTGATTGTTTTGCAGAGCATCTTCCAAAGAGGGAGGAGTGTTTGCACGTAGATAACTAGCAATGTTCATTTCTTCAGAATCTGCCATGGTAGTGTAGTCTTTGTAAGTTTCTAGAGTTTAACAGAGGAGTATGATGTAGATTTGTGTAACAGAGGAGAATGATGTAGAATGAGAGGGAAAATGATTAGTTGTAAGATATGAAAGTGAGGGAAGTTAATATTCTTGAAAATCTTGATTTTCTATAGAAAATCAATACATTGAACAAGGCTGTTTCAACGTGGCACAAGAGCTGTAATTTTAGCAGAAAACGGTGGCGATCTTGACGCAGCTACTGACAATGTCCAAATAATGCAGCAGCGAATATGACTCGTGATAAGGAATTAGGGGTTGGGTTAAAAGATGGTTGGATTTTATCGGGTTGGATATGGTTAATTATAAATAATCAGGGTTAAAAGAAATGTAGGGCCAAGTAAAGAAGAACCAGTAATATAAAGACACGTAGCAAAGGTGGAGTCAAAAAATTAATTTTTATTATTTAAAAATCAGAAAATGGAACAGTTAGTCGACAATGACATAAATAGGCCAAAAGTATAACGTTAATGGCATAAATAGGCCAAAAATATAACGTTAGTGTTATGACCCAGATTTTCCACCCTCGGGAATTGTGATGGCGTCTACTCGTGAAAGCTAGGCAAGTCGAGTATTATAAAACATTACCCTTTTTATTAAGCATGTTTAATAATTCAAAGTAATAAGTGATTAAACAGCGGAATAACTTAAATAACCAGAAATGGGGAAGACGAAAACTTAATCATTAGCCAAAATTTTCTGTATAATCTGAAATACAATACTACCCAGAATTTGGTGTCACAAGTCACAGACTATCTAAGAATACTACAAATAAGGTCTGAATGGAAATACACAAATCTGTTTCTGAATAAGTAAAAACATAAAGAGAAATGATAGGAGGAGACGCCAAAGCCCGCGGACGTCTGCAAGACTACCTCGGGTCGCCTGAGTGGACTGAAGACAGCATCCTCACTGCGGTCCAAACGCTCCGGTATCAGTATCTGCACACAGTGCAGAGTGTAGTATCAGCACAACCGACCCCATGTGCTGGTAAGTGCCTAGCCTAACCTCGGCGATTTAGTGACGAGGCTAGGACCAGACTACCAAATAAACCTGTGCAGTTAAATCATATACAGCGGAAAATAAAAGCAGATAATTACAGTCAAAGTTGGGCAGGGGAAACATGCTGCAGGGAGTAACAGATAACAACAGAATACCAATAGAGAAATGCAAGGAACGCCATAAATCAATTACCAGCAAAAGTTAAGGAAATAAGAAACAAGTACACATGTAACATCGTTGCAGGCGTGCAACCCGCTCCCATTTCATATAGTATCGTTGCAGGCGTGCAACTCGCTCCCATTTTATATAGTACCGTTGCAGGTGTGCAACCCGCTCCCATTTCATATAGTACCGTTGTAGGCGTGCAATTCGCTCTCATTTCATATATCAACATCAATCATAAAAGAATCCCGACAAGGAAACAATAATATAACAACAATATCCCGACAAAGGAACAATAATATATCAGCAACATCCCGGCAAGGGAACAACAATATAACAACAACATCCCGGCAAGGGAACAATAATATCACAATAACATCCCGGCAAGAGAACAATAATGATAATCCTCATATGAAGCACGAATAAATCACAACGGAGTCACAACAATTATAATACAAGACTCACGGGCATGCTTGACACCGATGTATAGATACTAGTCACCATGCTATACGCCGTACTCCACAATTAACATATAGCAAATAAGACACGACTCCTAATCCCTCAAGCTAATGTTAGACCAAACACTTACCTCAAACTTCCTCGGCGAAGTAGTGATGAGGCTAGGACATAACAATAACATAAACCTATTAAGTTAAATACCATACGAGAAAATAACAACAAATGAAAACTAAGTAGATTATAACGGGAAGGGGAAAAACATGCCGAGGGGAATATAAGATCCTTAAAATAATAACAGTAAAGAACGCAGTAAATAACATGCTTTGCACCAACGTAAGCAATAACATCGCAAAACAAGTGCACAACATCACTCTTCGTGCTTTTACTCTCACTCTCACCCTAAGAAACAATAGCAATGGCGCGACATCACCTTCGTGCATTAACTCTCTCATAGTATGGCATAGCATCACCCTTCGTGCATTATCACTCGCAGAATATGGCACGACATCACCCTTCGTGCATTATCACACACTCACAAAAATAGTGCATGGCATCACCCTTCGTGCTTTTACACTCTCCCTCTCCAAAACAATGAACGTTACAATAGGGAGATAGAAATATCAAGAACCAGTCTTGCTTCAATCACTTAATTCCACAATACCAGCCTCAACTCTGAGTCAATACTCAATCAGTACCGAATTTCGTAAAACATGATAAGGGTTACTCAACACATGGAATAACAATTCTAATCATGAAATATATGATCAAAGAGTACAATAGTTACAAGAATAAGACTAACTCACATGTTATGACTCGACAACAATGCATATATACTCGTCACCTTACCTATTGTAATAACCCAAAGGGTCATCACCTATTTCTAATTGAAATCTGTGTCTCCGAGACCCTGAAAACCTCATTTAGAGTTGCCTCAATTTGCGTGCGCAGTCCGGGCTCGTAGCTAGAAAGCTTAAATGTGAAATCTTGTGAAAATTTTTAAGTTTTGATGTTCAAATGAATAAGTTTGATTCCGGTCAATATTTCAGATAAACGGACCCGTACCCGTGATTTGACGGTCCCGAAGGGTCCGTAGGAAATTATGGGACGTGGGTGTATGCCCGGAATCGAATTCTGAGGTCTCATGCTCGAGTTATGAATTTTTAAGTGAAATTATTTTCTAAAAATGTTTAAAGAAAATTGAAATAAAATCAGATGTGGAAGTAATGGTATCGGGATCGTATTTTGGTTCCGGCGCCCGGTACAGGTCTTATATATGACTTGAGTCATTCCTGTGAAATTTGGTTAAAAACGTACGTCGTTTGACGCGATCCGGACCCTAATTGGGAAATTGATGCTTAAAGGGAAATCTGAGAAATTTCATTGATCTTGATGCTTAATTCGATGTTCATGATGTTATATTGATGATTTGATCACACGAATATGTTCGTAGGGTGTTTTTGAGGTAGTGTTCATACTTGGTTTAGAATTTCGAGGGCTCGGGTGAGTTTCGAGTAGGTTTCGGGATGCCATAGGCTTGAAAAGATCGGATGTCGTAGGTTCAGGAAATATTGCTGGCCTCTGGACCCTTTGGCGCGACCCGCGAGGAAACGCGTGCGGCCGTGGTCGCCTTTGCGCGGTTCACGGTGGGTGCTGTGCGGCCGCGGTCGGCTTGGTGTGGTCCGCACGGGGCAATGATCCGTAGGTCTTCAGGAAGCCTGTGCGGATGCGGTTCTTCTTGTGCGGTCCGCGGTGGGGACTTCAGAGGGGTATAAATACACGCGAATTTCAGTTATTTTTACACTTTTCAAAACTCAAAACATAAGAGGCGATTTTCCAAACAATTTTTCTTCTCCAAAACGATTGGTAAGTGATTTCTAACTCATTTCCTTCACTTCTTAACATCTTTTAACATGATTTCAACTTCAAATCAAAGATTTTCATGGGGAAATTGGGTGTTTTGGGTAGAACCTAGGTTTTTCTAAAAATTGGGGATTTGGACCTCAATTTGAGGTCCGATTTCAAAACAAATCATATATTTGGATTTGTGGGGGAATGGGTAATCGGGTTTTGGTCCGAACCTTGGGTTTCGACCACGTGGGCCCAGGGGTGATTTATAACTTTTAGGTAAATCTTTGGAAAACTCAATTTCATGCATTGGGGTTGACTCATTTAGCATTAATTAATGTAATTAAGCAATTTGTGACTAGATTCGAGCAGATTGGTGGTGGAGTTAAGAGGTAAATCTATAATTGAGACTTGAGAGTGATGTTCAAGGCATCGAGGTAAGTGTTTGGTTTAACCCTAGCTTGAGGGATTAGGAGTTGAGTCGTATTTGCTACTTGCTTCTTGTGGAGTACAACGTATAGGCATGGTGATGAGTATCTATACGTTGGTGTCAAGCATGACCGTGAGTCTTAACTTGAAAGTTGTTGTGTTTTTGAATGACACCTTGTATACTTTAATTAATGATCCTCTGTGATTAAGTATTTCCATTAATTGAACTGAGTATTAGCAAAGTGAGATTGGTTATAGCTGATTCTCCCTTGCCAGGATGATTATTTCGATATCTTGTTCCCTTGCCGGGATTTTTTGTGATTGTGCGATGAACTGAAATGGGAGTGAGTGGTACGCCTACCATAAGACATTATGAAATGGGAGCGGGTGGTACGCCTACCACAAGACATTATGAAATGGGAGCGGGTGGTACGCCTACCACAAGATATTATGAAATGGGAGCGGGTGGTACGCCTACCACAAGATATTATGAAATGGAAGCGGATGGTACGCCTACCATAAGATTAATGAAATTGGAGCGGGTGGTACGCCTACTAGAAGATATAATGAAATGGGAGCGAGTGGTATGCCTACCACAAGATTGATGAAATGGGAGCGGGTGGTATGCCTACCATAAGATATAATAAAATGGGAGCGAGTGGTATGCCTACCACAAGATTGATAAAATGGGAGAGGGTGGTACGCCTACCACAAGATATAATGAAATGGGAGCGGGTGGTACGCCTACCACAAGGTTGATGAAATGGGAGCGGGTAGTACGCCTACCACAAGATATAATGAAATGGGAGCGGGTGGTATGCCTACCACGAGATAGAATGAAATGGGAGCGGGTGGTACGCCTACCAGGAGATATAAGAAATGGGATCGGGTTGCACGCCTGCAACAAGAGGAAACTGAAAGTGAAAGTTTCCTTTATTTCCTTCATTTGTGATAGAAGTTATAGTGCTAGCTTCCCTATTATTCCCTGTCATTCTCTTTTAACTGCTATCCCCGAAGCATGTTTCTCTTTCCCCAGCTCTAATTGCTTATTACTTGTTTACTTTTATGCCATTTTTTATATAACTGTACAGGTTTATCTAGAGTCTGGTCCTAGCCTCGATACTACCTCACCAGGATTAGGCCATACACTTACCAGCACATGGGGTCGGTTATGCTGATACTATGCTCTGTACTCTTTTGCACAGATCCAGGTTTGGGACAGCAGCAGTAGCGCGGGAGCCAGCCTTCAATCCAGTGAGATACTGAGGTAGCCTTGCAGGCATTCGCAGGCCCGACATCTCCTCTATCTTTTATTTCAGTCTGTTATCTCATATATTCGAGACAAATAGTTTATATCTTCTCTCAAACGGTTGTATTTAGCACTCTTAGAAGTTCGTGAGTAATATGACACCAGTTCTTGGGTAGAGGCATATGTTGATTCTCGCATTATTGTTAAGTTTCTTTAAACTTAAGTCTTCCGCTTATTTATTTAATTCCGTTGCTTTCATGCTATCGCTGATAATTGTTAAAAGAAGTAATCGTTAATGAAGTAAGCAGTTAAGGATTGGCTTGCCTAGCTCTTATTAGTAGGCGCCATCACGACTCCCGAGGGTGGGAAATCCAGGTGGTGACAAGTTGGTATCAGAGCACTAGATTACATAGGTCTCACAACTCACGGACGAGCTTAGTAGAGTCTGAGGGATCTGTATTTATCCCCAGAGGCTACCGAGTTAGGAAAACTTCACAATTCTTCTTTCTTGTCGTGCGGTTCTGTTTCTCCAATACTGATTGAATTTCTACTTCGTTCTTTCGTAGATGGCGAGAAAATGTGCTTCCTCATCTACCGCTCAGCAGCCCGAGCCCCTGGCAGCAGCTTCCACTAGGGGCAGAGGGCGAGGCCGAGGTCGTACTAGAGGCCGAGGTAGGGGTCGAGCTCAGCTCCGAGCAGCAACACCAGTGGCGGAGCGTCAGGTTGATTTTGAGGAGGAAGTTCCAGCCCCAACTGTTCCGGTGGGGCCAGCTCAGGTCCCTGAGGGGTTCATTGCCACTCCAATTCTTCTGGATGCTCTGGTCCGATTGGTAGGCCTCATGGAGAGTGTCACCCAAGCGGGTTTGCTTCTAGTAGCACCAGCCACTTCTGAGGCTGTAGGAGGGGTTCAGACCCCTGCTATACGCACTCCGGAGCAGGTAGCTCCCTAGGTTCAGGCTCTAGTGGTTCAACCAGCAGTGGTAGTTCAGTCGGGTGCCGTATCTCAGACCGGCGATGGAGCGGCCATATCTGCTGATGCTTTGTGGAGACTGGATAGATTCACCAAGCTCTTCACTACCACCTTCAGCGGAGCTTCTTCTGAGGATCCCCAAGATTTCCTATATAGCTGCCACGAAGTTCTCAGGAACATGGGCATTGTTGAGACCAATGGGGTTGATTTGCTACATTCCGCTTGTTTGGATCCGCCAAGACTTGGTGGAGGGATTATTGCTTAGTGAGACCAGCCGGATCGCCACCTTTGACATGGGAGCAGTTTTCAGTGTTGTTTCTGGAGAAGTTTCTCCCAGTTACTTAGAGAGAGGCCTATCGGAGGCAGTTTGAGCGCCTTCAGCAGGGTTCCATGACGGTCACCCAGTATAAGACCAGGTTCATCGATCTAGCTCGCCATGCTCTTGTCATACTTCCCACCGAGAGAGAGAGGGTGGGGAGGTTTATTGATGGTCTAATGCAGCTGATTCATCTTCAGATGGCCAAGGAGGCCGGGAGTGAGATTATATTTCAGGAGGCGGTCAATGTGGCCCGCAGAGTTGAGATGGTTCTGTTGTAGGGAGGTGGTCATGGGTCCGATAAGCGGCCCCGTCATTCGGGTAGATTCAGTGGTACCTCGTATGGAGGTAGAGATTCATATGGTAGAGGCCATCCTCCTAGGCCCTTTCAGTCAACTCTTCAGGTCTCCCATGGTACTTCAGGTGGTCATGGTTCTCAGACGCACTATTCTGATTAGCAGCCTTACAGTACACCATTAACACCTATCAGTGCACCGCCGCTTTAGAGTTTCCAGGGTCGTCAGCCTCAGTAGCCGAGGGCTTGTTTCACTTGTGGAGACCCGAGGCACATTGCTAGGTATTTCTCTCAAGCTTCGAGCAGTTTTCCTTATCAGGGTTCTCCTGCTATGGTACATGCACCAAATATCCCACAGCCTGCCCAACCAGCTAGAGGCGGTGGCAGAGGTGTTATAGGTGGAGGTAGAGGTCCTAGAGACAGAGCTCAAGCTGCTAGAGGTGGAGGCCAACCAGCAGCAGGCTGTCCTAGAGAGGCAGTTCAGGGTGGTGGGGCCCAACCCCGATGTTATGCACTTCCATCCTGGACCGAGGCAGAGTCTTCAGATGTAGTCATTACAGGTACTATACTGGTTTGTGATAGAGATGCTTCAGTGCTATTTGACCCAAGGTCCACGTATTCGTATGTGTCATCTTATTTTGCACCGTACCTGGTCATGCCTAGTGATTCATTGAATATTCATGTCTATGTGTCGACACTGGTGGGTGATTCTATTGTGGACGACCGAGTTCATCGTTCTTGTATTGTAGTGTTTGGGGGTCTTGAGACCCGTGTTGATTTGTTGCTTTTAGACATGGTCGACTTCGATGTTATATTGGGGATGGATTGGTTATCCCCGTACCATGCTATCTTGGATTGCCATGCCAAGACCGTGACCTTAGCTTTACCGGATTTGCCCCGTTTAGAGTGGAGAGGGACTTCTAGTCATTCTACCCGCAGTGTTATCTCGTATGTGAAGGCTCAGTGTATGGTCGAGAAGGGGTGTTTGGCCTATTTGGCGTATGTTCGTAATTCTAGCGCGGAGGTCCCTTCTATTGATTCTGTGCCCGTTGTTCAGGAGTTTCCTGAGGTTTTCCCTTCAGACCTGCCGGGTATGTCGCCCGACAGGGATATCGACTTCTGTATTGATTTGGCTCTAGGCACTAAGCCCATTTATATCCCGCCATATCACATGGCCCCGCCGGATTTGAAAGAGTTAAAGTAACGGTTGTAGGATTTGCTTGAGAAGGGTTTCATTAGACCCATCGTTTTGCCTTGGGGTGCACCGGTTTTGTTTGTAAAAAAAAAGGATGGTTCGATGAGAATGTGCATTGATTACCGGCAATTGAACAAGGTTACAATTAAGAATAAGTATCCACTACCGAGGATTGATGATTTGTTTGATCAGCTTCAGGGTGCCAAGGTATTTTCAAAGATTGACTTGAGATTTGGATACCATCAGTTGAAGATTAGGGCATCCGATGTCCCTAAGACAGCATTCCGCACTCGGTACGTGCATTATGAGTTCTTGGTTATGTTATTCGGGTTGACCAATGCCCCAGCAGCTTTTATGGACTTGATGAACCGAGTGTTCAGGCCTTATTTGGACTCGTTCATGATAGTATTCATTGATGATATTTTGATATAATCCCATAGCCGGGAGGAGCACAAGCAGCATCTTAGAGTGGTTCTTCAAACCTTGAGGGATAGTTAGTTATATGCTAAGTTCTCGAAGTGTGAGTTCTGGTTGAGCTCAGTTGCATTTCTGGGTCATGTCATATCAGCAGAGGGTATTCAGGTTGATCCGAAGAAGATTGAGGCAGTCAAGAACTGGCCTAGACCAGCATCAGCCACAGAGATTCGGAGTTTCTTAGGATTAGCAGGCTACTATCGTCAGTTCGTGGAGGGGTTCTCATCTTTTGCAGCCCCGATGACCAGGTTGACCCAGAAGGGTGCCCAATTCAGATGGTCGGACGAGTGTGAGGCGAGCTTTCAGAGGCTCAAGACAGCTCTGACTACGACACCGATGTTAGTTTTGCCCACAGGTTCAGGGCCTTACACAGTCTATTGTGATGCATCTCTCATCGGACTTGGTGCAGTGTTGATGCAGGATGGCAAGGTCATTGCCTACGCTTTACGGCAGTTGAAGGTTCATGAGAAGAACTATCCAGTGCATGATTTGGAGTTGGCAGCCATTGTTCACGTATTGAAGATTTGGAGGCACTATCTGTATGGCGTGGCATGTGAGGTGTTCACGGATCATAAGAGTCTTCAGTATTTGTTCAAGAAAAGGGAATTGAATTTGAGGTAGAGGAGGTGGTTGGAGTTGTTGAAAGATTATGACATCACTATCCTATATCACCCAAGGAAAGGCCAATGTGGTGGCCGATGCCTTGAGTAGGAAGTCAGCCAGTATGGGCAGTCTTGCTTATATTCCAGTCGGTGAGAGACCGCTTACTCTGGACGTTCAGGCTTTGGCCAATCAGTTTGTGAGGTTGGATATTTCTGAGCCTAGTTGAGTATTAGCTTGCACGGTCGCTCGTTCTTCGTTATTGGAGCGTATTCGTGATCGGCAGTTTGATGATCCCCATTTGTGTGTCCTTAGAGACACGGTGCAGCGTGGAGGTGCCAAGCAGGTTACCTTAAGTAATAATGGAGTTTGAGATTGCAGGGGCGAGTCTGTGTGCCTAATGTGGATGGGCTTCGAGAGTTTATCTTAGCGGAGGCCCATAGTTCCCAATATTCTATTCATCCAGGCGCCTCGAAGATGTATCAAGATTTGCGGCCGCATTATTTGTGGCGTAGAATGAAGAAAGATATCATTGCCTATGTGGCTCGGTGTTTGAATTGTCAGCAGGTTAAGTATGAGCATCAGAGGCCTGATGGTTTACTTCAGAGGATTGAGCTTCCCGAATGGAAGTAGAAGCGTATCACTATTGATTTCATTATTGGGTTCCCGCAGACTCAAAGAAAGTTCGACACAGTTTGGGTTATTGTTGATAGGCTGACCAAGTCAGTGCAATTCATTCCTGTGGCAGTCTCCTATTCATCCGAGAGGTTAGCTGAGATCTATATTCGGTTGATTGTTCGCCTTTATGGTGTGCCGGTATCTATCATTTCTGACCGAGGTACGTAGTTTACCTTGCGTTTCTGGAGAGCAGTTCAGCAAGAGTTAGGTACCCAGGTTGAGTTGAGTACGACATTTCATCCTCAGACGGACGGGCAGTCCGAGCGGACTATTCAGATATTGGAGGATATTCTTCGATCTTGTGTCATTGACTTTGGAGGTTCGTGGGATCAGTTTTTGCCTTTAGCAGAGTTCGCCTACAACAACAGCTACCAGTCAAGTATCCAGATAGCTCCTTATGAGGCTTTGTATGGTAGGCGCTGTCGATCTCCAGTTGGATGGTTCGAGTCGGGTGAGGCTCGGTTGTTGGGTACGGACCTGGTTCAAGAGGCCTTGGCTAAGGTCAAGATTATTCAAGATAGGCTTCGTACAGCTCAGTCCAGGCAAAAGAGCTATGCATATCGTAAGGTTCGAGATGTGGCTTTTATGGTTGGTGAGTGGGTGTTGCTCCGAGTGTCGCCTATGAAGGGCGTGATGAGATTTGGGAAGAAGGGCAAGCTTAGCCCTAGGTTCATTGGCACATTTGAGATTCTTGATCGAGTGGGAGAGGTGGCTTATATACTTGCATTGCCGCCGAGTTTATCAGTCGTGCGTCCAGTGTTTCATGTGTCCATGCTTCGGAAGTATCACGTCCACCCATCCCACGTGTTAGATTTTAGCACTGTCCAGTTGGACAAGGATTTATCTTATGAGGAGGAGTCGGTAGCTATTCTAGACCGGCAGGTTCGTCAGTTGAGGTCGAAGAGTTTTCCTTCTATTCGAGCTCAGTGGAGAGGTCAGCCCCCTGAGACATCGACCTGGGAGTCCGAGCCCGATATGCGGGACCGTTATCCTCATCTTTTCCCCGACTCAGGTACTTCCTTCTTCTGTTCATTCGAGGACGAACGGTTGTTTTAGAGGTGGAGAATGTGACGACTGTAAGCACGTGATTTTTGCTTCACGAACAATCACTCCAAAAGAGAAAAAAAGCAAGCAAAAATAGTGATAAATGGCCGCGCTGTACAAATTTTCGACTTTACATAACATGTGCTGTTGGTCATTTGCGGTTCTGTCCATGTTTTTTTTTATTATTATTATTTAATGTTATCGAACAAAATACAAAATATGTGTGTCATGGTAATTAAACCTCAATTCCGTCATTAAAAGAAAATTCACAAAAAATATGTATGCGTTTATAGGTTGTAATTTAACCATTTAAAATTTTTTATGTGTGTGTGAATAATTGTATTAAGTATTGATTAATGGGTATGTCAAATTCATTTTTAGTTTAGTTGCATTTTTAAAAATTAGAAAACAAAATAAAAGAATGCAAATTATTTAAGAAATCGGACTGGGCCTATTTATTTCAGAATTTTTGAGGCCCAGAATCAGCCCAGGTCAGCCAGCCCAAGACCCATCCGCCAGTCATCAAAACGATGTAGTTCAATACCAAGACTACGTCATTTCAAGGACAGCTCATCTCAGCCGTTCCAACCAATCCAATCCAACGGCCCAGGATCCCTGTCAGTAACCCGTTTCCAAACCCGACCCAGGAACCAGTCCGAACCGACCCCCCAACCGAGGCCAAACGGTGTCGTTCCGTTTTAAGTAAAAGATCCTGGCCATCAATCTCGATGCATCCAACGGCCAGGATCTAATTACTCTTTACATAAACTTAACCCTTTACCCAGCCCCCCTATACGAGCACCCCCCTCCCGTCATCCCCAAGCTCGAACCTAGACCTCCCATTAGAAACCCTAGCCGCCCCATCTCCCTCGCCATTAAAGCCGGCGGCATGGACGCCGGCGACCACCTCCTGAACACCCTAGGACCACCTCACTGTCCTGAACATGGATCTGCTATCCTTTTGCTTCGAATCAGTCCTTAGCTTCTCGAATCTTCATTTGAAGATTCCAGTCGAACTATGACCTACACCAAACCACACCATACTCGTACCAGACACTCCCCAGACCTCCCTCGTGACCAAACCAGGCTTGGTTTGGTCCGAATCTAACCAGGGAAGCATAAATCTCAAATCCGCCTTTAGAAACCCTAGAAAGCTTGATGACCGGTCAGTGTCCATTTGAACCAGATGATTAGGGTCTAATGGACCTTAATCGAAGTGTTCTCAGTGGAGAACACTTCGATTAAAGCCCGTTCAACCCCAATAAAGATCGATTCAAATCCGAGTTAGGATTTGTTGATTTCTTTTTCCAAGACTCCCAGGTATTTTTACTTTATCAGTTCATGTTTTGTTATAGTTAAAGGTCTGTTTGTATGGTTAATTGTCCGTAGTTGATTTGCTGTGAATTCTGACTGCCCCGTCCATTTTGCCCAAGGTTTCTGTGTTTGGTCAAGCCCTTCTTCATTTTTGTGTGTGTTTGTAAGCTGTACAATGTGTTGAATTTGATCGATTAATTAGTCCCCAGTACAACTTGGTTTATATCAGTACAATTTGAATCACATGCTGATACTTTTGGATTTCTGATCATTGGTTTCGATTGTATGTATTACAATTAGTATAGTCGAGTCGATATACGTCGTCAATTAGTTCAGTTTGGAATCTGATCTTTGTCATTAGTTTGCCTGCTGAGATTTTGTTGAATTCAATTAGGAACTGAGTGTGTTGCCTGAGATTTGTTCGAATTGAATCAAAAACATTTGAGGGTGTGTTATAGTTGCAGTCCAGGCTGTGATTTTTTTATGGATAACATGTTCTCTTGGTTTAGACTGTGGGCAGCATGTGTATGGTTAGCTTTTAAGGAATTAAAATAATTAGACAGCATGTGCTGTCAGATTATATTCCTGCTGCCTATACTTTGGCTAAATAAATAAGAGATTAGGACACTTTAACAACAAAATAGAGAGGGGTTGTCAGGGATCTCATGGGAGGTCTGGTTATTTAAAATAGCTGAGTGGAAAAACAGCAGGGAGGGGGGAATTCTGAGTTGTCCAGCAGACTGTAAAGTGCTGAGGGTAGGCTATAAAAAGGGGGACCTTCCGTTAGAAGAGGGGGGATTACTTTTTTGTGGGAGCCTGGAGAGAAGGTTTTCTTTAAAAACTGAAAGAAAGAAACATAAATTCTCAGAATATTGTAACCAAACACTGTCTAAAAATTACATAAGAGTTCACATTGGTCAAGCTGTCTTGGCCAAGTTCTGTCGGTTGCCCTTTGGAGCTACTTGTGATTGTTAAACTGTTGGTGTGGTTACTTTGAATACTCTACTGTTTCTGCTGGTTCATTACTCTGTTTCTGGGACTGTTGGTTTGGTGCTCGACCAACTATTGGGTTTTCCTCGTGGTGGAAATGCTATTGTTTGCCTGTGGACTATTACTGCATTGTTGCTCCGTTGTTGTTGTGTGTCTGTTATTGCTGTTGTTTGCTGCATACTACTCAGCTGATTACTCTCCTTCTTCCTTTGCTTTTCTTACCAGGTACATGACTAATACACTACCAATGTAAATTGAAAGTCGAGCATGAATACAAAAGAGAAGGGTCGAAGATGTTATTTCATATGTAGACTGTTATATGGATTGTCATTGTAATGCATAATAGTTTACCTTTCTGTTTAGATACTGGCTTTAGTCTTCATGCTTATTAAGAATGACGATTATAGGGTAACATGATATTTTAGTATATGTATAGGATGATAAATGAAAGGTTTGACAGTATACTAGATTATAGTTCAGAAACTAGTTATGTCTAGGATTAACATGACTATGAATGCTTGAAGGCTGCCAATCATTAGTTAATTTTCTTCCTCTTTGATCAACTGCCTGGTTATAACTGATAAACATCATTTTAGAACAAATAACCAGTTCAGGGCCTCAACCTCATGAAGGTCGAGCCCAGGTCGAAACCGACCAAGCAGGCCCGCATCAGATAAACAGCGGCCCAGGTCTGGCCCATCCCGCATGAGCTGGATTTGGGCCCATAATGTTCGAACAGCTGTCCGTGTGCGTAGCCACATTTTCTTATTTCTGTAAAAGCATTTTGAATCCTGCTATAAATAACTTGCAAGCATGCAATTAACTAGGACTACCTCTGTTTTCATTTAGTAAAGACAAGCGCAATAAGAAACGTAGTTGCTATAGGATATCCTTTTAAAATAAGGACGAGATGAGCCTCGCCAAGTAAAAACGCACAAGCTGCGGGGCCCTCGTTAAATGTATATATCGAAGCATCCAGTTTTCCAAGGCAGGTCGTTTAGAAAAATCTCACGACCGTCCCGGAATAATAATGCGATAGTCTCTTTTAAGCGCGCATCTAATAATCTTATCTCCTTAAGCTCGGGTGCACATTTATCTGACCCAAATCCAAGTCTCAACGAAATCGAAATGCGTCTCTAATCGCGGTACATTGATTGTGACGTGGTCTGAGATGCATTTCCATGACGTTGTAAATCCTTTTAATAATGAATGAGACGAGCCCCGACAAACAAAAATGTAGAAGCTGCGGGGCCCTCTAAACGGATATATTAAAAATATTTAGAATTTGGGACATGTCGTTTCGCAAATTTTACGGCCTTCCCCAAAATAACAATACGTTAGTTGCTTTAGGCGCATCTTAATAAGTTATTTTCCTTAATTAGGGTGCACATTTATGTGACTCAAATCCAGATCTCAACCGAGTCGAAATATGTCAATAATCACGGGTGCATTGATGTAACGTGGTTCGAGATATATTTTCACGATGTTGCAATTCTCGTAAAAATAATAATAAAAAGCGATCAAGAGTTTAAAAAATTGCACATAGGTTTAACATGTATAAAATCATTTAATCAAGCCAAATATAATGGTTGAGCGACCGTGTTAGAACCACGGAACTCGGGAATGCCTAACACCTTCTCCCGGGTTAACAGAATTCCTTATCCGGATTTTTGGTACGCAGACTGTAATATGGAGTCATTCTTTTCCTCGATTCGGGAATAAAATTGGTGACTTGGGACACCCTAAATCTCCCAAGTGGCGACTCTGAAATAAACAAACCAATCCCGTTTCGATTGTCCTTTAATTGGAAAAACTCCCCTGCACCCTCTCGGGTGCGGAAAAAGGAGGTGTGACAGCTCTGGCGACTCCGCTGGGGATTATTACCAGAACCACTGGTTCAGGGTTCAAGAATTCGAGCTTAGAATAATTGTTATATTTGGCTTTATTATCTGATCTTTATTACATGTTTTTGCATAACGTGTTAAATGTTGTCTTTTACCACTTTGATATTATCTGAACTGTATATAAACTGTGCCGAAACCTTTCTCTTCTTACCTCCGGGGAGAAGCTCGCTGGTCGAGACTCCCTATTCTGTTAGTGTCAATACCTGAAATAAGAAAGAGTCGGACAAGTTACAAAGCCGGACGATCTCGCGGGTCCCCGGTACGTAGCCCCCTCCTCGACTCGAGTTGTCCGCTCGGGTACACAGTCTAGAACAAATACCCAGGTTATAAACCTAGTATAACGAAACTTCATGCCGGATCCCTAGTAGGAACGCTTATTTGCATCATGTTGCATTCGACTTAGGAGACTCAACACAGGGGTTGGGTCTGTCTAGGACAGACAACCTGAAATGAAAAGACCATCATGCTGCATCCTATTTGTTTTGCGCATTTATTTGCTTTAGTTCCGCATGCTGACCAGTTTCTAAAAAAGGGGAAAAATAGCAGCGTAGGGAGATAATTACTTATTTTGGGAAAAAATAAAACCAATGTCCAAGTAGTGTCGAAACCTCGCCGGAATTTTTCTAAAAGAAAGGGATTTGTCTTCTAGTTCGATTTATTAAAAAAAAATATATATATATATATATATATATATATATATATATATATATATATATATATATATATAATTTTCTTTTTAATCACTTTCAAAAGGGTATTTATTTAAATTTTTTTTTAAAAAAATGGAAAATTCATAATTCAAAAAAAATGTTGTTTCTTTCGTAGTACCTCTTTTTTGGACTAATAGTCCAAATATTTCCTTTCAAAAAAAAAAAGAAAAAAAAATATTTTTTTTCTTTAGTCTTTATCTCTTTTCAAAAAGAAAATAATGAAAAATATTCTTGCTTTCTGGGTTCAATTGATTTCCTCTATTCGCGATTTGTTGAACTACGCCGGTTTGATTCTCACCGGATGTGAGATACGTAGGCAACCCCCATCGGGTTCAACCCCACCTTTTACTAAAAAAAATGAACAAATAGTAATAATAATAATAATAATAATGTGTCAAAATTTTAATTCTGTCACGAATAAATCAGGTGATGTTGTTTTGTTATAAATAGCCGAATGTTCCCGAAAGGGACGCCGGAAGGCTGACTTTGCATAAATAACCACCTTCGGGTCATTTTTTTAGGATCTTCATCCAATTGACCCACACAGCCTCAAAATCTTCGTCCTCGAAGTGCTGAAAGGCCGTGTTCGAAACTTGATCCTCCTTGTAAAATATTTTGAGTCAAGTTATTTTTGTTAAAGAACACCTTAATAAATGTGCAGGATGAGCACAATGCAAAATGAACATTTTTCAATAATGACCAAAATCCCTGTCAAGTTACGGCTATGGTGGAATGATCTAGGTGCTGAAGGACAAAATGAGGTCAAGAAATATCTGAAAGGTCTCGTGGGTTTGCTGGAAATCCAGCCTCGGGGAGATATCATAAGAGCTTTGGTTACCTACTGGGACCCGGCGCACAATGTTTTCCATTTTTCTGATTTTGAACTCACCCCGACTTTGGAAGAAATGGCTGGGTACATCGGAATTGCTGAACTTCCGTTAAAGCAAAAATACTTGGTCGCCCCAAGAGCTGTCACAGTGCATCGGTTCCTAGATTCACTGAAGATACCCAGAACGGTCCACAACCCAGATTTGGCTGCCGGTTTTTGCACTCCATGCTTCATATATGATAGGTACGGTCATGAAGAGGGATTCAATAATCCAATCAACAAACTGTGCAGCAAAGGTATACGTCGGAAATGGGACAAACACAGACGGGTAGCCTTCATGATGATGTTCCTAGGCCTTCTGGTATTTCCAAGGAAAGACAGAAACATTGATTTGAAGATATCCGGGGTCGTCAGCACCCTACTCACGCAAAGTGACAGTACTCTCGTGCCTATGGTGGTATCTGATATCTTCCAAGCTCTCACAGCTTGTAAAGCTGGGGGAAATTTCTTCGAAGGTTGTAACTTGCTCCTACAAATGTGGATGACCGAGCACCTTCGCCTTCGTTCCGAGATTTTGAGCCATGGTTCCCCGGAAAAGACTTGCATAGAAGAATTTTACACGAGAACCAAAGAGATCAGTTTGCCCAAAGGAGTCCTGGCATGGACCTCGTTCTTTCAAGCTCTTACTGCTAGCCAAATACAATGGACGCTGGGATGGTTGCCTGTTGATGAGGTCATATATATGCCGGCAGCTAAAACTCATTTCTTACTGATGGGGCTTAAGAGCATTCAACCTTACGCACCCTGCCGAGTTTTGAGACAGCTCGGAAGATGCCAGACAGTACCTCATGAGGAAGATCTTAGCACTCAAGCAGTTGAGATAAGTCCTGACGGACAGTTTCCAGAAGCGAAAATTCGCCAAATCTGGAGTGAGTGTCAATATTTGAAATCAGATACTTGCGTACGGGATCGAGCCAAAGGTGAGACGGCACCAGGTTACCTTGCATGGTATAGAAGGGAACTTGAGCATGAAAGGCCGGCTAAGAGACCCCACATCCTGAATTTTGCCGAATCGTCGCGAAAGCAGTGGGATTGGTTAGCGAAAGAAAGAGGCTATTGCGCCGAAATCAGCAGGTTGAAGCAACAAGTGGAAAGCTTGAAATATGAGCACAACGTGCAAGTTGCTATCGATCTGGGAGAGCGGAACAGGTTAATTCAGGAAAACGAAATGCTCAGAGCACAGATCAAACAGATAAGGATGGATGCGGATAAACAGCCAAGGCGTCGATCAGATGAGCAGTTGATAAAAAGGCTGAAAGGCAAAGTCAGGGAATGGCAAGAGGATTTAGAGAAATCTAAAAACATCATAACAGAGCTCAGGGCACAGTGGGATACAAGAGCAGATAAGCATCGCCGATACTTGAATCAATTGGAAGGCGACCACGAGAAAACTGTTGTTAAAATGAAGAGAGAGATGGCTACACTTGAGATTAGAGCAGCTAATCAGGCCAAGGATTTCCAAATTGAGAGCAGATACAGGTACGACTTGTTGGCCCAGATGAAGTTAGAAGTACGGCAACTAAAGCATCAGCATGTACAGGATGCTCAGGTATTCAAGATATGTAGCGATCAGATAAAACGCTTACTCATGGAGAAGAAGCAAACCAGAGATAGGATCACGGCCATTGCCCATGCCATCACCAGACGATGTCTACGATGTGAGAACATGACCAGCGTTACCGTCCTCTCGGCAGTGATGAGTTATGTTAAGCAGACCATGCATGAGCTAGAGCAACTTGAGAGGGATCTCATACCTAGGACCGCGGCGAGGCCGAACGATGCCCCGCGGACACCAATTTTCAAAATCATAATGTGCTCATAAGTCAAGTCTGTATCTTAGCACCTTCTGCCTGTTTTTTTCATCAGGGTGATTTTTGGTCTATTTTTTGAGTCTAGGCTTATTTTCAAAGTTTGCTCTTTCTTTTGCAAAATGTAGTTTGTAATAGACCATTTCAACAATAAAAGGTTGTTTGCTTTTACCCTCATTTGTGTTTTGAACTACGAAACGATCTGATTCACGTGGCATCGTGATACGTAGGCAATCCTCATCGGATCCGGTCGCATTTTTACCACAAAATAAAAACATAAAAGAAAAAAAAAACAAAGAGAAGAAAAAATGATAAGAAAAGGGAAGCCTAAAAAGAAAGCTGGGATGACGCATGTTGTTCGAAGCAAAGCATGTAGAAACGGTTACATACCTAGGAGCATTGCATCCTCTATGTGTTATGATCAAATCTGTTAAACTCTAACGCTAACAAAGTTTGTTGTTGTCTGAACCAGACAAGTTAGTTGTTAAAGAACTCTGGCAACACACTCCTATCAAACCAGATCCAAAGGACCGATAGCAACAAGCATGACTACTTCAGAGAATAGTAATGAGGAAGAGAGGCCGATGAGCCAGTTGTTAAAAGAAGCGATGGAAAAAATTGAAAGGATGGGACTAGAGATGAATGCAATGCAGCTAGCCATAGCCAAAACACAAAAGAGCCCTGAAACACTAGGGCACATGCCGGAATACCCTCACTCCGGCCCTTCCACAAGCCTCCCAAACCCCCGTTATCATCAAGAAAAAAGCCCTCATGATTCCCAAGCTCCACCACCCCATCAACCTCTCCCAACGCCCAATACTCCCACTTTTGTGGGACCCACATCCGCCCCCTTGCACAGAACGACCAGTGAGCCATTGTTTCAGGCTCACGATACGTAATACTATCCCCCTGAGCCTACGTTTCATGCCCCCGAACCACAGGCTTACAATCCACACTTGGAGGTGCCGGCAGAGATTGAAAAGCCGGTTAAGGCCCCTGAACAGGATGAAGTATTGAGAAAGTTCAAAAGCCTGGAGCAGTCCTTCAGGAACCTGCACGGTTTGGGCAACCAGGTCAGCGTAGCATACAAAGATCTATGCCCTTTCCCAGACGTCCAACTCCCGGCTTGGTTCAAGATGCCTAAGTTTGATTTATATGAAGGGCAAGGTGATCCCATGGCATATTTGCGGGGATTCTGTAGCAAAATGAGAGGGGCAGGCGGCAAGGATGAGCTGCTAATAGCTTATTTCGGCCAAAGTCTGAGCGGATATGCACTAGAATGGTATACCAGGCAGGATTCCAGTAGGTGGTATACTTTGGATGATCTGGCACAAGCTTTCGCAGGTCATTTCCAGTACAATCTCGAGATAGTCCCTGACCGTCTCACATTATTAAGAACTGGGAAGAAATCCGGGGAAAGTTTTCGCGAGTTCGGGTTCCGCTGGAGAGAGCAAGCGGCCAGAGTCGATCCTCCCATGAGAGAGGGAGAGATGGTGGACTATTTTTTGCAAACATTGGATCCAACCTACTTTGGTCACTTGGTGACAACGGTTGGAAAATCCATCAACGAGGTGGTCAAGATAGGGGTCATGATAGAAGAGGGTCTGAGGTCTGACAAAATCTTAACTACTCGGCACTCAAGGCCACGACCCAGGCTATTCAGAGCGGCACGGGAGGTGCGCTGAGAAGAAAGAAAGAAGAGGTTGCCACGATCGAGGCAAGCAGTTGGTCCAGGGCTAGCAAGTCACACTACAACCAACCCAGACCTCACAAGCCAAACTACCCATACGACCTACCACAACATTTCTATCCGCCTTGGGAACCACATTGCTCCGTACACCAAGCCCAGGCATACACTCAGCCTCCGATTCGCCCGTAATGGCGCACGCCGGCTCCCCAGAACATATATGCACTACCACAAAACACCTATCCTCCACCGAGGGCGTATAGAAACCCTTCGGGGGCAGGCTTTCGGGAAAATCCAGATGCTAGGAATGACAGGTTGCGGAAACAAAGAACTTTCACAGAGTTGGGAAAAACCTACACCGCTTTGTTCCACAAACTGAGGCAATTGGGTTTGGTTAGTCCTGTCCAGACTCGAGAACCAAATCCCCCACCCCAGAATTTGGATCGATCAATAAGTTGTGAATACTACTCAGGGATGCTCGGGCATGATACCGAAAAGTGTTGGAAATTGAGGCATGCCATACAGGATCTTATTGACACCAATAAGATCGAGGTCCAGACACCGGAAGCTCCTAACATCAACCAGAACCCACTGCCAGCGCACCACGAGACTCACATGATTGAGTTGGTATATGAGGGAGGAGAGTTGAGAAAACCCTCACAAACAGTGATGATGATCCAGGCTGCCCCGAAAGAAGTCTCAACCAGTGGGGGAATGAGGGTACAGTTGCGGGGAGAAGGCATCAAGCCAGTAGTGATATTGGGAAAGAGCCCGTCCGCCACCACAAGCAAACCCGAGCCAAATAAGTTGGTGATATCAGGGATTCCGCCCGCACCTGCAGTTGTGTTGAAAGGGGTACATAGGGAACCGGTCACCATAAAGCCTATAGTCCAGCTGCCGATGATTGATAGCAAGGCTTTACCTTGGAAATATGAAAAAGCGGTGGTGATGTACAAAGGAAAACAGGTGGAAGAAGTTAGTTGTGAAGCGCAAGGGCTGACTCGATCAGGTCGATGTTTTGCTCCGGTGGAGCTGAGAAGAACCAACCCCGCTACAACCAAGAAACCTGTGTCCGAAGAAGAGGCTGAGGAGTTCTTGAGGAAGATGAAAGTACAGGACTACTCCGTGGTCGAACAGCTGAGGAAAACACCGGCCCAGATCTCGCTGCTGTCATTACTAATCCATTCTGAGGAGCATCGTCGGGCCCTGATGAAATATTAAACGAAGCTCATGTACCCAACGAGATTTCTGTAAACCACCTGGAAACCATTGCCAACAAGATTTTTGAGGTGAACAGGGTAACATTCTCAGATGATGATCTACCAGTGGAAGGTACGGAGCACAATAAAGCTCTCTACCTAACTGTCAAATGTGAAAACTCGGTAGTTACTCGGGTATTGGTGGATAACAACTCGAGTGCCAATATTTGTCCCTTATCCACTTTGAACCAGTTAAAGATCGACCACGGAAGAATCCATAAGAACAACATCTGTGTCCGAGGGTTCGACGGAAACGGAACAGCCACTAGGGGATGTTGTACTCGAATTGACCATCGGTCCAGTCCTGTTTACCATGGAGTTCCAGGTGTTAGATGCCACAGTATCTTATAACCTTCTGTTGGGACGACCGTGGATTCATGCAGCCAAAGCAGTGCCCTCCACCCTACACCAGATGGTGAAGTTCGAGTGGGAAAGACAAGAGGTCGTGCTACACGGCGAGGACACGGCGTGCACCATGGGTGGCGCCATTGTACCTTTCATAGAGACCGCTGATGACAAAGGTCCTTGGGTCTACCAGATTTTCGATATAGGGTCGGCCAACAAGATTTCTGAAGGAGGAATCATCCCGTACCCTAGGGTAGCTGCCGCGACAGTCATGATGGTCTCGGAAATGCTGGGTAATGGATTTGTGCCAGGAAAGGGCCTGGGAGTCGAGCTTCAGGGGATTGTCCAACATGTCACCCTGCCTAAAAATCTGGAAACTTTCGGATTGGGGTTCAAACCAACCGCAGAAGATAGGAAGCAAGCGCGAAAAATGAAGAAGAGAGTTTGATTTCTGCCTAAACCGGTGCCACGTCTCTCAAGGTCTTTTGTCAAAGCCAGTGCCAAGAGGTCGCCAGTCCCGAAGATCCTAGGACCATTGATTGGTATGGATGGGGACCTGAATCAGGGTTTCGAGAGGCTATTCGCTGATGTCAGCATGGTAGAAGCTGGAGAAGGTTCCAGCAGAGCAGAGATACAGTTTGTGGGGCCTGAGGCCAAAACCAACAATTGGACTGTTACTCCTCTTCTTGTCTGAGGGGAGTCTTGGTAGTAGGCTTTGATTTATGTTTTGTTTGTTTTGTTTTGATCGGATTATTCCAGGGTGTAATTCAAATTTTACTTTTGTTTTGTAAAAGTGTGAACCCTTTTATCCCGCAAGTTTAATAAAGTTCTCTTCTTTTGTCCCATTTTAATTTTGTTTTGTTCTTTTCTTTCTGAACAGTTCTCTTTTTACTGGTTCTAATGACATGGCATGCACATCGGATCTTCGACCTAGTCTAATAAATCAATCTGAATCTGACTCAATGATGCAAGAGGTCGTTTGCGACAATGAATTTGAATATGACAAAGATAAAGCCTTCGAAGAGATAAACCGAGAACTGTGCCAATTTGAAGAAAAACCCAAACCTAACCTAAATGACACTGAGGCTGTGAATCTAGGAGACGCTAATAATGTCCGAGAAACCAAAATCAGCATCCATATTGAGCCGAATGTCAGGAAAGAATTGATCAAAACCCTTGTGGAATTCAAAGATGTTTTTGCATGGTCATATGATGATATGCCGGGATTAAGCACCAATTTAGTGGTTCACAAATTCCCCACTGACCCGGCATACCCTCCGGTCAAGACAAAAACTAAGGAAATTTAAAACAAAAATGAGTGTAAAGATCAAAGAAGAGGTGATTAAGCAGTTGCAGGCGAAGGTCATTCGGGTCACTCGATATCCTGAGTGGTTGGCCAATGTGGTACCAGTCCCAAAGAAGGACGGGAAAATCAGGGTGTGCGTCGACTACCGCAATCTCAACAAAGCAAGTCCCAAGGACAATTTTCCGTTGCCCAACATTCATATCCTGATCGATAATTGTGCTGGGCGCGAGATCGGATCCTTTGTGGATTGCTATGCGGGTTATCATCAGATCCTAATGGACAAGGAAGATGCGGAAAAGACAGCATTTATCACGCCATGGGGAACTTACTACTATCGGGTAATGCCGTTCGGACTAAAGAATGTCGGGGCAACGTACATGAGAGCAATGACTGCTGTGTTTCATGACATGATACACAAAGAAATTGAGGTGTACGTAGATGATGTGGTCATAAAATCTTGGCGTCAGGAAGACCATGTAGCAGACCTAAGGAGATTCTTCCAAAGACTCGGAAGATATGATATTAAGCTTAACCCGGCCAAATGCGCATTCGGGGTTCCGTCAGGAAAGCTGTTAGGATTCATCGTCAGTCGACGGGGGATTGAGTTAGACCCATCCAAGATCGAATCCATCCGATATTTGCCACCGCCAAAGAACAAGACAGAGGTAATGAGTTTGCTGGGTAGACTCAACTACATCAGCAGGTTCATCGCTCAACTCACAGCAACATGTGAGCCCATATTTCAGCTGCTGAGAAAGGATGCTGCGGTAAGTTGGACGGAGGAGTGTCAAGAGGCCTTCGACCAAATCAAAGGGTATCTGTCTAATCCACCCGTATTGGTCCCGCCTAAGCCAGGGAAGCCCTTAATTCTTTATCTGACGGTCCTGGAAAATTCATTTGGTTGTGTACTAGGGCAACATGATGACACAGGAAGGAAGGAGCAGGCCATCTACTATCTTAGCAAGAAATTCACAGTACATGAGGTCAAGTACACTCAACTCGAGAAAACATGTTGCGCCCTAACTTGGGTAGCTCAGAAGTTGAAGCATTACCTGTCTTCAGCAGAAAGCCATATCCCGTTTGGACCTATTGAAGTATATCTTTCAGAAACCCATGCCCACGGGAAGGTTGGCAAAATGGCAAATTCTGCTCACCGAGTTTGATATCGTCTATGTGACGAGGACATCCATGAAAGCCCAAGCACTGGCCGACCATCTGGCAGAGAATCCCGTTGACAAAAAATACGAGCCCTTAAGAACGTATTTTCCCGACGAAGAGGTAATGCATACAAATGAGCTAGAGTTACCCGAAGAACCAGGTTGGAAGCTTTTCTTCGATGGAGCTGCAAATGCGAAAGGGGTTGGGATAGGAGCAGTACTCATTTCTGAAACAGGACGCCATTATCCTGTTACGGCTCAACTACGCTTCTATTGCACCAACAATATGACCAAGTATGAAGCTTGCATTTTGGGTCTAAGATTGGCTGCAGACATGGATGTCCAAGACGTTTTGGTCTTGGGAGACTCGGACCTCTTGGTACATCAGATTCAGGGTGAATGGGAAACGCGGGATCTAAAGCTCATACCATATCGACAATGCTTGCATGATCTGAGCAAGCGATTTCGATCAATGAAGTTCAAACATATCCCGAGAGTTCATAATGAGGTTGCGGATGCATTGGCCACCTTAGCATCAATGTTGTACCACCCTGACAAAATGTATGTTGATCCTCTGTACATCCAGGTCCGTGATCAGCATGCTTATTGCAACGCCGTAGAAGAGGAAGCAGATGGCAAGCCCTGGTTTTATGATATCAAAGAATACCTCAGAATGGGGATATATCCGGAACAGGCCACTGGAGACCAAAGAAGAGCCCTTCGGCGTTTGTCGAATGGTTTCTTCCTCAGCGCAGGAGTTTTGTACAAAAGAACTCCAGATTTGGGATTGTTGAGATGCATAGATGCCGGTCAGGCCACGACGGTTATGGCAGAGGTACATGCTGGAGTTTGCGGGCCACATATGAGCGGATATGTATTGGCAAGGAAGATCCTCAGAACAGGGTGTTATTGGCTCACCATGGAACACGACTGTATCACTTTCGTGAGGAAATGCCATCAGTGCCAGATACATGGAGATTTGATTCATTCTCCACCAACAGAGTTACATGCGATGTCAGCACCCTGGCCGTTTGTGGCATGGGGCATGGATGTCATTGGACCTATCGAGCCGGCAGCATCCAACGGTCATAGGTTCATTCTAGTGACCATTGATTACTTCACCAAATGGGTGGAGGCTAAAACCTTCAAGTCGGTAACCAAAAAGGCAGTGGTGGATTTTGTGCACTCCCATATCATCTGCAGATTTGGGATCCCAAAAGTAATCATCACGGACAACGGCGCGAATCTTAATAGCAGCCTGATGAGAGAGGTATGCCAACAATTCAAGATCACACACCGCAATTCCACCCCATATCGTCCCAAGGCGAATGGAGCGGTCGAAGCAGCCAATAAGAACATCAAAAAGATACTGCGAAAGATGGTGGAAGGATCCAGACAATGGCACGAGAGATTACCCTTTGCTTTGTTAGGTTACCGCACTACCGTCCGGACTTCCATAGGGACAACTCCTTATCTGTTGGTGTACGGAACTGAGGCCGTAATACCAGCGAAGGTCGAAATTTTGTCCCTCCGGATTGTCGCTAAAGCCGAGATTGATGACAATGAATGGGTCAAAGCTCGATTGGAACAATTGAGCTTGATAGACGAGAAAAGATTGGCAGCAGTGTGCCATGGTCAGCTGTATCAGAAGAGAATGGCGAGAACATATAATAAGAAGGTACGCCCCAGGAAGTTTGAAGTAGGGCAGCAGGTGTTAAAGAGAATCCTCCCGCATCAGGTTGAGGCAAAAGGCAAGTTCGCCCCAAATTGGCAAGGGCCTTATATTGTGACCAGAGTGTTGTCCAACGGTGCTTTGTGTTTGACAGATGTCGAGGGGAGATGTGTCGACATGGCTATCAATTCTGATGCAGTCAAGAGATATTTTGCGTAATTTCTTTAATTATGGTAATTTTTGGTTCGTTTGTTTGTATCTGGTATTTATTGGATAATGAGATGACGGAGGCAATTCTTTCTTCCATCCAAACACTTTTGACCCTTGTTTCCCCTTTTGAGCCTTAAGTTATTCTTTCATACCCCTCTTTTGGAATCACTAATGGAAAAGACATGAAAGAAAAAAGAAAAAAAAAAAGAGAAAAGAAAAGAAAAAGAAAAAATCTTTAAAGGAAAATGAAAAAAGAAGGAGAAAAAAAAGAAAAAGAAGATAAAAATCATAAGAAATACAAAACCGTGGGAACTACGTTTGACCTGATTCCTCAAAGAGGATACGTAGGCGCCTCGCGGCTCGGTCATAGTGTGCATCATAGTGTATATAGGATGCATAATGTACATAAATACGCATAATAAGGCACAGTGTACATAAGGCACATAGCTCAACGTAGAGTAAAAAATAGAATCCCCCTAGCAAGAAAACTGAGGCAGAGGCTATGTTTTAAAATGCCAACAAAGGTTTGATTCCAAAAGTTGTAGCAGATCACCCATCGAAATTATTTCATTTTTGATAAGCCTTTCTTCTATCCCCACACCAAAACAAACATCGACGTCCAAAAGACCTCCCGATCAATATCCAAGAGATGCCAAGTCAGGAAAATAAAGCCGAGAATAATACACCGATCCCCAGCAAAGAAGAGGATCATAAGACTGGGAATGAATTGATGGTCAAAGGAATCTCCAGAAGAGAGGGTCGTATCGACAACACCCCGATTCCTCGATGAAGAAATAAAATGAGAGAGTCTTATCGGTGAAAACCTTCACAGGCACCGAAAGGCGACGTAAGATGAGAGATATAAAATGAGAGAGTCTTATTGGTGAAAACCTTCACAGGCACCATAAGGCGCCGGGAGCTGAGAGAAAAGAGAGAGTCTCATTAGTGAAAACCCCTCGAAGAGAACTATGAGGCAACAAGACAGATCAACAAAAGCGTCCACATTCGCAAACGAATGGACACTCATTTATCCCCAGCAAGTAAGACCATCAGGCAAGACGATTGATACAAATAGACTGGGTCGGAAATCTATAGTGCACGTCATGATCATAAAGACTAGTCATGTCATCCAGATAAGTTTTAGTTCAGAAAGATTTTCTCCTTATCTATCTTTTTCATTTCTCTTTCTAAAAATTTTGTATTGAAAAGGATTTTTCAAAATCTTACTACCAGAGACCGAAGGGGTAACCCCAACAGTCCTAAAAGGCTAGCCCCAAGCAAGGCAATGTTGTGCCCTGCAGTTTTGGAGGAAGTAAACTCCTAAAGGGAGTGGTTTCGGTAGTAAAAGCAAACTCCCACAGCATGTACTGTAAAGGGAAAGAAGAAAAGGGGATAAATTGAAAACCAACCCCCAGCAGGCCGGAAACCACCAGCAAGCAACTTTGTCTACCAACCAGTTATGGGGGGGCACAGAGCAAGAAAAGGGAAAGAGAGGAAAAATCATCCACCGGAAAGGTACCTCCTCCCACCATGATTAAAACTAACTAAATCCTTTTTGTCTGCTGCAGGAAAAGAAAAGATTGATGATAGCAGCAAGATGCAACGCCAGGGAAATCACCAGAAACCGGGGCAGAAAATTTTCTGCCAATCGTCAAATTTTCTCGGAAGAACGAGGAAACAATTTCAATACATTTAAGTTCTAGGTCGCCCACCAGTAAAATGCGGGAATACTTTTAAGTTCTAGGTCGCCCACCAGTAAAATGCGGGAATACATTTAAGCTCTAGGTCGCCCACCAGTAAAATGCGGGAATACTTTTCAGTTCTAGGTCGCCCACCAGTAAAATGCGGGAATACTTTTCAGCTCTAGGTCGCCCACCAGTAAAATGCGGGAATACTTTTCAGCTCTAGGTCGCCCACCAGTAAAATGCGGGAATACTTTTCAGCTCTAGGTCGCCCACCAGTAAAATGCGGGAATACTTTTCAGCTCTAGGTCGCCCACCAGTAAAATGCGGGAATACTTTTCAGTTCTAGGTCGCCCACCAGTAAAATGCGGGAATACTTTTCAGTTCTAGGTCGCCCACCAGTAAAATGCGGGAATACTTTTCAGTTCTAGGTCGCCCACCAGTAAAATGCGGGAATACTTTTCAGCTCTAGGTCGCCCACCAGTAAAATGCGGGAATACTTTCAGTTCTAGGTCGCCCACCAGTAAAATGCGGGAATACTTTTCAGCTCTAGGTCGCCCACCAGTAAAATGCGGGAATACTTTCAGTTCTAGGTCGCCCACCAGTATAATGCGGGAATACATTTTAAGTTCTAGGTCGCCCACCAGTAAAATGCGGGAATACTTTTAAGTTCTAGGTCGCCCACCAGTAAAATGCGGGAATACTTTTAAGTTCTAGGTCGCCCACCAGTAAAATGTGGGAATACATTTAAGTTCTAGGTCGCCCACCAGTAAAATGCGGGAATACATTTAAGTTCTAGGTCGCCCACCAGTAAAATGCGGGAATACTTTTAAGTTCTAGGTCGCCCACCAGTAAAATGAGGGAATACATTTAAATTCTAGGTCGCCCTCCAGTAAAATGCGGGAATACATTTAAGTTCTAGGTCGCCCACCAGTAAAATGCGGGAATACATTTAAGCTCTAGGTCGTCCACCAGTAAAATGCGGGAATACTTTTAAGTTCTAGGTCGCCCACCAGTAAAATGCGGGAATACTTTTAAGCTCTAGGTCGCCCACCAGTAAAATGCGGGAATACATTTAAGCTCTAGGTCGCCCACCAGTAAAATGCGGGAATACGTTTAAGCTCTAGGTCGCCCACCAGTAAAATGCGGGAATACTTTTCAGCTCTAGGTCACCCACCAGTAAAATGCGGGAATACATTTAAGCTCTAGGTCGCCCACCAGTAAAATGCGGGAATACTTTTAAGCTCTATGTCGCCCACCAGTAAAATGCGGGAATACTTTTAAGTTCTAGGTCGCCCACCAGTAAAATGCGGGAATACTTTTAAGTTCTAGGTCGCCCACCAGTAAAATGCGGGAATACATTTAAGTTCTAGATTTTGGAATCAGTAACCCCACCTGAAGGCGGAAGGTTACAACAGGGATCCTCAAGAAGGAAACAATAAAATCCCCAGCACCAAGAAGCAGAAGGCTGCAAAGGCAAGCGCGCGATTCAAAAGGAAGAAGGAACGCGTCTCGAAAGAAGCAGCTTGGGAACGTTATAGCATGCCCAGCGTAACAATTTTGATGAAGAAAGCCATAACCACTGAAGAAACTATTGAAAGGCTTAAAGAAGAGGGCCATGTTCCCAGCAGATCAAGCGGAGTGATGAAAACTGACATTCAGAAAAGGCGAAGGACCAGTATCATCCCCCGAGTTCACAAAATAAAGGCATCGGAGGAAAGCGCTAGCCGACAAGAAAGCAAGGCAACAAGAACAAGTTGAAGATAGATGAGATCTCATGATCCCTAGTCTAGCGTAGCTTCTTGTTTTCCCTTTCAGAATAATGTAACAAGGAGATCGGTGAGCGGTAGCATCCTACAGCAGCATGCAACAGCACACAACAGCAGCGAGCACTACAGTCACACGGTAGTCCCAGCTACCAAAATTTCCCGAATTACATTGACCTGATTCCTGTTCAGCCCAGGATATGTAGGAAACCTCTGAAGCAAAGGTTCGGTCAAGTCTTTTTCAAAAAATGCTTCACACGGAGTACTCGGACGGGCAAAAATCGCTCGCTTTATCTTTGCACGAAAACCCTTCGTGTCTTCGTGCAAAGAGGGGCAGCTGTAAGCACGTGATTTTTGCTTCACGAACAATCACTCCAAAAGAGAAAAAAAGCAAGCAAAAATAGTGATAAATGGCCGCGTTGTACAAATTTTCGACTTTACATAACATGTGTTGTTGGTAATTTGCAGTTCTGGCCATGTTTTTTTTATTATTATTATTTAATGTTATCGAACAAAATACAAAATATGTGTGTCATGGTAATTAAACCACAATTCGGTCATTAAAAGAAAATTCACAAAAAATATGTATGCGTTTATAGGTTGTAATTTAACCATTTAAAAGTTTTTATGTGTGTGTGAATAATTGTATTAAGTATTGATTAATGGGTATGTCAAATTCATTTTTAGTTTAGTTGCATTTTTAAAAATTAGAAAACAAAATAAAAGAATGCAAATTATTTAAGAAATCGGACTGGGCCTATTTATTTTAGAATTTTTGAGGCCCAGAAGCAGCCCAGGTCAGCCAGCCCAAGACCCATCCGCCGGTCATCAAAACGACGTAGTTCAATACCAAGACTACGTCGTTTCAAGGACGGCTCATCTCAGCCATTCCAACCAATCCAATCCAACGGCCTAGGATCCCTGTCAGTAACCCGTTTCCAAACCCGACCCAGGAACCAGTCCGAACCGACCCCCCCAACCGAGGCCAAACGGTGTCATTCCGTTTTAAGTAAAAGATCTTGTCCATCAATCTCGATGCATCCAACGTCCAGGATCTAATTACTCTTTACGTATATAAACTTAACCCTTTACCCAGCCCCCCTATACGAGCACCTCCCTCCCGTCGTCCCCAAACTCGAACCCAAACCTCCCATTAGAAACCCTAGCCGCCCCATCTCCCTCGCCATTAAAGCCGGCGGCATGGACGCCAGTGACAACCTCCTGAACACCCTAGGACCACCTCACTGTCCTGAACATGGATCTGTTATCCTCTTGCTTCGAATCAGTCCTCAGCTTCTCGAATCTTCACTTGAGGATTCTAGTCGAACTATGACTTACACCAAACCACACCATACTCGTACCAGACACTCCCCAGACCTCCCTCGTGACCAAATCAGGCTTAGTTTGGTCCGAATCTAACCAGGGAAGCATAAATCTCAAATCCGCCTTTAGAAACCCTAGAAAGCTTGATGACCGGTCAGTGTCCATTTGAACCAGATGATTAGGGTCTAATGGACCTTAATCGAAGTGTTCTCAGTGGAGAACACTTCGATTAAAGCCCGTTCAACCCCAATAAAGATCGATTCAAATCCGAGTTAGGATTTGTTGATTTCTTTTTCCAAGACTCCCAGGTATTTTTACTTTATCAGTTCATGTTTTGTTATAGTTAAAGGTCTGTTTGTATGGTTAATTGTCCATAGTTGATTTGTTGTGAATTCTGACTGCCCCGTCCATTTTGCCCAAGGTTTCTATGTTTGGTCAAGCCCTTCTTCATTTTTGTGTGTGTTTGTAAGCTGTGCAATCAGTTGAATTTGATCGATTAATTAGTCCCCAGTACAACTTGGTTTATATCAGTACAATTTGAATCACATGCTGATACTTTTGGATTTCTGATCATTGTTCGATTGTATGTATTACAATTAGTATAGTCGAGTCGATATACGTCGTCAATTAGTTCAGTTTGGAATCTGATCTTTGTCATTGGTTTGCCTGCTGAGATTTTGTTGAATTCAATTAGGAACTGAGTGTGTTGCCTGAGATTTGTTCGAATTGAATCAAAAACATTTGAGGGTGTGTTATAGTTGCAGTCCAGGCAGTGTTTTTTTTATGGATAATATGTTCTCTTGGCTTTAGACTGTGGGCAACATGTGTATGGTTAGCTTTTAAGGAATTAAAATAATTAGACAGCATGTGCTGTCAGATTATATTCCTGCTGCCCATACTTTGGCTAAATAAATATGAGATTAGGACACTTTAACAACAAAATAGAGAGGGGTTGTCAGGGATCTCATGGGAGGTCTGGTTATTTCAAATAGCTGAGTGGAAAAACAGCAGGGAGGGGGGAATTCTGAGTTTTCCAGCAGACTGTAAAGTGCTGAGGTTAGGATATAAAAAGGGGGACCTTCCGTTAGAAGAGGGGGGATTCTTTTTGTGTGGGAGCCTGGAGAGAAGGTTTTCTTTAAAAACTGAAAGAAAGAAACATAAATTCTTATAATATTGTAACCAAACACTGTCTGAAAATTACATAAGAGTTCACATTGGTCAAGCTGTCTTGGCCAAGTTCTGTCGGTTGCCCTTTGGAGCTACTTGTGATTGTTATATTGTTGGTGTGGTTACTTTGAATACTCTACTATTTCTGCTGGTTCATTACTCTGTTTCTGGGACTGTTGGTTTGGTGCTCGACCAACTATTGGGTTTTCCTCGTGGTGGAAATGTTGTTGTTTGCCTGTGGACTATTACTGCATTGTTGCTCTGTTGTTGTTGTGTGTCTGTTATTGCTGTTGTTTGCTGCATACTACTCAGCTGATTACTCTCCTTCTTCCTTTGCTTTCCTTACCAGGTACATGACTAATACACTAACAATGTAAATTGAAAGTCGAGCATGAATACAAAAGAGAAGGGTCGAAGATGTTATTTCATATGTAGAGTGTTATATGGATTGTCATTGTAATGCATAATAGTTTACCTTTCTGTTTAGATACTGGCTTTAGTCTTCATGCTTATTAAGAATGACGATTATAGGGTAACTTGATATTTTAGTATGTGTATAGGATGATAAATGAAAGGTTTGACAGTATACTAGATTATAGTTCAGAAACTAGTTATGTCTAGGATTAACATGACTATGAATGCTTGAAGGCTGCCAATCATTAGTTAATTTTCTTCCTCTTTGATCAACTGCCTGGTTATAACTGATAAACATCATTTTAGAACAAAGAACCAGTTCAGGGCCTCAACCTCATGAAGGTCGAGCCCAGGTCGAAACCGACCAAGCAGGCCCGCATCGGATAAACAGCGGCCCAGGTCTGGCCCATCCCGCATGAGCTGGATTTGGGACATAATGTTCGAACAGTTGTCCGTGTGCGTAGCCACATTTTCTTATTTCTGTAAAAGCATTTTGAATCCTGCTATAAACAACCTGCAAGCATGCAATTAACTAGTACTACCTCTGTTTTCATTTAGTAAAGACAAGCGCGATAAGAAACGTAGTTGCTATATGATATCCTTTTAAAATAAGGACGAGATGAGCCTCGCCAAGTAAAAACGCAGAAGCTGTGGGGCCCTCGTTAAATGTATATATCGAAGCATCCAGTTTTCCAAGGCAGGTCGTTTAGCAAAAACTCACGACCCTCCCGGAATAATAACGCGATAGTCTCTTATTAAGCGCACATCTAATAATCTTATCTCCTTAAGCTCGGGTGCACATTTATGTGACCCAAATCCAAGTCTCAACGAAATCGAAATGCGTCTCTAATCGTGGGTACATTGATTGTGACGTGGTCTGAGATGCATTTCCATGACGTTGTAAATCCTTTTAATAATGAATGAAACGAGCCCCGACAAACAAAAATGTAGAAGCTGCGGGGCCCTCTAAACGGATATATTAAAAATATTTAGAATTTGGGACATGTCGTTTAGCAAATTTTACGGCCTTCCCCAAAATAACAATACGTTAGTTGCTTTAGGCGCGTCTTAATTAGTTATTTTCCTTAATTAGGGTGCACATTTATGTGACTCAAATCCAGATCTCAACCGAGTCGAGATATGTCAATAACCACGGGTGCATTGATGTAACGTGGTTCGAGATATATTTTCACGACATTGCAATTCTCGTAAAAAATAATAATAAAAAGCGGTCAAGAGTTTAAAAAATTGCACATAGGTTTAACATGTATAAAATCATTTAATCAATCCAAATATAACGGTTGAGCGACCGTGTTAGAACCACGGAACTCGGGAATGCCTAACACCTTCTCCCGGGTTAACAGAATTCCTTATCCGGATTTTTGGTACGCAGACTGTAATACAGAGTCATTCTTTTCCTCGATTCGGGATTAAAATTGGTGACTTGGGACACCCTAAATCTCCCAAGTGGCGACTCTGAAATAAACAAACCAATCCCGTTTCGATTGTCCTTTAATTGGAAAAACTCCCCTGCACCCTCTCGGGTGCGGAAAAAGGAGGTGTGACAATGACCCAAAGGGTCATCACCTGTTTCTAATTGAAATCTGTGTCTCCGAGACCCTGAAAACCTCATTTAGAGTCGCCTCGATTTGCGTGCGCAGTCTGGGCTCGTTGCCAGAAAACTTAAATGTGAAATCTTGTGAAAATTTCTACGTTTTGATGTTCAAATGAAACTCCGGTCAATATTTTGGGTAAACGGCTCGGAACCGTGATTTGACGATCTCGGAGGGTCCGTAGGAAAATATGGGACGTTGGCGTATGCCCGGAATCGAATTTCGAGGTCCCGTGCTCGAGTTATGAATTTTTAAGTGAAATTATTTTCTGAAAATATTTAAAGAAAATTGAAATGAAATCAGATGTGGAAGTAATGGTATCGGGCCCGTATTTTGGTTCCGGCACCCGGTACAGGTCTTATATATGACTTGAGTCATTCCTGTGAAATTTGGTTAAAAACGGACGTCGTTTGACGCGATCCGGACCCTAATTGGGAAATTGATGTTTAAAACGAAATCTGAGAAATTTCATTGATCTTGAAAGATGTTCATGATGTTATATTGATGATTTGATCACACGAATATGTTCGTAGGGTGTTTTTGAGGTAGTGTGCATACTTGGTTTAGAATTTCGAGGGCTCGGTTGAGTTTCGAGTAGGTTTCGGGATGCCATATGCTTGAAAAGATCAGATGTTGTAGGTTCAGGAAATATTGCAGGCCTCTGAACCCTTTGGCGTGGCCCACGAGGAAACGCGTGCGGCCGTGGTCGCCTTTGCGCGGTCCGCGGTGGGTGTCGTGCGGCCGCGGTCGGCTTGGTGCGGTCCGCACGGAGCAATGATCCGCAGGTCTTCAGGAAGCCTATGCGGCCGCGGTCCTTCTTGTGCAGTCCACAGTGGGGACTTCAGAAGGGTATAAATACACGCGAATTTCAGTTATTTTTACACTTTTCAAAACCCAAAACATAAGAGGCGATTTTCCAAACAACCTTTCTTCTCCAAAACGATTGGTAAGTGGTTTCTAACTCATTTCCTTCACTTCTTAACATCTTTTAACATGATTTCAACTTCAAATCAAAGATTTTTATGGGGAAATTGGGTGTTTTGGGTAGAAACTAGGTTTTTCTACAAATTGGGGATTTGGACCTCAATTTGAGGTCCGATTTCAAAACAAACCATATATTTAAATTTGTGGGGGAATGGGTAATCGGGTTTTGGTCCGAACCTCGGGTTTCGACGACGTGGACCCGAGGGTGATTTTTGACTTTTGGGAAAAACTTTGGAAAACTCATTTTCATGCATTGGGGTTAACTCATTTTGCATTTATTAATGTAATTAAGCAACTTGTGACTAGATTCGAGCGGATTGGTGGTGGAGTCAAGAGGTAAAGCTATAATTGAGACTTGAGTTGTGTTCAAGGCATCGAGGTAAGTGTTTGGTTTAACCCTAGCTTGAGGGATTAGGAGTTGAGTCATATTTGCTACTTGCTTCTTGTGGAGTACGATGTATAGGCATAGTGATGAGTATCTATACGTTGGTGTCAAGCATGACCGTAAGTCTTAACTTGAAAGTTGTTGTGTTTTTGAATGACACCTTGTATACTTTAATTAATGATCCTCTGTGATTAAGTATTTCCGTTAATTGAACTGAGTATTAGCAAAGTGAGATTGCTTATAGCTTATTCTCCCTTGCTGGGATGACTATTTCGATATCTTGTTCCCTTGCCGAGAAGTTATTATATTACTTATGTTCCCTTGCCGGGATTGCTTGTGATTGTGTGATGAACTGAAATGGGAGCGGGTGATACGCCTACCACAAGACATTATGAAATGGGAGCGGGTGGTACGCCTACCCCAAGACATTATGAAATGGGAGCGGGTGGTACGCCTACCACAAGATATTATGAAATGGGAGTGGATGATACGCCTACCACAAGATATTATGAAATGGGAGCGGGTGGTACGCCTACCACAAGATTGATGAAATGGGAGCGGGTGGTACGCCTACCACAAGATATAATGAAATGGGAGCGGGTGGTACACCTACCACAAGATTGATGAAATGGGAGCGGGTGGTACGCCTACCAAAAGATATAATGAAATGGAAGCGGGTGGTACGCCTACCACAAGGTTGATGAAATGGGAGCGGGTGGTACGCCTACCACGAGATAGAATGAAATGGGAGCGGGTGGTACGCCTACCACGAGATATGAGAAATGGGATCGGGTTGCACACCTGCACCAAGAGAAAACTGAAAGTGAAAGTTGCCTTTATTTCCTTCATTTGTGATAGAAGTTATAGTGCTAGCTTCCCTATTATTCCCTGCTTTCTCTTTTAACTACTATCCCCGAAGCATATTTCCCCTTCCCCAGCTCTAACTGCTTATTACTTGTTTACTTTTCCAACATATTTTATATAACTGTACAGGTTTATCTGGAGTCTGGTCCTAGCCTCGTCACTACCTTGCCGGGGTTAGGCCAGACACTTAACAGCACATGGGGTCGATTATGCTGATACTACGCTCTGTGCTCTTTTGCAAAGATCCAGGTTTGGGACAGCAGCAGTAGCGCGGGAGCCAACCTTCAGTCCAGTGAGACACTGAGGTAGCCTTGCAGGCGTTCGCAGGCCCGACGTCTCTTCTATCTTTTATTTCAGTCTGTTATCTCTTATATTCGAGACAAATAGTTTATATCTTCTTTCAAACGGTTGTATTTAGCACTCTTAGAAGTTCGTGAGTAATGTGACACCAGTTCTTGGGTAGAGGCATATGTTGATTCTCGCATTGTTATTCAGTTTCTTTAAACTTAAGTCTTCCGCTTATTTATTTAATTCTGTTGCTTTCATGCTATCGCTGATAATTGTTAAAAGTAGTAATCGTGAATGAAGTAAGCAGTTAAGGATTGACTTGCCTAGCTCTCATTAGTAGGCACCATCACGACTCGCGAGGGTGGCAAATCCGGGTCGTGACACCTATACATTGTACTCATCATCAAAACACATAGCGAATAGGCCAATAATACCTAATACCTCAAGTCAAGGTTAGACCCAACACTTACCTCGCCTTTGCAGTCCACTCAAAGCTCAATCACAGCCTTTCCTTTTACACAAGCCTCCGGACAAATAAAATCTAGAAAATTACCAATTAAACGATTCAATTTAAGCCTTAGGAACTACCCACGATAGCAAGGAATTCAATTTAGGATATTTTTGAAAAGGTCACCAAAAGTCAACACCCGGGCCCGCTTTGTCCATACCCGAAATTCGGGCCAAAACCCAATTACCCATTCACCCCCGATCCCGAATATACAATTGGTTTTGGAGGACCTCAATTTGTGGTCTAAATTCCCAGATTTTAAAATTCCTATCCCACAATGAAAAACCTAGATTCTAGGATGAAATCTTGTAAAAAGAAATAAAAGAGTGAAAGAAATAAGTTAAGAATAACTTACTTATGATTTGGGGAAGAATAAGTATTTGGAAAATCGCTTCTTATGTTTTAGGATTTGAAAAATTGAAGAATGAATGAAAAGTCCCGCTTATATAGCACCCTCTGATCCTCACTACGCGGTTCACGAAATCCCAAGCGCGGCCACAAAACCTCCACCGCGGTCCATGAAGTTTCTACCGCGGCCGCGGTCCGTGAATTTCCTACCGCGGTCGTACTTCCAAGATCCGTGACCTGCAACTCTGCAACTATCCAACACTAGATTTTTCAAAGTCTAGAAATCCCGTAGCCTATCGAAAACTCACCCGAGCCCTCGGGGCTCCAAACCAATCACGCACACAAGTCTTAACACATCATATGAACTTTTTCGGGCGATCAAATCGCCAAAATAAAATCTAGAACTACGAATTTAACACCAAATTACATGGAATCTTCAAGAGAGTTTTAAAACTTCTAACTTTTCAACCAAAGGTCCGAACCACGTCAAATCAGTCCCGATTCTCACCAAATTTCACAGATAAGGTATTAATATCAAAATAAACCTGTATCGGGCTCTGAAACCAAAATACGGGTCCGATACCAACAAGATCAAATTCTTTGAATTATTACATTTTTAGCCTCTTCAATTTTCTTCAAAAATTCATTTCTTGGGCTAGGGACCTCGGAATTTGATTCGGGGCATACGCCTAGGTCTCATATTTTTCTACGGATCCTTCGAGACTGTCAAAAATATGGGTCGGGGTCCGTTTACCCTACAATATTGACCGAAGTCAACAAAAATTACCTTTTAAGCCAAAAATTATTATTTCCTCAAATTTTCACATAAAAGCTTTCCGTATATATGTTCGAACTGCGCACGCAAATGAGAAGAGATAAAATGAGGTTTTTAAGGCCTCAAAATATGAAATCGAGTTCTAAATTAGAAGATGACCTTTTGGGTCATCACATGTGATTATTACATGGCAAAAGTAATTGAAGCAACATATCTTGCTTATAATGATTTTGGTCATGGCCATATGATATAACTTTTTCCTTAAAAGAGATATTCACCATATGAATGTTAATGAATATGTGATAGTACAAAATTAATTAAAATATATAGAAGAGACAATTATACTGCTTTGGAAAAATAAAATTGATTATCAATAAGGTTTGGTGCTGTAGTAAGTCTCATAGCAACTTATTGAGTTTCTAAAGTATTCGCGAAAGCGATTGATTATATTGAGACTATAAATAAAGAAAAGTTTTGATATTTTCTATTAGTACAAATTGTAGCGCAGTGATATGTATGTGAAAAGTTACCCGCTTTGGTTTCTAGTTTGTACTTCACAAACAAAAGAATGTCACAATAAAGTAGAAGTTTATTGACATAAAAACTCATATCATAATAAACTTGGAGTTTATTCATAATTGCACACATTGCACACGTCATGGTGTAAACCTAAAGTTTATCAATATTGATAATATACCAGTCGGCATAATTGGTTTAACCATATTAATTTAAGTATGATGTGTAACAAAAGAAAAGAGAATTCACATGGGTAAATATTAAAGAACTAGAAAGTTCTGTACGGATTCTCTTATGTTGCTTCTTATTAAGTAATAGACCAATTAAAATTGCGATTGTATCCCATGAATGCTGGAAATATCAAAGGTGAATAAGGGCCTATTCACCTGCCAAGTAAACCTTATAAAGATGTATCTATGGGATGGTTACATGTGCGTTTATTATTAACTCGCAACTTGAATGTTAGGTTTCTTACTCAATAATTTTATTTAGAGCATATTCCAGATTATTTATTCAAGACAGTTCATCTTGATAAGTTGGTTTACATCACAGTTAGTTTAGCAAAATAATTTATTGAGTACCTCCACTTAATAGCTAAACTATTGCTTATGAGAACAAAGTTATCTATATCAGTTTGATATAATATACCAAAGTATATTACATTATCCCCTCACAAGTGGTTCAGGGTCATGAACAGAATAATTTCATCTTATTATTATTATTGATGTGTGGTGTATATTTTGATTAATACCATAACATACAAAGGTGGATTTCCAAAGTTGAGGAAGCAAGTTAGTTTTCTAACATGAGGGGAGACAGGATAAAAGTTGAGAAAATGTTATGTGAAATGAATTATCATTTATACATCTAGATCCTCAAATAAGATAATATGAACTCGAAGTTCATAAAAGGGTAATCATCTGCAATATATTGCAAAATATGTCAGATGCATTTGCTGACCCAAAGAAAGTAACTATATTCTTACTGCAAATGCTCATATTAGAATAAGTCCTAGAAGGACAAAATCTATGGCACGCTTAACGCATATAGACAAATCAGTTTCAAATAAAATTCTTGATAAAGAAGATGAGCAAACGATCAAAATGATCAGAATAAGAAGGAAAGTGATTAGAAGATCACATGACATAACATCTCCTAAAATCTCAGGAGAGATTCAAGTACCTAAATAGATGAATGAAGAGATCTCTATGTTATGTCTATATGAAAAATAAGGAGGTTGGAACCGATATAAAATGTTTGTCGACGACATCTATCATAGCTCTAAATATATATGAGGATCTTAAGTCTTGAGAAACAATTCAAATAGAATTGGTTTCATATGAAAGTCATGTAGTTTTTGACCTGCAATTCAAACACTTTAAAGTACAAAGTTAATGGTGTGTGCAATCACCTTCTTGTATCTTATATGTCTAGCATGACATAAATACTTGATATGCATCTAAAGTCCATTTATATGGGTTATTTGACTATACTTATATGACAATCAATGAATGATTTAACATGTTGATAGCATTACAATTCTTGGAGAATTGTTTGGTCCTGAGTTATCACATCCTAAGTGAAATTTGTGCACACGTGTATCTTGATATAACTATAAGCACGATAATACGATAGTAAGAGTCTTTACCCCTATATGAAGATATTGAAATGACGATTCCAACAAGATCATATGAAGACAATACATGTCTATCAGGAATGATGATTTCAAGGTGAAACAAATTCATTCAAGTTAATATGGCTGATTTGTTTATCAAATCTATACCAACAATTTTTTGAAGATGATGCACAAGATTGGAATGCAAAGACTCAAATATCTGAATTGATATTCTCATCAGGAGGAGTTAATACGCTTGTACCCTTTTTTCCTTACAAGATTTTGTCCCACTGAATTTTTCTTGCAAGGTTTTTAATGAGGCAACCAAAAGTCATATTGTTAGATATATGTACGCTTTTTCTTTCACTAGATTGTTTTTCGTTGGGTTTTATTTTAGTTAAGTTTTTAACGAGGCACATTATCCATTGAATAGACATTCAGGAGGAGGGGGAGGAGGGAGGGTGTTATAAGTAGAATTGTATTTAATGTGAATTTCAATATTTTAGAGAGATTCTAAGACTTGTTACTTTGTGACTCGGTCACTTTTCTCCTATAAATAGAGGAGTTCTATTCCATTGTAATTTATCCCAAATCAATAAGAATTATCTCTCTACTTTTCTTTGCAATACTCTTCTTCTTTTATTGTTTTATAACAAGTAGAAATTTATCATCTGAAAATATATTATCATGTAGTTTTGTCAATGTAGAATAAAATGGCCATTAAGGCTTGTGATTGAAAGGATAAAATTTCTCTACTTTTAATCAAAGATTCCGAGTTTGAGTTTTGCGGATGAAAAAATCTTGGTAAAGTATGCTTCCCTTAATGGCGTATACATGACGCGAATGTGGAGTAAAGGGTAAAATGATTTTGTGGGTCTTTGCAAATTTGTTCTTAATTTTATGGGGTATTGTCACGTATAGCCTGCGCCAGAAATTTATTACATCTGGTAACCGAAAAAAGTGTATAAAATTTTGTATATAACATACAAGATGATGTGTGTGTGTGTGTGTGTATATATATATATATATACAACTTTTATATATTTTTTCGGCTATTATTTTTACAGCGGCTATATAATGTTATTTTTCCTAATTTTATGCCGCTATCTCTTCTTTTATACATGGAAGATTTACTTTTACACATATGTGATCTATCTTTTATTACACAAAAGAGATCTAAAAAGAATATTTTCTTAATTTTAACATTGTAAATGGCCATGAAGGCGGGTCAAATGGTTTTGTCACCTATTACAAATTTATTTTTAGTTTTATAATCTCATCTCTTTTTTTATACATGAGAAATTGTTTTTACACATGATAGATCTATCTTTTGCATATAAAAGATCTAAATAAGACACTTTCTTAATTTTAACATTGTAAAAAGCCATAAAAACCTATTTCCTCCCTGAAGGCCCATTTAATCGAATAAATATCAGGCAAAATCAAATAAATTAAAAGGAAACAACTCAACTTGTAAAATCGTACAATCTCACAGCTATATAACATCGTGAAAGACAACGTTGGTGTTCCTTTGTAGGGAGTCCGGAACCAATTGTGGTTCTTTTGGACTCAAAGTACACAAATAGGTGGTAAAAGAAAGTTACATTTTTATGTATAGCGTCACAATACCTTGCGCTATACATTAACAGTAACGGCATCGTTAATGTATAGCGCCAGGTATTGTGGCGCTATACTGTAAAAGCTGACACAACACAAGTATAGCGCCACAATACTTGGCACTATACATACATTTTTTAAATTCCTTCCGTCTTCTTCTTCGTTTCATCCTCGATTTTTTTAACCTCTCCTCTCTTCTTGGTTCCCCACCCCATACCCGCTTCTGCCCTCCTTTTAAAAAAAAAATTGGGTCCCCCCGACACATAAAACTTGAAGAACGTAGGTCCTACATTCGAGTAGAGCTTCGTGTTATTGTTGATTCACACTTTCGGAGTCAAAATTCAATCTTTTTGCTTTCCGAAAATTCTAAATCGATGTATTTCGATTTATTTTAAGTTGAAACATTTATAATAATGCATATTATTTGATTTGTATGTGTTCTATTTCGGTTTGTGCTTTTTTTCTTCGAAACTAGCATGTTAAATTTATCCGGATTTAATATTAGTGTTTTCTAAAAAAATATAAATTTGTAAAATAAATTTGTCTGTTAATATCCTGATTTATATATATGTGTTTTCATGTCGTTTTGTGTTTTATTTGCAATTAAATTTATTTGTTGTTTATGTTTAGTTTAGATTATTTTTGAGCATAGTAAAATCTAGACCTTTTTAGCGCAGTAAAACGTAGACCCTTTTAGCGTAGTAAAATTTAGAGCCTTGTAGCGTAGTAATGTGTAGTATTTTAGCTTAGAATTCCTTTTGTTTAAGAATCTTATACTGGTTGTTGAAAATGCAAACTTTGTACAATTAAGTTAAAAATTGTATCAACACACATAAATAGTAATTTGTACAATTAAGTTATTAAAAATATAAATTTAAACTATAAAAAGACATATAATTATTAATGATCGTTTGGTGCCATTGGGCCTCATATATATATATATATATATATATATATATATATATATATATATATATATATATATATATATATATATATATATATATATATATATATATATATATATATATATATATATATATATATATATATATATATATATATATATATATATATATATATATATATATATATATATATATATATATATATATATATATATATATATATATATATATATATATATATATATATATATATATATATATATATAATTTGTACAATTAAGTTATTAAAAAATATGAATTTAAATTATAATAAAAACACATAATTATTAATGATAGTTTGGTGTCACTGGTCCTCAAAATATCGAGCCCTGAACCCATATATATAATTTGTACAATTAAGTTATTAAAAAAATATGAATTTATATATATATATATATATATATATATATATATATATATATATATAAAGTTAATAAAAAATATGATTTTAAATTATAATAAAAACACATAATTATTAATGATAGTTTGGTGTCACTGGTCCTCAAAATATCGAGCCCGGAACCCATATATATATATAATTTGTACAATTAAGTATAATTTTTACAATTAAGTTATTAAAAAATATGAATTTAAATTATAAAAAACACATAATTATTAATGATAGTTATTAAAAATTGTGAATTTACAGTTGACGACATGGATGCACCTATACATCCCGGCCCTCGGACGTCGGAGCTACTATATCGAGTCCTGAACCCATCCATATATATATATATATAATTTGTACAATTAAGTTATTAAAAAATATGAATTTAAATTATAATAAAAATACATAATTATTAATGATAGTTTGGTGTCACTGGTCCTCAAAATATCGAGCCCTGAACCTATATATATATATATATATATATATATATATATATATATATATATATATATATATATATATATATATATATATATATATATATATATATATACACACACACACACACACACACACACACACACACACACACATTTACAGTTGACGACATGGACACAACTATACATCCCGGCCCTCGGACGTTGGATCTATTAGCCCTACAGCCCCAGCATAGATCCGAGTATATATGGGACGGACAATTGCTTACGCAGACTTTCCGGGCTAGGAGAGTGGATCTATTGTGGGAGTTTTTGAGTCCTCCCCGCGTTCTAGATCCTCGCGTGGTCCATTACCTCGAGGAGATGGGATTATATAGGATTATTAGGATTGGCCGGATACAGCTCGACTATGCTTTGATCACGGACTTGATTGAGTGTTGGCGACCGGAGACGCACACTTTCCATTTGCCCATTAGTGAGGCCACCATCACACTCCAGGACGCTGAGATTTTATATGGCATATCTGCTGATGGCTTGCTAGTTTTACTGCCTGCGACCATGAGATATTATTCGCGGCAGGCATATTTGGATATGCTGCACATGCTCACGAGTTTCATGCTGGAGGACGAGGAGGTAGCGTCTGGGTCCAGTCGCATACAGTTGGTCCCCATTAGAGACCACCTGGTGCAGATCCACCATACTATCACCGACGAGTCAGCGGAGGTGGATGTACAACGATATACGTGGATGCTGTTGTTCCTTCTATTTGGGGGTGTCTTATTCCCAAACACTTCGGGGAACCTAGTGAGCCTCCTTTTTCTGCATCATATTGCCCGGTTCGAGGATACAGCCATTTACAGCTGGGGTGGTGCTGTCATCTCATATCTGTACAAGCAGATGTGTCGGGCTTGCATCGGCACACAGAGAGACGTTGGTGGCTTTCTGCCGCTTCTACAGGTGACAACATATTCAAATAATATGTCCATTAGTTACAATTCTACCTAGTTATAGTTAATCTTATACTTTACGTCAACTTTGTATGTTAGGTTTGGGCCTGGGAGCGATTTCTGCAGTTTCAGCCACCTCTACCACAGCTACCGGCTAATGTAGAAATTCCGCAACTCCCTCTAGCCTGTAGGTGGGTTATGCGTCGTACTCTTGCACGAGAGTATGATGCCCATCATAATCTCCCCCTCTGCAGGGATGTGTTGGATCTGCTGGAGGACGCACAGGTGAATATTTAACTAAACTTACCTGTTATAGATTAACTTAGTGTTGCATATACTAACTTTTTGTGTTCTTATTTGACAGTTCATCTGGATGCCGTATAGCGATGAGGTGATAGGTACCCCACCAGCGTATTGCACGTTCGGCCGACATATTTGGTGGGCTTCTGTCCCGCTCATATGCCTCGATATTGTCGAGCATCATGCCTCCGAGCGGGTATTTCGTCAGTTTGGCTTGCCGCAGCCTATACCGACTCCGCCTGCATGGCATGCTTTACATTATGAGAGGGGTGATCAATCCAGAGCAGACGACACATTTATGGCATGGATTAACGAGCAGTTGGGTACTTGGGACAGGCGAGGGGACTTGACCCCACCTCCGAAGCACTTTCCTATTCAACGTTTTATGGCATGGTACCGCACTGTCTTTCGACTTTTTATCGGGAACCCAGTTCATCAGGCACACGGTCGGTATGTCCCATATGCCGGGAGACACGAGGCCCTGGTATGTTTTCTGTTATTATTAATTATATACTTGTAATTAAGTGCCAAATATGTAGTTTATATTTTTTACTTTGTGCAGGCGATTGGATTGCATACCGTCTATCATATGGGGCAGCAGATACAGAGTTATGTCCACGATCCTGTGCCCATGCAGGAGTATAGTCGTCGATTCATGGATGTGGCTGCCCAGACACTGCAGTGAGACCGATCGGATCAGTGTTTGGCACACGAAGCTGATTATATGGACCCAGCGTAGTACCATCGAGGTCGTGGTATCCCACAAGCTGGTGGTGCCCGACAAGCTGGTGGTGCCGGATGACGTGGTCGTGGGCGGAGAGGAGGTGGTCCCCAGCAAGGGGGCGTTGAGGCTCCTGCTGATGATGTTGCTGCTGATATGGCAGGTGGCATGCATGAGACGGACATGCCGTCTTACAGCCTTGGAATTTATCACACTCCAGTGCCATCGCAGGTGACCCCATCGGGTCAATTATTGATCACGGGCTCGGATATTCAAGGAATGGATTAGGGTAGATACTTCCCAGGCCCGTCTACCACTGTTGAGGATCGACCGACCCAAGTTTTTATACTGGGCGCCGACTGAGTTATGGCTCCACATCATATGCGCAGGTATGAGTTTATTAGTATTGAATTTGAATTTGTTTTAATTGTAACTTATTTATTTTCTTTAACTTTATTAATTTCCTTTTCAAGGCTTCATGCGATGCAGCGACAGATGACTACATTCAGGATCTAGACACGATGATGGTAAGACAACATAAATTGCTGTGAATTGTTATGTAGTTTTCTATACTAAGTTTCATATTATTATGTAGCCTTCTACTGGAGCTGACAGCACCACCGATACATGTCATCTTGTGCCGCATCCAGCTATAAGGAGACGACTTGATGATGATGATCCTGAAGCGTACCCGGGCGGGAGGGAATGCGCCTCAGGCCAGCGGCTGCGTTGAGACACACCGGATGCGAGACATATTGACATGGTGTAAATAATATTTTTGTATACATTAACAACAATATTCAATCGAATATGCCCATTACTTTTTTAGTTCTCCATTCGTTTGATAGTTTCATAAAATAAAATTTAGAACAACACAAGCTCTTAAACTTAACTTCCACTTCAATTAAAATAAAATTTAATACAACACAAGCACTTAAACTTAACTTCTACTTCAATTAAAATAAATTTTAGTACAACAAACAAGGAAAACATTACTACAGCACAAACACAAACATAGCAGGCCAATATAATCAAAATACATGAAATATGAAAAATACACTACACACATACATGGCAATGTTTAGCCCCGGTTGCCATTTATTCTCCGCTCCAACCACTTAAATCGTTCTTCCAGTTGTTCTTTTTCTTCTTCTACCTCTTTCAGTTTCGCCTTCACCTCCGATTTTTTTTACGTTCCTTTTGTGCTTCACAATTCCATTGTGTTTTCCATTTTTCTTCTCCCACCTCCTTCAGTTTCGTCCCCAAGTCTGCAATAATTCTATTGCTTTCTTTTTCATGTTCCTGTTGTCTTAAATACATATTATAAAGAAACTGCAGTTGTTCTCTGTAACATTCCTGATAACATGGTTCATTAACCCATTCCTCAAAATCACAAATAGGTTCGCCGGAAACCTTGTAAAACTGGTTCATACAGTGCCAGTAGCGGCGTCCAACGTCACCACCGTCCCAATAATTTTGCATCAAGCATGCTTTTTCACAGTTGCACTTTGGTGGACGAAGAGGCTGAGCCATTTGTGAAATATTTTTTTTAGTAAAAAAACACTTACTTTTAATGAAATATTTGCTTTTAGTAAATTTTGAGCACACAAAATAATTATAATGAGCCCGTTATTTATAGGCGAGACAACACACACATAACGTACTATCTAATGGCGCTATATTTTGCGTGTTAAATATCATGATGTTGACAAGACAACTTTATGTCAGCTGGTCAGCTTTTTCAGTTCGACAAGACAACACACACATAATGTGCTATCTAATGGCGCTATACTTTGCGTGTTAAATATCATGATGTTGACAAGACAACTTTATGTCAGCTGGTCAGCTTTTTCAGTTCGACAAGACAACACACACATAATAAATATACAGATAATTTTATTAAATTATTATTTAAATAGGTAAAATGGGAAAGTACAAATCATAGTTAACAAGCATAATTTTATTTCATAAATCTTGCAACATAGACATAACAACTAATTATTACAACATCAACTCATGGGTAGTTAGGTACACTAGAAGAACACCCACCACGAGCTTGATTAGTTTTGCCACCCAAACCAGCTGAAGGACATTTACGACGGTCATGTCCTGTTTGCGAGCATATACCACATTTGCGCGCATAAACGGTGTCACTAACATCCATTTGGTTCCGTATACGCGTTCTCTTCTGCACCTGTCTTTTACGCAAATAGGACTTGTTACACACCATTTTAAATGGTTCCGGAGGCCAATAATGCTCAGCACCCACTGGCTGCAACTGACCACTATATGTGTTTAGGTACTTGGAAACACTATATTGTTGATCAACATAGTTGGTCTCCGCATAACCAACACGTTGAAAACACTTGATGGCATGTGAGCAAGGCATGTGGTAGATGGACCATTTCCCACAGGAGCATAACCTTACAGATTCATTTACAGTATGTACATTATTACCCCGATTATTATGGATAGCGGTGCGAATTTCAAAAATACCTCTTTCGTTATCATACTGCAAAAATGAATGTCAATATGCTCGCCGTCTGTATTTCTCAAATCTCTTCATAGGCACTGGCATAAATTCAACCCCCAGCCCCAGCCCCACCCCCGCCCCTCCATCAATTTCGTTGCAGCTGCAGACCATTCAACAAAACTCTCTGCTATCTGCTTGAACGACATCCGCACCATGGTTGTGACGGGCAATCCTCTTGCCGACTTCAATAACCCGTTGAAGGACTCTAACACGTTTATAGTAAGAGTTCCCCATCGTCTTCCACCATCCGCATGCAACGTCCACTTTTTAGGGTCATGTCGCATTAACCAACGATAGGCTGCCTCGTCTTCTTGCCTGATAGAATCCATATGCCTCCGAAATTTATGCTTTTGGTGGTCTGTTGCTGCCATCCACATCAAATCATGTAGATCCTTGTTGGGATGTGCCTTCTAGAAATTGGCCTTAAATTGCCTCACACAGTAACGGTGGTATGCATAAGGTTCTTTCCATGCAGGAAAGTTCTCCACAGAACTTAATATACCACCGTGCCGATCAGATATTAGACAAATACCTGAACGCTGTTTGACAACGTGCTCTTTCAGGTGGTTCAAAAACAGCATCCACGTCTATGTGCTTTCATTGGCACAAACAACAAAAGCTAGAGGAAATATCTATCCATTAGCATCCACTGCCACGGCTATCAATAGCTTGATATCGTACTTTCCATAGACATGGGTTTCGTCTATGGATATTACGGGCCGACAATGCGAAAAACCATCAATTGCTGGCTTAAATGCCCAGAACACGTAATTGAATATGTATTTTGGTGTTCTCGGACTCTGCTCAAGCTTCCATTCAACAACTGTCCCGGGGTTAAAGTGTTGCAATGCGGCCATGTACTTTGGCAGAGATGCAAATGACTTATCCCAATTACCGTAGACAATTTCAACACTCTTTGCGCCCAAAAAATGCCTTTATTTTCGTAATGGTAAGGCCTGGTGGACTGATGTAATGCACTCTTTGAGTACCTTATGGACGCTTCGATATGCGAAATAAGTACAAGAGAAATCAAGTTAATATCCAAGTTGAAGTGATTCCCGTTGAATGTGTCCATTTTGCATGTGTGGGTGGGAATGTATTTACCCACTTTCCACATACTTGTCTTCTTCTTGGTCACACGCAACATCCCTTTTGCAAGCACCGTTGGTCTAGACTCATCCCACATTGCTGTCCGGATTTCATCAAAATCCCTTGTGAGAGCTTCCACATCCGGCATGGTTGGCAAGTTATCAATGTAAGGAATCTCTCTTGAATGAAACGGCACTTCGGACTCGTACAGTCTTCATCTAAGGGGGTCTCTCTTCAAATCAGGTCCTTCCTCCTCATCCTGCTCATCACCATCCTCACGAAAAAAAGGGTGTCTCGTCTCCGGATTTATCGGCATTGTTATCGTAATCACTGTTCTGTTCCTTACTCTGTGCATCTGCCAGATCCCGATGTAATACATCGTTTTCGGTCAATTGAGTGAGTACGGGTGGTTCAACTTGCTTGTTTTCACTGCACAACCAACAAAAATATAAGCTACTGAATTAATAAATGCTTTCCATATGGCTATATCACTTCACTTACAAGTCATAATGTGATGAAATTCCATGATGGACGTTTTCAATTAGGTGATGACTACCGGATGGGCCACTTGTAAAATTCATATCCGGCCGGTACCCCCTATTAAATATATGAGCGTTAATACAAATTCAATACGCCAAAAATATACATAATTAACACAAATGAAAATTGAAGTTTACCACTCGTTTTGTGAATTATGGAAAGTAGGATATAAATTATTTTCTCGTTGCTCATTCACCGGCGGTGATAAGTTTAAATCAAGGAAAACTCTTTCATCCGGAACCTGTCCGGCAAAAACTGCTCCAAAATAACCACCCGATGACTGGGGGTTATCTCTACTACGCACAACCTCGTTTTTTGGAACGTCTTCGACCTTCACGTATATCTCCAACATTGTGATTACAAGAAATTTCCGGCATTCGTCCGGAGTCCTCAAAAAATCACTCAAAGTTTCATCATCGTCGATGTTAAACTCCAAGTAAAAAGCAACCCCTTGCAGAGTGACGGAATACGGATATCTTCCGGTTACTTTAAGTATCACTGAACGTTTCCTCACACTCAATTTTTGCATAATAATGATATCAATTTATCGTACTCTATTGTAAGTGGCAATTTAACATGACACTAAGCAGGTAAACTGTAGCCCACAGAGTTATTCTCCATCACAACCTCACCCCCCAATATAATGAAACTCTTATTCTACGCTCTTCAGACATAATGAAAAAATGCTGGAGAATTTAAGAACAATAAACGTTTCAACAAGAGTTAAAATAACCTTTTGAATGAATTTCTATACAATCTTAACCTCTTTATATAGGAAATGGCTAGCCAGAATTTTTTTATTTATTTATATATAGTGCCCAAAAAGTGGGCACTATATGCTTTTGAATTATTGAAGTCAAGAATTATTGGTGGGGCCAGGAAAAAGGTGTATAGCACCCAAATACTGGACGCTATACATAAAGTTTTATGTATAGTGTCGTCAGACTGGTCAGTCGGGGCAGAGTTGGATGCTTTTCCCTTCTTATCCCCCTTCGGGTTGTGCGGCCCCTGAATATTAAACCATGAGAACGGGGACACCGACTGGACTCCAACATCAAAGGGGTATTTTTTCACCTTTGCATCTTCAAAGTACATTGTGAGGGTGTTCGAGTAGGGGCAGTTTCTGTCCATATCAATGCCAATGGATGTGATCACACTGTACATAACATTCCCCACATTGATGGGGAAACCTGCCATGATGGATGCAATGAGAACCGCTCGGGCGATTGGTATGGTCTGGTCATGGGACGAAGGGTCCAACCTGTTGTATACAAAAGTTAACCATCCTCTCGCCTCAAAATTAAGGTCTTTTCGCAGTATTTTCTTCCCTACTTGAATCTATTCTGGAATAGTACCCGACTGAGCTAAGAACTGTTCCACCCAAGGACGAGCTTCCTTTTTCAATGCTAACTTCTCTCTATACAAAGTGTCATCCTCCTCATTGAAACCCAAATATTCGTTCAACGCCTCTGCCGAAAACACTATCGTCTTATCCCGCACTTTGGTTGCAATTGACCCTTCTTTGGTGTGGGCCACATTGCTGTACAATTCCTTCACCATATGTTCATTTGCATCGATCAACTCATCTTTAAAGAAATCCCACCCCACTCTAGTAAGAAATTGTTCATGGACTCGGGGAAGATAGGGTAACAAATCCCGAGTGACTACTTTTCTTTCTGGAATCAGCTTCTTCTTGGGCCACACTTCCCGGAATTTATGAAAGGCCACCTCGCTGACAAATATGTCATGCCATAGAGCTGGGTTTCTACTTCTTTCAATTCCCCCAACTCTAGGTAACCCACTGTCCGGGACCTCATCATCACTATTGTTTTTGTCTTCTGCACCCTCCCCAAATTCTGAAGCTGTGGGGGAGGTGGGGTATTTGGCACTGCCTGCTTCTGAGCCCTCAGACGACTCAGGTTGTATAATAATTGGAGCTTTAGCTGGGCCTGCGGGGGCTTTCCACGAAACCGGTGGAGAAATCGTGCGAGAGGGAGGTACTCACTCCCCGACTGCTCTTCATTATATACCACTTGCTTTCTTGTTTTTAGCTTTGATTGGGGAGTGAGTTTCTTCAATTTAGCTTTACCTCCCTGGGAGAGGTCACCTCCTCGTCCGGGTTGTTTAGCTCCACGACCTCGTTGTTTAACCATTTTCTGCACACAAATAATTCTAACATTGTTAGTTCAGGTAGTTGCAGAGTTTAAGTACAGAATAGAAACACAATTAGAGAACAGCTGATAGCAGTGTGGACCGCACAAACAAGGCTTGCGGACCGCACTAACCAAGTTTGGAAATCAACACCTCTCTGATGAGGAACCATGTGGACCGCATGAACAGGGGGTGCGGCCGCATGGGAGCCAATGCGGTCCGCACAAACTGGTCATGCGGCCACATTGGCCATACTATTGAAGACTGGTTCCCTCTGAACCTCACCCATGTGGACCGCGCAAACATGGGATGCGGCCGCGTGGGGCATGGCGCAGACCGCACAAAGTGGGATGTGGCCGCACTGGGATAATCAACCTTTGGGCTCAAGGTTTACGCGGACCGCTGAATGAAGCAGACGCGTAGGGTATGGCGCGGACCGCACAAACAGGGTGTGCGGCCACACTGGGCTTTAATTACAGGGGCAATTAGGGTTTTACCAAAAAATGCTCAAGTCTTTCACGTTTTATCATCCTAATTTGTCCCTACTTATTTATAACATGCCCATCATTTCAAAGAACAACAAGAACAATATAAAACTATCCTAATCATGAAAAGATGAAAATCAAAAAGAAAAATGAAGAAGTTATGATTGGGGGAACATGTATAAAGTTTAAATTAATACTAAGTAAAGACTAATGTGAGAGATATGTTACTAGGAAAGCGAAGAAATGCTCTTGATATTAACACTAAGAAGGATCTTTAAAGGTGAACAGTAACTTTTAGGGCTCAGGGGTTAATTTTGGCGAAAAGTTCTGATAAAGACCCTAATGGTCTATTTATAGGAAACACGGGGGCCCCATTATTTACCGTCCAGTGCGGTCGCGTGAACACGACCGCGGGCCACACTGGGACTTTACCTTTTACCTGAAGCTGCAGCGAAGGCACGCGGACTGCATGAGACGGGTTGTGGCAGCATGAATACCACGCGGGCTGCACAAAGTGGGACGCGGACACATGAACACAGTTTAGAGACTTGGCAATATTTTCTTTGGCTGGAACGGACCGAACAAAGTGGGATTGCGGCCGCGTCGGTCACTGTTTAGAGACTGTGCACTTTTTTGCACAGTTGTTTTGCACTGGTTCAATCGCAATTCCTGCAACATCTCACAAACCATTACCTCAAAAATCCTAATCTACCACAAAAATCAAAAAGAAAGAAAAAGACATGGGTTGCCTCCCAAGAAGCTCCTGATTTAACGTCGCGGCACGACGCATGTTACCATCAAAGTCACTTCAAATGAATGAGTGCCACCACGGTGCTGTCATCAAACTTTCCCAAGTAATGCTTGACACGATGCCCATTGACCCGGAAAACTTCACCATTTTTGTTTTTGAGATCAATAGCACCAAATGGGGTTACACCGACAACTTTAAATGGACCACTCCACTTAGACTTAAGCTTTCCCGGGAATAACCTCAACCGGGAGTTGAAAAGAAGAACCATGTCACCAACTTTGAATTCCTTCCCTCGGGCATACTTATCGTGAAGGTACTTCATCTTGTCCTTGAACAAGGACGAGCTGGAGTAGGCATGAAATCTAAACTCGTCTAGCTCATGGAGTTGCTCAACCCGGAGATTCGCAGCGACATCCCATTTTAAGTTCAACTTTCTCAAGGCCCACATAGCCTTATGCTCCAATTCCACCGGAAGATGACAAGTTTTCCCAAACACCAACCGGTATGGAGACATACCAATCGGGGTCTTGTAAGATGTCCGATAGGCCCAAAGAGCATTGTCACACCTCTTTTTTACACAACATCCTGGAGGAGGGCATATGTAAAGAGAGTTTTTCCAATCAAAGGACAACCGAAACAGGATTCTTTATTAATTTCAGAGTCGCCACTTGGGAATTTATGGCGTCCCAAGTCATCGGTTTTAATCCCGAATCGAGGAAGATATGACTCTGTTTAACATTCTGCGAACCAAAAATCCGAGTAAGGAATTCTATTAATCCGGGAGAAGGTGTTAGGCATTCCCGAATTCCGTGGTTCTAGCACGGTCGCTTAACAATCTATACTTGGCCTAATTATCTTGATTTACTAAATATATTTTTTGAACTTTATTGCATAATTTTAAATTTATTACCGCTTTTAGTTAGACTGTTTATAATTATAGAACTGTCTTGAAAACGAATCACGCGTATGTATATTCGTTTTTTATATATAAAGAATCATGTCACGCGTACGTATACACAATGAGGTTAATAACATATTTTTATTTTATATATTTTTAAAAAAAATGAATTTTGGTCGAAGTTGTGCGTGCTTAAAACAAAACTACGAACATTTGTCACTCTTGTATGCTTAAATATTGAGCTGCACACCTCGGACTACAGGAGATTTGATAACCTCCGAAAACCCCCTTTTTATTAAGAAGATTTGCTCGAAGTTGCGTGAACGCATACTCCGAATTGTCTTTAGAAATGTAATCATGTCACGTGAATGTGTCCACAATTACACAATAATATTCTTAATAGCAACATAAATTTTTCTACAAATATTTATTATATCCGTTTATATTAAATATGAAAGCCATGGGAAATTTCTGAATGGAGTGCCTCGAGATTTCCAGAGAATCAAGATTTATTAGGTGTTGACCACAGGTTATATGGTTAAAATGTGTGAATTATACGCCTCAAAACTATTCAAATTAGAAGATTTGATGAGATAAAGAAAAAAAATAATGTGCAACTAAAATTACAATTTTATCGTGAATACAATATTCGTAATTCGTTTATGCGCTTTAGTGCTTGACAATTATATGCACAAGTTATTTATTATCTTCCTAGGCTTAGGACTAAGTGTATGTGTTAAAAAAAACTTGCCAAGTGAATTACTTGTAAAACTAGGAAGAAATTAGTTGATAAGCATACCAATTGTTTCAAAGAATTTCCATTATTCTACTCGGAGCAAACTCCACTTTGTATATTTTTTACTTAAAATACCGCAATCAGTATTCATAAATCCAATCTTCTTCTACACAACTTGTTTTTAGTCCAAAGTTCTAATTATTCTGTTAATTTGCTTACGATGATTGAGTTTGGGACAGATAAAATCAAACCATTTTTTATCTCGGCTTATGCAAGCTATTTACAAATACTAAATCTATACTTTGTAATAACATTGACATTATTTTTATATACTATTTTTTATAAGAAAATGAGCTAATCGCATTCCTAAAATAAATGGGCTATTTACTATTAAGAAAGGAAACTAATTTACAAATTGAAATAAATTGACACTATATATACCGCAAATACACATCTGAACCTTTCGGAATATTCCAATATCTTAATCGTAATGAATTATATCAATTCACCTCTCACTTATGGTTATCCCCATGGTTGTTATCATACCATATTACATATAAACAAGAATACTTATATCAACTAGAATTAAACAAAATCAGGCTTGGCGAAATTTACTAGTGTGGTTCCTTGATATTTCTGTGTTACCAAGCGCTTAGTTAACAAGGTCTAAATACGAAATTTAATTAATAGTCAACTTTCTACCAAGTCCCCCGTCTCGACAATTCGAAGATAACTATAACTAATGAGATTTAGAAATAAATAGAATTATTGCAAGGCTCATACTAATTTCAAAAGAGGCTGATTGACTAATAGCTCCCATGTCAAGCATAAGATATATTAGCTAACTAAAAAAACTGAAACTTAACTAATGAATTTAAATGGATAGAAGACATATTTGAAATTCCAGATTTCATTTCTCTGCAATATTGAAGCTTTGCAATAACATGAGTCTAAATATATACCTGGAAATGAGGGTAAAAGAGGTAATATTCAGCAGTAGCAGCAACAAAATCCAACAGTAGAAAAATAGGAAGATCAGCGAAATTAACAACAGCACACATACAGCAATACAACAGATTGAACATCCCACAAAAATCCGTGAAAACCAGACAAAACAATAACAGGAATCTCAGGAAATTCCAGATTCAAACCAAACAATATCACCAAACAAACCCGGACAGATGCGAGGAAACAGTATTTTTGATTTTTTAAACTCAGGAAATGTAACCTAAAACTCTTAATCTCGAAAATCAGCCTTAACACTCTAACTTCTAATGTAAAGTTCTGTTTTTTTTTGTTACTTTTCTATTCTTAAAATCAGTCTGCTTTCTTTCTCTTTTTCTCTCTCTGTTTTTCTTTTTCTTTTTTTCTTAAAATCCAGTCCCTTCTTTTCTCTCTAATCTCCCCTCCTAGAATTTGTTCCTAACATCCCCTTTTATACAAATTGTTCCCCCCTCCTCCAGCCTACTGCCCGGACCCCTTTTCCACTTTTAAAATCAGAAATTTCTTACTTCTCTGATTTTTTCACTTTTAGTTCCACTAAGAAAGCTTTTTCCCTTATTTTCACCCCCCTCCCATTCCCTTTTGTTCCCCATTAGTGTATTAATTAATACCCCACTTAACAAAACACTAACATTAAACTATTATACTAACTGTTTCATTCCCAAATTACCCCTAAAAGTTATGAAATTACTGCCCTACCCACTCCCTTTCAACCTGCATTGAACCTCTCCAACCTATTCAAATCCAACCACTAACTAAATTCAATTAACTACAACAGCTATAACCAATTCAATTTGAACTCAAATGACCATTCAAACCAGGATGGATTTAAATCAGATCAAATGGCATCAACATAAGAACAATGATCCAGGGTAGCCAATGACCAATAACTTCAGTTCAAGGAACTGAATATACCAACAGGCTCAATTCTAAGTTCAAATATAACAATGAACTCATTTTAATACAACTTCAGAATATGAACGATGCAAGAGGGGAAACAGACAGGAATGAACCATAACTTAGACTATTATCAGGCTAATCTTAACATTCAAAAGTCCCAGACCAATCGACAACACTTATTTGATCGATTACACAAATTATAGCATATAACAATTATAGCAAACATAAACAAGTGAAAGAATTGGACAAAATAAAAAGTCCACTGAAGTTGAGCAGAATTAACTGATAGAAGATGGAAAACTAATAAAACTACACTAAACAGATACATAGGTAAACAAAAATCATAAATATAGAATAAAAGAAAAAGGAAAATACCTCAGAACCTCAGAAATATTCCGACCCAGGCTCGAACTTGAATTTGGACACTTTGAGGTCGAACAGACTTTAATCAGAGTATTCTCAATTGAGAATACCTCGATTAAGGTCTATTAGACCCCAATCTTTTATTTAATTTTGGACAAATTCCATGATTTAGAATTTTAGGATACTTGAGGGTCTGATTTTGGGGCTCGATCGTTTCTGGTCAGATTCGAACCAAACCAAGTTTGGTTTGGTTACGAGTGAGGTCAGGAGAGTGACTGGTGTGACTTTGGGGTACATTAGGGTAGTTTTAGGTTTTACTTGAATCTTCAAATGAAGATTCGAGCAGTTCCAGGAAGATTCGACCTAAACTACTACCAGATTCATGACGAGGATGGTCAAGAGAAGCTATGGTGTTTATTTGGAAGCCATCGGAAAAGGTTGGGTTTTCAGGCCAAGCTTTATCGAAGATTCGAGATGTTGGGGCCTGATTCGAGGGATATAGGTTACAGATTTGGAACGGGGAGGTCGAGGGGAAGCTATGGTGTAAAGATGGGGTCGTTTGGACCACCGGAACCGCCGTTAGGCGATTTCCGGTGGGCGGTGCACGGTGGTTGACGGTGGGGATATATTTGGTCTATGAAGATTAGAAACGAAGGTGAGAAAGGGGGGTATGGCTTTGGGGGTAGGGTAAGGAACTAGGCTTATATAGTGGGGTGGGGATTTGATATAGGCTGTTGGATCTGGTAAGATCAATGGTCTGGATTGATCGAGTAAGTAGAACGACGTCGCTTTGTTTATCCTTAAGACCGGATCAGTTTTGGATGGGAACGGGTCGGGTGTGGAAGAATTGATCTGGGGCGTTGATCAAACGAACCAGATTGAGAGTGATGAAACGACGTCGTTTAATTTAGCTGCAGGTGGACTGGATTTGGGACGGGTATGGGCTGGTTTTGGACGAGTTTAAAGGTGTATTTTGTTTGGGCTTCGAAACTTTTGGCCCAAATCCGGGTCTTCTAAGTTTTCCTTTCTTTTTATTTTCTAAATTTTCTAAAATCAACAACCAAATTAACTTATTAGAATACTAATTATCCTTTAATAACATTTATCACATACAACTAAATGTCAATTAACAATAAAACAAACATAATTTATTAGTGCTAAAAATGCAAAAGTTCCTATTTTTCTGTGATTTTCCGTTTTGTAAAATAAACCTGTTAATTCCTAAATTGTAAAACTAAATACTAAATGCACATGTAACACATATTACATTAAATATATTTATTTTTTTTGTATTTTTTAATGCATTAATAAAACTACACATGCACACATATCTATGCAAACAAACAGGAAAACCGCACAATATTTCTTCAAAATAACACATAATTAAAGAAAAGACCTAATTTTGGGAGTTATTTTGGAGTAATTCGTATGAGGCAAAAATCACGTGCTCACAGCTGCCCCTCTTTGTCCGGAAACACGAAGAGTTTTCGTGCAAAGATAAAGTGAGCGGATATGAGCGATTTTTGCCCGTTGGAACACTCCGTGGGAAGCATTTTTTGAAAGATTTGACCGAACCTCTGCTTCAAAGGTTTCCTACATATCCTTGGCTATAAAGGAATCAGGTCAATGTAGTTCGGAAAGTTTTGGTAGCTGGGACTACCATGGGACTGTAATGTTACTGTTGTTGCATGCTGCTTTTACCGCTTACTGACCTCCTTATTACACCATGCCTAAAGAAAAACAAAAAACTAGACTAGATCATGGTATATGAATTACAAAATCTTATCAGATCATGCTCTTGTGTCTTTTGTTGCTTTGATGTCTTGGTGACTCCTTTGATATCTTTTGCTTCCCATTTGCCTTGTATTCTCCTTTGACTACCGATCTCGAACTGCTTATTTCCTTTTCGCATTGTTTTCCGTCGAGTCTTGTACTTCCTTTCTCTGCTTGGGATTCTTGTTGTTTCCTGCTGGGGATTCCGGTTGGATTCCCCTGCCTTATTGACTCTAAGTGTATTCCTCTATTATATGGGCAGGCTCCTGACTTCAACCAGCAATGTCAAAAATAAATCGTCATTCTGTTCTTCAGGGGGGCTCCTGACCTCGAAATTTGAATTGTATTCCCTTGTTCTCCAGGTGGGCTCCTGATTGCAGATACTTCAACTGTCCTTCGTTGTTCTCCAGGTGGACGCCTGATTGTTGATACTTCAGCTGTTCTTCCTTGTTCTCCAGGTGGACGCCTGATTGCTGATACTTCAACTGTTCATCCTCATTCTCCAGGTGGACGCCTGATTGCTGATACTTTAACTGTTCCTCCTCGTTCTCCAGGTGGACGCCTGATTGCTGATATTTCAACTGTTCTTCCTTGTTCTCCAAGTGGACGCCTGATTGTTGATACTTTAGCTGTTCTTCCTTGTTCTCCAAGTGGATGCCTGATTGCTGATATTTCAACTGTTCTTCCTTGTTCTCCAGGTGGACGCCTGATTGCTGATACTTCAATTGTTCTTCCTTGTTTTCCAGGTGGACGCCCGATTGTTGATGTCGCACCTCCTTTTTCCATACCCGCAAGGGTACAAGGGAGTTTTTTCTAATTAAAGGACAATCGAAACGGGATTTATTTATTTATTTCAGAGTCGCCACTTGGGAGATTTAGGGTGTCCCAAGTCACCAATTTAATCCCGAATCGAGGAAAAGAATGACTCTGTATTATAGTCTGCGAACCAGAAATTTGGATAAGGAATTTTGTTAACCCGGGAGAAGGTGTTAGGCATTCCCGAGTTCCGTGGTTCTAGCACGGTCGCTCAACTGTCATATTCGGCTTGTTTATCTGATTTTTTATACAATTATGAGCTTATGTGCAGATTTTAACTCTTTACCGCTTTCATTATTATTATTATTGTTATTATTTTACAGAGAATTGCAACATTGTGAAAATGTATTTCAAACCACGTCACAATCAATGCACCCGTGGTTAGAGACACATTCGATTCCATTGAGATTTGGATTTGGGTCACATAAATGTGCACCCGAGTTTAAAGAGATAACGTTATTAAATACGCGCCTAAAATGACTAGCGTATCATTATTTTAGGAAGGCCGTGGAATTTTGCTAAATGGTTCATCCCGAAGTCTAAGCAATTTTAAAGCAAATATTTACTGAAGGCCCCGCGATTTTTATATTTTTCGGCGAGGCTCATCTTATTTTTATTTTTAAGGATAAACCTATAGTGACTACATTTTTTCTATTAAGTTTGTCTCTAAAACAAAAGAAAATACCTCAATTAATTACATGCTGAAAAGATGTAACTTATTAGTTATTAGTTTACGGTTAATGCGAATGAAAAATTGTGATCGAGTTTGTTCAAAGAAAAACTGCTTTCATTCTATATTCTTTTATTCAATAATACTAGAACATGAGATTGACACACCATAATATCAAAACAGATTAACTATTTTTCGATTAATTTAAACTAACATTATTATATGAAGAAGTTATACATATGTAACCTTATTACTCATTAATCAATCAACTACATTTTTATACAAAGAGAGGAAAATTAATATTCAAACACAAATCTAAACAGGAGGAATTCAACAGAAACAAAGCCTGATTAATATTTCATTTTTTTCGCTTCAAGCCAAGAGTGTACAAATGTGTACCTGGAAATGGCAGTACAAGAAGAAAAGAAGTAGGAGAGTAGTATGTAACACAACAACATACAGCAGCAGAAAGCCCAACACAGTAGCTTCAACACCTCAGTCCAGAAATCCCAGCAACACGGAGAAAACTAGTAAAAATGGAGAAGACAAATAGTGCGGAAATCTCTCTTTATTTTTTCTTTCTAGATTTGAACTCTCTATGGTGTTCTTCCACTCTCAATATTTCAGAAAATTTGTTTCTATCTTTTTTACTCTCTCCAAAATGAATTATGTCCCTGTATATTCTCTGTATCCAGAGTGTATATCGAGTGTATACTGCTCTCTCCGCCCCCTCTTTTCTTCTTCTCTCTATCTAGTTTTTCCTCTCTTTTTTCCCCTCTCTTCTTCCTAAATTTTCTCTTCTATTTATAGCAAAATTTTCGAAATTTTCAGATTTGTTTTTCTATTATTTTATTATTATTTTAATTAAAAGAAATCCCACTTACAAATTGCTTTTATTTTTTTAGAAAAAGAAATCCCACCTTTATTTAATTTTATTTTTAAAAATCCAACTTTAATTACTTTATCTTATTTAAAATCCCACTTTTAATTTTTTTAAAAGAGAATCTCACTTTATTTAACTTTTTTTTTAAAAAACAAACCACTATCTTTTCTTTTTCTTTCAAAAATGCTACTTTCAATTACTTTAAATTTTTTAAATTTTCAGATACCTTTATATTTATTTTTTAATTCCAACCTTCTTTTACTTTTAAATTTTTTAAAAATTTCCACAAAACTTTTTATTTTTTTAAATTTTCTACATTCTTTTACTTTTTTTAAAAAAAGAAGAAGAGAATTTCACCTATTTTTACTTTTATATTTTTTTTTATTCAATACTTCCCTTTTTCTTATTTTTTTTAAATCATTCCCGAAATTATTATATATTTTTTTAAAAAAATAAAAATAAAAATAAAATAAAATAAAATATTTTCGGATTTTTTATATATAAAAAAAAACAAAAAATAAAACTATTAATAGTGATAATTCACCTTTTATTTTTTTATTTTTTTGGTTTTGTTTTGTGTTGGACAAAAATGAAGAAGGGGTGTTGGGTTAATGGAGCGGACCGGGTCGACCCGGTTTGAAGTGGACCGGGTCATGGGAAAAGTTGGGCAATTATTTGGGCCTGTTGTTTGAAATTGAAGAAGTGGCCCAATCCGATTTTTCTTTGTATTTTTGTTCTCTTTTCTTCTTTTATTTTTCTAAAACTAAATTATAAAAGTACTTAAATTATTATTAAGAACTAAATTAAGTTATAAAAGCGCAAATTAACTTCCAATAACAATTAACGCACAATTAAGTAATAATTAAGCATAAAATTGTTCATTTGGACATTAAATGTTAAAAATGCAAAAGATGCCTATTTTTGTAATTTTTAATTTTTCTAAACAAATTTAATTATTAACAATTGTAAAATTAAATCCTACATGCAAAATGCGACATATTTTGTATGTTTTATTAATTTAACAAATAAACATGCATAGACAAACATACAAATAGTTACACAAAATATCACAAAATATCACAAAAATTACACACCAAGAAAAATTATTTTATTTTTGAATTTTTTGGGAGTAATTCTCATATAGGGCAAAAATCACGTGCTTACAGTTGATATTTCAACTGTTCTTCCTTGTTCTCCAGGTGGACGCCTGATTGTTGATACTTCAACTGTTCTTCCTTGTTCTCCAGGTGGACGCCTGATTGCTGATACTTCAACTGTTCTTCCTTGTTCTCCAGGTGGACGCCTGATTGCTGATACTTCAACTGTTCTTCCTTGTTCTCCAGGTGGACGCCTGATTGTTGATACTTCAACTTTTCTTCCTTGTTCTCCAGGTGGACGCCTGATTGCTGATACTTCAACTTTTCTTCCTTGTTCTCCAGGTGGACGCCTGATTGCTGATACTTCCCCTGTTATTCCTTGTTCTCCAGGTGGATGCCTGATTGCAACAAAATAGACAAAAGCAAAGGAAACTTTCTGCCCCAGTTTGGTAGTTGGGAACAGCTATTAAATCATATTACCAACTATTACTAAAATTTGAAAGTTGCGTCCCATTATCCAGGAGGTCCTGACAACTCTTTAACTAAACGACAATTTTAAATACAAGCTATATCTTTTAAAAGCATGACTTCTACTAAATCTTGTTATCCAACCCAATTTTAAACTATGTCCCATTATCCAGGAGGGTCCTGAAAACTTTTCGCAAACTTTTACGCCAACCTACATTCCCTTTGGTGCTTATTTGTCCTATATTTATTTACTTATGATTGTTTTAAGGTTTAACCTATGTCCCATTTTCTAGGAGGGTCCTGAAAATTTATACAGCCAAACCTGCATGGTACTTGCTCCCCTCACCGGGCGCTTCCTGAAACAAATGTTGTCTTTGCCCCTGTTTCAGATCAAAGAAAATCTTGTCAGTTTAAGGCATGGTGGTTAGTTGTGGCATTTTTGTTGGGGGTGGTTTTCTCTTTGCCCTGCTTTACTGCCTTGAAGCGGTCGAAAAGACTGTTTTGCCCTCATAATTGATCCTTAACCGCAGGATCCCCAACTGTTGTGTTCACTTCTGACCCTTCCAATCGTAACCATATATCTCTCATGACATTACTGAACCATTCCACTAATTTAACTTTTGCTTTCACCCATATCTTATTTTCATCATATTACCTCCCGCATATCATGGCCATACATTGCATTGTGCAATTTTGAATCTTGGTAGTATACCTTGACATTCCTTCTTATTTGTTGGAACAAAACTTACCTCAAAAGAGCTTTGGATGAGTAAGATTATCAGTGATGAAACACGACGACTTTGAAAATTAAGAATAAAAAGAAAGTCCAAATTTGGATGACTGTTTGGAGATAAGAATAAGGAACTTATTTGATTGGAGTCACTAGCACCAATGATCATGGTATGCATTTTGGATTAATCACCCCAGTCTATTTAACCAATCTCCTTTTCAGTTGTTTTGCTTTGTTCTCCAAAATTTCCACAACCCAATTTTACTTTTCGCCAACTTATGGACCTTGTTCGACTTGCAGTGTTCTAAAGGGTTTTCACCAACAAACCTCTCTCATTTGTTTATTCCTTAATTCCTTATCGCCTTATGGTGCCTGCGAAGGTTTTCACCGATAAGACTCTCTCATTTTACTTTCTCTCAGCTTTCGTCGTCTCATGGTGCCCGTGAGGGTTTTCACCTATAAGACTCACTCATTTTCATCGTTTTTTCCTGTTTGGACCAGAGTGTTATTCTGATAAGAATCTCCTCCATTTGCTCGACTCGGCATTTCTCTAAGATTGATCGAAAGGTCTTTTGGATGTGGTTGGAAAGAAAGGGTATCAAAGGTTTAAAACAATTTGATATGGGTTTAAAATTACAACTCTTGGAATCACATTTCTTATTACAAATACAACCTCTGCCCCCAGTTTATTGCTTGGGGATTTTTTGATATTTTACTTTACCATGTTGTACTATGCACATTATGTACATTATGCACAGTATGCCCCTTATGACCGAGCCGTGAGGCGCCTACGTATCCTCTTTGAGGAATCAGGTCAAACGTAGTTCACACTTAATTTCCTTGTTTATATATTTTTCCTTTTTCTCTTTTTTTTTTGTTATTATTGATTCCAAAAGAGGGATATGAAAGAAACAAATGTGGCTCAAAAGGGGGAACAAAGGGTGCAGTGTTTAGATAGCAGAATAAATTGCCTTCGCCATTCCAATCTTCGAAATAATGCCAAATACAAACATTCAATAATAGAGAAAAATCATGCGTAATATCTCTTTACTGCATCAGAATTGATAGCCATGTCTATGCATTTTCCTTCAATATCTGTTAAACATAATGCACCATTGGACAATACTCTGGTCACAATGAACAGTCCTTGTCAATTCGGGGCAAACTTGCCCTTTGCTTCAACCTGATGTGGAAGAATATGTTTCAGCACTTGCTGACCCACTTCAAACTTTCGGGGACGCACCTTTTTATTGTATGATCTTGCTATTCTTCTTTGATATAATTGGCCATGACATACTGCTGCCAATCATTTTTCATCAATCAAGTTCAAATGCTCCAAACGGGTTTTGACCCATTCATCATCATCAATCTTAGCTTCGGCGACGATCCGAAGGGAAGGGATTTCGACTTCTGCAGGAATTACCGCTTCGGTGCCATATACCAACAAGTAAGGAGTTGCTCCTACCGAAGTGCGAACGGTAGTGCGATATCCCAACAACGCAAATGGTAATTTTTCATGCCATTGTCTTGAACCTTCTACCATTTTTCGAAGTATCTTCTTTATGTTTTTGTTGGCTGCCTCGACTGCTCCATTCGCCTTGGGCCGATATGGGGTAGAATTGCGATGTATAATCTTAAACTGTTGACATATTTCTATCATTAAGTTACTGTTAAGATTAGCACCGTTATCTATGATGATCACCTTTGGGATTTCGAATCGACAGATGATATTTGAGTGAACAAAATCGACCACAGCTTTCTTGGTCACCGATTTGAATGTTTTGGCCTCAACCCATTTGGTGAAATAATCAATGGCTACTAGAATGAACCTGTGCCCGTTGGATGTTGCCGGCTCAATTGGTCCAATAATATCCATGCCCCAAGCGACAAAGGTCCATGGTGCCGACATTGTGTGCAATTCGGAAGGTGGAGAATGAATCAAATCTCCGTGTATCTGGCATTGATGACATTTGCGCAGAAAACTGATACAATCTCGCTTCATGGTAAGCCAATAGTAACCAGCTCGGAGAATTTTATTTGCCAACACATATCCGCTCATGTGGGGTCCGCAAACTCTCGAATGTACTTCAGACATGACAATCGTAGCTTGTCTAGCATCTATGCATCTTAATAATCCAAGGTCTGGTGTTCTTTTATACAAAACTCCTCCACTTAAGAAGAATCCATTTGCCAATCGTCTAATGGTTCTCTTTTGATCCCCTGTGGCTTGTGCTGGATATATCCCCATTCTGATATACTCCTTGATGTCGTGGAACCATGGTTCACCATCAAATTCTTCTTCAATCATGTTGCAGTAAGCGTGCTGATCGTGGACTTGAATATGCAGTGGATCCATATAAGCTTTGTCCGGATGGTGCAACATTGATGCCAGGGTAGCCAATGCATCGGCGACCTCATTATGGATCCTTGGAATATGCCTGAACTCCACTGATCGAAACCGTTGACAAAGATCATGTAAACATTGTCGGTATGGTATAGGCTTCAAGTCTCGCGTTTCCCATTCTCCTTGAATTTGATGTACCAGAAGATCCGAGTCTCCCAAGACCAAGATTTCCTGGATATCCATGTCTGCAGGTAGCCTTAACCCCAAAATACAAGCTTCATACTCAGCCATATTATTGGTGCAATAAAACCGAAGTTGAGCCGTAACAGGATAGTGATGCCCGGTTTCAGAAATAATCACAGCTCCTATCCCGACTCCTTTCATGTTAGCAACCCCATCAAAGAAAAGTTTCCAGCCAGGTTTTTCAATTTGCTCCATCTCACTGATATGCATCACTTCTTCATCGGGAAAATAAGTTCTCAATGGCTCGTAATCTTCGTCGACCAAGTTTTCGGCTAAATGATCGGCCAATGCTTGGGCTTTCATTGCAGTCCGAGTCACATAGATGATGTCAAATTCTGTGAGCAATATCTGCCACTTTGCAAGTCTCCCTGTCGGCATAGGCTTTTGAAAAATATATTTCAACGGATCCAAACGCGAAATGAGGTAAGTAGTGTAGGATGACAAATAGTGTTTCAATTTCTAAGCTACCCAAGTTAGGGCGCAACATGTCCTTTCCAGATGAGTGTACTTAACCTCATAAGCTGTGAACTTCTTGCTAAGATAATAGATGGCCTGTTCCTTTTTGCCGGTGATGTCATGTTGCCCCAGTACATAACCAAATGAATTTTCCAAGACTGTTAAGTAAAGAATCAAAGGTCTTCCTGGTTCTGGCGGGACCAGCACGGGTGGGTTTGACAAGTATTCTTTTATCTTATCAAATGCTTTTTGACACTCATTAGTCCATTTGACCGCAGCATCCTTCTTCAGCAATTTAAAAATAGGCTCACAAGTTGTCGTGAGCTGAGTAATAAACCTGCTGATATAGTTCAACCTCCCTAACAGACTCATTACTTCAGTCTTGTTCCTCGGAGGTGGCAATTCTTGGATGGCCTTGATCTTTGATGGGTCCAACTCGATGCCTTGCCTACTGACTATAAATCCCAACAGCTTTCCAGATGGAACACCAAATGCGCATTTGGTAGGGTTAAGCTTGAGATTGTACCTGCGAAGTCTCAAGAAGAATTTCCTCAAATCCCTAACATGGTCGGCCTGATGCTTTGATTTTATGATCACATCATCCACATATACCTCAATCTCCTTATGTATCATATCATGAAACACTGCAGTCATTGCTCTCATGTAAGTTGCTCCGGCGTTCTTCAAACCAATTGGCATTACTCGGTAGCAATAAGTTCCCCATTGTGTGATGAATGTCGTCTTTTCTGCATCTTCTTCGTCCATTAGAATCTGGTGATACCCGGCATAGCAATCCACAAAAGATCCTATCTCATACTTGGCACAATTGTCGATCAAGATATGGATATTGGGTAATGGGAAGTTATCCTTTGGACTTGCTTTGTTGAGATTGCGATAATCGACGCATACTCTGATCTTGCAGTCTTTCTTTGGCACTGGAACGACATTAGCCAACCAAATAGGGAATTGAGTGACCCGAATGACCTTTGCATCCAACTGTTTGGTGATTTCTTCTTTAATTTTCACACTCATATCAGTTTTGAATTTTCTCAGCTTTTGCTTGACGGGAGGAACCATTGGATCTGTGGGCAATTTGTGAACCACTAAATCAGTGCTCAGACCCGGTGTGTCGTCATACGACCATGCAAAAACATCTTTGAATTCGATGAGTGCTTTAATTAACTCTTCCCGGATCATTGGTTTGAGGTGGACACTTATTTTAGTTTCTCGGATATTATTTGTGTCTCGTAAATTGACGGCTTCTGTATCACTCAGGTTGGGTTTGGGTTTTTCTTCAAAATGAATTAACTCTTTACTAATCTCTTCGAAGGCCTCATCCTCATCATATTCTGATTCGTAATCACAATATACTTCTTGAATTATTATTTCGGAATCAGATTGATTTTTAAGACTGGGCTGAGGATTCCTTATGCATGCCATATCACTAGAGCCAGCGTAAAAAGGAATGTACAGAAAAGAGAAGAAAAACTATCAGGAATGATAATGAAAGGGAAACTGTATTTCATTGGATGATGAAAGATAACAAGGTTTGCACACTTCAAACAAATTGCAAGATAAAAATTTGGATTATAACCCTGAAATAACCCAAACAAACTGAAGGAAAATCAAAATAAACTACCAAGACTCCTTTCGAATGGGGAGAGTAGTGGCTTTCCAATTATTAAGCTTTGTCTCTGGCCCAACGAGTTGAACTTCTGCGTTGCTAGAACCTTCACCTCTTTCCACCATGTTCACATCGTCAAACAGCTTTTCAAATCTTTCAATTAATTCCTCCTCAAGATTAATCATAGATTTAGGAATTGTTGTTATTGGGTGATTTCTAGTATCGGACTTGACAAAAGATTTGACAGATGTGGGACTGGCTTTGAAAGGACCCATGCCTTATGTTTTAGCTTTCTGGACTTTCTCACATCTGTGACAATGGGTATGAATCCCAAACCAAATGTCCCCAAGTTTTCGGGAAGAGATACTGGTTGTATGATGCCTTGCAAAGATGAGCCCAAACCTTTACCGAGTACAAAACCATTCTTCAACATCTCATAGGCTACCATGACTGATGCAGCGGTTATCTTTGGATTTGGAATGTATTTCCCCTCCGAAATTTTCTCTACCAACATCGTGTCAGAAACCTGGTAAACCCATGGTCCCTGGTCATTTTTTATTACCACGACCGGTACAATGGCACCGATGTGAGCATCTAAGCTGTCTTCCCCATGCACAACTATTTCTTGTCTATCCCATTCAAACTTGACCAGCTGGTGTAGTATTCATGGGACTGCTTTAGCAACATGGATCCATGGTCGACCTAACAGTAAATTATAGGAAACAGCCATATCCAACACCTAAAACTCCATTGTGAATTCAACTGGCCCTATTGTCAGCTCCATCACTATGTCGCCAACTGAATCTCTACTTCCACCGTCAAATCCCCGTACGCAAATACTGTTCTTATGGATCCTCTCCTCTTTTATTTTCAACTTGCTCAGAGTGGAGAGAGGGCAGATGTTTGCGCTTGACCCGTTGTCAACCAATACCCGGGTTACTACGGAGTTTTCACATTTTAATGTGAGGTAAAGAGCTCTGTTGTGCTCAGTACCTTCTACAGGCAATACATCATCAGAAAATGTGACTCAATTTGCCTCAAAGATTTTGTTGGCTATTTTTTCCAACTGATTCACGGAGATCTTATCGGGAACGTGTGCCTCATTCAAGATCTTCATTAAAGCTTGACGGTGCTCGTCCGAATGGATCAATAATGACAACAGTGAAATTTGAGCGGGTGTCTTTTTTAATTGTTCCACGATAAAATAGTCATGCAGCTTCATCTTTCTCAAGAATTCTTCCTCTACTTCTTCAGTCACGGCTTTCTTCATTGGTGTTGGATTATTTTTAGCTTTTCTTAATTCCTCGGGAGTAAAACATCTTCCCGAGCGAGTCAAACCCTGTACTTCACAGATTTCTTCCTTGACTTCTTTTTCTTTGTACATTACTGTTACTCGTTCGTAGTTCCATGGAATAGCCCTATTGTTGATCACTGGTAACTGGGTTACTGGCTTGATAATAACCCGATCTACACGGGCTCCTTCCACGACTATGATGGGTTTGTTGGCCACCCCTGGTACAATCACCTTTACCCCTTCCTACTTCGGGGCAACTTTGCTCGAAGATCCCTTGTCAACTGCCACAGATGGCTCAACACTGTTTTTGTTCTACTTGAGTACCAACTTCTCATCTGCTAATTGTTCATCTGTCTTGGCTTCATTAGACCGAATCATCATGACGGTTTGTGACAGCTTCTTGGTTTCCCCATCAGCCTGCACTATTTCTATCATATTGGCCTCTTGATGGGCTGGCATCGGATTTCTGTTGATATTGGGAGCTTCGGGAGCTTGAACTTCAATTTTATTAGTATCAATCAGCTCATGTATTGCATTTTTTAAGTGCCAGCACTTTTTTGTATCATGACCTGGGGTACCAGAACAATACTCACAGCTAACAGTGTAGTCCAGATTCTTTGGAGGAGGATTTGGCAGCTTGGATTGTATCGGCCTTAGCATATCTAGCTGTTTTAGCCTGTGGAACAGACTAGTGTAGGACTCTCCCAACGGATTAAAGGTTTTCTTCTTCTGCAACCTTTCACCCTTGAGTGCTTGATTAGGCTTGAAACCTGGTCCGGGAATATTTTGATAGGTTCGTGGATATGGGTAGGTACTTGGTAAGACAGGAGCACGCCAATGAGCGTGGGCAGGTGGTTGATTGTATGCTTGCGCATGGTGGACGGAAAAATGCGGTTCCGACGGGTGATAGTAGAGTTGGGATGAATTGTGGTGATAAGTTGGTTGGTGGGATCGAGGTTGATTGTAGTAATGAGGTGAACCTCTGGATCCAGACCAAGTTCCTGAATCAACCATTGCCGCTTTCTCTCTTTTCTTCTTTCCAATCCCTCCTACGCTGCCTTGAATAGCCTAAGTAGTCGCTTTGATAGCCGAATAGCTCATGATTTTATTCGACTTGAGGCCTTCTTCCACCATACCTCCCATCTTCACTACTTCGTTGAATGATTTTCCTATCGCTGAAACCAAATGGCCATAGTAAGTAGGTTCCAAGGCTTGTAGGAAGTAATCTACCATTTCACTTTCCTTCATTGGGGGATCTACCCTTGCTGCCTATTCCCTCTACCAGAACCCATATTCTCTAAAGCTTTCACTATGCTTTTTCTCAAACTTAGTCAAGGATAGTCGATCTGGAACGATCTCCAGATTGTATTGGAAGTGACAAGCAAATGCCTGTGCCAGGTCATCCCATGTGTACCATCTCCCATGGTCTTGGCGGGTATACCATTCCAAGGCTGATTCGCTCAAACTCTGACTGAAGTAAGCCATTAATAATTCGTCTCTTCCTCCAGCTCCCCTCATCTTGCTGCAAAAACCCCTCAAGTGGGCCACTGGATCACCTGACCGTTGTATAGGTCAAACTTGGGCATCTTGAAACCAGCTGGTAATTGCACATTTGGGAACAAACATAGGTCCTTGTAGGCCACACTGACCTGCCCTCCTAACCCCCGCTTGTCTCGGAACGATTGTTCTAAGCTTTTAACTTTTCTGAACATCTCTTCATGTTCGGTATTTTTGACTGGCTTGTCAATTTTTGTTGGGAGGTCAAAACGGGGAGTAAATGAATGGATTTCTAAAGCTTTGAAAGTGGGCTCCGAGGGGTAGTATTGGTTGTCCTGGGCCTGAAACATAGGCTCACTAGGAGATGTGTGGGGTGTAGCTGGGGGAGGTGCTACGAAGACAGGAGTTACTAGTGGAGGAGGGTATGGAATTGGTTTAGGGGGTGGAGATTGTGGTGCATGAGAAGTGGTGCCTCGGTAGTGCTGGTAAATGGGGAAACTTGGGGATCGATCGGTGGTAGAATGATCCTGAGTTTGAGCTGGTGGTGGGGTGGGAGAAGGGTTAGCAGGGTAAGCTGGGGGTGATTGTCCTGTAGACCAAGCCTGATACATCTCGGCCATCTGTTGCTTAAGTTTAAGCATCTCTTCTTTCATTTTACTGACATCCCGCTCCTCTATCTTAATACATGTGTCGACATCCGGGATAGACATGATTTCGGGTATTGGTCCTTTTGATCTGGTTTGATAATGATAATGTGTCAGTATACTCTAGGTAAACCAATTGTTTGAATTCTGGAAATGATCAAACTTGTTAGTTTTGAGAGTTTAACACATATATAATTGCACGTTGAGATGCAATGTTCCTAGGCAATTAACCATTTTCTATCATGTATTTGCTCGGTTGCTTGTGTCATCCCAGCTTTTCTTGACCTTTATTTTTATTATCACTCACTCTTATCTTTATTTCCCTCCCTTTACATTTCATTCCTTCTTTTGGTTGTGGTCGAATCTTATAGAGATTGCCTACGTATCATGTCCTTGCATGAATCAGACCGTGCGTAGTTCTGGCGGAAGGCAATTATTAACACTCTTATTTATTCTTGAAACAATACAAACACGGAAAGGACATTACATTCGGAAAACATTTTAAGAAAATGGTTTAAAAGACTTGACACAGACTCAAACTAAAACATGACTTATTATATAAAAAGCTCATAATAACTATGAATATGCTCCACTCCCCACTTTTGTTTTCAATCATTGGAACATCTGCTCATGGTGGGGCTTGACCCGGCTGACATCCCAGTGTACGATACATTCTTTCTAACTCCACTGCCAGATGACGGGCAAAAGTAGGTGCATGCTCTAGAAACCTTTCATAATCCATCCCTTGGCAGTTCACATAACTTTGAGAAGTGTAAACAGCCAAATCATGGATTTGTGCTCTGAAATCTTGGAGATTTTGGTCTTGGTTTTGCAATTTCTGTTGGCGAGTGGTGGCTATATCTCTTATGCGGTCTTCGCGATCTAAAGCTGACTCTAATTGAGCTTGAAGTCTGGCCTGATCGAGTCTTGCATGTGCTCTTTCTCTATCAATATCTGCGTACTGATGTTCTCTATTGTACCTTCTCGTTTCTTCCAATTGTGCACGGAGTTGAGCTTCTAAATGTATCCAACGGTCCTTCTCTTTCTTGAATTGTGCCATGTCTTCTTCGGATCTTATTACTTGGCGTTCCTTATTAGATTTGGCCTCATCGTTTAATTGTATGATTTTTTCCTTAGCTTTGCCTAACGCCTTTTCAGTCTTTGTCAAGATGGAGTCATAATCTTGCATTTTTTCCATCAGATTGGCAATGATTTTTTGATCTTTCCAACTTCTCACTGGTGCTTCAGAGGCTTTCTTCATCTATTGAAATTGAGCGCGGAGATTTTTATTTTCGCTAATCAGACTCTTCTTTTCACCTTCTACTTCTTGTGCTTGTAAGTCTTTCTCCAAATTGAGGTTCCTCAGACTTTCTTCTAAGGCATGAATAGTTGCTTTGTATCCCTTTTCCTTTTCTCCCCAAGCCAATCGTTCTTGGATTTTATCATCAAAGGTTTGAACATGTGGTCTTTTTATGGGCCTTCTAAGATCAGGTTCTGGTGCATCATCCACGCGAGATCTTTTCTCAAACCACCTAGCATATCTTGGATTTATCTCGCCTTTCGCAAGATCTGGAACTTGAGTGTCATCTTTCAAGTATCGACACCCATTCCACATCTGCTGAATCAAAGCCTCGGGGAGAGTGGCTTCGGGGTGTAGCTCGATCACTTGCATACTCAAATCCTCATCATCAGGCACCACTTGGTATCTCCCTAGTTGTCTTAGAACTCTCTGTGGCATATATGGCTGGACGCTTCTCAAACCCAACAGCAGCAAATAACTATTCAAGGTTGACATGTGTATCACCTCTCTTACCGGGAGCCATCCCAAAGTCCACTCAACTTGACTTGCCATTAAAGATCTTAAATGTGATATCCAGGCTTCCACCCCTTCTGGAGATTTATAATCTTTTATTCTTTCTTCATAACTCTCGATGAAATTGTCATTGCTTGGACCATACTGCATGAACTTGGGGTTATGTCGGAGATGTTCGATCAACCACATTTGCAACAAAATTTTGCATCCTTCGAAGACTTTTTCCCCTGATTTGCATAAAGTCAACGCCCGATAAATGTCTGAGAGAATGATCGGGGCAAGGGTGTGACGTTCTTTGGTAGTGAGGACTTGTACGACTCTTGCTACGCGAATATCAATTGTTCGCTCTTTGTTTGGGAAGACCATGATTCCCAGAAAAGCCACCATGAAAGCGAAGCGACGGTGAATCTGCCAAGTGTCCTTGTTTGTTTGTTAGTAAGGCCCTTTTCATGAATTTCAAATCCATCCGGCTTTCCGAACCTTGAATACAGGAAGTTGAAAGAACAACACCCTTTGACAACGTTGCTTTTTCTGATTTGATTACTGATGTTTAGAAGACCAAAGAATCGATGCACTGAGGGAGCCTTTGGGAATATAAGATTTTGGTTTCTCAAATCTCCGTCAAAACCGGCATATCCAGCTATCTCTTCTAATGTGGGAGTAAGCTCGAAATCAGAGAAGCGAAAGACATTGTAAACAGGGTCCCAAAAAGTCACTAACGTCGTAATCAAATCATCGCGTGGTATAACTTTCATAATATCTGTGAGAGTTCCCAAATACTTAATGACCCATTTCTGACTGTGTCCTCCTAACTCACGCCACCATATCTGAAGCTGAAATAGAAACTCATCTACATTTGCGAATGGTGGGTTTTGGATGGTGCTCATTTTGTATCTGCGATTAATTTTAACAAAATCAAGACTCATTTTGAAAACTGACATTCATAAAAAAAAACTTTTAGTGATTTTTTTTATTTTAACAAATAAAAAAAAATAACACTTACCTTTTTTCAAAATTTTAAACTATTTTGGGAATTTTCTAAAACAGCCCATTTTCTTTCTCGATTCCCACAATGATTTTCTATATGATTTTCTATCATTTCCCGATAAGCTGGTCAACATGCAAATCCGAGGCAAATGAATGCACAAGTAGCAAGTGAGATGCATCAGGATGGTCTTTTCATTTCGGGTGCACCTGTCCTAGACAGACCCAACCCATGTGTTGAGTCTCCAAGGCCAAATGCACATGATGCAAACACACGTTCCTACTAGGGGTCCGGTATGAGGCTGAGTTATTCTAAGTGAAAAACCTGAGGCATATTGTTCTAGACCTGGCTTACCCAAACGGACAGCTTGAGCCGAAATGGGGGCAACGTACCGGGAGCACGAAAGTCTACCCGGCCTAGTTACTTGTCCCAACTTCGTTCTATTGGGTATGACTTCTAACAGAAAGGTGGGCCACGCGCACGTGTGCACCATAAATTCAGAAGACTCAGAAAAAAGAAGGGTTTCATAGCAGTTTTATATACACAATTCAGATAATATTAAAGCGGTAAAAAGCAACATTTAGCACATTAAGCATAAACATGTATAAATCAAATAATAAATAAGGCCAATTATAACAGTTATTATAAGCTTGAATTCTTAAACCCTGAGGTTCAAGATTCTGGCTCTATTCCCCAGCATAGTCGCCAGAGCTGTCACACCTCTTTTTTACACAATATCCCGGAGGAGGCATATGTAAAGAGAGTTTTTCCAATCAAAGGACAACCGAAACGGGATTCTTTATTAATTTCAGAGTCACCACTTGGGAATTTTATGGCGTCCCAAGTCACCGATTTTAATCCCGAATCGAGGAAGATATGACTCCGTTTAACATTCTGCGAACCAAAAATCCAAGTAAGGAATTCTATTAATCCGGGAGAAGGTGTTAGGCATTCCCGAATTCCGTGGTTCTAGCACGGTTGCTTAACAATCTATACTTGGCCTAATTATCTTGATTTACTAAATATATTTTTTGAACTTTATTGCATAATTTTAAATTTATTACCGCTTTTAGTTAGACTGTTTATAATTATAGAACTGTCTTGAAACGAATCACGCGTATGTATATTCGTTTTTTATATATAAAGAATCATGTCACGCGTACGTATACACAATGAGGTTAATAACATATTTTTATTTTATATATTTTTTAAAAAAATGAATTTTGGCCGAAGTTGTGCGTGCTTAAAACAAAACTACGAACATTCGTCACTCTTGTATGATTAAATATTGAGCTGCGCACCTCGGACTACAGGAGATTTGATAACCTCCGAAAACCCCCTTTTTATTAAGAAGATTTGCTCAAAGTTGCGCGAACGCATACTCCGAATTGTCTTTAGAAATGTAATCATGTCACGCGAACGTGTCCACAATTACACAATAATATTCTTAATGGCAACATAAATTTTTCTACAAATATTTATTATGTCCGTCTATATTAAATATGAAAGCCATGGAAAATTTTTGAATGGAGTGCCTCGAGATTTCCAATGAATCAAGATTTATTAGGTGTTGACCACAGGTTATATGGTTTAAAAGTGTGAATTATACGCCTCAAAACTATTCAAATTAGAAGATTTAATGAGATAAAGAAAAAAAATAATGTGCAACTAAAATTACAATTTTATCGTGAATACAATATCCGTAATTCGTTTATGCGCTTTAGTGCTTGACAATTATATGCACAAGTTATTTATTATCTTCCTAGGCTTAGGACTAAGTGTATGTGTTAAAAAAAAACTTGCCAAGTGAATTACTTGTAAAACTAGGAAGAAATTAGTTGATAAGCATACCAATTGTTTCAAAGAATTTCCATTATTCTACTCGGAGCAAACTCCACTTTGTATATTTTTTACTTAAAATACCGCAATCAGTATTCATAAATCCAATCTTCTTCTACACAACTTGTTTTTAGTCCAAAGTTCTAATTATTCTGTTAATTTGCTTACGATGATTGGGTTTGCGACAGATAAAATCAAACCAATTTTTATCTCGGCTTATGCAAGCTATTTACAAATACTAAATCTATACTTTGTAATAACATTGACATTATTTTTATATACTATTTTTATAAGAAAATGAGCTAATCGCATTCCTAAAATAAATGGGCCATTTACTGTTAAGAAAGGAAACTAATTTACAAATTGAAATAAATTGACACTACATATACCGCAAATACACATCTGAACCTTTCGGAATATTCCAATATCTTAATCGTAATGAATTATATCAATTCACCTCTCACTTATGGTTATCCCCATGGCTGTTATCATACCATATTACATATAAACAAGAATACTTATATCAACTAGAATTAAACAAAATCAGACTTGGCGAAATTTACTAGTGTGGTTCCTTGATATTTCTGTGTTACCAAGCGCTTAGTTAACAAGGTCTAAATACGAAATTTAATTAATAGTCAACTTTCTACCAAGTCCCCCGTCTCGACAATTCGAAGATAACTATAACTAATGAGATTTAGAAATAAATAGAATTATTGCAAGGCTCATACTAATTTCAAAAGAGGCTGATTGACTAATAGCTCCCATGTCAAGCATAAGATATATTAGCTAACTAAAAAAACTGAAACTTAACTAATGAATTTAAATGGATAGAAGACATATTTGAAATTCCAGATTTCATTTCTCTGCAATATTGAAGCTTTGCAATAACATGAGTCTAAATATATACCTGGAAATGAGGGTAAAAGAGGTAATATTCAGCAGTAGCAGCAACAAAACCCAACAGCAGAAAAATAGGAAGATCAGTGAAATTAACAATATCACACACACAGCAATACAGCAGATTGAACAACCCACAAAAATCCGTGAAAACTAGACAAAATAATAACAGGAATCTCTGGAAATTCCAGATTCAAACCAAACAATATCACCAAACAAACCCGGACAAATGCGAGGAAACAGTATTTCTGATTTTTTAAACTCAGGAAATGTAACCTGAAACTCTTAATCTCGAAAATCAGCCTTAACACTCTAACTTCTAATGTAAAGTTCTATTTTTTTTGTTACTTTTCTGTTCTTAAAATCAGTCTGCTTTCTTTCTCTTTTTCTCTCTCTGTTTTTCTTTTTCCTTTTTTCTTAAAATCCAATCCCTTCTTTTCTCTCTAATCTCCCCTCCTAGAATCCATTCCTAACATCCCCTTTTATACAAATTGTTCCCCCCTCCTCCAGCCTACTGCCCGAACCCCTTTTCCCCTTTTAAAATCAGAAATTTCCCACTTCTCTGATTTTTTCACTTTTAGTTCCACTAAGAAAGCTTTTTCCCTTATTTTTAGCCCTCCCCCCCCCCCCCATTCCCTTTTATTCCCCATTAGTGTATTAATTAATATCCTACTTAACAAAACGCTAACATTAAACTGTTATACTAATTGTGTCATTCCCAAATTACCCCTGAAAGTTATGAAATTACTGCCCTACCCACTCCCTTTCAACCTGTATTGAACCTCTCCAACCTATTCAAATCCAACCACTAACTGAATTCAATTAACTACAACAGCTATAACCAATTCAATTTGAAATCAAATGACCATTCAAACCAGGATGGATTTAAATCAGATGAAATGGCATCAACATAAGAACAATGATCCAGGGTAGCCAATGACCAATAACTTCAGTTTAAGGAACTGAATATACCAACAGGCTCAATTCTAAGTTCAAATATAACAATGAACTCATTTTAGTACAACTTCAGAACATGAACGAGGCAAGAGGGGAAACAGACAGGAATGAACCATAACTTAGACTATTATCAGGCTAATCTTAACATTCAAACGTCCCAGACCAATTGACAACACTTATTTGATCGATTACACAAATTATAGTATATAACAATTATAGCAAACATAAACAAGTGAAAGAATTGGACAAAATAAAAAGTCCACTGAAGATGAGCACAATTAACTGATAGAAGATGGAAAACTAATAAAACTACACTAAACAGATACATAGATAAACAAAAATCATAAATATAGAATAAAAGAAAAAGGAAAATACCTCAGAACCTCAGAAATATTCTGACCCAGGCTCGAACTTGAATTTGGACACTTTGAGGTCGAACAGACTTTAATCGGAGTATTCTCAATTGAGAATACCTCGATTAAGGTCTATTAGACCCCAATCTTTTATTTAATTTTGGACAGATTCCATGATTAGGAATTTTAGGATTCTTGAGGGTCTGATTTTGGGGCTCGATCGTTTCTGGTCAGATTCGAACCAAACCAAGTTTGGTTTGGTTACGAGTGAGGTCAGGAGAGTGACTGGTGTGACTTTGGGGTACATTAGGGTAGTTTTAGGTTTTGCTTGAATCTTCAAATGAAAATTCGAGCAGTTCCAGGAAGATTCGACCTAAACTATTACCGGATTCATGATGAGGATGGTCAAGAGAAGCTATGGTGTTGATTTGGAAGCCATCGGAAAAGGTTGGGTTTTCAGGCCAAGATTTGATCGAAGATTCGAGACATTGGGGCCTGATTTGAGGGATATAGGTTACAAATTTGGAACGGGGAGGTCGAGGGGAAGCTATGGTGTAAAGATGGGGTCGTTTGGACCACCAGAACCGTCGTGAGGCTATTTTCGGTGGGCGGTGCACGGTGGTTGACGGTGGGGATATGTTTGGTCTCTGAAGATTAGAGACAAAGGTGAGAAAAGGGGGGTATGGCTTTGGGGGTGGGGTAAGGATTTAGGCTTATATAGTGGGGTGGGGATTTGATATAGGCCGTTGGATCTGGTGAGATCAATGGTCTGGATTGATCGAGTAAGTAGAACGACGTCGCTTTGTTTATCCTTAAGACCGGATCAGTTTTGGATGGGAACGGGTCGGGTGTGGAAGAATTGATCTGGGGCGTTGATCAAGTGAAATCAACGAACCAGATTGAGAATGATGAGACGACGTCGTTTAATTTAGCTGCAGGTGGACTGGATTTGGGACGGGTATGGGCTGGTTTTGGATGGGTTTAAAGGTGTATTTTGTTTGGGCTTTGAAACTTTTGGCCCAAATTCGGGTCTTCTAATTTTTCCTTTCTTTTTATTTTCTAAATTTTCTAAAATAAAGAACCAAATTAACTTATTAGAATACTAATTATCCTTTAATAACATTTATTACATACAACTAAATGTCAATTAACAATAAAACCAACATAATTTATTATTGCTAAAAATGCAAAAGTTCCTATTTTTCTGTGATTTTCCGTTTTGTAAAACAAACCTGTTAATTCCTAAATTGTAAAACTAAATACTAAATGCACATGTAACACATATTACATTATTTTTATTTTTATTTTTGTATTTTTTAATGCATTAATAAAACTACACATGCACACATACCTATGCAAACAAACAGGAAAACCGCACAATATTTCCTCAAAATAACACATAATTAAAAAAAAGACCTAATTTCGGGATTTATTTTGGAGTAATTCGTATGAGGCAAAAATCACGTGCTCGCAAGCATCATCTAGTTTCTTCGACCAATCGGTCTTATTGGCATTGACAGTTTTGGACAAAATACTCTTGATCTCTCGGTTGGAAACCTCAACTTGGCCACTCGCTTGATGATGATAAGGAGGGGTCACCTTATGATTTACACCATACTTGGCAAGCAATGAATCAAAAGCCCGGTTGCAAAAATGAGAACCACCATCACTACTGATAGCACGTGGAGTGCCAAACCTTGTGAAGATACTCTTTTTCAAGAACGCCACCACACTTCGAGGTTCGTTGTTGGGAAAATCGACGACTTCGACCCATTTCGACACATAATCAACCGCTACCATGATATAGGTGTTCCCACAAGAACTCATGAACGGCCCCATAAAGTCGATACCCCACACATCAATAATATCCACCTCTAGAATTGTGTTGAGAGGTATCTCATCCTTTTTAGAAATCCCACCAGTTCGTTGGCATTCATCACATCTCTTGACAAAATCACCGGCATCTTTAAACAAGGAGGGCCAATAAAAACCGCAACTAAGTACCTTAGAAGCCGTCCTCACCCCACCATAATGGCCACCATAGGGAGAGGAATGACAAGCCTCCAAAATACGCAATTATTCTTCTTCTAGGACACATCGGCGAATCACACCATTGGTGCAAATCTTGAACAAATATGGCTCATCCTAATAATAATCCAAACTATCCCGCTTGAGATTCTTCCTTTGGTTAGAAGAGAGCTCATACGAGATTATACCGACCACAAGATAATTTGCCACATCGGCAAACCACGGCATATCATGCATAGATACCGGAAGGAGTTGTTCATCCGGGAAACGCATCATTGATTTCAAGGCCGTCAGAAGGCCTCCCCTCTTCTTCCAAGCGGGACAAGTGGTCCGCCACTTGATTTTCACTTCCTTTTCGGTCCATAATTTCTAGATCAAACTCTTGAAGAAGTAGCACCCATCTTATCAACCTTGCTTTTGAATCTTTCTTGGTCATCAAATACCTAAGGGCGGCATGATCGGTATGGATAATCACTTTGGCCCCCATAAGGTATGGTCGGAACTTTTCCATGGCAAACACAATAGCTAGAAACTCTTTCTCGATGACTGTATAGTTTCTTTGAGCTTCATTCATCGTCTTGCTTGAGTAGTACACCGGATGGAACATCTTGTTGATTCTTTGGCCCAAGACCGCCCCTACCGCAACATCACTAGTGTCGCATATGAGATCAAATGGCAAGCTCCAATTGGGTGCGGTAATGATAGGGGTTGTTGTCAACTTGTGTTTTAGAAGCTCGAAAGCCTCCATGCACTTCTCATCAAAAACAAATTTGGCCTCCTTCTCTAATAACTTGCACAACGGATTAACTATCTTAGAGAAATCTTTGATGAACCTTTGGTAGAAACTCGCGTGCCCCAAAAAGCTCCTCACCCCTTTGACAGAAGTAGGGGGAGGTAACCTTGAAATGACTTCAATCTTGGCTTTGTCAACTTCAATACCTCTCTTCGAAATCTTATGACCCAATACAATACCCTCTTCTACCATAAAATGGCATTTTTCCCAATTGAGGACTAGGTTTGTATCTTCACATCGGGCCAACACTCGGTCCAAATTTGTCAAACATTCCTCAAAGGAGTTTCCCACCACGCTAAAATCATCCATAAAGACCTCCAATATATCTTCCACCATGTCGGTGAAAATTGCCATCATATATCGTTGAAAGATCGTTGGGGCATTACACAATCCAAACGGCATCCTCGAAAATGCGAATGTGCCGTAGGGACAAGTAAAGGTCATCTTTTCTTGATCTTCCGGGGCGATGAGAATCTGATTTTATCCCGAATACCCATCTAAAAAGCAATAGAACGACCGACCCGCAAGACGATCAAGCATTTGGTCGAGGAACGGCAACGGGAAATGATCCTTTCGAGTCACCTTGTTAAGCTTTCTATAATCCATACAAACTCTCCATCCTGTCACCGTCCGAGTAGGAATCAACTTATTGTTAGCATTGGTTACCACAGTCATCCCGCCCTTCTTCGGTATGCATTGCACCGGAGAAGTCCATGAGCTGTCAGAAATAGGATACACCACACCGGCGTCAAGCCACTTGATAACTTCCTTTTTGACCACTTCTTGCATAGCTTTGTTGAGTCTCCTTTGGTGTTCAAGTAAGGGCCTCGCATCCTCCTCCAATATGATCTTATGTATGCAAAAGGCGGGGCTTATACCCCATATATCCGCTAATGTCCATCCGATTGCCCTCTTGCGCTTTTGTAGAACCGCCAAAGTGGCGTCAACCTGCACGTTAGTCAAGCAGGACGAAAGAATAACAGGAAAAGTAAAATTAGGGCCCAAGTATTCATACCTGAGGTGAGGAGGAAGTGGTTTCAACTCCAACACCGGCGGCTCCTCAATAGATGGCTTGGTTGGGGGAGTTTTGCGATTCTCAAGATCCAAGGATAACTTCCTAGGCTCATAAGAATACGAGCACATATTATGCAAAGCATTTACATATTCAACTCTCCCAGCATCATCATCAACATCCATGTTCAAGAGCACGGCTTCAAGTGGGTCTTCAACATTCACCATTGCACTTGTGTCATCTACTATCACCGCCGTGACAATGTCAACAAACGAGCACATATCGGTGCTATTCGGTTGCCTCATAGATTTGCATACATGGAACACCACTTTTTTATCACCAACACGGAAGGTCAACTCTCCCGCCTCGACATCTACCAAAGCCTTCCCAGTAGCTAGGAAATGACTGCCAAGGATAATTGGCACCTCAAATCCACCTCACAATCCAAGATAACAAAATCGGCCGGCAATATGACCTTATCAACACGAACAAGGACATCATCAATAATCCCCAAAGGCCGCTTCATTGATCGGTCTGCCATTTGAAGCCTCATAGAAGTTGGATGAGGTTGTCCGATTCCCAAGGTCTTGAAGACCGAATATGGCATTAAATTGATACTTGCCCCCAAGTCACAAAGGGCTTTTGCAAATTCGGCACTTCCAATGGTACATGGGATAGTGAATGCACCGGGGTCCTAAATTTTCAGAGCCATAGAATGTACAATTGCGCTCACTTGATGGGTCATCTTGATTGTATCACACTCCATTGATCTCTTTTTTGTAACCAAATCTTTCATGAACTTTGCGTACTCCGGTATTTGCTCGAGTGCTTTCACCAAAGGCACGTTGATAGTCAAACTCTTCATTATCTCAATGAATTTCTTAAATTGGTTGTCACCCTTTTGCTTGGCCAACAGTTGAGGATAGGGTGGAGGAGGTCGAGGTAAGGGTGCTCGAGCTTTGGGCACCACCAGCTCAGGCATATCAATCACGTGTTCCCTAGATGGGTTCACGGCCTCTTGTGTTTCTTCCTCAACCTCATGAACATCAATCCGCACATCATTTCTCACACTTGGTTCAACTACATCTTCAACCACCAAAGGCATTTCATTATCTCATAAATCATCTTCATCCACCATAACTTGGTTTCCTCTTGAGGCATGCACATCACCACCTCTTCCACTTCGCGTTGTCACTGCCATCACATGATTATTGTGCCCACCCTTGGGGTTTACTACCGTATCACTTGGTAGAGCACTCTTTGGGCGAGTATTTAAAGACTAAGAGATTTGGCCTAATTGCAATTCCAAGTTTCGGATAGATGTGTTATGCGAAGCTAATTGGGCCTCGGAATCTTAGTTCTTTTTCATCATTTGCTCGAACATGCTTTCAATTCTCCCCATCTCGTTTCCGGACAAACTCGGACCTTGAGAAGGGAAGGGGGACCTTGAGAAGGAAAGGGGGGTGGATTGTTCGGTTGTTGGTACATGGGGGGCCTTTGAAAACCTTGCCCCTGGTTGCCTTGGTATCCCGCCATTGTTCCACCCTCCTTGATTATTGTTGTTGCCCCAATTATTGTTACTACCATGCCAATTTCCTTGGTTGCCTTGATTACCCTAATTGTTGTTTTGGTTGTTGTTGTTCCAATTACCTCCGCCTTGTTGTTGATTGCCCCAATTACCTTGAAGACGCCATTATTGATTTGAAGAGATACCTCTATTCCCTTGATAGTTGTTGACATATTGGATCTCTTCGCTTTGATCATCATAGCACTCATTTGAATAACCACCACCATCATTGTTGTTGTCATATTGTTCACAATTACCTTGAGGTTGTTGTCCTCTTTGCCTACTTTTCAACATAGAAACATCTTCCATTGCGTTGACTTGGCGCGGGTTTTGGACTTGTTGCAATTGCGCCTTTGCCAATTGATTCATAGTTGTTGTAAGCTCGGCTATAGCTTGGCCATGATCGTGCAATTCCTTGTGCAAATGGATGACCGTGGGGTCACCTTGGGGCACGTTTGCTCGGCTTTGCCATGCCGAAGAGGTGTCGGCCATTTCATCAAGTACATCACATGCCTCTTGGTAAGAAAGTTTCATAAAGTTCCCTCCGGCCAATTGGTTCACGATGCATTGATTTGTGGTGTTGATGCCCCGATAAAAGGTTTGTTGAATCATAGCCTCGGTCATATCGTTATTAGGACACTCTTTCACCATTGTTCTATATCTTTCCCATATCTCATGCAAAGGTTCAGTTGGCTCTTGCTTGAAAGCTAGAATTTCATCCCGAAGAGCTACCATATGACTTGGAGAGAAGAACTTGGCAATAAATCTGTCCACCAATTCATCCCATGTTGTAATAGAATGATTGGGGAGCCTTTCTAACCAATTCAATGCTTTACCCCGAAGAGAAAACGGAAAAAACCTCAATCTCAACGTCCTCGGACACGTTTGTCTGCTTGCTACCCCAACATGTATCCACGAACCCCTTCAAGTGCTTGTAGGCATTTTGACCGGAGGCACCCGTGAAATAACCTCTTTGCTCGAGCAAGGTCAGCATAACATTTGTGATTTGAAAGTTCCCCGCCCGGATTCGGGGAGGAACAATAGCACTGGCGTATCCTTGATTTGGTAGAACTCTGGGAGCCACTCTCGGTGGTGTCGGAGGAGGGTCTGGAATATTGTTGTTCTCCTTTGCATTTATATTGACATGTCAGCCTCTCCATGGAACTTGTGGTAAGACCTCATCTTGTTCTAGATCCTCTACCTCCTCCCCCGCTATCACATTGCCGAGAGGGTCATTTGCATTAAGAGCCATTGTACCTGATTGATCGATACAAACAAAATTAGTAAACAAGAAGGAAAGAGAAGCAAAACACAATACTAGCTACACAAATAGTCAACACCATAAGCTCCCCGACAATGGCACCAAAAAGTTGATCGCGACAAACTCAACCTTACACAATGGTAGGAAGAGCGGGCGCTAGTACTTTTACCCGTAGTGGTATCGGGGTCAATTTCCACAGGGAGCTTGGAATGGAGTTGCGTATTTGTTCAGACTAGAAATGCGTGTTTGCTCCTAATTGTACTTCTACCGTTTTTGGGGTTTTTGTTTAATAACTACTATTATCAACTACAAGCTTAAACTAATTTATGCTAAAGGGATATGTTCTAAGTTGTGATTAATATAGAGAAAGGCACTAGGGTCGTGGCATCACCTAGGTGGTTAACTAACGGTTAGAGACTACTAATAATAGATTGATGTATTTGGGATCAATGTTATAACCGTACACATTTGTACTCACTCTCACACCTCTCGGTAGAGAGCGATTTTTTCCAATTGACTCTCTCGAGACCAATTGGGTAGGCCAATTAGACCAAGCAACTAAGGTTCAAGTAGGGTGATTACTCTCTCGAGGTTTAACCCGTTAATTGGGACTACCATTTCTCATGGGTCCACCCCAATTCCTTGTTGGGTCAATTTTGGGGTCATAGACTCTCTTTCTCAAGAAAGGTCAAGACCCACTAAGCTAGAATCAATGTTTGCAACCATCAATCCTTAATTAAACCATAAAATTAACCCAAATAACAAACACCCAATATCAATCTATCAGTAAGAAGCAACACCCATTAATTACCCACACTAGGGTTGAGCCACAACCCTAGCTAATGGGTTTAGCTAGACATAATTAAAGCAGAAAATGAAGAAATAGAAGATGAAACAACCATATTAATTAATTGCTAATGTTAAACTACAATAATCTATGATGAAACTAAGCTAAAAGTGCCCAAGATAGGCCAAAACATAAGTCTCATGAGTGCAACAGCTATCAGATGTAAAAAACTTAACCTAAAAATGGTAAAATGTTCTATTTATAGTGGGCTAAAAAAACTGGACAAAAATGCCTTTGCGGGGTTAGTGCGGAACGCATAAAGATGGCACGCGGCCGCACTGGGTTGCTTGGACTCTGAATCTTGCTCTCTGAAGATGGTAATGCGGACCACACAAAGTTGGGATGCGGCCGCTTGAAAACTGGCGCGGACAGCACAAAGTTGGTGTGCGGCCGCATGAAAGATCTTGGCAGCTTCTCTGAACTTCACTGATGCGGGCCGCGTGACCATAGAATGCGGCCGCATGGAGGGGGACACGGGCTGCATGAAATGGGACGCGACCGCGTGGTTTGCTTCTGGAATATGACACTCTCTGACTTCTTGGACGCGACCACATAGCAAGATTGTGTGGTCGCATGAGTGAAATGCGGACTGCATGAAATGGGACGCAGTTGCATGAACTTGACTTGTAGTTTCACAGTCTCTGAACTCCTATGGTGCGGCCGCATGACATGATGGTGCGGTCCGCACCAAGTTCTGAATGTCCTTACTTTAATGATCTTTGACACTTGAGCAGGTTTCACTCCGATTTGAGCCGATCTTTGATGATTTGTCACTTTATAGCTCAAACCTGCAATCAAGCGCAATCTGTAAGCATTTTGGGACTATTTTGTAGCAAATTACACTCAAAGCGCAGGCAAGTATGGGTATAAAACATATTAAAATCCTACTTATCACTTACTACCCATATTTCATGGAAACCTTTGTCCAACCTTTACAGAGTATCCAATGACAAATATTTAGGCTCTAACCCCCGTCAACCAAGACAATAGGAATGAACTTGTCTTCAAATTGCACTGTGACATACAATGCTCGATTGTGATTCAAACCCTCAAGTGGTAGCTCATCTTCGTGGAAGATAATCTTATGACTTTCTTGTACTTGCCCAACCATGTTGGCCATCTCTCCGCCAGTGATGTTATTGGGTACATAAGCCTCGCTCAACACATTCATCAAAGCGTTCTTGTGTGCCTCTGAATTCTGCAACAGTGACAGGATAGATATCCGAGCAGGGACTTTGTTCAGATGGTCAATAACAGAATACTCATTTGCCTGTACTTTCCTCCACAGGTCGTCTGACCCGGTCTCAATGATAGGATGCCTAGTAGTCGCCTCCTTACTTGAACCTCCCAAGTGTTCAGGTGTATAGACTCTTCCAGTTCTAGTTATTCCTTGTGCGGCGTCAGATTCCTCTACCTTATCCTTCCCTTTTCGTCGAGCCTAGGAAATATAATCCCAGGGTATTGCTTTTAAGTTGAATGGGGTGTGGTTGATACTGTCACGGTGAAAGGTGTGACCACTTCTACTTCAAATGGAGCGGGGTTGGCTGCAGGCGGAGCCATCTCTACCTCGAATGGAACTGATGCAGTTATCTTAACCTCGATTGGTGACTGAGTCTGTACCACAATAGGAGTAAGTGTGACTGCATCCGTCCCCTCAGGGTCTCATTCTTCATCCGTCTCTATCATATGTACACCATTACCTCTGTGATCCGGGAGGGGATTGTTGCAGACATTAGGTGCGCCTTCCTTTGCCTATATGATCTTGTTGTCAATTAGCGTCTGGATCTTATCCTTCAATGTTCGGCACTCAGCAGTGGTATGCCCCTTCATACCGGAATGGTACACACAAGTTTCATTCAGATTGACCTATTGGGATAGGTTTTCTAATGCCACAACGGGAATAGGTTTGACGTAACCCGCGGCTTTCAACCTTTCATATAACTAGTTGATGGGCTCAGTAATGGCGGTGTATTGTCTGGGTAGCTTGCGGTCAAAGTTGGTCTCGGTCTTGGAAAGTTTTGGCGAGTTGTAGGTGATTGGAAATGGGATGGTTGGGAGTTGTAGGTGTGATGGATAGCAGTTGGTTGGGAATATCTGGGAGATGAAGGCTGATACGTGGGTGGTGGTGCTTGGTATGTGGGTGGATGTGTTTGATATGTGGGCAGAGGTATTTGATATGTGGGTGGAGGCGTTTGATATGTGGGTTGAGGGGTTTGATAGACAAGTGGAGGTTTTGGACCCTGGGCCACCATTACTGCCCCAACATCTCTCTTCTTCGATATGCCACCTGATTGTAGTGCCTTATTCGTGGCTTGCAGTGCCTCGAAGTTCGTTACCATCCCGCTCTTGATTTATTCTTCGATTCTTTCTCCAAGTTTGATGATGTTAGATAATTTGTGATTTTTGATAACCATCAACCTCTCATAATATTGTAGATCCTGTGCTCTAACGAAGAATTTGTTCATCTATTCTTCGTCCAAAGATGGCCTGACCTTGGCCGCTTCTGACCTCAAATGAGTAGAGTGAGGTATAGTTTTCACATATATAGAGTTGCTTTGATGGGTGACAGGGACTTGGGTGTAATGATGGTCATTGGTGGAGTTTTGGGGATCGGGAATGGGTTGTGGTGTGTTTTGGGGAGTGTGGTAAGTGGTGTTTGGTGAGTACCGAATTGGTTGATGGTGATGTTGTGGCGGAGTCGGTATTGGCAATGGATTAAGATTTTGGGGTGGAGTTGCGTATTGATTTGGTGTGGGAGGATTTTGTGGATGTTGGTTTTGTGTGTTCTGGGGAAGTGTTGGGTTCTTTGTGTTTTGTTGGTGGATGTCGGGGACATTTAGGGTGAGTGACAAGTTTGCCAAGTTTTGAACCTACTCAAGTTCTCCTTGCAATTCCAGTATCTTTTGTTCCAGTCTCAGGACTAGATCATTTGGGGTTGGAGTACTACGACCATATGAGGTTCCTGCGTTCTCAACATTCTCCTTTCAGATACCACTTAAATCGTCTATTTTTGCTTTTCCTTTGCCTTTTGTTTTTCTTGGAGAAGGAGGATGTGGAGGGCCTCTAGATTTGGTGTGATACGCTGATGAGGCCAGTATGAGTGAACCAACCTAAGGGGATGGAATAATAAAAAATAAGCAAAAATAAAAGGTAACAAGTCAGTGCGGATCCTGAAGTGTTTGTAGTATTTAAACACATATTGTGAAAATATAAATTCGTGTTTTACTTTGGGAACCTCGTTGTGCCCGAGGTAGGCCTAGCGACAAATAAATTTGGAGAACCTTAAACGCCAATAAATGCTTCATTTCATAATATAAAAATAGATGAATCCCAAAACGACATTAAGACAATAAAAAATAAGTCACTACTGGCACTTGGTCTTATTACATTTTTAGGAAAAAGCAAATAAATCTAGCTTATTTAGTCCCCGAAGGACCTTCCCCAGATTCGATCTTCCGGACTCCATCATATAGATCCCCTAGATCGCGCAGCCCCAGCAGCAAGTAGGCTCTGGACAGATGTCCTCCTTCAGCTCCTTCAGTGTTCTGGCAATTCTCAATCCTCTTTATGACTTTACCTTCCAGCTCCACTATTCCTCGCTCTAGATATTCCAGTTTCCTGTTGGAAGTGACTGCCATTTCTTTCCATTCCTCGGTCAACCTCACATTCCTCTCATGTATTTCCTGGTGCTCATTCTCAAAGTCGTGGACCCTCTTGTGCAACCTGTTGTATTTGACTTGAGCTTCAACTTCTTCATCTATGATTCTGTTCCCTTGACCGGCCTATGGTGTCACCATTCCTTTCAGATTGTCCTCTAACCATGCCGGGTAGAGAGGCTCGCACCCTGCATGATACCTATCTGGCTCAACGGTGTTCTTCTCCACAATGATTTTGTAGTGCCACATGTCCTGAGCTTGACACTTGTAAGGGACGTCGTCGTCTTGGAAGTCTGCCTTGAAATGACTCATCTCATCTTGACAACCCTTGGTATAACCTGTTTCCTGCCTTCTTGCCTTATAATCCGGATAGGGACATATGGGTATATTCCTCTCAACCCAATCAGCACCAAGGGTGGAGCATCTCTAGATCTGATGATGAATTCATCTGTAGGGAACCATTCAAATATCCATTGCACTTGTTCATCGGTCAGATTGTCGAAGAACTCTACCCATTTTTGGCACTTTTTGGCTGAGCAAATCTGTCTGAAATGTAAGTCATCCGCTTGGGGTGATGGAAGACAATATGGTCGTTCCAAGCCCTTCACAGAAATTCTTGACGATAGTGACCCTTTTAGAAATGCTCCAACAACCACAACTACAGAAACAAGTTACAACCCACGAAATGCTTGACCCCTCTTTGATAGCGCTCCAGAGCCTTGTAGATGTCAGCTAAGATCATGGGAACTATGGTATATGTCTGTCTATTAATCCCTTCCATCAAAGTCTTGGCGACCATGGCCAACCTAGTATGGATTCTTCCCTTTTTCATTGGGAACACTATCAGGCCTAAGAAGCATACAATGAACACGAACACTCTGCAGTGGATGTGACCTAGAGAAGTGAGAGAGATCTCATCATGGTAGGTACGGAAAGACTTGCTATGTCCATACCTCTCATACAGGTATTTGAAAGGTATGTAAGACTCTTTTAAGCATACTAGGTCGACATTCTTCTTCAGCCCCATCATCTTTAAAAATCCCCTGCCAGTATGGTTCTCTGGTACCAATAACCCGGGACTATCCCAAGTCAATCCCGCAAGCCCTCCAATTTCTTCTAGAAGCAATGTCATTTCTATGTCGCCGAAACAAAATACAGCCCTTTCACTATCCCAGAATAAAGTGGCAGCCTCGATCAACTTGTTGTTTGGCTTAATATCTAGCAAGGAAGGCAAGTTACCTAGGTACTTTCTCACATGTTTTTTGTTACATGAGGAAAGGTCCTTCCACTAATCTAGCAGCAATGGTGGGACGTTGCTAACCATACCGAATTTGGGGACCTCATGCCTCATTTTCTGCAAAACAAAAGGGTTAGGCCTTACTCCCACCAGACTCAACTATTTATACATTTATGATTAGCATATCGGCATTTAGTTCTCCAAATTAATGCACAGAATGTGGTTGTGTTCGTTGGGATTATGGAAAACCCAATGGACTTTTGGATAAGGCTTATCTTAAAAGATCATTATGTGGATAGCATATTGATCCGACTAGCTTTGACCATGATGCATGCACAATTTTGACCAAAGTAAGGCTACTGTGGGATTTTAGACTGGTACCCTCAAGTGGACAACTTGAGAGGGAAGACACGGAACCGTCGACTGCACCACTGATCGACTGGTTTTACCAAATAAGTCTTTCCAAATTTAAGGGTAATAAATAGGAAGAGCGCAACCACTCATTTAAGCGTTGTTATAGGATTTGATACGCAAGAGTGGAATATAATGTGGAGCATGAGTCATGCAGCAATTAATAACATATAGTCAAGTATTTGCATGTAGGAAAAGTAAATACAGTATTTAAATAATTGAAAGATAGTTACAGGAAAAAGAAAACAAAGAGACAAGTCAGTTTCAAGGATAAAGAATCATAAATGCTTAAAAGAAAACGGACAGTAAAAATCAAATAAGGGAGAAGGATATGGGATAAGCATGCTCCGACTAATTCATAAAAAAAGAAGATAAGTTCGTTATGGTAAGAGCCTAAAGGTATCCCCAGCAGAGTCTCCATGTTGTCACTCCCCCTTTTTTTATTCCCTTTTTACGGGGGAGAAAGGTCAGAGTTCCGATGTTAATGGGGGTAATAACTCATTTCCTTTTGGGAATTAGGTATTTTAAAGAGTAGCCACCTAACAAATTATGGTATGTTAGGGCACCTAAAGCGATTAACTCTTGGATTGGTTTGCATTACCAGAGATTTAGGGTAAGGGATCGAAATAACCTTGATGGGAAGGTGTTAGGCACCCCTCTTGGTCTACAACTGTGGGTCCCGACCGAACTTATATTTATGAATTAGTCCATTAACAAATAAGTAGTTGAAATAAATAATTGCAAGTAAAGCACGTTGGACGTTGTATAACTCAAATAATAAGATAAAGATTTTGAACAAATTGTGTACCTATAGAAAAAGAAAAGCAAAAGGATTTTTAGAAAGGAGGGGTCCTAGGTTGGTTAGCCTACAGGATCACCCCACGCAATGTCTGGTAAACACTCCTCAATGAGAGGCTACATGTGACATTAGTGTGCAGTCATCATATCCCATTCTACCCCAAGTCCCTCCCTTTGGTCATAGCCTAAAGCGTTCTAGTAACCTTGACAATGACTATGCGTGCACTACCCGTCCCTTCCTTGTGGCCCTGGAGGTATTTTAGGACCTCTAAATTTGGGCAGTTCTAGACAACTCCTAAGGTGCTTAAAAGGAGAAAATTCTAGGCGACAAGAAAGAACAATTTAGGACTGCATATAAAGCAAGTTAGAGGCTCACGGTTACCTCCTCAAGCATATCACATAATTGCACGTCTTCAAACAACATTCAAACACTAAAGAAAATAAATCCTAGAACATGATATCTAGGTGAGAAGAGGTTATAAAGTACTGAATTAGGCCAATATGTGAAGGATCCTATTTAACTTGCCTACTGATTAGACCTGTTAAATCTAGACAACTTCAAGTAGTAGAAATACAGCTTCAGAGTTGCAGAATTTAAACTCACCCTATAGGCTTGCCTAAACGCTGAATAGTGGTGTCCTAAGAGCTTGTAACTACATTTGATATAGTAAAACAGTGGGCAGATTTTAAAAACGGACTCTTGAATTCCTATAGGCATGCTTTCTAATAGTAAATTAGGAAGTATTCGAAAGATTTCATTTCAGGAAAACAAACCACTGATTAGAACAGTTTCGAAGTAAATTAACATGAATTGAACTGATTTATTTAAACTAAATTGATTTTAAATTTATAGGAAGAATTTCTGATGTTGTTCCCTATAAGCATGATGTCTAGTTATTAAGAGCTGATATTAGAAACTTGTAGGTATGAAAACAAATGTAATTACCTGTTATAATAGAAGTTGAACTGGATCACATTCTATCGGCATGGTATCTACTTGTGAAGTTGATTTTAAAAACCTATAGACATGATTTCTATTATCGGAACCACTTGAAACCTATAGGCATGATTTCTAACATGGTAAGGCAAACATAGCAAATATAAAATCCTATAGGCATGGTTTCTACCCATATTACCCTACAAATATGTAACTACCCACCCCTTTCCACTAATCACCCCAATATTCGTTTACAAATTATTACAAACCAGATGAATGAATTACATAAAAAGAAAAAGAAGAAGTTACACTATAGGGAGCCTGAAGCAGGACCAAGTAATTTCCCAAATCTCCAATAGTCTCAAATGCCAATTTCATAGACAATATCACTGTCTAGGTGCGTCAGAGTTCCCTAAGGATCTCAAGGATCTCGGACAGTGCTCACACCTAGACTTTGTAGCCAAATTGAGTAAGTGCAGTGTGGAAGGGCCAGCCTCACTATGCTAGAGTTCAGAGGGATCTCAAAAGGATCCCAAGGCAGTACACACACTGGAAGGGGCAGAACCTAGGGACTTAGGAGTAGAGTGAGAGTGCTTGACATAGTTTGAAAGGGTTTCAGTAGAAAAACAATGTTAAAAGAGATTTGCTTGAAATAGTTTTGTAAAAAACAACATAGGGAGTTATTAAATAAGACAATTTTAAAAAGGGTAAGGTGATAAACAATCAACAAACCAAATACAGAACCAGAAGAGGTTCATCAGCACATCAATACATGGAATCAAATAGGTACACACATTCACTCAGGGGTAATGAGGGATTTGGGGTAAGTATAAGGCACATAGTGAGCACAGATGCATATAGGTACAGAATCAAAGAAGCTTTGAAAGGGGTTCAAGGGATTTTAAGGTACAACATGAACTTCAGAGTTAATACAGAATTAAACAGACTTAGGATAGCCAACTACGCTACACAGAAAGGTGCATTCCAGAAATCAGAGAAACATCATCACATTAGGGTATACTAGAAAGGGATTCATGAGCAGGTTAATCCTAAGGGAGTATATTCAGAAGCATATAGTAAAGAAGACAGTGAAGAAGGCATGTTAGTTGCAGGCTGAAAAACAAAACCATAGATAGAAGCATATTAGAAACATGACAAATTTAAGTAGTAGGAGAAGCATATTATTTTGGGACTTGAATTGAAATTAGAACATACCAGTAAAGAGTTAGTAAACACAAAGTGAAAGAGAACCCAACAGTTAGTCTTGGCTTGCAGCCGGCTAACTTAGAATAGTAGTTAGTAACACAGAAAGCTTTGGGTGTGTGTGTGAGAGAGAGAGAGAGAGAGAGTTTTGAACCAATGTGTTCGTGTGTTGTGTCAATAAAAGCAGGGTACTTATAGTTTGAAGACAGGTAGAAAATAAGGCAAGAATCAAATTTCAGCAATAATTATGGAACCATGTACTAATTAGAATCAATTTAATGCAAGTACTCCCTTAATTAAGGGGTAATCAACCAACAGTAAAGAGCAGGACTTGTTTTAAGGAAAGAAAATCAAGTAAGGCATTAGGTACAAAATAGAAAATTAGGGGTAAATACACAAGGGTTCAATTAAGGAAATAGTTAGTGAAGAATCAGCAAATAACACGATTAACCAAATAAGGTAAGAAAACAAAATAAGGTTGCAAAATATGGAAATAATCGAGAATCAACATATAGCAAATTAGTGAATCAAGGTCTCGAAATAATACTGATTTAAGGAGAATAAAATAGGTTCCCATAAAAGCGAATAAGCCAAGTTTAAACAGGAAGAATCGAATGTCTAAAGGAAAGCTTTTCAAATCAAGCCAAGAAATAGGGAACTCAGAATCAATCAAAGAGAGAGTCATGAGTCAGTGTTTAGCATATAAATAAAGTGAGACAAGGATAACCAAAGGTCGACACGTAACTCTGGCAAGCACTAAAGTTAAACAATACTGATTCGATGAGAGAGAGGCAAGTCTTGACCAGTCAAGATGAACACAAGCACATAGAATCGATGTAATTTAGGCTAAGAAACTCAGTAGAAACATATTCAAGGCAAGATGGTCACAGAAGCTCAAAAACGAGAACCGGTCAATCATGTTGATACACAGAACCAAAGGAAGAAACCTAGAAAATAAGGGCTTTCAACATAGACGAGTTAAAGATGTAGTAAAATCATAGAATCAGTCAATATGTGCAAGAAATAGAAGTTTAAACACAAAAAATCTGTTAAACAAGGTTTTAAAAGAAGTTTTGAAATCCTAGTTTTTTAAAAGAAGGTGAAAAATACTTAAAATCGACGATTCTTGTAAAGAGTCTCAAGAACAATGTAAAACATTAAAGAAACAAACTCAAATCGTCCTAGATTTGTATAGATCTATGAGGGGTATAAAAGAAATTATGGTTTCGAAAGAAACCTGTCTAGAAACCCAAGGATCATAGCAAATACATCATGATTTTGCTTGAAATCACACTGGAGTAGCCAAGAACATGCGGGTGACAAACCCTAGATGCAAGTCGGCATGGCCCTGGGCCCTTGAAGACCTTAGAAAAGGCAAGCATGGCATGAGAGGAGCCATCGGAAGCTTAAGAGACGATGAGAGGTCACCGGAGATGGGAGGTCGGCCTTTGAAGATTAGGGTTAGGTTGAGAGTGTTTTCAGAGAAGAGAGGATTTTAGGGCGGCGGTGTGGAGAGAAATGGTTAGGGCTAGGGGTCGTTTAGAATTTAAAAGGAAATAATGAACGAGGGTCGTTGATCTAAAAGATCAACGGCCAGGATCTGATGGGTTTTGGGTCGGGTAGGGGTAATTAAGGCCTAGGTCGGGTATTTTAATCCGAAATTGGGTTGGAGTATTGGGTTTAATTGAGGCTAAAATTGAAATGCAATTTGGCTAGGTTTTAAATAGCCAATTTAACCCTATATAATTTATAATAAATAATAAATAATTTTTAAAAAATAATTTCATGTACTAAAATGATTTAAAATAGATATTTAATATTTTAAAAATATATAAGATTAATTTTATACATATAAATGTAATTATACATTAATAGGGCTAATATTGTAATTATATGCAAATTAGTTTTAAAAATATAAATGCAATTATAAAAAATGCAAAATAAATATTTAAACTATATTTTGGCATAAATATAGGATTTAGATGATTAAATTATCTCAACAATAATTTGAAGGATAATTATTGGAAATTTTATAAGTGAAAAAGGAAAAATAAATCAATTTAAAACGTTTCAAAATTATAGAAAAATTATAAAGACCTTGTGCATGCTTATATATACCTATATATGCTATTTTGAAAGTATATATGTCTATAAAATATACAGAGAAAAATTGGGTATCAACAACAGATATGAGCAATTTATTCATTTGAAACACGACTAAAAGCCATAACATTTTAATATGCAATCCATACTTTGAACATATATTTTACGACATAAAAAACATTTGGAATAGCCAAGTTTATAGGGGATAACCTGGAATATAGAAATTAGAAATCTTGAGCTAACCGTACTTGAACTTACGGGAACATTATGGAATTCGATTCTAAGAAAGAAAGTTTAGCCAACATATCTTGTATGAGCTTTCCTTAAGTTACTACAATGCCCTAACACGTCTAGCAATAACAATCTACAGGAAAATAGTGAAATTCGGTTAATAATTAGAAGGATTCCCATGATATAACTCTCTTAGGAATCTTGTCAAACACCTAACATACGAAATAGACCACAAGGCTCTATAATGGAGATCCTTTCATCCCTCAACCAATTTCAACAAGAAACTACCCAAAATAGTTCATTACTCCACATATTACAACTTTGTGTCACATGCATGGCCTATTTCCAGCCACAAAATATATTTGAACTCATAACCTCTTGTATGAAAGCTTAGAAGTAAGACTTACCCAGAAAGATAATGATCTAGTGATTGGCTTCCTTGATTCTTGAGGATTGGAGCAAGACTGGATGATTGGGGTGTTAGGTTTTCTCATTCTTTCTCGAAAACGCTCTTACCTCTCTCTAAACTCACCAGAAAATCATCCCAAATAAAGCCCCAAAGGCTACTTATTAAAATGGGGTCGGGTTGTAAAAACCCCAAAATTTTGCACAATCGATCCGTATAGGGCGCTCGGGGCACGACGCGGTAGTGAAAAATGTTTCTAGAAAAGAAATTTGGAAGTGTTCTGGAAATCCCCACAGGCGCGCCGCATGGGGAGGCGCGGTAGTGTAAAATTTGCCAACTTTTGGTAATTTGGTCATAACTACTTGTAGGAATGTCCAAATGACGAACGGTTTAAAGCGTTAGAAACTAGACTCGAAGATAATCCATTTGGTAGATTGTTCATCACATAAATTTTTATATAGTTGTAGATATGCTCGTAAAAAATTTGGTCTTGTGTGTACACGTTTGGAACTTTAGTTTATCATGTAATTTTCCATATTGACTTAGACTTAGGCCTCTCCTTAGACCCCACATCACTTATAGTATGCCTCGTACACTTATTATTATATCCAATTGATATCCATCATATTAATAGTCCTCATCTGCACACAAATAATATAATTACCGCGCCTCAACTTTCTTAATAGCTCTTAAGTACTTCGAAACTTTCCGAGGTGCTACACAATCACTCTACCCTCTTGCATCAAGACACCCAATACCAATCTGAGAAGTGTCACAGTACATTGCATAAGAGCCTAAAGTTGAAGACAAAATTAGAAGTGGAGTTGTGTTCAAGGCAGTCTTGAGCTTCTGAAAGCCTTCCTCACACTCATCCGACCACCTGAAAGGAGCACCCTTTTGGGTCAATTTAATCAAGGGCGATGCAATAGACAAGAAACCCTCCATGAAGCAACGATAATAACCGGCCAAGCAGAGAAAGCTCTGAATCTCCACAGCTGAGGACGGTCTGAGCCAACTCTAAATTGCCTATATCTTTTTCGGATACACCTTAATCCCCTCACTGGACACCACGTGCCCCAAGAACGCCACTGAATTAAGCCAAAACTCACACTTGGAGAACTTGGTGTAAAGATTCTCCTCCTTCATCCACTGCAACACAATCCTCAAATGTTGTGCATGCTCCTTCTGGCTACGAGAGTACACCAGGATATCATCAATGAAAACTATGACAAACGAAGCGAGATAAGGCTGAAACACGATGTTCATCAAATGCATGAATGTTGCTGGGGCGTTGGTCAGCCCAAAATATATCACAAGGAACTCATAATGACCATAACGGGTCTTGAATATCGTCTTTAGAATATTCGATTCTCGAATCTTCAACTGGTAATACCCAGACCTCAAATCAATCTTGGAGAACACCCTCTCTCCCTGAAGCTGGTCAAATAGATCATCAATGCACGACAAAGAATACTTGTTCTTGATTGTAACTTTGTTCAACTGCCTATAATCAATGCACATCCACATAGTAACATCCTTCTTCTTCACAAACAGAATCGGTGCACCCCAAGGTGATACATTAGGCCTAATAAACCCCTTATCAAGAAGTTTCTGAAGCTATTTTTTCAATTCCTTCAACTCCGCTAGTGCCATATGATATGGAGGAATAGAAATGGGCTGAGTGCTCGGCACCAAGTCAATATCCCTATCGGGCGGCATGTCCGGCAGGTTCGCAGGAAACACAGCCGGAAAATCTCGCACTACCGGAAAAGAATCAATAGTAAGGGTATCAGCACCAATGTCCCTCACAAAGGACAAATAAGATAAACAACCCTTCCCAACCATCCGTCGGGCATTCAAATATGAAATCACTCTGCTGGGAATATAATCTAGGGAACCTCTCTACTCGATCCTTGGCAACCTCAGCATCCCCAACGTCATGGTCTTAACGTGACAATCCAAAATAGCGTGACACGGAGACAACCAATCCATACCCAAGATCACGTCAAAACCCACCATAATAAGTAGCAAGAGATCAACTCTAGTCTCCAATGCCCCAATAGTCACTACGCACGACCGGTATACATGGTCCACAATAATAGTATCGCCCACTGGTATAAATACATGAACAGATTAAACTAAGGACTCACGGGGCATATCCAGATAATGAGCAAAATACGATGATACATATGAATAAGTGGTACTAGGGTCAAATAATATAGAAGCATCCATGTGGCATACTGACATAATACCTGTGATCACCGTTTCTAAAGTAATGACATCTGGTCTGGCAGGAAGAGCATAGAATCGGGCCTGGCCGCCACTTGATCAGCCTCCCCCTCTAGGGTGACCCCTAGCTTCTTGAGCCCCACCCCAGCTGGCTGGGCGAGTGGTAAAGTAACTGGTGCTGAAGTCGTAGTCTGACTCCTCTACTGAGCTGGACCTCTCGAAAAGCGGGGACAATGCCTCTTGATGTGACCCAAGTCTCCACACTCAAAACAACCCCTCCTTGTAAATGGTGGTGAGTACTAAGACGGACCCCGTGAACCAGAATAACTATCATAAGGACCTGGTACAGATGAACCCTGAGCTGATGGTGCACGAGACGAACTCTAAGCTGAAAAGGTACTGAGAGATGAGTGACCTTGATGAGCACTGTATGAACCATGGAGAGATGATGCACCACCGTGAGCTGGATGAGCCGTTTGTGTGCCTATAAGGACGTCCCCTGGTGTGGTAAAACTGATCCTCAGAAGGAACATTGCTAAAACCACCCTATCCATAATGCCCCTTCGCCTTCCTCTCACCTCGCTCCTGATTGCAGACCATCTCTATCTGCCAAGCAATATCAACCAACTCGTCGAAAGTAGCACCAGGTACCCTCTCCTAAGTCATAAGCAACCGCAACTGATATGTAAGGCCATCAATAAACCTCCTAATCCTTTCCCTATCAGTGGGAACCAACCAAACTGCATGATGAGCCAACTCTGAAAACCTCATCTCGTACTGATACACAGACACACCTTCTTGTTGTAGCTGCTCAAACTATCTGCGCAGCTCTTTCTTGCGAGATTGTGGTACGAACTTCTTCAAGAAGAGAACAGAGAACTTCGTCTAGGTAATTGGTGCTGCCCCGACCAGCCTGCGCCTCTCATAAGCCTCCCAACATATGAATGAAGCCCCAGAAAAATGAAAAGTAGTGAATGAGACCCCACTGGACTCGAGAATACCTGGGCATCCTCTAGCTTAGACCTGCTAAATGATGAAGGATAAAGCCTCCCAAATCTCTCGTGTCTCCTCTACTCATCATCAGACATAACGGGAACCATATAGGCCAAAGCAACTGCAACTGGCTGGGCTGGTAGTGCCCCAGTGTCTGAAGTCCCTACATCACCTACTGTGGTGTACGAGCGGCGGGAGTCTGAGTACTTCCCGACCTGAGAAGTGACTTCTGAAGTTGGAACTGAGACTGCCTAAACAAGGCTAGTGCACATGGTCAGAATCTGAGCCAAAGCCTCCTGAAGGCCTGGAATCACAATGGGCGATGCTGGTTCCTGAGCTGGCCCACTAGCTCAACTGTATCCTGTACCTGCTCCTGAACTGGAACGACTGGTGGGTCTGCAAGTGTTGCCCTAGCTGCTGTACGAGATGCACCTCTGCCTCTACCGTGACCTCAGCTTCTCGCCGCCCTAACTAGTGGTACTGGGTTGTCCATCCTGTCTGGTAGCACGTGTCCTCACCATCTATGAGATAATAGAATAACAGAAGTTTAATTACCGGAATCAATAAATCCGTACGACAAGAATACTAGAATGTGAAGTTTCCTAAGGGTTCGACAGCCTCTCGAAGATAAGTACAAACGTCTCTGTACCGATCCGCAAGACTCTACTAAACCTGCTCATGACTCGTGAAAGCTGTGTAACCTAGGCTCTGATACCAACTTGTCACGACCCAAAATCAACCTGTCATGATGGCGCCTATCATGGAACTAGGCAAGAAAACTACTCAACCATTTTAATGCATCAAAAGCTTTGAAAAATACGGAAGCAATTAAATTTAAGGAATACCTTTTTAAAAGCAAATACGGAAAACGTAATCTCAATAAAACATCTCTCCCAAAAAGGGGCGTCACCAAGTACATGAGAATCTACGTAGGGTTATAGTCTAATACAACGTCTAGAGAATAAAACTGAAACAGAAAATAAAAGATAAGGAGGGAGAGTCAAGGTCTGCGAACGCCAAGTAGCTACCTCGATAATCTCCGAAGATCCAGACTCCATAACTCAGCAACCACCATGACTGAAAGCACCTGGATCTGCACATGAGGTGCAGGGTGTAGCGTGAGTACAAAAAACTCAATAAGTAACAAATCTAACATTTCAACTGAAAGTAGTGACGAACCCAACAGGTACAGTTCAATATAGAAGTAATAGTACGAAAATGTAGACATGCTCTCTAGCTCAATAGTTAAACTCAATACCAGTAAGATAGATCGATTCTGAATGATATGAGGAATATATAACTTCTCTACATCTACATGCCAATGCACGTGTTGTATGTGATACACCATGCTGAAAGCCTTATATACTCACACTCTCAGAATACTCAATCACTCAGTACTGTATATGGCCAATCCAGCCCAGGGAAGATCCATCCCGGAAATATATACATCAACTAACGGTTATTCACTCAGTATTGGGTAGGGACCAATCCAGCCCATGGGGAAGATCCATCCCCAAGTATAAATGATTCGGACAAGATCCATGTCTAGAGAAGATCCATCCTCAATATAAATCAATTGCGCTCACCGGGGGTGTGTGCAGACTCCAGAGGGGCTCCTTCAGCCCAAGCGCTATCATAAGCCAGATTCAGGCATAAATCAATAAAACCTACTGCAGGATGCAGCCCGATCCCATAAATGTCACTCATAATCAGGTCCTCGGCCTCACTCAATCATCAATCTCTTCAGTCTCTTTCTCTCGGGCTCACAATGTCGTGACACTAGCCCAAAAATGATGATATGATGTATCAATAAATAGAAACAGAGACTGATATATGATATGCAATGAATAAATATGACTGAGTAAAAATTTTCAATGTAATTAATAAGTCAACAGCAAGAAACGATGACTATGGGTCCCAACGGTACCAACATATAGCCTAAACATGATTTCTAACATTATTGCAGCTCAGTTACTTAATCACATGATAAAAACACGGATATCAACAAGATAAATCAGCTATACAGTTTCATGGAATCGACCAGGTCACATTTCTCACGATGCATGCCCACACGCCCGTCACTTGGCATATGAGTCATCGCAACACCAATCATATAACACATAATTCATGGTTTCGAACCCTCAGGGCCAAGTTTAGAAGTGTTGCTTACCTCAATCCGAGCACATCCCTACTCTAACACACTTTTGCCTCGCGAAACGACATCTGAATGCATCGAATCTAGATACAAATAATACGATACAATCGACACGAGCTAAAGGAATCAATTCTATAAGAAAATACAAACCTTTAAATCAAAAGTCAAAAAGCCAACTCAAAAGTTGGTCCTAGTGCCCACGTCTCAGAATCGGGTAAAAGTCAATAAATCCGAACACCCATTCGACCACGAGTCCACCCATACCAAAAATTACTCAAATCCGATGTCAAAATCCCAATCAAAACCTCAAATTTTGGTCTAAGAACTTTTTCTCCATTTTCTTCAATTTTCCACCCCAAATCACTAATTTAATGATAAAATCAAAAGCATACTCATGGAAATTAACCAAAACTAGGTAAGAATCACATACCCCAAACACCCACATGAAAACTTTCCGAAAATCACCTTCCACCGAGCTCCCAAATCAATTTTTGTGTTATGAACTCAAACCCTCATTTTTTAAACTTATAAATCTACCCAGGTGTGCCTTCTTCGCGAACACAGAAAGACCTCGCGTTCGTGAAGCACAAACTCGACTGCCCAAAAAAACCCACAAATCGCATCCCAATTCACAATTGATAACACGGACCTACTCCAACTCCTGGAACCCCAATCCGAGCCCGGTAATCATAAATTCCACTCTCTGTCAAACTTTTAAATTTCTAACTTTTACCATTTCTAGTCTAATTCCACTACGGACCTCCAAATCACACTACGGACACGCTTATAAGTCCAAAATCACCCAACATAGCTAATAGAACTATCTAAATTTGGAGTCGTTTACATATAAGTCAACATACGATCAACTTTTTCAACCTAAGCTTTCAACCTTGAGACTAAGTGTCTCAACCCATTCCGAAATCCCTCTAGATCCGAACCGACTACCTAGACAAGTCATATAACAACTACAAAGCATAAAACGAGCAGTAAATGAGGGAACAAGACTATAACTCTCGAAACAACCGGCTGGGCCGTTACACCTATCTAGCACAATATCCCGATTTCCTTCTTCATTCAGAAGTTTATGAAAGTAAGTATGTCATCTCTTCTTAATCTGGGCATCTTCTATCAATACTGTACCATCCTCGTCCTTGATACAACTCACTTGGTCCAAATCCCGAGCCTTCCTCTCTCTCGTCTTGGCCAGCTGGAATAACTTCTTCTCATTGTGTTTTTTCCTCAGTTCCTCGTACATACGACCATAAGCGGCAGTCTTAGTGTCACGACCCAATTTCTCCTATAAGCCGTGATGGTGCCCAACGTAGCCGCTAGGCAAGCCAACGATGAACTAATCATGTATTTGTTCTTTTTAATAATTTCAAAGTAGTTGAATTTTAGTTATTAAAAAACTAAGAAGTGGAAAATTTAATAAAGTAAAGCGTAAGCCAATGAAAGTGCAAATACAGTAAAATAAATATATCCCAAAAGCCATAAAGTGTCTACTAGCAGGTTTTTCAAGACCCGGTGTCACAAGTGTATGAGCAACTAGTAGAATATACAAGACACTAAGCTATTGTCTGAAATAAAGTAGACAGAAAGTAAATACAAAAGAGAGACTATAGTGCTGTAGAATGGACTCAGAAAGTAGCTCACCAATAAGCCTCAGGGTAATGGGGGTGTGCGTCGGTATGATTGCCAGATGCACCTGCCTCAGATCCTGCACGATTAGTGCAGAAGTGTATCGTGAGTACATAAACAACATGTACCCAGTAAGTATCCAGTCTAACCTCGAAGAAGTAGTGACGAGGGGTCGACATCAACACTTACTATGGGTCAACAAATAAAATACAGAAATTCTAAATAAGCATGGAATATGTAAATAATAATAATAATAACACAATAGCAAGCAGTGAATAAGTGATTCTTTAACTGATAGTAAATTCCAAAATCTCTAACCAACATCTACTAACTACAAATCAATTTCTATCATTAAATAAATTATGACCTCTCAAGCCATTAAATAAAATCAAATATAATCAGGCTTCGAGTATTATCACGCACGATTAATGCCGAGGTCATACGGCCCAATCCAAAAATATACCGTGTGCACTGCCAAGGGTCGAACGGCATGAACCATAGATACATCTATTATACTGTCGAGACGAACAACCTGCTTCCATGAGAGTAGAGATGTTTACCTCGCTCGCGGAAATACTTGCGACGCGAGAGAACATAATTTATCAGAATTATTATGTATTCCTCAATTCTTCCAACAATAAGAAATCTAAATTCAAGAATTTTAACTTTAAAATCCCTGCTCTCAACTCTATACAAGATGATTACTTTGTGGGGTAGGGGACCAGATTGGTGACTGCTGCGGCTGTTGTCTGCAGGGTATGTGACACCCCACTAGTGCTGAGCCAGGAGATTTTCCTTTGGATCGTTACAACGCTCGAATATGTATAATAAATACAATTGTACAATTAAAGCATGATGTGGGTCTAAGACTACCTGGATATATAATGAAATTTAGCTACGTACGGACTCTCATCACTTAGTGCGTACGTAGCTTCCCACACAAGTAATAACAACAAGATACACCTAAGGGGATGAGTTCCCTCTTACAAGGTTACACAAGAGACTTACCTCGTTCTCAAGCTCACTTCCTGTCCACAAATACGGTCTAAATCCTCAACTTGGTGCCAAACAACCCGAAACTAGCCAAATATTATATAATTTAATCAATATATACCCAAAACTTCAGAATTTAGTTATTAGAGTAATTACCCAATCCAAATTGAAAGATTCTTAAAAATTGCCCCGGCCCACGTACCCGAATTTCGGAAATTTTTGAAGATAAAAGTTACCCATAACCTCACGAACTCAAATATATAATTTTTACCCAATTCCATAATCATTTTTGTTGTTAGATCCCATTTTTATCAAAACCTAGGTTTTTCAACTAAACTCATAATTTCCATAAATTTTCATGTTAAAATCTACCCATAATCTGTGTATTAAACTCATCTCATATAGAAATCATTTACCTCAAAGTGCTAGGTGAAACCTCTCTCCAAGAGTTGCAAAATCGCCTAAGAAATGAAATAAATGAGCCAAAATAGCCTAAGTCCTCGACTTAAATGAACCTCACTGCCCAGCGGTTTTCGCACCTACGATGCCACTGTCGCACCTGCGGCTCCGCTTCTGTGGTCAAAACCTCGCAGGTGTGGACCACTCCCAGGTCTATCTCCATCGCTTTTGCATACAAAGCCTCGCTTCTGTGAGCCCGCTTCTGCGGCACATGCTTCGCACCTGCGAACCTCCCCGCTTCTGCGATCCACTGCCTCGCACTTGCACTTTCACATGTGCGGTTCCTGCTTCGAACTCACTCCGAACGCGCTAGATCATACTTAAACTACTCGGAATGACACCAAATTTTATGTGCAAGTATTAAATTACCATACGGAGCTATTCCTAGGCTTGTAATCCCAATTGAACCTCGATAACACCAAAACCTACTTCAAACCAAAATTAAAGAACTTTAAAACCTTCAATGCACCAACTTTCAACTTTATGCGCCGAAACGCTCCCGGATCATCAAAAACCCAATCCGAACATACGCCTAAGTTCAAAATATCATACGAACCTATTGGGACCATCAAATCCCGGTTCTGAGGCCGTTTACTCAAAATTTTGACTCAAGTCAAACTTAACCCTTTTTTAAGCCAATATTAAGGAACTAAGTGTTCCGATTTCAACTCGAACCCTTCCAAACCCGAACTAACCATCCCCGCAAGTCATAATATAGTAAAAGCATATACGGGGAGTTTATTTAGGAGAACGAGAATCTAGAAAGCAAAACCATGGATCGGATCGTTACACTTAGCCTTTGTGACCGTCAGATTAGATGTACTATGGCACGAAAATAGTGCTAAGAGTATTTTGATTAATTACCGTTGTGGTAAAACCGTAAAAGAAACAAATTCCAATGCTAAATATATTTTTTTAAATAATGTATCTGTCAAACTTCCAAGTTCAAAGACTGATACTTTTTATCTTCTACTAATTAGTGGCGTAGTATTTAATTGACATTAATTGATATATTTTCAATCCTGTTAATTCGTGTGGATACTTTAAACGCATGTTAATGTTACTTTTTGTTTTGTGTAAACAATTAAAAATTCCAAAGAATATGCCATTTCCCACAAACGCCTTTACGTTTCATCCAACTACTTTTACTTATGAGATTTGTATCTGACAGTATAATAATTAATTAATAACATTATCTGTTCAAGATACATGTATATAGCTATTTTTATTAAATTCATGTACATAATCACATATTTGTACACATTATAAAAAGCTTTTCATTTTGTGTGTTCTCGCGGTCAAAGCACTATATACTGGGAGCAGCAAAATTTTAAAGAAGGTTGGGAGAGAGAAATAAAATTGGAAAAATGGTATTGTATAGTAACTCTTAAAATAATAGCTGAATATATATAATTTTGGGCCGCAGGCTAAAAATGATTTGTGTATAGTAAAATTGACAAAATAGAATGGGCTAGCCAATATTTGCAAAGTCATTGCAAATAATCATTATTTTGTGCGGAGATAAAATCTAGACAAAAAATACATAGCTGAAATACAGTATAGTATGCTGGATTATGGAACTCCTACATATAAACTTCCAATATATTATATTGAAATTTCAGAACATTATGAAATTCTATCACAGTATACTAGAATTTCATAAATAAGAAATTCAAACTCCAACATATTATGCTGGATTATTTCCGGATTTAAAAAAGTATTTTTACTTAAATTTTATTTTTAAACTAAAAAGTAACTTTTAATTACTTTTGAAACTATAGTTAATTTTCAGTTTGCATATGTGTAAACACGTGATTTTTGTCCTATGAAAGAATTACTCCCAAAAAATTCAAAATAAAACAATTTTCCTTGGTGTGCAATTTTGAGAATTTTTGTGACATTTTGGATAATTATTTGTATTTGTCTGTGCATGTTTATTTGTTAAAATTAATAAAAAATACAAAAATATGTCGCATTTGCATGTAGGATTTAATTCTATAATTAGGAATAATTAAGCTTGTTTTACAAGAATGAAAATTACAAAAAATATGCATCGTTTGCATTTTTAGCATTTAATGTCCAATTGTACAATTTTATGCTTAATTATTACTTAATTATGTGTTAATTGTTATTGGGAGTTAATTTGTGCTTTTATAAATTAATTTAGTTCTATATAATAATTTAAGGATTTTTAGAATTTTGTTTTAGAAAAATAAAAGAAGAAAAGAGAGCAAAAATATAAAGAAAATCGGAATTGGGCTCTTCTTCAAATTCAAGCCACAGGCCCAAAAAATACCCAACCTTCCCCATGACCCGGTCCACTTCAAACCGGGTCGACCCAGTCCATAACCCAAATACCCAACACCCCATCTCCCTATCTTACATTTCACCAAAAACAAAACAAAAAAACCCTAAAAATCCCATCCGGCCCCCTCTCTTTCTCTCTTCTCCTTCACCATCCCAAACACCACAAAAAACCCTAGCCAACCATGGCTGCTCACCTTCACACACACGCACAACCCCTCCATCGTCCAGCTTCCCGCCCCCCATCGTTGAACCTCCATCTTCGACCAGCTGCTGCCCCAAGCTTCGTCTTCATCGACGAACAACATCCGCCATTGACGAGCTCGTCAAGCTCCCATGGCTGCTGCGTTGCTGCGTCTTCTGCTACGTCCAAACAGACCCCGCTGCTTCTGCCTTCATCTTCTTCGTCAAGCTCGAGCTCGAGCTTGAGCTCGACACCCATGGTTGCCGCTGCGTCTTCGTCGTCAACCCGTAGCCATGGCTGCCATGGCTAGCTCCCTGCTGCTTCAAGACTGCTGCTTCGTCATCGTCACGTTAGCTCCCTCCTGTAGCTTCCTCGTCTTCACGCGTCGTCGACCACTCGCTTCCAGCATCTGCTTCCTACTGCTTCTGCTACGTCCAAACAGGCCACGCTTCTGCTTCTGCTTCTGCTTCATCTTCTTCGTCTCCGTCGAACTCGAGCCCGAGCTCCCATGGCTGCCCTTTGCTGCTTTGTCTTCCCCATGGCGAGCTCAAGCTTGTCCATGGACTGCCCTCCACCACCATCTTCTTTGAACCCACAAACAACCCAAACGACCACTCAGCTTCATCTCACGACGCCCATGGCTACTGCCCTTCCAGTTGGGCAGCATTTTTTGCCATTGCTTCGTTCTTCTTCTTGCCGAAACAAACAAACCAGCATCGCCACTGCTGCGGTCCTACTCGTCAAGTTATTTTCCGGGCAGATTCGAGTTATGTTGGTTTCAAAGTTTCCAGGCAGATTTGTTTTCGTTCAAGTTCTTCGTCGTTTTGATTCGGTTAGTGGGTTTGAGTTTCATTTTTTGTCCTTATTTTGTTTTGATATTCTCGAATCTAAAATCGGTAAATGTTTGATTCTTGTTTTGTTCGTGTTTGTTGTTTTGTTAATTTTTCGGTTTGTCCATGTGAAATTGTTAGTTTAATTTTAATGTTGTTAGATTCAAATTGAAATTTAATTAATGTTGTTAGTTTAATTTTAATGTTGTTTCTTCTTCGGTTTGTTTTTATTTGTTTAAAAGAATTTAGTTGTAATATAGAAATATGTTGGTTTAATCATTTGAATCCGTCATGTTTGTTGTTTAATATAGATTTAATTCATGTTCATTCTTTGTTTGAAGTTCGTTTTTAATCCAGTGATTTAATGTGAGTTTGTTTTTGGTTTCTGATTTGTTGATTTAGTTTGAATCATGTATCTTTGTTGTTAATATTGTTGTCTCCTTGCTCATTCATTTTGTCTAAGTTAACCAGGATTGGTTCCCAATATGGTTAACTTATTCCCATTAATTTGAAGCTGTATGATTCAATCTGTGTTCATGAGATTTGTTGTTGAATTTGTTTAGAAATTGGTCATATTTGTTGTATTTTGGTTGAAATTGATTAGGTGAATTGGTTATAGCTGATAGGGTAGTTTGGTAAATTGCAGTACGTTCAGGGGTGAAATGGTAATTTCAGTAAGGTCAGAGGGGTATTTTTGGAATTGAACACTTGAATAATTATTTAATCTGAATGCTTTGTCCACTAGGCACTAACAATATTAAAATAATATATTGTGGGGGACAAGACATAAATTAGTGGGGAGATGATATAATTGTTTAATATAGTGGGGGACAAGACATAATGTAGTGGGGGGAATAATGTAATTATTTATGTTAAGCATGGGGGACAAGATGTAATGGGGTGGGGTTGATATATTTGTTTAATGTAGTGGGGGACAAAACATGTGGGCATGTGGGACAAGAGTTTAAAATAAAGAAAACATTAAGTAGTGGGGACAAAGCATGCAATTGGGGGAATATTTCGGGTTGGGGATTCAAGACAAGAGTCTTGTTATAAATAGAGTCATTGGACACATTTTTAGGGGGGGGAGACTTAGACTAGGACTTGAACTTGAAAGACTTACTTAGAGAGAGAGGAAGACATTCTGAAAATCCTAAGAGAGTGTTGGAAAGTTTAAAAAGAGAAAACAAAAACAAAGTGAGAAACGTATTTAGTTTCGGGTTTTTAATACACGCGTGGGTTGTTGCTGTTTAGTTTGTTTACAAACTTTTGGGTTTGTTCTATTGAGTTGTTCAGTTTTTCTTCAAAGTTTTCTGGGCCTTGAATCTGGGTCAAATTGCTGATGTTGGTTTGCTGTTGTGTTGCTGTGTATTTACACTACTGCTGCTTCTACTGATCTTCATCTTCTTTCCTTACTTTCCAAATACCAGGTACACAAACTGATATACTGGTTCATCTTGTAAGTCACTCGAAGCATGAATGCAAAAATGAGAAAGATTTGAAGTTGTAGTTTAATGTAGTCTTTTCTTTCTTTTTTACTGTCTGTATGTAGAATATTCTATGCGCTGCCCATACAAACTCTTTAAACGACTCACTTTCGAAATAGCCTTAGAGTATCTTTCAGTTGTCGAAAGGCTATTTTCGTAAAAGAACGGACAAGTTTGTAAAGTGTCATAAAGTAATCCTCCCCGACCTCAAAATTCATGTGAAATTTGGAAGGGGCCACATTTGCAAAAATAACCGCTTGGTTGCATTTGTCAAACGGAGAAAGGAAGTTGGCCATTTGCTTTTGGAGTTTGTAAATCTTTTGAAAAGAATATGTGGGTTGTTTGATTTTCGAGTTTGTAGGTCATCTTCAAACCTTGAAACCCAGTTTGTTTTAATATGAAAATTGAAGAAAAAATTGTTTAGAATTGTTTATCTTTTATTGGTCCGAACTACGCAAGGTCTGATTCATGCAGGGTCATGATACGTAGGCAATCTCCATAAGATTCGACCACAACAAAAAAAAGAGAAAGAGAAAAAAATGAAAAAAAAATCAAAAAAGAAAGAAAGAAAAATGAAAAAAAAAAGGGAAAAAGATGTTGTTAATAATGAGGACCGACTGAGTCTATTCTAACCTGTTTTGTTTTGAATCGCAAGAAAGTTAAGGTGGTTGGTTTGTGGTAAGCCGGAAACACAAGATCCAGGAGAACCGGATTGTAATCCAAGACAATGACGCCCAGAATATCACGCAGAATTCTTTACATGCACATCATGATACATACTTTGCGGGGATCAGGCCTGATAACAGAAGCACTCGAATCCTATGGGGGACTTGTTGACTGAGGTTGATGATATTGAAGTTGGTAATAGTCTTGGCAATATTGATACGAAGCTCAGTGGCTAAGATGCCAGGTTTGATAAAGTGGGAGGACGCTTCGTTCCTTGGTTAGCAAAAGAGAAGCTTTTGGTGGCTTATTTTGTTGTCATTTCTGTTGTCCGGATTATTAGGGTTGTAATTCGGATATTGTCTTGTGTCAAACTTTCTTATCTTTCCATTTTGTCATAGCGGTTTGTTTAAATTTTGTCCAGGTTATTTTAGGATTTTATTCTGGTTTGTTTTTGTTTGTTTTGTTATTCAAACCATTTCACCGGTAGTCTAACGCAAAATCTGGTCTTTTATTATTTCCAGTAATCTTTTTGTTTAGTCCTTTTATCATTTTTGTTCAGCGTCGATTCTAGTGACATGACGTGCACACCCAGTTTGGGCCTAATCTTAAAAGTTAAATCACAAAACCCCGGAAAGGTGATCAGAACATTTAAAGGAAATAAGGACGGTTTGAGATTATTCGGAGCTCAAGTAATGTGGAACTAGGGCAAGTAAAACACAAAGAAAACCGTTAAAAGCAAGATTCGACAAATTGGCATGAGGGTCGTTCATGATAATGAGAGTGAGAATGTCGCCCAACGGTGCTTTAGAAATGACAAATGAAAAAGCAAATGTGTGAATATAATTGTCAGTCCAGCATTATCAGAAGAGGCTACAAATCTTTGTTTAATTGTGTTGTTTGCACTTGGCATGTTTTGAAGACTGGAATGACGAAGGCATTTTGTTCTGCTACCTAAACACTTTATCCTTCGTTACCCCTTTTGAGCCTTATTTATTTTTCTTTCGTACCCCTCATTCGGAATCAGTAGCAACGACTAGAAAACACAAGCATGGCAGGTAAAGAAAAGAAAAGAAAAATAGAAGAAGAAAGAAAACAACAAAACGACAAGAGAAAGGAGAAATGAGAAAAAGAAAGAAAAGAAAAGAAAATAATAGGTAAATGGAAAAAAAAGGAATTGGGAACTACGTTTGACCTGATTCCTCAAGGAGGATACGTAGGCGCTTCACGGCTCGGTCATAGGGTGCATAATGTGCATAATGTGCATAGTGTAACATAGTATAACAAAAAATAAAAATCCCCAAACTAGGAACTGGGGCAAGAGTTGCGCTTGTTGTAAGCAAATATGGTTCCGAAGGTTGTAATTTTGAACCCCAAATTTATTTTGTTTTTGAGCCTTTAATACCCTTTCTTTCTAGCCCTATCCAAAACCCCACATTACGGTCCAAAGGAAGACCTTTTGACCAGTCTTCGAAAGATGCCAAGTCATACAAACGGAAGTCGGGGATAACACCCCGATCCCCAACAGAGAAAAGGATCATGGATTGGACATGAATTGATAGCCGAAAAGAATCCCCAGCAGAAAAAGTCATATCGGCAACACCCCAAATCCTCAGCTGGAAAGTGATACAAATGAGAGAGTCTTATCGGTAAAAATCTTTACGGACACTATAAGGCGATGAAAGCTAAGAGAAAACCAAAATGAGAGAGGCTTGATAGTGAAAACCCTTCGGGCACTACAAGTCGAATAAGATTGAGAATCAGATGGGGAATCGCCAAGGGAAGAACTTGAAAGACGACCGACGGCAGAGGATAGGCCACATGTGCATGTCATGATTATTAGAGTCGGTATCTGTGTCTGATAGGCTTTTATTTATAGTTTCTCTTGTTAAAGAGTCATCTTTTTCCTTTGTCTTTTATTCGGTTCCCTTTTTGTTTATCTTTCTCCTTTCGTAGAAAAATTCCCCGGTAGAGTCTGTTTGGTCAGAGCAAGTGAGAAATGACTTCAAAATCTGCCATCAGCTTTCCAATTATGCAAGACCAGATTCGATTAGAACATCCAAATGGTCTAAATCAAGAAAGAACAACGTGGAGAGCAATGGGCATGATCTGGGAAATTCATATGAGACTAAAAGGTCGGGGGAAATGCCAGTTTCACTTGCTATGCCGCAAAAGAAGAGATATCCCCTACAGAAAAGGTTGCTTTCAGTGACACGAATAAACAGAGATTTGGAGTGTTATCCCCAGCAGATCATCTCAATGAACATGCACGATCTTCAAGTTACATCAGTTGTCATGAAAATGCGTGAGGGACAGGGAATGCAACCGATGACGGAAAGATGCGTCGCAAGAAAGATTGTCAAAACTGGGGCAGAAAATTTTGTTCATTTCGAAAATTTTCGAGGAGTCCAACACAAGTTTGGTGAAAATCGGTATCCTCAGCGGTTCCTTTCGGGGAAAGGCAAAACGAGTCTTAAGGGAGGTAGTCTTCGAAGGAAGAAGCTAGCAAAAGAAAAAAGAAAAAAAAAACAGTTTTGCAAAAGGAAACAGTTTGCAGAGGAATGAAACATCCTACTTAAAAGGAAGTAGTTTTGGAAGGAGTAAGATAACATATTTTACTCAGCAGAGTTATCCTCAGCAGTGTTATCCCCAGCAGATCATCGAGATGTAGAAGCATCCTCGACAGATTTTCGACCAAGTTTCGAGAAGGTCGGACAACCCAGAGTGGGGAAGGAAGAAAAGGAAAATTCATCCCCAGCAAAATAATCCCCAACAAGTTTTGAGGTAAGACATTTTCAAGTTTGAGGATATTTTGGGTTCATCCGCCCTCGAATAGGACATTTTGGGTTCATCCGCCCTCGAATAGGATATGTTGGGTTCATCCGCCCTCGAATAGGATATGTTGGGTTCATCCGCCCTCGAATAGGATATGTTGGGTTCATCCGCCCTCGAATAGGATATGTTGGGTTCATCCGCCCTCGAATAGGATATGTTGGGTTCATCCGCCCTCGAATAGGATATGTTGGGTTCATCCGCCCTCGAATAGGATATGTTGGGTTCATCCGCCCTCAAATAGGATATGTTGGGTTCATCCGCCCTCAAATAGGATATGTTGGGTTCATCCGCCCTCAAATAGGATATGTTGGGTTCATCCGCCCTCAAATAGGATATGTTGGGTTCATCCGCCCTCAAATAGGATATGTTGGGTTCATCCGCCCTCAAATAGGATATGTTGGGTTCATCCGCCCTCAAATAGGATATGTTGGGTTCATCCGCCCTCAAATAGGATATGTTGGGTTCATCCGCCCTCAAATAGGATATGTTGGGTTCATCCGCCCTCAAATAGGATATGTTGGGTTTATCCGACCTTAAATAGGATATGTTGGGTTCATCCGCTCTCAAATAGGATTTTATTTTCAAAGATGTTGTTGAAATCAGGAGCCCGCCTGAAGAGAGGAAAGGCGTTTTATTTTTAAAGTTGTTTAAATCTCGCCAACCTAAAGAAAGGAATGGCATTTTATTTTCAAAGTTGTTGTTGAAACCAGGCGCCCACCTGTATAACGAGAGGAATACATTTCAGTCTTTACATTTCATGTCCTAGGTCGCTCACCAGTATAATGAGGGTATACATTTCTGTTTTCATTTCATGTCCTAGGTCGCCCACCAGTATAATGAGGGTATACATTTCTGTTTTCATTTCATGTCCTAGGTCGCCCACCAGTATAATGAGGGTATACATTTCAGTCTTTACATTTCATGTCCTAGGTCGCCCACCAGTATAATGAGGGTATACATTTCTGTTTTCATTTCATGTCCTAGGTCGCCCGCCAGTATAATGAGGGTATACATTTCTGTTTTCATTTCATGTCCTGGGTCGCCCACCAGTATAATGAGGGTATACATTTCAGTCTTTACATTTCATGTCCTAGGTCGCCCACCAGTATAATGAGGGCATACATTTCTGTTTTTCATTTCACGTACTAGGCGCCCACCAGTATAACGAGGGAATACATTTCATATTTTTGCATTCAGGCGCCCACCTGTATAACGAGAGGAATACTTTTCAGTCTTATACTGCAGATCTTGAAATCAGTAACCCACCGGAAGGCAGAAGGTTACAACAGGAATCCCCAGTAGGAAATAATAAAAATCCCCAGCACCGTAAAACAGAAGGTTGCAACAAGAGGTCCCAGCATAAATCCAAGCGCATGAGTCAAATGGAAGAAAAGACTCGTCTTGAAAGAAGCGGCCTGTGAACATTAAATTATGCCCAGCATAACAAATCTGATGAAGAAAGTCGTATCCCCAGAGGAACAGCCGAAAAGCTTAATGAAGGAAGCCATATCCCCAGCGGACCGAACAAAATGATGAAAACTGGTATTCGGAAAAGCAAAAGGACAGTGTCATCCCCAAATTCTCGGAAGAAAAGCACCGGAAGAAACACAAGCCGACAAGAAAGCAAGGCAACAAGAACAAGTTGAAGATAGATGAGATCTTATGATCCGTAGTCTAGCCTAGCTTCTTGTTTTCTTTTAAGCACGGTGTAACAAGGAGATCGGTAAGCAGTGATAACAGCATGCAACAACAGTAACACTGCAGTCCCATGGTAGTCCCAGCTACCAAAACTTCTCAAACTACATTAACCTGATTCCCCTTTAGTCAGGGATATGTAGGAAACCTTTGAAGCAAAGGTTCGGTTAAATCTTTTTTCAAAAAATACTTCACACGGAGTACTCGGATGGGCAAAAAATCGCTCGCTTTATCTTTGCACGTAAACACTTCGTGTCTTCGGGCAAAGAGGGGCAGCTGTAAGCACGTGATTTTTGCCCTATGAAAGAATTACTCCCAAAAAATTAAAAATAAAATGATTTTCCTTGGTGTGCAATTTTGAGAATTTTGTGACATTTTGGATAATTATTTGTATTTGTTTGTGCATGTTTATTTGTTAAAATTAATAAAACATACAAAAATATGTCGCATTTGCATGTAGGATTTAATTCTACAATTAGGAATAATTAAGCTTATTTTACAAGAATGAAAATTACAAAAAATATGCATCGTTTGCATTTTTAGCATTTAATGTCCAATTGTACAATTTTATACTTAATTATTACTTAATTATGTGTTAATTGTTATTGGGAGTTAATTTGAGCTTTTATAAATTAATTTAGTTCTATACAATAATTTAAAGATTTTTAGAATTTAGTTTTATAAAAATAAAAGAAGAAAAGAGAGCAAAAATATAAAGAAAAACGGAATTGGGCTCTTCTTCAAATTCAAGCCACAGGCCCAAAAAATACCCAACCTTCCCCATGACCCGGTCCACTTCAAACCGGGCCGACCCAGTCCATAACCCAAATACCCAACACCCCTATCTTCTTATCTTACACTTCACAAAACAAAACAAAAAAAAAGAAAAAAATCCTAAACCTAACACTAACCAATCCGCCCCCCACCCACTCTTCTTCTTCTCCAAGACAACACCCCAAGCCCCCTCCAATGGCTGCTCAAGCTCACTCCAAACAGCCCCTCCCTCGTCCGCCATTAAAGAGCAAACGACCCCCATTACTGTGCATCTTCTTCTTTGACCAGCTGCTGCCCCAAGCTTCGTCTTCATCGACGAACAACATCCGCTATTTAAGAGCTCGTCAAGCTCCCATGGCTGCAGCATTGCTGCGTCTTCTGCTACGTCCAAACAGACCCCGCTGCTTCTGCCTTCATCTTCTTCGTCAAGCTCGAGCTTGAGCTCGACACCCATGGTTGTCGCTGCGTCTTCGTCGTCAACCCGTCGCCATGGCTGCCATGGCTAGCTCCCTGCTGCTTCAAGACTGCTGCTTCATTGTCGTCACGTTAGCTCCCTCCTGTAGCTTCCTCGTCTTCACACGTCATCGACCACTCACTTCCAGCATCTGCTTCCTACTGCTTCTGCTACGTCCAAACAGACCACGCTTCTGCTTCTACTTCATCTTCTTCGTCTCCGTCGAACTCGAGCCCAAACTCCCATAGTTGCCCTTTGCTGCTTTGTCTTCCCCATGGCGAGCTCAAGCTCGTCCATGGACTGCCCTCCACCACCATCTCCTTTGAACCCACAAACAACCCAAACGACCACTCAGCTTCATCTCACGACGCCCATGGTTACTGCCCTTCCAGTTGGGCAGCATTTGTTGCCATTGCTTCGTTCTTCTTCTTGCTGAAACAAACAAACCAGCATCGCCACTGCTGCGGTCCTACTCGTCAAGTTATTTTCCGGGCAAATTCGAGTTATGTTGGTTTCAAAGTTTCTAGGCAGATTTGTTTTCGTTCAAGTTCTTCGTCGTTTCGATCCGGTTAGTGGGTTTGAGTTTCATTTTTTGTCCGTATTTTGTTTTGATATTCTCGAATCTAAAATTGGTAAATGTTTGATTCTTGTTTTGTTCGTGTTTGTCGTTTTGTTAATTTTTTGGTTTGTTCATGTGAAATTGTTAGTTTAATTTTAATGTTGTTAGATTCAAATTGAAATTTAATTAATGTTGTTAGTTTAATTTTAATGTTGTTTCTTCTTCGGTTTGTTTTTATTTGTTTAAAAGAATTTAGTTGTAATATAGAAATATGTTGGTTTAATCATTTGAATCCGTCATGTTTGTTGTTTAATATAGATTTAATTCATGTTCATTCTTTGTTTGAAGTTCGTTTTTAATCCAATGATTTAATGTGAGTTTGTTTTTGGTTTCTGATTTGTTGATTTAGTTTGAATCATGTATCTTTGTTGTTAATATTGTTGTCTCCTTGCTCATTCATTTTGTCTAAGTTAACCAGGATTGGTTCCCAATATGGTTAACTTATTCCCATTAATTTGAAGTTGTATGATTCAATCTGTGTTCATGAGATTTGTTGTTGAATTTGTTTAGAAATTGGTCATATTTGCTGTATTTTGGTTGAAATTGATTAGGTGAATTGGTTATAGCTGATGGGGTAGTTTGGTAAATTACAGTACGTTCAGGGGTAAAATGGTAATTTCAGTAAGGTCGGAGGGGTATTTTTGGAATTGAACACTTGAACAATTATTTAATCTAAATGCTTTGTCCACTAGGCACTAACAATATTAAAATAATACATTGTGGGGGACAAGACATAAATTAGTGGGGAGATGATATAATTGTTTAATATAGTGGGGGACAAGACATAATGTAGTGGGGGGAATAATGTAATTATTTATGTTAAGCATGGGGGACAAGATGTAATGGGGTGGGGTTGATATATTTGTTTAATGTAGTGGGGGACAAAACATGTGGGCATGGGGGACAAGAGTTTAAAATAAAGAAAACATTAAGTAGTGGGGACAAAGCATGCAATTGGGGAAATATTTCGGGTTGGGGATTCAAGACAAGAGTCTTGTTATAAATAGAGTCATTGGACACATTTTTAGGGGGGGGAGACTTAGACTAGGACTTGAACTTGAAAGACTTACTTAGAGAGAGAGGAAGACATTCTGAAAATCCTAAGAGAGTGTTGGAAAGTTTAAAAAAAGAAAACAAAAACAAAGTGAGAAACGTATTTAGTTTCGGGTTTTTAATACACGTGTGGGTTGTTGCTGTTTAGTTTGTTTACAAACTTTTGGGTTTGTTCTATTGAGTTGTTAGGTTTTTCTTCAAAGTTTTCTGGGCCTTGAATCTGGGTCGAATTGCTGATGTTGGTTTGCTGTTGCGTTGCTGTGTATTTACACTACTGCTGCTTCTACTGATCTTCATCTTCTTTCCTTGCTTTCCAAATACCAGGTACACAAACTGATACACTGGTTTATCTTGTAAGCCACTCGAAGCATGAATACAAAAATGAGAAATATTTGAAGTTGTAGTTTAATGTAGTCTTTTTTTTCTTTTACTGTCTGTATGTAAAATATTCTATGCGCTGCCCATTGTCACACCTCCTTTTTCCGCCCCCGCGAGGGGTGAAGGAGTTTTTTCTAATTAAAAGACAATCGAAACGGGATTTATTTATTTATTTCAGAGTCGCCACTTGGGAGATTTAGGGTGTCCCAAGTCACCAACTTTAATCCCGAATCGAGGAAAAGAATGACTCCATATTACAGTCTGCGTACCGGAAATCCGGATAAGGAATTCTGTTAACCCGGGAGAAGGTGTTAGGCATTCCCGAGTTCCATGGTTCTAGCACGGTCGCTCAACTGTCATATTCGGCTTATTTATCTGATTTTAATACAATTATGAACCTATGTGGCAATTTTAACTTTTACCACTTTATTATTATTATTTTTTAAAAGAATGTGAACATCGCTTAAAACACGTCTTTGGACTGTATCACATGAAATGCAACCACAATCCGGAACACATTTTATTTGATGTTTTGGGATTTGGATTTGGGTCGCATGAAATGCACACCCAAGCTTAAGAAAGTAAACTATTAAACACGCGCCTAAAGAGACTATCACGTTATTATTTTGGGAAGGCCATGAAATTCGCTAAACGGCCCTCCCGAATTCTAAGTAATTAACACATATATTTTTGTGAGGGCCTCGCAATCTGTGTGTTTTATTTGGCGAGGCTCGTCTCGTTTTATTTAAAAGGATAAACCTATAGTGATTACATTTCTTCTATTAAGTTCGTCTCTAAAAATAAAAGGAAATCCCTCAATTAATTACATGCTGAAAAGTCGAACTTATCAGTTATTAGTTTACGGCTAATGCAAATGAAAAATGGCAATCGAGTTTGTACAAAGAGAGATTGCTTCCGTTCTATATTCTATTATTTAATAACGCTGGAACATGAGATTTACACACAATAATATCAAAACAGATTACTTGTTCTTTGATTAATTTAAACTAACATTATTAGATGAAGAAGTTATGCAACCTCGTTACTCATTAATCAGTCAACTACATTTTTATGCAAAGAAAGAAAAATTATATTCAAACACAAATCTAAACAGGAGGAATTCAACAGGAATAAAGCCGAATTAATATTTCATTTCGCTTCAAGCCGAGAGTGTACAAATGTGTACCTGGAAATGGCAGTACAAAAAACAAAAGAAGGAGGGATCAACAGCAGTAATAGCACAGCAACAGCAGATTCCACAACACCGCAAAACCAGTAACAACCAGTAGAATAACCTAGCAACGGATTGAAAAATCAGCAATACCAAAGTGCAATCGCAGTCAAAGCAGAAGAGAGACGGATACAAGATGCAGTAGTTTACTGATTTTTGAATAACACTCCAGAAAAGACAAACAGAATTTATTCAAGTAGAAGTTCAAGTTGTCTTTCTCTTTTTCAGTCTAAAAGCTCTCTCAAGTGTAAAAGTCTGTCTTTTAATGTTCTAGTCCTAAAACTCTATCTCAAAAATCTTTTGTCCGTTCAAATTCCCGTCCCCAATTTTTTCAGTCCTCTAAATATGTCAAATGACCCTATATATATATATATATATAGCAAGACAAGTCTTGAATCCCCAACCCGAAATTATTCCCCCAATGGTATGTTTTGTCCCCACTACTTAATGTTTTCTTTATTTTAAACCTTGTCCCCCATGCCTACATTAAATAAATACATCAACCCCTAACCCATTACAATTTGTCCCTCATGCCTACATTAAATAAATACATCATCCCCAACCCATTACAATTTGTCCCTCATGCCTAACATAAATAAATGCAATATTCCCCTCCACTACATTATGTTTTGTCCCCCATTATGTTAAACAATTATATCAAACACCACCCCATTATATTTTGTCCCCCATGCTTAACATAAAGAATTAATCAAAAATGTTCAATTACCAAACTACCCCTCCGACCTTATTGCAATTACCATTTTACCCCTGAATATAATACAATTTACCAAACTACCCCCATCAGCTCTAAACAATCAATTAATCATAACTTAACCAAAATATAGCCAAGATGACCAATTTCTCAACAATCTTTAACAACAAATCACATGAACACGATGAACAACACAACTCGAAATTAATGGAATAAATTAACCATATCGGGAACCAATCCTGGTTAACTTAGTCCAAAAATGAATGAGCAAAGAAACAACAAAATACATGATTCAAACTAAATCAACAAATCAAAAACATAAACTCACATTAAATCACTGGATTAAAAATGAACTTCAAACAAAGATGAACACGAACTAAATATATTTTTAAACAACAAACATGACGGATTAAATGATTCAAACAACATTAATAATTTCTGGAAAAATACATAACACATGAAACAAATTGAAGAAATAATTAATTAGATTTCAATTTGAATCTAACAAACATTAAACTAACAAATTTTTGCCTAAACAATAAAACAAACATGAAATAAACATGAAAAACAACTAATTAAATTTCTATTTGAAATCTGAAAATTAATTCAACAAAACATATGAACAAACTAAAAAATTAATTTAAACGATAGACATGAACAAAACAAACATTTGCCGATTTTAGATTCGAGAATATCAAAATGAAATACGGACAAAATAAAACTCAAAATCTACTAACCGGATCGAAACGAAATATGTACGGACTGTTTTGACGACCCTCGACCAAACTCGAACAAACGACGACGAACATGAACCTACGAAGCAACTGAAGCAACAGCAACAGTCGACGCGGCAGAAGCGATACTCGAGTAGCAACAACATCCATGGATGACGACGAGGAAGGGTTAGCCATGGAGTCAGCAGCGATGGGCTGCTGTGTCGACGAAACATGAAGAAGAAAGCAGTGGTCGGACTGTTGTTCATTGGACGAAGAAGATGAAGCAGAAACATAACGTGACGGGTCTGTTTGGACACAACAAAAGCAGCAAGAAATAGCTGGTCGTTGGCGAGGCCGAAGGAGATGAAGTGAAGCAGCAGCGCGGCAGCAGCAGCTCGGAGGAAGGCAGCCATGGCGATGAGCCTCGATGAAGAACGAAGAAGACGAAGCAGCCATTACTGGTTCCTTGGGCCGTAGCAGAAGCAACAAGAAGCAGAAGGGTCGTTTGGGTCGTAGCAGAAACAGAAGAAACGAGGTGGAGGAGGACAGCCATGGACGTCGAGCTCAAGCTCGAGCTTGACGAAGAACGAAGGAGGAGGAGTAGCCATTAACGTTGGTGAAGCTGAAGACGCAGCTGGGTCTTCCATGGTGAAGATGCAGGGCAGCCATGGGAGGTCATTATTTTGGAGATGGAGAAGAAGAAGCAAGAGTTGGGGGGGGGATCTCTTTCTTAGTTTTAGGGTTTTTGTGAAAAAATGAAAAATGAAGATTAGGAAGGGTTAGGTCATTTTGGGATTAATGGGGCGGACCGGGTCAACCCGTGTGAATATGGACTGGGTCATGGGGAAGGTTGGTCAATTATTTGGGCCTGTGGTTTGAAAATTGTAGAAGTGGCCCAATCCGATTTTCTTTGTATTTTTGTTCTCTTTTCTTCTTTTATTTTTCTAAAACTAAATTATAAAAATACTTAAATTATTATTAAGAACTAAATCAAGTTATAAAAGTGCAAATTAACTCCCAATAACAATTAACGCACAATTAAGTAATAATTAAGCATAAAATTGTATATTTGGACATTAAATGCTAAAAATGCAAAAGATGCTTGTTTTTGTAATTTTCATTTTTTGTAAACAAACTTAATTACTAACAAATTGTAGAATTAAATCCTACATGCAAAATGTGACATATTTTTATATTTTTTTATTAATTTAACAAATAAACATGCACAGACAAATACAAATAATTATCCAAAAATGTCACAAAAATAATCAAAATTGCACACCAAGGAAAATCATTTTATTTTGAATTTTTTGGGAGTAATTCTCATATAGGGAAAAAATCACGTGCTTACAGCTGCCCCTCTTTGCTCGAAGACACGAAGGATTTTCGTGCAAAGATAAAGTGAGCGATTTTTGCCCATCCGAGTACTCCGTGTGAAGCATTTTTTGAAAAAGATTTGACTGAACCTTTGCTTCAGAGGTTTCCTACATATCCTGGGCTAAACAGGAATCAGGTCAATGTAGTTCGGGAAGTTTTGGTAGCTGGGACTACCGTGGAACTGCAATGTTACTGCTGTTGCATGCTGTTATTACTGCTTACCGATCTCCTTGTTACACCGTTCTTAAAAGAAAATAAGAAGCTAGGCTAGACTGAAATTTGGGAATGATACTGGCCCTTTGCTTTTCTGAATACCAGTTTTCATCGCTTTGCTCGGTCCGCTGGGGACATGGCTTTCTTCGTTAAGCTTTTCAACGGTTCCTCTGGGGGTACGGCTCTCTTCATCAGATTTGTTATGCTGGGAATGATTTAATGTTCACAAGCCGCTTCTTTTAAGACGCGTCTTTTTTTCCTTTTGACTCATGCGCCTGAATTTGTGCTGGGACCTCTCGTTGCAACCTTTTGCTTCCCGGTGCTGGAGATTTTTATTGTTTCCTGCTGGGGATTCCTGTTGTAACCTTTTACCTTCCGGTGGGGTTACTGATTTCAAAATCTGCAGTATAAGACTAAAAAGTATTCCTCTTGTTATACAGGTGGGCGCCTGAAACATGCAATGTAAAGACTGAAATGTATTCCTCTCGTTATGTAGGTGGGCGCCTGACATGAAATGTAAAGACTGAAAAGTATTCTTCTCGTTATGTAGGTGGGCGCCTGACATGAAATGTAAAGGCTAAAATGTATTCCTCTCGTTATGTAGGTGGGCGTCTGACAAGAAATTTAAAGACTGAAATGTATTCCTCTCGTTATGTAGGTGGGCGTCTGACAAGAAATTTAAAGACTGAAAAGTATTCCTCTTGTTATGTAGGTGGGCGCCTGACATGAAATTTAAAGACTGAAATGTATTCCTCTCGTTATGTAGGTGGGCGCCTGACATGAAATTTAAAGACTGAAATGTATTCCTCTCGTTATGTAGGTGGGCGCCTGACATGAAATTTAAAGACTGAAAAGTATTCCTCTCGTTATGTAGGTGGGCGCCTGACATGAAATTTAAAGACTGAAATGTATTCCTCTCGTTATGTAGGTGGGCGCCTGACATGAAATTTAAAGACTGAAATGTATTCCTCTCGTTATGTAGGTGGGCGCCTGATTTCAAACAAACAACTTTAAAATAAACGTCATTCCTCTCTTCAGGCGGGCTCCTGACTTTAACAACAACTTTTAAAATAAACGCCATTCCTCTCTTCAGGCGGGCTCCTGATTTCAACAACAACTTTTTCAAAATAAACGTCATTCCTCTCTTCAGGTGGGCTCCTGATTCCAACAACAACTTTGAAAATAAACGTCATTCCTCTCTTCAGGCGGGCTCCTGATTCAACAACTTTGAAAATAAAATGTCATTCATTTCTTTAGGTTGGCGAGATTTAAACAACTTTAAAAATAAACGTTATTCCTCTCTTCAGGTGGGCTCCTGACTTTAACAACAACTTTAAAAATAAACGCCATTCCTCTCTTCAGGCGGGCTCCTGATTTCAACAACTTTGAAAATAAAATGTCATTCCTTTCTTTAGGTTGGCGAGATTTAAACAACTTTAAAAATAAACGCCATTCCTCTCTTCAGTCGGGCTCCTGACTTTAACAACAACTTTTTCAAAATAAACGCAATTCTCTCTTCAGGCGGGCTCCTAATTTTAACAAGAACTTTGAAAACAAAATGCCACCTTTCTTCAGGCTGGCGAGATTTAAACAACTTTAAAAATAAACGTCATTCTTCTCTTCAGGCGGGCTCCTGATTTTAACAACAACTTTTAAAATAAACGTCATCCCTCTCTTCAGGCGGGCTCCTGATTCCAATAACTTTGAAAATAAACACCATTCCTCTCTTCAGGCGGGCTCCTGATTTTAACAACAACTTTGAAAACAAAATGTCATTCCTTTCTTTAGGTTGGCGAGATTTAAACAACTTTAAAAATAAATGTCATTCCTCTCTTCAGGCGGGCTCCTGATTTCAACAACTTTGAAAATAAAATGTCATTCCTTTCTTTAGGTTGGCGAGATTTAAACAACTTTAAAAATAAATGTCATTCCTCTCTTCAGGCGGGCTCCTGATTTCAACAACAACTTAGGAGGAAATGCCTCTCCTATAGGTAAAACTAAACTTAGGAGGAAATGCCTCTCCTATGGGTAAAACTAAACTTAGGAGGAAATGCCTCTCCTATAGGTAAAACAAAACTTAGGAGGAAATGTCTCTCCTATGGGTAAAACTTTAATGATTTCAAACTAGGAAGTGCGTCTCCTATTAATGAAATTTTCACTTAGGAAGTGTGTCTCCTATGCGTGAACCATTTCCTTCTTCCTGAACTATTTATTTACCTGTGTTGTCTTCCCTCGAAACTGCTGGGGATTATTTTGATGGGGATGACTTTTCCTTTTTTTTTTCCTTACCCACTCTGGGTTGCCCTAAACTCTGTCGAGGATGCTTCTACATCTCGATGATCCGCTGAGGATAACACTGCTGAGGATAACTCTGCTGAGTAAATATGTTATCTTACTCCTTCCAAAATTACTTCCTTTTAAGTAGGATGTTTCATTCTTCTGCAAACTGCTTCCCTTTTTTTTTCTTTTTTTTTCTTTTTTTCTTTTTTTATTGTTTTTTTTATTATTCTTTTTTATTCTTTTTTATTCTTGTTTTTTTTGCATAGCTTCTTCCTTCGAAGACTACCTCCCTTAAGACTCGTTTTGCCTTTCCCCGAAAGGAACCGCTGAGGATACCGATTTTCACCAAACTTGTGTTGGACTCCTCGAAACTGCTGGGGATAACACTGTTGGGGAATTATTTACTTACCTGTTGGGGATAACGCTGGGGATAACGTTGTCGAGGATAACACTGCTGGGGGATTCTGATTCCTTTAGAACTAGCGCTTCATTCTTCGGAAGGATGTTGGGAATGATGCTGGCCTATTGCTTTTTCTGAGCTCAAGTTTCATCCCTTTGCTGGGGAACAACTTCCTCCATTGAAACTTATTATGTTGGGGGCAACACTGGTTCTAAGACCACTTCCCTTGAGGCTGGCGTTATATTTATTCTTCCCCGAATGGGTACCTGACTTCCAGAAAATTTTTCTAAATGGAAGGAAAATTTTCTGCCCCAGTTTGATAATATCCCTTGTGCATGCATTTCTGGCATCAATGCCATTTCCTTTACCTGTTTCAAATCAAACAAAATTTGTTAGTCTAAAACATGGTGGTTGGTTGTGATACTCCTATTGGGATCGTTTTCCCTTTCTCCTTCCTTGCTCTGCGCTCCACAACTTGTTGGGGATGATATTATTTGCTGGGAATAGTCCCTTTCTACTGAGGATATCCTTCTTCTTTTGTGGCATAGCTCGGAAACTAGCATTTCCCCGACTTTTTAGTCTCGTATGAATTTCCCACACCATGTTCACTGCTTTCCTTGCTTTGTTCACGGGCCTTGGCCTTGAGGCTTATAACCTTTGATTTCGGCAAGGGTATCCCTCTTGACACTTGTCAATCCTTTTGTTAATTCCCTTTTGCTGGGGATATCTTTCTTGACACTGGCCTCGCGCTTGTTCCTTGCTGACTACACCACTTGGATGTATTAGTCAGATCTCATCTTGGAAAGATGATGGCATATTTTGAAGTCATTTCTCACTTGTTCTGACCAAACAGACTCTATTGGGGATTTTTCTATGAAAGGAAAAAGATAAAAGGGAACAGAATAAAAAGACAAAAGGAAAAATGACTCTTTAACAAAAGAAACTATAAATAAATAAAAAACTTATCAAATGCAGATACCGACTCTAATGGTCATGACATGCATATGTGGTCTATCCTCCACCGTCAATCACCTTTCAAGACCCTCAATTGGCGATTCCCCATCTAATTCTCCAATCTTATTCGACTTGTAGTGCCCGAAGGGTTTTCACTATCAAGCCTCTCTCATTTTGGTTTTTCTCTCAACTTTCATCGCCTTATGGTGCCTGTGAAGGTTTTCACCAATAAGACTCTCTCGTTTTATATCTCTCTCCAGCTGGGGATTTGGAGTGTTGCCGGTATGACTCTTTCTGTTGGAGATTAGAGTCCTTTCTGCTGTGGAACAGAATGTTATATTCGTCGGTAAGACTCTTCATTTGTCTGACTTGGCATCTTTTGAAGACTGATCAGAATGTCTTTCTTTGGACCGTAATGTGGGTTTTGGATAGGGCTAGAAAGAAAGGGTATTAAAGGCTCAAAAGTGCATCGATTCTGGGTTATTAATTACAACCTTCGGAACCAGATTTATTTACAACGAACGCAACCTCTGCCCCAGTTTCTTGCTTGGGGATATCTTAATTGATTGATTTTTTTTTCATTTTTCAAAACTATGACCGAGCCGTGAAGCGCCTACGTATCCTCTTTGAGGAATCAGGTCAAACGTAGTTCCCAATTCCTCTGTTTTCTTCTGACTTTCTTTTGTTTTTGTTATCATTTTTCTCTTCTTTTTTTCGTTTTTTTTACATTCCAGGCTCGTATTTCCTAATCGTTGCTATTGATTCCGAACGAGGGGTATGAAAGAAAATAAATGAAGCTTAAAAGGGGTAACGAAGGATAAAGTGTTTAGGTAGCAGAACAAAATGCCTTCGTCATTCCAGTCTTCAAAACATGCCAAACGCAAACAACACATTTGAACATAGATTTATAGTCTCTTCCGATGGTGCTGGACTTGACAATTATGTTAAACACTTGCGTTTTCATCTGTCATTTCTAAAGCACTATTGGGCGACACTCTTACTCTCATGAACGACCCTCATGCCAATTTGGCGAATCTTGCATTTAAGAGTTTTCTTTATGTTTTACTTGCCCCAGTTCCACATGACTCGGGCTTCAAATAATCTCAAACCGTTCTTATTTCCTTTAAATGCTTTGATCACCTTCCCAGGGTCTTATGATTAACTTTTAAAATTAGGCCCAAACTGTGTGCGCATGTCATGTCACGAGAATCGGCGCTGAACAAAAATGATAAAAGGACTAAACAAAAAGATGACTGGAAACAATAAAAGACCGGCTTTTGTATTAGACTACCGGCGAAATGGTTTGAATAATAAAACAAACAAAACAACCAGAATAAAATCCTAACACAGCCTTGACAAAACTTAAACAAACTGATATGACAAACTGGAAAGATAAGAAGGTTTGACACAAGACAATATTCGGATTACAACCCTAAGAATAATCCGGACAACAGAAATGACAACAAAATAAGCCACCAAAAACTTCTCTCCTGCTAACCAAGGAATGGAGCGTCCTCCCATTTTATCAAAAATTGGCATCTTAGCCACTGAGCTTTGCATCAATACTGCCAAGACCATTACCAGCTTCAACATCATCAACCTCCGTCGGCAAGTTCTCGATGGGGTTCCAGTGCTCCATGTCACTGTTATCGATCACAATCCGCCCTTTTTGGATCATTTTTTCTACTTCCCTTTTCAGATTACGACAACTCTCAATGTTGTGCCCTCTGACATTGGAGTGGTATGCACATCGTGCTGCCGGATCAAAGTTTCTTGCACGTGGATCTGGAGTATATGCGGGGAGTGGCTCAATCAGGCCAACATGCCTTAGCCTTTCGAACAGACTTGCATAAGATACTCCGATAGGGGTGAGAGCCTTTTCTTGTTTCAGTAACCTCTCATTCCTAAATGCTTGATTGGGCCGGAAACCTGATCCAGGGGGCTTCCGGTAGGCTTGTGAGGGTGGATAGGCCTTTTGTGGTGCTGGGTATTTGGTCAGTGAAGTCCATCCTTGGGAATCTCGTGGAGAATAGTAGCGTTGGGGAGGGGAGTAGTGCTGACGAGTGAAGGAGCTACTCGGGTAGCTGGGAAAGCTGCCATAAGTGGGTTGGGATGGAGAGTATGGGGGATCTTCCGTTATGGTGTTGGGTGCTTGGGTAATGACAGAGTTCAAGAGGCTTGGCGGTGGAGGGGGTGGTGCTCTTCCAGTTATCCATGCCTGATACATGTCTGCCACATGCTGTCTCAGCATTTTCACTTCTTCTACCAACCCGTTGTTCCGTTCGACCAATTGTTGTCGGTCATCAGTACCGACCCACTCTGTTACGAGGTTCTGTGTCATTTGCTTTGCAGGGAGGAGTTACCACAACCAACCACTTTTCTATATATAAACACAGCAAGGGAAGCCGTTAGTGTTAGGGCATTTGACAGACAATCATATATCAGAGATACAATGCACCTAAGCAGTTAGACAATTGTGCCCCTCTGAAAATCTCCCACACTTTCCTTTATTTATTTATATATATATTTTTTATTTTTTATTTTAGTGGTGGTCGAATCTTATGGAGATTGCCTACGTATCATGACCCCGCATGAATCAGACCTTGCGTAGTTCGGACCCAATAAAAGATAAGTAAAACTCAACATTTTTTTTAATTTTCATATTAAAACAAATTGGGTTTCAAAGGTTTGAAGATGACCTACAAACTCGAAAATCAAACAACACACGTATTCTAATTAAAAGATTTACAAACTCCAAAGCAAATGGCCAGCTTCCTTTCTCCGTTTGACAAATGCAACCGAACGGTTATTTTTGCAAACGTGGCCCCTTCCAAACCTCACATGAATTTTGAGGCCGGGGAGGATTATTTTGACACTTTACCAACTTGCCCATTCTTTTACGAAAATAGCCTTTCGACAACTGAAAGATACTCTAAGGCTATTTCGGCAAGAACGGTTTAAGACGCGGCCGAAGCTGGCTCGGCTTATTATGACAAAATTCAAACGGTATTCACCTAACCGCCGACTCTTTATTTTTTTTCAAATTACAATAAAAACCTGGTGTTGCAAACACGGTCCTTCAGCGCCTCGGGGACGAAGATTTTCAAGGCTGTGTGGATCAACTGGATCAAAATCCTAAAAAAAAATGACCCAAAGGTGGCTTTTTATGCAAAGTCAGCCTTCCGGCATCCCTTTCGGGAACATTTCGCTATTTATGACAAAACAACATCACCTGACATATTCATGATTCTTTTTATCGTTTTTCAAATTAGCAAACTCAATATTGCAATCACGACCTTTCAACGTCTCGGGGACGAAGATTTTTAAGGCTGTGTGGGTCAACTGGACCAAATCTTAAAAATGACCCAAAGGTGGCTGTTTATGCAAAGTCAGCCTTCCGGCGTCCCTTTCGGGAACATTCGACTATTTATGACAAAACAACATCACCTGACTTATTCATGACTGAACTAAAATTTTGACATATATTTTTTTTTTATTATTATTTATTATTTCTTTTTTTGGCTATTTTAGCAAAATGGGGGGGTTGGACCCGATGAGGATTGCCTACATATCTCACATCCGGTGAGAATCAAACCCGTGTAGTTCGGGCAATCATGAATAAAGTAAATAAACTAATCCTTTTTTTTTTTATTATTATTATTATTTTTATTTATTTTTGAAGGAAAGACTTATAAAGAAGAGCTTCTTTTTTTTTAAATTTTGAAAGAGAAACTTCTAAACAAGAAAGAAAATATTTTTGGAATTTTATTTTTAATGAAAGAAATGCTTCTAAAAATATTTTTGAATTTTGACTTTTCTTTTCAATTTTGAAAGAAGAATGAAAATATTTTCGGATTTTTTTTTTGGAAGAAATTAAAAGAAAATATTTTTTTATTCATTTAAAACAATTAAAAAGAATTTCTAAAGACATTAATAATGGAAAATATTTTTGGATTTGTTTCTAGAAAATTGGTGTCTAAAAAAAACTTTTCTAGAAAGAAAATAAAGAAAAACTTTTTGGATTTATATATATATATATATATATATATATATATATATATATATATATATATATATATATATATATATATATATATATATATATATATATTGAAACAAATAATAAAACCACGACGCAAGACTCTTTTTATTTTTATTTTTATTTTTGGCGTTTTCATAAACAACTAAATAAAAAAACCATTTTAAAAACAAGACTTTTTTTCATTTTCATTTTTCAGGAAAGACAAACTATTTTCTTTTTCTTCTTTTTCATTTTTATTTTGAAGACAAGACAAAGTGAAGATTTTTTTTAGTTTTAACAAAATGACCAACCTATTCTTCAACCTAAAAATAAGGGACTCTTTTCTATATTTTTTCTTTTGCTTTTTTGAGCGAAACAAACTATATATAAAAATATTTTTTTTTGTTTTCTTTTCATTTTTCCCAAAATTTCAACAGAATTTCGCCAGTATTTGGACATTGTTATTTTTTTCAAAACAGAAGAGTAACCCTATACACTGCTATTTTCCTTTCTTCCTCTTTTTTTTTTAATTTTTTCCCCATACTCAAAACCGGTCATCATGCAAGTTCAAAGCAAATAAATGTACAACCAGTGAGTAGGATGCATCAGGATGGTCTTTTCTGTTTCAGGTTGCTATTCCTAGACGGACCCAACCCCTGTGTTGAGTCCCCTAAGTCAAAAAATGCACATGATGCAGATAAACGTTCCTACTAGGGATCCGGCATGAAGTTGAGTTATTCTAGGTTCAGAACCTAAGTATTTGTTCTAGACCTGGCTTACCCGAGCGGACAGCTCGAGCCGAGGAGGAGGCGGCAGTCCGGGAATACAGAAGCTTCACCGGCTTCGCGACTTATCCAAACTTCGTTCTAAATTGGGACTTGACACTATACATAAAAGAAGTCGTACGAAGTACACCCTTCTTCATGATTCAGAAGACTCAGAGAGAAGATGGGTTTCGGCACAGTTTATATACAGTTCACAAAATATCAAAGCGGTAAAAGCAATTAGTTAGCACATTAAGCACAAATCATGTAACAAAATCAGATAAAGCTGAACATAACAATTTATTCTAAGCTCGATTTCTAACCCTAAACCAGTGGTTCTGGGTTGTTGTCCCCAGCAGAGTCGCCAGAGCTGTCAGACCTCCTTTTTCCGCCCCCGCGAGGGGTGAATGAGTTTTTTCCAATTAAAGGACAATCGAAACGGGATTTATTTATTTATTTCAGAGTCGCCACTTGGGAGATTTAGGGTGTCCCAAGTCACCAATTTTAATCCCGAATCGAGGAAAAGAATGACTCCATATTACAGTCTGCGTACCAGAAATCCGGATAAGGAATTCTGTTAACCCGGGAGAAGGTGTTAGGCATTCCCGAGTTCCATGGTTCTAGCACGGTCGCTCAACTGTCATATTCGGCTTATTTATCTGATTTTAATACAATTATGAACCTATGTGGCAATTTTAACTTTTTACCACTTTATTATTATTATTTTTTAAAAGAATGTGAACATCGCTTAAAACACGTCTTTGGACTGTGTCACATGAAATGCAACCACAATCCGGAACACATTTTATTTGATGTTTTGGGATTTGGATTTGGGTCGCATGAAATGCACACCCAAGCTTAAGAAAGTAAACTATTAAACACGCGCCTAAAGAGACTATCACGTTATTATTTTGGGAAGGCCATGAAATTCGCTAAACGGCCCTCCCGAATTCTAAGTAATTAACACATATATTTTTGTGAGGGCCTCGCAATCTGTGTGTTTTATTTGGCGAGACTCGTCTCGTTTTATTTAAAAGGATAAACCTATAGTGATTACATTTCTTCTATTAAGTTCGTCTCTAAAAATAAAAGGAAATCCCTCAATTAATTACATACTGAAAAGTCGAACTTATCAGTTATTAGTTTACGGCTAATGCAAATGGAAAATGGCAATCGAGTTTGTACAAAGAGAGATTGCTTCCGTTCTATATTCTATTATTTAATAACGCTGGAACATGAGATTTACACACAATAATATCAAAACAGATTACTTGTTCTTTGATTAATTTAAACTAACATTATTAGATGAAGAAGTTATGCAACCTCGTTACTCATTAATCAGTCAACTACATTTTTATGCAAAGAAAGAAAAATTATATTCAAACACAAATCTAAACAGGAGGAATTCAACAGGGATAAAGCCGAATTAATATTTCATTTCGCTTCAAGCCGAGAGTGTACAAATGTGTACCTGGAAATGGCAGTACAAAAAACAAAAGAAGGAGGGATCAACAGCAGTAATAGCACAGCAACAGCAGATTCCACAACACCGCAAAACCAGTAACAACCAGTAGAATAACCTAGCAACGGATTGAAAAATCAGCAATACCAAAGTGCAATCGCAGTCAAAGCAGAAGAGAGACGGATACAAGATGCAGTAGTTTACTGATTTTTGAATAACACTCCAGAAAAGACAAACAGAATTTATTCAAGTAGAAGTTCAAGTTGTCTTTCTCTTTTTCAGTCAAAAGCTCTCTCAAGTGTAAAAGTCTGTCTTTTAATGTTCAAGTCCTAAAACTCTATCTCAAAAATCTTTTGTCCGTTCAAATTCCCGTCCCCAATTTTTTCAGTCCTCTAAATATGTCAAATGACCCTATATATATATATATATATATATATAGCAAGACAAGTCTTGAATCCCCAACCCGAAATTATTCCCCCAATAGCATGCTTTGTCCCCACTACTTAATGTTTTCTTTATTTTAAACTTTGTCCCCCATGCCTACATTAAATAAATACATCAACCCCCAACCCATTACAATTTGTCCCCCATGCCTACATTAAATAAATACATCATCCCCAACCCATTACAATTTGTCCCCCATGCCTAACATAAACAAATGCAATATTCTTCTCCACTACATTATGTTTTGTCCCCCATTATGTTAAACAATTATATCAAACACCACCCCATTATATTTTGTCCCCCATGCTTAACATAAAGAATTAATCAAAATGTTCAATTACCAAACTACCTCTCCGACCTTATTGCAATTACCATTTTACCCCTGAATATAATACAATTTACCAAACTACCCCCATCAGCTCTAAACAATCAATTAATCATAACTTAACCAAAATATATCCAAGATGATCAATTTCTCAACAATCTTTAACAACAAATCACATGAACACAATGAACAACACAACTCGAAATTAATGGAATAAATTAACCATATCGGGAACCAATCCTGGTTAACTTAGTCCAAAAATGAATGAGCAAAGAAACAACAAAATACATGATTCAAACTAAATCAACAAATCAAAAACATAAACTCACATTAAATCACTGGATTAAAAATGAACTTCAAACAAAGATGAACACGAACTAAATATATTTTTAAACAACAAACATGACGGATTAAATGATTCAAACAACATTAATAATTTCTGGAAAAATACATAACACATGAAACAAATTGAAGAAATAATTAATTAGATTTCAATTTGAATCTAACAAACATTAAACTAACAAATTTTTACCTAAACAATAAAACAAACATGAAATAAACATGAAAAACAACTAATTAAATTTCCATTTGAAATCTGAAAATTAATTCAACAAAACATATGAACAAACTAAAAAATTAATTCAAACGATAGACATGAACAAAACAAACATTTGCTGATTTTAGATTCGAGAATATCAAAACGAAATACGAACAAAATAAAACTCAAAATCTACTAGCCGGATCGAAACGAAATATGTACGGACTGTTTTGACGACCCTCGACCAAACTCGAACAAACGACGACGAACATGAACCTACGAAGCAACTGAAGCAACAGCAACAGTCGACGCGGCAGAAGCGATACTCGAGCAGCAACAACATCCATGGACGACGACGAGGAAGGGTCAGCCATGGAGTCAGCAGCAACGGGCTGCTGTGTCGACGAAACATGAAGAAGAAAGCAGTGGTCGGACTGTTGTTCATTGGACGAAGAAGATGAAGCAGAAACATAACGTGACGGGTCTGTTTGGACACAACAAAAGCAGCAAGAAACAGCTGGTCGTTGGCGAGGCCGAAGGAGATGAAGTGAAGCAGCAGCAGCTCGGAGGAAGGCAGCCATGGCGATGAGCCTCGATGAAGAATGAAGAAGACGAAGCACCCATTACTGGTTCCTTGGGCCGTAGCAGAAGCAACAAGAAGCAGAAGGGTCGTTTGGGTCGTAGCAGAAACAGAAGAAACGATGTGGAGGAGGGCAGCCATGGACGTCGAGCTCAAGCTCGAGCTTGACGAAGAACGAAGGAGGAGGAGTAGCCATGAACGTTGGTGAAGCTGAAGACGCAGCTGGGTCTTCCATGGTGAAGATGCAGGGCAGCCATGGGAGGTCATTATTTTGGAGATGGAGAAGAAGAAGCAAGAGTTGGGGGGGGATCTCTTTCTTAGTTTTAGGGTTTTTGTGAAAAAATGAAAAATGAAGATTAGGAAGGGTTAGGTCATTTTGGGGTTAATGGGGCGGACCGGGTCGACCCGTGTGAAGATGGACCGGGTCATGGGGAAGGTTGGGCAATTATTTGGGCATGTGGTTTGAAAATTGAAGAAGTGGCCCAATCCGATTTTCTTTGTATTTTTGTTCTCTTTTCTTCTTTTATTTTTCTAAAACTAAATTATAAAAATACTTAAATTATTATTAAGAACTAAATCAAGTTATAAAAGCGCAAATTAACTCCCAATAACAATTAACGCACAATTAAGTAATAATTAAGCATAAAATTGTATATTTGGACATTAAATGCTAAAAATGCAAAAGATGCCTATTTTTGTAATTTCATTTTTTGTAAACAGACTTAATTACTAACAAATTGTAAAATTAAATCCTACATGCAAAATGTGACATATTTTTATATTTTTTATTAATTTAACAAATAAACATGCACAGACAAATACAAATAATTATCCAAAAATGTCACAAAAATACTCAAAATTGCACACCAAGGAAAATCATTTTATTTTGAATTTTTTGGGAGTAATTCTCATATAGGGCAAAAATCATGTGCTTACACCCATGCAAACTCTTTAAACGACTCACTTTCGAAACTTAACTATAATAACTCGAAAGTATATAAATAAAGTAGGACCTTTTCTTCATTTACTTTAGAAAACGAAAAATAGAAAATATATTCATGCTAAGATTATCCTTTTAAAAATAATGAGACGAGCCTCGTCAAATAAAAAGATGCAAATTGCGGGGCCCTCAATAATTGGTCATAATAAATACTTAGAATTTGGGATGGACTGTTTAGTGAATTTCACTGCCTTCCCCAAAGATAATAACGCGTTAGACTCTTTAGACACGATTTAATTAAATTACAATCTTAAACTCGGGTGCACGTTTAGGTGACCCAAATCCAAATCTCAGCGGAGTTGAAATATGCCAACAACCACGGGTGCATTGATTGTGACGTGGTTCGAGATGTGTTTCCACGATGTTGCAATTCTTGATAATAATAATAATAATAATAATAATGACAAAAGCGGTTAAAAGTTAAAATTCGCACATAGGTTCAAAAATGTATTAAATCAGATAATCAAGCCGAATATGACACTGGAGCGACCGTGCTAGAACCACGGAACTCGGGAATGTCTAACACCTTCTCCCGGGTTAACAGAATTCCTTATCCGAATTTCTGGTTCGCAGAACAGAATCATTCTTTTCCTCGATTCGGGATTAAATTGGTGACTTGGGACACCCTAAATCTCCCAAGTGGCGACTCTGAAACAAATAAACAAATCCCGTTTCGATTGTCCTTTAATTGGAAAAACTCCTTCACCCCTCGCGGGGGCGGAAAAAGGAGGTGTGAAATATGTATTTATGATTTCTTCAATACAATTTGAGAGGAACGAGGAGGGAATTATGTTTAAATGGAAGTAACAATCGAGATAAGAATTACCCTAACCTTTGGAGTCTGTATACAAACTTTTTTTTAGGCAAATATATGTGTACAAACTTAGAGCCCGTTTGGTCTTTTTTTTTTTTTTTTTTTTTTCGAAATATTTACTTTTTCTTTTAAAATTATTATTTGATCATAAAATTTTCAATTTATCACTTGAAAGTGAATTTTAGAATTCTTCAAAAGTTTTAAAAATTTTAAAAAATTAATTTTCAAAATTTTCATGCAGATCATTCAAAAAATTCAAAATTATATTTATATCCAAACACAACTCTAATTTCAAATATTATTTTCAGTTAAACAAAATTAATTTTTTTCCACGCGGAGTTAGGTATTTACAATATTCTACAATAAACTACTCCTATAGTAAACTAATTGGAAATCGAGTTCAGTGCTAGTATTTATTTGCTCTTGGAATTGACCCGTTACTTTACTTTTCCCTCTTCCCTATCTCACCCTTTAAAATGGAGCATTCTACATTATTCCTTTATCATTTCCTTTCTCTTCTTTCCTTTCAATCAACAAAATACACAGATCCACTCTTAGATTCAACGGGCTGTGGATTTCTCTCTTCGATTAACCTGCTCATGATTATGCTCGAGTTTTTTGTTCAGATCTTTATAGATTCATCGGCTTTGGTAAGATTTAGCACTCTTTATTTCTGAAATCCTGTATATTCTAGATCTGGTTGGTTCAGATCTTTTGTATCTGACTCGACCCTTCCGATTGAGCTGAGTTTTTACTGAAGCTGAAACAAAGTGTCATGATTGTTCCATTTTAGCTGTGAACAGCAGCGTCTTGATTTCTTCACTCCATTTGATCACTATTTGACTACAAAGTATATGACTTCTCACTCTGTTTAAAATTTGTAGATATAAAGTATAGGGTTATTTCTTCTTCAGCAAAGTACCGAATACACAAATTTTCTGTTTCGGTACGGTAATTCGATATTTACCAAATTATGCATAGCCCTAGTTGAACACTCCAACTTATCTAACGATCATTTAGACACCTTTCGTTTCCGTAAGTGTACCGTGTGCACACCTAGATCTGATAGACCTCAAGCGTGAGTTGCACTCGCCAATGACATGGTAAAGTAACAAATAGAAAAATGATACGTGTAATTTTGAGGAAAAAATAAAATTTAACTGATCACTTCATGGACTTCAAAATTTTTGTCCTATGTGGGAAGGCTACAACTGATAAAAGTGTTCTTTTTCTCTATGTAAACGTTTCGGTGCCAGATATTTATCATGCCAAAAAAATCATACAACAAATTGATACAACAAATTGAAGTTGTGTGTAAAAGATTTCTCTGGACTGGAGGAAATGAGATAACCAGGAAGGCATTAGTTTCACGGAACAAAATATGTTATCCCAAATCAATTGGAGGTTTTAATGTGATTGATATCTATATATGGAATAAGGCTTCTATATGCAAACACTTTTGGGATTTATACAAGAAAAAAGACAGATTATGGATCAAGTGAATCCATAACTACTATGTGAAGATCAATCACTTGTGAGAGGTTAAACATTGAAATGCTTCTTGGATGGTGATCAAGATGTTTAAGGCAAATGAGACTGTCAAAACTGCTGGCTATACATATGAAGTTAAGAAGTTCTATCACAGGTTATGAGGTGACTTCCACAAGATTAGCTGGAGAAGACTAGTGTGTAATAATCCCGGATGCAACTAATGGACTTTTATCTTGCAACTGGTAGCTCTTGGGAGAATATATACGACAGACAGGCTACTTAAGTGGGGTGTAGTAACAAACTTAGAGTGTCCTCTATGCAACACTAAAGATAAATCCATAGAACATATGTTCTTCAACTTCAAGTTCTCTACAGAATTGTGGACCAAACTCAACTGCCAAGGCATCAACAGATTACCTATGGGATGGAGTCAAGAAGTTAACTGGGCAATCAATTATGCTAAAGGAAAAAATGCCAAAGCTGTCATATTTAGGATGGTGATGGCTGGTTGTATATACTATCTGTGGCAAGAGAGGAACCAAAGGACTTTCTTGGGCAAATAAAGAAGTGTTGCATGCCTCTGCAAATTGATAATACAAGACTTACATGGAAGCGGACAATGGAATAGTAGGATAGCTGAAGTTTTGAGAAAAATGAACTATTACCCCTAGGTCTGCTTGGAAACATGTTGTAAAAAGCGATGGGGGAGGTTAAGGAGATAGTTGTGCTATAGTTGGGGCTGTCCAGCTTTAAGGGTTTTGCTTTTTTTAACATATTTTTCCCCTTGGTAAATAAAATTTGACTAATTACCAACCAAAAAAAAAATGTTAAAAGAGACCTCTCCCCTGTGGCCCATTTTCTACTTCTTCTTACGCCGAATTCCAAACAAATAGAAAAATGATATGTGTACAAAAATATATATACTTATTAAAAAAGCCCTTGCTTCAATTCTTTCCACTCCCTCCTCTTCCTTTCTAATTCATCCAAACCTCTCCCTCTTTTACTGTTATCTAAAGCCTAATGTTCTATAAATTTCTATCCTGATATATAAAATACAACTAATTGGATTGAGTGGATTGTATTATATTTTTTGGAAGAGAGAGAGAGAATAAAATTGGGTTAAGAGATAGTGGGGTTCCTGTGAAAAAAATAAGTATAATTATAAGGGCCTTCATGTTGCAGGGAAAATAAATATTTTGCCATGTCAGCGGAGAGGTTCACGAGATGCACTTGCGTCAAGTTGAGATCAATGATCATTAGGTAAGTTGGAGTGTTCAACTGACAGTTGGAGCCCAACTTCAAATATTTGTTTATGTATTTTTGCCATTTTATAAAGGTAACATAATTTTGCGCTGACATCAATGAGACATAGTTGAAGAAGAGAAATATTAAACTTTGTGACATCATGGGCAATGTGGTTACTAAACTTCCCTTAAATTAAAAGAAGAATATGTAGTTAGAGCTGTCAGTTAAAAGAAATTGACAAATTGTTTTAACGCATAATCACAGAAAAGCAGAAGCCACACATACTTGCTGAAAATTTTCGTTGCACGCTATAGGAATTAGGGGCAGCCTCTGCTGAAACCATACTATAACATGGAGCAAAAGGTGTCACAAAAGTTAAAGGAAAGAAAAAGAACATAACCCAATAACAAATTAACAAAGTAACAATTCACTGTAGGCCTCTATATTGAAGATTTATGGGAATCAACTGAAGAACCTTAGTTGGACAGAATTGAGATAAGAGAGGAAAAATGAGCTTAGCTCTGTATTTCTGAAATTAATGAAGAAGAAGTATTGTTACATTGCCTAACTAATCCCCTATATACGCATCTCCCTTCTAAGTAACAAACTAACTCCCATGTGTACAAATACATATCTCATTTAATAAAATGTAATAACAAATATTCTACTCCTATTCTATTTCTATTAACAGATATTGACAACTCATGTAATCCCCATTTCATCACTCCCCCTCAAGCTGGTAGGTGCAAAGACATTGAGCACTCCCAGCTTGCCAATTAGACACTCATGTTGTGGTCTTCCTAATCCCTTCGTTAGAACATCTGCCAACTGGTCCCTTGAAGGTACGTATTGAGTTTTCACTAGTCCCTCGTGTATCTTCTGTCTAATGAAATGACAGTCGATCTCTATATGCTTTATTCATTCGTGAAACACTGGATTTGCTGCTATTTGCATTGTAGCTCTGCTATCACTATGTACATTTACTGGGAGTTTCACCTCTGTTCCCAGCTCCTTTAGTAATGTTGCTAGCCAAACAACCTTTGAAACTGCACTTGCCATGCTTCTGTATTCAGCTTCAGCTGAGCTTTTTGAAACTGTGTTTTGCTTCTTTGACTTCGATGAAACTGGTGATTCTCCAAGCTTGATTAGGTATCTTGACACTGACTTTCTAGTGTTAGGACATGAGGCCCAATCAACATCACAAAAAACATTGATTTCACTTGAATTTTGACTGCTCAACAAGATTCCCAGTCCTGGTTCCATTTTAATATATTTCACTACTTTTATGGCTGCATCCCAATGAAACTTCTTTGGCTACTGCATAAATTGGCTGAGGGTTTGTACTGAGAATGCAATATCTAGTCTGGACATAGTTAGGTACAATAAATTCCCAATAAGCTTCTAATATTGACCTACATCTGCCAACATTTGATCTTTTGTTATGCCCATCAGCTTGTCCAGTTCCGGAACTGCCAGCTTGATATTTGTCTCTAAAGGTGTCCAGGCTGGTTTTACTCCACTTAGTCCCATGTTTGAAATTATTTCCAATGCATACTTTCTCTGATTTATCAGAATACCCTTGTTGGATCTGCTGAACTCCATGCCAAGAAAAAACTTCAGTTCACCCAAGTCTTTGATCTTAAAAGCCTGTTGTAAGAAGGCTTTGGTGGCTTCAATCAGCTCCAAGTTGTTTCCTGTAACCAACATGTCATCAACATATATTAGTATCACCACTATATTTGTTCCTTTATTCTTGATGAATAATGAATGGTCTAAATTGCTTTGCTTGAACTCAGCCTGCACCAATGCCTCTGTCAGCTTTAAGTTCCATTGTCTGCTTGCTTGTATTAGACCATATAGAGATTTTACAAGTCGACGAACCAATCTAGAGTCCCCCTGACTTGTAAAACCCTGTGGTAGATGCATATAGACCTCATCATGTAAGTCTCCTTGCAAGAAGGCATTGTAGACATCTAATTGTTGGACTGGCCAATTATGCATAGCCACCAAAGAAAGGATTGTTCTCACAGTGGTAATTTTCACTACAGGTGAGAAGCTCTCATTGTAGTCAAGACCCTCTCTCTGATTGTAGGCTTTGGCTACCAACCTTGTCTTTAATCTCTCCACATCACCATTAGCCTTAATCTTGACTTTGTAGACCCATTTACAACCTATAGCTATTTTCCCTTGAGGCAGTGGAACTAGTTCCCAAGTGTTGTTGGCCTGTAGAGCTTGAATTTCATCTGCATAGCTTCTACTCATCTTGGATCCTTAGAAGCTTCCTGAAAAGTCCTAGGCTCAACAACCGAGGAGAATATACCCAAGTATGCCTGATAAGAAGTAGAAAGATTAGCATATGTAACATAATTGTGGATATGGTATAAGGCAGTGTTGCATGTCTTCCTTGTGGTTACATAATCTGTCAACCAAACTGGTTCTTTAGGTTCCCTCTGTGATTTTCTTAGAGTGTTAGGATGTGTCTGTGCCGCATGAGAATCAAGAATCTCTGAGGTGATGGCCTCTGAGTCTTGGACTTCAGTGGCATTGTATTGATTTGCAGCATGCAAGATGTTGTCTAAACTTTGCAAATCTTGTGTAAAACTGTCTGAATTCTGTAAATCCGTTGCATATTGTATAATGTATTCTGCATTGCCATTAGAGACATCTAGCTGTTCTGTGGCTGTAGCAGCAGGGCCATCTATATTTCCACCTTCAAAACTATAAGCATCATTAGCAGTACTAGGAATACAAGGCCTGATTTGGTCCCTAAGACCATCAGCTATATCTTGAAAAAGAAATATAGACTCCTTGAACACCACATCCCTGTAGATAAAGAACTTGTCCTTATCCAAATCATACAGTATGTACCCTTTATTGACACTAGAATATCCCATAAACAAAGCTCTACTGGCAAACTTGTCTGCTTTGGGTAGTGCACTTGCAAAGCAAAGACATCCTAGTGTGTTCAAATGAGAAATGAAAGGTTTCCTACCAAAGAACAATTCTTATGGTGACTTACCACTGAGTGTTTGTGATAGTAGCCTGTTAATAACATAGGCTGCAACCAGAACACAATGGTCCAAAAACTTTATAGGGATATGACCTTGAAATTTGAAAGCTCTTGCAACTTCAAGCAAGTGTCTATGCTTTCTTTCAGCCACACCATTTTGTTGTGGTGTGTAGACACATGTTCTCTGGTGAACTATCCCTATAGATGTGTGTAAGTCCTGCATAGCTGAGTTTACAAACTCTCCACCATTATTACTTCTAATTGTTTGTACTATTCCATTAAACTATGTCTGTATTAGCTTAAGGAATGATTTAAAAACAATCATAACATCATTCTCAAATTGCAAGAGAAAGATCCAAGTTATACAAGAGTAATCATCTAAACTGTGAGAAAGAACTTATTACCATCAAATGTTGGAAAAGTACAAGGTCCTCATATATCTAAATGCAACAGTTGAAAGATTTTAGTAGTTCTAGTACTGCTCAATGGAAATAACTGCCTCACATGTCTAGCCATTGGATAAATATTACAACTATCTATTACACACTTGCAATCCTCCAATTTATATCCCAGAAGCTCCTTCAATGATCCTCCAGATGCATGTCCTAATCTTTTGTGCCACAGAGATATATCCTCCTTAGTTGTCTGAACATTCAACCCTTTGACTGTTGGTACATTGTTATCAGTATTTAAGGAAGCTCTTGGTACTAGCAAAAAGAGTCCATCTTTCTTTTTACCAATCCCCCTCACTTTCCCATTTGAGAGGTCTTGGAACAAGCACAAGTCAGGATAGAAAGAGGCAAAACAATGTAAGTCCCTTGTTATCTTTAATACTGAAAGAAGATTGTATGCAAACTCTGGGACATACAATACATCTTGCATTTCCCCTATTTCTGTGATTTTACAATTCCCAACATGTGACACAATTGTACATTCTCCATTAGGTAAATGAACTATTTTGTCTCTAGTAGGACTAATGTTTTTAACATTTGTTAACATCCCTAAATTTGCTACCATATGGTTTGTTGCTCCTGTATCAACTATCCAACTGCCTTTTGACATATTAGCCATAAAGGAATAAGTTGTACCTGCCATGTTTGCCATCACATCCTTTGGAGTGTCTTTGTTGAGTAACTTCATGATCTGATCATACTAATCTGATTTGAGTTGTGGTGCTCTTTGCCAATTTCTTCCTTTATGTTTCTGGTATCTCTCCTCTTTTATCATCAACACCTGCAAGATTAGGATTAAAATTTTCAACCTGGACATTATATGCAGTGTTTGTGCTCCCTTTCTTCTTAGTTTTGAAATCTTGAGGATAACCAATTATCTTGTAGCATCCTTCTTTTGTATGACCTTTCATGTGACAAAAATCACATTGCACATTCCAGTTTCTCTTTTGTTTTTGATAATTCTGATAATTTCCTCCTTTACCAGCTAGCAGTTCAGCTAAATCTACTCCTTCACCCACAGTAGAAGTATTAGCCACTGATCTTTGAGTTTCCCTCTCAATAAACATTGAATATGCCTTATTGATACTTGGCGTTGGGCTAGTCATAAAAATTTGACTACGAGCCTGCTCATAATTGTCATTTAGACCCATTAGGAACTTCGGCACCTTATGCTTTTCCATAAACTCAATGAAGTTCTTCGATCTAGCACATCCACATGGAGGAGGAACCATACTGTCAAATTCATCCCATATATTTTTGAGTTTGGAAAAATACATTGAGACATTGTCTGTTCCTTGAGTTATTGTTGATATGGCCTTTTGCAATTGCTAGACTCGCGATGTGTTTAACTTATCGAATCGTTCTTTCAGATCTTCCCACACCTTTCTCGCATTCCTCGCATATGGTATGCCAGTAATCAATTCTCTTGATACTGAGCTCATAATCCACCCTAAGGATAATTGCATTGCACCTATGCCATTGATGACCTAGTCTTGCATCAAAATCCCCCTTTTTCAGAGTGTCGTCGATCAAACCTAGCTTGTTCTTTCCTAACAGTTGGATCTCCATCGCACGACTCCAGGTGGAGTAATTTTCTGAACCAGTCAACTGAATCAAGATAATCGGAGCTCCGGTGGTATCCGATGGGTGAAGAAATAGAGGGTGATTGTGGTCAAGATTTGTTTGTGCCGCCATGGTTGACTCTTACTCTCAAGCTGTGATTCAAGGTTGAGGTTACTGTGGATTCACCAGGATCTTTAGATTCGATTCGCAATCAGGATTTGAAGCTCTGATACCATGACGATTTATGTGAATCAACTGAAGAACCCTATTTTGACAGAATTGAGAGAAGAGAGGAAAAATGAGCTTAGCTCTGTATTTCTGAAATTAATGAAGAAGAAGTATTGTTACATTGCCTAACTAATTCCCTATATACACATCTCCCTTTTAACTAACAAACTAACTCCTACGTGTACAAATACATATCCCATTTAACAAAATATAATAACAAATATTCTACTCCTATTCTATTTCAATTAACAGATATTGACAGCTCATGTAATCCCCGTTTCATCATATATCACAATTTAGTTTCACAAAACCACAAACTATTCAAACTTCCTTAATCAACTTCCTATTGTAATTCCACGCCAGCAAAACGCAAGCCTAATAAGCAAAAGTAAGCAAAATAATAATAATAATAATAATAATAATTGAATTACATTATGGTATTAGGCTGTTGGCACTAGAGGCGGATTAGGATTTCAAAGTAGCGGTGCACCACTATCAAATAAAGTTTGAGAAAAGCTAGAGTGGGAACCAACTCGGCAGCGCACTAAAATCTAGTTATGTTCCAAATCGATCTCTCTATATATATATATATATATATATATATATATATATATATATATATATATATATATATATATATATATATATATACTCCCTCCGTTCCGTAATAAGTAATTTTTTGGCTTTTTTCTTGTGGTCCAAAATAAGTGATTTTTTAGTTGTTTTCATACATATTGAGAAATTCACCTCTTAACATTAATTAGCAATGAAATTGACCATATTAATCTTTATTGTCTCTTCACATAAACACTCCTAATACATATTTCAACATTAATTACTCCAAGGGCAATGTAGGAAACATAAAAATTACTGCGGTGTTTTGGCCAAACGGTTACTACTATGTGAAACCTTGAAATTAAAAGATTAAAACGTTGTTGAACTTCTATATTCATAGACTTAGAGGGTGTTTGGCTAAGCTTATAAGCTGGTCAAACTAGTTTATAAGTATTTTTCGGCTTATCTACGCGTTTGGTAAAGTTAAAAGTGCTTATAAGTCAAAAATAAGCCAAAAGTCATAAGCTAGTCATCCCCAGCTTATGAATTTTTAGCTTATAAGCACTTTAAGTTTGATCAAGATTTTTACTATTTTATCCTTAAAATATTCCTTTTTAGAATAAAACTCCCACATCGATACTTATCGCCTCAAGTATTTTTTTTCAACCTTTCAAGTCCGCAATTCTCATTGACTATTTAAGATAAGCAAATCTCTCTTCCTTTGCATATTTATATCTATGTGATTGTGTATTAATCTTTGAACTGTATGTAATAAATGAGGACATATCAAATTTTTGATGTATTGCTTTTAAGTGTTGTGGTGATGAAAACAATATTTGTTTCTCTTCAAATATTTTATCCTATTTATGTTTATTTTTAGTGAGAAATTTTTGTCAATTTATTAATTATTATGACTTATGATTATATGCTTATCATAAAATAAATTATATTTATTATAAAAATTATCTTATCTAAGCACAATTGTATTTAAAATAAAATGATAAATAGAATATTTTGTATTTGAATTGATCTGGAATCTAAAATTTTAAAGAAATTACGCCCTTATAAACAGTTCTAAGGTTATTTAAGTTATTTTAATAGAAAAAGAGCTTATCAACACTTTTTATCAACGTAAAAGTGCTAGATATGCCCCTCTACTATCAGAAATTAGTCATAAGTAGCATCCGTTATACCATTCGAAGGTTTTTGTCCCTGCCGTTTCGAATAGTATAATGGAGGCTACTTATAACTAATTTCTGATAGTAGAGGGACACATCTAGCCCTTATCCGTTTTATCAAATATTGCAATAACTTATTATCAATTTTAGCATTTGTACCCAAACACGTAACTGCTTATTTATTAAATTAATTTCAGCACTTAATGCCTATCAGCTACTTCAAATCAGCTAATCCAAACAAGTTCTTATTACTCACCTCTTTTGTGAAGAAAAAAAACAAACAATTTTTTTTATCTTAACTTAGAAGAGTGATTACATTGCCTCTTCCTTCAACCAACTAAATTAGAAAAACTATAAGAGCTTCACATTTTCAAAGTTACAGATTATAAAGTTAGAAATGGTAGAGCAATATAATTCCAACCCTTTAGTGATTGAATATCAAATTGAGATAAGGTAAAATATATAACTTTTATAACAAGTGATATTTAACGTCACACGAATCTATCTATATTATATTAAAAGCAGGAAGGCCTTTAGCAAAATATCGTTCGCATTTTTTACCTTTTAAAATATAAAGTTCCCATAGGACAATATAGTAATTTAAGTATTTCATAAATATTTAAAAATATTCACTTAATTAATTTAGTTTTCAGATTTTTTGGTAAATATTTCTTCAATATTTGTTATTAAACTTTGCCTTAATTAATTGGTTGAATTTTGTCACGTTTCTTACCCAAGGAAACTTAACAAAAAAAAAATTCCTAAACTTTCACTCTCATATTTTGTCACGTTTCTTACCCAAGGAAACTTAACAAAACCTAAACTTTCACTCTCATTAAATAATAGATTCTCTTTACTCTTTGGAATATTAAATGAGTTATTATGTTGCCTTAATTATTTGGTAATAAAAAATTTCTACTATTGCACAAGAAAAGTTTATTGTGAAATTGCTCAAGGAAAGTTTAATGCACGGGTAAAATGGAACCATCATTATTGTGGTTCCGTTGCACAAGGAAAGTGTTTAAAGAATTTGACTTGCTGGACGACACAAGAAAATATTTTGGTAGAAGTTTTTATTATTTGGTAAATTTTTCTTATATCTTTGACCTGCACACAAATTTACTTTATATAATTCCTTTCATGTGTCAAATTGTGTACCATGATACTTCTATAAAAGGAGCTATAATGTCACAATTTAATCATCAAAATTCTCCCTATTCCAACATCGCAATTTCAGGTGTTGTTTCTTTTACTAATATCAACATCTTTTGCTACTTCGTATTTTGCAAGCACATTTGCATGCACCAGTTTGTAGTGTTGCATCAATAATTTTTTATTATATAGTTTTTGTTTCATGTTTTTGACTTGGCTAATTTCACATCTCGCTTAATTTACAAATTTAGTACAGGTTATTGAAGAATTGCAATTCATCACAGAAAATCGGTTAAACATTCGTTCTGAGTCTTATCACTTAAATATTAGTATTATTTATTTCCTTTGTTGTATAATTAATAATACTTATAATTGCTATGCCAGCTCAAGTTGCTTGTTTTAAAAAGGCAAAATACATAAGTTACCCCCCGAACTATGACCCAAATCCCTGTTACATACTTTCTAGGAACGAATATTACTTTACACACCCAACCTTTCCAAAGTGTAGCTAAGACACACCACTTTTTTCTTGACCAGTTTTTCAGAATATGTGCAATATCATGCACTAATCAAACAGTGACAAGTGTCATTTAAAAAAAATATAAAAAATTAAAATTACAATTATACCCCTCATCTTCCTCATCTAAACTACCATGGCCGTCTTCCTCCTCTCTTACCATCAAACACTATAGCTTCTTCCTCCACCTTTTACTTAATAACAAAGTCACCATTAACTAACAAAAATCACCAGAAAATACACCCAAAACTCCATCTTTTTCGCTGAAATTGAATCAAAATTTTTGAGCCCAGATCCAACTCATTTTTCATTTCACTTCTGTAAAAGTTCGACCACCATTAACTGTCATCGCCACAAGTCAACTATTTAAAAAATCATCCATTAATATAATTAAAGAATGTGCAAAATCTTGAGCTAAGCTTTAATGGTTGGAAAAAATTTCGAAAAATTCTCGCTTATTGAAAATTTGATTTCGCCATGGGTAAAGCTCAAGTTAAGCTTCTCTACAACAAGAAGAGATATAAGAAATCGTGGTATATCTATTTGAGAAGAAGGAGATCGGGTGGTGGAGCTCAAGGAGTAGCTATGACAGAATTTTAAAGTAGGAAGAAGATGACTCAATTTAAAATTTTAAAAAACTAAAAAAATAGACATTTGACACAAAATTCTTCTGTTCACGCGACTTATTTATTGGGAAAAATACGCACTATCCACGTGGGCAAGTAGTATGTATTAGATACACTTTAGAAAGGTTGGGTGTGTAAAGTAATATTCGTTCCTAGAAAGTGTGTAACAGGGATTTGGGTCATAGTACGGGGGGTAACTTATGTATTTTGCCTTTTAAAAATAATTAAAAATTAGATTATCTGCTTTAATTCTGTGTTATATTAATACTACATGATTTGCGTTATTGCAATTTCCATACTTGAATCACTCATATTCCAACAATTACATCCGTTTAGGTAAACAATCTTCCTTATATCATAAAAATAATCAATTATTGAATTAGTCACTTTGATAACTTGTAAAATTCTTATGCATGCTTTATTTTTGGTACACTTGTAATGGCCAGTGAAAAGGAATTGTTATACCAATGTGTCCCAATTAATAGTCTAAGAGTATCTGTTTCATGTTGGGTAATACGAGTGTTAGTGTTTGGGAGTGGAATAGTAAAAGAGTTTAACAATAAAACAAATCAAAGCACCCGAAAAATTGTGACATTAGTTGACAAAGAGGTAATTGTTATTTTATATCAATATTTTATTTCATGTCTTTTCATAATATAGTTTTAACCATCAGATTAACTTACAGTGAAATTTTTTGCAGGGAAAAAAAATTAACGCTACACATTTCAATGGTTATATTGAGTTGTAGAAAAACTATTTACAACAAAACAAGATCTGTTATATCATAAACGGACGCATCAATAGTGCTAATCCTAATTTTCAATCAGTGCACAAGGAGCTTGAGATTAGATTTAAGAAAAATACGTTAGTTGAAGAAAGCAATAGTCACTTTTCGACCATTGGTTTTTCAAATAATTTTATTTCATTCGATGAGGCATCAAAGTGCACCAATGAAACAATTTTTGGTAAGTAGTTTAGATTTCATCCCGTAATCTTTCACTAAATATACAAACAATATTTTATTTCTATTCTCCTTATTAATTTTTGGGTAATATACATATAATTGTTTTGATATTCTTTCTAGATATAGTTGGAATTTTAGTGGATGTTAAACCCTCTACGGGAGAAGGTTCAAAGAAACGAAGGGAGATAGTGCTTGTCAACGAGATGTAAGTTGGTAGTTTTAGTTCAATATGTTAAATGTTTCTTCGTAATTAAGATATTAATGGTTTAATATATTTAATTATAAATTTCAGAGTTGATAGAAAGGTTGTAACCTTATGAAATGATTTCTCAGAGATAGACGGTCAAGTGCTACAAAAATTGATTGATGAAAAATCTGTTGTTGCGGCATGTGATGTTTGGAAAACATCATATAGAGGTAATATATCAAGAACTTTGGTATTTTTTATAAATTGCAAAATCTTTTATTATATTTAACCTCTTTTTTATCTGTGAAGGAAATTTTTCAATATCTACTACATACGTTACTAGTATAATGATAAATCCAAAGTTTGAAGAGGCGGTAGCTCTCCAAAACTGATAATATTTGCTTAGTTTTTTTTTAAGTTTAAGCAATCATAGTAAAATATAGTTATTATTATTTACTAATTACACAATATGCATACATGACTACAAGAAGGCAAAAAACATAGATAATAGTTTATTGCCAAGTACACAACTGAAAAATGCTCGGGAAGTAAAGATTGAGGACATCAAAGATGATTCATTTGACAATAAAGAGGTAAATTCTTCCAACTACTTAATATTTATACTTTTTAAAAGTGTCCTATCTAACCTATTTTTTATATATTTATTTGCAGGATACATATTTTAAATTTAATACAAGAATAAAAGATATAATGAATAAAGACGAACCATGGTATTCTTCTTGCAAGAAATGTTAAAAGAAAGTGGACGTTATAAATAATATTGCAAAATGTCATCGTTGTGGCGTCGAGAATGTTGATTACCAGGAAAGGTAAAACACATAAAAAAATTCAATTCTTTCTCTATATTTTCACATATCAATAAATGAGCTAATTGTTTGATTATGTGTGAATTTGTAGATATATTCTAAAGCTTGAGGTGTTTGATAAGAAAGAATATTGTTATGTTACACTGTTTGAATCTACAAGATACTTGCTTGGTTGTGATGTTACAACGTATATACAATCAATATCTCAAAAGGCCATATTATCTCTTGATTTCACCATCACAAAATATACAAATTAATGATATTTATGTGGTTTGAATACCTTATCCAATCTTAACTAATTTACTCTTTTTTGTATAGAAAGAAGAATCCAAATTTTATCGCAAATTGGCGTTGAGTCGGGGAAAAGAGTTCACCTTTCTTGTCAAAAATTGATTCCAAAAATGGCAGCGATCGAGATGGAAGACGATTTATTGCGAAGGAGATCCAGGAAGTTAAAAAAAATTGCTGCAATTGAAATAGATGAACATAATTAACAAATTATGTTCTTTATAATTTTGTTAATTGCGGCATTAATTTTAAAAAAAAAATATATTTCTTTCTATATGTATGGATCAAGGCAATGTTTCTTATGTCATTCGGAGATTTAGCAAATATAATGCTTTACATGGGTCAAAATCAAATCATAGAAATAATAATATATATGAAGAAGAAAATTCAGGTAAAATTACTATTAGCCTGTAGTAGTTTCCTTGGCAAAATTCACTTCAAGCTGCATATTTTAACATATTACAACAGATCAATAATCACTTTTATTTATGTATGTGTATTAATTGTTTTTAAATAATTTTGGCTCCACTAAAACATTATAGGCTAAAAATGTTTATTTACTGCAACTTCTGCAAATGAAATTCTATTTCATTATAGCATAAATAGAATTTAAAGATTTATCATTTTCAGTGTCTATTTTAGGATAAAATTAGTTAGGTTAGTTATTAATTAGTTACTCTTTTTTAATTTGAATTAAAAATAATTGGATATCTATATATATTTTGGAAAATTATTAGAAAAAGAGAAAAATATATATAAATTAATAACTTCAATGTATAGATATATAAAATCATAAAACTGATTTGTTTTCTGAGATGAGATAGTTTTTGAATAATAATTCATATGATCATGTTATATGAATAAGGTCATGTAACTAAATATATTATAATAAACTAAAGATAAAAACATAAATAATAAATTAGTTATGATGCCAAGTGTAACAACAAAAATTCAACAAGTGACTATTTTATGAGAAAAATAGTTAGGTTAGTTATTAATTAGTTACTTTTTTTTAATTTTAATTAAAAATAATTAAATATCTATGTATTTTTGGAAAATCTATCTATATAAGAACAAGAGAAGTAAATCAATGTTATGATGCCAAGTGTAACAACAAAAATTCAACAAGTGTCAATTTTAGGATAAAATTAGTTAGGTTAGTTATTAATTAGTTACTTTTTTTAATTTGAATTAAAAATAATTAAATATCTATCAACTCTGTTTATTTATAGAGACTATGTGACTATGGCCCGAGGATAACCACATAATACCAGAGACTAGCATATGTCTTTATGGTGGTTATGTCTATTTAAATATGTTATGTTTAGGTTTGAATAATCTATGCATATTCAAAAGCTATTGAATATTATTTTCATCATTTAAACAAATATCACATTTTATATTAACGTCAATGTATATATTTTTAATTAATAGACACTATACACACGTGCAACACACGTATACTAATACTAGTTACTTTAATGTTGTGTGTATCGTTCACTAAAAAAAACAATTATGGAACTCTATTTATACGGTGTAATTTTTTACACAGCTTTCGAGCCGTGGAAACGTTTTCTTTCAGAAATGTAGGGTAAGGCTGCGTACGATAGACCCTTGTGGTCCGGCCCTTCCCCGGACCCATGGGCGAAGCTACATGTTATAAAGGGTGGTCAACTAATCACCCTTCGTCGGAAAATTATACTGCACATATAGGTAAAATATTAGATTTTAGAGATATATGACATATATTGAACACTTTTTCTCGGCGATTTTTTTTACTTCTTTCAAGTTTGAACACCCTTGAATAAATTCTGGCTTCGCCACTATTCGGACTCCGCGCAAAGCGAGAGCTTAGTGCACCCGGATTGTCCTTTTTAATTTTTGAACATAAAAGATTCAATTGAATCTCCTTCCCTGGATAGGTAGCTCTGCCACTGATGATAACCCGACCCGTTTTGTCACAAACCATATCGACCACTGTCTAGAATCTAACTTTTGTGTTGGTAAATCTTAAAATTTCAATTTGCATTTATGTAAAAAATTATAAATATCTTAAGTTCTGTGACAAAAAAAGTTTAATATTCAAACTTTACTCATATCTTTCCTTTGACCACTCAGTGGACACAAAACCGGACAAATCACCATCTTAACCTGTACCCGTATGGTGACCCGTTTGAATTTACCTTTACTGGTCATATTTTTCAACAAATGATTTATTCAATAATCAAAAAACACCCACAAAGTATGGCAAAATGCTAAAATTCCATCCATATGTTGACACATTACCAATAAAACAGTATATATATATATATGGTCGATTGCTAGTAAGTTTCAAAATTGAGCTTATAATACATAAATCTAATACGTAGTATTTTTAAAATTACAAGTTGCAAAATTCTTTCTTTTTAAAAAAAATATATATGATCAAATACAGTCATTTAAATTGAAACGAAGGAAATAGCTATTAGATATTCTGAATTGAAAAGAAAAAAAAATAAGGAGAGCATCACAAGCCGACAGACTATCATGACAATAACATTGGGATGTGACTTGACTACCGGATTTTCCTTGAGCCGAAAGTCTATTGGAAATAACTTTTTTTACCACTACAAAGTAGGGATAAAATATACATATACATTATCCTTACCAAATCGCACTTCTGACATTTTATTGGTATGTTATTATTGTTATTAACGTAACATTGGAATGTTACCAAGTAATTTTTTTTACAATAACAAGAATGCTTCCAAAAATCAGAACAATAAAAAAAGACTATAAATTATTTACAATACTAAAATACCATCTATGTATAGACATAATGTTAAAATATCCTGGCAATATTACAGTATATCTACAATTTTGATACAAAATTTAAAAAGAAAAAGTCAAACACACAAAACCTATGTAACCACTCTAAAAGCCAAGAGCCATCATATCTGATATTTCATCATCCTATATACTATAGCATTATTATCTAATCCCAACTTCTAACTTATCCCATTTAGTCCTTGCATTTTTTCTTATTTCAACTCTCACCCTCTAACTTTTCAACTTGCCAACACTATATACATTATATTGTTCTTATAGACAAAGCTATCAAACACTAGCCTTCTTTGGAGAAAAGCACAAGTGTTTGGTATATGTGGGGGAATTATGCTAATTTTTTGGTGTATAAAAGGACTTAATATTCTATAAGTAGTCCTCCCATTGGGGATCTATGTGGAATTCCCTTTCTTCGCTTGGCCATTTTGTAATTAACTGAAGTTGGAGGGGGCGTCGACGGAGTAAAACTTTGGACCTTGTTGTTGTGGCTCTTGTACCTACCATGGCTGCTGCTGCTGTAAGAGTCATCGGAGGAGTCCGATGCCATCGCCACCGACCGCCGCCTTTTCACCGACAATTGCTTCGGTTTCTTAACGAAATTCTTTGAGGACCCGACAACCTGCGATGATCAAGTTGAAATCGACTATATAAATCATCTATATTCGTTATGTTCTATTCGGACCAATTCAATAATTCACATAATATCTATTGTATATCAAAGATTGCTAATAATCAAGATTTGAATGTCATTTCCATTTGGGGTACTAAATAAATGCAAGAGAGTCATTGATAATTACAATGTCTAACAACTTTGAAATTTCCAATTAAAAAAAGTTGATTATGCCAAAGTTTTCCTATCAATAGACTAGTAAATATGAGTGAAATTTCCACGCCCCATTTAATTGCTTCACATTTGTCAAACCACACTATCAACGACCATTAAACCAAAATATACCTTGAAATACACGCAATTCAAGATTTTTGGACACGCCCAATTCAATTCAATGCCATTAAAAGTCAAAATTAATGCAAGGAAATTTGGTCAAGATGAAAAAAAATGGTACAATTTAATGAAACTGTAAGAGAATTTTTTTCAAAACAATTAACCTAAATAGCATTCACCCACACGTTTAAACTAAAAATTGCAGTTAGATGTATAATATATGCAAAATCCATGTATAATATGTGCATAACCGTGTATAAAAGGCAGACCGGTGAACTAAGCTCCCGTTATGCGCGGGATCCGGTGAAGGGCCGGACCACAAGGATCTATTGTACGCAGCTTTACCCTGCATTTCGGCAAGAGGTTGTTTCCACGCTTGAACCCATAACCTCCTGATCACTGTGTATAATCAATGTATATCGACTAGAAAAAGTAAACAGTAATGTACCTTGCAACCAAGAGAGCAGAATTTGAAGGAATCAAGAAGGCTCCTTTCACAAACTTGACAAGTATTTGTTACACCTTTGCCTGGCCTAGGTTGTGGCCTTTCATTCAAAAAGACAACCTTAGCACTGTTGATAATGTATGTTTGGACTGAAGAAATGTCCAAATACTTTTGAATTTCATTTACCCTTATCACATCATGGTATGATGACCTCCTTATCTGTCCAACCAAACAAAAACAGAGCACTCAAAATCAATCATTCATAATTTCAAGACTTATCCTTTGAGATATCATAGCTATACACTATGTAAAATGACAATTTAGGGGTTCAATTGAATCACTCGTCGAAAAATTATACTGAAAAGTAGGACAAAAATATACTTTTTTTGACATTTTGAATATTTTTTACATAAAAAAGATTTTAGTATAGCGGTAAAGGTAGGTTAAAAATTGCTTAAAATAACATGATCAAACTTCAAGTGTGACACTTAAGCATTTTCTTGAACCCCATTGTTAGAAATTCTGGGTTCGTCACCATATACAATGTGTAGCTATAAACCCTCGTTAAAATTTCTAGTTCTGCCATTGTATACACTGTGTAGCAAAAAGTCAGCTCGATACACAAAATATCTTGCACTCACATAGGGTTTGGGGAAGGGTCGTACACCTAGGAACATGATATATTATAATACAAGCATTAGTGGATGCTAAACAGGGAGAACTAAAGCGTGTGGAAACAATAAACCAAATACTAAATTTCTTACAAATTGACACAAAAAGCCCAATTTTTTTATTAAGGAAAAAGAAGATACCTGAATGGCAATATGGCCTTTGTGATGTGCTAAACAAAGAGAACAAAGAGGACCATTTATACAATCAAGACAATACATATTGCATTCACTCTTGTGAGAATCAGCATGTAATTTGCAATGACCAAAGAATTTTTCTTTAAGCAATGGCTTTAACCATAGTGGCCAATTATTTTCCTCTTCATCAGGTATTCCAGCTCCCTAATACCAAAAAAGAGACAGAATTTTAAAATAAATGAACAAAAAAGAGAGTTGAAAGCAATCAAATTGATGAAAAAATTATTGAAAAACACTAAAGGAGTTTTTGGGGTTGTTGGAAATTTACCATTATTCTTCTGTTCTTAGGCTTGAGTTCTAAGACTGTGGAATCTTGATTATCAATCGCCAGTTTGAAAGACTTTAGTAGTAAAGCTCTGGTTTTTCTACACCAATTTTTTTAGAGAGAGAGATGTTTGGTTTTTGGAAAGTTTAGGAAGTAAGGAGAGAGAGAGAGAGAAAGGAGGGTACTTGTAATGGAATGGAAAAAAAAGAGGTGGGGTTGGGTTTGTTTTGGGGGGTGGGTAGGAAAAAAAGTCAATAATATCTCCAAGACAAAGAAAAAAGAAATATCTCCAAGAAAATGAGAATGCTTTCATAAAATAATTTTCACTATATTATGTGGGCGTTTGGATAAGAATTGTAAAATTTCGAGAAAAAAGAAGTAAAAAATTTTTTAAGTAAAAATGTTATTTTAAAATTAAAGTTGTGTTTGGACATGAATATAATTTTAGTTTTTTTTAAAAAAAAAATTGTGATTGATTTGAAGTAAATTTTGAAAAATAGCTTTTTGGAGTTTTTCAAATTTTTAAAATTCATCTTCAAGTGAAAATCAAAAATTTCATGACCAAACATTGATTTCGAAAAAAAGTAAAAAAAAAATTATGGCCAAACGGGCCCTATATTTAAAGAAAATAGTTTAGTGAACTAGTAAAAGAGTCGGTAAAAATGATCCTTATTTATGCTACCATTTAAATTCTGCTATCGTTAGTTTAGCACAACAATATACTCAATATATTTTTTATAAGCAAAATCTAAAAATAGTAGTATGCATGCAGATTTTATCCCTATATCATATAGGCAGAGTGGCTATTTCTAATATATTTTTGGCTCAAATAAATTAAATTTATCTACGAAAAAAGAGAAATATATCAGACTAGCTTTAAAACTGAACCAACTAAACTAATAAGGACATAATTTAAAGAGTGGACTCAAAAAAAAAATCATAGGTTGCAAATAATCCATCGTTAAGGAAATGAACTCGCGCGTATAAGATTTGGTCTGAACAACCCAACTAGTAATATTATCAGCTTTAGGTCTATGTCCGCACGACTTTAAAACACGTCATTAGAGTTTAAGGTCTGGTTACTTATATATCTAATATTTCTCTCGTGTTTGTCAATATGAGATTTGTCTAAAGTGTCACATGGACCTTATGAGTTATGACAAAAATTGTGAATTTCTCTCCTGCTCGTAAAATCTACGTGAGGCCGCTGAGTTTGCACGTAAATAAATATAAATTTTTTTAACTTAAAGACGAAAATATAATACTTATCTTAAGCATAAATTAGTAATACAAAAAAATAAAGCGATGATTTGCTATAACAAATTAAATTATATTCTTTATGTAAACAAAAGTTTGTATTATTTTTACATAATTTAAATTGCATTATATAGTTCCTTGAGGAGGTGACCGTGGGGCTGTCGACAAGTGCGTAGGTGAACAAAGTGGAAGTTCGTTTGTTCTTATCCTTTTGAAGTCACACGTAACAGAATTCCAAACCAAACTCCGAGCCAAAACCAAGAGATTCATTTGTACAAGGAACCGAGCCGACCTCCATCTTTCCTTTTTAATTTTCCATTTCATTGTCAAAATGTTTTTTTCTTTTTTGTTTTAACCATGTGGTTATATTCATTGATTCGATTAATTCAGATTTATGTTATATAATATTCATTAAATAGTCATGACTTGAATACGAGATCTTTAATTAAGGATGGAGGAATTCATCCATTTTACTATTTGAGGTGGATATATAAGTCGGGCATTAAATTTACTGATCTCGGTACTTTCGACGCGAATATAAATTTGTACAAAAATTCACTAAAATTACAATAATATTAGGTCGGAACCATAATTTTAAGAATAAAATGGATTCAAGACTAAGAAACTTAAATTTAAGGATCCAATCCATCCAACCATTAGAGACGGATGTAGCAATCCAGCACTGAATTCACTGAACCTAGTATTTTTGGCGCGCAATATAAATTTTTGTGTAAAAAATTGCAAAAATTATTTAAAAAAATATTAGGTCAGAACCCAGAATACGATGAATTCAATACTAAGAAACTTAAAGATTGAAACGATACCAATAGAACTTAAATTCTAATTCCGCATATGCCCGCCTCATTTCTTGATGATCAATTTCAATGTGGTACATATTCTTTCTTAGGTCTTATCAATACTATTGTTTTCCTTTTTATTCCTCCTTTTGTTTTTTAATTATATTGCATTAGTTGTAGTTCACGATATAATCATGTCCTTTATCTTTTTCTAATATTTAAGGCTAGGGGTATTTTCAATAGTGAGTTGGCATATTATTTTTTGTTAGCAAATTTGGTATCGTTAGTTCATTATTGACCATTAAGGTGTTGTTAAAGTGGGCATAGCATATATGTGGAAAAAATATTCTTCGTAATCTTTAATCATTATTTTAAAATCGGGAATATCACTTAATTCGTACTTGATTTGTTTTTTCCTTTTTAAAAAAAAATTCTAATTCTAAATACAATCTGATCTTTTTATAACAGCATTCCTATATAACAGTTATTCACTATAAAAGGCAAGTTTTTCTCAGAATCAATATTTATATTATGTTATAATATATGTCATCTATAACAGCACTTCACTGTAGCTGCCAAAAACTATCAAAACAAACGAGATTGTTATAAAGAAGTTTGACTGTATCATATTTTTACATTTTACTAATTTCTTTTATTCCGTCAATAAAAAGAGCTTGAAGCAAGCTAAAATGTCATTTCACGTGTAGTTCATTAACTACATATAACGACTTTTTGGTAAAATTAATTTCCGAGTATTTTTATCAATTTTTCAAAGACCAAACTAATCGACAAGATAAAGGACCATTACCTAACATTACTTTTAGAATAATGTTTTAAATAAATAAAAAATAAATTGTCACCACTAATTAGATGCAATTGATCAAACAGATATGTTTCTTTGTTGAGCAAATTAATGCCACATATTTGGTTTTAAAAGTTGGCCATTAGAATCAATTCTTTAGTTTAGGTCATTGATTAAAAAAATGCTATATTTCCTTTTCCATGTCAATAGTTTTGTGGTTTGTGACAGTTCAATCCACCTCATGAAAACAAAAGGTTTCAATTATTGGGGCAATTTGATCATTTTAGTATGGAATTCTTTTGTCATTTTAGAGTTACATTAATTAAATCTATAAGATAATGTATTAGGTTAAATATAGAGATAGAAGATAAGCACACCCGCTTTGGTCACGATTAATCCAAATTTGCCTCGGAAAGTTTCGCTTTAAGAGTAAAACACTTTTTGAGGCTCATCCGAGATCTCTAGTTAAAGATGTAGGACTATTTACCGCCACTCTATCATGACTTTTAATGATGTTTAACCTTAGCTCTATATTATAATTTACTCCATCTATCTCATATTATGTGTCGTATTTATCTTTTACACGCCCCTTAAGAAATATTAATTAGGAAAAAGATTGGACTATTCTACCCTTATTTATATCTTAAGATATAATCTCTCTTCATTGAATATTTATTCTATTTATGTCTTATCTCCATCTTTAAGAACAATTATTACTAAGGGTAAAAAAGAAAAAAAATAATTAATTTTGTCTCGAACTTCTAAAATGATAAATAATTTGAGACAACTAATTTTAATAACCACGATTATTAATATGAGACGGAGAGAGTATAAAGGTATATTAAAAATAAATATTGACTTAAAAATCTCCAAGCAGTGATGCTCATTCATTCACCATAATTGCACACTTATCTTTAAGAGATCATTTGCTATAGGGATAAGAAAATAATCTCAAGATTTAAATGTGAGATTATTGTATTTCGTGTTTGATTGAAATTTTTTAAATTTTGTAATAAATAATTCCAGAAATTTTTAATTTTAGAGAAATGGTCTCATTTACTGTCATCACTTGTTTTACAAGTCGATTTTGTGTCTCGAGGCCTTAAAACCTCCTTTTAATCTCACTTCAATTTGTGTGTGCAGTTCGGGTGTGTATCCGAAAAGTCATTATGTAAAAATCTGTAAAAAAATGGTGAATTTTGCCTTTAAAAATTCATTTCCAATATAATTGGCATGACATCACCCTTCGTGCTTTTACCTCACATAATTATGGCACGGAATGATCCTTCGTGCATTATCACTCATATAAAGGCACGAAATTATATATCGTGCGGCACGGCATCACCCTTCGTGCATAAACACTCTCTCACAAATATCATACACTCGTGTTTTAACACTCCCTCACAAATATCATGCACGGCATCACCCTTCGTGCTTTAACACTCTCTCACAAATATCATGCACGACATCACCCTTCGTGCTTGTAAGCACGTGATTTTGCCCCTATGAAAGAATTACTCTCAAAAAATTCAAAATAAAATGATTTTTCCTTGGTGTGCAATTTTTGAATTTTTGTGGTATTTTTGTATAATTATTTGTATTTTTGTCTGTGCATGTTTATTTGTTTAAAAAAAACTATAAAAATAATAAAATAGGTCGCATTTTCGTTTAGTATTTATTTAAGTTTGTTTTACAAAAATGAAAAAATCATTAAAAAAATATAATAATAATGAACGTTGCATTTTAGCATTTAACGTCTAAATTGTGCGATTTTATCGTTAATTGCTATTTAAATATGCGATAATAGTTATTTGGAATTAATTAGTATTTTTTGATAAGTTAATTTAGTTTATAACTTAATTCAGAATTTTAGTTCTATTAATTAGAAAGTAGAAGAAAATAGAGCAAAAAATATAAAGAAAATCGGAATTGGGCTCTTCTTCAAATTCAAGCCACAGGCCCAAAAAATACCCAACCTTCCCCATGACTCGGTCCATTTCAAACCGGGTCGACCCAGTCCATAACCCCAAAGACCCAACACCCCTATCTTCCCATTTTTTTCATTTTTCACTCCAAAAACCCTAACACCTAAAGCTACCCCCCCCCCCCCCCTCTTTCTTCCTCTCCATTTTCTCCAAGCTCATCCATGGCTTCCCCCTCAAGCTCGTCCATGGTTTTTCCTTGTCGACACACACACACTCACACACGCAGAGCTGCTCGTCGACCACCCTGGCTGCTCCTTCTTCTTCGTCCAACAACCTCCGCCCTTATCCGCCATTGACGAGCTTGTCAAGCTCTCATGGTTGCCTCGTCTTCATCTTCTTCTTCACTTCTACACCAAACCACCACCATCTACGCCAGGCAACGCAACCACACACAGTCGCCATGGCTGCTGCGTCTGCTGCTGCCCGTCGCTGCTGATGCTCCGCCGCTGCTGCGTCTGCTGCTGCCCGTCGATGATGCGGCTACGCCACTGCTGCGTTTGCTGCTCCTTCTGCTACTTCGTCGTCGTCTCCTTCAGTCGAACGACCCATCGTCGACACTGCCCAGTAGACCTCCAGCTCCGTCATCGTCACGACCATCATCACCCATAACCCCACTGTTTAGATCTTCGTTTTCTTCATCGCCATCAAACCAGCCATGAACGACCACAACTTCATCTTCTGTTTCTTCCAGCTTCGTCGTTGCTGCTGCGTTCTTGTTTCATCATCGTCGCTGCGTCGTCTTCAAACGACGCCAAACAACTATCTTCTTCGTCGTCGCTTCGATCCGGTTAGTAGGTTTGAGTTTCATTTTGCCCGTATTTTTGTTTTGATATTCTCGGATCTAAAATCAATAAATGTTCGATTCTTGTTTTGTTCATGTTTTAATTTTTTAGTTTGTTCATGTGTTTTGTTGATTTAATTTTTAGATTCAAATGGAAATTTAATTAATTGTTTTTCAGTTTATTTCATGTTAATTTTATTTATTTTTGTAAAAAGGAACTGTTAGTTTAATTTTAATATTGTTAGATTTAGTTTAAATCGCTTGAATCCGTTGTTTGTTGTTTAATATAGATTTAATTCGTGTTTATTTTGTTTGAAGTTCGTTTTTAATTCAGTGATTTAATGTGAAGTTATGTTTTGGTTTTTAATTTTTTTTTTTTGATTCAATGTATCTTTATTATAATTTTGTTGGAATTAATTTTAAAGATCAATTGATTATTTGAAGTTTAGTGATTTGAATATGTTTATTTGTTTTGTTTAAGCTTAATTCGAGTTTAATTCGAATTTGAATAAAACTTGCTTGTTATTGTTGTTGAATCTTTTCATTTATGTCCATACTTTGTTTGATTGTTCTTGAATCCGAAATTAGTATAAGTTTGATCTTCTTGTTTGTTGTCTATCATTTTTGATTATTTCTTCAGTTTGTTTCATGATCTTGTTTAGTTTTAATATAGAAATTGTTGGTTGTAATGTTGTTAGATTTAATTTTAAGTTCAAATGATTATTGAATTTTGAAATCTGAATATACTTGTTTGTTGTTGTTGTTGTTGAATCTGAAAGCAGGTTTGTTTGTTGTTAAAAATATTGTTCAATCAAAATAATTTTAGTTGTTTCTTTGTTGTTCATCATTTAGTTTGAATTTGTTGTTGAAAAATGTTTAGAAACTGATCATATTTGCTGTATTTTGGTTGAAATTAATTATGTGAATTGGTTATAGCTGATGGGAGTAGTTTGGTAATTTGCAGTACGTTCAAGGGTAAATTGGTAATTTCAGTAAGGTCGGAGGGGTATTTTTGGATTTAAAATTCTGAACAATTATTTATTTTGAGTGCTCTGTCCATTAAGATTAAATAATTTGTTAATAATATTAAAATAATGTAGGCATGGGGGACAAGACATAATGGTGGGGAATAATGTACTTGTTTAATCAAAAGTGGGGAACAAGACATAGTGGGATTGCGGGGCTCAAGAAAAGTTATTTAAATAAATAATAATTGTATTTTTAACTAGTAGTGGGTTTGGTAGGAGAAAGTGGTTGTTTTATTAATTGATTAAAAGGTTTGGGATGAGAATAAATAAGGAACTTGATCAGATTTTTAGAGAGGGACAGAGAAGAAAGACAGAAAAAAGAAGGAAGAGAGGGAAAAAAGGAGTTGAATTTTAAGAGAGGGAAAAATTCCGAAAATACTAAGACTCCAAAAATAAAAAGAAAAACATTCTGGAAATTCAAGAGAAGAATAGTATACACATGATATACAATTTAAATATTCTGATATACGGATTTAGAAATTAAGGGTTGAACATTAATTAGTCTTTCAAATCTGAAAAGTTTCCCTTGGCTTCTGTCCGTTGATTGTTGTTGGTGTTTATGGATTTTTATCTTGAGTTTTAAAATCCTTCACTGGTTTCTCATTGCTGGTTGCTGGGTGTTGCTGTTGTTGTATGCTACTGAATTTTCGCTGATCTCCCTTTTCTTTTGCTTCCAATATCAGGTACACGACTGTAATACTAGCTATTGCAAGCTAATAATGTGGAAGCATGAATACATATGAAGAATGAAATTTTGAAGTTTTAATTTCGCTTTTTCTTTGTTCCTTTTATTGATTGTATTTAAGCTATTTCATGTATTACTGAATAATAATTGGAATAAGAAAAATAACATAAGTTAGTCTTTAATGAATCGGTTTGGCAAAACGGGTTAATTCACTAGTTATGAAGGTTTCAAGATCATCAACAATAGGTTAATCATGAACAAGTAGCTAAATTTAGCTAAGACATGAATTTAAATTAAATTTCGTAAATTAGGCATTAAGGCATGATTTGAGTTCAAGCAAGATTAGAAGAACGTTTAAGTCTAATAAACTTTCTAATAAGCTTTAGTAATTATGGTTAAATCTAGTTTCAAATGGTTGTGAATAATTAATCTCAATAGTTTTTTGATAACAATGCTGAGTTTTAATCTAGCTATATTTGATTCTTTTGAATATTAGTTGTCGAATTTTTATTTTATTTATAATTTCGAATTTTTTGAGTAAAATTCCTTTTCATCAATATTTGTATTAATCTAGCAATTAGTATGCCATGTTTTCTTAAATAATAATTTAAAAAAAGCGTAATTAATTAGGATTTTCTTTCTTTATTTTAGAGACTAATTTTAATAGAAAAATGTAGTCGCTTTAAGATTTGTCCATTTAAAATAAATGAGATGAGCCTCGCTTAGTAAAATGTATAGATTGCGGGGCCCTCACAAATGTATGTATTAATTATTTAGAACATCGGAGTTAGCCGTCTAGTGAAATTTTACGGTCTTTCCCAAATCAACAATACGCTAGTCGCTCTAGGCGCGTCTTTAACAAATTATTTTCTTAAATATGGGTGTGCATTTATGTAACCCAAATCCAAATCTCAACGGAGTCGAAATGTGTCGATAGCCACGGGTGCATTGATTGCGACGTGGTTTGAAATACGTTTTCACAATGTTGCAATTCTCCGTAAAATAATAACAATAAATAAAAAATAATAAAAGCAGCTAAAGGATAAAATTTGCACATAAGTTTATAATATGTATTATATCAGATAATCAAGCCGAATATAACAGTTGAGCGACCGTGCTAGAACCACGAAACTCGGGAATGCCTAACACCTTCTCCCGGGTTAACAGAATTCCTTATCCGGATTTCTGGTTCGCAGACTGTAATACAGAGTCATTCTTTTCCTCGATTCGGGATTAAAATTGGTGACTTGGGACACCCTAAATCTCCCAAGTGGCGACTCTGAAATAAATAAATAAATCCCGTTTTGATTGTCCTTTTAATTGGAAAAAACTCCTTCACCCCTAGCGGGGGCGGAAAAAGGAGGTGTGACAGTGTTTTACCACTCTTCCTCATCCAAACAACAATCACAAAGCAATAAGGGCAAGGGAATCAATAAAATCCCGGCAAGGGAACAATAGTACTACAATCATATCCCGGCAAGGGAAACAATATCAAAAAAATAACATCCCGGCAAGGGAGATAACATTAAAACAACAATATCCCGGCAAGGGAGACAATATCATAATCCTCTTTTCTTTTTCACATTTACTTCACAATTTGAGTCAACGCTCTATAATGTTCAATTGCCAATTATACTCCCACAAATCATTTTACAACTTGAGTCAACGCTCTCCAATGTTCAAATACTAATATTACTTCTACAAGCCTTGCTCAACAATAGAATCATCACATAAAGCATGAACAATAAAAACAGAGTCACATTAATCATAGTATAAGACTCACAGGCATGCTTGATACCAACGTGTAGATACTCGTTACCATGCCTATACGTCGTGCTCAACAACTAACACATAGCAAATAGGATACAACTCCTAATCCCTCAAGCTAAGGTTAGACCCAACACTTATCTCGATTCCACGAACACAATTCAAGCCTCAACTACCGCTTTACCTCTTGATTCCACCACCAATTCGCTCGTATCTAGCCACAAGTTACTTAACTATATCAATAAATGCTAAATGAATCAATTCTAATGTATGAAAATAGGTTTTCTAAAGTTTTTCCCAAAAAGTCCTAAAATTGACCCCGGGCCCACATGGTCAAAACCTGAGGTTCGAACCAAAACCCGATTACCCATTCACCCATGAACCCAAATATATAATTTATTTTGAAATCGGACCTCAAATCGAGGTCCAAATCCCCAAAATTTGAAAAACCTAAATTCTACCCAAATCACCCAATTTCCTCCATGAAAACCCTTGATTTTGAGTTAAAATCATGTGAAAAAATGTTAAAGATTAACAAAAACGAGTTAGAAATGACTTACAATCGATTTGAAAGAGTAATTGTCTTTGAAAAATCGCCCAAAGGTGTTTAGGTTTTGAAAAAGTTTGAAAAATAAAAGATTTTCGGCTAAGTTATGATTTTGCAGGTCGCTTGCGAACCCTTCAGAACCTGTTGACTTCGCAATTGCGAAGATCTTGTCGCATTTGCGACACTGAAGAAATCCGGTCCACTTCGCATTTGTGAGGGACCCCCGCAATTGCGATATCGCTTTTGCGATGATTACGTCGCATTTGCGACCATGGCAGCCCAGGTCATCTTCGCATTTGCAATAAAGATTCGCATTTGCGAGCCAGGCTTCGAAATTGCGAAGCCTGCAGGCCTGCAACATACCAGCAATTTCCTAAGTCCAAATTTCACTCCGTGGCCTATCCAAAACTCATCCGAGCCCTCGGGGCTACAAAACCAAACATGTACGCAAGTCCAAAAATATCATACGGACTTGCTCGTGCGATCAAATCATCTACATAACGTCAATAACTATGAATTTAGCATCAAAATCAAAGAAAAATCTCATGAACTTTCAAAGTTCAAATTATAACAACCGAAGGTCCGATTCACGTTTTTACAGGCTCAACATAAATCCCATATAAGACCTGTATCGGGTTTCGGAACTAAAATACGGACCCGATACCATCAAATTCAAACATATTTCATTTCCAAAAACTCATATATATTCCAGAAAATAATTTTCTTTAAAAATTCATTTCTCGGGTTTGGGACCTCGGAATTCGATTCCGGGCATACGCCCAAGTCCCATATTTTCCTACGGACCCTCGGGACTGTCAAATCACGGGTCCGGGTTCGTTTACCCAAAATGTTGACGGAAGTCAACCTAAATTCATTTTAAAGGCAAAATTCACCATTTTTTTTACAGATTTTCACATAATGGCTTTCCGGATACACACCCAGATTGTGCACGCAAATCGAGGTGGAAAAAAGGAGGTTTTAAGGCCCCGAGACACAGAATCGACTTGTAAAACAAGTGAAGACCTTTTGGGTGATCACATTTACTAAGAAAATTACTTGAAATTTCAAGTATGCCCCTCTTTTAGATTACTTTACTACAATCAAGTAATTAAAAGAAAAATTCTTAGATTGATTTGTGGGGACATAAATTCCTTCCTATAGCTCATGATTTAAAAACTCTCACAACAACAAAATTCCCTTCAATCAAATTTTTCACATTAATTTTTCACAAAATTTTCAATTAATATTAATATTATCGACTAATGCAAATATTCACGGGTCCATTTCGTTCAAAAAAAAAATTTAAAAAGGTGAAAAAGAGTGAAATATACGGACGAGGGTAATCTTATTATAAGAAGCCAATAAATGATTTCATGTAATCAGTCATTTTATTCCTGAGAATTATTCAGAGAGAGAATATTATTGTTAAAGGAAAAATCCAATAGAGTTACTCAATTCTTTGAAAATGATATGAGCATCGTATATTGTTCATTGTTTTTTCTTTTTATTATTTTACCCAAAAGAAGACATTGGAATCTTTATTTTTGTTCTCTTTTTTTTTTTAATTATGGAAAGTTTCTAATTTGTTATAGAAATATCATTTTTTTTTCAATTGCCAGGAGAATATTAGAGCTCAATAATTGAGGTGGTTTATCCAAACTGTCAACATAATTGATTGGGAGAAGTACAACATTAGAAGGCAGAGATTATCAAAGAATATTGCATCAGCTTTTTTTATTCCTTTTTTTTTCTTTTAACATTTGTTATGTTCTAAAGTTCCAGCTTTTCTAGGTTGGCCAAATCCACATTATATTATATCATGATTATTAATTAAATCCGACACGAGAGAACAAATAATAGTGCTACAACTAATAAAGCCCAAGTCCAAAGTTCCATAAATAAAAGTGAAAATAGCATGTGTTAGCCAGCTTTCGGACTGGTAATTAACAAATAGCTAGTGTTTGCAAAGTTATTGAAAAATAATTATCATTTTACTACAATACGGAAAGTTCCAGCATAATATACTGGAGATTGGAGCACATGTGTATGAACTTCCATCATATCATGTTATTATGCTAGAAGTTCATACACAAAAATTCGAACTCCAGTATATTATGCTGGAATATTTTCTGAATTTTGAACAGTGTTTTCGTTCAGATTTATCTTTACATGAAAAGTGGCTAAATTTCGAATACTTTTGAAACTATAGCTATTTTTCAACTACCACTTATAAATTTGGTTATTTTTGAATTTCACCCTAAAAAAATGGAAGGATTAATCGCAAATTCCATTAATGTTGTAAATATAATTTAAGAACAGTCACGAGGTGTGGTCTAAGATGGATGGGATTTCAGAGTTCGAAGTTCGAACCCTATGAATGAAGAAATATCTTATACTGAACGTTTCTCCCTTTAATAAATCTTATATGGCGTAAAACTTAATTAATCAGATCAGTAAATTTGAAATACCAAATGATAATAGCAAAAACAAAATTCAATCTAAAGACAACTTAAAGGGGGGGGGGGGAAAAAGAAAATTAATTATGGATTGGTTGTTAGATGAAGAAAATGATTGCCAAGGAAAATCAAAGGGAACTTTGGACTGGTTTCCTTTTTAATTTCGTAACAAAAATAAAGTCAGGAATAACACACTGTTCTCTTGTGATAGTCATGTAGAATAAATTCTTATAAGGAATTAAAGCTTGAAAGATACTTTTAGTTGACCAGATTAATATATTTGATAGAAGACGCACACAATAATATTAAAATAAAACAAGAGAAAATTGCTCGGTTTTACTTTTACCATATTATGTAGACCTCCAAAAACAAAAGTCAAGTAGAGGAATTAATCCAAAGATGGATTCACAATTCCAAGAAGATGGACACAAATATTACAAAGAGATAGAATCTGGATTTTATATTTGGCAGGTTCAACTTCGAGGGTGGGGTAAGGTTTCTATACACACTATCCACCCCACTCGTAGAATTCTACTAAGTTATTGTTGTTGTTGTAAATTATACATTAAAATTAAAGATTTTCTTACAATATTCGTAATTTATAACATGTATACCTATGCTCCATATCAAAAATATTGAGATCATTGAACCCTGCTATATCATCTACTGTTATTAGTTTTAATTATATAAAATTTTGCAATGCCAAAGGGAGATTAAAGATTTCAATGTATTAGATTTGAAAATTTTGAATGAATGCAACAAATAAAAAAAATTACTTAATAGGACACAAGAGGGGACATTAGACATGCGTATAAACTGAGAATTAAATATTTAATTTCACTTGTAAAGTTACACTCAATAATTATTGAACCATAAGACGTTTTGAGTTTGGGTGCACAAATATATATTTAAGTAATTTTTAAGAAATAAAATATTATCATACATATGCTATAGAGAGAGAAGGTGAACCCTATGCTCCTAAAACATAGATACACCCCTGAATTAATCCAAGACATTATCGAAAAGATAGAAAAACATTTTGTTTAATGTGCAAGATTAATTAAAAATGAAAAAACTATCTAGGCCCCGTTTGTCCATATTTAAAAAAAAATCCTTTTTTTCAAATAAAAATAAAAAATGTGTTTTTCCGTGACTAGGGTATGTCAACTTGTGTCATGTTAGTCAAAAAGTAACGATTTGAACCCCTAAGTCCATGGCACACCACAAATGACCTCTTCTACACACACACCAAAAAAAAAAAGAAAAAAACTCCTTTATTCTCCTTGGGCCCCCCTCAATATCAACCACAAATCCACAATTAAATTAATAGAGGAAAAAAAGGAAATGCAATCTCTTGTTTTTGTTTTATTTTCTGTTCTTTTGTATCACTCATATATAATTTCTCGAAGTTATTCTACATCCCTTGCCCCAATCAATCATAAAAATATCTAGCTTATTTGAAATTGTTAGTACTCCCCTTTATCTCAATTGTTCATTTCGTCTCAAGAAACATAGTTGTAGTGGAAAACAATAAGTTCAAACCCACCCACAAAACTCATCATAAATCTACGTCGGCCTAGAGGAGTGAATTATATATAATGCTCTTTCTTTTTTATACCCGTAATGTTCGAGTCAGCTTGAGTGTAATTTATTAATTATTTCAGCAGATATCTGGTATCTTTTATCACTACTGATAGCGAAAAATTCTGACCATTAAAGCTAGTCGGAGGAGAAAATAATAGTACTATTTTTTTTTTCTTCGTTAAAATTTAAATCCTTTCGATGTTCAGATGGACGAATGCTGCTAAGATAATGCAGAATATATCGGTTTAACATGAAAAAGTAGACATTGTCAAGCCTAGAGTTGTATTATGTAAATTTCATCTCATTTCATTGATCATTAGGTTACATTGTGCAAACTTAAAGTGCTTTAAGCTTTCTTATGTAGTTCTCTTAATTTGAGTATTGTTTTTCAGGTGGTTGTTTCATATTCACACAAGCAGTTGACTCAACTTGCACACCCAAAGGGAAGTGGGAATATTGAAGAGCTCTTATAATAATAATTTCAAGCAGTCTTTATAAAGGGAACCTTAACAAAAATGATAAAGTTGTTGTCATATGACAGAGAGATCACGAATTTGAGCCGTGAACAATAGCTTCTTGCATAAATATAGGATAAGGCAGCATACAATAGATCCTTATGGTCCGATCCATTTTCGAATTCCGTATATAACGGGAACTTAATGCCCCGTACGGCCCTTCTAGTGGGTCTTCACTTCATATTTACTTTTTCTGCAGCCGCCATGATTTCATAAAAACTACATTTCGTTGGCCGGCCATAAAAGAAAGACCTTTTCAGCAGCCTTTTCTTTTCTCCTTTGTATTTTTCTAATAACACACCTATTCCCATGACATCATATATACTTTCACTAACCTCATTTCCCTCTCTTTCTACATCTGCGAATGCTTGTGTTGGGATATACTATTAACCATGCGGTTTAAATATAATACTATATTTTATTTTTTATGGAACAATTATTTATTTAATCTATTCAATTCAATAAGTACTATTTTAGATAGATCATTTGTTATATGTGTGTACTTTTAGTTATGTAGCAGACAATTTAGTGTACGGAATCTTAGCTCATGCACAGAAGATTAAATTGTTGGTTCTCATAATTAATAAACTATGTTCACAATCAAAGATATTGTTGGACAAAATATCTTGATGATTGTAGCACAAGATTATCGTATAATTTTTCTTGATTATGGGAGTAGTTTTACTCCAACTTCTTGTGCTAGTATACTCAGTGTATATTGAACGGACCAAGTAGAGAAAAGATATTTTTTTACTGAATATATAAAATATTTTCTCTAATTCATTAAATGAGATTATACTCCTAATCTTGATATAATTATTATGATCAATGTAATTTGTTTATTGTTTTGATTTATCAAAATGTACAACTCTATTTAGAGTTAGTGTATACCTAATAGATTGGACAATAACGAATAACATTTGTGAGTAATAATTAGTTGATAGAATCCATGACTCAATTTTGAGTTTGATTATACCCCTTTATGTAAGCTTATAAGTTTTCATGTGAAAATCCGGCCGGTGGATTTTGTATCCGTCACATGAAATGGTTTCAGCGGAATTATAAAGGATTTAATTAGTTAATCGAATTAAATTTTCAGTGATTTAATTTAATTAACTGGTATTTGAAATCTTAACATGGGAAGTTAAAATAAGTGTTAATGAATTTTTGAAATTCATATAGAGGAGTTCAATTGCAGTTTTTTAGTGGAATAAATTGCAATTAGTTATAGTAAGAATTAATTCATGCTAATTTTGAATTAATACTATAATTAGTAGCCTCTTATTATTTCTATGGTCCCTGTTATACCTAGTAAAAACCTGGACAGACTTGGGTAAAAAGTAGCTTGGGAAAAAAGTTATCCTTTTGAGTTAGAGTAGGATTCTACTTGCAGAATCTTACACGTTTTTGAGCCCGTATTGTGGCTTAATTTTGGGTCTATTAAAAGAAGACTAGTTTCACCTAATAACTTACCTTAGTTGTATTGTTCTTGTCCACCCAAAAGCAAAATCGTCCAAAGGTTTTACCAGGCATATTGCAGAAGACTGCAGCCCTGAATTCTTGCTGTTTGGAGGATTTGTGCAACTATTTCAAGAGGTTAGTGCTTCTAATCCTGTTATTATTGCGTTGTCTAGTTTACATGTATTTGATGCCTAGTTTGTATGCTTGCTTTCGTTGCGCATGTTCTAACATTGTTGACACAACGACAGTTGTATTTGGATATATAGTGAACCTAAAATTGTAGGTTAGTAGAAGAGTACGTACCATTGCACCTGTTGCTTTTTTGGTACTGATTATAGATATAGAAAGAAAGAATTTTTTTTTTTAATTTCATGTCCAGTCAAATACCGTCATAACAAGACAAAAGAGAGTAATAACTTTCATATGTAAGTGATTTTATTGGTATGTGAACAAAGTCCCATATTGATAACTAAAAAGATTGTAAGCCTACATATAAGTGTATGAATTTTTTAATGGTATGAGCTAGACCTTTAGAGAAAATTGTGCGAGTTTGAACTAAAACGGACAATCTTACACCATGTTAAGAGCAGTACGCTGAATTTGTGGAAAAAGTATGGTGATGGTAGGGTGAAAGTGCGTGGCCCAATTTGCTTACTTTACGAGCTTGGAGACGCATACAAGAAGAAAAATTGCAGGCGTCGGTTGCCAAAACACTGACGATGTGGGTGGCTCATAGTGAATCTCGAATATTGACCTGTAGATCGTAGTAATGGGCGACATAGAACTTGGTTCAAGGGAGAGATCTCGTGAATCGTGGTAGTGGGCCACGTGAAACTTAGTTCGATGGGGACATTGTTGGGAATACGAACAAAGTCACACATTAATAGCTGAAAAGATTGAAGGTCTACGTATAAGCTGTAGGAATATCTTAATGGTGTGAGGCCTTTTGAAAAAACCGTGCGAGCTAGACACATAACGGACAATATCACAAGAGTATTTATGGGCTAATTGAGCCCAAAAGGTTGATGCCGGTTTTTATATATAGAAAGTCAATATTTCGTAAATGAACAAAATTTCAGGTACTTTACGTTGAGTCTGCGAACAAAGTACCACATTGGTAGCTGAAAAGATTGGAAGCCTATATATGGTGTAAGAATTTTTTAATGGTTTGAGGTCTTTTGGGGAAAACTATGCGAGCTTGGCCCAAAGCGGATAATATAACAGTATATTAAAAGTATCTATGGACTAATTGAGTCTAACAACTGATATTAAAGTCCAGACTAAGCGAGGCAAGTATGGCGATGGCAAGGTGAAGGTGCAGGGCTCAATTTACTTACTTTTACGAGCTTAGAGACACACAAAAAAAAAAGCTAGTTGTGCGCTTCGCTTGCCAAAAATACTTTGATGATGTGGGTGGCACACAGTGCATCTCGAATATTGACATGTAGATTATAGTAATGGGTCAAAATTGAAAGTCTACGTATAAAGTGTAATGATCTTTTAATGGTGTGAGACCTTTTGAAAAAAAATCGTGCTATTAGGGCTCAAAGCGGACAATATTATAAGTATCTATTGGCTAATTGAGCCGAACAAGTTGATGTGCCGATTTCCTTTATAAGGATATTATCAATTATAAGGATATTATAATTGAGCCGAACTATATCGAATCCGAAAACTTTTTATATATAGAAAGTCAATGTTTTGTGTGTGAACAAATTTCGAGGCACTTTATGTTGTTACAAACAAATCGATCATAAGAAATAAGAGGCACATACCACAATAACCCATCTGATCAGTTTTACTCTATCCATGCTTAATTTAGAATTGTCTGCGTGCCGTTATGTAATCTCTTCCGTCAATTTTAAAGAAATATTTAAACTTAAAATATTAATATATAACAACAGTTTTAAGTACTCCACTGTTAAAGAAATCAACAGGAAAAAAATGGTTAAAGATAAGGTCAAAGTGAAATAGACATTATATAAAATGAATAGTTTTCATTTTAATTTGCCCCTTAATGGAAGCAGTAAGAAATTAATTATTAATTACAAGTTGAAAATAATTAAATTAGAAAACATATCAAATGTTAAGTCATAATATCAAAACATTGTTTTGTTGATACATGACATAATTTTTGATTTATTAATTAATTTAATTGCAAGTGGATTAGATACATGGTCTGTGTTATCTTTTTGGGGAGCTTGGGGTTGTGGTGGGAAAAGAATGATGCAGGAGAAAGAAACACAATTTTTAGGTAAAAGAGTCAAATTTGCCTAAGGGCTATTTAAAGTTTGAGCAAATTTGACCTTCGTTATAGTTTGGATCTTATCTTATGCCGTCACTAGAAAAAAAAAATTCTTATTATTGCATTGACCCATGCAGCAACAACAACAACAACTCAGTATAATCTCACTTAGTGAGGTCTGAGGAAGATAGTGTGTACGCAAATCTTACTCTATATCCTGAAGTAGAGAGGCTGCATTAACCCCTAATGGAACTCAAATTCGAGGGTAATATTAAACTATATTAAAAAAATAATTAAAGGGGTAAATTTGAATTTTTTATCTCAAAATACTTTGACACGTGAAATTCATTCAATCCACATTGAGTTGAATTAGTTGGAAATGCAAATACGAAAAAATTGTAAAGGCAAGAGTATGAAACAATCGAAAGTATAACAGAAGATAAAATCGAGCAACTTCGAGTAGTACAAGGGCAAGTTTAGCCTTTTCCCCAATTTTTTATATCCATAAAGAAATTTATGGCCTTATAAGAACAAATAAAAGAAGAAAAAAGGTATAAGTACCCTCTTGAATTAATACCAGATTTTTAATTACATATTTTATCTTTGTAAGATTCTTATTATCCATTTCGAAAAAGTTCAGGAGAATAGTACGGCCCCATAAAAATAAAGTGTATAACTAAAACTCAACCTTAATTTAAGGGGTTACTTATGTTATTTCCCATGAAAGAAAGAAGAAACATGCCTTTCATTATAATATAATATAATTGTTTAACTTTCTAGATATGATCAAAGATTATACATTTTTTTAATTGATGACCCTTCTATCTCAACCCTTAGTCCAAGTAGCTTGCATTTAGCACTCCATTGTTGTCTTATACGTATGCAAAACCAACTTTCATTTATTTTATCGTCCTATTATCCTTATTGAAAAAGACAGCATAAAGTATTAGAACAATAAAAATATAGTTTATGAAAATGTATTATCAACGTAGGTAAAGAGGATGCCTAACTATTACATAAAAAAAAATGCGTCATTTCCTCACAAACCAGTCAGGATTTTAGTCTTATATTTACTTAGGGGTCGTTTGGTCGAATGTATAAGAATATTACTAAATAAGGCGTATTAATAATATTGTGATTAGTAATGCTGGAATTAATTATGCTGGAATTATTTTTTTTCACTGTTTGATTTGGTGTATTAAAAATAACATGCATTATATAGGCATGTATACATGCTTATCCAACAACAACAACAACTCGGTGAGTTCCCACAAGTGGAGTCTGAGGAGGGTAGAGTGTACGCAGATCTTTTTCCTACCTCGGAGAGTAGGGAGGCTGTATACATGCTTATCCATGTAATAAAAATCATGGTATTACTAATGTCATGGTTTGCCATGTATTAGTTATACATAAGATAATATCAAATAGGGTGTATAACTAATACATATATTAGTTATACGTAGGTTGAAAAATATTACCAAATAAGGAATTACTAATACCAAAGCTAATATATGTATTATTTTCCCCTCCTACCAAGGCTACACATTTAAGTTATAAAACTAAAAGGCCAAGGTATCAACGGACAACGAAGGATGCAGAAACTGGTTCAGAAAACTAAAAGGCCAAACTTCAAAAGTTCAAACAATTCTCAGAAAACACATAATATCTAAATGAGCGCGAAGAGATATTAAGAGCCCGTTTGGACAAAAGAAATTTTTCTTCTTCTTTTTTTCAAATTTTTTTTACTTTTTTTCAAAATCAGCGTTTGTTCATAATATTTTCAATTTTTACTTGAAGATGCATTTTGAAAATTTTTAAAAATTTGAAAAACTTCAAAAAGTTATGTTTCAAAATTTTCACTCAGATCACTCACAAAACTTCAAAAACAACCCAAAATTATATTCATGTCCAAACACAACTCAAATTTTCAAATATCACGAAAAAAAACTTCACCTTTTTTGAAATTTTACAATTTTTATGTCCAAAGGCGCACTTAGTGTTTTGAAAATTTGGTGTAAGGAATTAATAATCACATGATTAAGTGCAAAGTTTATCTAAAATAAATGTGTTTCGAGTACCACATGGTTAAACAAAAAAAATGCAAAAGTAGTTTTTTCTACTGTTTGAAATAAGCTAAAATTAAACACTATAGAACTAGAATCAAGAATAAGAATTGAAGGTTATGAACAATCACATTTGTATAAGATGAAATCTCTTGTGGATTATCCACAGAATTCTTACTTAAGGCATTCTCAACCTCTGCAAACCTAAAACCATCAACCAGTTTGACATTTATCATTGCATTCCTTTCAGCGTATTTTGCATCAGAATACACTGAAGACAGAAATGCGCAAGCCTCAAATTAGAACAAATAATGAGGGGAATTGAAAAGCAACAAAAATCCAAATTGCTCTTTCAAATTTGCTATTCTTGTACTGTGGATGCAAATAGCATTTACTTTCACACTTCTCTATAACACCAATCTTCTATAACAACACTTCACTATAACAGTCAAGTATTTTTGGAACTAATTTTTCATGTTATTTTATAATATATGTTTTTTATAACATTGCGCTATAAAAAAGGACAACTTGGTGCACTAAGCTCCCGCTATGCCGTCGGACCCACAAGGGTCTATTATCCGCAGTCTTAACCTGCATTTCTGCAAGAGGCTGTTTTCACACGTGACCTTCTGGTCACATGGCAGCAACTTTACCAGTTACGCCAATGCACTGCACTATAACAACTAAAAATATACTGAGCAAACGAGATTGTTATGAAAAGGCTTAATTATACTATGAAAAGATAAATCAGTGGGCAGCCAAGTAACCATAATAAATCACTACACAAAATCCCAAAATGGATTGCTGGAAGACAAATGAAGAGACATAACATTTGAAAATATGTTTTCTACAACTTAAACTTCCCTATATGAGAAAAGAGAAGCATGCTACCTACACTCCTTAAACTAGCTTCTAGTCTTGGCTGATATCTCAAAACAGCTTCTCAAATGCCTTTCAACTTCAGCTTCTACCCAAATCAGTGGCTTTACCTGAATGCATTACTAGTAAAGTTATGAACTTTATAGACCGCCTCAACTAACAAAGAAGAATAAGTCATAGGCACAATTAATGAGAACACAGAATTAGCCGAGGAAGGAAAAAGCTTTTCTAGGATACAGTAAGCTCGGATCAATGGGTGGTCATTTACTAAATTCTACAGCATATTGAGGAAGCAGTCACATAGCAAAAACAGAACTATATTATCGATGTAAAGAAATGATAATAAGAAAAACTTGAAGCTTATAGCTCATCAAGTCATGAAGTTTCATGTACATGGCTACTTGTGTAATTCTGCTTTCCTTTGTTTCCTTCTCTCAATGGAAAAATCAAACCTTCATTATAGTTGAAGAATACATTTAACTGATTTCTGAGTGGAAAGAACATGTGGGGACGTTTTCTGTTTGAGTATGGGGATTATTATAGTCGTTCAAGTGTGCGAAAAATGGAAAGATTTCATAGCTATATGCAATGCACACCCCACTGCTGATTAATGCATATGCTAATTATTTGATGAAATAATTAAATAACTGCTTATTTGCTATATGTTAGTTAGGCCTAAACTATTGTATGAGAAACACATGCTGCAAAATCAATGAGTTGTATCCTAAAAGAGAATCATGTGGATGTGAAAGCTACTGCCTCTGTGATTTTACTGCAGCAAATTGAGATCTTTGAATATGTACATGAATCTAAACCCTAAATCCATAGAACTAACTCAAATCAATTTCCATTCTTCTCCTAACTCCTAACTATCAAAATCCTCAAACAATGCGGAGATCTTCTTTAAGAGATTTTGGCTAACTGAATCTCTTCAAGAAGTTTTTCCGCAATATTTGACAAACTTTGGTGTACTCTTTCCCTGTCTGAGATGCCATTTAATGGAGCCGTGTATTTGAGTAGACACAAACTTTTACCTTCCATTTTGCTTCTTTTCACAACAGACGTAGGTAGAGGACAAAAGCTGTTCATATGTACATCATTTTGCTTCAAGGAGCACACGTCAAAATTCTCCATGTTTAACATCTCTCGAAAATTCTGTAGAGCTTTTCCAGTGAAGCAACCTGAACAAAAGTTCCATTTTTAGCCATGGAATTAGGGGGCTTGAAGAAGAGTCTGAGGGCGGGAAACAGAACATGCTGAATCGACCATTCGCGTTGAGCCCAGGCATTTTCAGCCTCCGAAAGTAATTCTTCCTCATATTCAGACTCCATGATATCATTCTCTATGTTTTCCATAGAAGCTGTTCCTACTGAACCACTCGAAAGCACTTTCTTTTTGTAGAATTTCAAGCCATCACCCGAGGGATTAGGCAGTAATGGTGGATTCATGGCATACAAATTTCCAAGGGCAGCGGCAATTGTCTGAAAACAAACTTTCTCATCCTCCCAATCAACATCATTGCCCAAACAAAGTACAAATTCTGGGATGCGGTCCATGTCAGGTGTGTATTGATCAAGTATAACAGGAAGTCTAGACAAATTGCCATTTGAATCGATATAAACACTAAAATACTCCTCTAGCATTTCAGCTTTTTCCTTGAGCAGTTCTGTATTCATCTCGGCAATCTTTCCTCTTAGCTCATTGCTTTCATTGCCTTGGGGATCTATACCCTCTTCTTCTTTCAAAGCAAGCATTATTAGCTCGGGTAATGACGCCGGTTCACTCAGTTGAATCGCATTGAAATGTGCAAACCGACGTAAAACTTGCTGATACATAAGCTCTTTACTCAAGTTAATCACATTAACAAGATAAAGGTGTGTGTTGTGTTGAATCAATGCAAAAACCTCATCCGCCATCCCAATATACGTACAATGCCTAACAACATCTAATAGACCAGAGTGACAATCATTATCAATCTCATTAACTAGCTCTTGGATGCTAGTGAGGTCCGCGGTTTCACTAGGATTCCTCCTTTGTCTAATAGAAGACCTCACTGAACTCAAGCAAGAACCTCCTCTTTCTGAACTACTAGGAGGCTTCATTTGCACGTATGCGTGCAACCTTCCAGAAGGGTCCAGCGTATCCGTTCGTACCATTTTATGTGGCGCTTTTTGCGACTTTATCCCAGATGAAGACGGACAATCTTTACTGGAATCTTTAATTGTGGCCACTGGACTTGAAGAACAAAAATCCATGGTCTGTTCCTGGAATCTCCTTGACTCATTCGAGCTTCTCAATTTTGACTCTACCACAGACTGTATCTTCTCAATGATGAATTCTTGATTCATAAGGCTTACCTCTCTCTTTGTTGGGTGTACATTCACATCAACATGCTGAGGTGGCAAAACAATTGACATGTATATAAAAGGTTTTGATGCTTTAGGCAAGGTAGCAGTATAGACTAGCTCAATTGCCCTTTTCAAAGCACTACAATCAACGAGCCTATCATTTATAAAAAGTACCATGGTTATCTTCTTCGCAATATAATTCGAGTCAGAAATGAAACCATCCATCTTAAAATCAGTATCAGAAACTTCAATATTCATCAGATTTCGAGCAACTGAAACTCCATAAACAGATCTAATCGAATCAATCCTCGAACAAGTAGCTAGACTGTGAACATCTGCTCTACCAGCTCCATGTTTTCTACAAGAGAAGCTCACACTTGTGTGATGAAGTGCAAACCTACTAATTAGGTCAACAATTTTCGGATAATCATCAGCAGAAGAATTCTCTAGGGTTTTCCTTCGTGCCGCCATGTTATAAAACAAATTCTCAATCATTATCTGTGTACCTTTAACAGCAGCACAAGGTTTTGGTTCATCTACCATTAAACCGTCTTTATACGTTGCTCTGTATCCGTACAGCTGGCCGTCGGTAATTGTAGTGACAGTTACGTGACCGACGTAAGTCATACTAGCTAAAGCTTCACCTCTAAATCCCATTGAACTAATCGTCTGTAAATCTTCAAACTTACTCAGCTTAGACGTCGTGTGCCGCTCGCATAATATTGGTAAATCTTCGTAATGAATGCCGTGGCCGTCGTCGGAAACTTGGATAAGTTTAAGGCCGGAATCCTTAACGACGACCGAGATAGAGGTGGAATTAGCATCTAAGCTGTTTTCGATGAGCTCTTTCACTGCAGATACTGGCCGTTGGATTACTTCCCCAGCTGCGATTCTGTTCACTACTGATTCCTCCAGCCGCTTTATCTTCGGTGGCTCCTTCGGTATCGCCGCCGCCGTTGCTATGGGTTCCATTTCCACTTCGTTAATAGCCTCTTCGATTTCCATGGCGGCGGATTCTGCACTGTTCTGCTCTGTATTCTGTGGGAAGCAAATTGCAATGTTATTTGGGTTTTTAGGGTTTAGAGACTATTTGGGCGGGAAGAGAATGGGCTGGTCTAGCTGAAAATTTACGGATCTTCACTGTGATTTTTTTTTGAAAAAATTACATGTAACTAACTTATATACTGTATTTATCATATATAAATATATTTTAAAATAATTACAATTTGTAGTTATTATAGAGTGTATAGAGTATGGAGTCACATATAATGATATAGTAACTATATGTATCACTATATTTTAGTGTATTGTATACGTTGATACAACCATTTAAAGTGAATGAATACAAGTAATACATGCCGATAATAATTGAACAGTAATTACGAATGGTATTTAGTCAAACTATAGTTATTAGGATCTAAATATAGTGTTTTATGAAAAATTCTTATTTTTTTGGTACGTTAGAAGAAAAAAAATTACTTAAATCTCTCGTAATTACATTGATTGAATGGGCCACGAGAAGAAACTCTAATTTCATGAGCTGTACCTCCCAAATTATTATAGCTTCTACATGGTTGTGACTTTTGTTAGCCAAAAAGTATGCACATTTGTTCGCTTCCCTCCAAATATGTGCAATAATAGTCTTGTTGATTTCCGATAAATACTAACAATCTTCAATAATAGTCCTAAGTGGGTGACACTATATGTCGTCCTTGTTAATAAGTGTCATGTTGCTCTTACTTTAACCAGAAGTCTCGAGTTCGAGCCCTGGGTATAAAAAAATTCTTGGTAGGGAGAGCTTTCCCCGAATAGGGTCCTATGCGACGCAAATCCAAATATAATCGGGCTCCAATATGGGTACCAGACACCGGATGAAAAAACCAAAAAAAAAGTATCATGAATAATATTGGACTTGGGCCAAATGAAAGTAACGGACAAGTTGGGGTTGATGATAATGGGCTTGGAAAACCACTAACCGAAAGGAAAGGATTGAAGAAACCATCACAAAGGATGGAAAGTTACATTTGGGACCCGGGTTATGGGCTTAGCATGTGAAATGTGAAATGTGAAATGGAGTTTGGTTAATTAAATAGCACAGTTCTATGATAGTGAGGCATGCTGAATATTGTTAGAAACTTCCCACTCTCTAGTCTCTTTCTCCCTCGTCTATTTCTCTTTGTGGCTCTATTTCTTCCCCTACTTTCTTTCTGGAGTAAATTTTATGGATGATCATCCAACTTTTAGCTTCATTACACAAAAGTCATTATTCTTTCTTTTGTTACACAAAAATTATTTAACTTTATTTCGGTTATCACAAAAATTATTTTGGCCGAATTTGACAAAGTTCCCACCGGGAAAGTGACGTGGCAGCCTTAATTAGTATTTTATATTGATTAAGAAAGTTAAATATAATATTAAATTATACCTTGACCCATAAAATACTTGACCCAATTGCCCGAATGGAGCTCATTTTTCTCCATACTCTGCACCTGTCATGATTTACCTATGCCTTGACCCATTTTAAGTGCAACTTAAGAAAATTTTCAGTTCATTCAATAAAACTATTTAAAATGCAAAAATGGAATACCTTAAACAGCAAAATAAAAAAGGGACTAAATAAAGTGAAACCATTTCATAATAGTGTTTTCTAATATATGTCAAAATGTTGCCTATTAAGCAAGACTAACCCAACAAAATACTGCTTAATAAGCCAATATAAACAGTTAGAATGCATCGCATAGTGGAAACTACAAAATGCATATTCTGCCATTCAAACTATATATTTAATACAAAAACACAAAAATACTCCTTCATAATTTTCTACTTCCTAACCCTAGACTTCTTTTTAATCACAACAGTTACATAGTTAGTCATAATTTTTTTCTTCACACTCCGGCCTCTCTTAGAAACACCAATAGCAGCAGCTTGAGAAACTTCATCACAAATAGCAGTTCCAGAAACTTCAGCACACACAGCAACTCCAAGTTCAACAACTCCAAGTTCGACAACAGAACCAGTACACATAGCAGCCACCTGAAAGACCAAAATTTAATTGCAATTTACTTTAAATTCAACTAAAGAAGTCACAGCAGAACCAACAAACCTTAGTAATAGTAGACTGATTTGTCAAGTTAAAGTTCAGTCCTCCATCTTCATTAGTACCAGAATTACACCACATTTCAGAGTGATACAAATTTGAATATTCCCAAAAATCATCTTCTTCTTCTTGAGTTGGAATTGTTGTTGTTTCTTTTTGAATTGGAATCTGAGTATTTTTTTGAAAAAACTTAGAATGCCCTCTGGCATTATGACCAACTTCTTTGCAGATTGAGCATGTTATGGAAGTGCTGCCCTTTTTAGACAATTTTCTAGCTGCCATGCTTTCTTTTTGTGCTTGTCTTTTTGGTTCTATCTCTTCAGCTTCCTTCCTCCTGAATTTAGCAGGTCTTCCCCTTTTTTCTTGACCAATTTAGGTGGAATTACTATACCATCATTAATAACTTCTGGCCAATGCGACTCGGGGTTAGTGGGGTTGATAAAGTGTGAATATACGTTCTTAAAGGTCGCAACATGATAATAGGGCATTATAAAATCCTCTACCCTCTCATTGTTTTCTAAGATACTCACAATACCATGCGTATATGGTAAACCCATAAAATCCCATCTCCTACATGTACAGGTCCTGCCAACCAAATCAACTATGAAGGACCCTCCAGGACCTTCAACTAGAACCTTCGGACCACCTGAAAAATCTGGTTTAAAATGTGCACATTCATTTATGATATTGTTCATTTTTTTGAAAATTTTAGGGTATATCGCCCCTTGGTATCTATCAATCCACTCTCTTTTTTTGCACAATTACCTCATCAACTGATTTTTTATCATCTCCAACATAGTGATTATGGGCTTATCTCTGGCATCAAGAATATATCTAAAAAAGTTATATTTGTTGGAATAAATATCTCATTAAAAATTAAGAGGAAGAACTCATAAGAAAATATTTAACAATTATTACCTGTTAAAACTCTCACACAAATTTTTTAATAGCATATCACATTTTGTATGAGTCCTGAACATTGATCTAGTCCATGTATTGAAGGGTCTTTCTGGATGATTGAACCATTCTCTGGTAGCCTTGTCCTCATTTTCTAACTCCTCCATGCATTTTCTGAATATCACATTATTGCTTGCCCAAGCAGCATTCCAAACCATGTCCTTTAATGCTTTTTCTTTGTGTCTTGTCTTGAAATTTTGGTACATATGCCTCACACAATTTATATGCTCAGCATTAGGGAATAAGTATCTAACTGCTGCTATCAAACCCTATAAAAAATAACAATAACAATTTGTTATGCACGTGAACTCAAACAATTAATAAAATTATATAAACATTAGGAAAAATAAGTAATCAATAACTGACCTTTTGTCTATCTGACATAAAAGCAATGTGATGGTTGTTATTGATCTCCAAATCCTGGCCAACATTAGCAAGAAACTAACTCCAAGTTTCCCTACTTTCATTTTCAGCTATGACTGCATAAGCTATATATTGGGAATATGCAGTCATTCGGGTCTATAGCAACATCATTCAATAAGTTTCTGCCATAATTTCCTTTCAGCCAGCAGCCATCTAAACTAATTAGTGGCCTACAATCTGATTTAAAAGCAACTTTAAGTGCACTAAGACATACATAGAATCCCAAAAATCTCCCTTCATCTCTCCAAATAGTGACAGTTGAGCCAGGATTAGATTTTAATAGCTTAGCTCTATAAGATAAGAGCCTTGCATATTGAGCACCCTCTTCTCCATATATCTATTTCAAAGCTAACCGTTTGGCCCTCCAAACCTTAGTCTTACTTATGGTATAACTATGATCATCAGTTACCCTATTTATGATGTCATTCAAACTCCATGCAGGATCAACCCTAAAAGTACTAAAATACCTCTTAGCAATCCATTGAGCATCCATATGAAAATTCTGAAACACAAACCCACCAGTATGTGCCATATCAATAGATTTTATTTGAGCTGTTGGATCCACATTACTCACAACACTAGCATACACCCTAAATGAACATCCATCTAATTTACAAGCACATATCACCCGCATCTGGTCATTTGTAGGAAAATAAAGTTGGCGCCTATTCTTAATACCCCAATTCCTGCAGGCTTCTTTAAACTGCCCAAGACTTCTAAATTTCATTCCAAGTTCCAAGCTTGGATTATACTTATCCTTTTCTTCCTCATACTCTGGATATATCACCTCATCCTTCTCCTTATTTTCTCTATTAGACTTGACATTATTTAGTTCTTCTAATGAGGCAAAATCAAAGCCATATTTTTCATTAAGTTCATGTATTAGAATACTAGTGGATGATGGCAACCTGCTTGCTGTTTTCTTAGGTCTTCCCCTTTTCTTTCTAGTATGCGTTTCAACTATTGTATCATTAAACTCACCATCAGACTCAGACAAGTGATAGTCATCATCATTAAAATCATTATCAGACTGATTTGTATCATCCCAGAATTCCCTTTCAGTAAAAAAAATATCATTATGAGAAATTAGAATCAACAAAAAATTAATTTGGGTCTTTGGGAATTACTTCAACATAGAAAAGAGAACAAGAAAGACCCATATTCATGCATGAAATACCCTTCAAATGTTCCCCCAAAAAGGCCGATTTAAACCCTAAGATTGAGTGTCACAAACCCTAAAACTCTGAAAAATTGATAATGGGCATGTTGTAATTACACATAAACAAACAAGAACAATAAAATAATATTCACGGTGGTCCCTTGAATAACACATAAACAAAGATAAAATGGGTTTGTTTGTACCTCATGTTCCGCCCTTTTTTTGTTGTTTCTGCTTCGTGGTGGTCCCTTGAAGCAACATATGACGATAATGGGAACAAAGAGCTCAGAGAGTTGCTTAGTTTATTCCTCGATCTTGAAGAGGATTCCATCTTTTTCAACGAATATTTTTTGTTTCAATACATTGAGCCCTAACTGAGGAAGTAACAAAGAGAGAGAATCAATTTTAAGGAGAATGGGTAGGTCAGGTTTATTTTATGGTGTATAGTGGGTCGGGTATAACTTAGGCGGGTATAATGAGTTTAGTATATTAACCCTATTTAATTAAGCACTTACACTAATTAAGGTTGCCATGTCGCTTTTCCGGTGGGAACTTTGTCAAATCAGGCCAAAATGATTTCTGTGATAATCGGAGCAAAATTAAATGATTTTTGTGTGACAAAAGAAAGAATAATGACTTTTGTGTAATGAAGCTAAAAGTTCAATGACCATTCATAAAATTTACTCTTTCTTTCTATTACTATCCTTGTTATGTTAATGTCTATCTTCTTATTTCCTAATTCCATGTATCTTATTTATAATTGTGTTGTTTGAAAAGATTATGACATTGGTGCTTTCATTGATTTAGACTTCATGGGTGTCTACTCTTCTACTATTATCAATTATCACCTCGATGCCATCCCGTGACTGATGGTGGAGATGATGGACCATAGCAATCGTATGCTGAGAATTGTCAGCAACATTGAAAACAAGTTGTTTGCCTCTTCCAAGACGATCCCCAAAACTTCTGCACATTCCGATGTGGTTGTCTTTGGACCATAAGTGCGAACCAAAGGATATATTAGTAGCAGAGGTTGACTCTGATTTGGATAATGGACGCTCTAGCCCTGCGGATGATTCTGAAGTACTTATTGAGAAGGTGGAAACTAAAAACGAGGAGGAGGAAAATTCAAAAATTTATGCCTACAAGGTGTTCGCTGAAATACCCAATAGAAAAATTGACATAAAAGTTGAAGATTCAGTGAAGAATGATTCAGCTAAGCATGAAACCCAGGTGTTTGATGAAATGATTCATACAGCTTCTACCGTTAAGTTTGTTAAAGTGACAATGTCATGTTTGATAATCAACTAGCACTGCCTTGTGTCCTTTCTGCTTGAAGTAACAGCCAACGTCTCGACAGAGGTATATTTGATTACTTAAGTGGTCTTGATCATTCCAGACTTATTTTATCCTTTCATCAATTTATACTTGATCAATTTGGATTGGAGTTTCCATTTGATCCTGGCTCTAGTTCGCTTACCATATTCCTTAAATTTGCTAGCAATTGTATATTATGTTCTGCTTTTGAGCGACTTTCCTAATAGGTTCATAATGTCAACCTTAATGAATTCTTGTATTGAGCTCTTAAAACTTCACTTGCGAAATACTGTTGATGCATACAAATCCGTAACAACAAAACTTGTGGGCAAAAATGTTCTTTTAAGGATTGTTATTGGTGGCAAAGACCCTTTATTTGTTGCTTCATATGAATGGAGTGGAGTAAACATTGGATTAAACTTTCCCTATGATCCTGGTTCCCGATATCTTACTACATACCTTGGGGTTGAAGATGCAAAGAGGCAAAAGTTAAATGATCTACACATGCTTGCTCTTGAATCCTTGATATGGAAGCCATTTCATTGCACGGGAACATGTCCATCACCATGATTACACCATATGACTATCCTTTCTGGTGTTAAATTGCTTATGATCTTTGGGAGATCATCAAAGTCTAAAACATTACATGACTTATACACGCTTGGTTTTGAGACGATGGTGTTGTCAAGAACTAAATTGTGTGGATTTCATCCTTCACCTATATCTTTTGGTGACTTTCGGAAAACACTATCAAATGAGATTACAGTACTCGTTCAAGAAACCAATAAATTGTCCTGAAGTCCAGATCATACTTATGCAAAGCTGTTGGGATATTACTATGTGGGAATTATTTGGCATCTATTAGGCCTTATTTTCGGTCAGTTGATGAGGTGTCTTATGCCTTTGGTCAAGACTCGTGGAATAGTTCCAAGTTTCTTAATGTTGGTGCAGGTTTCGGTGGCTCTTGCTCTCAGAAGGATATTGTTATTTTATCTCCCATATATGAGTGTAGTGGTAGTACTGTTAATATTATTAATGTGCTGCCATCTAAACAATTCATTATGATAATACAACTGCTTCAAGGGAAGATTGTAATGTTTGAGTTAGAAAGATTTCTAGCCCAACAAGACTGATATGCTCTTACTATAAACTAGAAACAGCAGAGTCATCTGGTTCTTTCTTTTGGCAACAATGTGTACATCATATCTAGCAATTGGTTGTCACCTCATTCTCTGAATTTAACTTCTTATTGATTTGAATTCCTCTCTTGAACCTTGAGGACAAGGTTCTCATTGGGAGCGGGGGTATTATCATGAATGATATTGGGCTTCGGTCAAATGAAAGTAGCAGACAAGTTGGGGTTGATAATGGGCTTGGAAAGCCACTAAGCAAAAGGAAAGGATTGAAGAAACCATCACAGAGGATGGAAAGTTACATTTGGGACCCGGGTTGATGGACTTAGCATGTGAAATGTGAAATGAAGCTTGGTTAGTTAAATAGCACGGTTCTATGATAGTGGGACATGCTGAATATTGTTAGAAACTTTCCCTCTCTCTCTAGTCTCTCTCTCGTCTATTTCTCTATGTGGCTCTATCTCTCCCCCTACTTTATTTCTGGTACTATCCTTGTTATGTTAATGTTTATCTTCTTATTTTCTAATTCCATATACTGAGGTTTTTATTAATGAAAGATCAATTCATGTAACATGCTTCACGTAATGCAATTAAGGTAGTTTAAGCAAAGAGGCAATTAAGTCAACTAAACATGCTTTTCTAAACTAGCAACAAGCTAAATTCACAAGTAGAATAAAACAGGAAAAAGAACTCAATTGAAATACTTAAGGAAAAATCGGATTTTCAACAATTAGCTCAAGTACGTGCTCGTCACCTCACGTACAAGGCATTTCAATTATCAAATATATCATATCCTAAGGGGAAGGTCCCCCACACAAAGTTAGACAAGCCACTTGCCTCGAACCGGTTCAAAATCAACCCGAAACCACGCTCTTGCCACGAGTACTCGACTCCAAATGGCCCAAATCCAATCGATATCTCTGAAAATCCCTCAAAATCTCGCTCAAATCCGAGCTCCCAAGCTTAAGTTTTGATAAAAAATGGCTAAATCCTCGATTTTGAAATCTTATATCTGCCCAGGCGCATTCTTCTTCGCGAACGCGAGGCTACTATCGCAAACGCGATGCATAAAAGTCCTGCTGACCAATTTCCTCTTTTGCGAACGCGAGGTCCACTCGCAAATGCGTAGCTTACGCTGGCAGACCCTACGCGAACGCGAGGACCATGTCGAGAACGCGAAGACCAATGGGTCCCTTCCTTCGCGAATGCGGGACATCATCGCAAACACGAAGCATATTTCAGTTGTTTCTCCCATATGCTCTACGCGAACGCGAGACCCCCTCGTGAACGCGATGAATGTTTTCTCTGCAACACAACAACAAAAAATCTGCAATCTTTTCAAGTCCAAAATTGGTCCGTTGAGCATCCGAAACACACCCGAGGCCCCTGTGACCTCAACCAAATATGCCAACCAATCTTAAAACATCACTCAAACTTGTTCCAACCTTTGGAACGGTCAAAACAACATCAGAACACCTATTTTTTATCGGATTCAAGCCTAAGAATTCCAAAAACTCTAAAAATACACTTTAGATCAAAAAGTCTATCAAACCTCGTTCGAATGACCTGAAATTTTGCACACATGTCACATTTAACACTACGGAGCTACTCCAACTTCCGGAATTCTATTCCGACTATCAGATCAAAATCTCACTATCCGACCGAAAACTTCAAAAATTCAACTTTCGGCATTTCAAGCCTAAATTAGCTACGGACCTCTAAAACACAATCTGAACATGCTCCTAACCCCGAAATCACTCAACGGAGCTAACGAAACCATCGGATTTCCAATCCGAGGTCATCTTCACACTGTTTCGACTATGGCCAACTTTCCAACACTTAAGCTTTCATTCAGGGACTAAGTGTCCCAAAACTCTCCGAAACTCAAAACCGGACATGCCGACAAATCAAATTAGCAGAAATAAACTTGGGGAAAGCAGTTAATAGGGGATCGGGGCGTGAATTATTAAGACGACCGACCGGGGCATCACATCCTCCTATACTTAAACATTCGTTTGTCCTCGAACGAGCATAAAGACATACCTGAAGTAGTAAAAAGATGAGGGTAACGACTGCGCATATCCTGCTCGGTCTCCCAGGTTGCCTCCTCGATTGGCTGACCCGGCCATTGAACCTTCACGGATGCAATGTTCTTTGACCTCAGCTTTCTAACCTGCCTATCCAATATTGCTACTGGCAACTTAACATAGGTTAGATCCTTGTCCAACTAGACTGAACTGAAATCCAACATGTATGATGGGTCACCGTGATACCTTCGGAGCATCAAAACATGAAATACCGGATGAACTCCTGCCAAGCTGGGAGGTAAGGCAAGCTCATAAGTAACCTGCCCAACACGCCTCAATATCTCAAAAGGGCCAATAAATCTCGGACTCAACTTTCCTCTCTTCCCGAACTCATAACGCCCTCCATAGGCGAGACCCGAAGCAGAACCCACTCTCCAACCATATAGGAAACATCATGAACCTTTCGGACCGCGTAACTCTTCTGTCTGGACTGGGCTGTGCGGAGTCTATCCTGAATCACCTTAACCTTCTCCAACGCATCTTGAACTAAGTCTGTGCCCAATAATCTAGCCTCACCCGGCTCAAACCAACCCACCGGGGATCTACACCGTCTCCCATATAAAGCCTCATATGGTGCCATCTGAATGCTGGATTGATACCTGTTATTATAAGCAAACTCCGCCAATGGAAAGAACTGATCCCAAGACCCTCCAAGCTCAATCACACACGCATGGAGCATATCCTTGAGAATCTAAATAGTGCGCTCGGACTGTCCGTCCGTCTGAGGGTGAAATGTTGTACTCAACTCCACTTGAGTACCCAACTCATGTTGAATGGCCCTCCAGAACCGTGATGTGAACTGAGTACCTCTATCTGAAATGATGGACACTAGAATACCATGTAGTCGAACATTCTCCCGGATATAAATCTCCGCCAACCGTTTCGAGGAATAAGTAGTACAAACAGGAATAAAGTGAGCGGACTTGGTCAGCCAATCCACAATCACCCAGATAGCATCGAACTTTCTCAAAGTCCGTGGGAGCCCAACTACAAAGTCCATGGTGATCCGTTCCCACTTCCACTTCGGAATTTCTATCTGCTGAAGTAACCCACCCGGTCTCTGGTGCTCATACTTCACCTGCTGATAGTTAAGGCACCGAGCTATGAATCTAACTATATCTTTCTTCATCCGCCTCCACCAATAGTGTTGTCTCAAATCCTGATACATCTTCGTGTCACCCGGATGAATAGAATACCGCGAGCTATGGGCCTCCTTCAGAATCAACTCCCGAAGATCAACATTGGGTACACAAATCCGACCCTGCATCCTCAATACCCCATCATCACTAATAGTCACATCTCTAGCATCACCGTGCTGAACCTTGTCCTTGAGGACAAGCAAATGAGGGTCATCATACTACCACTCCCTGATACGATCAAATAAGGAAAACCGAGAAACCACGCAAGCTAGAACCCGACTGGGCTCCGAAAGATCCAATCTCACAAACTGGTTGGCTAAGGCCTGAATATCCATCGCCATAGGCCTCTCTAATGCTGGTAAATAAGCCAAACTCCCCAAACTCTCCGCCCGACGACTCAAAGTATCAGCCACCACATTGGCCTTGCCCGGGTGATACAAAATAGTGATGTCAGAGTCCTTTAGAAACTCTAACCACCTCATCTGGCGCAAATTTAGATCTTTTTGCTTGAACAGGTGCTGCAAACTCCAATGGTCAGTATAAATCTCACAAGGCACACCGTATAAGTAATGGCGCCAAATCTTCAGGGCATAAACAATGGCAGCTAACTCAAGGTCGTGAACAGGGTAGTTCTTCTCATATATCTTCAATTGTCTGGACGCGTATGCAATCACCGTACCATCCTACATCAACACCGCTCAGAGGCCAACCCTCGAGGCATCACAGTAGACCGTATAAGACCCCGAACCTGTAGGCAATATCAAAATTGGGGCTATGGTCAAAGCTGTCTTGAGCTTCTGAAAGTTCATCTCACACACTCCGTCCACTAGAACGAAGCACCCTTCTGGGTCAACCTGGTCATGGGGGTTGCAATCAATGAAAACCCCTCCACAAAACGACGGTAGTAACCCACCAAACCAAGGAAACTACGGATCTCTGTAGCTGAGGATGGTCTAGGCCAACTCTGCACGACCTCTATTTTCTTCAGATCCACCTGAATGCCCTCACTTGATACCACGTGGCCTAAGAATGCCACTGAATCCAACCAAAACTCATATTTCGAGAACTTAGCATATAACTTCTTCTCTCTCAGAGTTTGAAGCACAGTCCTCAGGTGCTGCTCATGATCTTCCCAACTCCGGAAATACACCAGAATATCATCAATAAAGACAATGACGAACGAGTCAAGATACGGCCGGAACACACTGTGCATCAAATGCATAAAGGCTGTTGGGGCATTGGTCAACCCAAATGACATAACAAGGAACTCGTAATGACCATACCGAGTCCTGAAAGCAGTCTTCGGGATATCTGGCTCCCGAATCTTCAATTAATGGTAACTTGAGCGCAAATCAATCTTAGAAAACACCCGTGTGCCCTGAAGCTGGTCAAATAGATCATTAATATGAGGCAAAGGATAACGGTTCTTAACTGTCACTTTGTTCAACTAGCGATGATCAATACACATACGCATAGAACCATTCTTTTTCTTCACAAACAAGACAAGAGCACCCCAAGGTGATACACTAGGCCGAATAAACCTTTATCAAGCAATTCCTATAACTGATCTTTCAACTCCTTCAACTTATGAGGAGCCATAAAATATGGAGGAATAGAAATGGGTTGAGTGCCCGGCAATAGATCAATGCCAAAATCAATATCTCTATCAGGCAGCATGCCCGGAAGGTCAGCTGGAAACACATCAGGAAAATACCGTACTACTAGGACTGAATCAACTGAAGGGGTATCAATACTGACATCTCTCACATAAGCTAAATATGCGTCACACCCCTTCTCAACCATACGCTGAGCTTTAAGAAAATAAATGATTCTACTGGGAGTGTGATCTAAAGTACCCCTCTACTTAACACGCAGTACACCTGGCATAGCCAACGTCACGGTTTTGGCATGACAATCAAGAATAACATAATGGGGCGATAAATAGTCCATGCCCAAGATAATATCAAAGTCAACCATGCTGAGTAACAATAAATCGGCTCTGGTCTCAAAACTACTAAGAGCAACCAAACACGACCGATAGACGCGGTCCACAACAAGAGAATCTCCCACAGGAGTAGAAACATAAATAGGGGAACTCAAAGAATTCTGAGATACACCCAAATGCAGTGCAAAATAAGAAGACGCATATAAATCTAACCTGTGTGCTGAAAAGAGATTAAGACTAACCTGGTACTTAATTGGGAGAAGTGTCATTTCATGGTAAAAGAGGGCATAGTCTTGGGACACCGGGTATCAAGCAAGGGAATCGAGGTGGACCATGCTAAAGTTGACGTGATAGTAAAGCTGCCACCTCCCACTTCAGTCAAGACAATCAGGAGCTTCCTCGGGCATGCCGGTTTCTACCGGAGATTCATATGAGACTTCTCAAAAATTGCCAACCCTCTCTGTAAGTTGTTAGAAAAAGATCACCCCTTCTTATTTTTTGATGATTGCAGGGCAGCATTCGAGGAGTTGAAAAAGAGGCTAGTCATATCACCTATCATTGTCGCCCCCGACTGGGAGCAACCATTCGAACTCATGTGTGACACCAGTGACTATGCAGTGGGGACAGTGCTGGGATAGCGGAAAGACAAGCTAATGTACCCAATCTACTATGCCAATAGAATGCTGAGTGGAGCCCAGCTGAACCATACTGTGACTGAAAAGGAGATGCTGGCTGTGGTGTTTGCATTTGACAAGTTCAGATCATACCTGATTGGCTATAAGGTAATTGTATATACTGATCATGCAACTCTCAGGTACTTGATTGAGAAGGAGTCTAAACTGCGCCTGATTCGTTAGGTGTTGTTACTGCAAGAGTTCGACCTCAAAATTCATGACCATAAGGGCACAAAAAACCAAGTCGTTGATCATCTATCATGACTTGAAGGAGCTGAAAACTCAGTTGAGATTGAGGATATTATGCAAACCTTTCCAGATGAGCAGTTGCTCGCTACAAGCCTTGAGGAAGTTCCATGGTATGTAGACTTTGCAAATTACTTGGCAAGCGATATAGTTCCCTATGACCTTTCCTCTATACAAAAGAAAAAGCTTTATCGTGACTGCCACATGTATTATTGGGATGAACCTTATTTGTTTCGAATATGTGTTGAAAATATGATCTGGAGGTGTGTCCCCGAGATAGAACAATCTTTTGTTTTGCAGGCATGTCACGTATCGGCGTATAGAAGGCATTTTGGAGGAGTCAGGACGGCCGCGAAAGTGCTAAAGGCCAGGTTCTTCTGGCCAACAGTGTTTAAGGATGCACATCAATGGGTGAAGGGCTCTAATGAATGTCAGCAAACCGGGAACATTTCTCGTCGCCATGAGATGCCCATGAACCCAATTCAAGAGGTTGAAGTGTTCAATGTCTGGGGGATTGACTTCATGGACCCCTTCATTAGCTTCTTTGGCAATAAGTACATACTTGTTGTGAGCACGTGATTTTTTCCCTATATATGAATGATTCCCAAAATTCAAACAAAATAATTTTTCTTTATTTTTACAATTCTTGTGAATTTTGGTGTCATTTCGTGTTAATTGTTTGCATTTTATTTGTGCATGTTAATTCATATAAAACACAAAAATAATGCATTTGCATTTAGGATATAATTTTATATTTTTAGGACCGATTAGGGGTTAGTTTGTTTTAGAACCAAACATGAAAAACTACAAAGTAGCTCACTTTCGTTTTTTAATTGTTTTAATCACAAAATTGGCGTAAAATAGGTTTTAGATAATTTTTAGAGTTTAATTAGTTTAGTTTTGAAATATATTAGGACTTTATTTTAATTGTTGCAATTCTATAAAATCAGAAATAATTACAAAATTACAAAGTGGAAAACAAAATAGATAAAATGAAATGAAAAAGGAAACAAAGTGAAAAGGAAGCATTTGGGCCTTTTTCTGAAATTGAGCACCGGCCCAATCACGCCCAAGCAGCCCAGAACCCTCCTGTCCAAGGCGTTAGATCAAAACGACGTCGTTCGGCGTCGATTAATCCAAGCCGTCGAGGTCTCATGATCTAACGGCCAGGAAGCCCCACTCTTACACTATATAACTGTCCAAACCTTACCCCCCACCCTGGTCCTTCGCCTTCCTCACCCTACCTCTCCTTGCAAACCCTAATCCCAGCCGCCCCAAAATCCTCGCCGGCGGCAAGTGCAACCTACACCGTTCAAACCCAAATTAACACCATAGATCCCCCATGAATCCTTCTTTCCATTCCCGCTATTGGTTTCCCTCGAATATTGCCAGAGTTCGTCGAATCTCCGTTTGAGGTTTTCCGGCCAAGTCGCAAGTTCGTCCAAACCAGCCCAAAATCATACCACACCATCCCCAGACTTCCCTCAACCCAAATCCATGACCATCTTCCTTCGAATCCCGGTGGAGTGGCTCGAATCTCAGATCTAAGAATTTCTAGCCAAAACCCTAACCCAAAATCTTTGTGATTTCAGACCGTAATATCCTTAACCATGTGTTCTCTTGTAAAAGAAACACATGGTTAGGGATGTTACGTGTCAAAAATCCTAAAAGGTTCGGACGTCGATGGCTGACCGACATTTCTCTTGGCATCAGTGAGCTCTCGTTTTCTTCTTTTCTGTTTGCTTTTATTCTAATACTGGCTAGTGTCCAAAGTTTTGTCAACTGCGTCTGGATTCCATGTTTTTATTTATGGCTTGATTCTAATTTGTTTTGTTCTTGGCATATTAGTTTACTCTGTTTCGATTCAAGAAGCTAGTTTAGGTTTTGATTAGTTTAAGTATAATCAGGATAATTGTTCTTCACTTTAGTTTGCTAATGGTAAGTCAGTGCTAATGTGTTTTGTTGATAATTGGTCATTGGTTAAGCGGGCTTCGATCGGGATTGATTTCAGTTAGTTGATCATTCAATTTTAGTGTTAATTGGTGTAGTGTTTAAAATATGTGTATTGGATATAGCTGAGTAAGTCATTTGTTAATTAACTTTAGTTAAGTTTTAGCTAGGGTGAGGGGATTGTGATCAGTTAACCTTAGTCTGTAGTTTTCAGACTATTGGAAGGGCATTTTAGGAATAGAAAGGGGCAGTTTCTTTAGGAATAGTAATTTCAAAGTAGGGGTAAGGGTAGTATTGGTATTTTGGGGAGTAGAAGAGCATCTTAGGGCCTTCTAGAAGGGTACTTTAGTGTAGATATTAGCACAATAGAAGCATTTACTTGTTGAGCAAGTCAAAATAAAGGGACCAAACTGAAATAAGGGAGGGGCTAAAAGAGAAACCTAAAATCTGATTCACCTTCTTGTGTCACCTATAAAAAGGGCATGAAGTGCCTTGAGGGAGGGTCTTCTTTTCAGCCATTATTAGCTCCCAAAAACTCTAGCCATTATAGACTCCAGATCTGAAGTACTGTTCCATTAGGCATTGAGTGACTTTCAATTCTCAACTTTCGATTTACCATTTCCTAGTTCAGATTTTTGGTTGTCATGACTTAGCAGTCTCCTGGATCTATTTCTGTTGTTTTTTTTTGAGTTTATTTGAATCAGCTCAGGCCCTTCAGTTGAGGCAGCAGTCGAGTAGTGGGTTACTTAGTGTTTGTTGAAGCTGTTTTGTGTTAAATCACACTTGTTTGGTTGTTTTTTGAGATTAGTTTCTGGTGTTTAATCCTCCCTGAGCTGCTGAATATTGCTTTTGGATACTGCTACTGTTTCACCTGCTTCTGCTAACTCCTTCTTCTTTCACTGTAATTCAAAAACCAGGTACATATCCTGAAGTTTGACGCTATGTATCTTCATTTCACTGGAAATATGAATCAGGATTGAAGTGAACTATCTGCTGTGGAGTTGTAGTTTACATGATTTTGGCATTAATGCTTTACATATGTAGTTTATCTGTTTCATTATAATTATATTCTTTGGTTAAAACTAGTGATGCATGTCTGATAGTCGAGTCATGTAGCCAAACAGATGCTCATTGGACTGTTAAACTCATTGACTTCACTTTAGGTAGATAACCTGTTTAGATTGGTTTGGTACACACATTTGATAATTGATTTTTTTACAGCTAGATTTGAGTTATTGGTACTGTTAAATATGGGTTGTGCAAATCCAATTGTCTCCTGCTATTTGTATTCAAATTGAGCTCATAAATTGTTAATTTGGTATAGTTAAATATCGATGTAGGTCTGGTTCTGCATGTTTTTTTAGTTTAGTCTAGGATATTTAAAAGGTAATCCGAGCTTCTGTGTTAGTTTGAATTCATATTTCTGCTTAAATTGAGATTAGGACTATTAAGTCCTTGGCAAAACATTAATTGCCTAAGCAATCAAGCTGGGTAGGTGTTTGGAGTTGCATCCGTCGTCATTACCCAAGCTTGATCCTGAGCCATGTCTTCAGGTGCATGTAATTGTTTGGGCCTGGTTTCTCACGCTATGGGCCCAATATGTTAAAATCTTCTAAAAAAAGGGAATGTCAGGTGGGCCATGGCCTGCGTGGGCTATTGCTGAATCCCATCAATGGTCCAACTCGTTGTTGAGTTTGGACTACTGAATTTCAGTGCATAATTTCACTGGATAGTTCAGTTTTCACGTAATTAGTTTTTCTTTCTTCTTTTAGAGACAATTGATCAATAGAAAATTGTAGTCACTCTTAAATGGGCCTTTTAATAAATGTTGAGACGAACCTCGCCAAACAAAATCATATATGCGGGGCCCTCAAAAAATGGTTACATAAAATTACTTAGAATTTGGGAGGGTCATTTAGCGAAGTTCACGGCCTTCCCCAAAATAATATTACGTTAGAATCTTTAGACGCGATTTAATTAAATTACTTTCTTAAACTCGGGTGCGCATTGATGCGACCCAAATCCAAATCTCGACGAAGTCGAAATGTGTTGACAACCGCGGGTGCATTGATTGCGACGGGGTTCGAAACGCGTTTTCACGACGTCGCAATTCTCTTAAAATAAATAATGATAAAAAGCGGTTTATGAATAAAAGGCACATAAGCTAACAAGTATTAAAAATCAGATAAAAATCAAATACAACAGTTAAGCGACCGTGCTAGAACCACGGAACCCGGAAATGCCTAACACCTTCTCCAGGGTTAACAGAATTCCTTACCCGGATTTTTGGTTCGTGGACTGTTAATAGAGTCATATTTTTCCTCGGTTCGGGATTCAACCGGTGACTTGGGACACCATTAATCTCCCAAGTGGCGACTCTGAATAATTAACAATTAAATCCCGTTCCGATTGTCCTTTAATTGGAAAAACTCTTTTACGCCCTTCCGGGGGTGTGTGTGAAAAAGGAGGTGTGGCACTTGTTACTGTAGATTACGTGTTCAAATGGGTAGAAGCTACATCATTTCCAACCAATGATGCAAGAGTTGTGGTGGAATTTTTGAAGAAGAATATATTCACCCATTTTGGGACCCCGAGAGCTATTATCAGTGACGGAGGCACTCACTTCTACAATCGAGCCTCGAGAAGTTGCTAGTGAAGTATGATGTGCGCCACAAGGTGGCAACCCAATATCATCCTCAGACCAGTGGACAAGTTAAAGTGTCAAATAGAGAGATAAAGAGTGTGTTAACCAAGACTGTGAACGCCACAAGAACTAATTGGGCAAAAAAGTTAGATGATGCACTCTAGGCCTACAGAACTGCGTTTAAAACACCAATTGGCATGTCACCATATAAGCTGGTGTTCAGGAAGACCTGCCACTTGCCAGTGGAACTTGAACATAGAGCTTGGTGGGCAATGAAATAACTGAATCTAGACATTGAAGCTGCGGGCACAACTAGAATCACAGAACTACATGAGCTCGACGAGTTCCGATATCTGGCTTTCGAGAGCACGAGGCTGTATAAGGAGAGAATGAAGAGGTTGCATGACAAAAACATTGTTGAGAGAAATTTCAAGCCTGGAAATATGGTGTTGCTTTATAACTCAAGATTAAGGCTATTTCCGGGTAAACTCAAGTCACGATGGTATGGACCATTTTGAGTGGTCGAAATATTTCCTTCAGGAGCTATAGAGATTGCCGCAAAGAAAGACTCTCATACATTTAGAGTCAATGGGAAGAGATTGAAACTATATGCGGGCATGAATGAACCAAAGGAAGTGACGTATATTCACTTGACTGAACCTCAGAGGTCGAGCGAACCTTAAATGCGCTTATATGTGTCATGCCATGACGTTAAATCAGGTGTTGAATGGGAGACAACCGATTAGTGTTGTTGTGGTTCTTTTCTTTTATAACCTCCTTATGAAAAAAACAAAAAACAAAAAAATCCTCGTGACTGCGATCGCGGTAAAAGAGAAGTATTCTGTCTCAGGAATGCTCGATCCACTGCGACCACGGTGGGACCGCGGCACGACTGCGGTAAAAGAGGAGTATTCTGTCTCTCGCCCCCTCACTTATCGCGGCCGTGGTGAGACGCGACTGTACTGTCGCCCAGGTAAGTTAGATTTAATTTTTTTTCTTTTCTTTTCTTTTCTAATTCCCCCCCCCCTCCCCCCATTAGTTAAGTTAAAGCACCCCCCCCTTACTTTCACCCATCTCCTCCCTCTCTCTAACCCTAATGCCTCTCTCCTTTCTTCTTCTTCTTCTTCTTCTTCTTCTTCTTCTTCACCTCTCTCACACTCCCACCCATCCCCCCAACCTCCATTCCTCTCACCCTCTCCTACATCCAGGTATGTCAAGCTTCCTCCGTTCTTCTCTTGTATTTTTGTTTTAGTATTTTATAAGTTCAATGCCTTAATTGCTGTAGTATTTATAGTAGATTTTTTTTCTTTTGATTTTTTTTTTGCTTTTTAATGGGTTATGTACACAATGTTGTAGAGAAGTGTGTGCCCAATGTTATAAAGAAGTGTGTGATTTTGTGTGTAAAACTAATTGTGGTGGGGTGGAATGGTGAAGTAAGAATAGTTGATTTGGGGGAACAATTGATGTTTTCATCTGGCTAGGGGTGTAAGGATAGAACCTTGCTCACAAGGTGTTTGTGAAATTGCCCCAATGGATGGCTAATGTGACCATGATAGTGGTGAAGTCTGAGTAACCACATAGGGTTCACACAACTCAAACACTCACTGATAGGAGGCTCTATCTTTGGCAGGTACAATGCATCAATCCAGGAAGAGACGTACCACAGGGTCCTCCGCTAGTGGACCGAGTAGTTCTTCTAGAGCTTGGGGTCAAGCTAGTGCGAAACAGTTTGACCGTACTAGGTTTGTCTCCAAACCAGCTGAGGACAGGTATAATGCAAGGCGTCCAAGAAATTGTTACATGAAGTGCATATTGACCGGCAAGCCTTGCAAGTGCAATGCCCAAATATCTTTGTTGAGTTGAGGAGGTGTTATTTGGACACTTTCTTTGATGAACCGGAGGAGGCGAATGTATAGATGGTTAGGGAGTTCTACGCTAACTGCCCGGAGCATGAAAATGGGGTGGTCACAGTACGAAACACCCGGGTAAATACGTCCCTTGAGGCCATCCACAGAGTATATCGGTTGCTAGTATTCACTGGGGATAAAGATACTTACATTGCTTATCATCGCCCTACTATCTGGTGGGCACCGATTCTTGAAGTAGCATGTGTGACTGTCATGGAGCATATATGGATAAAGCACCGGATCACATTGAACTCACAGTCTCTCAATTGGGCAGCTAAGTGTTGGCTCACAATTATCAACAGTCGTTTGCTACCCTCCAGCAACACTACCAGTGTCAATGGGCCAGAAGCAGCAGCTATCTACTATTTTATGACCCACCAGGATTTTGATGTCGCCAAGCTCCTCCATGATGAAATGTTCATTCGCTCCCCAGAAGTACTCAAAGGGTTCTACTTCCCCTATCTGGTTACCAAGTTGTGCCGTGCTGCACGAGTCCTTGAAAATCCCTGAGTAGATGGGAAATTGCCATTGAAAGCCCCATTCCGGGCTAGCAAAATCACAGTTGGAAAAGAGCTGATAGTGATGGTTGAGGATAATGATGAGGATGCTGAGGATGTTGATGCCCCACCACAGCCGAGAGCTGATGAGGCAGGCCCATCACAGGCCCGCTGAAGTACCCACATGACAACAATAGAGCAAGAAATGGATGGTCTCTGCACTTCGATCACTGACCTGGGCACCAGAGTTGACAATTTGACTACTCAACATGCCAAGTCGGAGAAAAAGATCATGGGCTGGCTTCGGGCACTAGGACGAGCGTGTCACCTCAATCCTGGCACCGTATCTAATCAGGATTGAACATCAGGGAAGTCCCCTTACCTTACTATGCTTTATATTTGTTGACATAGGGACATACCACAATTTTAAGTGTGGGGTGGGGGATGGTTGTTGTTGTGTTGTTGTAAAATTGTATAACTTTGTATGGTGTTGTTTTTGTTTTTTGTTTGTTTGGTATTGTTGGTTTATGTTAGCTAACTTCGACTTGGCCCGAAGATAGACACCTCTCGACAGGTCTCTTGAGGGATATAAGTTGAACAAAAAAAACAACAAAAGATTTTCGTTTGATTAGGTAGCGTATCAACCCCCCATTGGTTTTTCTTCAAACCACGATTCTTTTCCAAGGGGTTCTATTTGAACCGGGTGTACTTAGTTTTTCTTTTTAGTTAGGAAGTCTTTGGCGAGGAACAAAAAATGGAAATAGGGACCCTTAACTCTATGGTACCTTGAAAAAAGACTGTTTTAGTGTGACACTTAGGCTCTTTAGTTGACTCAAAAAGGCCTTAAATTGTGTGTTCCTGAATGGCTCAAGTACTTCGAAGAGAATGTCTAATGATCCTAACTGAATTGAGTCATGTGCCATGTGTGAGTGAGGTTTTCTGTATTCTGTGTTAACATTCAATGCCTAGAACTTGCCCTGTGTGTGTGCAAAGCGAAATGGTAGGCCTGTTTGGTCTGGAAAGTGATATAGGCGTTTCTTTGCTTAACCCTTCTATGTATGCTTGTTCCCACCTAACTGTGTATACCCTAGTCAACCCCGTTGTGCATGTAAGCTTGTTTTCCCTTGGCAACCACATTACAAGCCTAACCCGAGTTTAAATAGCCTATCTTGTTGAACCCTATCACCTCTTAGAAGCACTCAAGTGTAACTGATATGGAAAAATATAAGTGTGGGGTGGTTGGTTGGGCTGTTAAGTGGAATTAAGGGGACAAAAAAGTACACTGGCGGATAAACAATATTAGAGGCCACCAGAGAAAAAAAAAAGAAGCCTCAAAGTGGTGGCAGCTATTAAAAGAAAGGTGTGCTTAAGAAAAAATAAATAAATAAGGGGTAACACAACAATGTAATGGTGGAAGGAAGGTGTGATAAAGTAAAGAGATTAAAAGTACACAATGTAGTGAAGTGCTTAGGGAGGTGTAGTCACTATACCCAGATGTATCCTACCTATCCTGCATCCAACATTACAACCAAATAAAGTCCTATTTGATTCTAGACCGAATGAGCTCGATTAGTCGAGTATTACACTATGGGCAAGCCTATGGTGTGTTGTTTGTGGCATAAGAATTTGTTCTGAGAGTGAGTGAAATGTTGTATTCGAATTCCTCAGTGTGTGGTTTTTAAATGATATAAGTCGCTTTTGTAGCGAGTAGGCACATGATTCATGAAAGGAAGGTAAGTCTGGACCTCTGACTGAGAGTAGGAGAGTTGTTTAGGGGCATTGCGTGGCTAGGAAGGAGTCCACTCTTGAGGCGAGGAGGTTGCACTGACGTAGTCTATCCAAGTGAATTATTCTTGGTATAGGGAGTAGGGAAGTGACTCAATGATGATTACGCCTATAGAGTGTGGTTTACTGCTCGAGAACTAGCAACAGTTTAAGTGTGGGGTGTTAACAGTAGGCTATATAGACACTATTTGCACTCTAAATGTACCATACTTTATTGTTGTTTTAAAGGCTAAATGATAACAAAATACTCTAATTAGTGTTCTTTTGCTTTGCAGGGACTAATTCAAGTTAGGAAGAGTCTATGGAGTGTTTTGGAGTCGATAATGTGGATAAAAGGCAATCAAGAAGAACCCAAGCGAAAATAAGCAAGAAAGAGGCAAAGAGGACTGGGAAAGATGCCACCATGACCACGGTCGACCACGGCTGGACCGCGGTAGGCCAAGAAAGTGAGGTAGAATAGTTGCGTTCACCGCGGTCGCGCCGCGTTCTGTCGTGGCCGCGGTCGACTGTGTAACTGCCCAGAAATTTTGGGACTAAAGTGTAAATCGGGGGAAACTTATCCTAACCCTTTATAAACTCAACAAACTCGCCCAAGCAAAAGTTAAGCTTGTTTTTAGACTGATTTGGAGGCAAGAACAAGTGTGAGAAGAGCAATCAACCATTAGAGTTTTTCAATCTATCAACCATTAGAGTTTTTCAATCTTCTCTTTGTTATTTCAATTGCACATTATGAATATTTTTGTAGTTTTATCTTGCTTTGCTATGAGTAGCTAAATATTTAGTCTAGGGTTTTGATGGAACCTATTGAAGGATGAACTTCATGTTATGTTAATATAGTTTGCCCGGTTTAATCTCTATTTGTGCAACTACGCTCTTGTTGTAGTTAATTGATAGAATCCTCAATTAGCTGTGCCTATTTAGTATGTATTACTCGGGAGAGAGTGCATATTTAGGCAATTGTTGAATATCACCACTCCCAAAGTATATGAGGGATCAATAACCGTGGGTTTAAAGGAGGGATTTGGGATAACGAAGCCTTGGGTGTGATCTAAAGTGAGCTGCAATCAAGGCCAGCTAGCGTAACTCGAGAGAGTGTGTCTAGTAAATTGTCGTACTTACTCAGGAGAGATTTACGGTAATAAGAGTGCTCATGATCGATAGAGATGATTAGGAAAATCTATGTGAAACATAACTGGAAGGGATTCCATCAATAAGGAAAATCACAACCTTAAATCCTTCTCTTAATTGTTTTACAACTTAATCATACTTAGTCTTTATTTACTTAATTGCAGTCCTTCATAGTTAGTAAAAATATCCTTAATTGTTATTCAAAACATTTGAGAAGTTGATTACGTAGAATTTAGTGAGTCTGACAAGAGTAATTAACAGGTTAATTCCTTGTGGGTCCGACTCTAGGCGAAATACTCAGATTATATTTGCAATGTCCGCTTAGTCCTTTTTATAAGGAATAGTTGAGCGTAATCATTAACATCTCACATAGATCGGTAAAAGCTAAAGGGGTCATTCTTATAATATTACGACAAAGTTCAATTAAGAATAAATGACTCAATAATTCTTGTCTAACTTATTCACTTTCTAGTCGTACATCATGTGTGATCATACACCAGTCAGTTTCAATTTCACGTACATAAGTCCAACACCAAATAGCTACTAAGCAAGCAACATATGTAGCTAAAGAGCTCACTTGTTCCAATATCTGTCTATTATTTTGATTATTCCAATCAGCCATCTATAATAAAATTAAGTGAGATACATCAACCAATTAACTACGTAAAATAAATATAAACCGAAAATAAACTCTTCTTCATAGAACACATTATGAAGTATGAAGGAGAATTCAGATACATACTAATAGGATTGTACAAAAAAAGAGAATTCTGGTCAAATATTTCATCACATTACACTAAATTAATTAAGTAAACAGAAAAAAATATAAGCAAATTTATTTGTTACAACAGAAGCCACACATAATTCATGTTTTACATTTTTTATCGGTTTTGACTGCATCAAACTAATAACTTCGTGCTACATTTTAAACCATGATATTAACTTGATAAATTATATCACCAGAACATATAGTTTGAAAATATCATAGATGAACTAACCAGAAAAAAATACACAAGAAAAGAGATGGAAAACCAACGTATTGTTTGAGAAAAAGTGTTATTAATAAGCTATGGAGAAGGCAAGGCACGAATCTTGATTAAGCAAAAGAAATTGAATCGATATTTAGAAAAACAAAATTTCAACCAAATGTCACTACATAAATTATTTCAGATTTTTGGGATGCAAGCAAAGATAATGTTGTAAACATTATTGCCGTGTATATAAATGATACCTTTTTCAGCCAGTTTTTTCTAGGCACTTATTATTTAGAGGAAAATTCCCTTAGCAACAGTGGAATTAGTTAAGAAAAGAGATGAAAACTAACCTGTAAAAATATTGTTGGAAAGAGACGAAGACTAGGGAAGTACGTCGTTGACTAGTTGCACGACAGAAAGAAGATGGAGACAAAGTACTAATTATTTTGGTGAATATAATATAAATAATAGGGTAAAGGATAAAATTTAAATATAGAATATTAAGTGTGGGCATAACTAGAAAGGAAAATACGGAACAATTCTACCACACCAATTTAGTTGTTTCACCAAATTGAGTTTTTCATTGTTTCAGAATAATAAATTTAACAATACGATACAATCAGTTTTATATTAACAATCAAAACAAACATTGTATATAGAGTAACAATACAATACAATACAATACAATCGGAAACAACCATCCAAACGATACGTAAGTCGAGGCATAGGACTTGAAGAAGAATTTTGGGCTAAGGCCTAGGATTGTATTGGGTCACGTTTGGTCCAATACAATCATTACTTGCTTTATAGTTTTGGAGCAAGTGCACAGGTAGTTATTTTCAGGGATGCTATTGAGAGATTAACCAGTACTTAATTTGTCATGAAATTTTAAACTAAAAATCTTAACTTCAGTAAAATTCAGGACACTTTTTTCTCAAAAAATTAAACTGAAAAATAGAAATTCAGGACATACCGACTAATTCTCAAATAACAATCCTTTAGAGTGGTTACTTGGTGTCACTTCTACTATAATCTGGGAGCATAAGACCCAACGTACTACCTGTATTGTAGTAGATAAATTCCTACTAATAAGGAGATCTCTTAATTACTTGATTAGGAATACTGCTTTCGAACATTATTTACCATTTTAATAATTTATAAGCAATTATCTAGACAAAAGAGGTATATACTTTCTTCTTTTGTTAGTGTCTCCAGGCTAGGCTAAGGTACAGGGTGAAGCACATTGATACGAGCAGTGTCAAAAAATTTCTTAACTATATACGCTATGGTATGCTTTAAAAAACAAGGAAATTTCAATATAATTATATATATGCAATAATATGCTTAACTAGCGTATTTGGATTGCTTTTATCAATATAATTTGGTTACAATAATTTAGTTAGTTGTGTATTTCTTTAAAAGTCAATATCGCCTGTTAAGAATCATGCATACGCCATTAATTCTTTTATTTATTTATTTTTTCCCATTCGGGTGTCCAGTTTTCTTATTGGCTTTCTTATTGGAGCCCAACTAAATTCGTGTCAGAAAGTCTCACATTGAGGGTAAAGCGCTCCTTAACAAAGGCGATTTTATACCTCGGGCTCGAACTCGAGACCCCTGGTTGATGATGAATGAGTACTTACCACTTCACCATAGCCCTTGTTGGTCGCCATTGTAAAGTAGGGCTGCGCATAATTTGGTAAATACCGAATTACTGTACTGAAATCGAAAATTAGGGTATTCAGTATGCTATTTGGTTTAAGTCTTAAAAAATTGGTATTAGATATTTTAAAATAAAATATTGAAATACTGATATCGTGCCGAAATATATATTATATTAACAATACACATATTATTAATTATAACATAAATATAAAAAATTTAAAATTTTACTTTTCTTTATTCTCTAAGTTCATCAATTAACTCTAAGCAAGTAACAAGACATTTCTAATGATCAAATTATTCCTTTATGTACAATTTTCTCTCTTTGGGCTGATATTTGCTGGGTTTGGACAAAACTTCTGTCAACAAACGTTTTTAGTTTTGTACTTTGAGTACTTTACAACAACAACAACAACAACAACAACAACAACAATCCGTTGTAATCCCACTAGTGGGGTCTGGGGAGGGTAGTGTGTTCGCAGACCTTACCCCTACCATGGGTAGAGAGGCTATTTCCAAATAAACCCTCTGCATCCTTCCCACCAAGAACTCCCACCTTGCTCTTAGGGTGATTCGAACTCACAACCTCTTGGTTGGAAGTGGGGGTTGCTTACCATCAGAGCAACCCCGCTTGAGTACTTTAATTAAGAATATTACAGTCTATGACTCTATGCATTAGTTAGTATTCAAACCGAATAAACCAAAGTTACCGAACCGAATAAACCGAAACCGAAAGGAGAAAAATCGAACCATACCGAATTTAATTAGGTACAGTATTGATATAACATTATATGAAATCGAATACCGAAAATACCAAACCGAAATATCTAAATACCGTACCGTACCGACCACTAACACTCATACTATACAGGTTGACTTGTTCGTGGTGGACTTTGTATTGGATGTAGCTTAAAACGTGCCAATTTCAGTTACAGTTATACCTAATATTATAGTTAATTATTTTCCAAACAAAAATAATAAAAAAAATAGTGAAGCCTTGGGTTTTAATAAAGAAAGAATTATGTAAACATCTTAACCTAAAATTGGTAAAGTCAAATAAGAATGTAGACGTCACTCCTTTCTTTTCCAATTAGTACCACAAAATCTAAAATAGATTTTTTTGGAGGCCCCATACTTTGTTATCACTTTCGACAAATCAATTCTTGTTGGTTAGAAAGCATGACTGTACTGTTCCTGCCATTAATTTGATATATATTGTATTCTCCTATTTATCTTTACTTTTGGTCTATGTATCCATATTATTTTGAATTTTGAATTTTATGCACTTACAATATAAAGTATGTATAAAATTTCAGTGTAAAAAATTCATTGCATAAACTAAATTACATACTTTTGCTCAAGTTATCAATTCACTTTTTAGTGTAGATATTTTCTTGTAATTTACTTTTATGAATATATTCTATTTATTCCGTTATTACATAAAACTTAAAGAGAGAGCATTCAAGGGTGTGCTCTAGAAGTCCATGATGTTAATTCAAACAAAAATTATGAGAGATCAATCTTTAAATGAGAAAAAATAAATTAGGTAATTTCTTTTAATTGCTTAAACCTTAATAAAAAGAGTTACTCGACACCTATATTAATCTTGAGAAAAATCAAATACACAATAAAATTTACTTTTTCTTGCACATTTTATACGACACATTTTCTTTTCAATTTGCCTTAAAAAAAATTTATATTTAAAATTAATTTTACTTTATATTTTTAATTTTACTCTTAATAACAAGATTTTATAATTATAGGTACGTGTGTGATATGTTTTAAACCACAAGTTACAGACCTACTACCTCCCACTAATACAAGTGTCAATTAATTCTACCCAAAACTTAGCCAAATGGAGAAAAAAAAAATCGCTTAAATTTTTTTTACCTAATATATTTGAACATGTTTAAATTATAATTGTAGCACAAGTCTTTATAGAAAGATGAGACGGCTAAGCATGCATTGAGCATTGCAAGTTTAGAAAGTAAAACGCGTCGTTTTGTTATTTCTCGCGTATTTATTTGGCTATATATATATATATATATATATATATATATATATATATATATATATATATATATATATAAAGCTCAGATTGAAAAATTGTATATATACAGAGGAACAATATACAACAAGAGGAGAGACTAGAAAATTAATGGCGTACTATATTGAAGAAGAAGTATGGAAATGTCCAAAACACCCTTCGAAGAAACGCAGACCTGGCGTATGTTCAATTTGCCTCCGCAATCGACTTTCCAAACTTTGCCCTCACTGCGCTAACGTGCGCCCTTGTTCATGCAGAAGCAGCGGCGTAGGATGCGACAGCGAGCCGGCGTTGTGTAGATCAAAATCCGTTGGAATTCCATTCGTTAAATCGCGAGATAGTAATACCAGCGACCGGAGAAACCCGCCGGCGAGTGAGAAGAGTACTAAAACAGCGTCGTTTTGGTGGATTTTTAAGTCCAGGAAAAGAACTGGAGAAACGGAGGGGAAAGAGAACGAATTAGAATTGAAAGAAAAAAGTAGTGCTGAAAATAAGCACTACTACAATACTACGAGGATTAAGGAATTATCGAGGATGATGATGATGAGATCGAGATCGGCGAATGTAGATATGACGTCAGTCTCCGGTGGAAATGATGTCATGTCGCCGGGGAGGTTGAAAGGATGGTATTTGCTAAGTCCGATGAAGGTTTTCCGGCAGTCGAAGTTTGTACAGAGGTAGTTTTCGATTTTTTATTTTTTATTTTTATTTTTTAAACTTTCACAAAATTACAAGGCTGCAAGTAAAAGTAATGTCAATATAGTGATTATTATTTCAAACAAGAGTTATATACAGTTTTTAGGATATATGAAGCAACATTTTTAATTTGCCCATCTGCTTTAGTGGAAATATTTTCAATTTTAAGTTTTATAATTTAGGTTTGCCGATATTTTAAGTTTTATAATTTAGGTTTGCCGATTTATACCACGTTAAATTTATTTGCATCTGATGTTTATCGTAAATCGATAGACTTAATATGATTAAATAATAAATAAGGTAAAAATTCAAATTAATTAAGTCATGCAAATGAGAAATATCATTGTAACTTCTTGTTAATCTTGGCTAGACGTATCTAGGGGTTTCTAATGGGGCATGTGAACCCAATGACGAATGTAGTGTGTTATCAATGGGTTCAATCGAACCCATAATTTTTTACGCGAAATAAAAGTTTATGCAAAAATTTATTAAAATTGTAAAATAGTAGACATGAACTTATAATTTTAAAAATATAATGTATTCAATGCTAAAACTAGGGGTGTACAAAGGAAACCGACAAATCGCACCAACCCGATAATCCGAGAAAAAAAACCCGACTATGGTTTGGTTTGATTTGGTTTGGTGTTGGAAAAAAACCCGACCATAATTGGTTTGGTTTGGTTTTAACTAAAGAAAGTCAAACCGAAATCAAACCAACCCGACATTATATATATAGAAATTTTAGATATATTTAATATATAAATATACTTATTGTGATGTAATTTATAAATATTTCTTAAAAGAATTCATAATTTTATCTTTTGAGGTATTATTTCAAGGTTGGACCTAGAACTTTTGAATGTTCCAATAAGTTTTATAGCCATTAACATAAGTAAATTAAATAGTGCTAACAAAAGCCCAAACCAAAATCAAATAAATACTAATGCTAATAAAATACATTCAATTCAATACTACGAACGAAAATGTATTGAATATCTATTTTTTGTTTTGTAATAATTTAGATAAAAATGCATAACTTATTTTTATTTTTTCTTTAGCATTTAATCATGTAATTAATACTCACTTATTAGTCTACTTATTTTAGCATGACTTAGTACTTTTAGATTATATTTATTTTTATTATGGCTTTTAATTAGCAATATTTATATTACATAATTTTATTGTTGAATATTTTAGGATAATGCCATGACATATTTCATATTTTGTATTATTTTTTTGGAAAATACTTTATATAGTTGTATCTTACTAGGACTAAAGAAATATTTTGAGCACAATTTATATGTTTTGTTCTACGAAGATTTTACCGGAAAAAAAAATCCGAAAAAATCCGAATAACCCAAAAACCCGAGAGTGAAAAACCCGAGTTTTATTGATTTGGTTTGGTCTTTAGATTTAATAACCCGACACAATTGGTTTGGTTTGGTAATTGTAAAATTCGAACCACCCCGACCTATGTACACCCCTAGCTAAAACCCTTAAGAGTTGAACCTATAGAATTTAAATCCTGGATCTGCATCTGCGTGAACCCATGCTCTTCTCCCTGGATCATGCATAACAATATGTATATGTACCTAAGCTCAAAGTAAAATATGACGACATGGTTATAATTGGGTGCACGTCTCTAAGTGAGATTAATTATGAGTTCAAATCTTATATTAATCTTGTTATTTTTTACTCTTTTTTTTTTCTAGAACTAGGCGCCCACGGGGATGAGCATGTCTGATGTCACTTTTTGCATATTAAGTCAGCACTTTTTATTTATCTTTCTTTGTTTGGTTTATTCTTTCAAAATTTCACACATTGTAATTCCTATTTTTCTTTTATTGCCGAAAAATCTTATATTTTTTTAATGAATTGTGTATATTAAAACTAGTAGCAGTGGATAATGTAGCAGATAGTCAATTAATCCAACTGATCCTAATATTTTCGACATAAAGTGTAGATAAAAATGTAAGAAAATTACTACTTTTAAAAAAAATTAACTTTTGAACCGATAATAGTGTAATAGTAAGAACTAAAGGTTGAACCCTTAAAATTTATATTCTGGATCCATCTCTTCATAATAATATATCCATCTCCCCAAAATTTTGAATCCGCCTCTATTAGCTATATGATTTATTGTGAGTATTTTAGTTAGTAAGTCAACCTCATTCTCCTAATACGAAGTTCAGTATTAGCTTTTCGACGTTTACTTAAGCAAAACATCAAATTAATAAAAATAGTTATTGGCGCGGGTTAAAAAAATAATAATAATAATAATAATAATGAAATAACATCGTATAACAACTCTTAAAATAATAGCCGAAAATATATAGTATATTTTTTATATATATATAATGTATGTTATATACAAAAATTATATAAATTTTATACACTTTTTCAATTATCGAATGTAAATAATTTCTGGCACGGGCTAAAAATAGTTATACTGTATAAATAGTAACTCCTAAAACTTTACATCTAAAAAATACTGTGTGAATCTTTTTCTCATGGGGCCACAACCATATCAGAAATGATATGATCAAATTGTTCATGTACGTAAAGTAGTTATATTATTTAGCTAATGTGGACTTCTGATTTAGACCACTTTTGTGGAGGTGTACTAACATTAATTACTAGATAGATAAAGATGAAAATTGTGGTCAATAATAGATTGATAATAACTTGAGAGAGAAAGAAAATCCAGCCATAGGCCATAGCACATGCAAGGTGTTGTCTTTTTTCAGTGCAAATTAATATTAGTCTATTAGGTATTACATCGTGTTCAATATTGAGATCCTATCACGTGATAGAATGAATGAAATCGCATCAACCTTAATTAGAGTTTTCATTTAAAATGAAAAGATGCATTGGTGTTGATATGCCCTATCCATATAGAAATCTTATCCTATTCCACACATTATCGGTGAATGCTACAACCGCTATCACTTTGGCTGCAGGATGGGAATGAAAGTCGAGGAGGCAGGGAAGAAAAGGTTATTCACTATTGACTTACGGTTCTCAAATTCGAGCCTTGAAAATCAGGGACAGAGGTAGTAAAGTAATTATGGATTCGGATGAATCTAGTAACTTTTGCTTAAATTTCGTTTTATATTAAAAAAATCTATTAAATATATAAAAATATTTAATTGTAAACCAAATATTTAAAACGAGCTAAGGTTCGATGACAAGATCAGAATTCATAACCTTCAACTCCTCCGCCTCGGTTGAAAATGAAGATATTTTCAATGAGCAAGGGTCGGATTCAAAATCTGAAAATATGGGTTCAAAATTTCAGTCATAACTAGAGTTTTCGAATTCGAGCCTTAAAAATAGAGAAACTTTCGATGAGCAGAGGCGGATTCAAAATCTAACTTTTAGGGATTTGAAATTCTATAACAGTAACCTCAAGTGCTAATAGTTTTTCATATTTGTTGAATTCCTAACACATATTTGGTCAAAAAAACTAAATTTGTCTGAACTCATATATTGCACTCTATCTGCAACAACAAGGAAGTCTTCCTTTTTTTCTAATGTATACTACGTGCCATGAATTTGAATTAATTTAAATAGGGGCGGATGCACCATGTCTTAAGCAGTGTCATTCGACACCATTTCATCAGGAAAATTTACTAAATATATTTATATATAATTAATATTCAAAAACAACACAAAGTAGATAATAGAGAAATGACGTCGTTTGAAACAAATATTTCCTTAGCTCACCTAGTCAAGTCTCTCTTTTGCTTCTCTTAGATCGTGGAATACAAACCCCAGCAGCAACATGCGTTGTTTATTTTAGAAATTTGTGCCGGATCTACTAAGAGATTACTCTTATATTAACTTCTAGGATGCTAGTCCCATTATTTTTATTTTTTGTTGTTGTCAAAGTTGCTTAAGACTAATTTGCAAAATCAAGTGAATGATGAGCTTTTGAGTAATTATTTGATGCCTTTATAGAAAAAGAGGTATTTGAAAATTATTTTTAATGAGGATACTAAATTAAAAAAAAACGAATTCAACTTAAAAAATAAAAATCATCGAGGAGAGTTGTGGTAATAATTTGAATGTTATTTTTTTAAATTATGATTCGAAATATATTTTTAATATGATATTGTTACGTAGATATATTTATTTATTCATTTTCTTAAATATCGACATCGCTTAAGAAAAATCTTGCCTAACGTTCCTGAACTTGAACAGTAAATTTTGAATGGCATTGCCTAAGCCTAAGATTAGCTCATATTGAGTTATGAGGACCCCATAACACAGTGACAGAATAATTTATGTGATTTGAAAAAAAGACAAGTGAAAATAGAAATCTCCCTTTCTTTTTAATGCCGGTTCATGCCTTTGCTAAGAATTGCCTTTGAGTCTAATTCAATCCAAAAATTTACTTTAAAGGATAAGAATTGCCCAAATCATATAAAGAATCCAAGGAACCCATCTATTTTCAAAGCAGGACTCCATCATCCCCCTCCCCTCCCCCTCCCCCTCACAAATTACCGACACACATAGACCTGCCAAAGGGAGCATAAATTATTTATCTTGGGGCTCAATATCGGGAGCTTGGCTATATTACCATGATAAGAATAAACTTTGAGCCCAAGTCATACAAAGAGTGCAAGGAATCCACTCATTCGAAGAAAAACTTGCAAATTTCATTCATTAGTTTCTTTAGTCTTTTTATATTTATAAAACATCCTCTAAGATATACACATGCAACAAATTAATTTGTCCTCTTCATTTGAAATGATACTATTTTTTTGTGAATGTCTCAAAAAGGTGATATATTTTTATATTTAGAAGCTCTTTGAACTCTAGGCGCTTCATTATATCCATAAAAAACAACAACAAATTAAGTGCAATCCCACATAGTAGGGTCTGAGGATGGTTATGTATACGTAGACCTTACCCCTACCTTATGAAAGAAGAGAGATTGTTTCTGATATACCCTCGGCTCAAGAATAGTTAAAAAGACACAATAAACAAACAGTAACAATGGCAAGGAAATAAGATAACAGAAACAAATAGCACAACCTGTAATAACAAAGGCACTAGGAATACGAAGCTACAAGAGAAGTGCGAGAACTACCAGCAATAATGCTGCATCGTCTAACAAGAAGGAACTCGAAATAAGAGAATACAAGGCTAGTACTACTGCTAGTATGACTAGAAGAGACTCTCGATTACCTGTTAACCCATAACCCTAATCCTCGACTTCCACACTTCCCTATCGAGGGTCATGTCCTCGGTAAGCTGAAGTAGTATCATGTCACAATAGGATTCTAATAACTTATAATAGCCACCCCCATATTGGCATAATACCACAACAACATTCAACTAAATCCTTCTTAAGCCCATTTAACACAATCCGTATAATACCTCAAATCGCACAAATATAACCCACTGGTAGAAAAGAAAGCCTCAACACGACATCATGATATCACACATCCATAGATTACCTCACATGTTATAACCCACATGCTTCACCTCAAACTGACATCTCTCTATAATTTTCCACAGTTACAACTACTACACAATCACTTAATCTTCCTGATTCTGAACTCATCAACAAGACATGAGAATCTAATTCGTTCCACGGTTGAATAACACGAAAGATCTTCCAATACACTCATAACTCGAGATATGCGTCACATCAAGATAGAAATCAAGCACCCAATAGTCCTTTCTACACCTTAAGCAAAACTTTCTCGTCATATTCAAATCATATGAACACATCTCACAGTTACATCATACTCATCACGTAGCCATCCAGCCACAAATTTCACTAATAGGGACACTACTGGACATATAAATCCAAAAACACGTGCTCACACAATCAACATCTCTATGCTCAAGCTACAGTCAAAACCCGGCCTCAAGTCCTCCAGACTGGCCCATCATCAACATGTCAAAATCACATTCCGCACCTCAACCATGGAATCACAAGCCGTCGATGTACAGCTGATACCGAGCACTTACATGCGCATACGAATGCGTGGAAGGAATTCAAAGAGTTACGCTTCAAGCTGAATCAATACCGCACGATAAGGAAGGACAGCTGAGAAGTATATCCTAAATGTCACGTAGCCTCTCGAAGATAGGTATGGACGTCATCATACCGATCCGCAAAACTCTACTAGACACTTGCTCATGACTTGTTGAACCTAGAGCTCTAGTACCAATATGTCACGACCCAAAATCCACTAGTCGTGATGGCACCTAACCTAACCTTCTAGGTAAGCCAACTAATAACTATCCAATTTCAATAATATTAAAAGGACGATTAAACAAAGGAATTACCTGAATTTTATTTATTTCCGAAGGACTGGTAGTACAAATCATAAGCTTCTAATAATAGAATTTACAAAGATGATATAAAGTAAATACATCTTCCATTTGAAAAGTACATAAACAGAGTTTTATTAATCTACAGCTACCGTGAACAAGAGGCAGCTGCAACCGGAATGCAGGTACATCTTCAAATCCAGTTCACATCGAACATATCAACCTTAGCAGCCAACATCTACACATAATGTGCAGAAGTGTAGTATCAGTACAATCGACCTCATGTACTGGTAAGTAACAAACCTAACCTTAGGTTGAAAGTAGTGACGAGCTGGGACATGGTCGGGTCCAACACAGTTGCCAACACAAATTCATAACAAAGTAGAGCATATAAATTAGGAAGTAACTCAGAGATAAAATGCTCAGCTTTTTCTCAGCTTTCCAAAAATAGTTCCGCTTTTCAAGAATATCAGTGAAAAACCTAAATCCTTTACCGAAATCGTCGTAAAATATGAGATAGTTTGAAAACTGTAATTTTTCTAAATATCCTTTGTACAATAAATAAGATGTTTCATTTTCTTTCCAGATAGCAAGTGTGAGATACCTCTTTATGCCCATATATCAATATGTATGAAAAGTCATGAATGACGTGATACTGTACATCATGAGGAAAATGCATCTATATGCCTGTATATCATGTGTGCATGCCAATGCCATGTATCTCGGAGATGGATCATATACTCACCCTCAGAGCACTAAATCTCACTGTCTCACACTTTTCACTCATCATGCTCAACCACTCGGTACTGTATATGACCCATACGGCCCAAGGAAGATCCATCCCGGAATATATATATCACTGACAATCAGTCACGCAGTACCGAGAAAGGTCAATCAGGCCCCATGGAGAAGATCCATCTCCAGGTATATAAATGCTTCAGACGAGATCCATGTCCAGGGAAGATCCATTCCTCAATATAATAAATTGCGCTCACTGGGGGGGGGGGGGGGGCAGACTCCGGAGGGGCTCCTACAACCAAAGCACTATCATATGCCAGATCCAGACATAGATCAATATAATATACTGCGGCGTGCAACCCGATCCCATAATTGTCACTCATAATCAGGCTATCAGCCTCACTCAGTCATCAATATATCTAGTCTCACTCAAGGACTCACAATATCTTGAAACTAGCCTGACAACAATGATATAATGTATCAATAAACAACAACTGAGACTGAGATATGATATGAATGCATGAATATGACTGAGTACGAAATATCAATATAATAAGTAAGATGACAGTAAGAAACGACCACTATGGGTCCTAACAATATCAGCATAAAGCCTAAACAGTGCCATGAAAACAACTGAATCACAATTCACCGGGTGCATGCCCACACGCCCGTCACCTAACATGTGCGTCACCTTATCATTAATCGCATAGCACGTAATTTGGGGTTTCGTACCCTCAACACTAAATTTAGAAGAGTTACTTACCTCGAACAAGCCAATTCCAATACCGAGCAAGCCAAGCAATGATCTAAAAATGGCGTCACACGCGTAGCGACCTCCGAACGGCTCCAAACTAGCCAAAATCAACTCAAATACATCAAATAAAGCCCAAGGAAAAATTCCAAATGATAAAGATCAAATCCTTAATCAAAACCCAAACCAGCAAAAAATACACCCTGGACCACGGCTCAGAATTTGACAAAACTCACAAAATCTGACAACCCATTCAATTACGAGTCTTACCATACTAGTTTCACTCAAATCCGACTCCGAATCGGTGTTCAAAACTTGAAAATTCACATTATGAAACTTTAGGTCAAAACCTCAAATTGCTTCTTTAAAATTCATCAACCAAAAGCTAAAATCAAAGATAGATTCATGGAATATAACTGAAACCAAGTAGAGAATACTTACCCCCTTTCATATGGTGAAAATTGCCTCAATCCGAGCTCCATAGCTCCAAAAATGTAGAAACGGCCGAAACCCTAGAAATAGAGTACTTTATAATAATTGGGCGAATCAATGAATCGCGATCGCGAAAATACCCTCGCAATAGCGAAGAAGAAAATGCACTGCCCCTGATTTACCCTATGCGATCGCAGTTGTAGACTCGTGACGTGATACATAAGCTAAGAGAACTACATGATCGCTGGAAAACATCGCGAACGCGAAGAGGAAACCTGCTTCCTGACTAGCTCAACCCATAACACTACACAAACGCGTCCCTCTAATCGTGACCACGAGGAAGAAACTTCTAAGTTCCCGTTCTCCCTCTACGCGATCGCATCACCTACTTCGCGATTGCGAAGACCAAACGAGGCATCAGAAAACTAGATTGCACCGGCAATCAAACATGAAAGAAAAATGATCCGAACTCAATTAGAAATACGCCCGAGCCCTTCGGGACCCCGTTCGAACACGCCAACAAGTCCCATAACATAATACGAACCTACTCGAGGCCTCAAATCACACCTAACAATATCGAAATGACGAATCACACCTCAAATCAAACTTAATAAACTTTGAACTTTTCAAGTTCCAAAACTCGTGCGAAACATAGTGCATATAAGTCCCAAATGACATAATGAAGTTATTCCAATTCTCGGAACCACAATCCGGATCCGATATCCACAAAGTCAACTACCGGTAAAACTTGTGAACTTTTCAAACCTTCAAATTTTCAATTTTTGCCAATTTGTGCAGAAACCTTCTGTCATACCTCCTTTTTCTAAGGAAAGAGGGTATATGAGAGTTTTTTTCAATTAAAGTGACATAATCGAAACGGGATTATTTATTTAAGATTCAGAGTCGCCACTTGGAATAATTTATGGTGTCCCAAGTCACCTGTTTAAAATCCCGAATCGAGGAAGTTTGATTCTGTTTTACAGTCCGCGAAACACAGAAATCCGAATAAGGAATTCTGTTAACCCGGGAGAAGGTGTTAGGCATTCCCGGGTTCCATGGTTTTAACACAGTCACTTAACTATTAATAATTGGCCTAATTATCTGAGTAATTACACATTTTAAACCTACGTGCGTTTTTTACTTTCTAACCGCTTTTAATGTTTTTAAGAAAATTCATAACCGTCATATACTTGTTTGTCTTTGAAAACAAATCGTAAATCACGCTGCATGAAATACACCCGCGGTTCGCGACATGTTTAATTTATTTAATATTATTGGAAATTAAAGTAGGATCACATGAAATGTGCACCAGAATACTACGAACGTTCATAAAGAATGGATCAATTGTTTTATGAAAGGGACCAACGGAACTCCATTCATTCGGGCCCAATTAATTCAAATAAGGGCCAATTCAAACTAACATTCCTTAGCTCCATCAACCCGTACAAACTATTCCTACAGCAGAACTAAATTTATCCAATTTAACCAAAGACTAGTAGCTCATTAATTAATGGATTAATTCAAAACCATTGCTACAAATGATGCTACAGAATTTTCATAACCAATTGATCTCAACTTAATACGACCAAATACAATGCTAGCGAATGACCAAACGTCCTCAAATTCAAACAAGAACACAATGCACATTTAAATGATCCCACATCCAGGCATAACGATAAGCAACGTAGCGATTAAACAAAAGTTCATGTACATGACCACATCTTGGATTCAACCATAGAGTCAGAATCCAAGAGCTCTTTCCAGTTTGGGGATAATCTGCTTGCTTCGTACTCAATACAACATTTTTTACGCGGAACTTTACAAAAACCAGAAACTTGACAATCAACAGAGAACTAAGAGTTCACTCAAACCACACTCCCATCACAAATCCAGCAAAAACCATAATCTGGGCTCAAATCACATTCAGATCCAATCCAGAAATAACAATTTCATGTCCGATTAAACAATCAGTGAAATAAACATCCAAAATCCAGACCATTTGGGGAAAACAGAAGGTCGAAACTAAAAAAAAAACTGAAGTTAAGTAGGGAATGAAGAAGTATTTATTATCAAGAAAAGTGGGATGGAAGAAATGGGGCTGGATTTCTGCTTATTATTGTTCTTGCAATGGTCCTGTTCACTAGATACAGCAGTACGGGAAAATCATTCAACAGTAGTGTAGGAGAATCTCCAAAAAAGCAATCAGCTTATGAGTTTTTCAACAACAATAATAATGAAGGTTCAAATGATGTAGTAGATGAAAATGCCAAATTGCCTGAATCAAAATCAGTAGTAGAGCTAGTTACTTTCAAGGAAAAACCGCATCTTATTAACGTCGAAAGGCTTAATGAACTATACAGCTTGAGTTATAATGTTTCAAAGGAAGAGTTATAACGCTGAAAATCTATACCCAAACAAAATAAGAATAGAACTGGACCGGAGACGCAGCAGAGCATAAAACTATACAGCCTGACCCATGGAAAATCATTTTTACTCCCAGGAAATCAGTGGACTGAAACGCTGTATTGACTTCAAACCAAAGTTGGACCCAATTTAAGACTAAAAGGAAATAGTTTTTCAAAGAAGCATAGTAGAGATCCAGAAATTAATTTCCAAACAGAAGACTTCAAATAACGAACTGAATCCATAACAAAAACTTGAAGCTGTCCATTTTTGCCGAAGGACTTAATTAAGGCGATAAATTAGAATGGTGACAACGAGATGGAACATAGATTCACCATATGGTGTTATAGCAGCCATGAATCCAAACAAATTCAAAATCCACTTGAACACTCGCAGAAATCAACAGAAGAAAACGAGGAAGAAACCAACAGCCAAAATAGGATAACCAACTAAGAAGAAATCAGTAAACCCAATGGCACATATTAATTTAACTCATAATGAATCAGATTAAGTGAAGGGAGAAGAAATGAAAATGTTAATTCGAAATTCTTTCAATAATAACAGAAGATTACAATGTTTTGCTCCAAAATTCCCACTGAAAACATCAGCAATATCGGCAGAAATCGCAAGCCAAATCCAAATCGCGAAAACTCGGACAGAACTCAAAACGGCACCGAAATTCCGAACCCAAACGCAAACTCCAACTTAAACTTCAATCAAACTCCATTTTAACACACAAAAAATTCGAAAATGGAAACAGAGGAAACAGACCCCCTTCTTTTTATATTTTTCTGATATCCAAATAAAAGAAAAACTGAAGAGATTTGTATATTTTTTCAAGAGATAGACTAGAATTTTTAGAAGGAAAATATTGAAACTCCACTAACCCTAGAACTTTACCCCTCAAAAATCTCTCCGAAAATTTGTCTAGCCTTTTCTTCCAAAATTCCTCTAATTATCAGGCAAAAACCTGATGAATGAAGGGCTGGGATCAATTGAAATCGATCCCACGCTCCCCATTCATCCAGCATATGCCTTCTAGAGGCTTCCAACACGTGAGAAGAGAGGTGAGGATGAGAGAATCTGTCAGGAACAGTTAGCATCTTGATGACGTGGTGAGATGGGGGGTGTGTGCGAGTGAACTCGCCTGAGTTTCTGGCGAGCTGGGGCTGGTTCGGACGAGGCAGATGAAGGAGAAATGAGAGAATGCGCCATTTTTGGTCTCTAGGTTTAGGTTTTTTTTTTTTTAATGTTAAGCTTATATTTGGGGAAGTGGGGCGGGTCAAACTCGATCTGGGCTGGGCGGTTTTATGTTAGGGATTGGGCTAATGGTGGTTTGGGTGGAGAATTGGGCTTCAGAACTTTCCCTTGGGCCAATTTCGGGCTTAATCAAGGTTTCCCCTTTTTGTTATTTGTTTTTTCATCTTTTTTCTTGACTTTAAACTAATAAATTAATTAAAATCCTAAACTAAAATCTAATTTGTAAAATCATATTAATTATTTATTTAAAACATAAACATAATTAATTAACTTAAAGCTAACGCAAAGAAATTACTAATTTGGAAACTAAAAGCGTAATAATAACCAATATTTTGAATTTTTTATTTAATAATGCAATTAATTAACAACTTAAATCTAAAAATGCAAGTATCAACCTAAAAAATGCAATGCATGAAATTTGAATATTTTTAAGGTATTTCCCATGATTTTTTAAAATATTAAATATACACTAAAACGTAACTAAATGCAAACAATTACCGAACAATTACTATAAATCTAAAATAATAAACACTCAAAAGCAAAATCCATTTGTGACTTTGTAGGAATATTATTATTCGGGCAAAAATCACGTGCTCACACCTTCTAGAAATATCCAATGCAAATCCGGGCATACGCCCGAGTCCAAAATCACCATCCAGACCTAATAGAACTATCAAAACTACGTTCCGGGGTCAAATTCACAAAAATCAAACTTGGTCAACTCTTTCAACTTAAAGTGTCAATAATGAAATTCATTCTTCCAAACCAATTGCGAATAACATGAAAACCAAAACCGACTATTCACATAAGTCATAATACATTATACAGAGCTACTTATGCCCGTAAACTACCGAGCGAATTGGAAAAGCTCAAGATGACCAGTCGGGTTATTATAAATTATAAGTTATGTAGGAAACAAGTAGAGACAAGTAACAAAATAAGTGTAGAATCAAGGAAGAGATAGGCAATTTAATATATGCAATGTTAAAAAGCAAGTAGCAATTATGACACAAAAGCCAATTAAGCATATAGCAATTAGGGCATGGATTCAAGGCATAATATTAAGCAATGGAGATAAGAGAATCAAATATTAGAACAATTAAGTCATGGAATAAAGCAATTTATGAAATACGGATAAACACGGAAACAAGAAATTTGACGACGTATAGACACTCGTCACCTCGCCTATACGCCGTGACACATGAAATTCACGTAACACAAAGTTCAAGGGTTCCATTCCTTCAAGTCAAGGTTAACCACAACAATTACCTTGCTTCGCAACTCAAGTGATCACTTGACTATGACCTTTCCTTTCGAATTAGTCTCCAAACCAATCAAACCTAGCAATTTATTTGCCAAAAAAATCAATTTGAGCTTTAGAAATTACTCAAAATTCGAGAGAAACTTAATTTGAATCATTTTCGGAAAAGTCACTGAAAGTCAACATGGGTCTCACTTTCTGGAACCCAATAAAAGTTTACAGATTCCGAACATCCGTTCCAATATGAGTTCAACCGTACAAAAATTATCGAATTCTGACATCGAATCGCCTTTCAATTCTTTGTTTTATATTTTTGGAAGAGTTTACAAAAATCTCATTTTCTTCAATTAAATTCACTAATTAATGATGTAAATAGGCATGGAATCAAGAAGTATAATCAATTTAGGATAAGGAACACTTACCTAGTTTGAACTCGTGAAAAATCCCTCTGAAATCGCCCAAATCTGAGACTTAAAACTCAAAAATGACCAAAAATGTCGGACTCCCAATTTTATGCATTATGTCCAGAATTTATCTTTTGCGGACAAGAATTTCACATATGCGAACTCGCATTTGCGAAGCCAACTTGCCAGGCCAAATTCCGCACCTGCGGAATTCCAGTCGCTCGCGACTGTGCAGAAGCGATGATGAAACCGCAGAAGCGACGAGTTGCGCATTTGTGATCCTTGCACCGTACAAGCGGGCATCGAACCTGCGCTCCAAGCTTCGCAAAAGCGAAGCTTCTTCCCTGGCCTCAAGGTCGCAGAAGCGATACTGTCTTCGCAGAAGCGGCTCCGCATTTGCACTCCAAAATGCACAGATGCGAGACACCATAACAAGACTTGAAATTTCGACCAAAAATGATCTGAAACTCGTCTGAAACTCTCCCAAGCCCTTTGGGACTTCGTCCGAATATTCCAACAAGTCCCGTAACATAATAAGGACATATGAGTTTATGAAATATACAATTCTATAACTCATGTCGAAATATGTCAAATCAATTCGGAATAACCTCAAATTTTTCAGGTAAGTCCCAAATGACATAACAAAACTATTCCACCTCTCGAAAATCTCAATCCGAGTTTGATATAATAAAGTCAAATTTACGGTCAAACTTTGGAAATCTTTAACCTTTAGATTTCTAGTTTCCGTCAAATGGCGATAATTCGAGCTAGGGACTTCCGAATTTAATTCCGGGCATACGCCCAAGTCTCAAATCACGATATGGACCTACATGGACCATCAAAATACTGATTCGGACCCGTTTGCTCAAAATATTGACCGAAGTCAACTCAAATAAATTTTGAAGCACTATTTCACATTTTAATCAATTTTTCACATAAAATTTTTCCGAAAAAAGATACGGCCTGTGCAGGCAAGTCGAGGAATGCTGAATGGTCTTCAAGGTTTTAGAACACATAAATGAATGTTTAAAATTAAAAATGACCTATCGGCTCATCACAATGAATAAGATGAGATTCATATTAGGTACGTGAGCAAATAGAATTTATTTTTTTAAGGCCATGAAGAACATAGTATTGTTGCATGATATTTAAGTATAAGTCAATATATTATTCTACATAAAGAAAAAGCACAAATCATATATTGAAGTTATAATAATGCATTAAATACTTTTGTATGACATAGCTTTTTACCTTCTTAAGTTAGCTAAATATGATCAATATTAATTATTTTCAAGAGCTTGTGCTTTTTTAAAATCTACTATTTATAACTAAATTACATAGTTTAATAATATTTGTGCGATTTTTAAAATTTTATACTCATTGAGATAAAGTGTACGCGCAATGCGCATATCCTAAAACTAGGTCATTGGTACGTTTATAATCTCATCATAGTATTTTGCATATAATTATATACTAAAAAGTTTACAACTTATTAACTATTAAGTGAGCAGTTTTATGGGGTGAGTTCTTCATTGCTAAGTTTATGATCAAACATTCATTATTTTAGTAAACTTATACTTTTATTACATAACTTAAACTTAAATTCAATAGAATATTCAAGAGATTTTAAAAAAAATCATTCAATGAGACATGGGTACACGCGCAACGCACGTACACTAAAACTAGTAACCACACAAATACTATGAAATGTTTATAATTACAAGTTTCAAGAGTTCCTTTCTTTCCTAATCTATATACTCAGTCAAAATGGGAGCCTTGGCGTAATTGGTAAAGTTGCTGCCATGTGACCAGGAGGTCACAAGTTTGAGCCGTGGAAATAACATTTTGTAGAAATGTCAGGTAAGGTTGCGTACAATAGACCCTTGTGGTCTGGCCCTTCCCCAGATCCCGTGCATAGCTGGAGCTTAGTGCGTTGGGTTGCCTTTTTATACTGGAGTAGTGTTGCATTTATCATCAAATTTCTCAATGTACACTTGAGAGTACTCTCTGCTTGGCAGATTTCTTACTCATTCTGGTTTACTTGTTAGCATTGAAGGGGCTTTGGGATTGCGAATATGAAGGTTATGGAAAATCTTTGGTTTGCTATCCTTGATGAATGATGCAGTGTAGGCAAATCTTTAAATTATCTCAATATAGAAAATGTTAGGTCAATAGCATAACTAACGCTACCATGATGCTACACTGAGCGCTTGCACTAACATAACTTGCAAACAACTTTGAATGTTAAGTAGCATAACTAAAGTGGTCAAATAAAACTTTATGTCAAGCAATTAGCAAACTAGTTAATCCAGAGAGGAAAAATGGCAGAAACAATTTTTGTTTGGATCTAGATAAACCAAGGAAGATAGACATAATGCTTTCACAAAAAATCAAACAACTAAAAAGCTTGAAACTAAAGAGACAGATTTTCTTGACAAGAACTCGTTAGGTTTCAGTAATTAATATCTTTTCCTTTTCTTTTGAAATGAATCATAAAAACTCTTACCTAAAACAAATATAAAGAGGGCAAGCGATAAAGAGCAAATGACACAGATAAATACAGCTAGGCCTGTAGAAGGTAGCACAACATACAAGCCAGTCATAAACGCTATCATCATTGCTAGCATGGCAACCAAGGCAAGGACGCCAGCAGCTACATAACGACTCAAGCTTTTGTTCTCTTCCTCGTAAGTTGCAAGGTAATGCAGAAAAACAGCAGCTGTGGAAGATATCATGGCAATGGTATCTGTTACTGCGAATGCTTTGAACGCTGTTTTCTTGGATATGACTGCCATGCCTTTATTTGGACCATCATCACCGTCGTAACCACCAGGAATTGTGAAGCCAGCCGCGAAAGAAACCGTTAATATAAGTGTAACAACTATCAAATGTGTGTTTGCTCTATTTTTCCATACTTCCATGCGTCCTTTGAACCACTTCTCATAAGATTCTTTCTGAAAATAGAGTTAAAAATATCTAATTATTTTATCTCAAATCTTAAGTATATCTCAATTGTGGTTTAAAAAAAACTGCCATTTTTGTGTTGTAAACTAACTCATAAGTGTTTTTAATATGAAAAGACCAAAAAAGAGACTTGAATAAACAAATATTTACCCATCTGACATTGTTGCGATCTAATTCTTCCCAGTAAGGGTGAGACTGAAACGACACGCTTTTTCCTATAACCTTTTCGGGCACATTCCCGTCAGCGTCTCTTTGAACAAAGATGTTATTGTTCCAGTGTTGATCTTCGAATAATGTTATCATTTTCCAATGTTCCTTCGCATATGCAATGTGAAGAACATTTTGGCCTTGGCTAGTGACTGCGTCCAAGGAATCTGGACACTGCTCTATAATCTCTTCCACGGCCTGTATTTTATTATTGATGACCGCTAAATGTAGAGGTGTTTTATTTTCTTCTTTAATAGTTCCATAAGCCATATGTTTATCCGCCATTAATAATGTCCTCACTGATAGTTTAAACCCTACGTAAGCCGCGAAATGGAGAGGATTCCACCCAAAATCATCTACTTGCTTTGTTAGACTTGGTTCTTTTCTTAGTATCATTTCCATGCATTCTATCCAAAGGAAATATCCTATTTAGTAAGGGCACCACTCTAAAAAATGTGAAAAAATGGAGTGGGGGGAGGGGGGGGGGGGGGGAATATAGTTATAGAATATTTAGAAGAGAAACAATTTCTTTATCTATGCTTTCTTTTTCCTTTATTTTTCTTTTAGTTTATTGTAGACATACCAATGTGTTTAATATCAATATCGACTTGACATCAGCAAAATAAATTGAGACCGATGGAATATAAAATATCATAAAAGAGAAAGTCCAAATATATATATTTCAATTCTCAAGAAAAATGTCATCCCTCCTCTTTGCCAAGGCTAACAACAATTTATGAATTCCATACAAATAAGGATCACATAAATTATATACTCCTTGTTGGAGAACTTGTACTGATCTTCCTGATCTACAAAGACAATATCCTCTATGATAACATCCAGAGCTTGATTTTAAATATTTCTAGTCGGCTAAATATTTTTTTAGCTATTCTTACTCCATAATGGAGTGATCTCTTTTCGTTGGGATAGTCGATAAAGTTTGATATATTTTATAATACTATCTCAGTTTTTATATATTCTTGATTTGAAAACTTTTTATTTACATTTCATACTGTGCTGGAATGATGGTTTTTAATTACTCTATTATCACGTCTACATATTTTATCTCTAAATTTTCTTATATTAGTTTTGTATTTCTCATGGGCAAAATTAATGTATAATAACTGATGAATAAAATAGTAGAGCGAGAGTAACTTTTTAGTAAACTATTATTTCAAGTCAATAATCTTGCTTGCCTCAGTTTTAATTCTTACGGAGGAATTGTCATAGGCAAGATTATTGATCCTTAGTAAAAATATTCTCACGAAGTTATTACTTTATTTTAGCACAATTCAAACAAGAAAAATATTCCGGTTTAAACGACACTAGTCTTAAGTTGATTAATTAACATAATTCTCACGAAATGTTATTAATTGATTATTTCTTAGTGAGTAAAATATTATTGTATTAGAAATAAGCAATTATTCTTTAAAGAAATAAATGAAGAAATTGAGATTTTATTATAGTAATATTATCAAGTGAATTCAATGATTCCCAACTCTTTTTTAAATTATAAATCTTCCAAAAGTTATTTATTTTGTTTAAGTAATTAACAAGTTTTAAACCTCAATCACTTTTCATCAATTTGATTCTCTTAAATAGTATTACAAGTCAGTAGCATAAATTATCCGGTCTCTGTGAGATGATATCTTAAATTATACTAGAATTTGACAGAGTACGAGCAGGAAATTTCAATACACATTCGCCTCGTCAGATCCCAGGAAATCTATATAGATGACCGCCCATCTGACGAGCCGCAGGTGCGAGCCAACGAGCGCAGGAGCGACTGAAAGTGGACTGGCTAGTGTCCGCAGAAGCGAAGCTTCTTCCGCGGAAGCAGACTCGCTTCCCGCGATGGGGGGATCGCAGATGCGGAGGGAGGAAGCATGGAAGCAGGCTCGCAGATGCAGAATTTTTCCGCAAGTGCAACTAGTGCTGGATCGTGCGTGTTCCGCAGAAGCGGCGAAGCTGACGCAGATGTGAAATCGCTGGAGGTAGTGAGGTCCATTTAATCCGGACTTAGGCTCTTTTCCCCTATTTTCATTTAGAGAAGTTGACTTTGGAGCTCTTGGAGAGGGATTTTTCACCTATCATCGTGAGGTAAGTAATTCCCACTTAATGTGAGTTTAATACGCGAATTTTGGGTAGATTCTTAACATGTAAATTGTAGAAATCACGGGTTTAGTTTAAAAAACCTAGGTTTTGATGAAAATGGAATTAGGCCACGAAAATTACTATGGAATTGGTAAGAAATTATATTTTTGAGTTCGTGAGGTTATGGGTAACATTTACCTTCGAAAATTTCCGGAATTCGGGCATGTGGCCCCGAGGGTGAATTTTAAGAATCTTCTAATTTGGGTTGGAAAATTACTCTAATAGTTAAATTATGACCTCTTGAGCATGTATTGATTAATTTATATAATATTTGGCTAGTTTCGGATTGTTCGGCACCAACTTGAGGCTTTAGAGTGAATTTGTGGGCCGAAAAGTGAGCTTTGGGACGAGGTAAGTCTCTTGCCTAACCTTAAAAGAGGAAATTTACCCCATAGGTAGTTTAAATTGCTATTTGCTTCTAATTGTGGGTGCTACATACGCACGAAGTGAAGAGAGTTCGTGCGTAGCTACAAATTGTGCTTATGTCCGGGTAGTTTTAGGACCCTCTCATAAAATACTTGTATTGTTTGCACTCTACTTGTTAATTTAACTGCTTAATTTTTATTGAAACTTGTTAAAGGATTCGTAAAGACCGAACTTCACTTAATTTGAATTTTGGCGAATTACTTGGCCGTTGATAAAAATTGTGTCTCCTTATGAATTAGTCTTATGATAGCCTTTATATCGGATGTCTGTAGTATATTCTCTCTTCTTGTAGAGCGGACCGAACGCATCGGCAGTATAATAGATGCATCTGTGGTTCATACCGGTTGATCTTCGGCAGGGTACACATTATTCTGGATCGGGTCGTACGACCTCACATAAATCATGCGTGATAATGTTCGGAATCCGATCACGCTTGATATTATTTTTATGAATTGAGAATATGGGTGGCAAATGGGCGGGTTGGGCTGAATTTGAGCGGGTTAAGATGAGTTAGGTCAATAAATTGGTCATTGCCCAACCTAGCCAAAGTGTATTTGGGCTAAAATGGGTTGGGTCAAGATAGGTTAAACAATGGATCATAGCTCAACCCGCCCAACTTGACACATGTTTTAGAGTCATGCTCTTCTCGCATAAACAAAGTCTTTTACCTTTTATACACCTATCTATAAAAGGTACAGAAATATTATTAGTATTTTCAGAATCAAAATATATTTTCTTAAACAACAAATTAGTACTTAAAATTTATAAGTCGAAAAATATCTTTTATATTAGTTCTAAATAAATAAATTTTACCACAACTCAATTACAAAATTATTCATATTTACATTAGAGCTTATTAAATATCTTGATTCTCATTTTTAAATTTAGATACATAAACTAATGATGGGACAATTAAGTAAATTTCCAAACAAGACTTAAGTTGGGTTGAGATCCCTTTGTTTTGGATGAGCTTCATGAGTTGTATTTGGGCTACTTCATGGGGTTAGAATGTGCAATAAAAAATGATGAGTTAACTTGGGCTCATCCCAAATAGACCCATGAGCTGAAATATTTGTAGCTCAACCCATTAATCTCTGAGGTGATTGGACGGGTTGGATGAGTTTGGGCTCAAATTGTCACCCCTACTTGAGAAATTATAATTTACTTGATGGTCCATAATTGTTGAAGTTAGTATGTGTCAGCGGAGATTTTAGATTGACTTCTAATTAAAAAATCACTTATTACTATTGTTATTGTGTTATTATTATTATTACCGATGTATTTCATGCCTGTTAAAAAAATTATATTTATTTATTGGCACATATTAAGTGTCGATGTCGACCCCTCGTCACTACTTCTTCGAGGTTAGACTGGATACTTACTGGGTACATGTTGTTTATGTACTCACGCTACACTTCTGCAGTAATCGTGCAGGATCCAAGGCAGGTAGGTACATTTGGCAGTCATTCCGGCGCGCACCCGAGATAGCCTGAGGCATAGTGGTGAGTTGCTCTTTGAGTCCGTTCTGCAACAACTGCAGTCTCTCTTTTGTATTTACATTCTGTCTATCTTATTTCGGACAGTAGCATAGGTGTTTTGTATATTCTACTAGATGTTCATACACTTGTGACATCGGATTTTGGAAACATTTTAGCAGACATTTTATGGGTTTGAGAATTTATTTCATTGCATTTGCTCCTTCACTAGTTTACGCTTTACTTTACTATAATTTTTCACTTTTCATCTTCTTAATAGTTTTACGCTTTAATAATTTCAACTACTAATACATGTCTAGTTAATTATCGGCTGGCCTAGTGACGACGTTGGGTCGTGACAACTTTGTATCAGAGCACTAGGTTCACGTAGGTGTCATAAGCAGGCCTAATAGAGTCTTGCGGATCGATGCAGAGATGTCTGTACTTATTTTCGAGAGGCTATATGGTGTTAGAAAACTTTCTCCTTCTTCGTCTCCTATCGTGCAGTTAATGTTGTGCTAAGTATCTTTCTCTTATTCTCTCACAGATTGTGAGAACATGCGTGACAGATGTACCCGATTGTGGAGGAGCTGCTCCCCCTGCTATTAGAGGCTGAGGCTGAGGCCATGGGAGGGCTCCAACTCGTCCTAGAGTTGCTCAGTTGTGCCACCAGTGGATCCAATGGTAGGATCTTGTTGTCGAGGAGTAGGTAGAGGTACATGCAGCAGAGCCGGCCCCAACGAATTTCATGTCCACACCAGGATTCCAGGAGGTCGTGGGTCGTATCCTGCAGTTTGTGGACTCTACGGCTGGTTTATTTCCAGCAGACCTAGCCACATCTCAGGAGGGAGGGGGAGCACAAACCCCTACCGCTCAGTCTCCCGGGTATGCAGCTGCCGTATATCAGACCCCAGGTGCACTACTCGCGGGCGGAGCTCAACCAATTGCAGCGGCTATACTAGTGCCTAGACCAACTGTAGTCAACGAGCCGCAGAAGCTATTGGATAGATTGACAAGGCTACATCCTCCTGCCTTTGGAGGTGAGCGACATGAAGACTCCTAGGACTTTATTGATCGTTACAGTCCCACAGGGTGGACTTTACCACCTTTCAGATGAAGGTCAGGGCCCGTAGATGCTGGCAGTCCTATCTTCTCAACAAGCCAATAGGTTCTTCTCCCTTGACTTGGGACTAGTTCACACGACTTTTTCTGGAGAGACATATCCCATTCTTTCAGAGGGAAGAGTTACGGGGTCAGTTCGAATGGCTACAGAATGATTAGATGTCCGTGATCGACTATGAGGCGAGATTCTCTAAATTGTCTTGCCAAGCACTTATGATACTCCCCATTGATGCAGAAAAAGTGTGGAGGTTCATTGCGAGTTTGCACTATGGTATTCGGAGGATCAAGGGTATTCATCCAGCAGGTCAAAGAGCAGACGCTAAGGGACAAGCAACTTCGATATTCTGGAGGGTTCAGTAGTGCTCCGTATGGGGGCAGAGGTCAGTTTATGAGGGGCCAGTCTAGAAGGCTCACCTATACATCACCGCCACCTTCTCGGGGTGCTCCAGTGCGGCCCTATTTCAGCTCCATTCTAAAGAGCTCCTACCGTCCATCGGCTATTCAGGATTCCTCCAATGGGAGTTCAGGTCCCCAAAGTCAGACTCAGGGTCAATCATTTTTTGCACCGAGAGGTTGTTTTGAGTGTGGGAATCTTGGTCATATGAGTGGATTCTGCCCCAAGCTTCAGGGCAAGGCAGTACAATAGGATCATCAGCCCATAGTTACCGCACCAACTGCCGCACCAGCCGTCCGGCCACCCAGAGGCTGAGGGTAGGTGGGTAGGGGCTGTCCTAGAGGTGGAGGCCAATCAGGTGTCGCTCCAGCTTGGTTCTATGCTTTTCCATCCAGACCAGATGTAGTGGCCTCAGATGCCGTGATCACCTGTATTATTTCTATCTGCGGTAGGGATGCTTCAGTGCTATTTGATCCAGGATCTACGTATTCATATGTTCCATCTCTGTTCGCTTATTTTCTGGGTGTTCCTTAGGAGTCTCTGAGTACTCCAGTATATGTGTCCATGCCAGTGGGCGATTATGTTGTTGTAGATCATATTTACCGGTCCTGTATCATGAATTTTTGTGGTTGTGAGACTAGAGCGGATCTTCTGTTGCTCGATATGACCGACTTTGAGGTCATCCAGGGCATGGACTGGTTGTCTCCATATCATGTCGTCCTTGATTGCCATGCCAAGACTGTTATCTGAGGCAAGTGCAACTGGCAGTCATCCAGGCGCACACCCTCGATACCCCGAGGCATAGTGGTGAGCTGCTCTCTAAGTCCGTTCTGTAGCCTCGTAGTCTCTCTTTTGTATTTACATTCTGTTTATCTTATTTTGGATAGTAGAATAGTGTTTCTTATATTATACTAGTTGCTCATACACTTGTGACACCAGATTTTGAGAACATTTTAGTAGACACTTTATGGGTTTGAGTATTTATTTCACTGCATTTGCTCCTTCACTAGTTTACACTTTATTTTACTATACTTTTTCACTTTTCATCTTCTTAATAAATAAAAATCAACGATTTTGAAATTATTAAAAGAACAAATATATGTCTAGTTCACTATTGGCTTGTCTAGCGACGACGTTGGGCGTCATCATGGCCTATAGGGGAATTTGGATCGTGACACCCTCCAAACCAACTGGACATCCCAAAGGTCTTTTTGCCTATTGTTAGTTACTAATGTTGGTAAAACTAATGCAAAGTCATGAGGAAAGGGAGATACCTGTAGTATTATACATTGCAGCTGCATGTAGCACAGTTGTGCCATAGGGACCAGCATAAGATGGTGAAGTGGAGTTGTTCAAGATGTGTTCCACTGATTTTTCATTTTTAATCTCCACAGCTAGATACAGTGGAGTCTTCCGAGCATTGTTAGGCGGATGTGAGAAGTCAGGATCTTCTTTAACCAACAATTCTACCACACTACAATCATGCCTCTGCATTACAGCTTCGTGCAAGGCCGTATTTCCGTAGTTGCTAGTAATCCTCAAGAACTCCCTGGTTTTTCGAATGCCAGAACCAGCTTCTATATCAATAACCCCATCGACCCCTCCACAATTTTTCATGTAGTTGATAAAGGCCTCGACGAGATCTCTGTTGCCCCACCTAGCAGCCGTATGAATAAAAGTATCTCCATTAGAGTTCAAGCTGGAAAATAAGTCTGGACCGGCGATAGCAAGAAAATCTCTTGTGTTAATTTGCCATTTTAAACCTTTATTTTGAGCTGCAATATGGAGGACAGTGTTGTTGTAAGGAGTTAATTGGGTGGCGAACTGACTCTTGTATTCTTCCAGAACTTTCATGTCACCTTTTTCAGCAGCTGTGTACAGCCGCCCATCCATCGGCATTTTTATTTATCAGAATTAATCTACTTGAAGAGGGATATATTAATGAGTCTGTTTCTCATATAACTCAGAAAGTATATAAGCAGAAAGTCTGTTCCTCCTTCCAATTATTGGTAGTAATGCAGTCTCATCAAACAATTTTAAATGAACTAATCATCCTTTAAAATAAGGTTTCTTCCGCTCAACTAGTGGTAGGTGATCTTCTGCAGTAAAGAAAGACTAATGTGGGTAATAAAGAAAACGACAAACTACGAGTGCTTAAAGTCTTTATTTTTTATTTTGTTTTTGTGTGTGGCCAAAGTCTTTCAGTCATTTTTAAAATGAATCCGTGGTATACTCCTGATTGATTAATCTAAATAGCCATCCACGAATGTCGTGTCATCGATTTTTTCTATTTTTGTTAATAAAATATTAACCTAAAGCCATCCACCAAGAGCTTAAACTAAAAATAGCCGATAGATGTCTCATTCATGTTTAATTGAATCTGATTGATTAACAGTTTATTTGGATAGTTTGTTAACTTGTTAGGTATCGTTTCATAATAAATTGTATAGTATTATAATGCATGGTATTGTACGTACCGTTTTGATGTATATAATATTTGGATATATTGTATTATTTATTGCCGGTTCATAAAGAATAAACTTGCAATATTAAAATAAGGTACAATATAAATTATTATATAAAAGGTAGGATAAATGATAAAATAGGATTATTTTAATGATAAGGAAGGTGTTTACCGTAAAAATGGTAATAACAATTAGATTTAATTTAGTGGTTCTAAAAATACGTGTTATATTTTATGCTAGTTGTTAGATCGTGGATTATGTGAAAGACTTGGAAACGAAACAAGAACCTAGGAGCAAGGTGATAATTGGACTGGACGGTCAATAATCGAAGCCACAAGCTTGTCGATTCGGGGACCTCGGGGTCGATACTGGAGCTCGGTTGTGAACTATCGGGCGTGGTTGATAGAGACTAACAGTTATAAATTATTCAACGACGGCTCTATATGGCCAATAATAAGCAATAAAATGAAGAACAATGAGTAGAACACGACAAATATAAGTAATGAATTAAATAATGAGATCAAGAGAATAAGTGAGAGAGCAGAGAGAATGTTCTTATGCATTTATTATCAAGCAACTGAACTTACAAAATGACAAGGATCCCCTATATATAAGAGAGAGAATCTTAACATAGTATATATGCATTAATTACAAAGATATGGGCAGGTACATCCATTTAATACCTTGATTCGCCTTTTGAGCTAGCCCACTAGACCTGTCTTGCCGTGCGCACGTGCCTTGGAAACCCCGCCTTGATCCGTCGAGATCAATAATTCACACTGCCTCGGGGGCGGTCATTACTTATATTTTCTTGAAGTTGAACTGTCGAGAACTCTCGGGATCGATCACTGGAAACCCTCGAGATGTCGTGGTGCTTGTGAAATCGAGCTATCGATTTCCACCGTATACAGATAGTCCCCGCGTTTTCTAGAACGAAGTGATAGGAAACGATCCTGAGCCCCTGTAAGCATCATCTCCATGACGTCAGCTCATCAGAGCATTAAATGCAATACTCAAAAAAATGCGCAAGGGTTACCGTCAAATGCGCCTATTGAGAAGCCCACGAACCCCTATTGGTTCGTCCTTTCCGCTGCCCACACGGCTCTTATAAGTGCATCAGTCAATTGATAACCCATATTTTCACAACACCTTCAAATTTTCAAGGCCAAGCCTATCCCCTTTCACATCCTTTCTTCTTCTATTCTTGACCCTTTGCCTACTTTCTTAGTAAATTTCCACCACCATGCCTAGAACTTCTAAGACGGTTCCTCGAAAAGACGAGGCTGCCTCTTCATTCCGAACATCCAAAGGAAAACCCAAAGTGATACCCATGGTCGAACAATGTACTCCTACCGGGTTCGACACGACGAAGGATTTTACCATCGATAAACCTTCATCCACACCAGGCCGATGCTAACATGTGTCCCGATACATCAGCGTCGTGACTGATATAAAGAAAGTGAAGGAAGACTACCGGTGGGAGGAGGCAGTGCTGGTTGAGATCCCCCGCTCCAACGAGAGCGCAATGGATCACAAAGTTGGTTTCCTTTATGTATATACTTACATGTTTACACTGGGTCCGGTCGATTCTTTTAACTCTTCTTCCCCGGAGATAGATTCGGTTATTCTCGATTTTTGTGACAAGTACTAAGTGACGCTTGGTCAAATCTATTCGTCTTTTTGGAGGATAGTCTACATGCTCCGCCACTTCTCCAATGGGATCGAGGGCAAGGCTTTTACCCTCGACCACTTGATCAGATTGTATAGCCCTCGATTCTATCGAGGTTTGATTAAGCTTCAACACTGGTCCAAAAAATCATTTTTCTCGAGCACCGATAAGGATAAGGATCAGGGGTGGATGAGTAGGTTCGTTTGAGTGAGGACTTCTGACATTATCCCGGGAGGATGCCATTCCCGGAGAAGTGGAATACACAGCGTAAGTATTTTTCTTTCAAACATGCTTTGTGACCTTCTTGCCTCGCTTCCAAAAAATGATCTCCCTGTCACACCTCCTTTTTCCGTCCCCGCAAGGGGTGAAGGAGTTTTTCCAATTAAAGGACAATCGAAACGGGATTTATTTATTTATTTAGAGTCGCCACTTGGGAGATTTAGGGTGTCCCAAGTCACCAATTTAATCCCGTATCGAGGAAAAGAATGACTCTGTATTACAGTCCGCGAACCAGAAATCCGGATAAGGAATTCTGTTAACCCGAGAGAAGGTGTTAGGCATTCCCGAGTTCCGTGGTTCTAGCACGGTCGCTCAACTGTCATGTTCGGCATGTTTATTTGATTTTATACAATTATGAGCTCATGTGCAAATTTTAACTCTTTACCGCTTTTATTATTATATTTTAAAAAAATATGAACATCGTTTAAAAAATATGTATTTGGATTGCGTCACATGAAATGCACCCGCGATCCGGAACGCATTTTTATTCAATGTTTTGGGATTTGGATTTGGGTTGCATAAATGCGCACCCGAGTTTAGAGATGTAGTATTATTAAAATCGTGCCTAAAGAATCTAACGCTTTATTACTTTGGAGAAGGCCATGAAATTTGCTAAACGGCCTATCTCGAAATCTAAGTATTCAATTAAACATTTATTGAGGCCCCCGCAATTGTTGCGTTTTATTGGGCGAGGCTCATCTCATTTATTTTAAAAGGACAATCCTAAAATGCCTACATTTTTTCTATTAAATTTGTCTCTACAAAATGAAAGAGAAAAGGTCTTAATTTATTTACATGCTTGAGTTGTTATAGTTGGGTTTCGAATATGATTCATAAAATCTGAAAATGATGCAAGCAGGGCAGTCCGTTGCCAATGTGGGCCCAGGCCCGACGTGTATGACACAAAACTGGATCTGGGTCATATTATTCTCATGTTACTACCTAATTACATTATACTAGGTATGTTCACAGTTTGTCAAATTAAAAAAAAACTTGGCAATCTAATTTTAATCCTAGACCATTTACATGCTGAAATTAACCAATAGTATTTAGCTAAACAATATTCCTACAAGTTCCGAAACGGTCTATTCGTTTAATGAACTAAGTGTTGAATATTTAAGAATAGTCTAAATCAGTTAACATGCTTTTGAGACATGATAATCATCCAACAACAATGAATTAATTAGACAGAGTTACTACACCATTTATTTATTTATTAGGCAATACCTAGATAGTTCGTCCGCTAAGCTATCGTCAGATGTTCCACTATATATATTAAACAACTACATGATTCTGATTAGAGTAAGCTAGATAATTTATATATACAAATACAATTCAGAACATAATCAAAATAAATTCAGAACTTCAACTTTTCATTTCGTATTCATGCTTCATGTTTCAGTTTGTAGTAACCAGCGTGTCAGTTATGTACCTGATATTGAAAGCAAAAGAAAAGGGAGATCAGCAGAAATTCAGTAGCATACAACAACAGCAACACCCAGTAACCAGCAACGAGAAACCAGTGACAGATTTAAAATCAAGATAAAAATCCAGAAACACCAACAACAATCAACGGACAGAAGCAAAGGGAATCTTTTCAGATTTGGAAGACTAATTAATGTTCAACCCTTAATTTCTGAATCCGTATATCAGAATATTTAGATTGTATATCAGGTGTATACTACTCACTCTTTTAATTTCCAGAATGTTTTTATTTGTATTTTTGGAAGTTTTAATATTTTCGGAATTTTTCTCTCTCTTCAATATTCAGCTCTCCTTTTTTTTTCTCTCTCTTTTTTTTTTAAATTCTGTCCAAGTCCCCCTATTTATTACCATCTTTCAGCATTTTTTAAAAATTAAAACCCACTATCTTCCACTCATCCCCCTTTTAATCTCACTACCTAATGTTTTGCCCCCCACTATATTAAACAAATACATTATCCTTCCCCCATTATATCTTGTTCCCCATGCCTATATTAAACAATTATTATTCCCCACTACATTATGTCTTGTCCCGCACCATGTACTATTTTAATATTATTAAAAAATTATTTAATCTTAATGGACAAAGCACTCAAAATAAATAATTGTTCAGATTTTTAATTCCAAAAATACCCCTCCGACCATACTGAAATTACCATTTTACCCCTGAAAATACTGCAATTTTCCAATCTACCCCGTCAACTATAACCAATTCACCTAATCAATTCTAACCAAAATATAGCAGCTATAACCAATTCCTAATCAAATTTTATGAACAAACTCAAACTATATGATGAACAACAAAGAAAACTGGAGTTATTTTGATTGAACAATATCTTTTAACAACACATATATTTTCAGATTCAATAATATTAACAAATTGAACATAACAAACAAGTAGATTTCAATTTCTAAATTCAATAATCATTTGAACTTTAAACTAAATCCAACAACATTACAACCAAGATAAATATTCAAATTAAATCAAGAATTAAAGCATAAACTCACATTAAATCACCGGATTAAGAACGAACTTCAAACAAACGATGAACACGAATTAAATCTAAGCTAATCAACAAAGATGGATGAACCAAGCGATTAAACTAACATATTTCTATATTACAACTAAATTCTTTTAAACGAATAAAAACAAACCGAAGAAGAAATAATTAATTGAATTTTAACTTGAATCTAACAACATTAACAATTTCTAAAAAATACATAAAAACACATGAGACAAACTGAAGAAATAATTAATTAAATTTCAATTTGAATCTAACAACATTAAAATTAAACTAACAATTTCTTTTAATAAATAAAAACACATGAACAAACTGAAAAAACTAATTAATTAAATTTCAATTTGAATCTAATACCATTAAAATTAAACTAACAATTTAAAAAAAAAAACACACATGAAACAAATTGAAACCAATTAACAAAACGATAAACACGAACAAAACAAGAATCAAACATTTATCGATTTTAAATTCCAGAATATCAAAACAAAATACGGACAAAATGAAACTCAAACCCACTAACCGGATCGAAACGACGAAGAACTTGAATGAAAACAAATCTCGAACCAAGACTGCCAACAATCTAGCGGATCTTGACTTCAACGACAAACCCACCTTCCTTTTTAACCTTGACGAACTCAAAATGACAAACGACGACCTCGACGGATTGAAACTGAAGATCAACGAGCAGCAGTTGTTTGTGGTTGAGCAGTGGCAGCCATGGATGCTGAACAAAGCTGGACGAAGCAGTAGTGTCGAGCAGCAGCATCACGGACACGGCCATGGCAGCAGCAACGCGACGGAGAAGAAGAAACAACGCAGCAGTGAAGGAGGAGAAGAAGCAACGGGCAGCAGTGGTGGTGGAGCAGCAGCAGCGACGGGCTGGCTTGGTTGAGATGGGTTTCGACGAAGGTTTTCCGGCGACGTGACGATGACAAAGAAGGTGAAGACGAAGAAGATGAAGATGGGGCAGCCATGTGAGCTGCTTCACGTCGTCCATGGCCGAGGTTCGAGGGTGGTCGTTTGCTTCGTACGTTTGCTGTGTGTGTGCTGTGTATGTGTGTGTATGTGTGGTGTGTGTTGAAGGTGAGGCGTGAGGGGGAAAGCAGCCATGGTTGCTCGTGTTGGGGGGGTGTGGTCTTGGAGAAGAAGAAGAGAGGGTGGCGGGTGGTTTTTTTAGGTTTAGGTTTTTTTTTTTGTTTTGTGAAATGTAAGATAGGGAAATAGGGGTGTTGGGTATTTGGGTTATGGACTGGGTCGACCCGGGTTGGAATGGACCGGGTCGTAGGGGAAGGTTGGGTAGAGGGTTTTGGGCCTGGGTTTAAAATTGAAGAAGAAACCTAATTCCAATTTTCTTTATATTTTTGCTCTCTTTTCTTTTACTTCCTAATTAATAAAACTAAAATTCTAAATTAACTTATAAACAAAATTAAATTATCAAAATACTAATTAATTCCAAATTTACTTTTTCTTGCACATTTTATACGACACATTTTCTTTTCAATTTGCCTTAAAAAAAATTTATATTTAAAATTAATTTTACTTTATATTTTTAATTTTACTCTTAATAACAAGATTTTATAATTATAGGTACGTGTGTGATATGTTTTAAACCACAAGTTACAGACCTACTACCTCCCACTAATACAAGTGTCAATTAATTCTACCCAAAACTTAGCCAAATGGAGAAAAAAAAAATCGCTTAAATTTTTTTTACCTAATATATTTGAACATGTTTAAATTATAATTGTAGCACAAGTCTTTATAGAAAGATGAGACGGCTAAGCATGCATTGAGCATTGCAAGTTTAGAAAGTAAAACGCGTCGTTTTGTTATTTCTCGCGTATTTATTTGGCTATATATATATATATATATATATATATATATATATATATATATATATATATATATATATAAAGCTCAGATTGAAAAATTGTATATATACAGAGGAACAATATACAACAAGAGGAGAGACTAGAAAATTAATGGCGTACTATATTGAAGAAGAAGTATGGAAATGTCCAAAACACCCTTCGAAGAAACGCAGACCTGGCGTATGTTCAATTTGCCTCCGCAATCGACTTTCCAAACTTTGCCCTCACTGCGCTAACGTGCGCCCTTGTTCATGCAGAAGCAGCGGCGTAGGATGCGACAGCGAGCCGGCGTTGTGTAGATCAAAATCCGTTGGAATTCCATTCGTTAAATCGCGAGATAGTAATACCAGCGACCGGAGAAACCCGCCGGCGAGTGAGAAGAGTACTAAAACAGCGTCGTTTTGGTGGATTTTTAAGTCCAGGAAAAGAACTGGAGAAACGGAGGGGAAAGAGAACGAATTAGAATTGAAAGAAAAAAGTAGTGCTGAAAATAAGCACTACTACAATACTACGAGGATTAAGGAATTATCGAGGATGATGATGATGAGATCGAGATCGGCGAATGTAGATATGACGTCAGTCTCCGGTGGAAATGATGTCATGTCGCCGGGGAGGTTGAAAGGATGGTATTTGCTAAGTCCGATGAAGGTTTTCCGGCAGTCGAAGTTTGTACAGAGGTAGTTTTCGATTTTTTATTTTTTATTTTTATTTTTTAAACTTTCACAAAATTACAAGGCTGCAAGTAAAAGTAATGTCAATATAGTGATTATTATTTCAAACAAGAGTTATATACAGTTTTTAGGATATATGAAGCAACATTTTTAATTTGCCCATCTGCTTTAGTGGAAATATTTTCAATTTTAAGTTTTATAATTTAGGTTTGCCGATATTTTAAGTTTTATAATTTAGGTTTGCCGATTTATACCACGTTAAATTTATTTGCATCTGATGTTTATCGTAAATCGATAGACTTAATATGATTAAATAATAAATAAGGTAAAAATTCAAATTAATTAAGTCATGCAAATGAGAAATATCATTGTAACTTCTTGTTAATCTTGGCTAGACGTATCTAGGGGTTTCTAATGGGGCATGTGAACCCAATGACGAATGTAGTGTGTTATCAATGGGTTCAATCGAACCCATAATTTTTTACGCGAAATAAAAGTTTATGCAAAAATTTATTAAAATTGTAAAATAGTAGACATGAACTTATAATTTTAAAAATATAATGTATTCAATGCTAAAACTAGGGGTGTACAAAGGAAACCGACAAATCGCACCAACCCGATAATCCGAGAAAAAAAACCCGACTATGGTTTGGTTTGATTTGGTTTGGTGTTGGAAAAAAACCCGACCATAATTGGTTTGGTTTGGTTTTAACTAAAGAAAGTCAAACCGAAATCAAACCAACCCGACATTATATATATAGAAATTTTAGATATATTTAATATATAAATATACTTATTGTGATGTAATTTATAAATATTTCTTAAAAGAATTCATAATTTTATCTTTTGAGGTATTATTTCAAGGTTGGACCTAGAACTTTTGAATGTTCCAATAAGTTTTATAGCCATTAACATAAGTAAATTAAATAGTGCTAACAAAAGCCCAAACCAAAATCAAATAAATACTAATGCTAATAAAATACATTCAATTCAATACTACGAACGAAAATGTATTGAATATCTATTTTTTGTTTTGTAATAATTTAGATAAAAATGCATAACTTATTTTTATTTTTTCTTTAGCATTTAATCATGTAATTAATACTCACTTATTAGTCTACTTATTTTAGCATGACTTAGTACTTTTAGATTATATTTATTTTTATTATGGCTTTTAATTAGCAATATTTATATTACATAATTTTATTGTTGAATATTTTAGGATAATGCCATGACATATTTCATATTTTGTATTATTTTTTTGGAAAATACTTTATATAGTTGTATCTTACTAGGACTAAAGAAATATTTTGAGCACAATTTATATGTTTTGTTCTACGAAGATTTTACCGGAAAAAAAAATCCGAAAAAATCCGAATAACCCAAAAACCCGAGAGTGAAAAACCCGAGTTTTATTGATTTGGTTTGGTCTTTAGATTTAATAACCCGACACAATTGGTTTGGTTTGGTAATTGTAAAATTCGAACCACCCCGACCTATGTACACCCCTAGCTAAAACCCTTAAGAGTTGAACCTATAGAATTTAAATCCTGGATCTGCATCTGCGTGAACCCATGCTCTTCTCCCTGGATCATGCATAACAATATGTATATGTACCTAAGCTCAAAGTAAAATATGACGACATGGTTATAATTGGGTGCACGTCTCTAAGTGAGATTAATTATGAGTTCAAATCTTATATTAATCTTGTTATTTTTTACTCTTTTTTTTTTCTAGAACTAGGCGCCCACGGGGATGAGCATGTCTGATGTCACTTTTTGCATATTAAGTCAGCACTTTTTATTTATCTTTCTTTGTTTGGTTTATTCTTTCAAAATTTCACACATTGTAATTCCTATTTTTCTTTTATTGCCGAAAAATCTTATATTTTTTTAATGAATTGTGTATATTAAAACTAGTAGCAGTGGATAATGTAGCAGATAGTCAATTAATCCAACTGATCCTAATATTTTCGACATAAAGTGTAGATAAAAATGTAAGAAAATTACTACTTTTAAAAAAAATTAACTTTTGAACCGATAATAGTGTAATAGTAAGAACTAAAGGTTGAACCCTTAAAATTTATATTCTGGATCCATCTCTTCATAATAATATATCCATCTCCCCAAAATTTTGAATCCGCCTCTATTAGCTATATGATTTATTGTGAGTATTTTAGTTAGTAAGTCAACCTCATTCTCCTAATACGAAGTTCAGTATTAGCTTTTCGACGTTTACTTAAGCAAAACATCAAATTAATAAAAATAGTTATTGGCGCGGGTTAAAAAAATAATAATAATAATAATAATAATGAAATAACATCGTATAACAACTCTTAAAATAATAGCCGAAAATATATAGTATATTTTTTATATATATATAATGTATGTTATATACAAAAATTATATAAATTTTATACACTTTTTCAATTATCGAATGTAAATAATTTCTGGCACGGGCTAAAAATAGTTATACTGTATAAATAGTAACTCCTAAAACTTTACATCTAAAAAATACTGTGTGAATCTTTTTCTCATGGGGCCACAACCATATCAGAAATGATATGATCAAATTGTTCATGTACGTAAAGTAGTTATATTATTTAGCTAATGTGGACTTCTGATTTAGACCACTTTTGTGGAGGTGTACTAACATTAATTACTAGATAGATAAAGATGAAAATTGTGGTCAATAATAGATTGATAATAACTTGAGAGAGAAAGAAAATCCAGCCATAGGCCATAGCACATGCAAGGTGTTGTCTTTTTTCAGTGCAAATTAATATTAGTCTATTAGGTATTACATCGTGTTCAATATTGAGATCCTATCACGTGATAGAATGAATGAAATCGCATCAACCTTAATTAGAGTTTTCATTTAAAATGAAAAGATGCATTGGTGTTGATATGCCCTATCCATATAGAAATCTTATCCTATTCCACACATTATCGGTGAATGCTACAACCGCTATCACTTTGGCTGCAGGATGGGAATGAAAGTCGAGGAGGCAGGGAAGAAAAGGTTATTCACTATTGACTTACGGTTCTCAAATTCGAGCCTTGAAAATCAGGGACAGAGGTAGTAAAGTAATTATGGATTCGGATGAATCTAGTAACTTTTGCTTAAATTTCGTTTTATATTAAAAAAATCTATTAAATATATAAAAATATTTAATTGTAAACCAAATATTTAAAACGAGCTAAGGTTCGATGACAAGATCAGAATTCATAACCTTCAACTCCTCCGCCTCGGTTGAAAATGAAGATATTTTCAATGAGCAAGGGTCGGATTCAAAATCTGAAAATATGGGTTCAAAATTTCAGTCATAACTAGAGTTTTCGAATTCGAGCCTTAAAAATAGAGAAACTTTCGATGAGCAGAGGCGGATTCAAAATCTAACTTTTAGGGATTTGAAATTCTATAACAGTAACCTCAAGTGCTAATAGTTTTTCATATTTGTTGAATTCCTAACACATATTTGGTCAAAAAAACTAAATTTGTCTGAACTCATATATTGCACTCTATCTGCAACAACAAGGAAGTCTTCCTTTTTTTCTAATGTATACTACGTGCCATGAATTTGAATTAATTTAAATAGGGGCGGATGCACCATGTCTTAAGCAGTGTCATTCGACACCATTTCATCAGGAAAATTTACTAAATATATTTATATATAATTAATATTCAAAAACAACACAAAGTAGATAATAGAGAAATGACGTCGTTTGAAACAAATATTTCCTTAGCTCACCTAGTCAAGTCTCTCTTTTGCTTCTCTTAGATCGTGGAATACAAACCCCAGCAGCAACATGCGTTGTTTATTTTAGAAATTTGTGCCGGATCTACTAAGAGATTACTCTTATATTAACTTCTAGGATGCTAGTCCCATTATTTTTATTTTTTGTTGTTGTCAAAGTTGCTTAAGACTAATTTGCAAAATCAAGTGAATGATGAGCTTTTGAGTAATTATTTGATGCCTTTATAGAAAAAGAGGTATTTGAAAATTATTTTTAATGAGGATACTAAATTAAAAAAAAACGAATTCAACTTAAAAAATAAAAATCATCGAGGAGAGTTGTGGTAATAATTTGAATGTTATTTTTTTAAATTATGATTCGAAATATATTTTTAATATGATATTGTTACGTAGATATATTTATTTATTCATTTTCTTAAATATCGACATCGCTTAAGAAAAATCTTGCCTAACGTTCCTGAACTTGAACAGTAAATTTTGAATGGCATTGCCTAAGCCTAAGATTAGCTCATATTGAGTTATGAGGACCCCATAACACAGTGACAGAATAATTTATGTGATTTGAAAAAAAGACAAGTGAAAATAGAAATCTCCCTTTCTTTTTAATGCCGGTTCATGCCTTTGCTAAGAATTGCCTTTGAGTCTAATTCAATCCAAAAATTTACTTTAAAGGATAAGAATTGCCCAAATCATATAAAGAATCCAAGGAACCCATCTATTTTCAAAGCAGGACTCCATCATCCCCCTCCCCTCCCCCTCCCCCTCACAAATTACCGACACACATAGACCTGCCAAAGGGAGCATAAATTATTTATCTTGGGGCTCAATATCGGGAGCTTGGCTATATTACCATGATAAGAATAAACTTTGAGCCCAAGTCATACAAAGAGTGCAAGGAATCCACTCATTCGAAGAAAAACTTGCAAATTTCATTCATTAGTTTCTTTAGTCTTTTTATATTTATAAAACATCCTCTAAGATATACACATGCAACAAATTAATTTGTCCTCTTCATTTGAAATGATACTATTTTTTTGTGAATGTCTCAAAAAGGTGATATATTTTTATATTTAGAAGCTCTTTGAACTCTAGGCGCTTCATTATATCCATAAAAAACAACAACAAATTAAGTGCAATCCCACATAGTAGGGTCTGAGGATGGTTATGTATACGTAGACCTTACCCCTACCTTATGAAAGAAGAGAGATTGTTTCTGATATACCCTCGGCTCAAGAATAGTTAAAAAGACACAATAAACAAACAGTAACAATGGCAAGGAAATAAGATAACAGAAACAAATAGCACAACCTGTAATAACAAAGGCACTAGGAATACGAAGCTACAAGAGAAGTGCGAGAACTACCAGCAATAATGCTGCATCGTCTAACAAGAAGGAACTCGAAATAAGAGAATACAAGGCTAGTACTACTGCTAGTATGACTAGAAGAGACTCTCGATTACCTGTTAACCCATAACCCTAATCCTCGACTTCCACACTTCCCTATCGAGGGTCATGTCCTCGGTAAGCTGAAGTAGTATCATGTCACAATAGGATTCTAATAACTTATAATAGCCACCCCCATATTGGCATAATACCACAACAACATTCAACTAAATCCTTCTTAAGCCCATTTAACACAATCCGTATAATACCTCAAATCGCACAAATATAACCCACTGGTAGAAAAGAAAGCCTCAACACGACATCATGATATCACACATCCATAGATTACCTCACATGTTATAACCCACATGCTTCACCTCAAACTGACATCTCTCTATAATTTTCCACAGTTACAACTACTACACAATCACTTAATCTTCCTGATTCTGAACTCATCAACAAGACATGAGAATCTAATTCGTTCCACGGTTGAATAACACGAAAGATCTTCCAATACACTCATAACTCGAGATATGCGTCACATCAAGATAGAAATCAAGCACCCAATAGTCCTTTCTACACCTTAAGCAAAACTTTCTCGTCATATTCAAATCATATGAACACATCTCACAGTTACATCATACTCATCACGTAGCCATCCAGCCACAAATTTCACTAATAGGGACACTACTGGACATATAAATCCAAAAACACGTGCTCACACAATCAACATCTCTATGCTCAAGCTACAGTCAAAACCCGGCCTCAAGTCCTCCAGACTGGCCCATCATCAACATGTCAAAATCACATTCCGCACCTCAACCATGGAATCACAAGCCGTCGATGTACAGCTGATACCGAGCACTTACATGCGCATACGAATGCGTGGAAGGAATTCAAAGAGTTACGCTTCAAGCTGAATCAATACCGCACGATAAGGAAGGACAGCTGAGAAGTATATCCTAAATGTCACGTAGCCTCTCGAAGATAGGTATGGACGTCATCATACCGATCCGCAAAACTCTACTAGACACTTGCTCATGACTTGTTGAACCTAGAGCTCTAGTACCAATATGTCACGACCCAAAATCCACTAGTCGTGATGGCACCTAACCTAACCTTCTAGGTAAGCCAACTAATAACTATCCAATTTCAATAATATTAAAAGGACGATTAAACAAAGGAATTACCTGAATTTTATTTATTTCCGAAGGACTGGTAGTACAAATCATAAGCTTCTAATAATAGAATTTACAAAGATGATATAAAGTAAATACATCTTCCATTTGAAAAGTACATAAACAGAGTTTTATTAATCTACAGCTACCGTGAACAAGAGGCAGCTGCAACCGGAATGCAGGTACATCTTCAAATCCAGTTCACATCGAACATATCAACCTTAGCAGCCAACATCTACACATAATGTGCAGAAGTGTAGTATCAGTACAATCGACCTCATGTACTGGTAAGTAACAAACCTAACCTTAGGTTGAAAGTAGTGACGAGCTGGGACATGGTCGGGTCCAACACAGTTGCCAACACAAATTCATAACAAAGTAGAGCATATAAATTAGGAAGTAACTCAGAGATAAAATGCTCAGCTTTTTCTCAGCTTTCCAAAAATAGTTCCGCTTTTCAAGAATATCAGTGAAAAACCTAAATCCTTTACCGAAATCGTCGTAAAATATGAGATAGTTTGAAAACTGTAATTTTTCTAAATATCCTTTGTACAATAAATAAGATGTTTCATTTTCTTTCCAGATAGCAAGTGTGAGATACCTCTTTATGCCCATATATCAATATGTATGAAAAGTCATGAATGACGTGATACTGTACATCATGAGGAAAATGCATCTATATGCCTGTATATCATGTGTGCATGCCAATGCCATGTATCTCGGAGATGGATCATATACTCACCCTCAGAGCACTAAATCTCACTGTCTCACACTTTTCACTCATCATGCTCAACCACTCGGTACTGTATATGACCCATACGGCCCAAGGAAGATCCATCCCGGAATATATATATCACTGACAATCAGTCACGCAGTACCGAGAAAGGTCAATCAGGCCCCATGGAGAAGATCCATCTCCAGGTATATAAATGCTTCAGACGAGATCCATGTCCAGGGAAGATCCATTCCTCAATATAATAAATTGCGCTCACTGGGGGGGGGGGGGGGGGCAGACTCCGGAGGGGCTCCTACAACCAAAGCACTATCATATGCCAGATCCAGACATAGATCAATATAATATACTGCGGCGTGCAACCCGATCCCATAATTGTCACTCATAATCAGGCTATCAGCCTCACTCAGTCATCAATATATCTAGTCTCACTCAAGGACTCACAATATCTTGAAACTAGCCTGACAACAATGATATAATGTATCAATAAACAACAACTGAGACTGAGATATGATATGAATGCATGAATATGACTGAGTACGAAATATCAATATAATAAGTAAGATGACAGTAAGAAACGACCACTATGGGTCCTAACAATATCAGCATAAAGCCTAAACAGTGCCATGAAAACAACTGAATCACAATTCACCGGGTGCATGCCCACACGCCCGTCACCTAACATGTGCGTCACCTTATCATTAATCGCATAGCACGTAATTTGGGGTTTCGTACCCTCAACACTAAATTTAGAAGAGTTACTTACCTCGAACAAGCCAATTCCAATACCGAGCAAGCCAAGCAATGATCTAAAAATGGCGTCACACGCGTAGCGACCTCCGAACGGCTCCAAACTAGCCAAAATCAACTCAAATACATCAAATAAAGCCCAAGGAAAAATTCCAAATGATAAAGATCAAATCCTTAATCAAAACCCAAACCAGCAAAAAATACACCCTGGACCACGGCTCAGAATTTGACAAAACTCACAAAATCTGACAACCCATTCAATTACGAGTCTTACCATACTAGTTTCACTCAAATCCGACTCCGAATCGGTGTTCAAAACTTGAAAATTCACATTATGAAACTTTAGGTCAAAACCTCAAATTGCTTCTTTAAAATTCATCAACCAAAAGCTAAAATCAAAGATAGATTCATGGAATATAACTGAAACCAAGTAGAGAATACTTACCCCCTTTCATATGGTGAAAATTGCCTCAATCCGAGCTCCATAGCTCCAAAAATGTAGAAACGGCCGAAACCCTAGAAATAGAGTACTTTATAATAATTGGGCGAATCAATGAATCGCGATCGCGAAAATACCCTCGCAATAGCGAAGAAGAAAATGCACTGCCCCTGATTTACCCTATGCGATCGCAGTTGTAGACTCGTGACGTGATACATAAGCTAAGAGAACTACATGATCGCTGGAAAACATCGCGAACGCGAAGAGGAAACCTGCTTCCTGACTAGCTCAACCCATAACACTACACAAACGCGTCCCTCTAATCGTGACCACGAGGAAGAAACTTCTAAGTTCCCGTTCTCCCTCTACGCGATCGCATCACCTACTTCGCGATTGCGAAGACCAAACGAGGCATCAGAAAACTAGATTGCACCGGCAATCAAACATGAAAGAAAAATGATCCGAACTCAATTAGAAATACGCCCGAGCCCTTCGGGACCCCGTTCGAACACGCCAACAAGTCCCATAACATAATACGAACCTACTCGAGGCCTCAAATCACACCTAACAATATCGAAATGACGAATCACACCTCAAATCAAACTTAATAAACTTTGAACTTTTCAAGTTCCAAAACTCGTGCGAAACATAGTGCATATAAGTCCCAAATGACATAATGAAGTTATTCCAATTCTCGGAACCACAATCCGGATCCGATATCCACAAAGTCAACTACCGGTAAAACTTGTGAACTTTTCAAACCTTCAAATTTTCAATTTTTGCCAATTTGTGCAGAAACCTTCTGTCATACCTCCTTTTTCTAAGGAAAGAGGGTATATGAGAGTTTTTTTCAATTAAAGTGACATAATCGAAACGGGATTATTTATTTAAGATTCAGAGTCGCCACTTGGAATAATTTATGGTGTCCCAAGTCACCTGTTTAAAATCCCGAATCGAGGAAGTTTGATTCTGTTTTACAGTCCGCGAAACACAGAAATCCGAATAAGGAATTCTGTTAACCCGGGAGAAGGTGTTAGGCATTCCCGGGTTCCATGGTTTTAACACAGTCACTTAACTATTAATAATTGGCCTAATTATCTGAGTAATTACACATTTTAAACCTACGTGCGTTTTTTACTTTCTAACCGCTTTTAATGTTTTTAAGAAAATTCATAACCGTCATATACTTGTTTGTCTTTGAAAACAAATCGTAAATCACGCTGCATGAAATACACCCGCGGTTCGCGACATGTTTAATTTATTTAATATTATTGGAAATTAAAGTAGGATCACATGAAATGTGCACCAGAATACTACGAACGTTCATAAAGAATGGATCAATTGTTTTATGAAAGGGACCAACGGAACTCCATTCATTCGGGCCCAATTAATTCAAATAAGGGCCAATTCAAACTAACATTCCTTAGCTCCATCAACCCGTACAAACTATTCCTACAGCAGAACTAAATTTATCCAATTTAACCAAAGACTAGTAGCTCATTAATTAATGGATTAATTCAAAACCATTGCTACAAATGATGCTACAGAATTTTCATAACCAATTGATCTCAACTTAATACGACCAAATACAATGCTAGCGAATGACCAAACGTCCTCAAATTCAAACAAGAACACAATGCACATTTAAATGATCCCACATCCAGGCATAACGATAAGCAACGTAGCGATTAAACAAAAGTTCATGTACATGACCACATCTTGGATTCAACCATAGAGTCAGAATCCAAGAGCTCTTTCCAGTTTGGGGATAATCTGCTTGCTTCGTACTCAATACAACATTTTTTACGCGGAACTTTACAAAAACCAGAAACTTGACAATCAACAGAGAACTAAGAGTTCACTCAAACCACACTCCCATCACAAATCCAGCAAAAACCATAATCTGGGCTCAAATCACATTCAGATCCAATCCAGAAATAACAATTTCATGTCCGATTAAACAATCAGTGAAATAAACATCCAAAATCCAGACCATTTGGGGAAAACAGAAGGTCGAAACTAAAAAAAAAACTGAAGTTAAGTAGGGAATGAAGAAGTATTTATTATCAAGAAAAGTGGGATGGAAGAAATGGGGCTGGATTTCTGCTTATTATTGTTCTTGCAATGGTCCTGTTCACTAGATACAGCAGTACGGGAAAATCATTCAACAGTAGTGTAGGAGAATCTCCAAAAAAGCAATCAGCTTATGAGTTTTTCAACAACAATAATAATGAAGGTTCAAATGATGTAGTAGATGAAAATGCCAAATTGCCTGAATCAAAATCAGTAGTAGAGCTAGTTACTTTCAAGGAAAAACCGCATCTTATTAACGTCGAAAGGCTTAATGAACTATACAGCTTGAGTTATAATGTTTCAAAGGAAGAGTTATAACGCTGAAAATCTATACCCAAACAAAATAAGAATAGAACTGGACCGGAGACGCAGCAGAGCATAAAACTATACAGCCTGACCCATGGAAAATCATTTTTACTCCCAGGAAATCAGTGGACTGAAACGCTGTATTGACTTCAAACCAAAGTTGGACCCAATTTAAGACTAAAAGGAAATAGTTTTTCAAAGAAGCATAGTAGAGATCCAGAAATTAATTTCCAAACAGAAGACTTCAAATAACGAACTGAATCCATAACAAAAACTTGAAGCTGTCCATTTTTGCCGAAGGACTTAATTAAGGCGATAAATTAGAATGGTGACAACGAGATGGAACATAGATTCACCATATGGTGTTATAGCAGCCATGAATCCAAACAAATTCAAAATCCACTTGAACACTCGCAGAAATCAACAGAAGAAAACGAGGAAGAAACCAACAGCCAAAATAGGATAACCAACTAAGAAGAAATCAGTAAACCCAATGGCACATATTAATTTAACTCATAATGAATCAGATTAAGTGAAGGGAGAAGAAATGAAAATGTTAATTCGAAATTCTTTCAATAATAACAGAAGATTACAATGTTTTGCTCCAAAATTCCCACTGAAAACATCAGCAATATCGGCAGAAATCGCAAGCCAAATCCAAATCGCGAAAACTCGGACAGAACTCAAAACGGCACCGAAATTCCGAACCCAAACGCAAACTCCAACTTAAACTTCAATCAAACTCCATTTTAACACACAAAAAATTCGAAAATGGAAACAGAGGAAACAGACCCCCTTCTTTTTATATTTTTCTGATATCCAAATAAAAGAAAAACTGAAGAGATTTGTATATTTTTTCAAGAGATAGACTAGAATTTTTAGAAGGAAAATATTGAAACTCCACTAACCCTAGAACTTTACCCCTCAAAAATCTCTCCGAAAATTTGTCTAGCCTTTTCTTCCAAAATTCCTCTAATTATCAGGCAAAAACCTGATGAATGAAGGGCTGGGATCAATTGAAATCGATCCCACGCTCCCCATTCATCCAGCATATGCCTTCTAGAGGCTTCCAACACGTGAGAAGAGAGGTGAGGATGAGAGAATCTGTCAGGAACAGTTAGCATCTTGATGACGTGGTGAGATGGGGGGTGTGTGCGAGTGAACTCGCCTGAGTTTCTGGCGAGCTGGGGCTGGTTCGGACGAGGCAGATGAAGGAGAAATGAGAGAATGCGCCATTTTTGGTCTCTAGGTTTAGGTTTTTTTTTTTTTAATGTTAAGCTTATATTTGGGGAAGTGGGGCGGGTCAAACTCGATCTGGGCTGGGCGGTTTTATGTTAGGGATTGGGCTAATGGTGGTTTGGGTGGAGAATTGGGCTTCAGAACTTTCCCTTGGGCCAATTTCGGGCTTAATCAAGGTTTCCCCTTTTTGTTATTTGTTTTTTCATCTTTTTTCTTGACTTTAAACTAATAAATTAATTAAAATCCTAAACTAAAATCTAATTTGTAAAATCATATTAATTATTTATTTAAAACATAAACATAATTAATTAACTTAAAGCTAACGCAAAGAAATTACTAATTTGGAAACTAAAAGCGTAATAATAACCAATATTTTGAATTTTTTATTTAATAATGCAATTAATTAACAACTTAAATCTAAAAATGCAAGTATCAACCTAAAAAATGCAATGCATGAAATTTGAATATTTTTAAGGTATTTCCCATGATTTTTTAAAATATTAAATATACACTAAAACGTAACTAAATGCAAACAATTACCGAACAATTACTATAAATCTAAAATAATAAACACTCAAAAGCAAAATCCATTTGTGACTTTGTAGGAATATTATTATTCGGGCAAAAATCACGTGCTCACACCTTCTAGAAATATCCAATGCAAATCCGGGCATACGCCCGAGTCCAAAATCACCATCCAGACCTAATAGAACTATCAAAACTACGTTCCGGGGTCAAATTCACAAAAATCAAACTTGGTCAACTCTTTCAACTTAAAGTGTCAATAATGAAATTCATTCTTCCAAACCAATTGCGAATAACATGAAAACCAAAACCGACTATTCACATAAGTCATAATACATTATACAGAGCTACTTATGCCCGTAAACTACCGAGCGAATTGGAAAAGCTCAAGATGACCAGTCGGGTTATTATAAATTATAAGTTATGTAGGAAACAAGTAGAGACAAGTAACAAAATAAGTGTAGAATCAAGGAAGAGATAGGCAATTTAATATATGCAATGTTAAAAAGCAAGTAGCAATTATGACACAAAAGCCAATTAAGCATATAGCAATTAGGGCATGGATTCAAGGCATAATATTAAGCAATGGAGATAAGAGAATCAAATATTAGAACAATTAAGTCATGGAATAAAGCAATTTATGAAATACGGATAAACACGGAAACAAGAAATTTGACGACGTATAGACACTCGTCACCTCGCCTATACGCCGTGACACATGAAATTCACGTAACACAAAGTTCAAGGGTTCCATTCCTTCAAGTCAAGGTTAACCACAACAATTACCTTGCTTCGCAACTCAAGTGATCACTTGACTATGACCTTTCCTTTCGAATTAGTCTCCAAACCAATCAAACCTAGCAATTTATTTGCCAAAAAAATCAATTTGAGCTTTAGAAATTACTCAAAATTCGAGAGAAACTTAATTTGAATCATTTTCGGAAAAGTCACTGAAAGTCAACATGGGTCTCACTTTCTGGAACCCAATAAAAGTTTACAGATTCCGAACATCCGTTCCAATATGAGTTCAACCGTACAAAAATTATCGAATTCTGACATCGAATCGCCTTTCAATTCTTTGTTTTATATTTTTGGAAGAGTTTACAAAAATCTCATTTTCTTCAATTAAATTCACTAATTAATGATGTAAATAGGCATGGAATCAAGAAGTATAATCAATTTAGGATAAGGAACACTTACCTAGTTTGAACTCGTGAAAAATCCCTCTGAAATCGCCCAAATCTGAGACTTAAAACTCAAAAATGACCAAAAATGTCGGACTCCCAATTTTATGCATTATGTCCAGAATTTATCTTTTGCGGACAAGAATTTCACATATGCGAACTCGCATTTGCGAAGCCAACTTGCCAGGCCAAATTCCGCACCTGCGGAATTCCAGTCGCTCGCGACTGTGCAGAAGCGATGATGAAACCGCAGAAGCGACGAGTTGCGCATTTGTGATCCTTGCACCGTACAAGCGGGCATCGAACCTGCGCTCCAAGCTTCGCAAAAGCGAAGCTTCTTCCCTGGCCTCAAGGTCGCAGAAGCGATACTGTCTTCGCAGAAGCGGCTCCGCATTTGCACTCCAAAATGCACAGATGCGAGACACCATAACAAGACTTGAAATTTCGACCAAAAATGATCTGAAACTCGTCTGAAACTCTCCCAAGCCCTTTGGGACTTCGTCCGAATATTCCAACAAGTCCCGTAACATAATAAGGACATATGAGTTTATGAAATATACAATTCTATAACTCATGTCGAAATATGTCAAATCAATTCGGAATAACCTCAAATTTTTCAGGTAAGTCCCAAATGACATAACAAAACTATTCCACCTCTCGAAAATCTCAATCCGAGTTTGATATAATAAAGTCAAATTTACGGTCAAACTTTGGAAATCTTTAACCTTTAGATTTCTAGTTTCCGTCAAATGGCGATAATTCGAGCTAGGGACTTCCGAATTTAATTCCGGGCATACGCCCAAGTCTCAAATCACGATATGGACCTACATGGACCATCAAAATACTGATTCGGACCCGTTTGCTCAAAATATTGACCGAAGTCAACTCAAATAAATTTTGAAGCACTATTTCACATTTTAATCAATTTTTCACATAAAATTTTTCCGAAAAAAGATACGGCCTGTGCAGGCAAGTCGAGGAATGCTGAATGGTCTTCAAGGTTTTAGAACACATAAATGAATGTTTAAAATTAAAAATGACCTATCGGCTCATCACAATGAATAAGATGAGATTCATATTAGGTACGTGAGCAAATAGAATTTATTTTTTTAAGGCCATGAAGAACATAGTATTGTTGCATGATATTTAAGTATAAGTCAATATATTATTCTACATAAAGAAAAAGCACAAATCATATATTGAAGTTATAATAATGCATTAAATACTTTTGTATGACATAGCTTTTTACCTTCTTAAGTTAGCTAAATATGATCAATATTAATTATTTTCAAGAGCTTGTGCTTTTTTAAAATCTACTATTTATAACTAAATTACATAGTTTAATAATATTTGTGCGATTTTTAAAATTTTATACTCATTGAGATAAAGTGTACGCGCAATGCGCATATCCTAAAACTAGGTCATTGGTACGTTTATAATCTCATCATAGTATTTTGCATATAATTATATACTAAAAAGTTTACAACTTATTAACTATTAAGTGAGCAGTTTTATGGGGTGAGTTCTTCATTGCTAAGTTTATGATCAAACATTCATTATTTTAGTAAACTTATACTTTTATTACATAACTTAAACTTAAATTCAATAGAATATTCAAGAGATTTTAAAAAAAATCATTCAATGAGACATGGGTACACGCGCAACGCACGTACACTAAAACTAGTAACCACACAAATACTATGAAATGTTTATAATTACAAGTTTCAAGAGTTCCTTTCTTTCCTAATCTATATACTCAGTCAAAATGGGAGCCTTGGCGTAATTGGTAAAGTTGCTGCCATGTGACCAGGAGGTCACAAGTTTGAGCCGTGGAAATAACATTTTGTAGAAATGTCAGGTAAGGTTGCGTACAATAGACCCTTGTGGTCTGGCCCTTCCCCAGATCCCGTGCATAGCTGGAGCTTAGTGCGTTGGGTTGCCTTTTTATACTGGAGTAGTGTTGCATTTATCATCAAATTTCTCAATGTACACTTGAGAGTACTCTCTGCTTGGCAGATTTCTTACTCATTCTGGTTTACTTGTTAGCATTGAAGGGGCTTTGGGATTGCGAATATGAAGGTTATGGAAAATCTTTGGTTTGCTATCCTTGATGAATGATGCAGTGTAGGCAAATCTTTAAATTATCTCAATATAGAAAATGTTAGGTCAATAGCATAACTAACGCTACCATGATGCTACACTGAGCGCTTGCACTAACATAACTTGCAAACAACTTTGAATGTTAAGTAGCATAACTAAAGTGGTCAAATAAAACTTTATGTCAAGCAATTAGCAAACTAGTTAATCCAGAGAGGAAAAATGGCAGAAACAATTTTTGTTTGGATCTAGATAAACCAAGGAAGATAGACATAATGCTTTCACAAAAAATCAAACAACTAAAAAGCTTGAAACTAAAGAGACAGATTTTCTTGACAAGAACTCGTTAGGTTTCAGTAATTAATATCTTTTCCTTTTCTTTTGAAATGAATCATAAAAACTCTTACCTAAAACAAATATAAAGAGGGCAAGCGATAAAGAGCAAATGACACAGATAAATACAGCTAGGCCTGTAGAAGGTAGCACAACATACAAGCCAGTCATAAACGCTATCATCATTGCTAGCATGGCAACCAAGGCAAGGACGCCAGCAGCTACATAACGACTCAAGCTTTTGTTCTCTTCCTCGTAAGTTGCAAGGTAATGCAGAAAAACAGCAGCTGTGGAAGATATCATGGCAATGGTATCTGTTACTGCGAATGCTTTGAACGCTGTTTTCTTGGATATGACTGCCATGCCTTTATTTGGACCATCATCACCGTCGTAACCACCAGGAATTGTGAAGCCAGCCGCGAAAGAAACCGTTAATATAAGTGTAACAACTATCAAATGTGTGTTTGCTCTATTTTTCCATACTTCCATGCGTCCTTTGAACCACTTCTCATAAGATTCTTTCTGAAAATAGAGTTAAAAATATCTAATTATTTTATCTCAAATCTTAAGTATATCTCAATTGTGGTTTAAAAAAAACTGCCATTTTTGTGTTGTAAACTAACTCATAAGTGTTTTTAATATGAAAAGACCAAAAAAGAGACTTGAATAAACAAATATTTACCCATCTGACATTGTTGCGATCTAATTCTTCCCAGTAAGGGTGAGACTGAAACGACACGCTTTTTCCTATAACCTTTTCGGGCACATTCCCGTCAGCGTCTCTTTGAACAAAGATGTTATTGTTCCAGTGTTGATCTTCGAATAATGTTATCATTTTCCAATGTTCCTTCGCATATGCAATGTGAAGAACATTTTGGCCTTGGCTAGTGACTGCGTCCAAGGAATCTGGACACTGCTCTATAATCTCTTCCACGGCCTGTATTTTATTATTGATGACCGCTAAATGTAGAGGTGTTTTATTTTCTTCTTTAATAGTTCCATAAGCCATATGTTTATCCGCCATTAATAATGTCCTCACTGATAGTTTAAACCCTACGTAAGCCGCGAAATGGAGAGGATTCCACCCAAAATCATCTACTTGCTTTGTTAGACTTGGTTCTTTTCTTAGTATCATTTCCATGCATTCTATCCAAAGGAAATATCCTATTTAGTAAGGGCACCACTCTAAAAAATGTGAAAAAATGGAGTGGGGGGAGGGGGGGGGGGGGGGAATATAGTTATAGAATATTTAGAAGAGAAACAATTTCTTTATCTATGCTTTCTTTTTCCTTTATTTTTCTTTTAGTTTATTGTAGACATACCAATGTGTTTAATATCAATATCGACTTGACATCAGCAAAATAAATTGAGACCGATGGAATATAAAATATCATAAAAGAGAAAGTCCAAATATATATATTTCAATTCTCAAGAAAAATGTCATCCCTCCTCTTTGCCAAGGCTAACAACAATTTATGAATTCCATACAAATAAGGATCACATAAATTATATACTCCTTGTTGGAGAACTTGTACTGATCTTCCTGATCTACAAAGACAATATCCTCTATGATAACATCCAGAGCTTGATTTTAAATATTTCTAGTCGGCTAAATATTTTTTTAGCTATTCTTACTCCATAATGGAGTGATCTCTTTTCGTTGGGATAGTCGATAAAGTTTGATATATTTTATAATACTATCTCAGTTTTTATATATTCTTGATTTGAAAACTTTTTATTTACATTTCATACTGTGCTGGAATGATGGTTTTTAATTACTCTATTATCACGTCTACATATTTTATCTCTAAATTTTCTTATATTAGTTTTGTATTTCTCATGGGCAAAATTAATGTATAATAACTGATGAATAAAATAGTAGAGCGAGAGTAACTTTTTAGTAAACTATTATTTCAAGTCAATAATCTTGCTTGCCTCAGTTTTAATTCTTACGGAGGAATTGTCATAGGCAAGATTATTGATCCTTAGTAAAAATATTCTCACGAAGTTATTACTTTATTTTAGCACAATTCAAACAAGAAAAATATTCCGGTTTAAACGACACTAGTCTTAAGTTGATTAATTAACATAATTCTCACGAAATGTTATTAATTGATTATTTCTTAGTGAGTAAAATATTATTGTATTAGAAATAAGCAATTATTCTTTAAAGAAATAAATGAAGAAATTGAGATTTTATTATAGTAATATTATCAAGTGAATTCAATGATTCCCAACTCTTTTTTAAATTATAAATCTTCCAAAAGTTATTTATTTTGTTTAAGTAATTAACAAGTTTTAAACCTCAATCACTTTTCATCAATTTGATTCTCTTAAATAGTATTACAAGTCAGTAGCATAAATTATCCGGTCTCTGTGAGATGATATCTTAAATTATACTAGAATTTGACAGAGTACGAGCAGGAAATTTCAATACACATTCGCCTCGTCAGATCCCAGGAAATCTATATAGATGACCGCCCATCTGACGAGCCGCAGGTGCGAGCCAACGAGCGCAGGAGCGACTGAAAGTGGACTGGCTAGTGTCCGCAGAAGCGAAGCTTCTTCCGCGGAAGCAGACTCGCTTCCCGCGATGGGGGGATCGCAGATGCGGAGGGAGGAAGCATGGAAGCAGGCTCGCAGATGCAGAATTTTTCCGCAAGTGCAACTAGTGCTGGATCGTGCGTGTTCCGCAGAAGCGGCGAAGCTGACGCAGATGTGAAATCGCTGGAGGTAGTGAGGTCCATTTAATCCGGACTTAGGCTCTTTTCCCCTATTTTCATTTAGAGAAGTTGACTTTGGAGCTCTTGGAGAGGGATTTTTCACCTATCATCGTGAGGTAAGTAATTCCCACTTAATGTGAGTTTAATACGCGAATTTTGGGTAGATTCTTAACATGTAAATTGTAGAAATCACGGGTTTAGTTTAAAAAACCTAGGTTTTGATGAAAATGGAATTAGGCCACGAAAATTACTATGGAATTGGTAAGAAATTATATTTTTGAGTTCGTGAGGTTATGGGTAACATTTACCTTCGAAAATTTCCGGAATTCGGGCATGTGGCCCCGAGGGTGAATTTTAAGAATCTTCTAATTTGGGTTGGAAAATTACTCTAATAGTTAAATTATGACCTCTTGAGCATGTATTGATTAATTTATATAATATTTGGCTAGTTTCGGATTGTTCGGCACCAACTTGAGGCTTTAGAGTGAATTTGTGGGCCGAAAAGTGAGCTTTGGG